>NC_135718.1:84809754-86009754 GCF_964656455.1 Halichoerus grypus | reverse complement strand
GGAGGGAGTTGGGACAGATCCAGGTGTGCCGCTCTGGTAATGACAGATTTGAGATGCGTGTCCGATCAGGAGGGAGATGCCGAGCAGTATGTTGGGTGTAGATCTGGAGCTCCGAGGTCAGGCTCCAAGGGGAGGAGAGGGAGGAACTCCCTTCCCTCGTCCTTGTGAAGCTCTGGGTGATTTCGCTCAGGTTTCATCTCTGCATCCAGGTGACCTTCAGATGATCTTTGTCAGATTCTTCCACACTTATAACCGCATGTGTCTCCTTCGTGCTTCTCTTTGGCTTTGAGCCATGAGGTTTAATCGTTATTAAAAATAATCTGGAAACAATGACCCTTGGCCAAGGCTGATACTGATGTTTTTGAATTTGAGGTCATGAGCAAATGATTGCTTTCACTGGGCAAGGCGTGTTGGATGCAGAGATTATGGTTTCACTGGAATTCCAAGCTAGAGCTACGAATGTGCAAATGTATGTATGTGAGCGAGTTTACAGAAACAAAACGCTGACATAAATGTTTGTGTCATCTCCATCTGATTTCTAGTCTGAGTGGTTCTTAGAAGGTTGTAGGTGAACCTTCCATTGATTTTTTTTTGTTTAACCCATTTCTCCTTTTCCCATATGTGAGCTGCGCGTCTAAGAAGGAAAACACAGCTGTAAGAGAAGGGGAACAGCATAAACTGCAAAAGCCCCTGCGCTGTCACGATTTACTGTTACTTTAGTCTATATTTGTCTGACTTGTGTCCTTTGGTTTCCTTTCCCTAGGCTGTTGCAAATGAATCCGGACTGAACTTTATATCTGTCAAGGGCCCCGAATTGCTCAACATGGTAAGTCGCTGTGGCATCAGCCATGAGTATAGCTTAGGAGACTTGCGGCCTCTCCACTTACGGACGCGGCATTTTGGTAGAATCTCCGCTGCAGGCGGTACCGAGTGTGTGTAGCTGCTCTCCTTAGTAAGTCTCCTCAGCTCTGAGCCTCCGTGTTCCCACCTGCGAAATGGAAATAACATTTGAAGTGTGTGCTCTGTGCTGAGTGTCCGTCACACGCTGTACACACGTGGTCGGCCCTTGAGCGGCCTGGGTTTGAGCTGCACAGGCTCACTTACATGCAGAGACTTTTCAGTAAATACGGTCCTAGCAGTGTATTTTCCTTACGATTTCCTTAATCATATTTTCTTCTCTCCTGCTAATAACTTTCTTGTAAGAATTCAGTGTGTGATACACAGGACATACAAAGTAGGTGTCAGTTGACTGTTTATGTTGTCGGTAAGGCTTCTGAAGGTCAACAGCAGGCTCTTAGTGGTTAGGTTTTGGGGGAGTCAGATGTTACACGTAGATTTTCAATGGTGGTGGGGAGGGGGGTCTGCGCCCCTAACCCCGTCTGTTGTTCAAGGGTCACCTGCATTCTTCTTCAACAACCCTGTGAGACACGAATTATTGTTTCCTCTGAATCCTGATTTCCAAACAAGGAAACTGAAGTCTGCAGGCGGCACGCATCTTGGCCAAAGTCCAAGGGCTGGGGGAGGAGAGCTGAGGTTTGAGTCTCAGTTACGTGACTCCTTCTCTGCTTGCCTTGCCCTCGTGTCCTGTGGCGAAAACAATTCGAGTTGTTTTTTTCTTTAAAGCAGGCTCCACACCCAGCACGGAGCCCAACACAGGGCTTGAACTCATGACCCCGAGTTCATGACCTGAGCCAAGATCAGGAGTTGGACGCTCAATCGACTGAGCCACCAAGGTGCCCCCCCAAATGACTTAAGTTTTAATAAATAAAAGTACTTCGGGGGAAAAATACTACCATCTTATGTAGTAACTTCTTTCTGTAATTAGGAGTTTATATAGTGTCTCAAATTTAAGAGATTTTGAGTATCTTCTTATCTCTTCATCCCTGTGAGAAGTAAAAATGCCGTTCTGTCATGTGATTCAAACGAAGAAGTGAAAGTATTATCGTTGTTTTTTTTTTTTAAGATTTTATTTATTTATTTGACATAGAGAGACACAGTGAGAGAAGGAACACAAGCAGGGGGAGTGGGAGAGGGAGAAGCAGGCTTCCCGCCGAGCAGGGAGCCTGACTCGGGGCTCGATCCCAGGACCCCGGAATCATGACCTGAGCCGAAGGCAGACGCCCAACAACTGAGCCACCCAGGTGCTCCTTATCATTTGTTTTAAAAGGTCTTTTAGGGGTGCCCGGCTGGCTCAGTCAGTGGAGTGTGCAACTCCTGATCTCGGGGTTATGAGTTCGAGCCCCACTTGGGTATAGAGATTACTTAAAATCTTAAAAAAAAATTAAATAAAAGGCTTTTTAAATTTATCCCCCCCTACCAGTTTTTATGTGTTTCCTATTCTGTGTGATACTTTCTTCCTGAAGTAAGGATTCATATTTAGGCATTTCCTGTGGGCTTTTTTTTTCCTTAAGATTTTATTTATTTATTTGACAGAGAGAGACACAGCAAGAGAGGGAACACAAGCAGGGGGAGTGGGAGAGGGAGAAGCAGGCTTCCCGCCGAGCAGGGAGCCCGATGCGGGGCTCCATCCCAGGACCCTGGGATCATGAGCTGAGCCAAAGGCAGACACCCAACGACTTGAGCCCCCCAGGCGCCCCTCCTGTGGGCTTTCTATGTGTGTACTTCTTTTGTACTTCATTTCAGCACTCTGGCAGAGGAGGTGTTAGAAGTGATCCTTGGAGGGAGAGGATTGATCAGGGATGAGGCTGGAAAAGAAGGTCCCGCGGGACAGTGAAGGGCCGTCCTCCACGCGAGAGCTGGGGTGTCCTCTCCAGAATCGCGGAGACCCAGGAGGCCGTAAAGCAAGCGTGTAACGTTTTGTTAACTTTATTATGAAATATCCCAAGCACAGAAAAAGTTATGAAGAGTAATGGAATGAATCCTCTGTATCTGTCACCCAGCTTTAAAAAATACACAAAACCAAGATGTTCGACGCCCCTGCAGACCTTCCCTAACCATGACCCAGTTCTCTCTCCCGGAGAATTTACCATAATCCTGAATTTGCTGTTCATTGATTCCGTGTACTTTCTACATTTACTTTGTGTATTTATCCCTCAGCAACACACAGTATTGTTGTACACGTCTCATCATTGTTTAGGGGGCAATTGGAAATTTGAACACTGACTGGATATTTGATGTTAAGAAAATAACTTCTAAGGGAAGGGTGAACTCGGTGCGGGGATGCGGAGTGCACTTGTCCTAATGAGCACTGAGTAAGGCGGGGAGGTGTGCATCACCGTGTGTATTCCCGAAACTAATACTACACTGTGTGTTCACAGCACTGGAATTAAAACTGAAAAAACAAAAGGAAAACCAGTTTTAAGTGTGATGATGTCGTTGTCAGAAACCATTGTTTTTCGTTAGAGATAGGGAAATATTTACAAATAAAATACGATGTCTGGGCTCTCCTTCAAAATGACAAGAATGAAAAGCGGAGCATCTGTTAGGTGAAGGTTGGTCAGGAATTGAGCAGATGATGATTGAAGCTGGGTGATGGGCATGTTTGGGGTTCAGTATACTCTTATGCCTACTTTTGTTACGTGTTTGGAACGCTTTCATAAACAGTAAAGCAAAAACAAAAAAAACACACTTTATGTAAGTGGTACGTGTTCTTTTGTAACTTGATTTTATTGTTATTTTTGTTGAACATTATAATTATTTTAGAGTTCCCGGACCCAGTTCCGGGGGGGAAGGGATCACCCCCCCCAAAACATCGAGCAATCTCAGACACTGGCAGGGGGTCTAAGAACTCGACTCAGGTCAACTCCGTTCTGGCACAGTCGGCCAGGACACAGCATCGGACTCCACAGGCTAGGGGCTCAGTCCTACAGCGGGGTCCCCCATCCTCCACTGCAGATACCGGGCCCAGGCCCCAGGCTGTCACCAGATTGGAAGTTCCAACAGCCTCCTCCTTCTTTTGCTAATTTACTAGAGCAGCTCCAGAACTCAGGAAAACACTTGTGTTTATCGAAGGATATGATAAAGGATAAGAATCTACCTCCAAATGAAGAGGTACATGGGGCAAAGTCCCAAACAGGAGTCTTTGGAGCTTGGGGCCTGGCTCTGGGGTATGGGGTGGCAAACTGCTTACCTGGTATAGAAGGACTGAAAAACTGTCGTCTTGGTTTTTTGTGGAGGTGTGATTACATAGCCATAATCGGCTGAGTCACTGACCTTTGGCTGATTCAGTCTCCAGCACCGTCCTGTACCAGGAGGTGGGGGGTGAGGAGGACTGAAAATTCCATTCCTCTGACCACACGTCCTCCTGGCAGCAGCCCTGCCCTCGGGTGGGGTCCAAATTCACCTTGATGAGCAACACCTCCTTTTACTTTCGTGGCCCTGAGGGTTCTCAGAAACTGTGGGTGAAGGCCATATATATCTGAGTGACCTAATAAGTAATTCTTCTGAATCATTCTATCGCAGATTTTATTTTGGTTGGTATGTTTCCCTCGAGGTTGTTAGTCTTCTGTGTGGTATTCCACCGAATGGATATAACCACATTTTAAAAAAATGAGCTGCTTTCTTGATGGATGTTTAGGTCGAACTTTATATACACATATATACATACATTTGGAGCTATTTCCCAAGGGTGTGTACATGAAGACAATTGCTGTCTCTTCTACAGTGTGTGCACTTTTCCCCAAAAATAGTTTTGCCAGCTTTTTTCCCAAGGTGGTTGTTGCTGAGTTACACGTCCCCCGGCTGTGATTGGGGGTCCCCACGGCCTCACCAGCGCCGTGGTGTCAGATCTGAGAAGTGTGACTGGTCATCTCATGGTGGTCTCACCTGTTCTCTAGGGAGAGGTGTGGGAAGAGGTCTGCGGCAGAGTCCAGCATGACTGGGGCAGAGATGAGGTGGTCTGTTGAGGAAGATTGACCTCTCGGGGTTAGAAAATGCATTTGATTTGGGGAATTTCAGACTCAGGGGGTCTGGAGATGTCCAGCAGATGCACGGATGTGAGTCTGGAGCGCTGAGATTTGGGGTGGCACCTGAAACCCTGGGAACGGGCCGGGTCTACTAGGGGGTGCATTGAGTGGGGCCCCTGATGGGTCTGGGGCAAGGAAGGAAAAGTTGGCAAAGCAGGCTGGTCTCCCGAAGGGGGAGGACGCCCAGGACTTTCTAAGGCTGAAAACCTTGGGGGGGGGGTGCGGGGCGGGGCGGCTAACTTCTTCAACCTTGTCAGTGTAACCAGACCGAGTACCAGGAACTGAAAGTAGGACCTTGGGTTTGGCAACTACTAAAAGGTCGTTAGTGACTTTAGGGAGAGTATTTTCAGTAATTGTGTTTGCAAAAGCTAGATTATCAAGGTTCAAAACTGAATGGCAGGGGCGCCTGGGTGGCTCAGATGGTTAAGTGTCCGCTTTTGGCTCAGGTCATGATCTCAGGGTCCTGGAATCAAGTCCTGCATCGGGCTCCCTGCTCAGTGGGGAGTCTGCTTCTCCCTCTCCCTCTGCTCCTCCCTCTGCTCATGCTCTCTCTCTGTATCTCTGTGTCTCAAATGAATAAATAAAACTTAAATACAGAATTAGAAATGATAGGTATAGTCTTTTTTGAAATATTTCTTAAAGGCCAACATAGTGGGGTTTTCTTTTGTTTGTTTATTTTTAATCAGTGTTGCCTTTGTTAAGATTAACTGACCTTTTAATGGGTCCTTTTGAAACTTGAGGTTTACCTTTCTCTAAATTAAGTTTTCCTTTTCTTGGTCATTGTGGTTTACCAAGTCCACAGTCCTCGTGCCATGTTGACTGTTCCCGCCTGTCCCTGTGGGAGACTTTACCTCTGACAACTCACGGCTAGCTCTTCTTGTAAATGTCTGATGATGTTGGTTCAGCATTCCAGGTAGAACTTGTTCTGACTTAGATTCTTTAGGAACCCGAACCAGTCTACTGTATTTGTGCAGAGTGCACGGTGTGATGACGGAGATGAATGTGCGAGTGCCGCGTCCTTCCGAGGACTTCCCGCTATGACACGGCGAAGGTGCACAAGCTGCAGGTTACAGTAGCAGAGATGCCGTGAAGGAGAGGAGTCGGCAGACAGTTGGGAGAACTGGGGGCAGGCTGGGAAGCAGTGCAGACATGAGAAGCACAATGAGCAGAAGTACGGGAAACTTACACTTTCGTCACTGTCGTCCATGGTGCGCCTCATGCCTGTGTGACTTTACCATAAAACAGCACAGGAGATACTTGGAGTTTTCAGATTCTGTCTGATTCAGCTGTTGTATTATGAAAAAACCTGCTTTTTCTTAGTTAACCAGTTCGAAATTTTACAAGAACAATTTTTTGCGCTTTGCCAACAGTGAGAACATATTCTCACATGTGACTTTCTAATGTTATAGCTGCCTGTGAATTGCTGTATTTCTTGAGTGATCTTACTGTTGTATGTTTTGATTTTGGGTTTTTTTTTTTTTTTAAGTTTTTATTTATTTAAGTCATCTCTACACCCAACGCAGGGCTCAAACTCATGGCCCCGAACTCGAGAGTCGCATGCTTCTCTGATGGAGCCAGCCAGGCGCCCTTGATTTAGACTTTAACGTACAGTATGTCATACGGAGGAGCCTGTGGAGGCCTCGCTGGCTCGCCTGCCTCCTCTGATAGTGTATGACGGCAGCATGACCGTGTGGAAAACACGGCAGAGCGGCAGACAGCAGTTACAACACAGCTGAAGTCCCGAGAGTTACAGCTGGGTGTCTTACGTGATCAAGCTTAGGAGATCGGTTCTAAAACACAGTAGGATTATGGGATTATTTTTGACTTGGAGGAGACCTTATATTCATTTGGCAAACAAGGAAATGTATAAGCATCAATAATAGCTGATTTTATTACATTGAGCCATACGTTGGCTGTTTTTATGCATCAAAAATGGGTGCCTATCAGCAGTTGCATGTGGTTCAACCGAATGCTTTTTGGACTCTGATACCTACCTGTTGTTTAGAACTAGTTTTACCGAGATTTGACCGCAACCCCAGGGCTGACCCGTCTCTGTGTTGTTTCTGCTGTGTCAGTATGTCGGTGAGAGCGAGCGCGCAGTCCGCCAGGTGTTCCAGCGAGCCAGGAGCTCTGCACCCTGCGTCATCTTCTTTGACGAAGTGGACGCCCTGTGCCCTCGAAGGTCAGACCGGGAGGTAGGTGTAAGTGCCCTAATAAACCTTTTGTGAGTTCTGACAAAGTCGTTCCCCAAGAGCACTGCGATTCTTGCAGTGAAGAAACCTAGTAATTCGAAATGAGGCCCTGGGGGTGACAGTTGGTTTTTCTTGGCCTCTGCTTCCATTTCTGTCTACATGATTTTGGTTGCACTGGTCTGGGTCATGCCGGCGAGCAGTCGGGAACGGGAATGACGTGGCTTCGAAGAGCCCGCCTCGTGATCGTGACTCTCTTCTGACACATGGTTTCTGGAGACAGGAGAAAGTGTAATTTAAGATCCCTTCGAAATAGGGCCGGGCTTTAAGACTCCGCCGTGCTCCTTGTCTGCACCGGACACCCCTGCGTCACTGTGCTGAGTCACAGTTGGTAGGAATTCCGGTGCGGTGAGTGGCTGGAGTGCTGTTACCACAGGGACGCTTGTCTCCGAGTCCACAGCGGAACAAAGCCTCCCGTAAGGAACAGACGGCCTTTCTGAAACAGGTAGCAGAGACTCTCTGATAAGGACATTCATGGCGAGATGACTAAGGAGGTGATTTTATTTCTTTTGTGATTTTTCTTCACATAGTTGTTCTGCGCGTGCCCGGAAGGTTGTAAAACAGTTATTAAATGCCTCATTTTGCTCACAATCTCCAGAAGCCTTCCAGAGTCGCAAGAACAAAACTTAACTCATGTCCGTATGACCCATGTCATAGCAAGATTGTTTCCTCATCCAGGAGTCCTCACTAGCATCCCAGAAAATCCCTCCACAGTCTTGTCTCTCACGGTGACGTCGGTGGCCAGGGCAGAGGCCCTTCCCTGGTCGTCCTGGCCGCTGTGACATTCTAAATCCCATGTGTTGCTGTATTGTTTTGAGTCTGGATTATAATTATCTTCATCCTTTGATTTGTTGGTGTTGCGTCTCCCAGGAGTGGTGACGTGTGCCAGCTGCTTTCTGGAGAAATCCTCAGGTAAACTCATGACCACCTCTGCCCGTGGACTTTCTATTGAAGAAGGGTGGTCATGACAGACGCCCAGAGACCCACAGACGCACATACAGAGACACACAGACAGAGACAGATACATAGAGACACACACACAGACACCCCACTTCTCTTGTCTCCTCCATTGTGCATTTAGAACAGTTCTGTGTCCGAGTGAGTTACCCGTCTGTCCACCACCTCCCCCGTCCTTTCTCTTGGATGTTGCCCCAGGGTAGCTCTGCTTTGTACTGTGGGCTTCCAGGAAAAGAGGAAAAGCCTCCGTGCCCCAGCCCAAAGATCAGGAGCATCTCACATCCTAGGGGATCTCTCTGCGCTGAGTCTACACTTGACCCACGGGAAATCCACTGCGGCCAGCAGATCTTTGAATAACTCGGAGGCAGGAGACTCAGGTCAGCCAGGCCTGCCCGTGTCTAGCTGAGAGGCCTGGACAGGTGATCTCTCTGAGCCTCAGCTTCCTCCTTCTGGAAGACGGGACACCAGGACTCGGGGGAGTTCCTGATGAGAATGTGTTTTGCACAGCGCCTCTCAGAAAATGATCACCGTTACCTCTTGACCAGAGTTTTCATTCCAATTAGCAAATCGTCGTTTTGTATGGAAAAACGTGGTGTGTTTTTTCTTTTGTTGGGAACTGATGGAGCTGTCTTTATTGATTTTTAGACGGGGGCAAGTGTCCGGGTGGTGAATCAGCTACTTACCGAGATGGACGGTCTCGAAGCACGGCAGGAGGTGTTCATTATGGCAGCCACCAACCGGCCAGGTGAGGAGATCATTTATGTGAAAGCCATGGGATTTACATACATCCTAGTAATGGAAGATGACGTTTAGGAAATCGCTTTTGGGCTCATAAGTTGAAATAAAACCTTAGGAAGCTCCTGTGTAAGCTAGAGTAAAAAACAATAGTATTACCGCCCAGATTTCGTGAGATTTTTTTCTATGTTGGCGCTCAGAAGGTAGTCCAGTTGGCAGAAAGCTCAGAATGTACACCATACAAGTGACCATACAAGTATTATCAGAATTTATGTCCTATGGTTTCTCTCAAGCTCGTAGGAAACAAGATCCAGACTCTTCTCACTGTATCTGAAGGTCGAGGATGCATTTTCAAGGATTTATATCGGCATCATGTCCCTGTACCTGCATTTAACTAGTACTTCAAGTTGTGTGTAAGCTTCAGCGCCGCGAGGGTTGTAGAAAGGGCTCCACACTTCAGACGTGCTTCAGGTGCTCTCACTGTGGGTCCCGCATTCTCTTCCTGTTGTTTAACCCTCCGCCGTCCACAGGAGCCTCAGGCTGTCGCAGCAGCCCCTGCAACGACCCGGGTGTTAACTGCGTCGGCCGGCAGTCCAGCTGATGAAATTGTTCTTTCAGGTCTCAAAAGTTACTTTGGAAGGTGAAACCTTCCTGAATTATGTGCCACTTCATTTTCATATGAAAAATTCACAGATGTTACGGTTTAGACTTTGATGATAGTAAAGTACTGTCTTTGGAGTCGGATGGCACCGGGTTTGAGGCCTGACTGTGGCGCTTCATCTCTTGCCGTTCCGTTCCAACCCCAACCGGTCTGACTGCCGAGGAGTCGACTGTCGTTCAGCTCCGACACTGAACACACGGAGTTGGCGTCAGGTCCTGTGAGTCCAGGGGTACTCCCCACCCCCCGTCCGCGCGAGTGGTGTCTCCGGGATGCCACGCGTCTGACCAGCCAGCTTTGCAGCTGAACAATGGATGGATGGATTTCCTGTGTAGGAAAGCGCCATACACTTGGCCCTTAACCAGCACGGATTTCAGTGACGCGGGTCCACTTGTACACATTTTTCTCGCTGAACACAGTGTAGTCCTATAAATGCATTTTCTCTTCCTAGTGATTTCCTTAATATTCTCTCTACTTTATTATAAGAATAGGGCACAACATAGCACTCAAAATACGTGTTAATTGACTTGACATTCCCGGCACGGCTTCCAGTCAACAGTAGCTACTAGGTTTTTGGGGAATCGAAGGTTACATACAGACTTTTGAGGCGGGGGACGGTCGGCACCCCTAACCCTGCGTTGTTGGAGGGTCACTGTACTTAAAGTTGCAGGTTGTTGTAAAGGATGCATGTCGGGCCAGGCCAGGGGGCAGTGCAGGCCCTCGGTGCTCTCTCCCCTTGGAGCTGGGGCACACCCCTCTCCTGGCCCCACTGTGCTCATGAACCGTGACGCTCTTCTGAGCTTTGCTTCCCGAGAGAGTTTCTGTGGGGGTTTTATTATATAGTTGTGGTTGACTGAAGTCCATCTCCACCGCCGCCCCTTCTCTGCAGAGGTCTGGCTCCAAATTCCAGCCCTCTAATCCCAGGTTTGGTCTTTCTGGTACCTGGCCCATCCTGGAGTTATCTTGGGGCCAACCTTGAGTCCTCTCATTAGCGTAACAAAGACTCCATTCCCTCAGGAAATTCTGGGGGTTGAAGCTTTCTGACAGGAAGGAAGAGCAAATGTATTCATCACACGTCAGCCTCGGCACATCTTCCTTTATCCCGCTCACCGCTGTCTCTTCATCTGGGAGATGAGGAGAGTGATACCCACTTGGCAGGAGTGTCGTACAGGTCACGTGATGCTGGCAGCGCGTCTCCCAGGGGGTGTGGCAAGTAGCTGCTCGGTGACTTACATCATTGCCAAGAGCACTTTGGGTGACCGCGTGGGAGCAGTCATGAGGCCACGCACTCAGCCATCCTGGAAGAAACCTGGGACATCGCTCAGATTTGCACAGAATCACAGCCCTACCTTTTCTAAGTAGATACAGATTTCCAGAAGACACTCCGGTCTGTAATAAGCCATTCTGTCTTCGGCTCTCACTGTTTTCATGTTTGGTTACTGTAGACACTTTAGCTTAATCTCTGTAGCCTAGCGAATAAATAGCAGGGCCTTCAGCGTCCCTGGGTTTTACTCTAATCCTCTCCTTCCAAATGGCGCAGGAGCATATTCTTTCCTCTGGGTTGTGTTTCCTGATCTCTAGCACCTCTGAATTCTTAACAGTTCTCTGGATTCTTTGTTGTAAAACCGAGGACTGAGTAGAGTCAAGGACTGAGTCATCTGTGCTGAGTTGAGCCAGTGGTTAAGAATGACAGGAAGGCGGTGCTGTGTTTTGTCCCCTCCCGTGTCCCTCACATTGTCTTCCTCGCTCTGCCCCTCCCCCCATCCCTCTGTCCCGAGGGCAAATCCCACTGCCTTGCACCCTATAGAAATCCAGAAGTAGGTGTTCTAGCTCTTTCACTCCTATGCCTGCCTGGGGCAGTTCTGTTCTCTTGTGTGCTGACCTGTGACAATGTTTGATTGTTTATGACTTGCTTTCTCCCCAGCTTTCAGAAATCTCTTCTTGCCTGATGACTTTTGCCACATTACAAATTACTACAGTACTTACTGGCTTAAAATCACCATTTTTGCTTTGCGCACAATTTTGTGGGTCAGGGACTCAGGAAGGGCTTGTCTGGAGGTCCCCCTGTGATCCACACGTCCTCAGCTGACGTGGCCGGGCCCGAGGACCCCCTTCCCCGGCCACGCTGTGGCATCTTTGTCCCCCTCCTCCACTCATTGTCCTCTTTCTGGGCCTCCGTGTGGCTTCCCCTGGGGGTTCTGCATCCTCGTTCTCGCGTGACCAGTGGGTTCCAGGAGACAAGGGTGGAAGCCACCATGCATCCTCAAGGCACCGCTGGGGGCAGAGACAGGGAGGCTCCGCTCTAAGAGCAGGGGACGGGGGGAATGTGAAAAACTGGGTGACTTGAACTCTTCGAACGTACGTTTCTGCCCTTACATTCTCTGTTTCATCGAGCATCTTGTAGCTCCCCCACTCCGTCTGGTGTTGAAGATCCGTCACATCAGTGTCATGTTCTTTAATTTCTCAGCAGATTCACTGGGTCATCAACTACTTACTGGGTTTTTACTACACGCCGGGCCCTACTAAGCTTTGGGAATTAAGAGGCTAACAATTCAAAAGAATTGTATATATCCTGATTTGGGGCCAGGGCACCTGGAGTAAATGATAGACAGCCAGGGTCAGAGGGTAGAAAATGATGGGTAGTTGGAGAGGAATGCTAATTGAGATATGATGGTCCTGGAAGGGTTCTTCAGGAGTAGCCTGTGAGCACGGGAAGCAAGGGGGTGAGATCACCTGGCTCCGGGGGTCCCAGACAGACCAGGTTCGGCCGCTCACCACTCACACAACCAAAGGCAAAGGGGCAGGTGGTGGTCAAACAGGAAAGGAGTCTATTTCAGTGAGGCCAACACTGGGAAGACAGGGGGCTAGCATCTCAAAGACAGTCTCCAAAGTGCTGCAGATACCTCCAGGTTTGCATAAGACAGGTGTGGGACAAAGGTCGCTGGGTCCGTGCTGGTGGGCAGTGAAGGTCGGTCATTGTCTTGGGATCAGTCCTGGGTGGGGTCTTGCCGGCTCTGGGCAGTCCCTATTGCTTGAGGGGTTGGTTTCAGTTCCTACCAGATGTTCTGCCTGCTGGGTTTTTTTGCCTGAGTTAAGAGGTAAGCTGGAAAGAAGAGCTATTCTGTTAGAAAGTACAGACTGAGGTCAGAATGGAGGCGGTTGAACTCAAACGATATGAAGGATGGAGCCATGCAGAGTCTGGGAGGAGAGCGCTCCAGGTAGAGAGCGAGCAGTGTGAAGGCCCGTGTGAGGATGTTTGCCATGTTGCAGAACCAGCCGGAAAGCAGGGTGCCTGCAGTGAGACAAGCAGGCATGGGAGGGGAACGCAGGGCCTTGGAGGCCACGGAAGGTGCGCCTGTGTTCTGCTGAAATGGGAAGCCCTGGGGGGGTTTTGAGTGAGGAAGTGGTACCATCTCATTTTCGTTCGTATTTCTATTTTTATAAAATATGTGACTACTTTTAGTTTTTTTACCTTGTATTTGGAAACAATTATAAATTCACAGGAAATTATAAAAAGAGTGCACAGGCGTTCCATGTACCCGGTTTATCTTAATTGTTACATTTTATATAACTGTGGCACTGTGCACCATGTCAAAACCAGGAAACAGACGTTTGTATAACGTGTGTTTATTTTTGTGCAGTTTCACACACATGTAGATTCCTGTAATGACCACAGCAGTCAAGATGAGAACGATTCCATCAGCACCGAGACCTCCCACCCGCTGCCCTGAATAGAAACGCCTGCTCTGTCCTCCACCCATAACTCCAGGCAACCACTAACCTGCTCTCTTAACCTACACCACATCACTTCAAGAGTCTGTATGATCAAGGGATCATACAAAACGTGACCTTTTAGGCTGGCTGTGTATGCCTCGCATAATGCCCTTGAGATGGATTCAGATTCTTGCGTGGATCAGCAGTTTGCTCCTGTTTAGTGCTGGGTCGTAGGGGAGGGGCAGTTTGTTTGACCTTTCTCTTCGAGGGCAACTTTACGGTTGTTTCCACTCTTTGTTACACAAACCATGAACCTCTGTGTGAATAGGTTCTTGCCTGGACCTAGGGTTTGATTTCTCTGGAATAAACGTCTAGGAGCACAGTGGCTGGGTCATACGGGAAGTATATGGTCAGTTTTTTAAAGAGCTTGTCAACCCTTTTTCCAGAGTGGCTGTACCATGTGACATCTCTGTCAGTAATGGCGTGAGAGATCCAGCTTGTTTGCTTCCTTCCAGTATTTTGTGTTGTCACATCTTGTGATACCGCATCACGGTTGAACTTTGTATTTCTCTAATGGCTCATCAGCCATTAGAACATCTTTTCGTGGGTCAGGGACTCAGGAAACTTAGCATCCTGTATCTTCTTCATTGAAGTATCTCTTGTGTCCTTTGCCCATTTTCTAAAATTGGACTGCATTCTTTTTTTTTTTCTAAGGTTTTATTTTTAAGTAATCTATACTCACAATCCTGAGATCAAGAGTCACACGCTCCACTGACTGAGCCAGCCAGGTGCCCCTGGACTGCATTTTTTTTTTTTTAAGAGTTCTTTATATATTCTAGATATGAGTCCTTTGTCATTTATGTGATTCGCAATATTTTATCTCATTCTGCAGCTTATTTTTTCATCCTCTTAACAACAAAGAGACTCCACGTATTTTTTTAAGTTTTTATTTATTTAAGTAATCTCTACACCCCATGGGGGCTTGAATTTACGACCCCAAGATCAAGAATTGCACGCTCAGAAGACTGAGCCAGTCAGGCGACCCTTCAATGTATTAATATTTCCCTTTATATATTCTGCTTTGGGGAGCATTTCTAAGAACTGTTTTTTAGTTTTATGTACCCCAAATTTTCTCCAGTATTTTCTTCTAAAAGTTTTATGGTTTTATGTTTTTATGCTTAAAGTCTGTAATCTGTTTTTAGTTAACTTTTATTTAGGTATAGAACTTACGTCTAAGTTTATTTTCCCTCTTTGAATCCAATTCCTCCATCATTTTTGAAGACTATCCTTCATTCAGTCACTTTTGCACCTTTGTCAAAAATCAGTTGGCATATACCAGCAATGGACAATTAGAATTTGAAATTAAAAACACAATACCGTTGCTGTGCCTGGGTGGCTCAGTCAGGTAAGCGTCTGACTCTTGGTTTCAGCTCAAGTCATGATCTCAGGTTCATGGGGCTCCATGCTCAGTGGGGCATCTGCTTCTCTCTTTCTCCCTCTGCCTCTCCCCCTGCTCATGTTCTTTATCTCCCTCTCTCTCAAATAAAAATAATAAATCTTAAAAAAATGATCTATATGAGGAAAAGGACAAAACTCTAATGAGAGAAGTCAAAGAAGATACAAGTAAACGGAGAGAAAGCTCATGTTCGTAGATAGGAAAACTGAATACTGTCAAGATTGTCAGTCTTCCCAACTTGATTTATAGATTCAATGCAGTCCTAATCACAATCATAGCAGGTTATTTTATGGATATTGACAAACATTCTAGAGTTTGTATGGAGAGGCAAAGGCCCAGGATGGCTAACGCAATATTGAAGGAGAAGAAAAGAGTTGAAGGACTGACACTACCCAACTTCAAGACTTAGTGTAAAGCTACAGTAATCCAGACAGTGTGGTATTGGTGAAGAATAAAAGAAATAAATCAGTGGAACAGAGCAGAAGCCTGAAGTAGACCCACACAAATATAGTCAGCTGGTTTTTTATAAATGAGCAAAGGCAATTGAATGGAGAAAGGATAATCTTTTCAAGAAATGGCGCTGGAAGAACTGGATCCTCACATGCCAAAAATGACTCTAGACATAGATCTTACCCTTTTACAAAAATTATCTCAAAATGGATCATAGACCCAAATGTACAGTACAAAACAATAAAACTCCTAGAAGAGAGCAGGAGAAAATCCAGGTGACCTTGTGTTTGGTGATGACTTTTAGATACAACACCCAAAGCACAATCCATGAAGGAAAGAAATTGGTACGTTGAACTTCATTACAATGAGAAACTTTTTCTATGAAAGACATGGTTAAGAGAATAAAAAAACAAGGCAGAAACTGGAAGAAAATATTTGCAGAACACAGACCTGATAAAGGACTGTGCAATGGACTGAATGTTGTGTCCCCCACCCCAATTTTATCATGTGGAAATCATTACCCCAGACGTCAGAATATAGGAGATGGGGCATTTGGTAATGAGGTCACGTGGCTGGGCCTTCACCAGTGGGATTAGTGCCCTTATAAAGGGGCACAATGAGAAGGTGGCACAGTCTGCAGCCCACAAGCGGGCTCTCCCTGGCACCCAGCCACGTGGGTACCCTGACCTCAGACTTCTAGCCTCCAGAACTCTGAGAAACAAATTTCTGTTGTGTACGATGCACTCAATCTGTGGTACTTTGTTATAAGAGCCTAAATTGACTAAGCTTGATATCCAAAATAGACAAAGAACTCTTAAAAACTCAACAATGAGAAAAGAAACAGATGTACTAAAGATCTAAGCAGACTCCTCGCCAGTGAAAATGTACAGATGGCAAATAAATACATGGTAAGATGTTCAACAGCGTCGCATGTTATGAGGGAAATGCAAATTAAAACAACAGAGCTACCATTGCACACCTATTGGGATGGCTGAAATCCAAACACAGACAATGCTAAATGCTGACAAGAATATGGAGCAACAGGAGCTCGCTCTCGGTGGTGGTGGGAATGCAAAATGGTGCAGCCATCCGAAAGACAGTCTGGCAGCTTCTTTAAAAATGCAAGAGGGACACCCGTTGGGCTCAGTCAGTGGAGTGTGTGACTCTTGATCTCAGGGTTGTGAGTTTGATCCCCACATTGGGTGTAGGTATTACTTAAAAATAAAATCTTTAAAAGAAAGAAAGAAAAACATCCTTACCATAGAGTCCCTAACTTGTAATTGTGGGTTTCTTGATGCTCCTTTAAGTCCCGTCAGGTTTGCTGCACATATTTTGCAGTTCTCTTGTGCATATTCGTTTAGAATTGTCTTCTGGTGGCCTGATCTTTATGTTCTGTCATTACGTTATGTCCTTCTCAGTCCCTGGCAAGTTTCTTTCTTCTGAAATGTATTTTATCTGCTATTAATATAGCCATTTCTGATTTTTTTGGATTGATGTTTCCATGGTATATCTTTTCTATCCATTTACTTTCAACCTATTGATGTCATTACATGTGAAGTGAGTTTCTTATAAACAGCATATAAGGTCATTTTTAAAATCCACTGTCAATTTCTGCCTTTTATTTGGTATATTTAGACCATTTACATTTAGTGTACATTTTTACTCTTCCCATAGTTTTTTCTTTTCTGATGTTCCTAATTTTTTTTCTATCATTTCCTTTTTGTTTTAGGAACTTCCTTGAGCTATTCTTTTTTTTTTTTTTTTTCAAGGTATAGAAGAAAATTTATTTAGCTTTGTGAGGCCTTACTTTTACAATAATACATACCTTTGGTACTGTAAGACCCTATTAAAGTTTCATAAATTGCCTTAGTAAGGTAAATATTTAGGTTGATTTTATGAGACTTTCAGACATTAAGTTTGAGAAAGTTAATGGTTTCCAGAATTTGCACAGATGATGACAATTAAAACAGTAAAATAAAGAATAAGACTTTCTTAACATCCCTAATAACATAGTAAGTTGCAATTTCTAATCAAACACCTATTTCTAGGTTATATTCATTTTGATTTCTTATTTTCCATTTTAAACTCTGGTATTTTCTTCTGAATATAGGTTACAAATTTGTGTTAACTCCCAGTTTTAATACCACAAAGTCACCTGTTTTACCTTGACTATATTTTTATCATTTAGTGTAGGATACACTTTTTTTTTTAAGATTTTATTTATTTTTTGACAGAGAGAGACACAGTGAGAGAGGGAACACAAGCAAGGGGAGTGGGAGAGGGAGAAGCAGGCTTCCCGCGGAGCAGGGAGCCCCATGCGGGGCTCGATCCCAGGACCCTGGGATCATGACCTGAGCCACCCAGGCGCCCCTAGGATACACTTTTTAAACTAGTTATACTCCAATAACTTTGTGAATGAAAAAAAGGGGAAGAAAACTAAGAACAAATAATGGAGTCGTTCTTTCACTGATCCTCATCCAATTTCAGGAAAATCACTTCCCAAAAGCAGCAATTCTAATAAATCTTTCCATGTCTAAAAAGAAACTGAAACCAAAGGGAAATCATGGGAAACCTGTGATAGTTTACTAGATATTGTGTGCTTTTAGTAGCTCAGCACTAGTAATACTTGATAATCGAGAGTAAATTAATAGGCTAACATTTAAAAATGTATACTTTAATAAGCCTATAAACTAGGTAAGCTTGTGGAGAAGCTGACCAAGATACATATATTAGGAGATACAGTTGTCCATCTAAATTTTCTAGGTTTCTTTTTTTTTTTTTTGGCAGAGTATTTATTCAAGTTGTTTACTATATAATTTCTCGTGCACCATTTTGGAAGTCCTTTATTGTAAAGACTAGTCTTTTGTCTGACGACAAACAGCAGCCACACTGTCAGTGATTATTCTGGACCTCCACGTTGGATAAATTCAATTTCTTCTTGAGATACAAGTTTCCTTCTTATTTTTGATGTAATGTTTTTATTATTTCTGCAGTGTCTGGTGGACCCTGATGCACCAGCAAATCTGGGGATTTATTTCCCTTAGAATGCTGTGAAATTGAAGAAGAGTGAGACGGTAGTCCTACTGATCTCAAAACTTCTGATACGTTAGGTTTAGGATTGTCTCTTCTGTCAGGGAACCTTATTAATGGAGTATGTGGCTTGACTACCTGAACGACCCTGCTGGCAGACGCCATCTTACTGCCCATCATGACCCCAGGATGGGGCAGCAGCTTCCGGGGCGCTCGCTAGGCGCAGAGATAACAGGAGTCCTCCTTGAGCTATTCGTTTAGGTATGTTCAACTTGTAGCAAATTTTCTTGGTTTTCATTTACCTGCAAATGTCTTGGTTTCAGGTTCTTTCTTGAAGCCTGTCTTTGCTAGATAGGGAGTTCTGGGTTGACAGTTCTTGTCTGCCAGTACCTGAAAACTGTGCCATGTCTTGCCAGCACTCATGATTTCCGAACACAGACCTGCTGTCGTTTGAATGTTCTAACTGCACAGGGAGGGTGTCACTGTGCTCTGCTTTTTTTTTTTTTTTTTTTTTTTTTTAATATTTTACTTATTTATTTGAGACAGAGAGAGGGAGAGAATCCCAAGTAGGCCCCCCGCCCAGTGCAGAGCCCGATGGCAGGGCTTGATCCCACAACCCTGATATCATGACCTGAGCTGAAACCAAGACTGAGCCACCCAGGATCCCCTCAAATACTTTTTAGCTCTTTCTCTTTTCCTCCCGGGAGTCCTGTGACACACACGTTAGATCTTTTGTTATAGTCCCATAAATCACTGAGGCTCTGGTGCTGGTTTTTTCTATTCTCTGTTTTCTCTGTGTTGTTCACATTTGGTAATTTCTGTTCTTCTTCAGGTTCACTGATTCTTCTCTCTGACGTCTCCATGGTTCCATTGAGCCTGTCCAGTGAGGTTTTCCTTTTGTTTAAGTTTTGCCATTGAAAATTTTCCATATACTTCTTTACATCTTCTCTTTCTTTGCTGAGACTTTGTTTTTTTTTCATTTGTCTCAAGCCTGTTCATGATTGCTCCCATAAATGCTTTTATTGTGGCTGCAGTAAAACCCTTGTCAGGTGACTCCAACATCTGGGTCATCTCTGGTCCAGCTTCTATGTTTCTTTTCTCATTAAAGTTGAGATTTTCTGGTTCTTGTTTCAACAGGTAATTTTCAGTTGTATCCTGGACATTTGAGTGTTAAGAAACGTTGAGTATTATCTTACTTATATTTTCTCCTTTGAGGTCTTCTCTGACTGTGCAGGGGAAGGGCAAGAGCCTCACGGCCACAGGCTGAGAGAAGAAGCCTGGGCTCGCTCTGCCTCCATTCACACTGTGCGGGTGGGGAGATGCGTCATTCCCACTGGGCCTCCATTAGCATCCCCTTGGCCCAGGGTGGGGGCGCCTTGTACTCTCCCCCACGACCCCAGGACCCGGGAAGGGCAGAGGTGGAAATGTCAGCTCTCCACTGGGCCTTCTGTGACACTGCCCAGCATGAAAAGAGAAACCCACACAGGGAGGCAGCTGTTAAAATTCAGATGACACTGAAAAGCGGAGGATAAAATTACCCTCTCTGTCCCTGCCCAGAGGCAACCACTGGTAAAGTCTGTGAGCTGTTTCTTCAGTATTTTCTCCACGTGCTCATAGTGCTGTTTCTTACCAGTTTCATACGGTGCCGTTACTACTTTGTAAAGCACACGAAGATTTCTGTTATGTTCACTGTTTCTCCACACGCGGCCGCCGTCACCACTACCCCGTCATTCCCACGTGATAATACCGTTTCTGCACAACTTTTGGTTCAATCACCAGTCACTGTTTATGTTACCAGGACCGTGTACCTATTTCTCTGCGTGGAC
This sequence comes from Halichoerus grypus, assembly GCF_964656455.1. Taxonomy (NCBI): domain Eukaryota; kingdom Metazoa; phylum Chordata; class Mammalia; order Carnivora; family Phocidae; genus Halichoerus; species Halichoerus grypus. Next base: position 85,989,754 of record NC_135718.1, on the reverse strand, counting down.
CCAGGAGTTACACTGCGATCAGGGTTCTGTTTTCACATAACTTTTTCATTCTTAGATGTGGAAACTCTCGTTTTCTTTCTCTTACTTTCTTTTGTTTCTGTTCTTCATCAGATATGCAGATAGTGGTCAGTATTATTTGTGTCTGTGACGTACTTTGCTCTTGTTTCCAGAGCTTTCTCTGCTCTGGCTCCCGTTTGGGCTTTTTGAGTTTGGTATATTTGAGGGTATCTCTCTTCCACACTCATTACTGATTGGTAGCCTGGCTGAGTACAGGATTTTGAGTTAAAAAAATTTTTTTTTCATGGTTTGTAGGCCATGCATTTTTTTCTCTTAAAAGTTTTATGTTGGGGCGCCTGGGTGGGTCAGTTGGTTAAGCGACTGCCTTCGGCTCAGGTCATGATCCTGGAGTCCCTGGATCGAGTCCCGCATCGGGCTCCCTGCTCGGCAGGGAGTCTGCTTCTCCCTCTGACCCTCCCCCCTCTCATGTGCTCTCTCTCTCAAATAAATAAATGAAAAATCTTTAAAAAAAAAAAAAAGTTTTATGTCATCCTGATTCTTTTTATGTGACTTTTAAAAAAAAAAAAGATTCTATTTTTAAGTAATCTCTACACCCAACATGGGGCTGGAACTCACAACCCGGAGATCAAGAGTCACACACTTTACCGACGGCCCTTCAGGCATGCCTTATATGACTTTTTGTTTATTTGTTTCGTGTGTGTGCTTAGGACTTGATGAGTCTTAACCTCCTGAATTGGTCTTTTAAATTTCTTCTTTTCTCCTAATTTCCATTTCTGTCCTAATTTCTCCCCTACTTTTTGAGGTATTGGTTTTTAGAAAGTAAGTGAAAGATTGCTGTGTCACCCTTCCGCCTGTGGGTGCTCAGAGGACCTGCCACAGCTCTCCTGTGGTGTGGGGTCCGCCAGCGTCACACCCTGCCCTGAAAATACACTGCTTCCCGTGCTTGACCCCAGGAGATGAAGCGCCTTGCATAACGTACAGCTAGACCACAGACGCCCTGACTCATCTCCCTTCTCCTGGCTCCGAGGGACTGTCTGTTTCCACTCCATCCCCCATCGGCCTGGTTAAAAACACTGCTGCCCGGCATGCAGACGTGTGAGACCCGAATAGCCACGCCAGCTTGTTCCTCATTCTTCCGCTCGGCAGGTGTCTGTGCCCTACCGTAGCCACACGGAATCCAGAAAGTTTCTGTGCACAGCTCAGGTGAAGAAAGAAGTAAGTACGTTATGGTGGATAAGCTTCTGGACAAGAATTAGGTACGCGGTTTTATATTTGAGAGAAAGCTTCTAGTTGAGGGTCCCCATCTGTTGTAAGCCCTTAGTGATTGCCGGATGACGGGGCATGGCTTACATGGAAGAGATTCACTTCATACTCGTAGGCTATTCATTCAGCCACTTCGAGTTCTGAGTCAACTGCTGTGTTCCCTTACCTGTCCGGCCTTGGGTCACGGCAGTGCCTAGGGGCCGTGGTCAGACCTGTGTGTCTTGCCCTTTGGCACAGGATTTCCCTTTTAAAGATGCCTTAGGCCCCGGCATTACTTCTGCTGGGTCACAGGAACTGGTACATAAGAGAACCCAGGAAGTATTTGCTTACTGAATCGTAAGACGAGGCCTACTTCTGTTTCATGGAGGCTGGTTGATCTTGTAATAATTTTCACTCAGCGTATTATCGATGGTCTTACTTGTCTGAGGATGGATCCAGTTTCTAAGAAAATCCGCTTCATTGAGAGGTGACATACCATGAACTTTACCCATTTTAGGTACAAGATTCAGTGGTTTTGAGCATATTTGTAGACTCCTGCAGCCATCCCAACGATCGGATTTTAGAACATTTCCGTCACCCTAAAAAGCAATCTGTCTGTTGGCCATCACTCGCCATCCTCCCCCACCTCCAGCGCTTCTGTCTCTGTAGGCTTCCCTGTCTTGGCTAGCTTATGTAATGTGGCCGTCGCCTCTGCCTGTCTTCACCCAGCATCCCGGGTTCAAGGCTCGTCCCTGTTGCAGCACGTAGCGACACTTTCGTCCAGTTGCCGAATGATGGTCCCTTGGGTGGATATACGACATTTGATTCATTCAGCAATCGATGGACATTTGGGTTGTTTCCACTTTGGGGCTTGTGATAACGTTGCTGTGAACATCCGGGTACAAGTTTTTGTGTAGACATATATTATCATTTCTTTGGGGTAGGTACTCAGGCGTGGGATGGCTGGGTCACGTGGTGATTGTGTTTACCATTTCAAGAAACAGCCAGACTTTTCTGGACTGGCTGCAGCATTTTACATTCCTGCTAGCAGTTGTAACAAAGCGTGTGGGAGTTGCGATTTCTCCACATCCTCGCCAACACTTGTTATGTCTTTCTTTCTGAATGTAGCCATTCTAGTGGGTGTGAGGTAGCATTTCACTGTAGTGTATCTTCAGCCTTGTTATGGAGTAGTAAGACTTACTTACTCTAGATAGAAGTCCACAACCAGGTATGTGATGTGCATACGTTTTCTCCCAGTCTCTGGGTTGTCTTTTTGCTTTCTTAATGGTATAATTTAAGGAACAAAAGTTTTAAATTTTGGTGAAGTCCAATGTATCAGTTTTTTTTAATCATGTGCACTTTTGTTGACATGTCATATCTTAAAAAAATCATTGCCTAACACAAGGTCACAAGCAGGGGGAGAGGCAGAGGCAGAGGGAGAAGCAGGTTCCCCACTGAGCAGGGAGCCTAATGCGGGACTTGATCCCACGACCCCGGGATCATGACCTGAGCCGAAGGCAGACGCTTAACCGACTGAGCCACTCAGGCGTCCCCTAAGAATGTTTTCTAATCATAATTGGGATTTTTACATCAGGCTTTACTTTTGAGCATGCAGGTCTGGCTTTAAGATCTACTTGTATATTTAAGTTAAAACACATTTCTACCATGTGGCATAAACATAGATGCACAGATCATTGAGACATGGTAAGATCTAAAAATATCCCCCCACATATTTGGATAATTGGGTTCTTATAAAACACAAAGGCCATGCAGGAGTGCCTGGGTGTCACAGTTGGTTAAGTGTCCGACTCTCGGTTTCAGCTCACGTTATGATCTCGGGGTCGTGAGATCAAGTCCCATGTCCAGCTCTGCGCTCAGCATTGGGTCCGCTTGTCCCTCTCCCTCTGCTCCTCCCCCCCTCTTGAAAGCACATGTGCTTGCTCTCTCTCTCTCTCAAATAAATAAATAAAAATCTTTAGAAAACACACACACAAAGGCCATGCTGTGGACAAAGAATAGCCTTTTCAACAAAGTGCTGGAACAATCAGATATCTATATGCAAGGGACGCCTGGGGGGCTCAGTTGGTGAAGCGTCCACCATCGGCTCAGGTCATGACCCCAGCGTCCTGGGATCGAGTCTCGCATTGGGCTCCCTGCCCAGCGGGGAGCCTGCTTCTCCCTCTTCCTCTGCCCCTCCCCCCGCTCGTGCGTGCACTCTCTCATAAATAAATAAAATCTTTAAAAAAGAAAAGATATCCATATGCAAGAAAAATCACCTTTAATCCACACACCTCTTACCACATGCAAAAATTAACTCAAAATGGATCAAAGACCAATGAAAAGTCATAGCTGTAAAACCCCTGGAAGAAAACAGAGGAGAAATGTTTCCTACCATGGATTAAGTGAAGATTTCTTAGATGTGACCCCAAAAGCACAACCTTTTAGAGCAAAAGGATAAACTGAACTGCTCTTCATAAGATGCCACTGAGCGAGCACAAGGACAAACCACACAGACTAGGAGAAAATACTTAAAGAGTGTATATTTGATGAAGGATTTATATCCGGAACATGGAATGGATTCTCAAAACTCAGCAACAGAAGAACATTAAAAATTGGCTAAAGACTGCACAGACCCCTCCCCGTTGTAGGTATGCACGCGGCAGAGACACACGAAAACGTGCTCGACCTCGTTAGTCATCAGGAAAGTGCAAGTGAAAGCCACAGTGAGATACCACTACAAACCTTAGATCTAACTAAAATCAAAACGACTATACCAAGTATTGGCAAGGACAGGGGAATGTAAGGTGGCACAGCTAGTTTGGAAAACAGTTTGTTGGCGTTTTTAAGGTTCAGCCTACCCCTGCGGTGGGATGTGGCCGTAGTGCTCTGCGTCCCACACTTAGGGACTCACCAGAGAGCAAGGAAAGCACACACCAAGACTGATAAGTGAGTGCTCCAAAACTGGAAACCAAATGTTTATCAACAGAGGAATGGAAAAATAAATCAAGGCATATCCACACAGGGGGCTACTACCTGGCCATAAAGAATCAAGTACTAATGCACACAAGAACTTTGGGGAACCTGAAAACAATTCTGTTGAGTCAAAGAAAGCAGAGTACATAGTGCATGCTTGCACGTCTATAAAATTCCAGAAAATGTGAACTAATCTGTAGTGGCAGAACAGATGAGCGGCTGCCTGGGGATTGAGGGTGTGAGGGGAGAGCGGCAGGGAAAGGCCACAGTGGGGTCCTCAGTAATTTTTTAAATTGCAAAGGTTTCCTGAGACCTGTGTGGGGCCCTTCGCCCTGTAGGGTAAGACGGCGCTCAGGCTGCGGGATAGTGCTCCATCGTGATGCTGCAGGTGTTCGGCAGTCAACTTTCCTTTTCTTCCCTATTGCCAAGTAGTATATCCTAGCATCTCAAGAGAAAGTCCAATGTGTTGAACATTGAAAGGTCATTGAATTAAGTATTTAGTTTCCCCAAGGTAACTGAAGAACAAAACTAACAGAATCAGAATTTCAGCTAGAAAGAACTCTACTTCTTTATGGAAGAATAAATTAATGGTTAAGTCTGAGTGTGTTCATTAGAAAACACGAGACCCATTACTTATAGGTGCGCCTGCGTGTGAACAACAGTCTTACCACTGTGAGCTATGGGAAGCTTCTCCAGAATGGTTGAGGGCTCTTCGTGGAGGAATCAGGAATGTTCCTAATGAACCTCAATGTCAGGCAGCGTTTGGGGCCTGCTCTTTGCTCCTGGTACCGAGAGTCTGGTGAGCACCAATGAGGGCAAGAGTTTCTTCTGGGGGACTCAGGGAAGGCTTCCTGGAGGAGGCGTTGTTTGAGAATCCCCCTATGTGTAAATGAGGAAGAAAGTATTAGGGAGAAACGAACTACTGAGAGCAAAGAGAAGAAGGCTTGAGGCTTTTAGGTTGTTTAGGGAACGGCAAGAGGTGTGGTCAGTGGGGTGTGGGAGTCGTGGAGAATGTGAGGAGAGAGGGAGCTAGGATGGGAGCGATCAGGTCCTTGAGGGCCTTCGTGCTGTGGTGAGAGATATGGGCTTGGTTCTGCTGCAGGGAACACCAGGTGAGGGTCAGCAGGTGTTTTAGGAAGGTCTGGCGGCATTGCACGGGGTCCCAGAGAGGGGGAGTTTAGAGACAGGACCAGTTAGGAGGATGCGACATTCGGCCCTGACTGAGGACAGGGTAATGGGAGGCCCCCCGCCAGAACTGGGAGAAGGTACCGAGGTCAGAGGAAGGAGAGAAACCTGCCGGAATTCCAGGCTCGTGTGGCGGTCCTCTTCTGAGCCAGAGAACCCTGGCAGCACACGGGTTTGGGCAGGAACGTGGGCCGGACTTCTCTGAAGGTTATACTTTCACGAGGAGGTACTTTTAATTTTAATACAGTCTAATTTATCAATTTTTTTTCTTTTAAAAAAAGTCCTCTTGTCACATCTCATGTTAATTTTTTTTTTAAAAGATTCTATTTTATTTATTGAAGACTTTTGACCCCCCCTTCTTCTCTAGATATCATTGACCCTGCGATCCTGCGCCCCGGACGCCTAGACAAAACACTGTTTGTGGGTTTGCCCCCCCCAGCAGACCGTCTGGCCATCCTAAAAACCATTACAAAAGTGAGTAAAGGAAATGGTGTGTTTTTGTGTGTTTCTCACAGGTATCTGTAGCTTTAAATATTTGCTCAGCCTGTGTCTCCCAAAGAAAGGTGAATGATTCTGATAATTGAAGAGATTGTCCGTTCTTTTTTATTTGCTTAAAATAAAAGGGATATTGAGAGTTATATGCTCGACTGATACATTTGAGATTTTACTCTCTTCGCACTTTTTTGTTCTTTTAGATCTTTGATAGAGAAATTGCCCTTGGAGGAATTTGAAATGGAACAGAAACTTTAGGAGCTGAGAAGTGAATAGACACAGACCATTATAAATATCCGGGGAAACTGAGTCTCAATCACAGTGTTGAGTCTGTCCTCCATGTTTCTATATGCCAACTTTTTTTAAAAAAGATTTTATTCATTTATTTGAGAGAGAGCGTGTGCATGAGTGGGGGGAGGGCCAGAGGGAGAGAGTCTGGGGCTGACTGTGCACGGAGTGCAGAGCCTGACGCAGGGCTCAGTCCCACAACCCTGAGATCACGACCTGAGCTGAAACCAAGAATCGGACGCTCAACCAAATGCGCCACCCAGGCGCCCCCCCCCCCCCCATTTTAAGTAAACTACACCTCACGTGAGCTTCAAACTCATGACCTCAAGATGAAGGGTCAACACTACCAGCTGAGCCAGCCAGGCCCCCCTGGTACACGCCAGCTTTTATGATGCCTGTATAGTATTCGTGTTGCTATTTTTATAAAAATAATAAACAATACTGACAAAATACAAAGACGAAAGCAATCACCCTGAATTGTACGGCTACAAAAATAATGCGTGTTGACATTTAGTGCAGACATCATTCCTGACGTCTTTATTCAGCGTGGGTGGTGGGTGGTTCAGAGAAGGAGGGGCCGCAGACTTAAATACGTTAAATAGAGTTAACTTTTTTTAGTTTAAAAAAAGTCCAAGCTAAAGCAATTATCAAACCTCCAGTAAATGTTTTTCTCCATAAATGATATTATTTCCTAAAATAGCACCCTAAGGGTTAAAAATGTAAAAAGATTAGGAAAGCCAAGTAAGCAGCGGAACCGCTCGTTTTTGTTTTAAGATTTTTTTATTTTTATTTGAGAGAGAGTGGGGGTGAGGGGCAGAGGGAGAGAGTCTTAAGCAGACTCCGCACTGAGTGAGCCTTAGTCTCACGACCCTGAGATGGCAACCTGAGCTGAAACCAAGAGTCAGACAAGATGGTTCCTGCCTTTATTTGGTTTCCACTAGTAAACGTTAAACCTTACACATATGTAGTATTCTCTTTCTGTATCGGCAGAGGAGGATTCCGGGCCGTCATTACCTAAAACTGCATAGAGCCGTGTCTGCCACTACCTCCCGAAGGAGGGGGCACGAGGGTGACCAGCCTTGTGGGTGGAGGCCCCAGCGAGAGCAGTCTGGAAGACTGCCTGGAGGAAGTGAAGCTAGAGGCTGTGAAGTGAGGTGCGCCGGACGCAAGCCCGTTTCAAGGGGTTACGTGTGAGAACTGGGTCTGGTGTGAATGAACAGGATGCTGGATGGACCGTAGAGTTGAGGGGCAAAGACAGAGGAGGAGAAACTATCCGCTTGGGCCACTGAGTGGATGGGGGTCTGGGAACGAGGAGCTGCTGCTGCCCGAGGTCGGTCTCCAGGCGCGAGTCGGCTCGGAGCCTGGGAGCTCGGGAGAGCCCTCTGGCCACTACCAGCATGGCTGCCAGTCAGAGACCTGAAGACACGTGGCTTCAGTGCGGTGCTCTCGACCTAGGGCGGCCTGACAGCCAGCAGCCCACCCCTGGGCAGCAGCTGGGGACACTTGTTGGGGGCTCAGGCCGGGGGCGAGCTACGGTGCACAGAACAGCCCCGCAGCACCACGTACCTGACCCACGACGTCCGCAGTGCCACAGCCAGGTAATGCTGCTGTCGTCGTGCGTACTGCGTCTCTGTAGCCCGCGAGTTCGGTGACAGGTCCACGTGGCGTTTCCGTCCCTGCCCTGGGCTCCGTCCGGGAGCTGTGTTACCGAGGTGTTGTTTGCTTTGGTTAAAGTGTGTGTGTACAAACACAGACATACAAGCACGTGCACATGCTCCTAATTTGTTTCCATGTGTTCCTTGTAGTTCTGATGGCCCGATAATCCTTCCTTCCTTCCACTCTTGCCCCCGGGGTAGCACTAATTACAGGCAAAGACTGGAGGAGGCGTGCCAGACCGGAGCTGTGTGGTGCTCAGGTCCGCACACATTCGGACCCAGGGCGGTGACCGATCGCTGTTTCCCTCGTGTTCTCCTCTGTGGGTGCTCGGCACCGCGGGACAGCCTGACGCTTCCTCCAGCTAGAATCCCGGTGCCACAGTTATTAGCCCTCAGACTTGGATAAAAGCACCCCACCTCAAAGGCAAAGTTATTAAGAAAATAAGAGAATAGAATATTGTGCACGTGAAGGATCTCTCGGTCAACAAGCATGTGCACTCGGTGAGGATGGGAAACCCTCGGACACAGGCCTTCTCTCTGAGGGGCTTGTCTCCTAGATGACAGGGTGATACGCACGTTTATAAAGGTGAGGCCCCTGACGGTGTCAGGCCGGGCCCAAGGTCAGGGGCCCTGCTTCAGTCCGCCACCTTGTATTTCCAGATGTCCTGTTGTGAGCAATGTAGTATGTGGGGTGAGGGGGGGCCTTTTTTTTTTTTTTTAATAGTTACCTGGCATAAATGTGGAGGTTTAGGAGGAAGTGTGTAGAATTAGAGACAACGGTCCTTTGGGCAACTTCCACGCACAAAGTTGTGAATATGGAGAGAAAAAAACCAGAAAAGGACATTTTAATAGGAGAATCAGTGTGACTTTAAAAGCAGGTTTCTGGAGCACTGTGGTCCGTTCTCAGTATCTGTCAGTGATAAAGGCAAAGGAGGGCTTTCGGTGATTTCCTCTCTGACCCTAGTGGGTATTTTTGCTTCATTTAGGGGTGTGCTGCCTGCTCCCGTGGGAACCTCAGAGCCTCACACCCAGACCTGCAGGGGGACGGTTCTCAGCGCCTGGGCGCCTGCCCACCTGCCCACCCACAGAGGGCTGCTCACCCTGCAACACCCACCCTGCCCCCTCCTCCTCCACCCCCCCTCCTCCCCGTCCTCTCCATCCTCCCCCTCCTCCCTTCTTCCTCCCCCTCCCTCCCCCTCCTCCCTCCTCTCCCTCTGTCTTCCCCCTCCCCCTCCTTCCCTCATTCCTTCCTCCCCCCTCCTCTCCCCATCTTCCTCCTCCCCTCCGCCTCCCTGTCTTCCTCCTCCCCTCCCCCTCCCCATTCCTTCCTCTCTCCTCTTCCTCTCTCTTTCCCCTCCCCCTCCTTCCCCCATTCCTTCCTCCTCCTCCCTCCCCCTCCTCCCTCCTCTCCCTCTGTCTTCCCCCTCCCCCTCCCCATTCCTTCCTCCTCCTTCCTCTCCCTCCGTCTTCCCCCTCCCCCTCCATCCCCCATTCCTTCCTCTTCCCCCCCCCCCTCCCTCCCTCCAGGGCCTGGGATGTGCAGCTCACAGGCTGTGTTGACAGCTGGAGCCAGAGCAGGCAGAGGGACAAAACGCAGAACCTCAGACTGCAGGGACTGCCTGCCTGCATACACTCTTTGCAAATCGGCCTGAACTGAGAAAAACTGTGATTTTCAATGTTTACCCTTTCAGTTCCAAAGTTCGCCAGATTTTTGCTCAAATTCCCAGATTGTTGTATATACCGTTTCCTCTTATTAATACGTCAAATGATAGGGGGAGATGACAGTAAAATTCTCTCATTTTGGTCTCAGAAGTCTGAAAAGACTTGTAGGTCAGAGCAACTTCTCAGTATCTATTGGAGTCTGATTCTTAAGAGAAAATTAGGAAAACAAATTACTTATTTTGGTATTTCTGGTAATGATGTGGTAACAAGATGCTTATCACCAAAAGCCCCTTGGACAAAGGAATTTTTTCTTTAACTTCTATTTCTTCCTTAATAAATGTAATTAAAATAAAATGTCTGCCAAGTGCTTTGAGATAATACATAGTCTTTAAAATAGTGGTAAAAATCACAAAGACCCAAAATTCCCCATTTTTAAAAAAGATTTTTTATTTATTTATTTGAAAGAGAGACAGCAAGAGCGAGAGAGGGAACACAAGCAGGGGGGAGTGGGAGAGGGAGAAGCAGGCTTCCCGCCGAGCAGGGAGCCCAATGTAGGGCTCCATCCTAGGACCCCGAGATCATGACCTGAGCTGAAGGCAGACACTTAACCATCTGAGCCACCCAGGCGCCCCTCCCCATTTATTTTTTACGGTGTGTCCCAGAAGACTAAAATATATTTTAACATCTCACCTAGAAATGTTATCTGTTAAATTTTCATGAGCTAAGAATATCAGATACAATAACAGGTAATATTTAGGAACCTCGTAACAGTGTTCCGGGCATATTGAACTGCTCTGCTATTGTTTCCATTTAGTGACCAGCAGGAGCAGGGTACAGAGGGGTACGTTTCCATGGATATGTTCAGAGACTGACAAAAAATTCCAAACCGACAATTACCATGTTATCATGGTAAGATTATGTTAATTTTCTTTCCTTTATTTTTTTATGATCAACTATGTAAAGAGATATCCTTCTGATTCTAGAGTCTGTTGTATGACAAAGGATAGGTTTCTGTGATTAAATATAGATGTAATCATTGAAATAAAAGTTATAGGGGCGCCTGGGTGGCTCAGTCAGCTGAACATCCCATTCTTGTCCTGAGATCGAGCCCCGCATCAGGCTCTCTGATCAGCAGGGAGTCTGCTTGGGATTCTCTCCCTCTTTCTTTCCCTCTGCCTGCCCCCAGCGCCCCCCCCCCAAGTAAATAAATAAATCTTTTAAAAAATAAAAAAGAGGGATGCCTGGGTGACTTAGTCGGTTAAGCATCCGCCTTTGGCTCAGGTCATGATCTCAGGGTCCTGGGATCGAGCTCTGCATTGGGCTCCCTGCTCAGCGGGGAGTCTGCTGCTCCTTCTCCCTCTGCCCCCCCACTCATGTGCACACACTCTCTCTAATAAATAAATAATAAATAATCTTGAAAAAATAAAAATAAATAAAAGTAATAGTACAACATGACATATTTTTTGAACCCCTGTTCTATAACATCTAATGCTTAATCAGAATTACAGGAATAATAGTGTAAATGGGTCCTAACTTGCTTTTTCTTAATCGTGATAAAATATGTTTAAATTTACCATTTTATCCATCTTTTTAATTGGAGTATAATTAACATAGTGTAATATTAGATTCTGGTGTACACTATAGTGATTCAGCACTTCCATATGACCCCTGGTGCTCGTCATGACAGGTGCACTCTTCAGTCCCCATCTGTTATGTCACCCATCCACCCCCACCCCCTCTGGTGACCATCAGTGTGTTCTCTAGAGGTAAGAGTTTGTTTCTCTCTCTCTTTCTCTCTTTTTCCCCTTTGCTTATTTGCTTTCTTTCTTAAATTCCACATATGAGTGAAATCATATGGTATTTGTCTTTCTCTGACTGATTTCACTTACCATCGTACTCTCTGGCTCCATCCATGTTGTTGCAAATGGCAAGATCTGAGTAGTATTTCATTGTGTATATATACCACATCTTCTTTACCCATTCATCACTTGATGGACAGCTGGGCTGCTGTAAACATCGGGGTGCATGTATCTCTTTGAATTAGTGTTTTTGTATTTTTTTTTTTTTAAGATTTTATTTATTTGACAGAGAGAGACACAGCGAGAGAGGGAACACAAGCAGGGGGAGTGGGAGAGGGAGAAACAGGCTTCCCACTGAGCAGGGAGAAACAGGCTTCCCACTGAGCAGGGAGCCTGATGTGGGGCTTAATCCCAGGACACTGGGATCAGGACCGGAGCCGAAGGCAGGCGCTTAACGACTGAGCCACCCAGGCGTCCGGTGTTTTTGTATTCTTTAGGTAAATATCCACTATTGCAACTGTTGGCTCATAGGGTAGTTTTATTTGTAATTTTTTGAGAACTTTCCTACTGATGTCCAGAATGGCTGCACCAGCTTGCATTCCCACCAACAGAGCACGAAGATTCCCCTTTCTCCACATCCTCGCCAACACCTGTTGTTTCTTGTGTTGTTGATTTTAGCCGTTCTGACAGGTGTTAGGTGGTATCTCATCGTGGTTTTGATTTGCATTTCCCTGATATGATGAGTGATGTTGAGCATCTTTTCATGTGTCTATTGACCATCTGTATGTCGTCTTTGGAGAAATGTCTGTTCATGTCTTCTGCCCATTTTAATAGGATTATTAGGGGTTTTTTGGTATTGAGTTGTGTGATTTCTTTATATATTTATGTATTTTGACATATCAGATATGTCATTTGCAAATACCTCCCATTCAGTAGGTTATCTTATCGTTTCGTTGATGGTTTCCTTCACTACACAGTTTTATCTTCATGTAGTAATATAATTCCCTTTGGCTTTCCCTTGCCTGAGACAGAAGTAGAAAAATGTTTCTATAGCCAGTGTCAGAGACATTAGTGCCTACATTTTAACCATTGTAAAGTGTACAGTTCTTTGCCATTGTTACTTTCACATTGTTCTTGTTAAACAACACAACTGATGGTTAGGCGACTGCCTTCAGCTCATGTCATGATCCTGGAGTCCCGGGATCGTGTCCCACATCGGGCTCCCTGCTCAGCGGGGAGCCTGCTTCTCCCTCTGACCCTCCTCCCTCTTATGCCCTCTCATTCTCTCTCTCAAATAAATAAATAAAATCTTGGAAAAAAAAAAAAAACACAGCTAACATTATTTAAAAAAATAAACAACACAACTGAACTGAGTAATTTAAAAATCAAATTGGCATAATCATCAATTCATGAATCAGCAGCATTCCATCCAGCATGTAGAAAGGAGCTCTGAAGAGCTGTAGGAAAAGAAAGGTTTTTTAAGGCAGAAAGGAGGTGGGACAAGGAAGTGTATTAGGAAGGACTACATTGTTTCACACCAAGTCACCTTCCTATGGGGTCTGAAGGGTCTATCGCAGGGTGGGTGGGATTGTCTCACTAGCTTGGACCCGCTGGTTCCAGACCACCGGGCTGAAGGTCCCTCCCCGCATTAGGCGGTACCCCTGCTGGTGGGGACCCGGGCCTGAACGATCCCCTTCCCGTAGTCAGGGGTCCCCTCACTGGTGCGAACCTGAGTTTGGACGTCCACTTCCTACGGTCAGGGGTCCCCCTACTGGAGCAGACCAGGAGTTCCAGACCCAGGGGCTGAAGGTCACCTTCTGGGAGAGGCTGAACCTGCAGTTGGGTTGTGTGTTAGGTCTGGGTTTGCTGACTGGGGCTCGGCACAGCTGATACCGTCCATGGCCTTGTCTCTTAACAGTTCTCCCACGTTTGATCCGACCTTCAGCCTACCTGAGGATGTGATCAAAATTTACGGCACTGGGGCTACTCCCCGCTCGGTCTCTGTAATTCTCAGTGTTTGCTGATGCTCTGGGGTAAGCACAGGTCATGCCTTGAGGCTCACAACTTCTAAGTGCGTCATTCTCTTAGTTCCATTTCTGACTCTGGTTCCTAAGGAGCTTGTGGGCTTGGTGGTCAGCGACCAGGAACGTGCCTCTGAAGATTTGAGGGAATACAGCATACTAGGGCGCCAACTCTGGTTATTATGAGCAGGATAGTTCCCAGTGTCTGGAGTGCACTTCGGAGCCATGGTCCCCAAGACCCAGACCGACCAAAATCAAGTCAAAGAAAGACCCTGTTGAAGGAATTACCTTCGTAAGCCAAGTGGCTTGTTCGGTGACTTTATGTAGCTGAGTTTCAGCTTCCCCAGAAATGTTAATCCAAGCGCAGCAGGTGATGTTGGCCACAGTATGGACGCCTCCTTTTTTTAGCTAAAATATAATCAAGGGCGATGCTGCTATCAAAACAACTTTGGCCAGAGTCTGAGGGTTTTTGTTGGATAGCTCTGCTTTATGAGCAGATTCGGTAGTATTTTCAAGAGTTAAGGAGAGGATCCTGATCTTAGCTGCATTTACATTTATTCCTACCAATTTCAGGGAAGCTGGGACCTGCCAGAGGGAGCTAATTTTGAATCATGAGGGCCTTCTGGTACAGCCATGGAGTCCAGTAAAATTTAAGGGTCTGTAAACCGCATGGAAGATTTTATTCTGGTTTCGTCTGCCTTGTTTGTCTTTCTTTGTGTAGAGCCTGGACGCAAGGCTCCATGGGTTTGGGGTTGTTAACCAGAGACAGGAAAGTGGACCCCAGGCTCAGAGAGTCAGGCAGAACAGAGAGGGGCTGAGTTTGTTCAAGAGACGCTGAACTGAGGCAGGAGCATCATGGCAAATCCAACAGTCAATTGGAAGTTGGATTACCCCCACCACCACCTTAGTAATGGCCTGGAAGATACAGATGATGTTACCTTTTTAGGCCAATGCCAGAGTGGAGGAAAAAGAAGAAAGGGTTTTGTGGTTATTGAAGTGTGAAGGTTTCATCTGGCGACTTAGGAGGAAGCAGTCCACCTCGATGTTGCCTGCTTCTCTTCCCATCACTTTGACTTGAGGTCTCCAGCTGTGGCAGACCGGATGTCAGGTGACCTTGTTCAGCTGTGTGTGGCATATGCAAAGTTGAACCCCTGAACTCTGGCTGCCGTCTGCCTTGGGAGGGCCGCCTGGCATGGGCCCGTCAACGGGGGCTGGAAGTTAGTTTTTGTTCCTAGTGATTCTAATCCGTAAGGGTGGGGAAACCAGAAATGTTACTGTGGAGAGTCGTGGGCAGATGTTTGAGGAAATTGGAATTCAGGACCCAGTCTAGTCACAGGTGTATAACAAAGCCTCAGCGGCAGTTAACGGGATTAGAATGGAACATGGACAAAGTACAAATGAGTCTTTCTCAATTTGAAAGACCTAAGTCTTTCAAATTTTTTGAATTTTAGGGAGATCAGGCTGGGAGAAAAGTAAATGGTTTCATCTTTGTTTACAAAGGCTTTACCAAACTGCTGTAAGTCATCTCTGGTTCCTCAAATCTGGAAAAATAAAATATTAAAGAACCAGCAGCTCTTCCAGCAAGAGTCATAAAAACTGTAATCCTGGGCACCTGGGTGGCTCAGTCTTTAAGCGTCTGCCTTCGGCTCAGGTCATGATCCCAGGGTCCTGGGATCGAGCCCTGCTCGGCGGGAAGCCTGCTTCTCCCTCTCCCTCTCCCACTCCCCCTGCTTGTGTTCCCTCTCTCGCTGTCTCTCTCTGTTGAAAAAAAAAATAAAATCTTTAAAAAGCAAAAAAAAAAAAAACACCTGTAATCCTCAGTTCATTCAGTCCCGTGTTATTAATTCTTGTTCTGTTTGAACCCAGGTTTTGCCATTAGTTCCAGAAATTCTTGTGCAATTCATTTTTATGATCTTGAAGTTACCAGAAACCTGTATTTGCCCAAGGGCTTTCTGTGAACCTCCTTGAAGATGACCCACTTTGGCAGGAACATTGCAAAAGCATCCGACTAAAAGAATAACTCTGTAAATGACAGAGAACTTCAAAAATGTCCATTGTAAAGATCAGTTAGAGTCCATTATGATGGGATTCACAGGAGATTTGGTTGTTTCTGTGACAGAATTTTCAAATGACAACTGGGAAAACGATGGTAACATTATACTGGCTATACCAGACTCCAGGAATCTTATGTAGTGTCTATGAGAGTTACATACCCACACAGTACGCGGCAAACAAGGCTGGCTTACCCCGTGGGGCTTTCCCCCTCACCCACGACGACATAGCCAGTAAGCCGTCCTTCAACATCTCTCTTTATAAGGAGAGAAAAAAATCCTTGGCGATGTCATAGGGACCCTTTGGTCAATTTCAAAATTAACTCTAAGTTAAGACTTCTTTTAAGATTTGAAATTGGCAAGTTTGCCAAAAATATCGAAGGTTTAAAACACTTGGTCAAATAGGATCATAGGCCGCTGTGAAACATCTGGTTACCTTCTTAACCGTGGTGACACTTAAAGACCTCTTGGGCAAATACAGAAAATTAAATGCTTATATAATTTCCTTTTTTTTTTTTTTTTTGAGGGAGGAGGGGCAGAGTGGGGGAGAGACAGAATCCCAATGGACTCCACGCTCAGCATGGAGCCTGACGCGGGACTCGATCTCATAGCTCTGAGATCATGACCTGAGACAAAATCAAGAGTCAGACGCTCAACTGACTGAGCCACCCAGGCGCCCCTATAATTTCTTATTTAAGAGCAGACCAATAATCCACGGAAACTCATCCTTTCAGCAGATGAAAGAAAATTAAGGTTTAGTTCTACCTAACTACAACATTGGTACTAAAGCTTTTTTAACCCTTAAATGTATTCCATCTTACTCACCTTGACCACACATAAAATTCTTTTTCAACTGTTAACCTTAATTTATAATGAAAATTAAGAAGTAAGCAATTGTGGACTGTTTGTTGCCTTGCCAAATTTACAAATACTGTTCACCATTTCTAGAAATGTATGTTTTCTCACAGTAACTTTTGGGTGACACAGAACATGTTTTTTAACAGACCCAAATATCTTTTGTTCCTCTGCAAAGGAAGCTAATTGTAGATGAACCTGGTGTTAAAAATGTTTCAGTATTTCATTTGAGGATGACCTAGACAGTGAATTTCATTTAAGTCATCATTTAACTTAACAAAACTTTAAAGTTTGAGGAACCAAAAGATCTTTGGAAAGTATTTGCTGAAAATTTCACCTAGAGATTCTTCCCATATACATCTATTTAAATCGTTAGTTTTTAATAGTTATGCTTTGATTACTTATGAAAATTTCACTGATGTTGGACACAAAGTCATTCCAGGTTAGTTTTTGGGGCAACCGATTCTGTAACAGGTAACAGGAACTAACTTGATTAGTAAGCCCGAGTGGAACAGAAGTTGCATTATAGTCAGTGTTAATAACTCCAGAGACATGTCTATTTTAATTAAACCAACAAACTGAAAGTAGCTTTTCGTTTCCAGAGATTATCCTAGATCATGTGAACTTGAGGAGGGAAAAGCTCCAAAGATTTGGGTTAGTTTTTGTATTTTTAAGAGTTTTAGGGATCCTTCCACAAAGCCTGCAGAAGGCTTTTCTTTCTGTCTGGTGACATAGTTTTAGCTTAGAGGAGAGGGCCGAAAAAACGTTCCTATTAGGTTCTGAGTATCAGCTTCCTGTTTGGCCAAGTACTAAAGCAATCCTTTAAATATTTTGTCAGTTTTAACTGGGACAAATATTTCTGGCAATATTGATCCACCCCTTGGACTTAAGAGGCGTCACCAAAGAGGACACCAAAGTTTTGTCTCTTTCTTTTTCTGCTGATGCTACAGACAGGTCTGGGAGGACTGACTCTTGTGGGACTGCTCACCCTCTGGCGGCTTTTGTGTTTCCCAGGATCCCGTCTGCAGGCTCCGTGCAGGTTAAGGCAGAGGTGTGGCTCTGCTATCCCCCAGACTTTGACAAGGTTTTCCATTAATTTTAATTCCGGTTTCCTGGCTGTTTCTGGAGTGAGGTCGCAGCCCATCGAGCCATCCCTGGGAGCCTCGCCAACTCTGGCATGGCTGGGCGGGAGCCCCGTCTCAGGGGAGTAGGGGTATGTGCAGGCGCTACTTCGCCAGATCTTGGCTCTTGTTCCGGAGTCCTTCAGAGTCAGATCGGTGGCCTCTCATCCTGTTTCCTGCCTTCTTATCAACCCATTAATCATAGGAGAGAACTCAAGTGCAAAAGCCTTCCAGGATCCTCCCTGGGTTTAGGAAATTTTTTAGCAGTGACCTTGAATTTGGCTTTTGGCCAAGGAATGAAAGCTGCCCCGGGTGGGGGGGTGTGGGGGGGTGGCCGTGGCCAATTCCTTGGGTGGCATTGTTTGAAAAGGAGCCTATTTGAGCGTGTCCTCAGGGTGGAAAGGGGCTGAGGCTGAGGAGTACTGGAAGGAGGAGCCCCGAGCGGAGCAGTGACATCGTACAGCCTTCTGTATTAGCTGCCTCTCGTTTTCAGTTTTCCATTAACATTTGCCACAGATCTTTCAAAGTAGCTATTTTGGAATTCTGAAGCATTTTGAAGGCTTCTGCACGACAATTAAAATAGGAGTCCCATTCTCTTTGGTTTGGAACCCTTGTTTTTAAGGGCACTTTTTTTTTTTTTTAAGATTTTATTTCTTTGTCAGAGAGAGTGAGAGCACAGAAGCAGGGGGGAGTGGGAGAGGGAGAAGCAGACTCCCCGCTGAGCAGGGAGCCCGACGCGGAGCTCGATCCCAGGACCCCGGCATCACGACCTGAGCCAAATGCAGACGCTTAACCAACTGAGCCACCCAGGCACCCAAGAATGATTAGATTTTAATGATCCAAAGATTCTCAGCCCTTATTTCTGCTAGTTGGAAAGTAATGTTGGTACTGAAACTTTTGGAGGTGTCCCATGTAGACCTCACCCCACACTCTCAAAAAAGGCAGCGTATTACTTTCTTTCACATGACGGTATATAAGGGGTTACTTATTTTTCAAAAAAAGTGAATTTCCTAAGAATTAGAAAATATCTGAAATCTAAATTCTAAGAATTATTTTTCTGAAATATTAGTTTTAGATAATTATTCATTTACTGCATTCCTTTGTATAGTGAGCTATCACAAAAGATTTCACTTCAAGGGTGTCCTGTATCTAGAAAGCTGACAGCTCCCTGCGGCGTGCAGACGTGAGGAAGATTTCTCCTCTCGGCCCTCATAAAAGGAACGCTGAATTTGGCGGACAGTGTTTTCAACAGTGTTCCCGTCATAAACACAGAAGCATTTCTGGACTGAGCTTGACGCTTCTCTTTATGTAAGCTGAAGACCTCGCTCAAAGCCAGTTCGTTGAAAACAACTTTGTGGAAGGTCAGAGAAGTGCACTCTGCCGGTATGCAGGCCATTATGAGAGTCCAGCTTGACCCAAGCGTCGAATTCAGATGTTGAGAAGTCCTGGAGAGTTATCCTTTCGCAGTCCTCCATGAGTTTATTCCTTAGATCGAGCCTTCGATTCAAACGGGCAGCGCGTGGAGTGTGTGCAGGGCGCGTCCGTCGTGGTGACTGAAGTAACGCTGGCGGTTCTGCACAAACGCTGAAGAATCTAATAAGGGCTCATGCCTGAAGAGGCAGCTTCTGCCCTACCCGCCTACCCCCTACCCCCCTACTTGCTTCTACTGATGCTGCAGGGACTGGACTGGCCCGTGTGCACCAGGCCTTCCTGCCTCCGGGGAGCCTGGGAAGCCCCAGTGTGCTGTTCCACGCCCCCCTGCACTGCTTCCCCTCCCCATTTAAATTAAATTAATAATTTAGTTATAATTTAAAATTCCACATGTGAGTGAAATCATATGATAATTGTCTTTCTCTGACTGACTGACTTTGCTCAGCATTATACCCTCCAGCTCCATCCGTGTCGTTGCAAATGGCAAGATTTCATTCTTTTTATGGCTGAGTAATATTCCACTGTGTATATACCACATCTTCTTTACCCATTCTTCGGTCTGTAGACACTTAGGCTGCTCCCATATCTTGGCTATTGTAGATAATGCTGCTGTAAACATCGGGGTGTGTGTAACGCTTTGAATTAGTATTTTATATTTTTAATTTTTTGAGGAACCTCCATGCTGTTTTCCGGAATGGTTGCACCAGTTTGCATTCCCACCAACAGTTCCCCTTTCTCCACATCCACGCCAACACCTGTTGTTTCTTGTGTTACTGATTTTAGCCATTCTGACAGGTATGAGGTGGTAGCTCATCGTGGTTTTGATTTGTATTGCCCTGATGATGAGCGATGTTGAGCATCTTTTCATGTGTCTGTTGGCCATCTGGATGTCTTCTTTGGAGAAGTGTCTGTTCATGTCTTCTGCCCCTTTTTAAATTTGCTATTTGTTTTTTGGGTGTTGAATTGTATCAGTTCTTTGTATATTTTGGATACTAACCCTTTATCAGATATGTCATTTGCAAATATCTTTTCCCATTTAGTAGTTTGCCTTTTAGTTTTGTTGGTTGTTTCCTTTTTCCACAGAAGCTTTTTATTTTGATGAAGTTCCAGTAGTTTATTTTTGCTTTTGTTTCCCTTGCCTCAGGAGACATATCTAGAAAGAAGTTACTATGGCTGATGTCAGAGACATCACTGCCTGTGTTCTCTTCTAGGAGTTTTATGGTTTCAGGTCTCACATTTAGGTCTTTCATCCATTTTGAGTCTGTTTTTGTGTATGGTGTAAGAAAGCGGTCCAGTTTTCCCAACACCATTTACTGAAGAGACTATCTTTTCCCCATTGGATGTTCTTTTCTGCTTTGTCGAAGATTAGTTGACCATAGAGTTGTGGGTTCATTTCTGGGTTTTCTGTTCTGTTCCATTGATCTATGTGTCTGTTTCTATGCGACCACCATGCTGTCTTGATGACTAAAGCTCTGTGATATAACATGAAGTCTGGAATCGTGATGCCTCCAGCTCTGCTTTTCCAAGATTGCTTTCACTCTTCGGGGTCTTTGTGGTTCCAAACAAATTTTAAGATTGTTTGTCTAGCTCTGTGAAAAGTGCTGTTGGCATTTTGATAAGGATTGCATTAAATCTGTAGATTGCTTTGGGTAGTATAGACATTTTAACAATATTTGTTCTCCCAATCCATGAGCATGGAATGTCTCCATTTTTTTGTGTCATCTTCAGTTTCTTGTATCAGTGTCTTATAGTTTTCAGAGCACAGGTCTTTCAGCTCTTTGAGTAGGTTTATGCCTAGGTGTTTTATTGTTTTTGGTGCAATTATAAATGGGATTGTTTTCTTAATTTTTCTTTCTGCTGCTTCATTATTAGTATAGAAACAACAGATTTCTGTACCTCGATTTTGTATCCTGTGATATTACTGAATTTATTTATCAGTTCCAGCAGTTTTTTGGTGGAGTCTTTTGGGGGTTTCTACATAAAATATCATGTGATCTGCAAATAGAGATGTTTGCTGCTGCTTGCCAATTCGGATTCCTTTTTTCTTTCTGTTGTCTGATTGCTGTGGCTGGACTTCTAGTACTGTGTCGAATAAAAGTAGTGAGAGTGGATATCCCTGTCTTGTTCCTGACCACAGAGGAAAAGCTCTCTGTTTTTCCCCATTTAGGATGATATTAGCTGTGGGTTTTTCATAGGTGGCATTTATTATATTAGGTATGTTCCCTCTAAACTTACTTTGTTGAGGGTTTTTACCATGAATGGATGTTGGACTTTGTCAAATGCTTTTTCTGCCTCTATTGAAAGGATCATATGGTTTTCAGCCTTTCTCTTGTTGATGTGACGTATCACATTGATTGATCTGCAAATACTGAACCACCCTCGAATCCTAGGAATAAATCCCACTTGATTGTGGTGAATGTTTTTTTTAATGTACTGTTGGATTCAGTTTGCTCATATTTTGTTGAGAATTTTTGCATCCATGTTCATCAGGGATTTTGGCCCGTAGTTCTCTTTTTTTGTGGTGTCTTTATTGGATCAGGATCATGCTGGCCTCACAGAATGAATTTGGAAACTTTCCTTCCTCCTGTATTTTTTTCAGTTGCAGATTTGAACTTTAAAACTCAGAATTCCTAATTCCTGGTCCAATGTTACTTCTTTTTAGTCCTTTTTTGTGAAGTACCGTACACATACAGAGAAGTGGAGACATCATTAAATACAACTGCATGAGTTTCTATAAGCAGGACCTCCAGATGAAGGAAGAGAACATTTCCGGTTATATTCATGGAGTGGTGGTTACCAGGGCTGAGCCGAGGGGGCGGGAGGGCCAGTGACTGTGCGTCCAGCGTTTCATTTGGGGAAGATGAAACAAGCTCTATAGACGGATGGTTGCACAACACTGTGAATGTACACAATGCTACTAAACTGCACACTTAGAAATGGTTAAACGGATAAATTTTGTTAAGCAAATGTTACCACAATAAGAGAAGAGAGATCATCACCAGAGCCTCAGAAGCTGTGCTCCTTCCTTCCAGCCCTTCCCCCCAGCCCAGCCGCGCCCCAGGGTTAACTGACTAAATTGAAACCTTATACATTATCAGGGACCATGCAGTCTGGCCACTAGTTTTCCACACTCGGGAGGGATAAAAGAGAAAAGCACCAAGCTTGTTTGCCCAAGGTCCCACAGAGTTTACCCATGACGACTTCCCAGGTGACTCTTGAGTGGGACCATAACTGTTTCTTGAATACGTGTTGGATGAACAAATGCGTTTTATCAAGTCATAGCAGTTGCAGAGTTCATGAAGTTGTTAAATATGCACAGCCGGGAGGAAGAGAGAGGACGCTGCATGTCTGCATGTGGCGCCCGGTCGTCTGGTCCAGCCCTCCGCATGCTTGGCGCCCGCCCTGCTGATGTGTAATACCTGACCTTGAGGTTTAATAGCCCGTTGACTCGCCTACTTTCTGTGTTTCTTCACTTGTTTCCTAAAGTGATATTTGTTACAAAGGAAGGACTGTACGCAATGTATATGTACGTTATGAATCAGAATAATAAAGCAGAAACTCACAGACCTGCCATCTATCTATGTCATGATTTTAAGTCACTAAAATGTCATTACATCTGTAGTGTAAGTGTATGCCTGTGTGTTGCTGAAATTCTGAGCGTGTCCTCATGTCTGTCCTTCTGGCATCTGTTGGTATATGAGCCAACGGGGAAGTGGCACCAAGATCTGGATCGAGTTGTAGACAAGGGCTGAGGACACACTGAGCCCAGAGGGCGGGTGGCATTCTCTCCTGGTCAAGTTCACGGTTCTTCCCACCTTGCCCGCCAGCCTCGCATCGAAACTAAGCACTGCCGACGTACTTGCCGTGTTTAATCGGCCAGAGGAAAAGTGTTTGTTCCCCTTTAGAAAGGTTGAGGTGGTGGTTTCTGTTCTTGGTGCAGCCGCACACAGACCCTCCAGACTCCACAAGATCAATCATTTGCCTGTAGCTTTCTGAATTTTGGAGTCTGCTTCTTAACCTTGTTTCTCAAAATTGAAATTTAAAGAAATCTCACTACACTGGTCTAGGAGTCAATAATACTCATTTAGTCAAGCGGTCATTACTTTTCATGAAGAACCTGTTAGGTGGAAAAGTACCGATCTTTAAAGTCTCAGTGAAAACTGATTCTTCTCTCTTAGAATGGCACGAGACCCCCCCTGGGTGCAGACGTAAATTTGGAAGCCCTTGCCGCTGACCTGCGCTGTGATTGCTATTCGTGAGTACCTCGGTCTCAAGTTCGTGACCTCTCATGGGCAGAACAGGGGACAGTGGTCCCGTGGGGAGGGTTAAGCTCGGTATCCGGCTCTGTCCTGGCTCTTCCTTCTGAGAGAAGGGACTACCTGTTTCGAGGCTCCGAGGAGCTTTGGCGCTGGGCGCATCTGCTCCCACATTGACTCTTGGCACCCAGCTTCCCTGACCATTGTGGCTGCCTTCGCCAGTTGTCCATCCCTTCTTCCAGAAGACATGAGCAGACATTTCAGTGTTGGTGCTTCAGCCCTGAAGAGGGTCATCTGTGAGTGCTTCGTTTTCCGAGGCTCAGAATGCATTTTTCACAGCACACCCGCTAACCCGCACAGCCCATAGTGACAGCAGGAAATCCGGCATTTCTGCCTTCAGAACCACACCATGTTCGTGAGCTCGTGGTTTTTGTTATTTTCTTTACGTTAAGTAAAGTTGTTAACTGTCCCAGTGTGGGTATGTAGAGAAGAAAAGAAACTCACATTTCCCTTACGGGGAGACGTCTGCCCCTCTGGCTTTGAAAGCCTTATTGGTTGGTTATCCTCAATATACTTGGTGCTCATGATATTCCTCATGATAAGCCAGATAATGTGTTTGCCAAAGCCAAGCAAGTAAGACAATGTTTTCTTTTTTTAAATATATTCATTTATTTCAGCGAGAGAGAGAAAGATAGCGTGCGGGTGGCGGGGAGGGGCAGAGGGAGAGAGAATCTCAAGCAGACTCCACACTTAGTGCCAAGCCTGACGCGGGGCTGGATCCCACGACCCTGAGATCATGACCTGAGTTGAAACCAAGAGTCGGACACTCAACTGACTGAGCCCCCCCAGACAGATGTCCCTGAGACAATTTTTTCCTGTTCGAGGCCTTTGGGATGTGGTTACTCCGCAGCGTAAACCTACATCCCAACAACAGACCTGCAGAGAGCAGTGTTGGCACCTCGTTACTTCCAGGTCTGGTTGAAGAAGCTCATTTCTTATCAAGATGATTGCACTGGAAACCACATGGATCATTCTCAGGGAGTGTGGTCAGGATGCGTCGTTTTATCTCTTTTCTTCGTATATGGGCATCTGAGGCCCTGAGCCTCTTCTCTGTCCAGCTGTCTTGGCTCAGATGTGAAGGCAGGGATTGTCTCTATGACAGGACGCGCTCGGAGCCCCTCCCTCCCTCTAAGGAGAGTGCTTCCCCCCCCCCCCCATTGGGATCAGACTCGTACCACTAAATGAACTTATTATTGGGGGGGGCGGGGAAGGCTTAATTAAGTGAGTAGTTTACAGCTTTGAGAGCCAAAACCCACAGAGGCAGTTTAATGGCAGAACGTACCCCAGGGCCACATGTTCTGATTCTCCGGCGTAGGGTGCAGGTTTACAAAGCGGTCAGGGTTAATGTTGAATGGCGTACAATTAGGGTTTTAATGCTGCGGTCACCAGGGTTTGAGAGACACGGAATTCCACCGTCGTCAGCTGCTTTTTTATGTTAGTTCAAGGTCTCTGCACCCATGGGAGATGTTTAAATATTAAGGAAAGGGATGAATACGCAGCATGTATGTGATTATTGCACAACCTTATAAACTTGACACCTAGCCACAGAAACATTGTATTCAGCTAATAATTTAAGTTCTGTGGCGATTTAATGTTACATATTATGTGGATGGTCAGTGTTATACATTAAATAAGTTTTAATGTCTAGAAATGAGGTTTTTATCCCCAGATCCAAACTCTCTCCCAAAGAGCTGCAAGAATTCTGTTGAAGATGTAAGGTAGTGAAAGGCCAGTAATACTTGTTCACTGAACTCCGGCACCGTGCTGAGTCAGGATAGTATTGCACAAAGTAATTAGATGGAGGCTTATTAGCTGCTTTAATTCATTTATGACGGGTCCACCCAGCTCGGGCTTGAGTCAGGGCATTAAAGACTTGCTCGTCTTTGTGTTTCCCCCTTTTGAATTAGGTGCCATTAGTGACTGTTCTGTAAGCTTACTCTCGGCGGTAGGCAGCACATTGGTGGCATGGGCCTCGTGGATGGAGATTTTATGATAAATGTGGAAGTTTCTATCGCCTGGGCAATTCAGGTAGACTTTTTATGTTAACTTTAGTATCTATAGCTGTTAGCACAGGAATGTTTATGATTCCTTGAATTGTTTCCATCATAATTACCCTTCTTCTAAAAGCTAGAAATATTTTGGGGCACCTGGGTGGCTCAGTCGTTGGGCGTCTGCCTTCGGCTCAGGTCATGATCCCAGGGTTCTGGGATCGAGCCCCACATTGGGCTCCCTGCTCTGTGAGGAGTCTGCTTCTCCCTCTCCCACTCCCCTGCTTGTGTTCTCTCTCTCGCTGTGTCTGTCAAATAAATAAAATCTTAAAAAACAAACAAATAAATAAAATAAATATAAGTTAGAAATATTTTAAGTAAAAGCAAAAAGCTCTTTCCTGCTGACCCTAGCTATGTGGGTTGTGACTGGAAACCGCGGTCAGACTCTGTTCTTCGCACTGTTGTAGAATAACTGAGAGCAGGTCTTCTCCTGCAGGGGTGCAGATCTCTCTGCTTTGGTTCGGGAGGCGTCCATCTGCGCCCTGAGAGAGGAAATGACAAGACCGAAGGACGGAGGTGAGACAGGTAGGGTGCTTTCTGCAGTGTCTCCGTTCCCCGTCATCATCACTCCAGAACCTCACTGCTGACGTGGCTCTGACGAGACCGTTCCCATAGGCTTTGCCTCGTGTGGTTTCTGTGGCAGCCGTCTGGTAGCCTCTCAACCTCAGCCTCCCCCCGGAGTCCACACAGCACATTTCCAAAACACATCTGTTTTCATTCCCACTGTCTTTGGCTCCCAAGAATCTCAGAGCAAACTTGTTTACAGTTCTGGCGGCGTCTCTGCTGCTGACATTTGTCCACACACGTGCCTTCCTGATGAAGTCCCTGTGTGTTTGTTAGATTCAGTATCCGAACTGCCTTTATTATAAGCTATTTCAGATTCCTCTTGGAGGATGTAAGTGATGAATCACTAAATTCTACTCCTGAAACCAACAGTATACTATATATTAACTAATTAGATTTAAAAATTTGGAGAGAAAAATAAAAGAGCACTGGACATAGAATCAGGAAAAAAAAATAATAATAAAAAAGAAATTGCCGGGGCGCCTGGGTGGCTCAGTTGTTAAGCATCTGCCTTCGGCTCAGGTCATGATCCCAGGGTGCTGGGATCGAGCCCCGCATCGGGCTCCCTGCTCAGCGGGAAGCCTGCCTCTTCCTCCCCCACTCCCCCTGCTTGTGTTCCTGCTCTCGCTGTCTCTCTCTCTCTGTCAAATAAAAAAAAAGAAAGAAATTGCCATGGCATTCAGATTATATGGAAAAAAAGGGTTTACCCATGGAGAGTTTTCTTACTCTGCATTAAAGTTAATTAAAATAATAAAAATAAATAAAAATTTTAAAAGTTTTTTTAAAATAAAAAAATCCTCTTGGAAGTAGGTGATATAATTCACAAACTTAGCATATCTTGTAAGAAACATCGTGTAAGTGTGCTGTCCGGGAGCAGAGTCTCACAGTGTTTCGGGATTTGTCACTGAAAATCTGTGGGCCTCTCTACACGGATTGGCTGTTTGGATGTTAGTTTATAATCATGGAGCAAATTCTGACATCTGTGCTCTGCTGCAGTTTACATTTCTAGTTACCTGTACTCTAGGGACTTAGCGTTGATATCTTCCTCACCGAAATACGTATGCTCTTCACCTTCCACTCAACGTGTTCAACTATATTTTATTTTATTTTTAGGTAAATATGGTATCCTAATATCTGTGTAGATAGTTCAGTTTTAATTGTCGTTGTGTAAGCTGTCATAGTAACATTTTAAACCAAGTCTTGTTCAAAATGTAGTTATTTGATTTACTTATATAATGGCACAACCTTATAAAGGAGAGCCCCTTCTGATCCAGTGTTGTGATATTATCTCTGTATCTAACATATATTATGATATAACTCCGTAACATCTGTTACTGCCTATGCACTCTTAAATAACTATGGAATATTACTTTCCACTCCCAGTTAAATTATTTGGATTATCTTAAAAAGGAACAGTTCTGGCTCTTCTTCACTAAACATTGCCATTAAGTTAAGGCGTAAACAGTGCAAAGAGGGGCTTTCAAAGGGTGTCTGTTTAGGAGTGATAGTCTCTTTGGGGTGTCCTGCATTAAAACCTGATAAGCAGAGGGTTGGGAAATGGGGAGACGTTGGTCAGAGGCTAAGACTTCCTGCTATAAGATAAACACATTCTGGGGATCAGATGTGTTGCATGATGACTATAATTAACAATATGGATGATATACTGGAAAGATGGTAAGAGAGTAGATCTTAGAAGTTATTACCCCCCCCCCACACACACACAAGTAATCACGTGAGGGATGGATGTGCCAACTAACGTTTGTAGTGATCACTTTACGACACGTCTGAGATCATCACAATAGTCATACACCTTAAACTTACATATGTTATATGTCAGTGATATCTCAATAAAGGGGGGGGCGGGTAATGAAAACAGGGACTTTTTTTTTTAAACGGTAATAGTCTCTCTCTAATTAAAGAAGAACAAAGTACTTTTTTATATGATTTGTCCCAAAGTAAACTGTTTCAATTGCTGGAGGGAAAAAATTTACACTAAAATGGATGCTGATATAAAAGTTAAGCATTTGTTTAAAATTAAATATGGTCAGGTGTGTGTAAATTAAATGAAAATGAAAAGATGTCCAAAAACATCTGATGAGTGTACCGGGCTTGACTGTCATTCAGAAGAGACCCAGTGTGATCGCTATCTCCTCCGTGTTCCCTTGACTGCTTGGAAGTGTCTCAGGAGAAACTAGGCCATTAGTCACGGTTAGCGCCCTCCATCCAGATGTGTTTGTGATTTGTTCCACAGGTGAACTCAAGGTCAGTCAGAAGCACTTTGAAGAAGCTTTCAAGAAAGTGAAATCTTCTATATCAAAAAAGGTAAGAAATGCTCTTAATGTGTAGAGAAGAGACTGGAATGGAGACCAGTAGATTGTGAACTCATGGAAACCAGGAAAATACTTGTCTTTGTGGGAGTGTTCTTGAGAGGTGGTAGTTTTGTGTGTTTCTTGAAAGACTGAAGCCAGAGAGAGGATGACCCATGTGGGTCTTTCCACCATCTGGGGATTTTTAGCCCATTTGGTCCGCGTGTCCCTTGACCTGCTCCACCCTTCCCAACAAGTCTTATCTGCCTGGAGCCAGCCTTCCCTATGGGACTCTCCCCTGCGTTTCAGGCAGGTACAGATCTTCACCGTAAGGTCAGAGAAGGGCTAAACACACGGCTCGCTTTTCTTTATATATAACGCCGGATCTCGTGTGTTTGCTTCTTACGGTGCGGAGGTAATCTGTTTGTGGTAATGAGGACGACCGCTGCAATATGGAGCTGCAGGGATGCATCCAGTCCACAGAAAGAGTTGGCTTGCGCACCGCCGTGATAAAGCTCATTGACTTGGCAGTCTTTTGTTTGGGGTTCCTGGAAGTAAAATGCGCCTTAGCCACGAGAACCTGCTTCCTGCTGGGCTAAAACTTCCTTTAAATTATTAGCCATTTATTACCCCAGGCCTCGTATTTCTCACGATATTTACTGATTGAAAACCCCTGAGTCAAAGTCCAAGGAGTTACATGAGGCAGGCTGCCCTGTTCGGTGTCTCAAGGTTTGCTCTGAACCTTCTAGGTGAGGTGACCACCGTACCACCTTTTTTTTTTTTAAGATTTTATTTTTAATTAATCTCTACTCCCAGCGTGGGGCTCGAACTCACAACCCCGAGATCAAGAGTCGCATGTTGTACTGACTGAGCCAGCTGGGCGCCCTCCCACCTTACCACCGGTGACCACAGGAACCAGTTAATTAGTTTGGGCTGGTGGTGGTTCTGATTCGGCTCTCAGAGAAGAGTCTGCTGTACCCACACTCAGTTCTCCACCATAGCTGGAAAGAGTGGTCTGCCTTCGCCTCTCAGGCATTTTTGTATCCCAGAGGAAACCGGTCTGTTCTGCTGAGCATCTTTGAATAAAACCCAGGAACAGTTTGATAGTTAATGTTACTGGTGCTCTTCATTCTGATCAGCCACGCCCTCTGTTTGAAAACCCATTGTTCATCCATGCGTGGATCCGTTCCTGTGCTCTCTGTGTGTCTTCAGGCCACGGTATCTTTTTTGCCACTGTCTTGATGACTATAGATCTGTAAGTCTTGGGATCAGGTAGTATAAGTTCTCCAGATTTGTCCTCTTTATCCCCCGTCAATTTTTAAAAATATTTTAGCTCCTTTTCATTTCCATATAAAACATTGTTTTAGTTGAATTGTTCCTCTCCTGCAGCTGGAGTCCGGGCTTGTCAAGACTTAGGACACGGGGACGAAGTGCCTCCTCAAGGGGACACGGGGACGTGGGGATGCGGCCCCTCCTCTAGCCTCACTGTTTAGTAGAAGTGTACGCACACGGTAGTGCACACGCACAGTTCTGTGATCTCCAACAAGCGTAGCCGGCACTGCCATCAGTGTCTAGAACATTCCATCCCTCCCACAGTTCCTTGTGGCCCCTCGGTGGCCGCCGCTGACAGCACTGCCCGTGACTGCAGGTCTGACCCGTGTGTGGGCTGCATCCCCATGGAAGCCTGCGGTGTGCACTCCCTAGTCTGGCTGCTCAGCTCAGTGGAGGGCTTCTGGGGTCCGTCCCTGTTGTGTGGGGCTAAACACACGGCTCCGTTTCTAGCTGAGCAGCTTTCCAGGATGAGAATATAGCACATGGTTCCTTCTCCTTTCCTCTCTTGGGGGACACTCGGCGCTGCCGGGGTGTGTGTGGTTTCCTGAGTAAACGTGTGTGTGAAAGGGGACCGCGGGTCAGTGAGCAAGCACAGTGTTGCCCTTCTCCTGGGCACACAGCTGGGGTGCGCAGCCAGGGCTCCAGACCCTTCCGTGGGGAGCGGCCGAGTCCCCCAGTGTCAGGGTCCTTTCATGGCGGTGTCCGGCGGCACAGGAACTGGTGCCCCGTGTGCTCTCCGTGAGCATCTCCGAACGGTCGGACGGCCAGCACGGTTTCACATGCTCGTGGGCCATTTGGAGTTCTGCTGTCCTGTCCTCATGCTTCACTCCTAAACATGAGGCATTTCTCTCCTTACTATAAACTTGCACAGATTCTTAGCTTATTCAGATGTGCACGCGCAGAGGATATTCTGTCCAAATCTGCTCACCTTTCTGTCGTCTAACGCACCTTCTGGAGAGTAGGAGCCTTGAATCCAGAAGGAGGCCAACTCGGCTCCTGCGTGTATGGCTTGTGCGTCCTGCCATGGAAGCCTATGATCCGTCTCAGATTAATGTTTTAGTTTGATGAGAGGGGAGGTGGGGGTCTTATTCCGTGTTTCCACATGGCTCCTCCTTGCTCCGACTCTGTCGCGAAGACTTTCCTACGGAGTCACCACGCCCTCTGTTTGAAAACCCATTGTTCATCCATGCGTGGATCCGTTCCTATGCTCTATGTGTGTCTTCAGGCCATGGTATCTTTTTTGCCACTGTCTTGATGACTATAGATCTGTAAGTCTTGGGATCAGGTAGTATAAGTTCTCCAGATTTGTCCTCTTTATCCCCCCGTCAATTTTTAAAAATATTTTAGCTTCTTTTCATTTCCATATAAAGTTTATAATCAGCTTATCGATTCCTACACGAGAAGCCTGCTAGGATTTGGAATGGGACTAGATCAGTTGTGAGAGCAGAGCTTAAGAATAGAGAGTTTTTCACTTCATGAACTTAGTGCTTCTGTCCACTTATTTATATTCATCTAATTTCTCTTATATAAATTTATTCACTTTTTAATTCATTTCACTTCTTAGATCCACCTGACTTAGTGAGTTTTCATTATAAATATGTTACCATCTTTCATCAGATTTATTCCCAAGTAATTTATACTTTTTTATGTTATTTGTGGATTTTTTTACATCTTGTTTTCTAACTGTTGCTGATATATAGAAGTTCCGTTGGTTTTTATCTCTTGACTTCGGATAGTTCATTTATCACTCTCTTACTTTCTTTACCTCCAAGAACAATTTTCTAGAAACTTTGCTGTAATTTTGAAAAGTTCCCACGTTTGCTGCTTGAGTGACTTTATTACAGAGGCTACAAACGTGTTGTGAAAAGTTCCGAAAATCACTTGACCTGATTTCTGAATTTGGCCATGTTTTCATCCAAGCAGCTACGACAATTAAGGATTAAGTCTTTGCTTTATCTCCTTTGCACACTTTTGCAGGTGAATTTGACACCAGTGTGTATTAAGTTTATTGGGGGTCTCGGATCCTGCTTCCTTCTCTTTTCCTGGTGCTTCCCAGTTGAGAGCTGTGGTAAAGAACCTCTTCACAGGCAGGGTCGAAAGGTATGGCGCTTTTCTGGATGTGAATCTGAGCAGCTCATTGATAAGCCACCTCATTCTGCTTTTAAAATGAGGGCTCTTTTAGTTGTAAATGACAGAACCCAACTCCAACTCAGGTGAGCAGGGAAAAACAGAGTTCCTGGGGGCACCTGGGTGGCTCAGTTGGTTAAGCGTCTGCCTTCGGCTCAGGTCATGATCTCAGGGTCCTGGGATCGAGTCCTGCATCGGGCTCCCTGCTTGGTGGGGAGTCTGTTTCTCCCTCTCCCACTCCCCCTGCTTGTGCCCGTGGGCTCACAAGATCTCTCTCTCTCAAATAGAAAAATAAAATAAAATGATGTAACTTGAGTTTAAACAACAACAGAGTTTGTTGGTCCACGTAACAAGGATCTTAAGAGCACAGTTGACTCTAGGCTACAGAACCTCATTCCTTCGTTTCCTGGGGGAAGGTGGGTGCCGGCAGGCCCAGACACCTCCCAGCTAGAGAAGTCCCCGCCAGCTCTGGTGGGAGAGAGTATCACGGGAGCCTGGGGTCGGCCCAGCCCAGGTTAGGATCCCTGCCAGAACCAATGTGGTCAGTTAGGAAACTAGATGTCCTGGCCAGGGCCCACGTGAGGGGCCGTGGAGTTTTATAAAGGTCTAGAATGAAAATCTGTAAATAAGGTGCTGGTGACTCAAGTTAACTGACGTGGTAGTGGCGGGGTTGGGGTTTGGAGTCTTCATGCTGAAAGAGAACCACTAGATTTTGTTTGGCATGCAAGGAACACTTAGCACATTTTAGCCTCTCAGACGTACTTACAGAAATGGCGATTGCTCTGAAGTGAGTGAACACGGGATTCATGATGAGGAGACGTCTAAGAAGACAGACGTCCTGTCCCGAAATCTGCAGAGCTGGCCTTCCTAGTTCTCAAATACTCAGCACGCTCTTAGTTTAGAGGCCAAAAGCAGAGAAGTGTCACCTGGCCCAGTAAGCCCTGGGTAACTGGTTGAGGGTGAGGGTGTCGATGGGGAGCGGACACTCCTCTCCATCTGTCTGTCCTCACCGGCTCCCCCTCGGGCAGGGCCAGGCCCTTAGGCTCCACCTGGAGGTCCCTGCCCATCCTAATTGCTAGTGAGTGGCTGCATCCTGTGTGGTCCCAGGAGGACCTGACAGGCTGGCGATCTGCGAGGACAGATGCCCGACACAAAAGCCTGGACCATCCGCCAGCAGCTTCTCAGAATCCGGAGACGTGTGTCCCGGCCGCGCCACCCTTCCCGGCCTCCCGGCCGCACCTGGCTTCACAGGCCGCGCGGGATAATTGCCCATGTGGTGTTCCCTGCGCATCGGAGACCTGAGGCCAGCTTCGCTGCTGTCTGCGTTGAGACCTTGAGACTCTTCTCCCAGATACTTACTGTCTCACATCTCAGGCTTTTCACTCTGCTTCCTGTGGCTCTCTCCCACCGTCAGGAAGGAAGCCTCACTCAGACAGTCGGATTTCTTTCTCAACTTCCTCTATTAAACCACCCAGAGCAACCCTCCTGCTTCTGTGCTCATCACACCCGCTGCCCACACCCCTTCCATTCTCTTCTCCACACTCAGGAGTAGACGGTTCATTTCCCGGATTGTTTCCACCCCACGGACACTCATAGGAGAACGGCCCCTCCAGTCGGAGCCCCCTGCGCCCAGCTGTGTTTTAACGGGTTACCTACCATCCAACTCTTCACGTGCATCGAGTACCTGCTGTACGCGTGGCCAGGCACTGTGCTGGGCTCCCAGAGAGAAGAACCGCCGGAGACAGGGCTCCCACACATAGAACATGCGTTAACCTGGTCACTCGATCCGTCGGCGTTAGGAAGAGGCTTACACGTAGCTTTTGCTTGAACGGGACCAACTACACGGCAAAGGCCGTGTGACTAATCTTAATTAAAAACGTATCTGCACCTGTCATGCCACACATTGTGGAAGGCTGCACAGATGTCCTCGTGAGACTTAGTACCAGCATATTCTTCTTCATATTTTTGATGATCGTAATCTTTAAATACTTGATTTCTGAAAAACTTAGCGAATAAGAAGCTACAACTTCTCTTTTGGAAATACGCATAGTATGAATTTTGAATAAATATTCAGTAAAGCAGATGACCAACCTGATTATTAGTTTGATCTTTTAAAAATAAGGCATCACATCAAGGTGAAGCTCCACGTTCCTCGTTTGGCTCCCTAACTGGCCCTCATGAAGCAATTACTTATGAAACTAGTGACGGCTGCTTGTGGGGAGAGACCGGCTGCCGGGGAGGGGGGGGGGCGGGCGGGCTTTATCCTCTTTGAACTTTGCACCATATGAAGGTCTTACCTGTTCAGAAACATTAAATATTGAGGGGCGCGTGGCTGGCTCAGTCGGTGGAGCATGTGACTCTTGATCTCGGGGCTGTGAGTTCAAGCCCCACGTTGGGTGTAGAGATTACTTAAAAATAAATAAAAAATTTTAAAAATTAAAAAAATTAATATTGAAAAAATAGTAATTTGAAAGTTCCAGAAGACCAAAATAGTAATAATAGTTATCTCTGGAAATGATTTTTTTCCTGCTGATCTGTATTTTCTAATTTTTTTGCAATAAATCTTGTTTTATAATTTAAAAAGTTATTTTACTCTAAAAAAGGAATTGCTCTAACCTGGTTAAAAACTAAGCATGCCTAAAATGTCTTTACAGTAGATTATTCAGCAGTGATACTGA
Organism: Halichoerus grypus; assembly: GCF_964656455.1. NCBI lineage: Eukaryota > Metazoa > Chordata > Mammalia > Carnivora > Phocidae > Halichoerus > Halichoerus grypus. The sequence goes on along the minus strand of NC_135718.1, from coordinate 85,955,590 downwards.
TGTACAGAGGGACCCTTTTATCCTATTTCAGAGTTAATTCAGCATTTCACTAATTCCTACTTTATGTTCACCTTTGAAACTGTTTGACAGGTACTTGAAAAATCACTGAAACAAGTACATAGTTTGTTTTTTTTTTTATTTTCAAATCCATCTTTCAAACCGGAGGTGAACATTAAGTACAGTCCAGGAAATGGGTTTCCCCCGTGAACGGAAAATCCGCCCTGCCCTCTGGTCAGGGTTCTGACTTGTCGCAGAGAGAACATCCGCTCTGCTTCTGTCTGACTCAGGATTGTCCTCAGAGTAAAAGCTAGTGGTCGTAAAGGCCCCTCTGAACACTGGGCAGACCTCACACATGCAGAGGGGCCCACTGTGGCCGCTTCTGGGAGCGAAGCTGCATTTCTGCGAATATCTCCGTGGCCGCCAGACGTCGGGGACCGTGGCTGTTCTCTGGCGCGTGTCCCCAGGCTGGTCGGCAGACACCTCAGTGCTAAGGCCGTTGGTTGCTGTTAGGAATCATTTAAATGGCTCTACTCTGTTTTGATTTTTGCTTATTTTGTGTTGGGGACCAAACAGGGGAACCAAAAGTTCCTGTGGTAAACCAAGCAAACTGTAGCAGCAGGAAAACTGCAGAAACACCAAGCTGGGGGTGGGGGCGGCTAAAAACACGATCTGTTTTCTAAAAGCCTCAATAATTAAAACATTGTGATAGGGGTACATGAACTGACCCTAATTCTAACTTCTGTAAACAGTCCGTCATGCTGGTCCCCACGCCGGTGACAGAAAGACGGGGATTGATGTGGGGCCGCTGGGAGTCGGGCTCACAGGCCGCACGCCAGGCCGGGCACTCGCCAGAGCAGGCGGAGCTCCATGTGGAAGGACAGGAGGCTGGCCGTCCCTCATCGCGGGGTGGGCCAGGCTGGTTTCTCCCGAGGCCGTGCGTCCTCTCCCCGCATCCTCACCTGGCCCCCCGGGCCCGTCTGTTCTTCATTCGTCTTCCTGCAGACATGCGGTCCTATGTCCTGGGGGCTTCGTTATAACTTCACTGCCTCCCTGAAGACCTGACCTCCGGTCACTGCGCAGTCCTGGGGGTGGGACGTCAGCGTGCACGTTTGGGGGACGCAGTTCAGCCCCCATCACACTTATCGGCTCTCTGTCTGTCTTGTCCCCTGTTCTCAGGACCAGGTGATGTATGAAGCTCTGCAGCGGTCCCTCAGCCGGTGACCCCAGCAGCAGCTGGCCTCGGAGAAGGACAGTGCGTCCAGCCAGCCGAGAAGCCCACACGCTCTGAGCTGCCCACTTGCCACCTGCTGCGGATGGGGTCCCGTGTGCGCATGTTATTCCCAGAGTGACGTGGCCGGTCAGAGCCAAAGACTCTTCCCGTCTGGCCAACTGGGTGCGGGGACACCCTCCCCGCTTTTTAAGAACAAGAAAGATGTTTAACTGCTCAACTAAAATAACCAATAACTTTTTTTAAATAAAATGTTTATTTTGAAACCATCTTGACTGTACTTCAGAAGAGTTGCGATCACAGTAAAAAGAACTTTTCCCCTAAGCCATCTGAGCATGCATTGCCAGCCCGAGACCCTATCACCCCCAAATACCGTGATGTACGTCTCCCGCGCCCCAGGGTCCCCCGATAGCCAGCCGTCACACTCAGGAAACCAGCCGCGAGGCATGGTTGTCACGTGGGCCCCCAGCCCCTGCCATGCCCCTCTCTCCAGCTGCCCCAAGTTGTCCTTCGTGACAGAAGGGCCAGGAGTGAGCTGTCTGTTCCTCTTCTGCTTGAGTTCCCTCGAGGTCAGAGCAGTTCCCGTCTCCTGACTTCTGATGCTCTGGAAGGTTCCGGCCCAGTTACTTTGTAGAATGCCCTCGGCGGTTTGTCAGCGGCGTCCTCGTGGTTCCACCCCGGCCGTGGCGGGAGTTTCACGAAGGGGTGCCATGTTCTCGCTGCATCCTGTCCAGTGGCGCCGTCAGGATTTGTCCCGCTCTGACGCGGTCCCTGTGATCCCGTGGGAGGGTGGTCCTTCCGGGCTGCGCACGCGGCTCCTCCATGGAGGGAGGTGCTGGGAACCACGAGCGAATCCCTTCAGCACAGCTAGCTGCGCGTGTGTTTGCGTGGGCGACTCTCAGGCTGCCCAGGTCTGGCCCGCTGGGGCCTCTCCCGCACCTGCGCGCCTTCGACAGGCCCCTGCTGCGTCCACAAGGGCTGCGTCCGTGTTCACTGTCCTCGCCCCTTCTTGGTGCTGCTCGCGGCACCATGTGACACCGCAGACACGGGCGCTTGCCTCGTTTTCCTTCCACTCCCCACTCCACCTCACACTATGGAAACGTTTGTGCTACTTCGAAGAGTAATCGATGGGGGCGCCTGGGCAGCTCTGCCGGCTGAGCGTCTGACTCCTGGTTTCGGCTCAGGTCGTGATCCCCGGGTGGAGAGCAAGCCCTGTGTCGGGCTCACTGCCGGGAGCTGCTGCTCCCTCTCCGTCTCTCCACCCCCGCTCGCTCTCTCTCTTAAATAAATAAAACTTAAAAAAACATGGCAAAAGTCCAAGAGTGAAGAAATCCCAACAGAGGTCGTCAGCTTCTCTTCCCTCCGCGCCAACACCTGCTCTTCCTCCTGCGTCCTGGTCTCCCCCGCTCAGACCCTGAAGGCATCTTCAGTCTGAACGCAGTCAGGCCTTTGTTAACCCTGTTTCTGTAAGCTTCCCTTCCCTCGTCCTCATGGGCGCCGCCTCGCGCTGCCATTACCTTTCCTCTTCTACCGCGGTGTGCCGCTGGGCCTCCCGTTCCAATCTCTCAGGCACTGAAACCGGGGCCGCCCTCCCAAAATACTCATCAGTGACGCTGAGACAGAGCAGGGACTGGACTCGGGTCCCTCGACCCTGACCGCGAAATCCAGCCCCCATGAGGAAGAGCAAAGGGCTAGGACTCTGGGCCGGGGGAGGACGCAGCTGGCAGGGACCGGACCCAACCAGTCTGCACCACCATGGACCCCAGCGCTGACCTCTCGCCGGCTTTTTCGCTCATTATTGTGCTAAATATTGAACATGTTAACAGACATGCCACGCATGAAGAAGCGTGACCTTTTGGTGTGCAGGTGCTAATAAATCCCACCTGCACATGCTTAGCTGTCACTGCTTTGCCCCTGACCTCTCCCCGGGGCCTTGGCCTGAGGCCACTTTCCTCTGTGCGTCTCCCCTCTAGTTGGAGCATAACCCCAGCAAAGTCTCTCCGGGAACTCCGTCAGCCTCTCATTGGTTCTGCTTGGTTTCGGTTGCAGCGTCACTTCTCGGCCCAAACTCAGTAGTCTAATTATACACGGACCTCCGGTGATGGGACATCAGCCCACCCTCAGCACCTGTCGCCTGACCCCAACTGACGTGTACTATAATTCCAGGGAAGCTCATTGTTCTCTGAGCCTTGGCTGGGGAGGCCCCCGCCCCCTGGAATGCCTCCTGGGTCCTGTCCCACCCAGCACAGGGCCTGAAATACCACTTCCCCAGAAGCTTTGCCCAATCCCTTCCTCCGCTCGTGCGTGGGCTGAGTTTCGTGCTGACCTGGCCGGTGGTGCCCATGTTGGATCAGCTCCAAGTGCAAGACCCACCTTCTCCACGCAGCATCCCGACCCCTCCGTGCATCTGTGGCACTTGACTCGGATTAAGAACAAAGTAACTGTTGAGTTACATAGCTGAATGACTTCCCAAAAGGAAGCAGCATTAACATTGGGGAGATCTGATGTTTCCACCCGAGGTGTCTACCCAAGTGGGACCCGGTGGCTCCGAAGAGGAGCCCACGGGACTCTGGGGGCACATCGTCTGGTGCTGAGTTATTGCCGCTCAGAAGGGCTCCCCAAACACTTGTCCCCGGCCGAGCAGAACCTTGGGTGTGCTCAAGGCTCTCAGAACAAACTGTTGGTGAGAGTTGGGCCTGCATGAGCATTCTGTAAAACAGAAGGCTTTAAAAAGAGATAATATATATATGTTTTATACCAAAATTCTAATTACCTTGTTTTGCGCAGACAGGAGCATCTGCTCTCCTACCCTAGCTGGCTGTGAATGAGCCTGGTCAGTGGACAGTGGGTCTTCTTTTGAGACTCCAGGAAGTTTTGCTGGCTTGAACTTTCTCAGAATTAATAGTGTGGAAAGCGAAATGAGCTTCCCAGTCACCGGGGGCTTTAGAAGTGCAGATACCGAATGAAGGAAACAGCTGTGGCATGCAGGGAGCTCGTGTTTCAAGGTAAAAGGCCGAGTCTGAAAAGGGGATCAGCAGATTAACTCAACAGGCACTTTTGGGCACCTGTTTCGTGTCTGCTGGTTTTCAGTTGCCTCCTTGATTTTTCCCAGCTCACGAAGAACTTAGAGTCAGATTTTCCAGCCCTCAATTGCCACACTCAGTTCGTAGTCCAGCTTAGATTCACTTATTAAAAATGAAATTAGGGCGCCTGGGTGGCTCAGTCAGTAAGCATCTGCCTTTGGCTCAGGTCATGACCCCAGGGTCCTGGGATCAAGTCCCATGTTGGGCTCCCTGCTCGTTGGGGAGTCTGCTTCTCCCTCTCCCTCTGTCCCTCCCCCTGCTTGTGCTCTCTCGCTTGCTCTCTCAAATAAAAAAATAAAAATGAAATTATTTGCTTCCACTTCCGTCGTACACCTCGGAGGGCACAGGTTTGGAGCATCTGTGCTTTGACACAAAATGTCACAGCTCTGTCCAGTGGCGTGGGATATGGGGATGACAAGGAAGGTGAACTATACACATTATCTCACTAATACATCAAAACTGAGGAATATAGTATCTTCTTTTATGTTTGAGAAAACGAGCTCAGAGAGCTCCAGCAATTTGCCCTTGGTCACACAGCTAACAAGTGGCATCTGGGGATTCAAACTGAAGACGGGCTTAACTCGAAAGCCTGTGTCGTCCTACATCTTAGTGCCTTTGTCAGAAGTGGAGTTCTGTGCCATGTCTCCTGGGAGCTGTAAGATGTTCTGCCTTCATGAACCAGTGTGACTTGTAACAATAATATTCTTTTTAAAATAATCGATAACAGGGGCACCTGGGTGGTTCGTTCCGTTAAGAATCTGCCTTCGGCTCAGGTTGTGATCCTGGAGTTCAGGGGTGGAGCCCCATGTCAGGCTCCCTGCTCAGTGCAGAGTCTGCTTCTCCCCTTTCCTCTGAGCCCCCCCCACTCATCCTCTCTCTCTCTCTCAAATAAATCTTTAAAAAAAATTAAAAAGTAATGTATAACATGTCTTTGAATTCAAGCAGCTAGTATCAGAAGCCTCAGGCAGTAGCCACTCAGTAAGCTCTGAGGTCGTGCAGAACAGTCGAGTGTTTAAATGGCTGTCGGGTCTTTCTGAGGAGCTCATTGTCGGCCGAGCTCTTAGGGCAACACGGAACCGCAAGGGTGAACACGGGAACCGTGAGGATATAGTTGAATGTGTGATTGACCCGCTTATAGTAGAAACTGTCAAAATATTTATATAAAAGAACAGCACTTGGATAATCATGTACAAGCTGCTATTTTTGTGGGTCACCCAGTCCAAACAGAAGGGCTCCCCGAGTGTCCTGCACCTGGCCTCTCCGCCCATCAGCTCGCGGCCAGCCTCCCTCCACCTGTCCGCCCCCGCGGTTCCCCACCCTGGATTACTGGGAAGCGAATGGGAGACAATGTGTCATTTAATCTGTATGTGTGTTAAGTGATTTTTAAATGGAGAGGGAGGAGGGAAGAAGCAGGAACTCTGTTGTTCAGCCTCTGCAGTGAGATCGGAGGTGTCGGGCGAGTGGTAACTGCAGGGACCGGGAAGAAGGCGCCTCCCCTCCACAGCAGCTCAGAAGCCGGTTTGTGTCTTCCAGGCTCTGGAGGACATGGCTGTGTCCCCACGAGGCCGCCCCCGGGGGTCTGAGCGCATCCGGCGCCACCGCCCTGTGGATTTCGTCTTGGAAAATATTACCTGCAGTTTTCTGGGTTGTGATACCATAAAAAGCCTTTGAATCATCCGTCAGTGTTGCTCAACTCTGGGTTACACAAGAATCACCCAGGGCTTTTCAAAAACATACCACCTGGGCCGCCGCCGCCGATGAGTTGGATGAGAGTCACAGGGCAGGGCGCAGGGAACCCCACTCACGCACTCTCCCAGGCGATCCTGATGCCCCCCCACCGAGGACCCCTAGAGCCCCACCCTCGCAGTTTAAGGGTGGGGAGCCCTGGGAAGGGATTGCGCGGGACAAACGCTAGTGCCCAGGGTGGAAACACATGGCCAGCGTGTTTTCCTGCGACCACAGAGGCTCGCCAGCCTTGAGATGGGGAGGTGATGCTCTCCAATGCCTCTCCTCCAGGTCACAGAGCTGGCCTGAGTGCTACGTCCCTCGGCCAGGGCCAGGGGGAGAGGGGCAGCACTGGGTGGGGAGCAGGGCTGGGGACTCCCTACCCGGCCTCCTCAGTGCCCAGAAACAGCTCACACACCCTCTAAGGCCACATGCCCTGTGGAGGGCGGCGGGCACCTAGGCCTCGTGTCCTGGTTCCAGGCAGTAAGACTCTGGATGCAGCCCCCTCCCCCTGCCCAGCCCCATCGGTGCCCATGCAGAGGGCCTGGGGTTGCCATTCACCTCTTGCTGCAGGTTTTCCATGAGCAGGCCAGCGCTAACCTGAGTTCTTCCGGGCACGGACTTGACCCTCCTAGTCTTCTGCGACCCCGGGCCCAGTGGCAGGCCCTCTTGTGGGAGCCCCCGGGGAGGGGTAGTGGGTCTGGGACAGCCCCAGGCGACCACCCTCAAGCAGTGTTGTCTACTTCTATGCCCTCACCCTTCAGGAAACTAATCAGGATGTGCTCTACCAAAATGAGGGAGAAAACCAAGGAATGGAGATGGGTGACACAGGGCCCGGCCCAGGAGGCAGGATGGGGGCCCTCGGGGAGGGAGCCCGGCCAGCCTGCAGCAGGGGCTCAGAACACAGGTCGTCACAGGTCATGACCACAGAGCAACCGACCGCCTCCTGCAGTGTTTTGAACATGAAGACGGAACGGCCACCGTGTGCCTGGCCCACTTCTCTGTCCTCTTCTGTCCATCCCCTGGAGCAGTGAGCACCTCGCTTCCCAAGCCCCTGAGCACACGGACTTCAGCCTCTGGCAGCCAGTGCGAGTCTGGAGGCAGAAAGGCCAGCAGCCCACTCCCTCCTGAGCATCTCACGGCCGGACAGGTAGCACCGAGTTCACACGGTGCCACGCCACGTACCTCCAGGGGCCCCGGGGAACCCCAAGGAGGCTGAAGCCGGGCTCTGCTCTGGCTGCCTGTGGGCACTGGCGTCCGATGGGGCATCAGGGCCCTACAAAGTGAGGTTTGGACCTGCTCACCTTTTGGAAACAGAACCATAGGTTTTTTGCGGATCCACACATAGGTAAGACCAAGTGCAGTGAGTCAGGCAAAGGCAACGGCCGCATGATTTCGCGCGAATGTGGGATCTTAAAAAACAGAGACAGACCCCTAAATGCAGAGAACAAACTGATGGTGGGTGCAGGGGATCAAGAGCACACACTTCCGGTTATCAGTAAGCCGCGGGGATGCGTCACACAGCATGGGGAATACGCTCCGTAATACCGTAACAGCATCGTGCCGTGGCCAAGGGAGCATTGCGGAATGTATAGAATCGTCGAATCTGTGTTCTGCGCCTGAAAGGAACGTAACATTGTATGTCAGCTACGATTTTAAAAACGTTTTCTAATTAAAAGATTTTGGGGCACCTGGGTGGCATCAGACTCTTGATTTTGGCTCAGGTCATGATCTCAGGGTCGTGAGATCGAGCCCCACGTCGGGCTCTGCACTGAGCATGGAGTCCGCTTGAGATTCTCTCTCTCCCTCTGCCTGCTCGCTTCGCACTCTCTCAGTAGTTTGAAGAAATTCCCTGAATGAATAAATAAGGAACATTTGCAGTGATTTAGAAGATACTGTGTTCCTCCATCCTCAAAATGATTTTGATTTCTGCTTTCCTCAAAAATCTCAATAAACCTTTCTCATGAAGAACTTCAAGAAAAGAAAGATCCACAGAAGCCGGGATAATGGCCCCTTTTGGGGAGGGCGGCCCGGGGGTCTTCTGTGGTGCGTGTTCTACTTCGTTCTTGTTGAGGCGCAGATGCCCCTGAAAGCTGTACATACTGTGTAGGACTCGATGAGCTTGGAGATCAGTACCCGCCTGCGAAACCGTTGCGACAGCCAGTGCCACCAGTCTGTCATCACCTCCCGCCCTCTTCATTAATTTCCTTCTTTGTGATAAGAACACTTGATATGAGACGTACCGTCCTTCTGAATCTGTAAGCAGACGGCACAGTATAGTTACTAAGCACGGGCACTGCACAACCCATCGTCGTTCTCATGGTGCGACACAGACTTTGTACCCTTGACTGGCGTCCCCCGTGCCCTCCCACCCCCGCTCCGTTTCTGTGACGATTCTCTAAGCTACATGTATACATTTTCCATGCTTTCCTGTATTTATGACCTATTTCACAACAAAAACAGAGGTTCAGGGGTTGCTTTTGGGAAAAACAGCTCGGCCGAGTGGGCTGAGGGAGAGTGATGATCAGGCTCTAAGTCACGGAGCCAACTTTCCGTTGTGTGTGCGGGGCGCGCCCAAGCCCAGAAGGGGCCAACAGCAGGGTTGGCAGAGCTAGGCCCCAGCCGGCCCTGCCTCACTGGGCAGGTGCGCTCGCCCTCAGGGGATCGTGGCACGGACACACGCGGGCCTGCCTGCTTCGCACCATGAGATCTTGGCCGGAGTTGTTCCAGATCGAGTGAACAAAGCCTTTGTCTCCTCGCTTTTCTGCTTTTCCTTCCCCTGCAGCCACGTCGGTGTTTGCGGAGCCCACACGGCCTCTCGCTCTGCTGCCATGGGCCCTCATGGGGCCTCGGTTTCAGGTCAGAGGAGCTCAGCAGGCTGGGGCGGGCGGATCGAGCAGGAGCCCTCTGGCCTCCGCCTGGCTGGTCACAAAGCTCAAAGGAAGGAGACGCTTTGGGAATCACGGCAGGTCTCCAACTGCGAAGGATTTCCAATTGGTTTCCACCTGCGGGGCCCGTCACAGGTTCCTGCGGCAAATGAAAATCAGCCAAGTTCACTGCGGGGAGTCCTCCTGATTCGGGACGGGAGGCCACTGTCCCCTGGAATTACAAACTGAAGGGCAGAAACCTAACTGGGAGGAGAGGTTTCACTCATTTGTTCAACAAATATCTATTGACTGGCAGCCGTGAGCCGGGCTCGGGCCGGTCTCTGGTGGTGCTGCGCTGAGTAAACCCCAAGTCCCAGCCTGCCGCGGGGCCTCCCGGGCTCAGGTTGGAGGGGTCATTGGGCCTACATTTGTGCGTCTGCCCCACCCACGCCCCCAGAGGCCTCTGCACTTGTCACTCCGACGGCCTCAGGGCTGAGTTTTAACCCATTCAGTTCTCCCGGGACTCCTGGGCGGGAGGTGTCACTTGTCCTTGCTCAGCAAGGAGCTGGCCACAGCCAGAGGGGCAGCCGGGCAAGTCTCACCCGCTGAAAATCCCTTTCTTCAAGGAAACAAAGCACAATTATGGGAAGTTCGAAGGTCTAGGGTTTAAATAAGGCAGAGAGAGCGGTGACTCATCAAAGGAGAGACTCTGGCCCAGAGAGTCCTCGGAAGTGCAGGGCCCCGTCAAGTGACCAGCTCGGGAGCAGGAGAGCGTCTGTCATACCCGCGCGGACGACTCCGTGCCGTTTATTTTTCTGTGGCTATAGGAATTCCTAGGAGTTGACGGGAAGGTGCAAAAGGGTATTCGAACCATCCATAATCCTGTTCTCAAAGACCGCCACTGTTAACGTTTTTCAAACATTTGTCTCCAAGTTTTCCCCTGGTCAGATGGGTTGTGTGGTCTTGTCCCTGATCAGAGGTTAGCGTCACATCCCCGTGAAGGCGGTCTCGGTCCAGGAGGCGGAGGGGCCTCAGGGGACAGATCCCTCTGCCTCATCCCTTACCCGGAGGCGCCTGCCTGCAGTGACACCCACAGGAAAGTCACCCACAGCTCCGCAGGCCGTTCCGATTGTTGGGACATCCCCTTCTTGGAGCTTGACCCCCGACGCCACGTGAGGCCAGCAGAGCTCACCGGGCCAGTCACTCGCGCTCCATGGAGTTTCTCCTTTGTCTGTTTTGTTTTTTTTTAAAGAATTTTTTAACTTTTTAAAAAGATTTTATTTATTTATTTGACAGAGGCCCAGCGAGAGAGGGAACACAAGCAGGGGGAGTGGGAGAGGGAGAAACAGGCCTCCCGTGGAGCAGGGAGCCTGATGTGGGGCTCGATCCCAGGACCCTGGGATCATGACCTGAGCCGAAGGCAGACGCCCAGTGACTGAGCCCCCCAGGTGCCCCTGTTTTGTTTTTTAAATCCTCTCCTTTGCCGTCAGTGAAAACACCCAGGACGTTCCTGCATGCGCTGCCCTGTGTGGTCCGTCTCCGTCCACTCCTGCCACGGCAGAGAGACACACACTGGACGGCTTGAACGACAGAGGCTACTGGTCACCGTGCTGGTCACTGGGAATCCGGGACCAAGGTGCCAGCAGGGCAGGCTTCATGTTGAGGCTGGAGGCGGCTACCCCCTCGCCGTGGGGCCCACGGCCTCCTCTCTGTGCTCTGGCAGCTCCCCTCTAATTCGGGCACAGGTCCGACCTTGGGGCCCCGATACCATCATGATGGGGCAAGGGCTCCAACCCTGAACACTGGGGACACACACGTTCGGTCCCTGACCCTGAACGATTTCGTGGACCAACCCTTTTCATCAAGAAGGGGTGAGAACTGGGGTGTCTGGGGGGCTCAGTCGTCAAGCATCTGCCTTCGGCTCAGGTCGTGATCCCAGGGTCCTGGGATCGAGCCCCGCATCGGGCTCCCTGCTCGGCGGGAAGCCTGCTTCTCCCTCTCCCACTCCCTCTGCTTGTGTTCCCTCTCTTGCTGTGTCTCTGTCAAATAAATAAAATCTTTAAAAAAAAAAAAAAGAAGGGGTGAGAACTGCCAACCAGCTTCTCAGGACCCCATTTTGGGACTGTCCACCTCACACCACGCCCCCTGCATCCCCAAGCCCCTTGGCAGCCTGGTGTCACCAAAGGTGAGGGAGCAAAGGCATGAGCGGGCGAGCTCACTGTGCTTCAGTAGGAGCGTGGGGGGCGCGAGGGGCTGTAACTGCGCAGGCAGGTATGAGTACGATGGCCTCAGAGAGGGACGTGCGCATGAGGAAGATAAAGCAGACCCGAGCTTGTGGGGCACTCTGCTAGAAGGACACATGTGGCCCCATGAAAACATAGGGGACATCGCTTCTGTGCCCGGCCTCCCACCCAGTCTGGGGGCCCAGGTCCCCATCGTGCAGGGACCTTCCCGGGTCTGCCCCAGTGTCTCCTCTGTCCCCCCACCTGCAGCAGATGGGCAGTGTCCCCAGGAGACTCCATTAACCAGGGACGGACGGGAGTCAACGAACGCACACCTTGCTCCCTCACCCTGCACGGGAACTTTTAAAAACTCTGTTCTTGTAAATGTGGACCCGGAAGAAGACACAGAACAAATGTAGGGCTACGCGAATTGCTCCAAGGTGCACTCCGCACAGCAGGGCTGCTGAGACACGTCCACCCAGGCTCCCAGGCCACCTCTGTCCTTTCCTGATGCCGTTCTCCATCCCCCAGGGTCCACCCTCCACACACACTGTGTGTATCCACATTCTTGCCTCAGGTCAGCTTCAGGAGAAACCCCACAGCAGGCAGTGGGTGAGGAGAGGCGTCCTGCGAGCCCCGAGGGTGGGGAAGGAAGGGGCCTGGCAGAATCCGGGCTCTGGGCAGCGGGATCGGGAGGCCCTGCAGCCTCGCGGTCCTGAGTGTGCAGGGCAGAAAGCAGCCGCTGTGGCCGGAACACGCCCCCACAGGGCCTCAAGGTCCTGTGCGTGCACGCGTGCGTGCGTGTGTGTGCGCTCGCCCGCACGCATAGGAGTGGCGTGGAGCCGAGGGCACGGTGAGAGGCCACTCCTCCCGTGTCACCACCCACCCTGCCCCGCGGCCGCCGGCACGTCCACACTCGTACACGTTCATGGCCAGACACCGCTGGAAAACCCAATCTCGGGGCCTTTCCAGTCGAGCACAAGTGTCTATTCAAATTGGGTACTTGGAAAACCTGTGAATTACCAGGATCCAGCCCTGAGATGTCTGAGAGGTGGCCAGTCATGGACGCACAGCTCAGGCCCCAGAGCGCTGGCGGCCTGTCCCCAGGAGACCATCCCCCACATCTCCCCAGCTGCAGCGTGAATCAGCTGCTGGGAACCACCCGGCCCTGCGCTGGGGCAGCTGTGTCTCCCCCCTGACCCTGACCAGGGCCCGGCTACCCCCGCCGAAACTGGGCCTCCCACGGAGCGTCTGTTGGGGCTACTGATGGGCCGTGAGGAGCTGTGCTGGTTTTAGAGAGTGGAGAAAGTGGAGTGGGGGCGCCGGGGTGGCGGGAGGGGGCAGATGGGGAGCTGCTCAGGGTGTTCATGCTCCATTTTGTAGGGCGAACCTGTTTTGGGGGTTGGCTGAACAGCAACACGAATGTTCATAACACCACTGAACTGCATACTTAGAAATAGGTATGAGGGTGAGCTTTATATTATGTGTTTTTACCCCAGTTATTTTAAATTCTAAAAAAAAAGAAAGGCTCCGACAGAGTTTGGGCAGCACACCCTAACTGCTATGATTTGCGACAGTTGTGACGTCCAGTTTCAGCACCTTGGTGTTCCCAGTGCCTGCAGCAGCCACCACGACGAAACCCACGCGGTGACGGAGCCTTTCCCGACGATCCCACACACCATCCCAGCAGCCCCGGGAGGTAGACTGGATGGGGAAGCGCCCAAGGAAGTTAGTTACCTGCCGTGGGCACACGGGCTCACAAGTCCTATCTTTCTTCCCCGTTGCTGAGATGTATGGAGGTGACGTGGTGCTCTCCGGGCACCCCCAAACACCGGTGACCCAGCCGGGGTCCCTCCCCGGGGCTCTGCCCTGAGCCCTGGAGCTGGGTCTGCAGCTGAGGCTTCTAAACCCGGTCAAGGGGACTGGGTGTCTGGGGTGCTCACAGCATCCCCCTGTCCGCCCGCCTTTCTTGCTGGCGAGCTGGGCCCACGTTTTGCCTGCTTTTCCTAGATTGGCCTCGGGACGGTCTCTGCAGAAAACTGTGTGCTTCGGGGCCTGCTCTTAAAACCCTTTGGTTAGATGTGCGCTCCAGGCCATGGGAGTGGTTTTTGGAGAAAGCTTGAGGAGTTCACGGGCCACCCCAACCCGGCCCACACTGCTACCCTGCCCGGAGCCCTGTGATCCCCGGAGTGGATCCTGTCCTTGATCCTGTCCTTGGAAACTGCAGGTGTCAGACTAATTAGGGAGAGGGCTCCAAATTCAAGAAGGATGTCACAGACTTTGAATTTGTTTCCTTGGTTGCAAAATGAGGATGATACCAGTGTGGGGGCTGACAGCACGTGGGGGGAGCAGCCCGTGCCTGGACCCCCCTGCGGCAGCCCCTCAGCACCGTCAGCCCCACCAACCCTGGGCAGGATTCTCTGGGAATTAGCAGCTCCTGTGCACCCCGCGTCTCTACTCTGAAAAGCAGTCTGGCTTGCTGACGTGGAATTCTGAGGCAGTGAAGGTCGCCCGACGCCCTGCTCACATCAGTGCTCAGCAAGCTTGCACAGAGCCAGCTCAGCCAGGGTCTGGAGCCATACCACCGATTTCCTGAGAAGCGCAGCCGGAAGCCTGAGCTGACTCCCTGGAAGGAGGTGGGCTGCCTGGCGAGCAGGTAGAGCCTGGTCCTCAGCGTGAAAGAGCACCCTCCCGGCCAGACCCAGGGTTCCAGAGGCTCTTCAGGTAGGGCAGGGGCGGGAGGGCTGGAGCTGGGAACATGCTGGTCAGAGCCTTGGAGGGCACGCTGGCCAGCCTGATGCGGGGTGCTGAACTTTGGCTCTCATCCTCCTTCTTTAACCGAGAATAAGATCACGTACTCTACATCGAGCTAGAAGGACAACGAGGGCAGAGATCTTCCTAGTGCGTGGTCCTGCGTCTCTGCTCCATCAACAGAAGGATGGGTGGAATGCGTGAGACTGCCCAGCATGCCCGGACCCACAGGACTGGGGAGGTTTGGGTTTTGCTTGGGCCCATCCCGGGCTCCAGGACCCTCAGGTGGAAGCACGTAGCACCTGTCAGGCTGGGAAGACAGAAACCTCCTTGTACCAGAATCTCTCCGCTACTACCTGGGAGGGAAATGTGGGACCTGAGCCACTAACCTGACGCAGGACTGTCCTGTTCCCTCTGTGACAAAAGGTTCGTTCCCCTGGGTCTCCTTCAGCCCTTCCTGCTGGCCTGTTACAGCCGCCGTCAGAGGGAGATCGCAGAGCCCTCCCTGGATTAGCCAACTGCCGACCCACGGGGATTTAGAACCCAGCACCAAGGGCCACGCAGTTCTTCTAGGCCTTTTCCACAGAGGGTTTCCGACACAAGGATGTGGGCTGTGAACATGCTGTTTGTGTTTGTGCGGGTCCTGCCCTGAGGAGAAAAGGCCAGGTGTGTGCCCCAGATCCAGGAAGGGGCCCCGTGACGGACAGCCGCTCAGGCCGGGGCCCGACCCCTTGCTCTGGGTCTTGGGCGCCACACCAGCCTGTGGTCACTGCCACCGGCCCAACGGCACAGGTGCTTTTACTTGTGGGCGTCTGGAAGCTTCCCTCCGCTGGGTCGTCGGCCACTCCAGAGCGGACTTGGCAGCCACGGAGCCCGCCTTGTCTCAGACGCTGCGCCCATTCTCTTCCCTCAACCATGTCATTAACTTGCCAGCGAAGCACGCCGGCCTGACCTGACTTGCACATCCTGCCCCTTCTCCCCATCGGGGCGGCCCCCGGACACTGCCGCCCTCCTCGTCCGCAGCCTCCGCCCCGCAGGGCACGCTGCCCTCTCCCTGCCCCCCCCGTCCCCCCGCCCCCCCCACCCCCCTGCCTCCGAGAGGGTCTTCGCGTTTAATGCCCTCGGGTTTCCGAGCGTGGTGTTTGCAGGGCCTGCTGCCCGTCCTTGCTTCATCGCACATGACTAAGTCTGGCTCCTGGAAGACGTTCCCAGCAAGACAGCACATTTCCTTGTCCAAACACGGAGCCTCGAGCCAGCCGGGCGGGTGGAGGAGCGGAGGGAGCGTGTCTCTCGGCCTGGTTTCTTCCCAAGCCAGCGCGCGGGGTCCCTCCCTGGCCAGCCCAGCACGGGGCACAGGGCGACCTGCGGGGTGGGTGGGGCGTCGCTGCCTGCTGTGCCCCCTCCCCTCAGCCACATGGGACGCCCCTGTCTTAGGCGCTGATTTCAGATTCCACACGCAGTCCTAGTGTTGGAGCATCGGCGCTTTCCTCTGGGGCCCCGTGCCGTCCGCATCCTCACTGCCTGCAGGGCTTGGCAGGGTGGCTGTAGAGTGAACGAGTACGTGCATTTTTGCTACGAACTTAAGGGTTAATGTTCCATAGTAGAGTTTAGAAGCGCCCTTTAGATGCTGCTCAGGTGCTGGGTCCTCCTGAGGCCCTCACTTCCCCAGGTGCTGAGACCCCGGCAGCCAGCTCCGCGCTGGCCGGCATCTGCTGGGTCCTGGTACTGCACAGCGTGGTGAGGTGCTGGACACGGTCACGTAGGTAAGAGCATTAAAGCAGCTGGTGCAAACACTGACCCTTTCTGGCCGGGCTTGTTGGCAAAGGCGCCGGCCAGTGTCAACATTGGGAGCCTCACCTACCGCGGGGTTGCCGGCGGCCCTGCCCACCCCACCCACTCCCCCCCCCCCCACTCCGCAGAGGACCTGGGCGCACAGAAGGAAGAATCAGGAGGCGTGGACTTTGATCCCTTTGACTAAACCTCTCTTGTAACATGTTCTATAAAAAGCCAAACTCTAAAAACAAAACAAAAAATGACTTAGATTGTTGGAAGTCAAAGCTCCGAGATTCAGCCTGAACCGCAGGCTCATAGAAGGAGGTCGTGCGGGCAGCAGAGGGAACGCATTCTTTCCCACGCCCATCCGTGCGGGGCTCTGGAGTCCCGGGGCCTGCCGCTGCGACCCCTACAGCTCACGCAGCTGGCCTCGGGCCACGTGAGTCCGCCTCGCTGAGCCTGTCTTCTCCTGTCCACGAGGAGCATAGGAACAGTGCTGTCTGCGTCTAGAAGGTGGAGGGTAAGCTCGCGCAGGCTCAGCAGGATTCTCGGCAAACCACCACCCTCTGAGGTTAGCCGCCTGCCCTCCAGCTTTGCTTTGCTGTGCACGTGGCTCTCCGTGTATTCCGGGCTTGCTGACCCTGCGAGGTCTGGCAGACACAAGTGAAGATCTTTCCTGCCCTTCAGGAGTGACCGCCTCATGGGGAAACAGACTGCAAATTTCTGAACAGTATGTGGGGCCACGGAACCATTTGGAGAGTCCAAAAGAGTGGTGCCTGGCCTGCCGGGGGTGGGGACGGGCTGCAGAGGGCTGGCGTGAGCCCCGAGGATGAGCCAAGCAGACCAGGAGAAAAGATGTAGGCAGAGGGGAGTTGTGCAAAGCCACAGAAGGATTTCTCACGCGCAGCCCTGGTGCTGTAGAGGTGCCGGGGCCCAGCCTTCCTACTGCCCCAGAGTCCTAGGTCTGTCTTTGGAAAACTCCCTGCCGGGGACAGAAACAATGGGCTGAATTGGCGACCAGGCTCTGGACTGGTCAGGAGACCTGCCGCCTGAGGGAGAACTGGTAATGTGACTGCTGACAGCAGGTTTGGGGAAGGAGGACTGCGTTCACCGTGGCCCCCGCAGTAACGGGGCCCAGGGAAGGCCGAGCCGGATGCGGAGTCGGGAGTTGTCGGCATCTGTGTGGCGTGTGAAGCCGGCAGCCCAAGTTCTGCGAACAAGGAGAGTGGGAGGCCCGCTTGCCAGAGAACACAGTCGACTTAATGCATCACATCCATGGGTGTTTCACAGACGCTGTTTCACTGAGCATGTGTATTTGAATTGTAACGTTGGCTCTGTTATCACCCTAAACCATTCACACAATGGTTCTTTAAGCAATAGTTCTGATTCTAGGAATTTTCCCAGGCAAGAGGACCAGGAAGGGAAAGCAAAGTACTTTGGGGATGAAACGAGGTGTGCAGAGCAGGTTTGCCTGTCCTGAGAACGAGGATGCAGTCCAGCTGGTGATTACAGAAATCGGACTTTGTAACATCTCATAAGGGTGCTTGAGGGTGGGGCGCCTGGGTGGCTCAGATGGTTAAGCGTCTGCCTTTGGCTCAGGTCGTGGTCCCAGGGTCCTGGGATCAAGCCCCACATCAGGCTCCCTGCTCAGCGGGGAGCCTGCTTCTCCCTCTGCCCACCCCCGCTTGTGCTCTCTCAAAAAAAAGGAAGGGGGGTGCTTGAGGATTGGTGTTGTGTACAAATTATAGACTACTTGATTTTTTGATACCACATATTATTTTTAACATACTTCACCATGGGGCGTCCGGGTGGCTCAGTCGGTTAAGGCATCCGACCCTTGATTTCGGCTCAGGTCATGACCTCAGGGTCATGAGATCCAGCCCCTAGTTGGGCTCCCCACTGGGTGTGGAGCCTGCTTGGCATTCTCTCTCTCCCTCTGCCTCTCTCTAATAGAAAAAGAAAATGAAAAATAAAAATGAAGAAATAGAATACTTCCCCACGTCACGCTCAGTTTACCCCAGTGACAGTTCAGCCCCAGGGTCCTGGCCCCATGGAGCTAGCTGTACCCCATCAGACCACACCCCCGTTCTGCTGCCATCAAATGACATGGCGCTCCCCCCGGGGAGCTGCTTCTAATCGGAGAGTCGCTGCGTCTGAAAAAGGAAGTTCAGTGTTGGACGTGATTGAACACAAAAGTCTTTTATTTATGAGTCTCTGCAGGATTCAGGAGTGTGTCATCTCAGTTTCACATATAATAGTAAAAATAAAAAATTCAGCTTACAGGGAAAGATATTTCCAGATCTTTTGGGGGGGGACATTTTAAAGTAAACTCACCCTAGTACCGTATTAGATAAAGACAGTAAAGTATGAAAATGTGATAAATACTACTGTGATTAATAGCTCATTTTATTAGCTGTTTTAATAAAGTACAACTTTATAGTGAAAATAATGTACTAGAAATAGCTTTTTTAAAGCTTTTTTATGATATGCTTACAAAATGTCAGACGTCAGGGGAACCATCCTCAACAATGATGATGCGACGCACACGCTCCGTGTGAGCAAAGCTGAACGCGGGCTAGACAGGCTGACCGTGGGAGGCCGGGGAAGCTCCAGGGACCGTGGGGCTCACGCTCGGGACCTTCTCCGGGCTTCGATTAATAACGCAGAAAGCCCACTTTCCAGCCCTTGTGAAGCTCCACAGAGGAATTCCTTTAGCCATGAGGACCTTCACTCCAGTACCACCTTGCCTTTTGGATGCCGCTTCACTCTCGAGTAGGGACTTATGGTGTCGTCCGTCACGAAATCATACAGTACTTTTATCCACGAGTTGTAGTGGGGGAGGTTGTCATAGTACTCGGCAGCGATCTTCCTCACCTGCAAGGCCAAATGCGCAGCAAGAATGAGTGCTGGCGGAGTGGGACTGGGCGTCACGGACCGACGCGGGCACAAACACCGAGAAGAGAAACCACCCTCTGCCCTCCTCTTGCCCCAAACGCTGGGATCCCGAGGGATCCTGGCACCAAGCATTTCAACAGTGACATATACTCGAGCCTCTAGGATCACAGACGCTCTCCCATCAAGCTCTGAATGGTGCATTTTATTCTATTATTTTTAAAAAACATTTTATTTATTTGTTTGTTTCAGAGAGCGAGAGAGAGGCAGAGGGAGAAGCAAGCTCCCTTCTGAGCAGGGAGCCCGATGCGAGGCTCGATCCCAGGACCCCGAGATCATGACCTGAGCCAAAGGCAGATGCTTAACCAACTGAGCCACCCCATGAATGGTGCCTTTTATTTATTTATTTATTTATTTTTTAAAAGGTTTTATTTATTTATTTGACAGAGAGAGACACAGCGAGAGAGGGAACACAAGCAAGGGGGAGTGAGAGAGGGAGAAGCAGGCTTCCCGTGGAGCAGGGAGCCCAATGTGGGGCTCGATCCCAGGACCCCAGGATCATGACCCGAGCCGAAGGCAGACGCCCAACGACTGAGCCACCCAGGCGCCCCTTAATGGTGCCTTTTAAATAGCTGAGCTATACATGTAAGTTACATCTTAATAAGGCTGTTGTAAGAAGCCTTGTCACACACACCCATTAACACCACGCACTGTAACTCCTGCAATATGATCCAGTAAATACCAGGGATTTGCTGAGCACACAGGACCGAATGCTCCCTGATGCACACCTGACAGGAAGAGCCGGTAAGGGAAGACCAGAGCTCTGAGGACACCTGTCAGTGCAGCTCAGCAGTGAGACAGCAGGCAGCGGGCAGGAACGGAACAGATGCTGCTCACCATGGGCCTTATGGCAAGTGATGTCTGAAGCGAGCAAATTCTCAGTTTGGGGGCTGTTCAAGAAACCCCGGAAGATGGGGGCGGCTGGGTGACTCAGTCAGTTGGGCGTCTGCCTTTGGCTCAAGTCATGATCTCAGGGTCCCGGGCTCGAGTCCCACGTCGGGCTCTCTGCTCTGCGGGGAGTCTGCTTCTCCTTCTCCCTCTGCCCGTCCCCCCGCCCGTGCTCTCTCTCTCCCTCTCTCTCTCAAATACTTAAATAAAATCTTTTAAAAACAATTGAAAAAAAAAAGAAACCCATAAGTTAAGGTACAGTTGACCCTTGAACAACACGGTCTGAACCACGGGGGTCCACGCATACGCAGACATGTTTTCGCTAAACACAGTGCGGTCCTGTAAATGTGTCTTCTCTTAGGATTTTCCTAACATTTTCTTTTCTCGAGCTCACCGTGCTGCAGGAACACCGTATAGGACACGGATAACATACAAAATACTGCTCACGTCTCCGGTCAGCTTCCAATCAACAGCGGGCTAGTAGTTACATTTTGGGGGCGTCAAAAATCACATGTGGATTTTCAACCCTGTGGGGAGTTGGCACCCCAGCTCCTGTGTTGTTCCAAGGACCCACTGTGTGGCTGATGTTGAAAAATGATTTTGTTCAAAGGGCAGCCAGCTTTGTATCCTCTTTAAAAAATAAGTGGAAATTCACTTCTTTAAGGAAGAGGCGCACAAGGCCTCCTCTGTCGTCAGTCGTGTGCATGGGCGGAGCAACACCGGGCACATTACACCTGCTTTCAAACTTGGCTCCAGTTGCAAGGTTTTTCCCCAAACATTTTATTTTGAAAAACGTGACACCTACAGAAAAGTTGAAAGAGCAGAACAGAGACACCTCTATGCCCTTTACCCAGGCCCACCAACTACCACCATGAGTCCACTTTCTGTCTCTGCACAGACATACACCACATAGTATGCTTTCTCTGCTGAGCCTTTTGAGAGTAAGTTGCAGGCATGTGACAACTCACCCCTAACGTTCCACCCCACTATTCAACACCTACCTCCTACGAATAAAGACATTGTGTTACAAAACCATCCTACTGTTTTCACACCCAAGAAAGTTAACATTAACACAATATTCTCGAGGATGCACTACTCAGTTTAAAGCTTCCCCACTGACCCAATGTCCTCTCTAGATGTTTCTTTCCTCGAGTGGGAATCCAGTCAATAATCAGAGGTCACACTTAGTTCTCATGCTGTGTGTTTTTGTATTGTAATCAGTCAATAGTTAAAAACTTAGGAGGAAATCCATAAAATTCGATTGGGTAGATATGATGGCATAAAATATCTGGCGATAGTTAGCTCCCTACGGGGCACCTGGGTGGCTCAAGACGGTTAAGCATCTGCCTTCGGCTCAGGTCATGATCCTGGAGTCCAGGCATCAAGTCCCGCTTCAGGCTCCCTGCTCAGCGGGGAGTCTGCTTCTCCCTCTGCCCCTCCGCCCGACTTGTGCTCACGCTGTCAAATAAATAAAATCTTAAAAAAAATTGTTAGCTCCCTTATATCATAGCTTAAAAAATTAGGAAAAACTAGTATTATCTTTCATACATATTCCCCTTTTTCGAATTATGGAAACATTTTTTGGTAGTAAACTGTAAAAGCCACCCATTTTGAGGAAGGGAAGTCTAATAAAAGAATTAACCTGAAAAATAAGAGAAGTTACGAAGGTGGGCCTTTGCAGAGGATGGAAGGATGGGGGTCAAACTGTGCTCTTTCACATCCTCCACAAACACTATACTCAAATCTGCTGCGTGGGGAACAGGCAGGCCCTGCCTGAAGAAAGTTTGCCGCCCTGGAAACTGTCCATTCACTGTGCAGGCCAATTACGAGGGACGTCTGCATTTCCGAACAAGACAGCACATAAATCTTAGCTAAGCCCATCAACTTAACAGTGATGAAAGCGACGTGAACCTGTGCTCACTTCACACGAGAACTCCTTTCTCAATCTCTGACTTGTTTATAAGTCGGCAGATTCTCCAGCACTCTGGACCCCTAAGGGCCACCGCTAGGCTTCGGGACTGAGAGAGTGAACACCGAGGACTCTGAGGAGGGCACACTCAGGACGCACACTTGTCCTTTGCTTTGACGAGCAGCTTAGATGGGCAAAATACACTAGATCCCTTTTGTTTTATTATTTTTTAAGGTTTTATTTATTTATTTGAGAGAGAGGGAGAAGCAGGCTCCTCGCTGAGCAGGGAGCCTGAGGGGGGAGGGGTGGGGCTCGATCCCAGGGCCCCGGGATCATGACCTGAGCCGAAGGCAGACGCTTAACAGACTGAACCACCCAGGCGCCCCCACTAGATTCCTTTTAAAATGGGCAAGTTGAGACTGATTTTGGTCATATAACCATCAGAAATTAGAGTATGTGTCCAATCTCTTTACTTACCAGTGGAAGGCTTTTTCCGGGAATGTTGGGGAAGTCATGGTGCTCGTTATGGTAACCCACGTTGAAGGTGAGCAGATTCAGAGGCCCGTAATACGAATAGGTTTCATGTCCCTTGAGGAACATGTAATGTTCGGCTATAAAATGTCCAGAAATCGGGTGCAAGCCTAGCCCAAGTAAGGATGCTGCCAACATGTAGACCAAAGATTTAATTCCCAAAACATAGTAAATTATAATGTCAAAAGTGACCTGGATCACAGTATTAATAATTTCCAGGTAAGAAATTGGTTTAGGGTTGATGAACAGAGGTCGAAAAGCATAAAAGAGAGGCTGAAGGACAACCCATATAAACTTTCTGAAAGTGGTACAGAAAAACCAGCCTTCAAAATCGGTGGGAATATCCACATCGATGCCATCACCCCCAAGGTAGCGATGATGGTCCATGTGATACCTCTTAAAGGAAACTGAATAGGGAACGCCAATGGGAAGATTAGCGAATATTCCAAACCAGCGATTCCACATAGCTCTGTAGTGGCCAAAGGCGCTATTGTGGGAGACCTCATGAATAGCCAGAGTCACAGAGTGGTTAATGCAGCTGCCGAAGGCATACGCCCAAAATATGACCCACTTCCAGTCTAGGTCCTTCACTAAGTAGAACGCAACCAGTTGAGTGAGAACCATCATGGTTATAATCCAGATCAAGTTGGGATCAGGTTTCATTAAGGACTTTATCTCTGGATACTTTGCTGTAAAGAAAAACAAACAAACCAGGAACTGAGAAGAGCACACACGAGTTCTGCAATTATAATTAAATCAACACCCATTAAATTAACACATTATTTTTTTCTTTTTCCCAATCGTGATATGCCCTCCATTAGAGACTTTATCCACTACGGGGAGGAGTATATTCCAATAGTAAAATTACTGAATACCATGTCACAACAAATTTGTGCAGGAAAAATTAGCCTCAAAATCTAGACTCTCCACACGAACAGAAAGAAAATCACAAATGAGTAAAGATTTCATGTTACCTAATTCCCTTTTTACTCCTAACAGTTGTTTGTATATAAAATTGGTAAGTTTTGCAAAGTCGCAATCACAGTCTGATAAATCTATTCTATATTCTAGTGTCTGACAGAAGGTACAGTATATGTAGATACTTATGTATGATGTATATGCAATGTACTTAGACACATACGATATGTATGTTATAGAGGACACATACTTAGATTTTATAATTTCCTTTATAATGACTGAATCACTTCTAGTTGCCAGTTGTAACTTCTACCCACTTCCCTATTTTTAGACATTCAGATAGCTAAGATTTTTGCCTGTGTGGCCTTCTGACAGCCATCAGGAAATCAGGATAATGTGTGAGAACTGCACGGTGCTAATTTGTTAGATTCTTATTTGCACTGTTGAATCTACATGCAAATATCCAAGTATGACGAAAAAGGCCAATAGCAAAAATTCTGCATTTCAGGCAAGTGTCCTCTAAGGGCAAATGCAAACTCTTCGCTGGATCTTACTCTCCAAGAGGGAGGCCGAGGTGTGATGAGTGTCTTTGGTTGTACATGTTGCTGAGTAGGTTTGATACAGGACAGCATGAGGAGCAAGGACCTTCTTCTTGAGTTAAGTCACTCAGAATGTTTTTGAAAAGATAAAGAAGGGAAAAGAGCAGCTTCACCCTCTTTTCTCTACATTTGAAAGGAGGAATTCAACCAAAGCTTACACTGCAAGGCAGGCTACTGAAGTCCGGTTTTATTTTTTTTTTTATTTATTTTTTTTTTTTAAAGATTTTATTTATTTATTTGACAGAGAGAGAGACAGCGAGAGAGAGAGTAGGGGGAGTGGGAGAGGGAGAAGCAGGCTTCCTGCCGAGCATGGAGCCTGATGCGGGGCTCGATCCCAGGACCCTGGGATCATGACCTGAGCCGAAGGCAGCCGCTTAACCGACTGAGCCACCCAGGCGCCCCTGAAGTCCGGTTTTATATATACAACATGAGACTCCCCATTTTTTCTCTCCACTCCCTAACAATTAATCTTCATTGGTTTAGTTCATTTTATCAAATGTTAATAATTTTGTAGGCAATAGACGAAAAAAAGGTAATCCTACAGGCCTAGAAGTGAATTTGTCTAAAACTAATTTTCCTATCAAGTCATTCATTAAAATATGAGCATTTGGGGAGCAATTCCCCAACAACAAAACTGGTGGATAAGAAATAATTCCTTGAAGAATTCATTCAGGAAGTAATAATTCTGTGTATTTCTGTTTAGACAGAGCTCTGGCATCTTTACCTTATTTAAAACTTGGTTAAATTGACACATCTGACAAAGGATAAAAGGCAATACACATTTTATAGTATTCTAAAATGATGAAACTCACATGCCTCGTTCTCTCAGACAAATCAAGTTGCTCCAAGTAATTCTGTACCAAATGTCTGCAAAGCTTATTTTAGTACATAAAAATCAATACTACAAGGGTACTGATACTTCAGGGAAAGAAGAGTTTTTGCAACAAATGGTGCTGGTTATTAACATGCAAAAGGCTGAAGATGGACCCCTTCCTCACACCGTACACAAAAAGTAACTCAAACAGATCACAGACCTCAATACAAGAAAACTATTAACACTCTTATAAGAAAACAGAAGTAAATCTCCATAACCTTCGTGGCTTCTTAGATACTATCCCCAAATCATAAGTGTCAAATGGCCAATGAGCACATGAGAGATGCTCGACATTATCAGTCATTAGGAAAACGCAAACTGAAACCAAAATGAAATGCCCCTTCACACATGCTAGAATGGTTACAATGAAAAGACAGGCAGTAGCCAGGATATGAAGAAACCGGAACCCACAGACGTTGCTGTTGACAATGTAAAATGGTGCGGCTGGGTTGGAAGAATCTGGCTGTTCCTCAAAATGCTAAACACAGAGCTACCAATGACCCAGCAATTCCACTCCTCGGCAGCTATCCAAGAGGAATGAAAACACATCCATCTAATAACTTCCATGTGAGGGTTCATAGCAGCATTATTCGTAATAGTCATAAGGTGAAAACCACCCCACAGTCTAGCAACTGAAGAATGAATAAATGAAATGCAGAATAGCCATACACTGGACTATTACTTGGCCGATAAAAGGAATAAAATACTGACCTACTACAACATACATGAACCATGAAAACATTAAGGGAAAGAAGACAGTCACAAAAGACCAAGGATTGTATAATTTCATTTGTAAGAAATGTCCAGAATAGGGGCACCTGGGTGGCTCGTTGGTTAAGCGTCTGCCTTCAGCTCGGGTCATGATCACAGGGTCCTGGGATCCAGTCCCATGTCGGGCTCCCTGCCCAGCGGGGAGTCTGCTTCTCCCTCTGCCTCTGTCCCTCCCCCTGCTCATGCTCTCTCTCGCGCACAAATAAAATCTTTTAAAAAAATTGTCTAGAATAGGTAAATCTACAGAGACAGAAAGTAAATCAGTGGTTGCCTAGGGCTGAGAAGTGTGACTGGGGAACACAGGGACTGCTTTTGAGTATGGGGTTTCTTTCTGGGGTGACAAAATTGTTCTAAAACTTAGATTGTGTTGATAGGTACACAACTGTGTGAACACCCTAAAGAACACTGAATTGTACACTTTAAATGGATGAATTTTATAGTTTGTGAATTGTATCTTTTTTTTTTAAGATTTTATTTATTTATTTGAGAGAGAGAATGAGAGAGCGAGAGCACATGAGAGGGGGGAGGGTCAGAGGGAGAAGCAGACTCCCTGCTGAGCAGGGAGCCAGATGCGGGACTCGATCCCGGGACTCCAGGATCATGACCTGAGCCGAAGGCAGTCGCCCAACCAACTGAGCCACCCAGGCACCCTGTGAATTGTATCTTAATGAAGCTGTTAAACATGTTTCTCTGTGGATGTACGGCATTAAAAGGAGCACTTCTTGTGCACTATTATTTGACCCACTAATGGTCTCGTTCCTAGCCTTCATTAAGGAGGTCATTTATTTACTTATTTTTCTTTTATTTTTTTATTTATTTTTTCTTTAGAGAGGGAGGAGGAGGTGGGGCAGAGGGAGAGGGAGACAGAGAATCTTAAGCAGGCTCCATGCCAGCCTGGAACCCAACGGGGGGCTCAGTCTCAAGATCCTGAACCTGAGCTGAAATCAAGAGTCAGATGCTCAACCGACTGAGCCACCCAGGCGCCCCTCAAGTAAATGCCTTTCAAATGAACTGTAATGTAACTCCAAATATACATTTAGCATACAGATGTCAGTTGTTAAAAAACAGATCCATGTTCCCTCATGTCTCTCTCTCTCTCTCCCCAAAACCCAACCAATTCCAGAAATATCTCTTTATCATTTAAGTATTCGCATCTTTCCTGAGGTTATTGCATCTCCACTCCAGAAATGGGACACTGAGCAGGATTTGCACCTGCAGGGAAAGGGACTATATTTTCATTGAGGAATGTGTCATCCTTTTACTTTCCCAGTGAAATGGTTCAGTGATGTTAAGTATGTGGGAAAAGGCTCATTGTCAAGATAAGCATCAATAAGCACCTTTTCACTTCCTTGATTATCTGAATATTAAATCCATGGCTAAGTTCCAGTATTGAGGCATTGGGTTTTTACAAGGTGGACACCAAATTGTTCTTATGGGGCATGTTGATTGTCTAAGGCATGGATCAAATGTATCATATGCTGTCTCTCCTGTGTAAGTGATTTGCAAAATATGTTTTAATTAAAAATAAAAAAGCACACATCCAATAACCAAATCTCTTAAAAGGCTATCCTGAATAGCAACTGTAAAGATTCAGGCTACCAATTTACTGATTCCATTCTTTTAAATCCATTTTAATTGGACCTACTAACTCCTGTTTGTAAAAGCATTAAATTTCTAACTTTAGACACCCCAGCAAAAATCAGGGGCTGGCTTTCTCTGCTCACTGGGCAAATGGATGTTGAGAAGAAAAGCTAGGTAAGGACTTTGCGAGAAATCATTCCTCCTATTGGACTTAGTACCCATTGGTTCCCTGATTTTTTCAAAGAGGTGGAGAGCATCTGCCCCGATCGGAACCCCTGTAACGCTGCTCACTCTTTACGTCGTCGCTAAAGTGGGGATACCACCGACTAGCTTCTGCGAGCGCCCAGCGGGGTCGTGTCTGTAACCCACCCAGCACAGTGCCGGCCCTGGCGTCAGGAGCGGCCTGGGCGCAGCTCCCGGCAGCGGAGCGCGCTCGGCACCTGCAGGGCCGGCCCAGGCCTAGCGAGCCTGGGGCGAGGGGCCCAGAATGGGCAGTCGGGGAGCTCGGCCGATCTTCCGTGCGCCGGTCCTCGCGGCCGCCGAGCGGGAGGGATGGGGCCCACGCGCGGGTCCGGCCTCCCGGCGCCCCGAGCTCGCAGCCCCTCGCCCCCGCCCCGGGCCAGGCCCGCTCGCCCAAAGGCCCAGGACCACGCCCTGCCCCGCACCCGCCGGCGCCCACGCTCCCGAGGCCCGCGCCGGAGGGTCTCCGAGCCGCAGGATTTGCCCGGGCGCGCCGGGAACCCTCCGGGCCGCCCCCGCCGGGACCCCCGCGCCCCCAAGAGCCCCCTCCCTGCCGGGAACCCCCCGGGACGCCCCCGCCGGGACCCCCGCCCCCCCGGCGTCCCCCGCCCGCCGGGAGCCTCGGCTCTTAACGGGCCGCGGACGCCGGGGAGCCAGGCCGACGCGGAGAGCGCGCCCCGGCGGCGGGAGGCCGCGCGCACATAACGGGGCGCGGGTCCGGCCTCACCCAGGATCTCCTGGCGCCGGCTGGCGTGCGGCTGGTCCGTGTAGACCCACTCGAAGTCTTCTCGCGCGACGCGGTTCCCCATGGCGGCCGCTGGCGGACCCGCTCCGGCTCTCGCTTCCGGCCCGGCTCCTCCGAGGCGGTGGCGGCGGCAGCTCCCGGTGAAGACGGAGGCCGGGGCGGAGTCCCGCGGCCCTGCCCCGCCCCGCCCCGCCGGCCCATTGGTCACGCCCCACGGTCTCTTCCCCCCACCCCCCACCGGTCCCGGCCCCCCCGCCGGCCCATTGGTCACGCCCCACGGCCCCGCCCCCGCCCCCGCCCCGCTGGCCCATTGGTCCCGCCCCCACGGTCCCGCCCCGCCGGCCCCCGCCCCTCCGGCCCATTGGTTTGCCCCACGGTCTGGTCGGGCTGGCCCCGCCCCTCTGGCCCCGGCTAAAACTATAAAGAGGAAGCTACTGTTAGGACAGGAGAGAGCCGCGGGCGAGGATCTCGGGCCCTGGTCCGAGTCGCTCCCGCACCTGGTCTTGGGGTGGGCCGTGGGCGCCTGGGCCTCCCGACGCCGGCGCGCCCCCGTGCGCGCGCCGGAGCCCGAACCCGAGGAGGCGCAGGGCCTGAGCCAGCTGCCCCCGGAGCTGCTCCTGTTGGTGCTGGCCACGTGCCCCCGCGCGCGCTGCTGGCGTGCTGCCGCCGGGTGTGCCGGGCTGGCGCGCCCTGGTGGGCAGCTGGGCCCTGTGGCTGCGCGTCCTGGCCCGGGAGCAGGGCGCCGTGCTGCCGCGCGTCCGCAGCTGCCTGCCCCCCGCCCGCGACGGCAGGCCCTGCCTCCTGGGCCGCTTCTGCGAGCGCCGCCCGATCGGACGCAACCCCTGCGGCCAGGAAGGCTTCCAGAAGTGGACGGTGCAGCACGGTGGGGACGGCCGGGTGGTGGGGGTGAACATGTCACCGGTGCCTGGGGCCCCCTCGCAGACCTGCTTCGTGTCTTCCTATAGGTGGTGTCACAAAAAGCAGGTCATGGACCTGGGGGAGGAGGGTCTGTGTGTGGCCAGAGCTGCTAGATAGCGGCAGGATTGAGATTTGTGTGTCTGAATGGTGGGGATCCCGAGACGACTGTGGCTGTGAGTACAGGCTCCTTGTCCAGCTTCCAGATGCCAGGCAGAACGTCTTGGACGATTTCACGTCTGCTTTCAGGTCACCCACGTGTTCTCCAACATCAGGATGGGCCTGCGCTTTGTGTCTTTCGAACACCGGGGCCAGGACACGCAGTTCTGGGCTGGTCACTATGGAGCCCGTGTGACCAACTCCAGTGTGGTCGTGCGGGCCCGGCTGTCTTAGTCGAGGGCTGTCCTTGCAAAACAACCTGCCCAGTGGCTTCTGCGACCTGGGACCATTGGCCAGGACTTCTCATTAACCAAGGACATGACCTCCCTGGCATCCTGGGTACTCCAGGATCCCCTCGAGGGTCCTGCTGGGCCCCCTCTTTGGGTTCTGCAAACTACTAGAAGAGAGTCCTTCCTTCAGAGTTCCGTGCTGCTGTTATAGGGCAGTCCTCCCTCCCCCTGTTGGTGAGCACGGGGGGATGCTGGTCCTTGAGGGGCTCTTGGTCCTCCTCTCGGAGGCCCTCTGCTCAGCCCCAGTCCCCTCTGCCCTTGTCTCCTCTCCTTTCTGCTTCAGGGGCTTTATCAGTCCCGTTAGAGAATGCCTCTCATCTCTGAAGTGGAATCCTTATGGCTGGGAAAATTCCAGCCACCTTGGGTGGCAAACTTAACGTCTGGCAGTTTTAAGGCTAGGACCAGGTCTCGCAGCTGAAAGCCAACTAGCTCAAAATATGTTTGGAGATCCTCAAGGACCCCAGTGATTGCGTGGTGTATAAAATTATTTTTTTAGCCTGGGTGGCTCAGTCGGTTAAGGTCTGTCTTCAGCTCAGGTCAGGATCCCGGGATCCTGGGATGGATCCCCGCATCCGGCTTCCTGGCATTGGGCTTCCTGCTCAGGCTTCCTGCTTGGCGGGGAGTCTGCTTCTCCCTCTGCCTCTCTCTATGGCCCTCCCTCACCCCCACTCATGTGCTCTCAAATAAATAAAAATCTTTAAAAACTTTTTTTATTTTGAAAATTTCCACAAACATTGAGAGAATAATGTATCAGCAACAACTATCTGCCAATCTCACGTAATTTATTATTTTCCCAAAAAAACACACAAAAAAACACAAAAACACAATTTCTTCCAGCATCCCACCTATCAGACAGAGGAGCTCGGAGCTCAGAGCGGCACAAACTTCAGCCTCAGAGCCTGAGGGACAGTAGGGGGGCTCTGGCCAGGTCCCCTTCCTGGGTCAGGTAGTTCCCCCTGTTGGTGGGGACCCGGGGCTGAAGGATCCTTCCCCCTGTCAGGGGTTCCCGCACTGGTGGGGACCCAGGGCTGAAGATCCCCTCCCCGTGTTAGGCAGTCCCCCTGCTGGTGGGGACCCGGGACTGATGGTCCCCTCCCTGGTGGGGACCCAGGGCTGAATGATCCCCTTCCCGCATCAGGGGTCCCCTCACTGGTGGGGACCCGGGGCTGAAGGATCCCTCCTCCCGGCAGGAGGTCCCCTCACTGGTGGGGACCTGGGGCTGAAGGTCTCCTCCTCATGTCAGGCAATCACCCTGCTGGTGGGGACCCAGGGCTGAATGATCCCTTCTCGCAGTCAGGGGTCCCCTCGCTGGTGGGGACCTGGGTTTGAACGTCCCCTTCCCACATCCGGCAGTCCCCTCACTGGTGCAGACTAGTAGAGGCTGAACCTGCAGTTGGGTTGGGTGTTAGGTCTGGGTTTGCTGACTGGGACTCGGCACAGCTGATTCCGTCCATGGCCTTGTCTCTTAACAATTCTCCCACTTTTGATCCGACCTTCAGCCTACCTAAGGATGTGATCAAAATTTACGGCACTGGCGGGGCACCCGGGGGGCTCAGTCAGTGAAGCGTCTGCCTTCAACTCAGGTCATGGTCCCAGGGTCCTGGGATCGAGTCCCGCATCGGGCTCCCTGCTCAGCGGGGAGCCTGCTTCTCCCTCTCCCTCTGCTGCCCCCCGCCTATGCTCTCTCTCTGTCAGATGAATAAATAAAATATTTTTTTGTTTGTTTTTTGTTTTTAAGATTTTATTTATTTGACAGAGAGAGACACAGTGAGAGAGGGAACACAAGCAGGGGGAGTGGGAGAGGGAGAAGCAGGCTTCCCACTGAGCAGGGAGCCCAATGCGGGGCTTGATCCCAGGACGCCGGGATCATGACCTGAGCCGAAGGCAGATGCTTAACGACTGTGCCACCCAGGCATCCCTGAAACTTTTCATTAGGAATTTCAGATTGAACTTTAAAAGCCTCTAAAGCCAGGAAGCCAAGCCAAGGATTGTCATCAGATGTTACCTGCGATACTTACAGTTGGGGTGAATTCCTCCCTTCTTGAGATCCCCCCAAATAAGCTGAGGTTCCTGGACCGACCAGGAAGTGACCTTCCTTACTTACCTGGTAAGGCTTCCAAGAACCCGTGAGGAAGATTCCAGACCAATTTATCCAAGCAGTTCCTGAAGGCTGTGTGGTCACATCTGAGTCTATGCAGGTCTCTCTCAAATATGACATTCCAATTAAACCCTTGGCAATATGGCCAGGGTTTCCAGTTGTGTCCTGTTACAAAGAAAACAGATTCTTATTGAACTTATGCAAGTAACTACCCATATTGGCATGAAAAGAATACTCAAGAGTTTCTGAATTCTGGAAGGAATAGGTCCGGAGAAAAGGTAAATATTTCATCTTTGTTTACAAAGCTATACTGTACCAAATTGCTGTAAGTCATAGATAGTTTAAGAGAAGGCATTTCCTTAGGTCTGGAAAAACAAAACATTAAGGAACCAGCAGTATTTCAAACAAAAAGTCATAAAAAATCATATTCATCCTCGTGAGTTCATTCAGTCCCATATACTTTGTACTTGTTCTGCTGGAATCCAGTTTTTCTATTAGTTCTGGAAATTTGTACCCAGTTTAAACGTTTTATGATTTTAAAGTTATCAGAAAACTTGTACTTTTAAAGTCCTTTCCATGAATCTCTTTGAACATGAAGCATTTTGCAGGAACACTTTTGCAAAAGTTATCAGAGTAAAACAATACAGCTTTGTAATAATCACCATTATGACAGGTGTAAGGTGATATTTCATTGTGGGTTTGACTTGCATTTCTTTGATGGTTAGTGATATTGAGCATCTTTTCATGTGTCTATTGGCCATTCTGTATGTCTTCTTTTTCCTATCAGGTTCTGAATGTCAACTTCTAATTTGGACAATTCTGATCACAGAGCTACTCAAAAAATCCTTTCAAATGGGAGCACCTGGGTGGCTAAGTAAGTTAGGCGTCTGACTCTTGATTTCAGCGAGGGTCATGATCTCAGGGTCGTGAGATCAAGCCCTGCTTCAGGCTCTATGCGGAGTGTGGAGCCTGCTTGGGATTCTCTCTCCTTCTCCCTACTCATGACACGTGTTCTCTCTCTCTGTATTAAAAAAAAAAAATCCTTTCAAATGAAATTTACCACTATTCCCATCCCCACCTGGCTTATATTTTTTCTTTCTCCCCAGGCAGTAATTTTCTTCAACTTATATTTTTAAGCCAAAGAATTGCCCCTCACCCATGAAAGCCTGATAAAAAGGAAGCTGCTAGGGTTAAAGTATAAAAGTTGGCCAGACATAGACAAATAAAAAATAACAGACATTAGCAGAGGCTGGAGGAAGTGGGGAATGGGGAGCTATTGTTTGATGGGTACAGAGTTTCTGTTTGGGATGATGAAAAAGTTCTGGAACTGGATAGCGGTGATGGTTGTACCACATTGTGAATATACTTAATGCCACTTAATTGTACACTTCAAGATGGTTAAAATGGTAAACTATCTTACGTATATTTTACCACACACATACACACAGGAACGACAGAGACTTCAGAGAAGTGTGAGACACCCATTAAGTTCATCCCCCGTATACATGTAATGGGAATGTAGGCAAATTTTTCAAAGAAAAAAATAGTTGAGAACAACCCACCTTTGCTGAAAAACATTATTCTATACATCCAAGAAGCTCAATGAACTCCAAGCTTATGGACTCAATGGACAAACCAAGAGATCAACGCCCAGACACATCATTGTAAAATGCTGAAACACAAGGAGAAAATCTTGAAAGAGCAAGAGAAAAATGACTCATTGCATACAAGGAGACCCCACAGCATCAACAGCTGACTCCTCCTCAGAAGCAGGGGAGATCAGAAGGCAGTGGAATGGCATAGACAAAGTGCTGGGGGGAAAGCACCCTGGCAACTAAGAATCTTATATCCAGCAAAACTATCTTTTTTTTTTTAAGATTTTATTTATTCATTTGAGAGAGAGACAGAGAGAGCACAAGCAGGGAGAGAGGCAGAGGGAGAAGCAGACTCTCCGCTGAGCTGGGAGCCCAACATGAGGCTCAATCCCAGGACCTGGAGATCACGACCTGAGCTGAAGGCAGACGCTTAACCATCTGAGCCACCCAGGCGCCCCGTGCAAAACTATCTTTCAAATATGAAGGTAACATTTCCAAATAAACATAAACCAAGAGAATGTGTTGCTCAAAGAGCCATTTGATAAGAATTACTAGAGGAGGTTCTTCATGCTGAGAGCAAGTGACCGCAGAAGATAACTCGGGTCCACGTGAAAAGGTAAAGAGCACCAATAAAGGTAAGTACTTATAAAAGCTAGCATAAACACCTATTTCCTTTACTTTCTTAACTGATTTAAAAAGCAATTGTAGAAAGCAGTATGTATATAATTGTATTGCTGGCCTGATAGTGTATACAAATATAAATAACAATAACAGCCCAGGTGATAGGAGCAAAGCTGCCTTGGATCAAGGAAATGACACCAGATGGTAACTCAAATCCACAGGAACAAATGAAGAGAAATGAAAATGGTAAATAAGGTGAGTATAACAAACTCCATATATAGTCCCTCTCCTCTCAGTTTCTTTCTGAAGCACAAGATTATATAAAGTAACAATTATAACAGTGTATCTGGGACTTGTGCCATACACAGATGTAATATGGTTAATGATAATAGCACAAAGTGGGGGGAAAGGAAACGGAAGTAACATTTATAGGAGTAACATTTCTATATGTCACTGAAATTAGGTTAGAATAATCTTGAACTATCCTGATAAGTTAAGATGTATATAGTAAACCCCTAGAGCAAGCACTATGAACATAACAAAAACATGTAGTGAAAAAAGTCATTAAAGGAATTAAAATTTTACACAAGAAAATATTCACTAAATACAAA
The DNA here is from genome assembly GCF_964656455.1 of Halichoerus grypus. NCBI lineage: Eukaryota > Metazoa > Chordata > Mammalia > Carnivora > Phocidae > Halichoerus > Halichoerus grypus. Next base: position 85,921,644 of record NC_135718.1, on the reverse strand, counting down.
AGAAATCAGTAAGGAGGAATAGAGAGGGAAAAGACATGAGACATATAAGAAACAAAAAGTAAAATAGCAAAGATAAATCCAGCTATATCGACAATAACATTAAATGTGAATGGATTAAGGAATCCAGTCAAAAGGCAGAGATTGACAGGCTAGATAAAAATATAAGCTCCAAATACAGATCTTCCTTGACTTCCGACGGGGTTATGTCCTGATAAACCCTGGTAAGTTTAAAATATGAACCATAAGTCAAAATATATTTAGGGGCACCTGGCTGGCTCAGTTGGCAGAGTGTGCAACTCTTGATTTCAGGGTATAGGTTCGGGCCCCACATTGTGTGTAGAGATTACTTAAAAAAATAATCTTAAAAAATTACATTTAACACACCTAACCTACAGACCATCATAGCTTTGCCGTGAGTCCTTTCAAATTTATTTATTTGTCAGAGAGAGAGAGAAAGCATAACAGGGGAAGCAGCAGGCAGAGGGAGAAGCAGGCTGCGGGGCTCGATCCCAGGACCCTGGGACCATGACCTGAGCCGAAGGCAGACGCTTAACCGACTGAGCCACCCAGGCGTCCCCCGTGCGTCCTTTAAATGCATTCAGAACACTATAGTTGGGCAGAACTACCTAACACAAGGCCTATTTTATAATAAAGTGTTGAATATGTCACATAGTTTATTGATTATACTGTACTGAAAGTGAAAAACAGAATGGTTGGAAGGGTATCAGTTGTTTACCCCCGTGATCACATGGCTGACAGGAGGCTGTGACTTGCCCAGCATCGCAAGACAGTGTTGTCTCACACAGGAGAAAATAAAAATTCAAAGTATGGTTTCTACTGAATGCATATCACTTTTGCACCATTGTAACGTCAAAAAATTGTTAGATGAACCATTGTAAAGTTGGGGATTGTCTGTATATAGTGACTACAGGAGAGACCCTTCAGATTCGGAGATGCAGATAACTTGAAAATAAAATAATGGGACAAGATATGTCATGCAAACAGCAACGATAAGAAAGCTGGAGTGGTTTTGCAAGTATCAGACACAATAGGCTTTAAACATAGCGTTAATGGAGGTCTTTTTTTTTTTTTTTTAAAGATTTTATTTATTTATTTGACAGAGAGAGAGCGAGAGAGGGAACACAAGCAGGGGGAGTGGGAGAGGGAGAAGCAGGCTTCCCACGGAGCAGGGAGCCCAATGCGGGGCTCGATCCCAGGACCCTGGGATCATGACCTGAGCCGAAGGCAGACGCTTAACGACTGAGCCACCCAGGCGCCCCAGAGGTCGTTTTATAATGATAGCAAAACTGAACTGCGGGGACAAGTAGACAATTCCACCGTCATAGCTGGAGACTTGAATACCCCACTCCCAATAATGGAGAGAACAAGAGAACAACTAGATGTGATCCACATGGGAATAGAAGACTTAGAAACACTGTGAACCCCCTAGACCTAAAAACTATGTATAGAACACTCTACATAAAAGCAGCAGAAGACCTATTCTTCTCTGAACACCCTCTCAGATAGCCCCCATTCTAGGTCAGAAACCAAGCTTTGAAAAGTGAAAAGGATTGCAATGACACAAGGTATGTTTCCTGACTACAGTGGAATGAGAAATGAAGTAAAAAATGGAAAGAAACGTGGGAAACTCACATATATAGGGGAATTAACCAACACAGTCCTAAATAACCAATGAGTCAAAGACAAAGTCAAAAGGAAAATCAGAAAATACTTTGAGATGAATGGGAATGAAGACACAGTACACGAAAAGTGGTGGGACACAGCAAATCAGTACTTAGAGGGAAATCTGTAGCTGTCAAACATCACCACCAGCCACTTTCTGGACCGTTTCCTTCTTGCAAAACTGAAACTCTGCCCGTCACCCCTCTCCCCAGTCCCTGGCAACCATCATTTTACTTTCCGTGCCTGTGATTGTGACTGATCCAAGTATGTTATATAAGTGGAATCTCAGTACTTGTCTTTATGTGACTGGCTTATTTCACTGAGTAGGACGCCCTCAAGGTTCATCCATGTTGTAGCAGGTGTCAGTCTCCTTTCTTTTGAAGGCTGAGTATCTTCCATGGTACGCACACCCCAAGTTTTGCTTCTGCACTCATCTGTCAGTGGACGCTTGGGTTGTTTCTACATTTTAGCTATTGTGAATAGCTTCTGTGAACATGGTGTACACATATCTCTTCAAGACCCTGCTTTCTAATTCTTTTATATACCCAGAATTGGAACTGCAGGATCATGTAGTAATTCTATGATTTTTTAGTGGTGTTAAAGGATATGATGAAGGATCGGAATCAACAGCCAGATGGAATTGATGCACAGGGTGAGGTAGGGGAGAGGGGCTTGGAACTTCGTGTCCTCTCCAGGCACGTGACGCTCCCCACATCCAGAAGCTCCGATTTTTAATTTTTTGAGGACTCACCACACTGTTTTACACAGTAGTTGTACCATTTTACCTGCCCGCCAACAGAGCAGGATAGTTCCAGTATCTCTACATCCTCACCGATACTGTTACTTTCTAGTTTTTTGTTTTGTTTTTTAAATATAGTAGCCATCATAGTGGACGGGAGGTGGTATCTCATTGTAGCTTTGATTTGCATTTCCCTGATGGGTGGTGATAAGCATCTTTTTTTGGCCATTTGATTTGGAGAAATGTCTTAGTCCTCACACAGTTTTAAATCGGGGTCTTTGTTTTTCACGGCTGAGATTTAGGAGTTCTCTAAACGTTGTGGATATTAACCACTTATCAGATACATGATTTGCAAATAATTACTCCCATTTTGCGGGTTGTCTTTTAACTCTGATAGTGTCTTCCGATGCACAGAACTTTTAAATTTTCATGAAGTCCAATTTGTGAGATTGATTTGTATGTTTTCATTTCATTGAAATTCGGAACATTTATTTTAGAGCTGGAGGGAATTTTGAAAAGTGAACTGGTATTCGTCCTGACAGGGCAAAAGAACCAATGGTGATCACTCTTGAATTGATTGGCAACATATATTATAGGAAGGCAACTCTGGACTTGTATTAGTGGCCTTGGACCCTGTCTACTGTTAGGACTGCCTCATATAGGATTACAGGTCCTAGAAGCCTTAAAAATGTTTTACCTGCACGCTTAGGGTGAATCCATTGCCAAAAAACTTCAGGACAAAAGTTGCTTTCTCCAAGCGCTGCCTTTTTGTGCTATTAAGTTCTGTATGTTACTCAACGTTAGCAATTTTGTCACTGACTGCTCCTAGTAGATGTATGGAATGTTCATCTGTATGTATATTTATTATTGAACTTAGAATTAATGTAATCTAGAGTCTCAAAGCTCCCAGCTGGTTCCGAATGTAGTACAGCATAGTGGGAAGCACGTGAGCTTTGGAGGCAGGAAGGTCTGTGTTCAAACCCCACTTGGGCACTTGGTGTCTCATACTGTAGATATGCTGCTCAACTAGTGTTCAAGTTCCCTAGATAGGGCGCACGTGCTTCACCAGGCGGCTGGGAAGACTGGAAGAACAGATGGAAAACACACACAGCACGAGGCTTCCAGTGGCGGTAGCTAGCAACACAGCGTTTGTTAGAAGCGGAGCTCCGCCATCTTTTGTGCAGGAAATACAAAGAAAACAAGTAGCACTGGTTCCAACACATTTATTCACGTACCCTGTTGTGTGAGCGGGAGGTGCTTTTCACTTCCAATTGAATTAGGTTATAACAATTAAAATTCCAGAAGGCAAACTAGTAATTTATTGGTGCTCATGAGCATAAGTAAACAGACATGGTACCACATAAAGGAATTTTAAAAACACTTCTAAACTTTTGGTATAGCTTTGAATATGGACCAGTATACTTTGGCAATGGACCTCATAGATTTCCAATATGCTTCTAAATCCCATGGTTCTCTTCAGACACAAGTTAAATCTGGATTTAACTTTTGAATTTTAGGAATTTAACAAAGATTCTTCAAAAGCTGGAAAAGGCCAACATTACTTAAGCCTATACTTACCACGAACACAAAGTACTGCTGCTAAAAAGAAAATGGTGGGCAGCAGTCAACCGAGTGCTAGTTTCATTTTTGATTGCTTTAGTATTTTTTGAAAAGAATTGACCTCAGCGGGCTACAGAAGCTTGTTATTTCCGAGGAGTTTTAACTTCGTAACCTTTCGTGGACTAGTTAAAGGGACTCAAGTCTCAAGAAACTGGACGGCATTATCAGATCGGACCTTATGTGTTCTCTATTAGAAATAGCCGGTTCCGAGAGCCTGCATCGTATGGGACGTTTACTTTCAAGAATGCCTCTATTCCTGGCTTCAGATCGTACTTACGTGATATTTCGAGAGGGCTCTGTTAACAGATGGGTACTCACTGCTAGGGCGGCATGTAAGAATGTGCTGATCACCAAGGATGAGATTTTACGTTACATTAAATTAAAATTCTATACTGTTGGAAACATACAAGATCAGGAGTTCCTAGATCCTAGAAAATATTATGGCTAAGGAAATAGAGAACTCAGGAAAGGGATCCACCTCCAAGAAACTCAGTAAAACAGAATTAAGTGCCCTGTCTTAGGAAACAGTTTCCTATTGATCAGGAACTGGGACATCATACATTGTTTCTTTGGAGATTAAAGTGCAGGCTATGAAATGGCATAGAAAACAATGCATAAAATAGTGCAATCTCAAGGTGCCATGGTTTTTGCTTCTTACACATAGCCTCTGTTCATATGTCCATCTTTTCTAAAAAAAAAAAAAAAATCCAGCTATAGCGACACCTTTAGCTTATTTATTTAGGCATGACTCATACTGTTTTACCCACCTTCGGGGCTACATAGATTATTTCAACATTTTAACAAGTAGAATAATAGCGCATACACCTTGAAACTACTAAATAGAGATTAAGGCAAGCCCCTGTAAAGTTCAGTATTCCAAAAAACACGTCTTACCAAAAAACAAAAACAAAAACAAAGCTGCTTCTAAAACCGGTGGCTTTAGACCAGATGGCAGCCCGACAGTTTTTAAAACAGTCCGATGCATTACGCTCCGTCTGCGTCTGCCTCGTCACTTCCAGGCTCTGCACCGCGACAAAGGAGCTTGAAAAGCAGCAGGTTCTGTAACCTCACGTCCTGAAAGAATCCGTATTTCGATTACGTGAAAACCAAGCCGAGTCCATGTGGGAGAGACGCAGGGGGCCCTGGGTGGGTGAGGTGGGGGCAAGTCCCCCTCGTTCCTGACGCCTCTTCCCCTCAGGTCTGTGTCGCGGGCGCTGCGCCATAATCGAGTCACAAGTGGGAGTGACCCGCTAACACAGAGAAGCCTCCTCTGAGAAACAGCCAAGGGAAGAGGACCCGAGGAACTCATGGCATCTCATTCCAGGACAACATGACGCTGAAGCCGCTGGTGTCTAACCCCGGGCAAGATGGTTCCCGTTTGGGAGGCTAGTCTGCAACCTTCCCATGGCATGTCGGTTTTAGCAGATGCAAATAATTTGTCATCTGTCGAACCCTAAATGCCACTATGCTATCCCAAAGCAAGTGTAACAGCTATCAAATCGGTCAAGGCCATAGCCTAACGTGTTTTTTAGCAAGATGTCTTAGGTCAGATTTAAGACTTAAACAGACGACTGAACTGTAGTGCTTTCTTCTCCTACTCTTACGGAACATTCGTGCATTAACAAGTGCAACTCATGGGCCTTCTGGACAGTTACGAGCGAATCCTGTAGAAGTGTGGATTTTGAAACAGAAAATCTACCTTCTGATAGTGTGGATGCTTCCTACGAAAGCCAAATACTCATGCTAACTAATGGAAGATTCTACATACATTTAGGGTGTCTAGGTGTAGTTTAAAAAGAAACCCAGGAACTTTAAATAATTCATGAACAACTGCTCATCATCTGAGGTTGTATCCCTTTGATGCGTAAGGATCCTACTTTGTAAACCTGTAAACATGTTACCTGGTTACTCTAAATAGAGTCTTCCCATTACCGGGAAGGCAGACTATTCACGGCCATGAGTATTCCAGTAGGCCTGCTCCAGAGTTAGGACAATATGGCTAAATCCTAGGATTACAAAAATGACACCTGCCAAGAAAACAAGTTCCAGACGGGGACTTTTATGGATGACCTTGGCTGACAAATGTTTTTTGGAAATTGTTTATTTTAAAATTACCTTCCCAACAAACCATGAAACACTTGGATGTTATATGGTGGTTTTTTTTTTGTTTTTTTTTTTCATTGAAAACATACTACATTGTAAATGGAGTTTCCAAGTCAGACAGAGAATTGATCAAAATCTAAGGACAGTATTATGGAAGGACAATCTTAAAAATGGGTAAGAAAAAGTTTTGTTTGGTGAGGTTAAAGGATGGATAACCGTGTCATGGTGGACGGGTAAAAAGGGCGGTAACCTTGTGCTTTTATTCAACTAAGGTACTTACCAAAACCTTAGGTTTTATGCAGGTGTCAAACTCCCACCTGGACGGGGATAATTTTCTATATTACACCTAAACCTATTTTAAAGAACTGAAGCCCAAGGCAACAGTTGTTGACAGTTGATAAAAGAACTTATCAGTCAAATAATAACTACATAATTTAGTACATTAACATAAAACGAGGACAGTAATAGTTGAAGGTCTCAAAAATATACAAGTGGGGAAAGAAACCACTGCACACAATCTGGAGGTTGTTAAAGTGACCGCTTAGAAGTGTGAACAGTGCAAGACATGCTTTTCCAGTTACACGCTCAAAACAGGAGTGCAAACGAAATTAAAGCTTTTGTTTAAAGTTGTAGGATAAGGAAAGCTTGAAATTAATATTTAAAAGCTTCCCTCAGGTCATCCCCCAGAAATGAAATGATCAAAATGCTTTTTCATAGTAGGATTTTCTTCAATGAGCTTTCTTTCAATGGCAAAACTGCATCCCATAAGCTGAGTCCCCTGCTCACACCCGTGGTGATCACACTGATCCATGAACACACACGGTGGTGAGTAAGGGCCACTACCAGTCCCCAGAGGTCCGACACTGACAGAGCCTTGGAGTTCGGGGTTCTGCCTTGGCTACTGTACCTGAACCCTACAGAGAACAGGGAAAGCGATGAGCTTTAATGCTCCCTCGCTCCCCTAAAACCGGAGGACAAAAGGACTAATCCCTCCCTGGAGGCAAGCTGTTGTGGTGGTGGAAGATGTTAGGCGCTCAAATAAACTAACGCTGCTCTAGAAAGTGGAGAAGTAGAGAGGTTCAAGGTCAATACCAGTGCAAGAGCTTTTTACGTGAGCTGACTAGGCGATGCGTGCATGCATCCATGCAAATGCAGGGCGTGGCCCCAGAAGAGAACTGAAAACATGTGTAGAACAACTGGGTAAGTCCCTTGCCAGTAGTTTATAAAAATATATAGTCAATACTGTAGAGGCCCCTCCTACAGTCAACACTATGGAAGTCCGTTTTAGTTACCCATTACTTCGATACCAAAAAGCATTTACTACTTTTCAGACATTCCAGACAAAGGTCACTTATAACAGAAAGTCAACTTTTTCTTTTTTTTTTTTTTTAAAACAAGATACTGTCCATTTAAAAAGTAGGTCTTTTCTTTCAAGTGAAACAGGACATTTTCTGTATTCAACTTAACTCCTAGTCTGTCCAGACTGGTTTGTTTCAGATCCTTCTGTAATGTGCATATATGCAAGAACAAATAAACTTACTTTAAACATTATCTGCACAGAAAAAAAGTTAACTCCTCAAAACATGATAGGACAGGGTCTGGTTAGTACAAATCTATTGCAAAGTAAAAAGGTTCTGTGCATCAGTTCAACCAGGAGAAGCGGGAGAAGACTGTCCCAACTGTGAAGAGTTCAAGCTGAAGTTGTGTTCTTTCTGAAAGACCAGAAGCCTCCGGGGCGTCCTGAGGTGCGTAACTGCTTCAGCTGCTAAAGCCACGTCTTCCTCTGGAGCCAGGACCCTCCCCCCCTTTACTTTCTATTCCGGAGACGCTTAGATTTCCTAAGGGAGTCTATGGCTTCAGCTGCCTTTTTCCGTTTCCGAGGAGACTCTTCGTTCTGCCCAGCCCCTGAGGAGTTTCCCACCGCGCTCTCCATGACTTCCCGCAGTTTGCGCTCCAGCTCCGCTAACCGCGCGTTCTGCTCGCCTATGATCTGGGTCTGCTCTAGCAGTTTCTGGTCCTGGTCTTGAAGCTGCTTCTGCTGTTCCTGCACTTTGGTGCGAAGCTCGGAAATTTCACGCCTGAGAACAGTCACACCGGCACCGTTTGTCTTAACCTGCTGCTGGAGTTTGGTAACCTCTTGTCGTGAAGGGTTTTGCTTAGAGAAGAGCTGCATTGTTGTGAGGGCTGCAGAAGGTCCCGGAACTGCGGAGAAATGGTTTTAAATGGTCATTAATCACTTAAAATGTCTCACTACCGGTAATACGTCATTAAACTTCTTTTGAAACTGAATATCCTTCTAAAATCACTTCCGATAATTTTCTCTTGGCAATCTACTTGGTTGAATGGATTAATCAGACACCCCTGTCTTAACAGTAAATGAGTCTGAATTCCGATGCTTGGGCTCATGTGCCAATGGGTGGATCGCCAGGAAATGGAGAAGGACATTTAGCGGCATCACCTGGTACTAAAACATTGGAGAACATTTTTAAGACCTACTAAGAAAACACAAGCAGTAAAACTAGAATAGAACTATTTTCTATCTTCTTTCACACGAGCAAATGTAAACATTCGAGTTAGAAGCACAGGTCTATCATGTTTTTAAATTCTCTCTACACTTAGCTCTATACAAGAGCTTCCACGTTAGCCAAACATGGATACCATCAAAAAGTGGGTTACATCACACACGATGATCATGAAGAAGTTCCAAGGTGATGCAGAAAGACAGCTTTGGAATCATTCTGTTTTAGGAATACTACAAGGTAACATCGGCATAAAAATCACTATCATAAACCAATAACGTCCTTTTTAAAAAATGTTCTCTCTCCTTTTTTAAATACATCTTTTTTTTTTTTAAGATTTTATTTATTTGACAGGGAGAGACACAGCAAGAGAGGGAACACAAGCAGGGGGAGTGGGAGAGGGAGAAGCAGGCTTCCCGCAGAGCAGGGAGCCCGATGCGGGGCTCCATCCCAGGACCCTGGGACCATGACCCGAGCCGAAGGCAGATGCTTAACGACTGAGCCACCCAGGCACCCTAAAAAATGTTGTCTCTTAAAGGTTTTCTAAAAGGACTAGATGGATCCATTCCTACCCTAAACCCGTCGTAACAATTTTCTCCTTGTACATACATATAAATATTTTCCTGGACTGACGCATTGTTCCTTCTCTGCTTACCTTTATCTCATTTCCACTAACACATCAAGGCTTGGATCAATTCTTACCTCTTGTGAACTCTTAGACCAGTCAACAATGGTTCTATCTTCCTTAAGGTCCTGTCTCTGCTACTCATTTGGCATTTCAATGGACCCTTCTTTAAAATATTTCTCTTGCCAATGATAATTTAACTTTGAGCCTGGGTATGTCTTACCTTTTGACACAGTAAGATCCTTGAGGGTGGACACCACATATTACACTTACTTTTAGTCTCCACAGGACACAGTACAGTGCTGTGTACATAATAGGTGCTCAATAAATTACTGATGTATGAATGCTGAGATGCCATAGGCTTTATGATTCAATTACAGACAGCCACTCGGTCACCCCACTGAGCACTCCCAGGGAGCTAACTCATCCAAACAGAACAAAATGTCTTACTAAAAAAGGTTTTCCTGATGTAAGGTATTTGCAAAGGTTGAAGATATTTTGACCAATCTGGGCACAAATCTCTCAGATTGGATATACTTTTTTTTTTTTTTAAGATTTTATTTATTTATTTGAGAGAGAGAGAGGAGAGACAGTGAGAGAGTACAAGCGGGGAGGAGAGGGAGAAGCGGGCTCCCCCGCAGAACAAGGAACCTGATGCGGGGCTCGATCCCAGGACACTGGGACCATGACCCAAGCTGAAATGCAGACGCCCAACTGACTGAGCCACCCAGGTGCCCCTCGGATAGGATATACTTTTGCAAAAGAGCTACCACAGAAGCAGTGATAGGGTTCAAAACAGCCTTACGTACCCTGTCTTTTCCAAGCAGCAGCCAGACCCTCTAGGGGCTGAAATAATTAAGTGAATATTCCATGAAGAATTTTTTGGGTTTTATCTGGTATATTATAATTCTGTTTTAGCAAAATGGATATTAACTAGTCAGAAACATCAAAAAACAAACAAACAAAAAAAAAAACCCTAAACAAACAAACAAAAAAACCCTACATACATATTTGTGGCTTTTTACCCAGAAATTCTAATACATTTATTGTATGTCAATAGTTACGGATATGTACAAAGATACAGCCAGGGGATTGCTCTTCAAAGTGTAGTTTAAATACTGCAAACGTGCCTAACAGCAGCGATCAGTTACACAAGTTACGGTCTGTGATCAATGTGTCCTTAAAAACCATGTTGCAGATACTATTTACAGACACAGAAAAGGGCTCGATGTATGATTAAGTGTGGGGGCAGGGAGCAAGTTAGGGAACTGTGTCTGAATGTTGCTTTACACTGAATACACCAACAAGAGTACCTGGAGGAGAGCCCATGAGTCTTCCGGACACATCTGATCCTGGTAACTTCCTCTTCAGAATGGGCACGATCTTCTCGTCAAAGTACTCCATCGCCATGGAGGAGATATCCCTTAACTCTTGAAGTACTTCATGAGCTCGTTGAGGGGCTCTGGTAGAATTGACGTATCTCAACACACGATAAATCTCATCAATCACCTAAAACAAGGAGTTCTCATTAGCACTTCCCATTGTGTTTTTAAAAGAAAATGACTCACCACTTCTTGTGCGATCCTGGTAAAGACCTCCGGGGTGACGGGACTGAGGTGCTGGCCCCTGGTGACAATACCGTCTGTCCCGCACGGCTCTGGGCTTGTTATAATCCTTCATGGGCCTCACACGCACATTTATTAAAATTTTCTGTATCAGGTGCTAGGGCTAAGGACTCAGGATGAATAAAACACAGCTTTTGCTCTGAGGGAAACCACAGGGCGACAGACGTGTAAATGGGTGATAGAAAAAGGAGGTACAAGCCGCTACAGAAACTGACCCAAACCCACTTCACTCCAGCCTGACGGTTTCTCAAAGCCCCGGGGACCCAGCCTGACTTCCTGCTCTGGGACCAGGCGCTCTGGCCTCGGAGCTTTTGTTTCTCTTAAACCTGCTATGGATTGGGATGAGGTCTCCTCAGATCCCCCCTCCCACTATCACCAAAGGGTAGCGAGAGACCCCTTTTCACTTTAACGGTAATCGCAATGGGGAAGCACAGGCATGACGTACATGGGGAAGAAACAAAGTTCTGACCATCCTGGGTCCTAATCCTCTTGCTGGAATGTAGCCAGACCTTCCTTAGGCATTTTGGGCCTCAGCTCTAATCCCTAGAACTAACTGGTAAATTGCACCTGTAAACTAACTTGTACCATATTCTTATCTTTACTGTTTTTGGTCTTTGAGGTAATGGTGTGAAAGGTCTCTCCATTTGCTCAGGTCTTCCATTAGGAAAGGTGACATTTCTAAATTTTACTATAGAGAGATTATGTTAGTCAAGTGGGATAATCCACGTTTTCAATAAAATTAAAACCATTCTCTTTCCTCTGTCCTGAAGTTATACTCGAAGGACAAGATGAAGGAGAGACGACCCGCACTGCTTCTACCATTCAGAGTGACTTGGGGTGGCAATGACGCATGTTAGGAAAGCATGGTGTTGACCCAATTTTCAAAATATTTCACCCTCCAAATGGGCTTAATTACTTTCTGAAAATTACTTTAGCAGCAAGAATGTAAGGGCATGATGAGTCTTGAAGTCTACTGGAAAGATCACAGGCCTTAGGCTGGTCACTTAAACTTTTTTTTTTTTTTAATAGCTTGTGATTTTCTACTTCTCAGCAGATCATTCCTGCAATCTTTTTTATTTATTTTTTTTAAGTTTTATTTATTCTTTTTAATAATGTCTATACCCAACGTGGGCCTCAAACCCAGGGCCCAGAGATTGCTCGCTCCACTGACTGAGCCAGCCGGGCGCCCCTGGTCACTCAAACTCTCAATGGCTGTTTCTACAGCTTTCAAATATGCTGCATGCCGAATCCCTCCTGAGCCTGAGGTGCTAAGATAATATTTTACAAAGTATGCTACCGACCACATACGGTGCGTCTCTCATGCTCGCAGCTCGTGTTAAAACAGGCAGCGTCGTAATACATGACATACCACGGACATGACTGAAGAGGGCAAGAGGGGTGGGGGCGGGGGGGGTGTGCCAGGAAAGTGGGGGGGGAGACAAGGGGGGCAGGGTGGGGACACCGAGAAAGCAGCAAGAACAGATTGATTCTTCTTCTTTCATTTTAAAGGTTCATGGACCGTATATATTTACTTTGGGGCAAGCACAGTAAAAAGAAGAAATGTTCCCAAATAATACTGATTTCTAAGAACGTCTTCATATTGAAATCAATTTTAAAAGAAACAAAAAACACAACATTTTGGAAACATTCGATAAACTCGAAAGAGTATTTCTCAAAATAAGGGACCCATGTTCTTCAAAAGTGAAGATCAAGCTACACAAAGGAAGCCCAGAAGTATTCCACATTAAGGAGGTTACAGAGTCTAGCGTGACCGTGGCCTGGGGTCTGGACTGAGAAAAAGAGCAGCTAGGATGAGTATCACTGATCAGTGGTGAAATCTGATGTGGGCTGTCAGTGAGAGAGGCCATCGTACCAAAGTTACATTTCCTGATTTGGTAACTGTGCTGTGGCTCAGAGAATGCCCTTTCTCAGGAAATACATCAGAATATTTAAGAATAAAGGTTCACAGTATCTCCACTATTTTGAAATGGTTCAGAAAAAAATAAAACACATACTTACAGAAGAATAAAAGCAAGCGGGACAAAAGGTAAATAACTGTGGGATCTGGATGAAAGACATATGGGAGATCCTTGTACTATTCTTGCAATTTTTGTGCAAATGTGAAATTGCATCAAGACGAGAAGTTACCCAAAAAGGAGAAGAGATTACAAAATGCCATCCCGCCATTCCTCCTGCTGCCTCCCTGGCCAAAACATTAAAAACCAACCAACAAAACCTAATTCTCAGATTTTCAGTTTGCTCAGGGAAATCTAGCCTCGTGACCTTGCATAATCACTTACACTGAAAATCCTGACTTTTGGATATCACTGGGTTTCAATAAGCACAGAAGCGTTATCAGGGCCCACTGGTAATGCCTTAATTAAGAAAAGGGGCTCACCGTGTCTTTCTTCATCATATTTCCCAGAACAGTCAGCTGGCCTCTGTTTACGTGTGCTTCAGTATGTGTGAACTGCTAACATGGACCCTGAATTTACTGTAAAAAGTGTGACTTCTGTCAGATGACTTAAAAAATGTCCAGAGTGAACCGGGCACCTACAGCCTCTTAGTTCTAACAGAAGATGGACGGAATATCAATACAGTGGTCAAGGGTCGCTGCTGGGGCCCTGCTGGACCTGCAGCTGTTTCTGTCAATAGTTTTACTGGAACATGCGCACACGTGTGTGTTCCCCACATGCTGCCCACGGCCGTTTCTCAGAGCTGAGGAGCCGAGAGAGACCACGTGGCCTGCAGAGCCAGAAATGCATACTACCTGGCCCTTTACAGAAAAAGTTTGCTGATCCCTTTCCAGGACTGACAGTGGCAAACTGCCGACGAGTCTGAATTCTTCAGACGGATTTTCTTTTAATGTCCTTGTGATCATATGGTTTCTGTGTCCAGAGACCCCATTTTAACCCCTTCGGTGAGTAAGACCTAGTTTTTCACTCAGCAGGAGGGCAATGAGCCAGCCGTCTGGAGTTGGAGGGGACCTGTAGGTTTAAATGCAGAGCTGCGCCCCACCCTGCCATGTTAGCCCCACTCTCGGCGGTGCTTGGAGCTTTCTGGAGCCGGCTGTGCAGAGGATGCTGCCTCCCAGCTTCCCCGCGGCCCGTCCAGGCTTTAACTTCCTCAGATTGCTAAACCAGCCACCACTGGCCCGTGTACTTTCCAGCTTCCAGAAGTTTGTTGCTGTTGCTCTCCTGACTTCACTCTCGGGGTCTCCGTTTTTTTTTCTTTTTAAAATTAGCTTCTTTACTATAAGAGCAAGCTTTGGGAGGAAATCGAGGTAATATGTATTTAATCTGCCATCTTTAACCTATCACTTGATTCTAGGAGTAAATTTGACTACTCTTTCAGAGAATAATTTTATTTTTATTTTTAGAGCGGGGAGGAGCAGAGGGAGAGAGAATCTCAAGCAGGCTCCGCGCTGAGTGTGGAGCCCGACGCGGGGCTCGATCCCACAACCCTGAGATCACGACCTGAGCAAAAACCAAGAGTCGGATGCTTAAGCGACTAAGCCACCCACACGCCCCAGGAAATAATTTTAAAAATGCTTTTTTCCCAAGTATTAGTTTAAAATTCCAAAATTCTGATATATATCAGGCATTCTAATTTAAACTATAATGTAGATATTACCCAGGTTCACTTAAGTAGCTTGTGAAAGAGTAATCTGTGAATGAAATGTTTACTATAGACATGAATTCTACCAAAACTATAAAAATGAGTTCTTTTATGAAGTATGAAAATTCCTGAATTTTTTTTTTTAAAGAGTTTATTTATTTGACAGAGAGAGACACAGCGAGAGGGGGAACACAACCAGGGGGAGTGGGAGAGGGAGAAGCAGGCTTCCCACTGAGCAGGGAGCCCGATGCGGGGCTCGATCCCAGGACCCTGGGGTCACAACCTGAGCCGAAGGCAGACACCCAACCAACTGAGCCACCCAGGTGTCCTGAAAGTTGCTGAACTTTTAAGTAAAATCCAGAAGCAGGAACTGGGGGAACACAAGAATAACCTAATATAGAAACTATATACCAGATCAAGATTATATGTTACACTGAGAAAGAATTATAGTATTATTTTTTAAAGATCTTATTTATTTGTCAGAGAGAGACAGCACAAGCAGGGGGAGTGGGAGAGGGAGAAGCAGACTCCCCACTGGGCAGGGAGCCCGATGCGGGACTAGATCCCAGGACCCTGAGATCATGACCTGAGCCGAAGGCAGACACTTAACCAACTGAGCCACCCAGGCGCCCCAGAGCAGGCGACTCTTGATCTTGGAGTCATGAGTTGGGCTCAGAGATTACTTAATTAAAAAAAAAAAAAAAAAAAGAAAGAAAGAAAAAAAGTAATATTCTGAGTATACAGTGTTTGTTGTTTTAGGCAAAATATAAGATATAAAGATGGCACTTTTAAGAAACAAAGTAATCTAAGATGAATTAAGTGTGATGATAAAAACAAAAATAATTTTTTTTTTTTTTTTTTGTGGGGTTGTGTTTTAGGTTTACAGAAGACAACTTCGGGTGAGTTTTTGTGAAGACACAGGTACTATTAAGGAAAAATCAGCAGGCTGGTGCAAAACTCCTGTCAAACCCACCTGCTGGCTGAGCCTCAGTTTTCTTACCAAGGGAACAGGACTAGACCTTCCACAGCCATGTGGAAAGGAAAGGAGTCTGTGAATGTGAACGTGCTCTGATGATCAGAAGTATTTCACGAATCTAAGAAGAGAGCAGTGACGAGGGAGAGGGACGGGTACAGGTGTGTGTTACAGGTGAGGCTGGGCACGAAGTTCCTTCCCGACGGCTCTGCCGCTGAGAGCACAGGAAGGGCTGCAGTGAGGAGCTGTCCTGAGCTGGTGCCCTGGTGGCGGCGGGGGGGTGGGGTGGGGTGGGGCTGCTGCGCCTCAACAACTTAAGACTTCTCCATGGCACCTCGGTTTTGTTATTTTGGTCCTAAAATTAACGTGAAAAGTCAACAGAAACTTGCAAAAAAACAGCAGGACTCAACTGATTTGTTCAGACAGTCAAGACCAGCATTCCAATCACGCGATCCTGATCACCTAGAAAGACCAGCCCCTCTGTAAAGGCCAGGTACTAAGCATCTCAGGCTCTGCGGGCCGTGTGGACTGAGCACACATTACTCCACTCTGGTTCATAACGGCTGGCTGAAGTGTTTTTGAGGTTATGAAAACTGTAAGATGTTTCCTTTTTTTTTTTTTTTTAAGATTTTATTTATTTGACAGAGAGAGACATAGCGAGAGAGGCAACACAAGCAGAGGGACTGGTAGAGGGAGAAGCAGGCTTCCCGCGGAGCAGGGAGCCTGATGCGGGGCTCGATCCCAGGACCGTGGGATCACGACCTGAGCTGAAGGCAGATGCTTAACGACTGAGCCACCCAGGCGCCCCTGTAAGATGTTTCTTACGTATCCACATTCCTAACAATGAGATATGTGACAAAAACCATGAGGCTGTAGGGGACAACCTACACTAGTGCCATGAACTTCCCAGGAACACAAGAGATGAGGCCTGTACATTAGATCTGGATGCAATATGGAGTAAGAATCAGAACTGCCTTTTAAAGTTAAGTACCCCACAGAAGAATCTGTAGCTAACAGGAGGAAAGTGAGATATACTAAAGAATATTTCAAATAAAATAAGAAACAGGATCCCCCTCCCCATAAACGTCACAGAAAACTGAAAACGGAGGAAGTATATACAAAATATTGCCAGTGTTAAGTATCTATAGAAATAACAAAAAGAGAACATTCTGGTTTTTCTAGAACTGATTAGTCCTGACCATGTTAAGGGAATCTTGCTAGTATCGACTAAGCAGCAGAAGGACCTTTCAATCCATCTCTGCCTCTTCTAAATATGATACAGATTTCATCTGAATTTACTCTCAGTTCAAGAAGCAAGATACCACATGCACTGAGGTAGTATCCTGAGTAGCATGTGGAGTGCTGGGGCCTTTGTGAACTTGGGGACAGTCAATACGCCAGGACAGACAGACTTCTGTGTTCAACAGCACTGTTCCTGTGCTGCTACCCAGTAACTGTCAATTCTTGCTGAATCTGGAAGTATTTGTCTTTATGAAATGCTTCTCACACAAAACAAAAACCAGCTTGTCCCTCCCACTCCACCTCCCCCAAATGAGAACAATCTTGAAGGCAGGGACAGTACCCATCTCGTTTGCTGTCGACCTTAAACAAAGAGTAAAAGCCCACAAATGTGTTTTTCAGCAGGAACTCTGTTATTTCTTCCTATTTATGGAAATAGTTTGTTCACTGGAGGTGAGGATGAATTCCTAACAAGCTTTTCTATAGAACAGCAGAGCTTCTACTGTGTGTTTCATAATGAGACTTTTAAACATGAAGATCAAGTATGATACGGATTTATATCAGTTACTGTACAGGAGCTAAACAAATCCATTCACAGGAACTCATTCCACAGAGGCGGGTACGATTCTGACATTTAAACAATCGCTTTATAATAAAGTTTAAGCAGCACAATCCAGCTGTTTTGGGTAAGCAGTTCTATTTTACCTTTCCTGGGATGAAGCAACAGAGATTGGAATCCACATATTTCATGAAAGTCATGTTTAACAGTGAGAGCCTTGTTTCCACAGCAGCAAGGATGTCTGCGTGACGAGCTAACGAGTGGTTTCTTCTTTCCGACTCCCTCCTAGAATAAGAAAAAAAGCAAGCATAAGAAATACTGTGAACTAAATGGTAAGCAGTGAAAATGCCTTAATGGGATTTCTAACAGTTTAACATTTACCTGTTAATTTGATACCTACAATTGGGTCATAATTTAACTGTAACCATCAATGAATCGCTATGTCCAGAAATCCCTGCCAAGGACTAGTACTAACTAATCAATTATTGTGGGGAAAAAAAAAATCAGTTTTTTCTTGTTTTTTGGCTGTATCAAGCCTAATGGCCATATGAATCAAAAAGAAAAGAGAAATGAAAGAATTACACAAGGACATGTGGACAAGGGACTGTATGTTTTTACCCATAAAATCAGCTCACTTAAAGTTTTACTTAACAAAAATTTTTTTAAAAGATTTATTTATTTTAGAGAGAGAAAGAGAGACAGAGCCACTAGTGGGGCTAGGGGCAGAGAGAGGGAGAGACGATCTCAAGCAGACTCTGCACTGAGCGGGGAGCTCGACGTGTGACTGGATCTCATGACCCTGAGATCATGACCTGAGCCGAAACCAAGAGTCAGCTGGCTTAACTGACTGAGCCACCCGGGCGCCCCTAGCTCATTTAAACTTTTAAAGTTTTATTGAGAAATAATTCACATATAAAATTCACTTTTAATGTGTATAAATAACTTCATGGTTTTTAGTACATATGGAGCTGTGCACCCACTACCACCATTTAATTTCTAAACATTTTCACGACCATGCAATGAAAGTCCGTTAACTATTATCATTCACTCCAATTCCCCAGCACTTGGTGACCACTAGCGTACTTTCTGTTTCTAGGGATCTGCCCCTTCTGGACACGGCAAGTAACTGGAGTCGTATGGTATGTGGCATTTCGTGTCCGTCTTCTTTCACAGAGCACAGCTCTCAAGGCTCATCCATGTTGGAGCGTGTCAAGAATTCCATTCTACTGCCCATTGACATTCTGTCATATACACATAGCGGTATTCTGATGATCCGATCATCAGGTGATGACTTTTGGGCTGTTTCCACTTTCTGGCTATTATGAATAATGCTGCACAGAACACTCATGTACAAGTTTTTTGTGTGGCTGTATTTCCATTTCTTTTGCTATACACCTAGGAGTGAAATTGCTGGATCATTTGGTAATTCTATGTTTAGCCTTTTGAGGAACAAAGTGTTTTCTAAAGTGGCAGAACCACTTTACAATCCCACCAGTAATTTATGATGGTTCCGATTTGCCCACATCCTTCCCAAGACGACTTCTTTACTTTGGCCATCCTAGTGGGTGTTCAGTGCTATCTCAGTGTTTTGATCTGCAATGCCCCGGGGATCACGGATGTTGAGCATCCTGTATATGCTTGCTGGCCTTCAGTTTCTCTTCTTTGGAGAAATGTCTTTGCCCACCCTTAAACCTGGTTGTGTGTCTTTTTATTGTTGAGTTCTAACAGTTCCTCACACGATCTGGACCCAGGTCCCTCACCGGATACTCGAGCTGTAACTGTTTTCTCCCCTTGTGTGTGTTGTCCCTTTGCCATCTTGATGTCGTCCTTGGCGGCACAGAAGTTTACATTCCGATGAAGTCCAGTCTGCCTACTCTTTTCTTTTGTTACTTGTGCTTTTGGTGTCATAGCCAAGAAACCACTGCCTAATCCAAGTTCATGGAGGTCAGTACTGTTTCCACGTGAGGGTTTACGGTATAGCGCTGACGTTCACCTTTGATCTACATAGTCTACTTTGAGTTAATTTTTGTAGATGGAATGAGGAAGGAGCCCAACTTCATTCTTTCGCATACAGATACCCGGCTATCCCGGAATCATTTGTGGAAAGCATCATTCCTTCCCCAGTGAGTTGTCTTGGCATCCTGGTTGAAAATCAACTGACTAAATATGTAAGGATTTCTTGTCCACATTCTCCGTTCTATTCCATCAGTCTATACGTCTGCCTTTGTGTCCGCCCCACGCTGGTTTGATTACAGCAGCCTTGCAGTAAGTTTTGATATTGGAAAGTGGTAGTTCTCTACCAACTTTGTTGCTCTTTTTCAAGACTGTTTTGATTATTCTGAGTCTTGTATTTCCACAGGCATTGTAGGATGGGCCTGTCGTTTTCCACAAAAACCACAGCTAGGATTTTGACAGGGATTGCACTGAATGTGCACATCAACCTGGGGAGAACTGCCGCCTTCAGAGCAGAAAGTCTTTCAATCCATGACCATGAAATGTCTTTCCATTGAAGTCTCCTTAAATTTCTTTTACCAATGTTTTGTAGTTTTCAGCAGACAAGTCTTCTTCTGTTATCGTCACTACTAAGTATCTTATTCTTCTTGATGGTACTATAAATGGGATGGTCTTTTTTTTTTTTTTTCTAAGTAAGCTCTATGCCTAACGTGGAGCTTGAACCCACGACCCCGAGATCAAGAATCACATGTTCTTGTGGCTGAGCCAGCCAGGCCCCTGCCCCCCCCTTTTGGAGTCTAGTTGACGCACAATGCTATATTAGTTTCAGGTGTGCAACGTAGCCAGCATCTCTAGCTTATGCCATGCTCACCCCAAGTGTATCTGCCATCTGTCACCACACAATGTGATTATACTACCACGGACTATATTCCCTATGCTGTACTTTTCATCCCCATGACTTTTTCATTCCATCCCTGGAAGCCTGCATCTCCCACTCCCCTTTACCCACCCATCCCTGCATCCTGGAATTGTCTTAACCTGCTTTTGGATCATTTATTGCTAGTATATAAAATTACACAACTCCTTTTTGTATATTGATCTTGCATCCTGTATCCCTATGGAGCTTATTTATGAGCTCTAACAATTAGAGGACTCCTTGTGTATGTGACCACATATATATGAGACCTTGTCATTTATGAAGAGAGAACACAAATTCTTCCTTTCCAATCTGGAAGCCTTTTATTTCATTTTCTTGCCTAACTGCCCTGGCTAGAAACTCCAGTATAATGTTGAATAGAAATGGTGAGAATGGGTGAACCATAGTCAAAATCACTTATTGTGATCTGGGTACCCTTCCCTCTAAAAAGTTGGAAACCATTTAATATGTAAACTTACCCAAATCAAAAAACAAAACTCAAAACAACAGGGGTGCCCCATGTTGGCTATAGCCATTACTTAAAAACAACAACAACAACAACAACAACAACCAAGAAACAAAGAAAATTCCCATTTGTAAATTATTGCCACCACTAGCCACAACATACCTTGGAAGTTGTGCTTTAACTTGTTTCTGACATAGATTGTGGTATCTCTCCACTTTTAGAAATCCCTGATTCAACATTCTCTGGCAGACCAAGTCCATTCTTTTACAAACCTACAGGGAAAAAGGAGGAGAAGAAAGAATTTTAATAGGTAAAACCCAAATAAATAACAAGACAGTTAACTTAGACTCCTGTTAGAGGGAAGCTCTGTGTCAGTACCGTTCCCCAGTCTGCTGTCTCTCTAAATCTGTACATACAGTATATGTGTATATATATGAGCTGAACCCCTCATGCTTTATAACTCTTGCAGCATTACCTTAAGAAATTAATACTATGTGTAGGCAAGGAATACTTTCCCTTTATTTTAGGTACTGGCTGAATGTTCTGAATGTATCCCCACTACTGTGGTCAGAAAATGTAGTCCTGAAGATCAGTAAAACAACATATTCAAAAGGATTTTAACGGTTTGAATAAAGAAAATTCTCCGTTAGCTCAAAATGTGCATTCAAACTTAAGCCCAACCTCTCATAAAGTTTATATGATCTATAACCAGAATGAGAATTCTCATTTATTTCTACTAGTCAGGGTTAACTACAGAGAGTTACTCTATACTAGATACTATCATATCCTCCATAATATAAAATATTTTAACATATGTAGCAGAATCTCGACTATTTTGAATCTTTAAGGAATACTATGTTTTTATACAGTAAGAGCACAGGATCATAAGTCAGAACACCTGAATTTGTACCTAACTTGTACACATTCTTGAGCAAGTCAGCTACCTGAAAGACTGAGTCAGCCTTCTGTAAAATGTGGATAGTATCTAACTCATAGGGATATCATTAGGATTAAATGAAACAATACACGCTAAAATCACTCTGATAAACCCTAAAGTGCTCTGTAAAAATTATGTTAAATAAATGATTTAACTTAGTACTAACTGGAACACTTTGTTCCACAGGTGCTCTATTTCTGAGACATGCCAGCGTCTTTTTTATCTTAATGAAACCCAGTGCACAAAATACTTTTGTTCTTTGATCCCTGAGAATTTTGCAGTGACTCAGAGGAATCAACTTGAATGTTAGTTCTCACTGTACAGGTGTGGATGTTGAAAGTGCAAGACATTGAGAAAAATCTAGATCAAGGCCAAGGCGATTAGGCGGGGGCTGTCATATGCTTCTCTCTCTCATAGCAACCCAGCACAAATGCTTGACAGATACTTGCTGAAACTGAAATGTTGATGAAACTCTTGATATGTCTGCTTTCTCCTGAGAATACACAAAAATTCTGGCAAACTGGATTGAAGCTAACGAAGGCTGTAATACTCTAGTATTAAATACTATGTACTTCCTAAATCATAGCATGCCAAATGAAAGGTATTAAGGAAAACACTTCCAGTTGAAAATAAATAAAAACGTAGCAAATTTTAAGTAATGAAACTAAGAGTAATTCCTAATAAATGATATTTTAGAATTTGGTGGGATCTATTTCTAACTAAACTAAACCAGTTGTCAACATATGCTCAATGTCTATTAAAAAATAATAACAAAACCAATACATATCAACATCAATAATTTGTAAAGTTTATTTATGCTTTATAGTAATCACTACACCCATCATGGGGTTCGAACCCACGACCCCGAAATCAAGAGTTAGAGTTGCACACTCCTCTGCCTGAGCCAGCCAGGTGCCCCAACATAAATAACTTTTAAAGGAAAAATAACTCTTCTAAAAATACTTAAGAGTTACATTTTTGCAAATCTCTTTGATATGTAGTTTTATAGAACAGAAATGGACGGCCATATCTGCTTCTGCATTCAATCTACTGAAGTATTACCTTAGAAAGTTCTAGAAAACATAATACACAAGCACACATTTCATGAGCTGTCGGTGTGCTGACATCATCACATGTCACAGGGCTCCCGGAAAGCTCCACTGTCCACTTGTAAAACGCAGAAATAACAACTTAGAACTATAATGGAAATACTTTAGATCTTACAGACTCCCTGAAAGGGTCTTGGGAACCACTCTGGGAGGCCTAGACTAAACTTGAAGAACCAGTGCCCCATTCCTAAATAAATACATTGTCACGATACGGTACTAAAAGAAAACCACTTTATGTTATTGGGGGAAGGAGGAGAGAGTCTGTATGTGATGAGGGGGAATACAGCAGGCTCAATTCTCATCTTTCACAGTAGAAAGTCAACAGATAGTATCAAAATAGTATCAGCCCAAAGACTTGAAAGCAGCAAGCACCTCTGGGGGATAAAAATTGAGGGCTATAAAAACAATTTTTTTTGTTGTTGCCAGAACTATCTGAGGTGAAGCACCTTCTAACACAGTCTGGTAGGAAACACGTCATTGTGGACTCTGCAACCTCTTTGACAATTTCTGAGACGAAATAATAGAAATAATTTTTTAGCAGCAATAAATTTACAGAGAAAAAATTAAGGTCAAATGTTATCGTAATAGTTTCCCGGGTACTGTCTAAATTATTTTATTATTATACCAGCATTTTGCTGCACTGAATCTACTAACTACTAGGACGCAGACATCTTCTAATAATCCAGAAACTCGGCTCAGTGTCTGAGTACTGACCAGTACTAGTGTGGGTGATCAGCAGGTGAATAAATAAGCAGATAAGGTCAGCCAAGGAAGACTTCACATTATACAAGATTTGAGTTAGCTTCACAAAGAGGACAAGGACTGCTAAGTTAGAGGTGTGGCCTGAGCAAAGGCAGAGTCTGGAGCGAGTAAACCATTGCCAAGCAAACTACTTCTGAGGGTAGATCAGATGTGCAGGCAAATCTGAGCAGAATAAAATCTCCCATATTTTGAGCAGGGAAATCAGATGGTAATGAGAAATGACTTTAAAAAGACCACCCATTTTTTGAAAGATCTCGTATGGGGATAGTTGGTTATTTTCTGTAAGAAACTATATTAGGACTAAAGATCTGGTTCCAGAAATTTCACATGGGGATAGCTGAAATCAATGTAGATGAACCCCCAAATGAACAAGTATAACATAAGAAAATAAAGGCTTACAGAGTCTCAACTGACATTATCATTAAAAGCTGGTAAAAAGAGAAAACAGAAGGTCACAAAGGCAGACAAATGAGACTAGCACCACAAAAGCTGAAGTCAAAAATATTTTAAGCATTAATCAATATCGTAAGAAAAGAGCAGCACTTAATTTGCTATTCTTTCTTTCCTGGATGTCTAGTAAGCATTGACCAATAGCACAAAAACAAAGATACAATAGATCACATATCTTTGTTTAGAATTCAGAAAGAAGCAAAGTGACCCTTGAAAACAGAAGTAGTTGACCCCTGAACAGCACAAATTTGAACTGCACCGGTCCACTTATAACGTGGATTTTTTTTTTTTATAAACACAGTCCAATTCTGTAAACGTATCTTCTCTTCTTATGATTCTCTTTTCTCCAGCTTCCCTTTATTTTAAGAACACAGCTTTTTTAACATATAGAACATACAAAATATGTTAGTCGACTATTTACATTATTGATAATGCTCTCGTCAATAGTAGGGTGTTAGTAGTTGAGTTTTTAGGGAGTCAGAAGTTGTATGTGGATTTTCAAATGCATAGGGGTTGGTGCTCCTAACCCCTGCGTTGTTCAAAGGTCAACTGTTGGGACGCCTAGGTGATTCAGTCAGTTAAGCGTCTGCCTTCGGCCCAGGTCATGATCCCGGGGTCCTGGGATCGAGTCCCGTGTCAGGCTCCCTCAAGGAGCCTCCTTCTCCCTCTGCTGCTCCCCCTGCTTGTGCTTTCTCTCGCTCTGACAAATAAATAAAATCTTTAAAAAACAAAACAGAAAACAAAGGTCAACTGTACCCTAATTTTCCCTATGGTAGGCAGTTTAATGATAGCTGCTGATGATGTATGCTAACTTGCAATGCAAAATTATCTCATTTAAAATGTAGCTTTAGGGACGCCTGGGTGGCTCAGTCATTAAGCATCTGCCTTCGGCTCAGGTCATGACCCCAGGGTCCTGGGACCGAGCCCCGCATCGGGCTCCCTCCTCAGAGGGAAGCCTGCTTCTCCCTCTCCCACTCCCCTTGCTTGTGTTCCCTCTCTCGCTGTCTCTCCTTCTGTCAAATAAGTAAATAAAATCTTTAAAAAAAATACAATGTAGCTTTATATCTATGGGTATTTTAAGAATTTCCCAAAGCTGACGGGAAGAAATTTTAGTTTCCTGGTTATTAAAATACAACAAAAATCCTAGCAATTTGGTCATTCACCCACGACAGTAAAATAAAATTCTGGAGTCTAATATACAATGATGATGACTATGTCAAAAACTACCATTGCATTCAGAGATCAGCAAAAATAGACACTTACCAACATATCAGGGAGCTCATGGAATATGTCGGTCTGCAGCAGAGACATTTAGTTTGGGTCCTCTGTTACTGCCACTCTAGTTAGGACATGTGGTTTTCTTTGTTAATTACTTGAAGAGTTAAAATGCCATGTTTATCCTTTTCCATCGCTTTCTAACATAAGTAGTAATGAAAAGTTTTCTTTGCTTTACTTAGGAATCTTTTTTGATTTCTTGTGCCCCTATGGTCCTTCTTAACAACGCAAGACACATATGCCATAAATTTGTGAAACCTGCAATTTTCCTGTGAAACCTAATCTTAGTATCAAATCTCAGTTGATTCTAAGATGCACATTTTTTTCATATTTTAACATTTGACATCGGAATGGTCTTACAATTATAACTGGCACCATTTCTTTTTCAGATGGCTTAGATGCTGTGAAATATAAAAGGGTGGACTTCTTTGATTTTGTTTAATTCAATAAAAGCTCTTCTGGGAAAAAAAAAGCACTGCTAGAATAATACACATATAAGTTGATCAAGATACATTCTGATTTCAAAAATGTTAAAACATGAAATTATATCTTAGAATTGAGGAAATACTGTAATGGAACCAGATTTTTCATGTACTTATTTAGTGCTCTACAGTTCTCAAATGAATACTTGATGCTTTTCTCCAATTAATCTGGAAGTTATTATTAACGATTAGGCTGCTTATCAATAACCCCCAAACTGGAAGGAACTTAAGACACCGGAACCTTTCTTTCTTTTTACAGAGAGAGAACATGGAGACCTTAAGAAATTATGTAATTTGTACAAAGTCAATCAAACTACTTAGTGGCAAAAGTGAAATTAAGAATTTAGGCTTCTAATTAGTATCTTTTTAGATTTAGTGATCTGCAGCTCTACAGAGTGAAACACTTATCCTAACTATTCTCAACTGGTCACAGTCTTGACTAATACCCACTGCTACAGACACTGCTGGCGTGAGTCTCAAGTAGGACTTCTTGAGGCAATACGAGATCTTAAGGACATTAGTGGGTATTCTCACCACACTGCTAAAGTTTAGAGAAATGGCGCTAGACCAAAATCTTTCTACAATTCTTTCAAAGTTCAAAAACCAGAAGTCAATCATGAGGAAACAATGAGACAAATCTGCATTGTAGAACATTTTATAAGCCATCTGCCCTGATTCTTCAAAAAGCCAACTACATTAAAGAATGAAAAAAGTAGGGAGAATGTTCTGGATTAAAGAGACAATGTTTTACTAGGTTCAAAAGCCTTATCCCCCACCAAAAAAAAGCTATAAAGACATTTTGCGGATAACTGAGAAATTAGAATATAAAATGTAATGTTAAATCCCTGGGAAGTGATAATACTGTGATTACATAAAGGATAAAATGTCATTATATTTGCATTTTACTTTCAAATGGCTTAATGAAATAATCTGTGTGTGAAATAATCTGTGTGGAGGACATACAACACACACATTTAGCGAGGGAAAGAATGAGCACACAAGTGAAAGAGATAGAGCAGATGTGGCAAAAAGTTAATGATGGGTGATAGAATCACTTAAAAAATTCTGTCTACACGGTGTGGATTGTCTAATACGTAATACCATATACAGAGAGACACAGAGTTAATTATCTGCAGGTAGAATTACAACAAATTTTAAGACTCTGGACTACAGGAAACAAACAGGGTTGCTGGAGGGGAGTTGGGTGGGGGGATGGGGTAACTGGGTGATGGGCATTAAGGAGGGCACTTGATGTAATGAGCACTGAGTGTTATATGCAAACTGATGAATCACTAAATTCTACCCCTGAAACCAATAATACAGTGTATGTTAGCTAAATTGAATTTAAACAAAAAATTAAAAAAAAAAAATTACAACAAATTTTAAATTCTCTGGGTATCCCCCCTAGATGTTCACTTGGAAAGAAATATAAATTTATTTTATTTTTAAAGATTTTTATTTATTTGAGAGCGAGAGTAAGAGAGATCACAGAGGGAGAGGGAGAAGCAGACTCGCCACTAAGCGGCGAGCCCAATGCAGGGCTTGATCCCAGGACCCCGAGATCATGACTTGAGCTGAAGGCAGACGCTTAACTGACTCAGCCCCCAGGCGCCCCTAAAAATGTATTTAAATATTAGCCTAAGCAAAACAATTAGGAAGAAAAGCCTGTTCCCAGGATTTCTATAATACCGCCTAGAAGCCAAATAGAACAGCTTTTCTGATGATTCTGGTTTTGATGATCTGTACCATCATTCTCCTCATTAATATGGGAACGGAGTGTTGCTTACAATGCAGCCTGACGCACTAATGCAAATGGCGACTCTTACTAATCACATACGAGCCACATCACCTTATCAATTTTCATCCTTATTATGAGGATTTTCTAGTCACCCAAGCTTCTTAAAATGGTCTTAAATTTAAAAAATTCTACTCTCCTCTGTTGGAGGTAAATATGAAGCAGCGCATTTTTTAGCACTACCATAGTGTATACAGAAAACACATTTATTTCACAATTACATTTATTTTCTATCCTTTACTTGGAGTAGCGCAGTTTTTGTTTTGTTTTGTTTTTTAAAGATTTTATTTATTTATTTGACAGAGAGAGAGACAGCAAGAGAGGGAACACAAGCAGGGGGAGTGGGAGAGGGAGAAGCAGGCTTCCCGCGGAGCAGGGAGCCCGATGCGGGGCTCGATCCCAGGACCCTGGGATCATGACCTGAGCCAAAGGCAGACGCTTAACAACTGAGCCACCCAGGTGTCCCTAGTGCAGTGTTTTTAAGAACTACTTCATTAATTCAACAAACACTGAGTACTCATATTGAATCACAGACTACAGAAGGCCATCGGGATTCCTGATGAAAGGGTACGAGGAGCCTAAATTCAGTGCCCAACCAGCCCCTCCAAAGACAATTCCAATAGAATCTGTAAGTACAACCATGTTGCATTGGGAACTCAGAAGTACTACCCAGTGAGGTTCAGAAAAGAGGCACAGAGGCTGTACTGAGGTACTGACACTTAAGGTGTATCCTGAAGGAACAGATACTCTCTAGGAGAGGGGATGAAGGAGAGGCTGCAGGCAGAAGCAGCACCTGCTGCGAGAGGCCTAGCATGTTTGGGAAACTCAACAGCTTGATGATGCCTGTTTCAATTGAGCTTAAGTCCAAGACGCTAGAAGTAGGTGGTCGGGAGAAACCTCGATCAAGGGTTATCTCTGGCTCCTAAACATCGCGAGACTGGATCCTACACATAGGCCATCCTTGGAAGCTAGGACCTTCTCCCATACCGTCTGAATCTGCCCTGCTCTGCTGACCAGGTTGTTCAGGTGCCTCTGGTCTGTTAGGAAATGATGATGATGTTAAGAGGTGGAAGTTGTTTCTCAACATTCTTACTTGCTGCCCCCAGCAAAAGGTGTCAACCCCGTAGGTTCTCAAAACAGTTTCTTAAATCTGGCCAGTCTGAGAAATAAAAAAAGGTGGGAAAGGGGGGGGGAGTCTGAGCACTAATCTAGGACATCTGACACTTCAGACAATCACCTCATAGCTCTAATTAGTCACCCTGTTCCAGTCACTTCACTACATTGTACGTCATTTCTTTTTTGCTGGGAATGTTCTCTCACCTTTACTAAGGATAAATTGGATAAAAAACTCACTATCTTGAGGAAGCCTCTGATTAAGTGCTCCCGATTAACCTCAACGGTCTTGTATTTCTTATCTTTGCATTTGTTATTCTGGTGCTTTCTAAGTGTGCTCAAGGAAGGTGTGTCCATTCTGTCTTCATGACACTCTGGGCAGGGTTACTGGTTGAACCCCTTCACTTTAGGACTAGAATCTGCAGGAAAAATGAATTGTCCCCTAAATATTATAATCTCCAACCTGTACTTAAGTATCTGTTAATAAAAATAACCCAATGATGAAATGGTGGGGAAAAACCACAAATCATCAATGCATAGAATATATTCTCCATAACACTGCCACAAAGAGCCATGGTTTGCAAAGTGTGGTCTAGGGACCCCTGGGATTCCCAAGATCCTTTTGAGAGTCTGTGAGGCCAAACTATTTTCATAATACTAAGACATTATTTGCCATTTTTACTCTTTCTTCCATAACATACAGTGGACTCTTCCAGTGGCCACATGACACATGATAACATTATTTTTCTGACCACTAACGAAGTATGTACTGTCTCTTCCTGTGTCTTCTAGAATTTTCTAAGGTAAGCTCTTAGGGTCCTCAATAACTTTTAAGAGTATAAAGATGTCCCGAGGTAAAAAAAAAATTTGAGAACTACTGGCATAGAGCAAGAGATAATAAGGAAAAGCGCTTGCCTATTTAAAAAAAAAAGAGTAATGGTTTCTCATTTTCCTTCATATTTCCTACCAATCAACCTTCTCTATAAAATTTTCTAACCTATTTGAACAAAAGATGAAAAAGGAACTATAAATGGGTAACAGATTTAACTAGCTAGAGTGCTCTAGAGAAATAGCTTGGGATGAAAGTATGTATTTTGTTACCTACCAGAAAATTTAATTCTAGATAATGAGCAAGACTTCTGAATTTAACCTTCAGTCATATTTATGTCCTGAACCACTAACAGGATTCCATTAAATTTACAGGAGCTCCCCACTCAAATCATACAGGAAAAAATTTGATAGGATCCCTCTGAAACAGCTTTTAAAAAAGCCTTCCATACTTACTTTTCAGTGAGTGAGAACACTATGCTCACAAGTCAAAATCAAAGGCTCAAACTTGGCTTAGATACACTCCCGAACTGGGGGTAGGACCTCACTTCTTA
This sequence comes from Halichoerus grypus, assembly GCF_964656455.1. Taxonomy (NCBI): domain Eukaryota; kingdom Metazoa; phylum Chordata; class Mammalia; order Carnivora; family Phocidae; genus Halichoerus; species Halichoerus grypus. The sequence goes on along the minus strand of NC_135718.1, from coordinate 85,891,701 downwards.
ACCTTTGCCACTTGTTTCAAAAATTCTCACCCCATCAAGAGGGCCTAGGTGACAGTCTAACGCTGCATCAGCACAAATTTGTCTCACTTACTGAAAAAACAACTCAAAGTACAAGTTTTGTCACTTCAAAAGGTGTGTTCCACCAAATAATTTTAAATACATTGGAAGAGTTAAATATTTAAAGAGCTATTTCTGTGTAACCAGGATCTCTAGGCTCTGGGTACATTTTTGGAGCAATAGTCAATGGCAGGAAAAACGAACAAACAAACCAACAATTCAATAAGGCATTTGGACAATCCCTTGGTAAGAACTGGACTGGAGAGTCGAATTTCAATTATTCATGGCAACAGGAAGCAAAGACTATCACCAACTAAACTGCACAAAGAACTGAAAAATGTTATTTTAGCAGTTTCAACCGAGAGAAAATCTTTTAAAGAAAATACAGAGTAATGAGTACATGGCTTGTGTGCCTGTCCTCTAATTTAGGTGCTAACCACAGTTACAACTGAGGTCCTAATAAGGCAAGTAAAGTGGGAAGAAAGAAAAAATCCAAACATCCAAACAATACATAAACTAGTTCATCAACCACTGAGCAGTTGACATTTAGCTTTATGGAAACTAATTCTATTCTTAATTAGTATCATTCTCGTCAAAGCATATCCAGCCTTAATTCCACTAAAGAAAAAAAAATACTTAAAATGAAAGGAGCTATGTAATGTGTACTCCAGATAGCAGCATACATACTAAAGTTCCTTGATTTTTTGGCAAATAGCCCATTAGGTATAAGTAAAGCACATACCAGGCACTGTTTCTACCCTGCCAATTTCATTAAAAGACCACAATTAAATTAATGCTGACATCTAGTGGCAAGAAAGAACATCTTCTTTTATAATGCTGCCTGAATTGAATTGTACCTTACAACACAGAGCCAATCAATCTGAAACCAAAGACACTTCCAAATGCCCACAAAAGATTAACCACTTAATCTAAGAATTATCTATTAACCTTAAGTAAACAAAAGAATAACAAAACAGTTCCCCATTACTAAACCAGAGGGAAAAGACCCATCTTTGAGACATAAAATTGACAGCAGAATCTTTTGGGGGGCAGGGGGGAAGAGGGTGGTGGTGCAGGGGATGGTAAGGAGCTCCTTATGAAAAATCTTTGTTTCAAACTACAAATCTGTACCCTTAAAAAGCTAGAATAGAGGACTGCTTTAAAATTAAGAATGCAACTGAATATTTCACTTGAAAGAGATGTCATTTATTAATAAACTGTGGCATGTCCTAAGAAGCTAGTTTTCCCCCTCAAAAAATGTTTTTAATTTTTAAAAAAAGTACACAACTGACGAACAAAAAACCAGTTTTCCCCAACACTTACAAACCAAAACTGTGACTATTCCAAGCTTTACAAAGCCACTGTCTGGCTGAGAGGCTCAATTCAATCAAATGTTATGCCCAACTATGTAGAGCATGAATCTTGATCAAACACCATCCTTTATAAAAATCGGAAGGAATATTTAAGATTCTATACGGAATTCTAGGATGACATGTTTGGGGAATTCAGGGACAATCAATTTTGAAATATGACTTTTCAACTGAGGAATCTTCCATTCTGCAGGCTGGCGTGGTAGACCTGCTGGGCTGACTAGGAAAAAAAACCTGGTCATCAGTTTGAATCAAATTAATAAACTTTCTTTAAAAAGTATGATCTCCTTTCCAAACGTAATTAGAATCAAATTTAAACCGGAGGTGTAAACCTAAAATGTGGCACATGAACGAGAAAATGCTGTCCACACTACATTCAGAAATATGTCTTTGTCCTCTTATAAACAATTCCAAACACAGATTTAGCCCCTACACACAGTCGGCTTGCAATCACTTCAAAATGTCCACCTCCTTCAATTTCCTTCCCACTTAAAGATAAATCCCCCCACAGGAAGCAAAAGATCTTACTGAACTAAGACATTCATCAAACCTTCAGTCCACGCTGTGGAGCGAGGTAAATGCCTCCTTTCTGTAAATCACTGAACTACTGTGATTTGAAGCTGGCGGGTGGGCGTTAAGTCACTAGTTAGAAAATGAACTGCAAGAGAACCAACCCTGTCCAGGGGCGAGGTGCTCCCCGAGGGTGGGAAGTGTCGGGGCGAGGCCGAGCCGGACGCGCTCTCGGTGGGCTCTACTTTACTGGTCACCTGGGGAGCTGGGGCCACCAAATGGCGTTCACTCCCCTCGGAGCCCCCACCGGGTTTGGGGAGGCCTCCCCGACCCTACTTCATCTTCTCCAACCGGGAAACCTGGGTCGGGGGTTAGGGGAGAAGGCGGGGGGACACAGTGCGTGATTCCTGCGGTCCGACCAAACCTGGCTGGGCCCGGCCAGGGGCTGGACGCTGGTGCACAAAAGGCGGCGGCCGGAGCCTTGGGGCCGGCGCTCAGGCCGGGCGGCGCTGGGACGCCCAATTCCCGCCGCCGCCCCGCTTCCGGGCCGGGGCAGCGAGACCCTAGCCCCGCGGCAGGAAGGGGGGACGACCCCGCCGCCCGGCACCGGGACTCCGCGTCCTGGAGCCGGCTGCGGCTCCCTCCCCGGGGGACGCGCTCCCCTCTCCGCCCCTCCCCAGACCTCGGCCGGCGGAGGGGGCGGCGGGGGTCCCGCGGGGGCCTCACCAGGCGGAGCTGGCTAATTTCGTCGTAGGACATAAAGCTGAGGATGTTCTCGATGGCTACGATGGGCAGCGCCACCAGCGTGTTGTTTTGAGGCAGCTGGTCGGGAGCCAGCGCCGGGGCTGGGGGCGCCTGGGAGCCCGGCTGCGGGGCCGGGGGCGGGGGCGGGGGGGGCAGTCGCTGGGCAGAGCCGATGGCCGAAGAGGGGCCGCCGTCGCTGTGGCCGCCGCCTCCTTCCTCAGCCATCCGCTCCTCCGACGCCGCCGCCATCTTGGGGGTTTGATTCCTTCCCCCCACTGCAAGGGGACCAAAGGCGCTTCCGATGCGTCACTTCCGCCTTGGGACGCGGGGGGCGGGGCCTCGGAGGGGCGGAGCCTGCGCGGTGGCCGGCGGCCCCCGGCGCTTGACGTGCTGGTGAGGCCCGGCGGTGTCCATCCCGGGGAGGCGACCTTTGGAGGCCCTCTGACCCGAGGCCGGCAGGGACCGGAGGGCGAGGGAACCCTGTCCATTAGAGTGCTGTCCGCCGGCGCGGTTTTCTTGGCGCTCCTCCTGACGCGGGGCGGGGAGAGTAGTGTTGCCTGGCGAGTATAGACGCGACGTGTGTTAGAGCGTCGTCGTTTGTGGAGAACCAGGTAATGGTCCCTGTAGGCGAATGACGAGAGTGAAGTACTGATTAAAGCTACCGTGTGCAGGAACCTTGAAAACTTCGTGCTCAATGAGAGAAGCCAGACCCAAGGACAACATTCGTCTGGGGATGTGTGCTGCCGCCAAGTCCGCGGAAGGCGGAGGGCCCAGGGGCGGGCTTCGCGGGTCGGGGGCACGGAGGGAGGGAGAGGCGTCCGGCTGCGGGGCGGGGGCCCTGCTGCGGGGCGGGGCGGCGGGGGGACGTGCAGAGAGGAGGGACACGCATCCCGCCAGGATGCTTCAGGGTTGAAGAGCGTGGGTGTACAACCTTGCGAGTACACGAAAACCAGTATGTTAAAGTGGTTGTTCCACTGTGTGAATTGTATCTCAAAAACATTGATTTAGGCAAGAGTCATCAAAAAATGCTAAAAGGAGAAAGTAGGTCGTCTCAAAATAACTCCCCACAAGTTACATGTTAATTACAAAGATAAATAAGTTTGCAATAGAGAAATTTGGTGGACAACTACCATAATCATATCATTAACACTAACATCAGGCGTTTTGAGAGGAATGGACATCGTGTACGTCCTGATATGATATCCTCAAAAGAACGTGACGCAAGATAGTATTGCTGAAAAAAAAAAAATAAAAGCATAACCTTTATTTGAGGTAGGCAAATCTGGTTAATTGTTCCATGCTCTTCAAAAACGTTATTGTCATTTTGTGCCAGATTAAGAGAGACTAACGAGGTAAGATAACTACATTCATGGGTGATTTTGAATTGGATCCTGGATTAGGAAAAACAGCTAAAAAGAACATTATTGTGACAATTGGCAAAATTTGAATATGGATTATATATTAGATAATGTAATCATTACATTTTTTGATTTGGATAATTTTATTGTGCTCTTAAGAGAATGTCCTTGTTCTTAGGAAATACACGTTGAAGTATTTAGAGGTAAAGGGGCATATCTCAATTTGATCTCAAATGGTTCAATAGATAGAGAATGAGATTAATAAAACAAATATAATAAATGTTAATAAGTGGTGAATCTGGATGAAGAGTATACAAGAGTTCCTTGTACTTTTTGCAGTTATTTCAAAATAAAAACTTTTTAAAGGTTGTGTTTGTGAAAATCAGTAAAGGATGCAGAAGGGGAGGTTGGAAGGGGGAGCCGCATCACTCAAGGTCAACTACAGATCCAACAGAAGAACCCTCCCCAGGGAAGAATCCCGAATTACAGGCCCCCACAGGGAAAGATGGGCACTGCATCTCCTACAGGAAGTGAGCACCCCAGGAGCGCGGCCGGTGACAAACCACCGTCACCCCGAACTCCTGTTTTTCTCCAGTGGACTTTGCTTCAAAGCAACCCTCCCAACATCCTCCTTCTTGACCATAAAACCACATTCCTCTCCTTCATATGTTGGACTTGCCTGTGGTCTTGTCATAGCTTGCGTGTCGCAAACTGCAATTCTCTGCTGTTCCCAAATCCCCTTTCGCAGGGAAAGTAACTGACTTATTTTTAAGGTTAATGCTTAATATTTCTATATTTTTGTATTCTCATAATATTCTATAACAAAGGTAAGGGTGCACAGATGACTAAATTTTGAAGCTTTGTCTTCTTAGTCCTGGGTCTTAATCTCAGTCTCCAGTGTGTCCCTTCTTTTGCAGCTCTGGTTTGGAATCTAAGGGTTACAAAGTAGATGCAGAAACTGCAGGAGAAGCTAAGCGTGAGTAAGGGCTATGGGCAAGGGTGCAAGTAACACGAGATTAACTGGGGGTGGGGTTCGCTGGTCACAATGGGCACACTTTCGGGTGACGGGCAGTAAGGAGGGCACGGGATATAGTGAGCACTGGGTGTTATATACAACTGCTGAATCACTAAATTCGAATCCTGAAACAAATAATACACTATATGTTAACTAATTGAATTTAAATAAAAAATTAAAAAAAAAAATTGGCACACTTCCCCATTCACAGCCTCTTAAACAACTGGTCACTTCACCTATCTTGTTGCAATTGTGAGACACTTTGAAGTTTTTCTTTCGTTTTTCTGCCCCCCCATGTTTAGCATTCCATAAATGCTTTATGCCTAAATGTTTCTGATATACTTGCAAATTTATGAAATGTTGTTTCATCGCCTCTAATACATTGTAAGTTCACTTTTTTTACTTAGGGTATTGTTCTCTATAAAACCTATTACAGTTTGGTCTGAAATGAAACCTCATTTTATTCAAGTTTGCTGCTTTTTTTTTTTTTAAGATTTATTTATTTGAGAGAGTGTGCCTGCATGCAAGCTGGGGGTGGGGTGGGGCAGAGGGAGAGAATCTTCAAGCAGACTCCCCACTGAGCATGGAGCCCCTAACAGGGCTTGATCCCACCACCTTGAGATCACGATCTGAGCCAAAACTGAGTTCTACGCTTAACCAGCTGAGCCACCCAGGCACCCCCAAGTTTGATACTTTCTTAATAGGCTGGTTGAAATTGGACTTCTATAAGTGGAACTATGCTTTAATTACATTATGGCAACTCTCATAAAGGAAACTTAGAAAATCCTTTAAAAAGTGAATCATCCCTAACTTAATTTGTTCTGTAAATCCACTAGTTACATCCAGTTTTGTTTTGCTTGAAATGGGTTTGTGAAAAGCCTTCCTACTCCTTTATCTCTCCATCTGTGGTGGTCAACTAGTTAACCTAGGGTCCACTGACCACGGATCTTCACAACAGAATACAACTTTGGAAACAATTTAAGCCACTTCCTGCCAGTAAGCTCATTCAAACTATACTCTGTTTATGGATATTGGATCTGGTGCCCTTATATTCCCTATACATTTTTTTTAATAGAGAAAATTTCAAAACACATGGTTTCTTCATTTCAATTATTGAAATCAAAGCTTGCTTTGAAGATGCTTTCCAATCAAAACAAATACTTGTAACTAAAACAAATATTTGAACTTCCTGGAGTTCTGGGTTCTAAATGAGGCTTTACGCCAGTCGAGTACTATAGGACCTTTGCAAGATGGTGATCTCTGGTATAGGATGGAAGTATGCATCTCAAGATCTGTGTGTTTCTTGTTTCATGTTTACATGGGAGAATAGCGTTACCTTCCTTCTTTTATCTCACACATATGAAGATGAACTGATAGAGCAAATGGGTGGAGTTTTGAATTCCTCTAAGTCAATTTACTACAATGCAGACACTGTCCATTATGTACATTATTTTGGTCCCCCTTATCCATCAGCCTTCCTGCTCAGGATGTGTTGGCTTGGGTGCAGTCGGGTGTGGGGAAGGGTGACCTGTGCTATGGCACCTCCACCGGAAAAAGGACTTTATATATGAAAAAGAGGAAACCCAAACCAGACATTGGTTTTCCTATTTGTTAGCAGGTTTACAACATAGAGCTCATAGACTAAAAAGAGGTTTGTGGGCACCTGGGTGGCTCAGTTGGTGAAGCGTCTGCCTTCAGCTCAGGTCATGATCTCCGGGTCCTGGGATCAAGTCCCATGTTGGGCTCCCTGCTCCGCAGGGACCCTGCTTCTCCCTCTCCCTCTGCCCCTCCTCCCTGCTTGTGCTCTCTCTCTCAAATAAATCAATCTTTTAAAAAAAGAGAGATTTGAGAGTTTCTACAGATTGTAATTAGCTATGTTTTTAATTCTAGTAAAAAAAACAACAAAATTTATCATCTTAAAAAAAAAAACAACTATTTACCATCTTAGCCATTTCTAAGTGTTCAGCTCAGTAGTGTTAAGTATGTTCACACTGTTGTGCGACCAATTCCAGAAGTCTTTCATCTTGCAAAACTGAAATTCTACACCCATTAAACAACTCCCCCTTCCCTGCTGCCCCCCACCGTTGGCAGCCACATTTCCACTTTCTGTTGCTACAAATTCAACTACTCTAGATACCTCATCTAAATCAACTAATATTTGTTTTTTGTGTGACTGGTTTATTTCGCTGAGCATAATGTCCTCAAAGTTCATCCGTGTTGTAGTGTGTGTCAGAGTCTCCTTCCTTTTAAGGGCTGTATAATACAATATTCCTTTGGAGCCATACACAGCAGTGGGATTCCTGGATCATATGGTAGTTCTATTTTTAATTTTTTGAGGCACTGCCATACTGTTTCCCTTAGCAGCTACACTATTTTAGTTTTATATTCCCATCAACAGTGTGTGGGGGTTCCAATTTCTGTCCATCCTTGCCAACACTTGTAATTTTCTGGTTTTTGGATAGTTGCCTGTGGTTGTTAATGTGAAAATGTTGGGGTTCAGAGCGAACAGTCAAGAAGGAATTCTTGAGACGTCTTCAGTGCAGAAAGGTGGTTTTATTAAAGCTTGAGGACAGGACCCATGGACAGAAAGAGCTGCTCTGCGGTTGTGAGGAGTGACTGATTCTATACTTTCAAGTTGGGAGGGGGTTAGGGAGAGTGTAAGTCTCTATGGAATTTGGAAGCAAGGCTTCCAGGACCTTGTGGGGCTGTTGTTAGGAAAAGGCCATTTTTTACTGTCTAGTAAAACCTGAGTCATGAAACCCTTCAGATGTGTATCGGTGGGTCATATGCTTGGGAGATGATTGCCAATGTGTATCTTGTGGGGCAGAGATAAAGGAAGTCTCCAAAGGAATTTTTTTTTTTTTTTCATGAGAGACAGCACGAGAGGGAAGAGGGTCAGAGGGAGAAGCAGACCCCCCACTGAGCAGGGAACCTGATGTGGGACTCAATCCCGGGACTCCAGGATCATGACCTGAGCCGAAGGCAGTCGCTTAACCAACTGAGCCACCCAGGCGCCCTCCAAAGGAATTTTTATATGTTAAAGTAGACTTACAGGATCCTGGGGGTCAGGCTAAGATTGCCTTTTGCCCTTAGCCAAGTATTAACATCGAGGCAGCTGAGCGCCCAGAGGAAGGTCACTCTGCCTGTCTCAAGGACTTGTCAGTGGGTTGTAAGTTGCAAGGAAATTTCATTTTTTTCTATATTTCTTTTACCTTTGTTCTCCACAACAGTTTTAATTTGCATTTCCCAAATTATTAGTGATGTTGAGCATCTTTTCACATGTTGGCCATCTGTGTCATCTCTTAAAAAAATTTTTTTTGAAGCTTTTATTATTTATTTATTTGAGAGGGAGAGAGAATCCAAGCAGACTCCCTGCTGAGCACGCAGGGCTTGATCCTACAATTGCCAGATCACGACCTGAGCTGAAACCAAGAGTCGGACGTTCAACCGACTGAGCCACCCAGGCGCCCTTGCCAGTTTTTATGTATGTATGTATGTATGTATGTATGTATTTATTTATTTATTTATTTAAAGATTTTATTTATTTATTTGACAGAGAGAGAGACACAGCGAGAGAGGGAACACAAGCAGGGGGAGTGGGAGAGGGAGAAGCAGGCTTCCCGCGGAGCAGGGAGCCCGATGTGGGGCTCGATCCCAGGACCCTGGGATCATGACCTGAGCCGAAGGCAGACGCTTAACAACTGAGCCACCCAGGCGCCCCTATTTATTTATTTTTAAAAAGATTTTATTTATTTGAGAGAGAGAGAGAGAGGGAGAGAGCACAAGCAGGGGGAGAGGCAGAGGCAGAGGGAGAAGGAGACTCCCCGCAGAGCAGGGAGCCTGAGGCAGGACTCGATCCCAGGACCCTGAGATCATGACCTGAGCTGAAGGCAGACGCTTAGCCGACTGAGCCACCCAGGTGCCCCCTCTGCCCAGTTTTTTTTTTTTTTTTAAAGATTTTATTTATTTGACAGAGACACAGCGAGAGAGGGAACACAAGCAGGGGGAGTGGGAGAGGGAGAAGCAGACTTCCCGCGGAGCAGAGACCCCAATGTGGGGCTCGATCCCAGGACCCTGGGATCATGACCCGAGCTGAAGGCAGACGCTTAACAACTGAGCCACCCAGGTGCCCCTCTGCCCAGTTTTTAATTGGGGTATTAGTTTTGTTGTTGCTGAGTTGTCTGACTTCTTTTTATATTCTGGATATTAACCCCTTATCAGATAAATGATTTGCAAATAATTTCTCCCATTTTGTAGGTTGCCTTTCCGTTCTGCTGATTGTGTCCTTAGATGCACAGAAGTTTTCAAGTTTGATGTCGTCCATTTGTCTCTTTTGTCTTTTGTTGCCTGTGCTCTGGTGTCATATGCAAGAAATTGTTGCCAAATATAGCGTCATGAAGTTTTCTCTATGATTTTTTTAAGGAGAGTTATAGTTTTATTTTATTTATTTATATTTTTTTAAGATTTTATTTATTTGACAGAGAGAGACACAGCGAGAGAGGGAACACAAGCAGGGGGAGTGGGAGAGGGAGAAGCAGGCTTCCCGCGGAGCAGGGAGCCCGATGCGGGGCTCAATCCCAGCACCCTGGGATCATGACTTGAGCCGAAGGCAGACGCTTAACGACTGAGCCACCCAGGCGCCCCTAGGAGAGGTATAGTTTTAGATCTTTCATTTAGGTTTTTGATCCATTTTGAGTTAATTTTTTGTATATGAAGTGAGGAGGGGTCCAGCTTCAGTCTTCCACATGTGTTTGTCCAGTTTTCCCAGCACCATTTGTTGAAGCGCCTGCCCTTTCTCCATTGATTGGTCTTGGCAACCTTGGCAGAGACCATTTGACCATATATATGAGAGTTAATTTCTGGGCGCCCTACTCTATTCCTTTGGTCTGTATGTCTATTTTTTTTTTTTAAGATTTAAAAAAATTTTATTTGAGAGAGGGAGCACGCATGAGCAGGGGGAGGGGTAGAGGGAGAGGGAGAAGCTGACTCCCCACTGAGCACAGAGCCTGACTTGGGGCTCGATCCCAGGACCCTGAGATCATGACCTGAGCTGAAGGCAGACGCTTCACTGACTGAGCCACCCAGGCTCCTGTATGTCTGTTCTTACACTAGTACCACAGTCCACAATGTTTTGTTTAGTATAGTTTTGTAACAAATTTTGAAATCAATCAAGAAGTGCGGGGCCTCCAACTTTGTTCTTCTTTAAGTACCTTTTTTAAGACCCATCCTGTGACCAGATGAGAAGTTCCCTGTTGTGGCCAATGCCTGAAATGCTATCATTAGATGCTTTCTTTTTCGTTTAAAGCTTTGACTCTACAGAAAGATAGCCCACTGACCTTCAGTTCAGCAAATGTTTATTGGTTGCTAAACAGGTAAGATGCTGGGAAGACACCAAGATAAATAGTGTTTCCCACCCTCAAGAGGATGGGGTCTGGCTGCAGTATTGATCGTCACATGGACCCGCAGAACTGACCCTACTGGGTACCTCCTCATTTCCTCATACACAGTCTTCCTAAAGTTGTACATTCAGAAAGATAAGTTGAATTTCCTGGACTGAACATTCTTCAGACCAAGAGATTCAGCGACCTGTGCCCTCCCGCCCATTCGCAAAGTCTGCAAACAAAACTGATGCAAACATCTAAATAGGAGTTGTTACTTCCAAGTTGAAGCGTCAGGGAACACTTCACAGAAGAGGTTACAGGTCAGCCTGGCCTAGAAGGATGGTGGTGTTGGGGTCCTTGCTGAGGCTTTCTTCATGAACAAGCGAAGGAGGGTGTGAGGGCATTTCAAAGAAAAGGAACAGTAAGAGCAAAGAGCGTGAACTATGCAACAGGTAGGGGGTTGCTTGCGGACTCCTTGGGGCACCAGCTCCTGTGGTGCACAGTCGTCAGCAGCACCCAGTGGCCAACGGCCTCCCCTGGCACCGCCTGCTCCCTTGGGTGGCTAGTGGTGAAGTGCCACTCCTGGGGATCAGGCTTTGGTGAGTTCCCGAGGGCAGATTTCCAGCCCATCCTATCAGCACTGCCCCAAAGCCATGCTCGGCCATCCTCCCAGCCACTGCTGTGCCCTTCAATAAGGCTGGGTCTCAACCCCAAGGGAGCCTCTCCCTTGGAGGCTGTATCTCAGCTCCCAAGCTGTGGCTGCTCCTTCTATTTGCCAAGCCTGCATTAGAGTCCTCTTTCCTGCTTACTAGCCAGTGTCTCATTCCCATCCACTGCTATGGTTACGAAATCTTGGCGTTTGTGTGAACCGACTGCCGCCATCTTGAACAAATCCCCCATGATGGCCACTCTGACCAGAAACCTTCCGGAGCGCAGCCCCCGCCCCATTCTTCCCTTGGTTTAATCACACCCGTCCTTGTGCCCTCAAGGCACAAGTCCCTGATCTGCAGGGAGATCTGACTGTGACACACCCTGATTCTCAAGCCACACCCCTGGGTGGCCCCAGCTGTACTCCTAGCCTCTAGGGCTGTGAAAGCAGGTCCTGCAGGAGCTGGGGTTTGGAGATCTTATCTGGTGGCCACCCAGGACTTGCTTCTTCCCTAAGTCCCCTTAATAAAGCCATTTCTGGTCAAGCAGGACTTCTCAGCCTTTGGTGTCCGTCTTACGGCTCCTTTGGCCTCTGGAGGTCATTTTGCTCATACACTCCCCTCCAGGGAACAATATTAAACTCTTCCTGCTCAAATTACTCTATGGTTTCTCTCTCTTTATTGGACTCAGACTGATACAGTAGCGAAATCTGTTTTTACAGTGAAAATCTTTCAAGAACCCTAATACAGACCTTTTCTGGTAAAGCCAGGTGGACGGTCCAAGTCTTGCCCACTCAATCGCCCTCTTGTTCCCTGAGGCAGCTTCTCTAAAACCAACAGTCTGCAAACACTTGACAACCGTTGCTGTGGGCAGTTGGGAGCCATTTGGAGGTAGAGGAGTGACTGGGTCAGTTGTGTGTTTTGGGGGAGTAATTCTGGTGATAACGAGACTAGATTGGAAGGCAGAGAGCTGGTTCAGAGGGATGCCAGTTAGGAGGATGGTCAAGGAAAAATAAGACTTTGGATTTGAATTAGAGGAGTGACTTTTAGAGTGGAAAAGAGAAATACACACAGAGTTAAAAATCGTTAAAATTGACAGGCCTGAAACAAACTAACAGTACTAGAAATGCGGTCCTGGAGAAGTTAAAGACGACACTGTCCTATAAATTCAGTAGCAGGATTGATGTAGGAAAATGTTCGGGTCCGGAGCCGTCAGCCAAGAAAGAATTCTTGAGACGTCTTTTTTTTTTTTTTTTATTGTTATGTTAATCCCCATACATTACATCATTAGTTTTAGATATAGTGTTCCATGATTCATCGTTTGTGCATAACACCCAGTGCTCCATGCAGAACGTGCCCTCCTCAATACCCATCACCAGGCTAACCCATCCTCCCACCCCCCTCCCCTCTAGAACCCTCAGTTTGTTTTTCAGAGTCCATCGTCTCTCATGGTTCTTCTCCCCCTCCGATTTCCCCCCCTTCATTCTTCCCCTCCTGCTACCTTCTTCTTCTTCTTTTTTTCTTTCTTAACATATATTGCATTATTTGTTTCAGAGGTACAGATCTGAGATTCAACAGTCTTGCACAATTCACAGCGCTTACCAGAACACATACCCTCCCCAGTGTCCATCACCCAGTCACCCCATCTTGAGACGTCTTTGGTGCAGAAAGGTGGTTTTATTAAAGCTCGGGGACAGGACCCGTGGGCAGAAAGAGCTGCTCTGCGGTTGTGAGGAGTGACTGATTCTATACTTTCAAGTTGGGAGGGGGTTAGGGAGAGCGTAAGTCTCTAAGGAATTTGGAAGCAAGGTTTCCAGAACCTTGAGGGGGAGGGGGGCTAGCTGTTAGGAAAAGGTCATTTTTTACTGTCTAGTAAAACCTGAGTCGTGAGACCTTCGGATGTATATCGGTGGGTCGTATGCTTGGGGGGTGACTGCCAACGTGTATCTTGGGGAGTAGAGATAAAGGGAGTTTCCAAAGGAATTTTTGTGTGTTAAAGTAGACTTACAGGATCTTGGGGGGTTGGGCTAAGGTTGCCTCTTGCCCTTTGCCAAGTATTAATCGAGGCAGCCGGGCGCCCAGAGGAAGGTCACTCTGCCTGTCTCAAGGACTTGTCAGTGGGCTGTAGGCAGTAAGGAAATTTAATTTTTTCTTTTGCCTTGGTGTCTCACATCAGGATGACTGATATACCATTGAGGGAGGCGAGGGTGACAGGAAGGGGCCAGGTTGGGGTGGGAGGAGAGAAAATGAGTCTGATTTGGGCCGTCCAGAGAATGCTAGCCGTAGCTCTAATTTATCGAATAGTCACTATGATTCCCTGATTCTCCATTTATCCTCTGTTTCTAAATGTGCTTTGGATTTTGTGTTAATCAGGGAAGACAACAGACACAGAGACAGCCCCTTGAAGGAAGTCTTTGCCACCTGTAGTCCCCGAGGGAAGGGCCTTGCCAGGCCAGGCCATGTGGGGGAGCAGGGGGAACGGGGAAGTCTGGCCCAGAGCCTTCACGCAGCTTTCACAGGGAGGGACTGGTGAAGCAGGATGGGCAAGTTGACCGAGTGTAGGGTTGCCTAGTTGGAATAATTTTGGTGGGCTCTGCGTTACAGGAGGGTCTAGTACCGGGCCCTGGGGTGATTTAGGGCAAGGGGACAGTCTTCTGAACTGCCAGAGGCTGATAAAAGGAGGTGGGTGGAGTCTGGATGGGTTGGTCTGAGTCCAAAGGCAGGTTATTTGCTCTCTCTAGGAATATGCTGACCCTGGGAGGGGCAACCCCTCCCCCAGATCGGAGAAGCCCCAGACACCAAAGCATCATAAATCTAGAAACAGAGCACATGCCATCACGTCCCTCTGCTCTCAAGGATCCTCTCTTTTCAGTCTTAGCTGCTCACACCCATGGTCACTTTCTGTGCCTACCACTTTCTGTAACTTCATCAAACGTGTTCCAAGCGTCTGTCTTTGCAGTTCACTCTCTTACCTCGATGTTGATCATCCTCTGAACCCTGGAGCTACCCCTGCTGCTCCTACTGGCTTGTTTACTGCCCCTCGTCGGGCTCGTGGCACCTTCCTGCCCGATGCTTCAAGCCTCGGGGACTCGTTACCACTTCTCCAGGCAGGGGACCTCTACTCTCTTGCCCTTCTTGCTTTGTCATGCTTCGGGCTCAAACGTGGTTAGCATACTCTCTACTTAACCCTGCCTGCACTAGCAGGCTGAGCATGGCTGCTGACAGATATGCAACTGTACTGACCATTCTCGCTTTAACTTCCCGATCACCACCCTCAGGTGGGCCTCCCTGCTGCTCTGCAGTCACTGTACGTTTCCCAAGTTCACTCTGCCCACCATTTTCCTAAGTGATTATTTCATACCCTCCCTTCTGTTCTCAGATCTTCCATACTCCCCCCCACCCCCACCCGACTCCATTCAGTGGTGATCTGGCTTCTTACATCAATGACAAAAACAGACACAGTCACGAGAACCTCCGCCAGTCCTGTCCTACCTTGTCTGCTGACCTGCACCTGCCCACGTGCTCCGCCTTCTCCTTTGTTCCTTGGACACGCTTGGCTAGCTCCCAGCGCCACTGACCTTCCACTTACACGCCACATCCCGCCTTCTGTCTGCTGCTCCAGGACTCACTCCAGCAATCCTTTCTCACCTCTACAATTTCTCTCTTTACCTGATATTTCTGTTCGGGTACGCTCACGCCGCTGGTTTGCCATCTTCGAAGAAGATTCTCTCCACCTCACCTGCCCTTCCAGCCACTGCTACATCCCTCCTTCCCCTCCCTGCAAAACTTCTGGAAAGAATTGGCTGTGATTCTGCCCCTAACTTCTCTTCTCATGTTCTCTCTCGATCCTGTTCCAACTGGGCCTTTACTATGATCATACACCTCCAAAATTGCTCTTATGAAGGTCTAAGGCCAATTTTCAGTTCTCATCTTACTTGACTTGTCAGGAACATTTGATGCATTGATTGCTTGACCCTCTTCGGGACACTTTGTGCACCTGCCTTCACATCACCTGCCACCTGGGTTTCCCATCTACCCACTAGTCTCTCTTTGTCCCCCTGATCCCTTAAGGTTGGAGTCATCAGAGCTCAATTCTTGGACTTCCTCTCTTTATTGTCTACACTCGCTGATCTCACCCAGTGCCTTTAAAACGAGAGTATCTCCAGCCCAGTCCACGTTGTGAATCTGAGATTCAAATATCCAACAGCCTAAGGAATATCTCCATCTGGATGTGTAACAGGCATCCCAAATTTAGTAAGTCCCCACATTGCCATATCCCCAGCTGAGCTCCATCAGACCTGCTCTTTCCACAGACTTCCTCATCTGCATAAGACTTCACCCTGCCCATTGCTCAGGCCCCAAAATTTGAAGTCATTCATTAAAAAAACAACAATTTTATCAAGATATAATTTGACTATCATACAATTCACCCACTTGAAGTGTAGAACTCCATGGCTTTTAAAGTATTTGCAGAGTTGTGCAACTGACACCAGTCAATTCAGAACATTTCGTCACTCCAAAAAGAGACCCAGTACCCTTTGCGGAGGCCATTCTTGACTCCTCTCTCATGGCCCGCCTGGAATCCGTCAGCAAGCCCTGTGGGCTCTGCCTTCGGGATCATTCTGAATATTCCACCCCTCCACACCTCCACTGAGCACCCAAAATCCCACCACCTCTTGCCTGGGTTGTCGTGACAGCTTCTTAGCTGGGGTCCCTGTGCCCTCCCTGACACCCCTTCAGAATGTTCTAACCAGCAGGCACAGCCATGTCCCAAGGCAGACTACATCCCTCTGCTTGATGGTTTCCACCTCACTCAGGAAAGCCAAAGTCCTCGCAACGGGCTGCAAGACCCGGCAAACTCAGTCCCATGACAGCTCTGACATCACTGTTACTCCCGGGCTTCCGTCACTCTGGCCTCTTGTCCCCCCCACCCGGCCAACATTCACCCTCTCATGGTCATTCTCTCTGCCCGCAAAATCCCTCACCTAGACGCTCCCGTGGTTCACTTCCTCACACAGTGGACTTACTAGAAAGCTCGAACCTCAGCCTTCACTTGCTGCCTCTCTCATGTTCAGAGAAGCTTCTAGTGAAGGGGGATGAGGGAGGATGAGTGGACAGTAGGGCAGCTGGATATTTGAATCTCAACATTCCAGGTAAGTCTTGGGACAGCTAGGCATGGCCTGCCCTGGCACCTGTTACAATGGGTCAGCACTCATGTCTTCAAACTGGGCAGAATCCTGGATCGGAAAAATCTGAAGCAATTGGATAAAAATGAAGGTTCCTAGGCCCTGCCCATGATCTACCAAATCAGAAGCTGAGAGAATCTTTATTATCAATAAGCTCCACACCTATTTATTTTCTTATTTGTTTTTTAAGTTTTTATTTTAATTCTGGTTAGTTAACATACAGTGTAATATTAGTTCTAGGTGTACAGAATGTTGATTCAACACTTCCCTACCTCACCCAGTGCTCATCAGGACAGGTGCACTCCTTCATCCCCATCACCTGTTTCCCCCATCTCCTATCCCCTCCCCTCTGGTGAGCAGCAGTTTGTTCTCTATAGTTAAGGGTCTATTTCTTGGTTTGTTTCTCTCTCCCCCTACCCTCTCTCTCTCCTACCCCCCCTTTGTTTGTTTGTTTTGTGTCTTAAATTCCACATATGAGTGAGATCATATGGTGTTTGTTTTTCTCTGACTGACTTATTTCACTTAGCATTATACTCTCTAGCTCCATCCATGTTGCTGCAAACGGCAAGATTTCATTCTTTTTTATGGCTGAGTAATATTCCATTACATATATACCACTTATTTTTAAATTAATTATTTAATTTATTTTTTGGGGGGGGCAAAGGGAGAGGGAGAGAGAGTCCCAAGCAGGCTCCATGTACAACACAGAGCCTGACACAGGCTCAAGATCTCACAACCCTGAGATCATGACCTGAGCTGAAATCTAGAGTTGGACGCTTAACTGGTGCCCCAATATACCACATCTTCTCTATCCATTCGTCACTCAGTGGACACTTAGGCCGCTTCCATATCTTGGCTATTTGCAGATAATGATGCTACAAACATCGGGGTGCATGTATCCCTTTGAATTAGTGTTTCTGTATTCTTTTTTTTTTTTTTTAAGATTTTTATTTATTTATTTGACAGAGAGAGGCAGCGAGAGAGGGAACACAAGCAGGGGGAGTGGGAGAAGGAGAAGCAGGCTTCCCGAAGAGCAGAGAGCCTGATGCGGGGCTCAATCCCAGGACCCTGAGATCACGACCTGAGCCGAAGGCAGATGCTTAACCGACTGAGCCACCCAGGCGCCCAGTGTTTTTGTATTCTTTAGGTAAAATATCCACTAATGCAATTGCTGGATCATAGGGTAATTCTATTTGTAATATTTTGAAGGACCTCCATACTGTTTGCCGGAGTGGCTGCACCAGTTTGCATTCCCACCAACAGTGCACGAGGGTTCCCCTTTCTCCACATCTTCTCCAACACCTTTTGTTTCTTGTGTTGTTGATTTTAGCCATTCTGACAGGTGTGAGGTGACATCTCATCGTGTTTTGATTTGCATTTCCCTGATGATGAGTGATGTTGAGAATCTTTTCATGTGTCTGTTGACCATCTGTATGTCTTCTTTGGAAAAATGTCTGTTCATGTCTTCTGCCCATTTTTAGTTGGATGATTTGTTTTTTGGGTGTTGAGTTGTATAAGTTCTTTGTGTATTTTGAACACTCATCCTTTATTAGATATGTCATTTCCAAATATCTCCCATTCTGTAGGCTGCCTTTCAGATTTGTTGGTGGTTTCCTTCGCTGTGCAGAAGCTTTTTATTTTGTTGGAAGTCCCAGTAGTTTATTTTTGCTTTTGTTTCCCTTGCCTCAGGAGACATATCTAGAAAGAATTGCTATGGCCGATGTCAAAGAGGTTACTGTTTGTGTTCTCCTCTAGGATTTTTATAGTTTCAGGTCTCATATTGAGGTCTTTCATCCATTTTGAATCTATTTTTGTGTATCGTGTAAGAAAGTGGTCCAGTTTTATTCTTTGGCATGTTGCTGTCCAATTTTCCCAACACCATTTGTTGAAGAGACTGTCTTTTCCCCATTGGATATTCTTTCCTGCTTTGCCGAAGATTAAATGGCCATTAGTTGTGGGTTCATCTCTGGGTTTTCTATTCTGTTCTAATGATCTATGTGCCTGTTTTTGTGCCAATACCATGCTGTCTTGATGACTACAGCTCTGTAATGTAATTTGAAGTCTGGAATTGTGATGCCTTCAGCTTTGCTTTTCTTTTTCAAGGTTGTCTTGACTCTTCAGGGTCTTTGGTGATTCCATACAAATTTAGGATTATTTGTTTTAGCTCTGTGAAAAATGCCATTGGTATTTTGATAGGGATTGCATTAAATCTGTAGATTGGTTTGGGTAGTAGAGACATTTTAACAATATTTGTTCTCCCAATCCATGAGCATGGAGTGTCTTTCCATTTCTTGGTGTCCTCTTCAATTTCTTTTGTCAGTTTTCTGGGTACAGGCCTTTCACCTCTTTGGTTAGGTTTATTCCTAGGTATCTTATTATTTTTGTCCACACCCATTTCTTAGGCATGTTACAGGGTTTGATTGTCTATATTTATCCCTCCCCCACACCAATCTGTGAGGAGCTGTGTTTTCAGATTGTGTGATTGTGACTCAGGTTCAGGGTGCTCTGGAACTCAGATTTTCTGGTCAGTTAACTATTTAAAAACTCTTTTTCCTTATTTTCCTCTAACTTTAAGGCACTGGATTCTACTTTCGTGATTTTCATACCGCTTTGTGGGGAATAGGCCATCCAGCTTTTTGTTTTGGACAAATACTTCTCCTTTTTTTTCTTCCTAAATTTGCATCTGTGATTCTTTTCAAGACAAAACTTGTCTCATTACTCTCAGTGTGCCTCAAGTACCTGGCGTGGTACATTGGCACAGGAGATGCTAATAAGTATCTAAGGAATTCGATTACGTGATAATGATGCGGAGCAAGGGCTGTTAATAGTTACTAGTCATTGGAATGGGTGACAGCTCTTTAACCACGGAGGGCTCAGCATCACCCCGCTCTGTCTGTGGGGGTGGGCATTAGCAGCGTGAGCCATAGCAGGTCTGCGGTCTGAGGGGAATCGTCCCCCAAATCAAATCCTGATCTACATAGTTTTGGGGTCAAATGTGGTTCTGACTCAAGATGAACCAGAGACTCCTGCCCTCAGGGTCTTTGGCACAAATTATGCAGATGACGTGGCTCCTTAATAACCGCTTCATAGTTCTCCAGTCTTCATCGGAATGTGGAACCCTGGTTTGGAGTCCTAAGCCATAAACAACAAGCCAGAATGACTCTGCAGCTTTCAGGAGAAGAAAGGCCTGAAGACTTTGTATGTTTCCATACATATGGCCTTTCAAACATCTCTACTGTCCAACCCCCCCCCCCGTCATTGTCCTGTAGATGCAGGAGGGGGCACGTTTTAGGGCTTCAGCAGTGGACGCGGGTGTAGCAGAAATGCAGCACAGCCAGATTAGGAAGTGCGGGGAGTCGAGGAGCAAAGCTGCACGTATGTCAGCAAAGGAGATGCTAGCAGTGGAGGGTGGACCGCAGAACCAGAGGCATGGAGTGGGGGCCAAAAGGAGATGGCAGAGCCGCAGGCTCCGGGTGCCCGCATAGTTCTGAATTAGCTGTTGTGGTTCAGCCCCCACCTGCTGGGTTCAAATGCATCGCAGAGAGCAGGGGGCCAGTGAGAAGGGCTTTTAAAGAGCAAGATGCTTGTCTTCCTGCTCAGGTTCTGAGCCTTTCGAGGCATTGTGGTGTCTGGAGGAAATCAGAAATGATCACCTCTTTGAAGGTGTCTTGATCCTCAGCCCTGTTGCAAAATGTCAGATGCATGCGAGTAGCTAATGTCCTCCAGCATCATTCAGATACCCTTTGTGTATCGGTCATCTGTCCTGCTGACTCAAGGGCTGGGATGAAGGACACTAGTGGAACCAGAGCTGGAGAAACTGCCCCCGAGGATGGGACAGCCAGCAGCCCAAATGCCCAGCATGCCAAACTGTGCCATGACATTCTCAGCAGAGGACATTCTGTCTCGTGGGCTGGGGCAATACGTGGCAGAACTGCGGTTCCGAGAAACCATCTCAGAGCAGGAGGTGAGCTGGGAAGGGCTCGTGTGAGGTAGGCGTGTGTTGGAACCTCTAGCTGAGCGACTAATGTTCTGGGCTGGACTCAGACACGAGTGGGGACTCGCAGAGCTCAGTGGGAAGCCAAGGCAGGCAAGGACCTACTCTCACGGGCGGGGTGGATACAATGAGCAGGAGGAGGCTCAAAGTCCAGCGCTGTGGAGGGCATTGAAGAACTCTGCTGCCCTCACCATCAGAGTTGTGCTGCTGCCGAAAAAGAGAGCACAACCCATTTGAGGACCGAGCCTCGAGCCACCCTACCTGTTCTGTCTTTTGTTCTTTCTCTTGACTCCCCTGCTATGTATCCTCACAGTTCATTTGACACATTGGGAATGAATCCAGGAACACTACCTCCCCCTGGGGAACTTCTTCATGGCAGTTAGCCTAGTAAAATGTGGGCTGCGTCCCTGGATAGGGGACTACCTGGGCCTCTCTCCCTTACCCTGGGCCGAAGGTGGGGAGCAAATGAAGAAGCAGGGGCACCTTTCTTTCCAACCATAGGAAGCTCTGTTTTGTGCTCCTATCCAGTTCCGTCTTCCATTATCATCCTCCCCCTAAACCGTCATCCCAATCATGTTAATGCCCCTGAAAATCATGGCTTCCTCACCCAATGTTTATGGCAGCATTATCTACAATAGCCAAGATATGGAAGCAGCCCAAGTGTCCATCAGCAGATGAATGGATAAAGAAGATGTGGTATATATACACTGGAATATTATTCGGCCATGAAAAAAACTGAAATCTTGCCACTTGCAATAACATGGATGGAGCTAGAGAGTATAATGCTAAGCAAAATAAGTCAGAGAAAGACAAATACCATATGATTTCACTCAAATGTAGAATTTAAGAAACAAAACAAATGAGCAAAGGGGAAAAAAGAAACAGAGAGGCAAACCAAAAAACAGATTCTTAACTCTAGAGAATATACTGATGGTTACTAGAGGGGTGGTGGGTGGGGGGATGTGGATGAAGGAATGCATCTGTTGTGATGAGCGCCACGTGTCCTATGGAAGTGTTGAATCACTATAAACCTAATAATCATACCTAAACCTAATATTACACTGTAATCACTAACTGGAATTTAAATAGAAACTTAAAAAACAATTATATCTTAAAAAACAAGACCAAAAAAACCCCAACAAAATGGGGCGCCTGGGTGGCTCAGTCGGTTGGGTGTCCGACTCTTGGTTTCAGCTCGGGTCATGATCTCATGGGTTAGGGGATCGAGCCCCGCATCGGGCTCCTCACTCACCAGGGGGTCTGCTTGAAAGAGTCTCTCCCTCTGCACCCCAACAAATAAATAAATCTTTAAAAAACAAACACAAGGGCGCCTGGGTGGCTCAGTTGGTTAAGCGACTGCCTTCGGCTCAGGTCATGATCCTGGAGTCCCTGGATCGAGTCCCGCATCGGGCTCCCTGCTCAGCAGGGAGTCTGCTTCTCTCTCTGACCCTCCCCCCTCTCATGTACTCACTCTCTCTCATTCTCTCTCTCTCAAATAAATAAAATCTTTAAAAAAATAAAAATAAAAATAAAAATAAAAAACAAACACAAAACACCCATAGCTTCCTTTCCTGTCTCTGGATCTCACAAACAACACCTTGGTCTACTCTCTACTTGTAATTCACCAAGTGACTCAAGTCAGGCTTCCTGTTTCTTTTCTGTTACCATGTATGGCCTGAGAATGTTGCTGCCTCATGAGCTCACAGAGCAAGTAGCTTGAGAGGCTTGTTGAGATGGTTCTCTGAGGCTCCTTAATGAGAGGGGATGAGGAAGAATGAGCAACATATACTTACAGACAAATCAATTAGTGGCCTGAAAACTACACTGGAATCTTTTATGTCACAATGATGCTATTCTCTGCCCTAAATTAGTGGTTGCCTAATCATCAGTTTTAAAAATATAGTTCCCTGGGCAACTCCTCTGGAGATGTGGACTCAGTGGACCTGGGGTGGGCACAGGGCACCTGCATTAACAAGAACTCAACGTTCCTCAAAAAGTTGAAAATAGAGCTACCCTACGACCCAGCAATTGCATTACTGGGTATTTACCCCAAAGATACAAATGTAGTGATCCGAAGGGGCACCTGCACCCCAACATTTATAATAGCAATGTCCATAATAGCCAAACTATGGAAAGAGCCCAGATGTCCATCGATAGATGAATGGATAAAGAAGATGTGGTACATACATACAATGGAATATTATGCAGCCATCAAAAAGTGAAATCTTACCATTTGCAACAACGTGGATGGAATTAGAGGGCATTATGCTAAGCAAAATAAGTCAATCAGAGAAAGACAATTATATGATCTCACTGATATTTGGAATTTGAGAAACAAGGCAGAGGATCATATGGGAAGAGAGGAAAAAATAAAACAAGATGAAATCAGAGAGGGAGACAAACCTTAAGAGACTCTTAATCTCAGGAAACAAACTGAGGGTTGCTGGAGGGGAGGGTGTGGGTAGAAGGGGTAACTGGGTGATGGGCATGAAGGAGGGCACGTGATGGAATGAGCACTGGGTGTTGTATGCAACTGATGAATCACCGAACTCTACCTCTGAAACTAATAATACATTGTATGTTAATTAATTGAATTTAAATTTTAAAAAATTAAAAAAAAAAAACAAAAAGAACCCCAAGAACTCAACGGATTTTTCAGGTCCAGAAAGTTTGGAAGACTCTGTCTTCAGGTGTGTACTGCTAAATAGTGTCCACAGGATCCAAGGGTGTATACATCATTTTGCTCTGTATCCACATCTTCTTAGAAAAACTTATTGAGGACACCCGGGTGGCTCAGTCGGTTAAGCGTCTGCCTTTGGCTCAGGTCATGATCCCAGGGTCCTGCATTGGGCTCCCTTCTCAGCGGGAAGCCTGCTTCTCCCTCTCCTCCCCACTTGTACTCTCTCACTGTCTCTCCTCCTCTCTCTCTCAAATAAATAAAATCTTTAAAAAAAAAGAAAAACTTATTGAAATAACATTAGAGTTGAAAACATAAACTATCTTTATTTCTGCTGTTCGAATATAGTGATTCCTCATATACTACACTCACATTTTACATACTTGTAAATGTAAAAATACCAAAAGTTGGATTCTGCCTCTTTTTTGTTTACAAAATATATCAGAAACATTTTTTCCTTGGTGTTTCATAAGGTTGTAATTATAATGTTAAACGTCTATAATTTAAGTATTTACCAAGTACTGGGTATTTTGATTGTTTCGAATTTTTTGTTTATAGCACAGATGATGTAATAAATATTTTGTGTATATAGGTTTTACCTTTAAAAATTTTTAGTTTTTCAGGAATGGTATTAGTGAATTAGTGAATTAAAGAGTTTGCATATTTTAAGGCCAAAGTGATTAATATTGGAATATAAAATATTTCCTCATCAGTAGAACTTGATTAACTAGTTTTATGTTTAAAATGCTCGTGAATCTGTAATACATTTCCTTCACTTTTTCATATTTAAAAGTCCATTTTCCTTTATTTGCATTATGATGGTTTAGTGGGAATGTTGTTTATACAGGGATGGCCTCTCTGATGAAACCTCGGGAATGTCACTGAAGGCAAAGGAACAAGTCAAATGTCCTGAGGTAGGTGTGTACTTGAGAATATGGGAATGTGGGGGACGAGCTGGGGGCAGATCTCAGAGGGCCCTGCAGGCCATGCAGGCACGTTGGAGGATATACTGAATGAGAAAGGGAACGGCAGGGGAGTTTTGAGCAGAGGAGTCACATGTATGTCATGGGTCACTGGGGGGAACAGTAGAGTGGCCGAGGATGGAGGCAGGGAGACCAGTCGGAGGCTCCCGCATCAGGCGGGGGATGGGTTAGCCCAGTGATGGGTATTAAGGAGGGCACGTATTGTATGGAGAACTGACTGTTATATGCAGACAATGGATCGTGGATCACTACAAAAACTAATGATGTACTGTATGGTGACTAACAATACATAATAAAACAAAAAAATAAATTAAAAAAACCCCACTGTAATGAAAATTAAAGTAAAATCAAGTGAAGCAATCAGAATGAAAAGAATATGGGCAGTAGAAACAGCAGGAAGCTAGGCGGGCTTGTTCCTGGGTAGAGACCAGGAGCCACGGGTTCCGAGCTCTGAGTATGAAAGACCCCAGGACAGAGGGAAGCAGATTCGACTACGGGATGTGCACAGAGTGATTTTGGGAGATTAAAGCAACTGTTCCTGGCAGAGAACAGGGAAAATATTTTTCTGCAGGTGCTCACAAAGGAAATCCTGTGTCATCTAGTAATCGACAGCCCCAGAAACATCTGTAGGGGCCCAAACTAGGTGATTCAGCTTCCTGCTGGTGGCTGAGAAAGATGGACACAATGCCTAGCTTTCTCTCTTGAAATTTTTCCTTCGCAACATTTTCAAATTTCTCCTGCTCTTTCGTTTTTTGAGCATTAGTGGAGAAGCCGTGAGGTCTTGGGCGGAAAATGAAGACCAAATGAGAAATCACTCTGACAGCCACCATTGTCATAAAGAGGGGCGGGAGAAGAAAAGGAGGATGTCACTCCCTAAATAAATCAACTGCTCCTTCATGTTGACAAACCAGCCCTCCTCCATAGTAGATGTGTGCCCTGTGTTCTGCCATCCTGCAGGTCAAATGCTAAATGTGCCATCAGGACACATAGATTCCAACACTGACATCTCCTGTTGAAACGACAATACGATACTTTTTCATCTCTCTGCTGTGAGATCTCAGCCCCACGATGCTACCCTCAGCAGCCCAGCTGGGTATGTCCTGCCTCGAGACTGCAATAAAGGGTGTTATCTGAAGGCTCAGCTGGGGAAGAGTCAGCTTCCAGCGTTATATGGCTGTTGACACGATTCCATGCTTCAACGGTTGTTGGACCCAGGCCTCCCTCAGCACCTTGCCATTTGCTTCATCAAAACTGGCAAGAGAGACGTTCTATGAGCAACATGAAAGCTGCAATCTCCTGCACCCTGATGCTGCACAGTAAAGACTCTGTTTGGTCCTGGCTCTGTTCCCAGGAGATAGCCTCTAAATCCTGAAAATTCCCTGAGCTGTGGGAGTGTCTTGTTGCTCAAGGCGGCCCCTCTACCCTGTCGAGTTTCTGTTGAGGAGGTGACCCAGGGTGCGCAGTCCGGAAGACCAACCATGGAACGGGGGGTTGGGACTTTGGCTCAACCTCCTGTGAGGGAAAGGTTGGAGACAGAGTCCAGCCACACCAGTAACTGATGGTAGAGCAACCACGCACACAAGGAAACTCCAGTAAGAACTCTGGACACTGAAGCTCAGGGGAGCTTCCTGGTTGGTGAGCCCATCGGTGTGCCGGGAGGTCCATGTGTCCTGATTCCACAGGGAGAGGGTGCAGGAAGTCTCATTTGGGACCCTCTCCAGCTTTGCCCTGTCCTGATTTATATCTGTCACAATACAACAGTAATTGTAAGTACTTTCCTGAGTTCTGTGAGTTGTTCTAGGGAATGATTGAACCTGAGAGGTAGTGAGAATTCCTTGGATGTGGAGCCAGCTGCTTCGAAGTGGGGGCCACCTGGTGGGCTGTGCCCCTGGGCGCCCAGAGTCTGAGCTCCCTGCAGGTGCCTGGCGTAAGACTGCACAGCAGTATTGCACCTAATCCTTTGTTCTGTGGGTTAGAAGCAAGGCCCCAGGATTGGCCCACACTGCAGGGCAAGCGGATCAGGAGCAGGCACGGACACCAGGAGGAGAGACACCTGAGAAGCTTTCCATCACAGTCACGGTAGTCCTCGCGGCGGGGTGACTCGGCTTAGAACACACCTGCATTCATTAGATGCCCATGACATCATAGAGGATGGAGTTCTAATGGGTTTCGTGTAGTCTAGTTTCAACGTCTCATACAGACGAGAAAAGGCAGGTTTAGGGAGTGCAGGTGTCTGACTTGAGAGCATGCAATGGGCTGGTGCCAAGGTCAGGACAGGAACCCCACGCTCTTTCCGGATACCATGCCGACCGTGAGTCTAGCCCCCCAGTCGGCGGGCACTGCTGTAGATTCATAGTTACATCCCTGAGAGCACGTGCACAGGGCTGATGGAGCCCTTCCCAGACACCGGGAGACACCAAGGCTGGCAAGATTCGGGAGGCAAGGCTTTTAACTGGCAGAAAAGTGTAAAAGCTCTTCGTTTCCTGCACGTGATGCATTGATTTTTTCTCATTTATTAGAAAATCGAATTAAGAGGGAAGCACAGCGTTTCAGAGGCTAGAAAACCACAGTGCAAAGCAAAAGGGCACGAAGCTCCAGACCAACAGTCCAGGGAGCATTGGCGGTGTTCTCTAGACCGACAGCATGTGAATTCGGCTTCTCGATTAGCACCACGAACAGTGAGGGGTCCTGCGACTGGACTCACGCTGCCCACACCTCGCTAGCGGATCGCGCACCGTGTGCTGAACGGGACTGACCTCACGCAGGTGGCCAGGAAAACTGCTTCCGGGACACGTCCAGACGCTGCTTGCGGCCACTCCGATTGGTTTACAGAACAGCGTCTGCTGACTCTGATTGGTTTACAGAACAGCATCTGCTGACTCTGATTGGTTTACAGAACAGCATCCCTTGACTCTGATTGGTTTACAGAACAGCGTCCCTTGACTCTGATTGGTTTACAGAAGAGCATCACTTGATCCTGATTGGTTTACAGAACAGCATCTGCTGACTCCGATTGGTGTACAGAACAGCGTTCGCTGACTCTGATTGGTTTACAGAACAGCATCTGCTGACTCTGATTGGTTTATAGGACAGCGTCCCTTGACTCTGATTGGTTTACAGAAGAGCATCTGCTGACTCTGATTGGTTTACAGCACAGCATCAGTCGATTGCAGGACCCCGCAGCCCTGGGCGTCGCGGGGTCGCATCGCGGGGTCGCATCGCGGGGTGGCATCGCGGGGTGGCATCGCGGGGTGGCATCGCGGGGTGGCATCGCGGGGTGGCATCGCGGGGTCGCATCGCGGGGGGCGGGAAACAGCGCTGCGCTCGCTCGCTTGCAAAGCGAAGCTCCTATTCACACCGTGATTCGGGACTGACGGGGCGCGGGCTGCCAGAGGCCTTGTTGGGGGAAGGCCTTCTTCCAGAGCGTTCACGACGTCAGCATCTGCCTCAGAGTTGCTTTCTTCCTCAGAGGTCAAACGAGTGAATGTACATAAAGGGCTTCGGACGCGCCTCCCGCGTGAGGAGTTGCACTGGTGTTTGCTCCCGTCTCCGGCTTCTTACCGTCGAAATCACGGGTTTCGCTGCATGACCCTTGCAGCCTCGGCTGTCAGTCTGTCCTGCAGCGGACGTTCGCCGGACCCCGGCTGTGCGTCCCCGGCCCGGGTGCAGGCAGCGTGCGGCCGGGGTTGTTCCGAGAACTTCGTGGCCCCCACGGTTTGGGGATCGGCATCTGCGTGATGCACGGAGAACCGGAGCGCTTTCCGGGAGCCGGCGGGCAGGACGCGTCTGCGTCGTGGCCCCCGGGCAGCAGGCTGTGCGCCGACGGCCCCCGTGACGGAGGGGTTCCGGAGGAGGCGCGGGAACAGAGCCCGGGACTCTGTCTGCGACCCCCTCCCCCGCGGACACGAGCGAGCTGAGCAACTCCCATTTGTGCGGCGGCTGTGAGCCGGGCGGCGGTCATTTGTACCTGCGGAGTCACGCCCAGTAGCAGTCAAGACAGAGACTGGCGCAGCTCGAGTGGAGCCTGCTGTCGTGTGGGAGCCTTCCAGAAACAGGGGTGGGGCGCCGCGGGCCGCGTGGGGGGCCGTGTGGCGGGCCGTGGGCCGCGTGGGGGGCCAAGTGGGGTGCCGGGGGCCGTGTAGGGGGCCGTGTGGGGGGCTGCGGGCCGCGTGGGGGGCCGCGGGCCGCGTGGGGGGCCGTGGGGGGTGCCGCGGGCCGTGGGGGGGCCACAGGCCGCGTGGGGTGCCGTGTAGGGTGCCGTGGGCCACGTGGGGTGCTGCGGGCTGTGTGGGGGGCCGTGTGGGGGGCCGCGGGCCGTGTGGGGGGCAGCAGGTTGTGTGGGGTGCCCTGGGGGCTCTCACGGGGAACCACCTGGTTCAGAGGTCAGGGGATGCTTGGCACAGCTCCTCCCGAAGGATGTGTGGGAATCAGGTAAGGGGGCAGGAGTGTGGGGGCTCAGTGACGGGAGAGCGGGCTGACATGGAGGAAGGCCGCCGTTTCTTATCGTTAAGTGGAGGCAGTAATGATTGGAGAGGCCGTTCATACACACAATCTTGTCAAATTACCTGGTCTCGTGCAAGGAGCAGCAAAAAGCCACTAAAGCATTTTTTCAGGGGGACGGTATGATCAGACTTTGTTCTAGAAAGGGCTGTGTGGCTGCTGTGTGGGGAGTGGGGTGGCAGGGCAGAAAGCTGGAGGCAGGGAGGCTGTGGTGGCCCCCGGAGTTGAGGCTGGGTCCTGGCCCGGAAGGTGGGAGTAGCCAGGCCCCAGCACCCAAAATCAGCAAACATCCCGGAGGTGGGATGGACAGGCCTTGGTGACCGGCCCACGTCTCCTCTTTCCCATGGATCCATCTATGTGTTCAAGGGTGGCCTTCGTTCCTTTGCTCCCTTTCTGCTCCCTCTCCACCTGGCTTTGCAGTGTTGGATGCCTTCCCTCCCCTCTTCATGCACCATCAGTGGATTTTCTTAGCAAAGCTCCACGGCTTTCCCACCTCCTTTATCCACCCATGTTCCAAATCGGTTTTTACTTTTATTGCAGCTTTAGTGCACTGAAGAGTCAAGTCATGCTGCAAGGCTTGTGAGAATTTTTGCATCTCCCTGCTCTCTATTTCTTGCCTCAGAGGCGACAGCTTTTAAATCCCTCAGCTGGTCCTTCTGGCATTTTCTTCCTGTCTCTGATGTGCTCACATCCACTCCTTGCTTGGGTGACCCACGTGCTCCGGTCGCTTTGCGAGAAACTACGTAGGAGGGAAATTTTTGAGACTGTTGGGAAAATGCCTTCATTTTACCTTTACGCGTAACATATATGAGACAGAATTTTGGGCTGATAATCATTTTTCCTCAGAATTTTGAAAGCAGCGCTCCATTTCCTTCTGTCTTCTTGACATTCTGATTCCTGATTCTTGATGTGAGGCCTGCTTTCTTTCCTGAAATCCTTTATGGTCTTCCCTTTGCCTCTGGTGTTCTGAGACATCGTGTTCACGTGTTTTTCTGTGGTTCATTTCCTTACATCGTGCTGGACATTAGGTGGGCCCTTTCCATATGAAAACAGCCCTTTCAGTTCTGGGAAATTTTCTTGAATTATTTTTTTGATGATTTCCTTCCCTCAATTTTTTTCTATCCCTTCTTTGTAGAACTCTTATTATGCCAATGCTAGGCATTCTTTTTTTAAATTTTATTAAGGTTTTTTTTATTTTAATGTAGTGTAGTTAACTTATAGTGTTATATTAGTTTCAGGCATGTAATAAAGCGATTCAACAATTCTTTTTTTTTTTTTACTTTATTTATTTAGAGAGCATGAGTGGGGGGAGGGGCGGAGGGAGAGAGAATCTCAAGCAGACTCCCTGCTAAGTGCAGAGCCCTACATGGGGCTCGATCTCAAGACCTTGAGATCAGGACCTCAGCTGAAACCAAGAGTCGATGCTTAACCAACTGAGCACCCAGGTGCCCCAGTGATTCAACAGTTCTCTACATTACTCAGTGCTCATCACGATAAGTGTGCTCTTAATCCCCATCACCTATTTCACCCATCCCCCCCCACCTCCCCTCTGGTAACCACCTGTTTGCTCTCTAGAGTTAAGAGTCTGGTTTTTTTGTCTCTTTCTTTTGTTTCTTAAATTCCAGATCATATGGTATTTGGCTTTCTCTGACTGACTTATTTCACTTAGTATTATACCCTAGTATACCTTAGTAGTATACCCTCAAGATCCATTCATGTTGTTGCAAATGGCAAGATTTCATTCTTTTTTATGGCCGAATAATATTCCATTGTGTGTGTGTGTGTGTGTGTGTGTGTGTGTGTACACACACGTTCCATATTTATTCATTCATCTATCCATGGACACTTGGGCTACTTCCATATCTTGGCTATTGTAAATAACGCTGCTGAAAACATCGGGGTACATGTATTTCTTGAATTAGTTTTTTTTTTTTTTTTTAATGAGAGAGACAGCACATGAGAGGGGGGAGGGTCAGAGGGAGAAGCAGACTCCCTGCCGAGCAGCGAGCCTGATGCAGGACTCGATCCCGGGACTCCAGGATCATGACCTGAGCCGAAGGCAGTCGCCCAACCAACTGAGCCACCCAGGCGTCCTTGAATTAGTATTTTTGTATTCTTTGGGTAAATACCCAGTAGTGCAATTGCTGGGTCATAGGGTAGTTCTATTTGTAACTTTTTGAGGAACTTCCATACTGTTCTCCAGAGTGGCTGCACCGGTTTGCTTTCCCACCAACGGTGCACGAGGGTTCCCTTTTCTCCACATCCTCGCCAACCCCTGTTGTTTCTTGTGTTGTTGATTTTAGCCATTCTGAGAGGTGTAAGGTGGGATCTCTTTGTGGTTTGATTTGTATTTCTCTGATAATGAATGATGTTGAGCATCTTTTCATGTGTCTGTTGGCCATTTGTATGTCTTCTTTGGAGAAGCGCCTGTTCATGTCTTCTGCCCATTTTTTAGTTGGATTGTTTTGTTTTTGTTAGCTTTTCCTCTCTTTTTTTAAAGTAATCCTAACACTCAACATGGGACTCGAACTCATGACCTGGAGATCAAGAGTCACACGTTCTTCCGACTGAGCCAGCCAGGCGACCCGGTCTCTAAATATTCTTATTTCTTGAATGCTGTTTCTGCCTTCTCATCTGTCTGAGGTTATTAGTTATAGTTTTGTGCTGTCTCACTATCTCTGTGGTCTCTGTGTCCTCTGAGTTTTCTTTTCTTTCCTTTTTTTTTTCCCTTGTGTGTTTGTTGTGATCTGTTTCCCATGCTGGAGATTTTCCTCAGCTGCCTGGTGGGTCTTAGATGTCTGCTTATATTTGAGAGAGTCACCCTTGCAGGCTGTCTGGAGACTCTGAGTGTGTGGATGGGGCTTGTTCATGGGCTTTGCCAAATGATGGAGGTGGAGGCATGTCACCGGGAACCCTTCAGCTAGAATCTTAAGTCTTTCCTCTTTGGACTGGTTCTTCTTCTGTACAGAAGGATCCGATAATATTTTCCCAGTAGGAAAGGGGTTGAGCTGAAAGTATTTCCTTCTATCTGTTGAGAACAGTATGCCTACCCTCCACAGAGCCCTCTGTCCAGACAGTGTACCTCCTACTGTTGGGGTGGGGCAGGGGGAGAGGGGGGCTCAGGGGCCTGTTAGGGATCCCTTTCTACCTCGGGCTTTTCTTAATAGGCTCTTCCAACATCAGCAAGATGAAATCCAACAGGGGCAAACTCTAACGTCCTGTACTTGAAATGAAAATTCCAATTAACCCAGAACGAAAGAGGAGGTGTTTAATGCCTGCTCATGGGAAAGAGACTGAGAGCAATGTAATTCGGTGATGTGATACGGCTGTCCTTCAGATGCTAATCCACGCATGGGCTGCATTAAGGCAAGTGGAACCCTCCCTGTCCCAGCATCCTTCTGTGCCCTGAGGTCATCTACTCACATTCAGGCATTTGAATGGACCCTGAGTCCTTGACTTGCCTATCCTCATTAATCATGAACCCTGGGCTTGGGCATTTCCACTGAAGACTGTCTCCACCCTCGCCAGACTGTGAGGATTGGCCTGGTCCAGGAGCCCAATAGTCAGAATTACGGATCCAGTAGAAGGCAGGGATCTATGCAGGTAGAGCAGTGTTAAGGAGTATGTGTTGCCAGAGGTCAAGAATGGGTCAGGAATCCAGGGAGGCAAGTCACCAGTGAAGGGGCAGGCAAGTCCCCAGACCCAGGCAGACAGAGAACTCAGGCCCAATGCCAGCACTCAGAACACCGTGACCCTCCTTGGGGGGCAGATCAGAAATCTAAGATTGCGTGGGTGTAAGCTTGAAAGTCACTTGTCACTGCAATTATACCTGGTCAGACGGGGTCAGACTCCAGAGAGGGAGGGTTCTGCTGACCTAACTGGAGAGAGCTTCCGGAATGTTGTACTTCCTCCTAACTGGCCACCTGAGGGAAAAAGTATGTGGTGATACGTGATTCTTGGCCATCATAGCGCACTCTGGCCAAAGAGCCAATCCATTCATTCCCCTAAAATTCAGCTGGGGAGAACAATTTCATCATGAGGGATAGATAAGAGGCAGGTGTGATGACAAATTCCCACGATACGCTTTTAGGAACCGATGGGGCAAAAATCAAACAGCCTCTCCTGTCTGACCGTCGGAAACGAGCTACCACCCCTCCTCTAGAGGTCCTGTGGTAGCTTCCAGGTCTTTCTCTGTAGCACCAGTGTTTGCGGCCAGGCTAGGGTCTGGAGGCTGCTGGGGAGAATAATACTCGGTGAGTAACATGTTCAGTGCATATCTGTCGGCATTGCGTGGCGGGGTGGGTGACCCACGGCCAGGCCACCGAGTCCTGTGGCTGGAACGGCCACTGCTCTTACAGTAAATGGCACAAGGATGAAAGGAGACCAGAACGGAAGCGCCGACCTCGCTCCCTATGAACTTTTCCATCCCCTTCACTCAGACTCATTTTATTTTATTTATTTATTTATTTATTTTTAAAGATTTTACTTATTTATTTGACACAGAGAGACACAGCGAGAGAGGGAACATGAGCAGGGGAAGTGGGAGAGGTAGAAGCTGGCTTCCCGCGGAGCAGGGAGCCCGATGCGGGGCTCGATCCCAGGACCCTGGGATCATGACCTGAGCCGAAGGCAGATGCTTAACGACTGAGCCACCCAGGTGCCCCACAGACTTGTTTTATTTTCAGGAAGATTGTTCCTCTTGATCCACCCACACAGGAGTCCGTCCCTTATGTTTTTTGGCAAGACTTGAACATAAGCACCTTATCCTGGGAGCCTCCCTGAATTAAAAAACAAACAGAACACAACTGGAAAAAACTGCCAGAAGTCACTTAATTTAACTGTGCTGAGGAATGGCCTCACTTGGAGCCTATTTCAGGAAACTGACTTTGTTTTCTTGAAGACTCTCAGGGAAGAACGTCTCGTGGGCATGTGAGGCAAGTGCTTCAGGATTGGGCTTCAGCAGTCCGTCCCCGGGGGTCCCGCTTCTGGAGAGGGTGAAGCCCAGGGGGGGATCTGTGGAGTCTTTCGCTCTGAAATGATCACAGGAACATTAATTCCCACGAGGGCTGAAGCTGCAGGTTGTCCCACTCAGGTTCTCACTGGGCTCTCATCTTACTACACTTGCAGGGTGCTTTTCAAACCAGCACGAGGACATTCGTACAACTGCGGAGGGCAGGTGCAGATGAGGAAACTGAGGCACAGAGCACACTGTCGCAGTCTTGCTTTTGCAGCAAAGAGGGGGCTTTTCTCTGGCTGACGAGTTGTCTAGACAGTGGTTTTTGCAGATGGAAGATGAGTGCAGGGCAGCCCTCGGCGGGCCATCGCTCCGCGGGGTGGGAAAGTAAGGTGTGAGGCTGGGGGTACTGGGGAGGCTCGATGTGGGCTGCTGCCTGGGAAACATGTCTATTGCAGGGAGTTTTGTTTTGTTTTTTTTTTTTAGTGTTCAGTTAGCCAACATATAGTACATCATTAGTTTTTTTTTTTAAGATTTTATTTATTTATTTGACAGAGAAAGACACAGCAAGAGAGGGAACACAAGCAGGGGGAGTGGGAGAAGGAGAAGCAGGCTTCCCACAGAGCAGGGAGCCCAACGTGGGGCTCGATCCCAGGACGCTGGGATCATGACCTGAGCTGAAGGCAGACGCTTAAAACTGAGCCACCCAGGTGCCCCAACATCATTAGTTTTTCATGTAGTGTTTTTTGTGAGAAAGGTTTGTGACTCACCTTGAACAAATTAAGTAAACAAAAAAAAAAGAAAGAAAAGAAAAATAATGAGAAAGAAAGGAAGTTACCCTTAAAAATGATCCAATAGCAGTGGAATTTTCACATGCACACTGCCCGTGTTGGGAGGGGGTGTTGCTTCGGCCCTAACTTCCTGCACTGTTCCTTTGCCTTCTGCTTCTTTTCGACACCCTCTGGAAAAGATGGTGGGTAGGCTTTCTGGGGAGTGAGAACAGACCCACCGTTTGCTCTCGGCTGTCTGCCTCTCCCAGAGGACGCTCAGATTCCCTTTCAGACTTCTGAAGTAATGGCCACTCGTTACTTTTTCATCTCTTGACTGATGAGGTTTTGCTCCAATGGACGTTTGCTTGACCAGTTTAATTTTGTACTTTACATGAGTCAAAACCTTAAAAAGTAGATTTACTGAAATGTCTCTCGCCTTTGTGTCTTAGTCTGTATTCTGCATAGCACATTGTTGGAGGTTAAAAAAAGAATCATGATCTAAAAGTCTTGTCCTAAAAGTAAGATTAACGGTAATAACATGAGGTAGCCTTTCTTGTCACTGTTCAAAGACACGTCTAGCACGCTTTTGCAAACAAAGCCAAGGGAGCCACTCTCGTTGTCTTGGGAGATGGACCAAAGGAGACTCTGTGCTGGGATGGGATGTCCACCTTTGCTGGGGGTCATTCAGACCCCAGGCCAAACCTCACGTTGGGTCTCATTTGTCCCAAACCCCTCGCCTCGGTTCCTTGGCTTCTGCGCTTGCTGCAAACACAGTTGGCTTTTTTTTTTTTTAATATTTTATTTATTTATTTGAAAGAGAGACCGCAAGAGCAAGAGACAGAACACAAGCAGGGGGAGTGGAAGAGGGAGAAGTAGGCTTCCCACTGAGCAGGGAGCCCGATGCGGGGCTCGATCCCAGGACCCTAGGACCATGACCTAAGCCGAAGGCAGACGCTTAACGACTGAGCCACCCAGGTGCCCCCACAGTTGGCTTTGAAAGCCTGCAGGACTCTCTCCCCTTAGCACAAGCGCCCAGATGATTTCCTATAATTCTTTTTTTTTTAAGATTTTATTTATTTATTTGACAGAGCGAGACACAGAGAGAGAGGGAACACAAGCAGGGGGAGTGGGAGAGGGAGAAGCAGATTCCCCGCTGAGCAGGGAGCCCGACGTCGGGCTTGATCCCAGGACCCTGGGATCATGACCTGAGCCGAAGGCAGATGCTTAACGACTGAGCCACCCAGGCGCCCCTTCCTATAATTCTTCTTGCAAAAACTAAACTAGACAAAAAAGCAAACCTACCTTTTTCAAAAACAAAAGCAGAAATCCAAATGGCTCACGGCGGAGAAACATTTATGAGCTGCGGAGAAAGTTATGTAACAGCCAACGAATGTTAGTGGACGTGGTTCCGTCGATTCTCTGAGAATGTCAAGGAATTTGCCTCTGGAATCAGATACCTAACACCCCAAATGGTTTGGAACAGGAAGGCCTCCAGTCCCACACACAGGAGCCAGGGAAACAGCATTCCCTACTCTCTGCCTCAGGTTGTGACCGCCGGGTGTGCCCAGGAAGGAACCTGGCCCGGCCTGTCTCTGCTTGGACTCCAGCGTCCTGATAAGATTTCCCTATTCTGTTTCTCCTATCACGGGATTTAGAAGACATACCCTCTGACTCTTTGTCCAGTTCCCAAGCCACCGTACAAATAAATGTACCTTTTCCAATTCTTTCATTGAAATACGTCTGGCGTGTTACAAGTGTAAGTCTGGATGCGCTGATGGATATAAATCCACACACAGCCGTATGATCGCGGGTGTAGTGCTAAGGGGCACCTCCAACTTGTCACGCAACTTTTGTTTCTCTCTTTGTGTCAGGAATAATTCCGACCCAGCCTCTTAGTGAGTCTGCTGTTTACCCACCTTCATCCTCATCTTTGGCGGGCGTCCCCTGTGGTGTCCTCTGTAACAGGTGCTTCATGGATATTTGTTGGAGTGTCAGCGGCGGGGACGAACTCCGTGTCTGGGAGCTGGTGACAGACCTGGCTCAGCAGATGAAGGTGGGCACCACGGGGAGCCCCAAGGGGCCACGGTGCGGCTCACAGGCCCGTCCCCAATTCTGCACGGTTTGTAGACTTTGTTCTGCCCCGGTAATTGGATAGCGCCCACGAAGCCCGTGCATATCCAAAATCAGAAGGTGGGGACGTTAGCCCTTTTAAAACACATCTTAAAACTCAACCATTGATAATATTCAATAAAAATGTTTTATTAGTGACCATTTCTCTTAAAATGCAAAATAAAATGGCCTTATAAAAATACCCAGAATGGTGGTGTGGATGACCTTCCCCCAGTGTGTCTGATCATTGTCCTACCAATACTTCAGATGTTTGGTAAAGGCCATGTTTGCACCTTTGGGCTCGGGAGGCCTCTGTAGGGGAGAAAGTTGGAGGGTGGAAGGGTCTTCTCTTGAAGATGGGAGCAACGCCTCGTAGGTCCCCTCTTCTAAATGGAGGGAGGTGGTGGTAGAAATAATAACATCTTGGGCCCCAACACCTTTAAAATTGGACCTCCCAGTGGGTGTTTCTGCTAAGGGCTACATGCCGTTCTGTCCAAACAGGTTTTAAATGTTCAGAGGGAAGAAGGTACCACTCCATTAGAAGGAACTTTCTGGGAGGGGCTAAGGACTAGTAGCCCCCTGCTGCGCGATGTAAATCCGTCCCCCGGTCCTCTTCATCCAGGCCTGCCTTCCCCCAACACAATCTGGGTCGCTGTTCTGTTCTGGCGAGACCCGTACCCCTCCAGCCTGTCTCCCACAATGCATTGCTCTCTTTTCTCCTTACATCATTACTCAGAAGAGTTGCCCACGCCGTGTAGGGCACACAGTAGGGAACCTTCTATTTTTAGAATATTGAACGGATACACGTTTTGTAAAGATTTGTTTTGTAAAGAAAAGATTCTCTCCTCGAAAAGTAGGTATTGCTAAGGAAGGGAGGGGACTTGTGAGCTGTGGCCCCTCAATTTCTTTGACACTCTTCATTGAGAGGTGAGGTCCGTGTCCCCTCTCAGTGAGTCTGTGCTCTGTGACTGCTTGACCAATAAAATGGACTGGATGTGAAAGGTGCCGGCCTCTGGGCCCAGGCCCTCACCTGGCAGCTTCCATGGCCTGTGAGTCGGTCTCTCACTCTTGGAACCAGGACCATGTCGGGAGAAAGTGTGGGCCACACGGAGACGTGGCTTCGATATCCCATTGGTGGGCCCAGTGGCGGTCCCAGCCGATGGCAGCATGAGCTGCCAGGTGCGTGAGGAGGGGTGACAGCAGGTGATGCATGGGAACGCTCCACACCTGTGTTGTCCCCCAGCTTTGCCGGCACGTGAGGTGGGGGCACTGCAATGGAGGAGCTGAACTGCAAATTATTTTTCACTTAAAATGTAGCAGCCACACAGAGCTAGTGGCTACCATATTCAGCAGTGGTACACATCAGGTGGTAAGCTGCTTGCAGCAAGGATCATACCGGCCTGACTCATGTTCAGCATTTTTAATTTTTTATGTAAAGTAGACTCCATGCCCAACGCGGGTCTTGAACTCACGACCCTGAGATCAAGAGTTACAGGTGCTCGGGGCGCCTGGGTGGCTCAGTCGTTAAGCATCTGCCTTCGGCTCAGGTCATGATCCCAGGGTCCAGGGATCGAGCCCCACGTTGGGCTCCCTGCTCTGTGGGAAGCCTGCTTCTCCCTCTCCCACTCCCCCTGCTTGTGTTCCCTCTCTCGCTGTCTCTCTCTGTCAAATAAATAAATAAAATCTTAAAAAAAAAAGTTGAAGGTGCTACCGACTGAGCCAGCCAGGCGCCTCCTGCTTTAGCATTTTTTTAGATCAAGCTTTCATTGTCCCTAGATTTAAAAATTAGCATGAAGGGCACTAAAAACTGTGGACTCCTGCCCCGTCTTAGTCTCCCTCCCAGAGACACCCACGCTCAATTCTGAGATTCATCTCTGTATAAAACGAGCATGCTAAACTGTTGGGTTTTGGTTTATTGATTTTGGGCCTTATCTGAGGATTTTCTGTGATGATGGGTGAAGGTTAGGGAACGGAAATAGAAAGATAGGATCCAATCTTTTTAGCTTCACAAAGCGTGGCCCCATCTCCCACGGTGTTAGATTCCTATTACCACAAATTTGGTGGCTTCAAACAACCCCAATGCATTATCTTACTGTTCTGTGGGTCAGCAGTACAACAGAAGGCCAAGTGGGCTGCCATCAAGGGGTCCGCTGGGCCGTGTCCTTCCTGGGGGCCTGGGGGAGAGCCTTGCCCAACTTCCCGACGCCGCTGGAATCCCCGGCTCATGGCCCCTCCTCCACCTTCAGAGCAAGGGGCATCCCTCCCCCTGCTCTTCTGGGGGCCCATCCCCCTCGGGCTGTACACCTGATGGAGAAAAGCCTCTCCTATTTTAAGGGCCGTGTGATTATATCAGGCCCACCCAGGTAATCAGGACGTCTCCCTGCCTCACGTGCCTGAACTCAATCACATCCGCTAAGTCCCTTTGCTACATCAGGCTTCTGCATTCGCTCACAGGTTCTGGCACAGAGCATGGGGGCATCTCTGGGGACTGTTACCCTTCCTTGTATGGGGGGTTGACGCGATGAGGAACTTTTAAAGACACGGCACCAGTGGGTTTTTTGAAGTCACCATGCTGTTCCCATAAGGCTTGAGCACTTGGCTGGGTGTGGATTTGGCTGCTCGGCACAGGTCAGGCGCCTGCAGGTCCTGCGTGGAGGCCGGTCCCCGCTTCATGAAAATTGTGCCAGACGTGCTGTAAACAATCCTGCTTCAGTGGCTCCTCACTGACCTCAAGCGAGCCCGTTGCCCCATCGTGACCCAGTACTTGGTACACACCGAAGGCTTGTTGACCGTGTGAGCCGAGGATCTCTTCCTGACCGTGGAGAGCCTGGGTGCAAGCCTCCTCCCTGGGCTTAGGGACTCAGGAGCATCGGTCTCTAGCGCCAGTCCTGACCTCGTGGTGGGGCATTTGACCTTGAAGAGCAACACTCAGGACCTTTAGGCTGCAGAAGCCCGTGACTGCTGACTGGTTCCATGTGGCTCCAGGCCTGGCATCCTCGCCATCCAGACCTGGGTATTTGCCTTCTCCTGCCAGTTCTGTCCTACCCCCTGGGCG
The DNA here is from genome assembly GCF_964656455.1 of Halichoerus grypus. Lineage (NCBI taxonomy): Eukaryota > Metazoa > Chordata > Mammalia > Carnivora > Phocidae > Halichoerus > Halichoerus grypus. Next base: position 85,852,391 of record NC_135718.1, on the reverse strand, counting down.
CCGAGCCTGCCCTAGAGCCACACTCCAATGACTGGGGCTCCCAAACCAGCTGACGCCACCTGATGCTAATGCCCTGGATTTCTGAGTGTCACAGGTAGGGCTGCACCTGCCTCGTGGGGCCCCCCGTGGCATTGTGTTAGTGCCCGGCTACTAGCTGCGAGCTTGTACCCTGCCTGAGTCGTCGCTCCGCCCTTCCTGACACTGTCTTCTCTTAGACCAGATGCTGCCCTGCCCCCTGCTGCTGGTGACCCGCCAAGCACCTGTCACACTCCAGCTGATGGTCCAGTGCAGATCCTGGGCCCCCCAGTCTACCCATCCTGCTGCTGCGCCAAGCCCAGGCCACAAGGTCAGGCCTCCAAGTGAGAGAAATGTGGGTATACTCAAAACAGGCGCAGCCCTGAGCACGAACAGCATGACTCACGCGTGCGGAAGCAGAGGTTAAGTTTTCTATTTTGGTGGATCATTCATGGGTTCTCCATAAAGAGAGAACAAATAGAATAGTGTCCAAAGGAGTGTGACCTTCTAAGAGGCTGCTTCCAACAGTTTTATTATTGTTTACTTGCCATTGCAAGTTTCTCTGGGGGTTGAAGGGACCTGGTCTCCCCTTTCTCCACCCCCTATACATTCCCTGCGCTTTGCTTATAGGTTTCTGTACCTGGTGGATCTGGTTTTATTGTTGTTGTTATTTTGTTGTTGTTTGTTTGGTTTGGTTTTTTTCTGGAGTGGATTTTGAACAGTATTATTCAAAGCGTCGCAGGCGTCCATGTGTCTGACATAGAAACCTACTTTCAGCCTGGACTCCCGTCTACACTTCTGTTTTCCTCCCAGCAAGGGCCGCCTCTCAGGGGGCTGCAGGGCTGAACCTGGTGGTCGCCACCGGAGGACCCTCGCAGAGACACTCGGTGGGGGAGGGGTTGGGGGGCAGAAGCGGTAACTAGCTGGGGCCATCTTGTATGGCGGGTGTCGGAGGCGGGACCATCCCACTGAGGACCTCATTTGAATTTTGAGTTGGCATCGAACAAAGTGATGAAAAGTAGCGCTCCCCCTGCTGTGGACGAGATTCTCTCTCCCTCTGCCCCTTCCCCCATAAGTAAATCAATCTCTAAAATAATGAATAAAATAATATAAAAGTTTATTTATTTATTTAGTAATGTCTACCCAGATGTGGGGCTCAAACTCACCACCCCGGGATGGAGAGTCACACGCTCCACGGATGGAGCCGGCCAGGCGCCCCGACGCACCTGATTTTAGCTCTGGCCCCTTCACGGAGTGGTTTTGAGTCCTCGTGAAATTTTCCCTCCGTACCTCAGTTTCTTCATTTGTAAAACCATGGGTGTCATCACAGTACGTGTCTCAGAGGATTGTTACTAGAATTGTGTTGTAACATCAATAAAGCTTAGCTCCATGCTTCACTCGGTAGCACCACCTTCTCATCAACTGTTGTTGTGAATGCGGACCAGCCACCCTCCCCTGGCCCGCGGGGCCGGTGCTTGGAGGTGACCTGGGAGGACCCGGAGGCACGTCTACACCTGCATTCTCAGAAGAGCGTAGCCTTGCCAGGTCCACACAGACAAAGAACCGAATCCCGACGGCGAGTATGACCGCTCTCACAGGAGCTGCATCAAAACACAGGAGGGGACCTGAGTCTTGAATGTTCTTCTGTTTTTGTGCTTTCTCCTTTCTTTCTTTTTTTAGAAATAATTTCAAACCTACGGAGGAGTCACAGGAATAGCGCACAGAGGGGTGCCTGGCTGGCTCCGTCTGTGGAGCGTGCGACCCTGGATCTTGGGGTGGCGGGTTCAAGCCCCACGTTGGGTGTATTTTTTTTTTTTAAGATTTTATTTATTTATTTGACAGAGAGAGAGACAACGAGAGAGGGAACACAAGCAGGGGAGGGGGAGAGGGAGAAGCAGGCTTCCTGCTGAGCAGGGAGCCCGATGCGGGGCTCGATCCCAGGACCTCAGGATCATGACCTGAGCTGAAGGCAGCCGCTTAACCGACTGAGCCACCCAGGCACCCCCGTTGGGTGTTTTTTTACTTAAAAAAATAAAAACTTAAAAAAAAAAAGAATAGTGCACAGAAACTGCACATTTCTTGACCCCACTTTTCATGATTTTGCACATTTGCTTTACCTCTCACTCCCTCTCTTTCTGTATATTCATATTATTTTTCCCCTAAACTATTTGTGCCCCCTTACTTCAAAATATGGTAGCAATGATCTATGTCCTAGAACAAGGACGTTCTCTCGTATAAAAGGTCATTTCTAAAACCCAGGAAATTTAACCTTGACACGATATCTACTATATAGTCCCTTATATAAATTCTGCCTCTTGCCTCGACTGTGTCCTTGCAATAACTCTTCAGTGTCCTTGAATCTGGAACGATGGCTCCACCTTCGCTGATCTCCCATGACCTTGTTATTTTTTAAGAGTAAAGCTCAGTAGATTTGTAGAATGTCACTCAGTTCGGGTTTGGTTTCTGTTTCCTCGTGATTAGATCGACGTTGTGTGTGTTTGGCAAGAAGAGTGCAGAAGTGATCGTGCGTCCTTCCTGGTGGTTTTCCCTCTGCAAACTCATGCTATCCGTTTGTCCCACTATTGGTGATGGTAACCGTGGTCCAGTGTTTCGATCATCGACGAGCACAATAAGAATGGAGGGACCAAAGAACAACCCACCGTGCACTGGAATCCAGTTAAGACTTTTGTTTAGATGAACACCATACATGTTCCTAAGTGTTTTGTGTCTCTGTTCTCAAGTTTTTGTGTGTGTTGCACATTTTCTAATTTTCAATGAGTTTGGAACAATCAGGCAGTAGTCGTGCTGTCACAGATGGATTCTGGGAAAGAGAATTTAGAACATTTCCTGGCTGGGTGCACACAGACCCAGGCTGGGAGTAGATGGGCTGATGGACGGATGGGGGCCCCCTTGGAGCACACGGGTGTTAAGGCCGATGGGGTGGCTGAGGGGCGCTCTGGTCTTGGGACTCATAAAAGCCAGAGATGGACCTAACGGCTTCCCGTCTGGTGTGACTGGTCCCTGCCTTTCTGGCCCAGACTTCTGGCCTTTACGCAAGTCTGCTGGTCCAAGCCCACGAGAAGGACCAGTGTCAGGCCCCTGCTGTGACCCACTTACTGCCACGGCAAATAGAAGAGCGGTGCTCAGCTGAGTAACCCGGAAGCAGTGGCCAGCAGAAAGGTGGTCCGAGGGAAGCTAGGGGAGGCGGCTGTCAGCACCCCCAGGTCCTCTCCAGAGACACGTTCCTCACCTTTGCAGTGATGTCCAGGTGATGCCAGGGCCTGTCACCTGGGGCTCTTCCTTCAGGCAGCCAGGTCCCGCTGTGGAGGCACTAATAACAACAGACCTGAAATCGAACGATTTGAATAGCCCGAAGTCCCTCCACAGGACAATCAAGAGTTGACTGAATGGTGGAATGAACAAGACATTAAAAAAAGAGACAGTGAGACATAATGTGTGTTTATCTTTATGAATCAAGCACTCCTTTATTTTTTATTTTATTTTATTTTCAAGATTTTATTTATTTGACAGAGAGAGAGACACGGCGAGAGAGGGAACACAAGCAGGGGGAGCAGGAGAGGGAGAAGCAGGCTTCCCGCAGAGCAGGGAGCCCAATGCGGGGCTCGATCCCAGCACCCCGGGATCATGACCTGAGCCGAAGGCAGACAGACACTTAATGACTGAGCTACCCAGGCGCCCCTCCTTTATTTTTTAGTAATAATAAAGTACATGCTGTGTTCCCGGAGAAGCATTAGGGGCTGTGTGCTGAGGCGCAGCGACGGTCTTTCAGTGTCGAGGTGCTGGATCCTGAGCCCCCACGGGCGATCGTGACGCACCCGCACGTGGCATTTCCAGAGGCAAGATGGTGACATTCTGTTGCTTGGGGCTGAGAGAAGGCGTGACCGAGAACCTTGGCAAAGACGGAGAGGAAGTAACAGGGTTTGCAGGAAACAGTGAGATGAACCAGGAACCAGTGAAGATGCTCTGTGCGCGGGCAAAGCTGACGGATGAGAAGTGGGGGGTCACTGCAAGTCTTGGCCCGGGCTCGTGCACCGGACTTCCGGAAGCGAGGCTGTACTTCCCAGCGTGGCCAGCAGGTGGCCCTACCTAGCACGCAAGCGCCTGGGCCGGGCCGCCGGTCTCCCCGCGCGAACGAAGGTGGGGCGGGAAGGTCAGTAATCCAATGCCCAGTGTTCCTTCCGGGCCAGTGCTAACCCGAACTGTGCCCCCGGCGCCTCCTTGCTCTGCTGCAGTGCCTGCCAGACGGAGAGGCTCGTTTCTGAGCACCAGAGCCGCTGTTCACCCACAGACCAACGCACAGGTCATGACAGACCGCTTCTGCTCCTCCAAATTCACTTTCTACTTGTGATACTGTCTCCATGTGGACTTCCTATACTTGCAGCAAGTGTGTATCCACCGCCCGGTGTTCTTGCAGCAAGTAGTACCCACTGCCCGGTGTTCTTGCAGCAAGTCTGTATCTACCCTCCGGTATTCTTGCAGCAAGTGTGTATCCACCGCCAGGTGTCCTTGCAGCAACTGTGTATCTAGTGTCCGGTGTTCTTGCAGCAAGTGTGTATCCAACGCCCAGTGTTCTTGCAGCAAGTGTGTATCTAAAGTCTGGTGTTCTTGCAGCAAGTGTGTATCTACTGTCCGGCATTCTTGCACCAAGTGTATCTACCACCCGGTATTCCTGCAGAAAGTGTGTATCTAGTGTCCAGTTCTTCAAACAAATGTGTATCTAGTGTCCAGTATTCTTGCAACAAGTGTGTATCTACCGCCCGATGTTCTTGCAGCAAGTGTGTATCCACCGTCCGGTGTTCTTGCAGCAAGTGTGTATCTACCGCCTGGTGTTCTTGCAGCAAGTGTGTATCTACTGCCCGGCATTCTTGCAGCAAGTGTGTACCTAGTGTCTGGTAATCTTGCAGCAAGTGTGTTTCTACTGTCCGGGTTATGCAGCAAGTGTGTATCTAGTGTCCGGTATTCTTGCAACAAGTGTGTATCTACCGCCTGGTGTTCTTGCAGCAAGTGTGTGTTCAACGCCCGGTGTTCTTGCAGCAAGTGTGTATCTGCCGCCCGGTATTCTTGCAGTAACTGTGTATCTAGCATCCAGTATTCTTACAGCAAGTGTGTATCTAGCAACCGGTGTTCCCGCAGCAAGTGTGTATCTACCGCCCAGTGTTCTTGCAACAAGTGTGTATCTAGTGTCCGGTATTCTTGCAAAAAGTGTGTATCTACCGCCCGGTATTCTTGCAGCAAGTGTGTACCAGTGTCCAGGATTATTGCAACAGGTGTTTATCTACCGCCCAGTATTCTTGCATCAAGTGTGTATCTCCCGCCCGGTGTTCTTGCAGCAAGTGTGTATTTAGTGTCCAGTATTCTTGCAACAAATGTGTACTAGTGTCTGGTAATCTTGCAGCAAGTGTGTATCTAGTGTCCAGTATTCTTGCAGCCAGTGTGTATCTAGCATCCGGTGTTCTTGCAGCAAGTGTGTATCTACCACCCGGTGTTCTTGCAGGAAGTGTGTATCTACCACCCAGTATTCAGGCAGCACGTGTGTATCTACCACCCGGTATTTTTGCAGCAAGTGTATATCTACTGTCCAGTATTCTTGCAACAAACGTGTATCTAGTGTCTGGTATTTTTGCAGCAAGTGTGTATCTAGTGTCCGTTACTCTTGTAGCAAGTGTGTATCTCCCGCCCGGTATTCTTGCACCAAGTGTGTATCTGCCGTCCAGTATTCTTGCAACAAGTGCGTATCTACCGCCCGGTGTTCTTGCAGCAAGTGTGTATCCACCGCACAGTGTTCTTGCAGTAAGTGTGCATCTACTGCCCAGAGATCTTGCAGCAAGTGTGTATTCACCGCCCGGTGTTCTTGCAGCAAGTGTGACCTAGTGTCCAGTAATCTTGCAGTAAGTGTGTATCTACCACCCGGTGTTCTTGCAGCAGGTGTGTATACAGTCCGGTGTTATTGCAGCAAGTGTGTATCTACCACCCAGTGTTCGTGCAGCAAGTGTGTATCTACGCCCATTGTTCTTGCAGCAAGTGTATCTACCGCCTGACGTTCTTGCAGCAAATGTGTACCTAGTGTCCGGTATTCTTGCAGCAATGTGTATCTAGTGTCCAGTATTCTTCTAGTAAATGTGTCTCTAGTGTCCGGTATTCTTGCAGCAAGTGTGTATCTACCGCCCAGTGTTCTGCAGCAAGTATGTACCTACCGCCCAGTGTTCTTGCAGCAAGTGTGTATCTGCCGCCCGGTATTCTTGCAGTAACTGTGTATCTAGCATCCAGTATTCTTACAGCAAGTGTGTATGTACCAACCGGTGTTCTTGCAAGAAGTGTGTATCTACCGCCCGGTATTTTTGCAGCAAGTGTGTATCTAGTGTCCGGTATTCTTGTAACAAGTATGTATCTACCGCCCGGTATTCTTGCACAAATGTGTATCTAGCATCCGGGGTTCTTGCAGCAAGTGTGTATCTAGCATCCGGTATTCTCGCAAAAAGTGTGTATCTACTGCCCGGTATTCTTGCAGCAAGTGTGTATCTAGCATCCGGTGTTTTTGCAGCAAGTGTGTATCTATGGCCCGGTGTTCTTGCAGCAAGTGTGTATCCACCGCCCGGTGTTCTTGCAACAAATGTGTAATAGTGTCCTGTAATCTTGCAGCAAGTGTCTATCTGGTGTCCGATATTCTTGCAGCAAGTGTGTATCTAGTGTCCGGTATTCTTGCAGCAAGTGTGTATCTACCGCCCAGTGTTCTTGCAGCAAGTGTGTATCTAGTGTCCAGTATTCTTGCAACAAATGTGTAATAGTGTCCTGTAATCTTGCAGCAAGTGTCTATCTAGTGTCCGATATTCTTGCAGCAAGTGTGTATCTAGTGTCCGGTCTTCTTGCAGTAAATGTGTATCTACCGCCCGGTGATCTTGCAGTAAATGTGTATCTACCGACCGGTGATCTTGCAGCAAGTGTTTATCTACTGCCCAGCATTCTTGCAGCAAGTGTGTACCTAGTGTCCGGTAATCTTGCAGCAAGTGTGTGTCTAGTGTCCGGTATTCTTGCAGCAAGTGTGTATCTACCACACGGTGTTCTTTCAGCAAGTGTGTATCTACCACCCAGCGTTATGGCAGCAAGTGTGTATCTAGTGTCCGGTAAACTTGCAGCAAGTGTGTATCTAGGTGTCCAGTATTCTTGCAGCAAGTGTGTATCTAGTGTCCGGTATTCTTGCAACAAGTGTGTATCTGCCACCCGGTTTTCTTGCAGCAAGTGTGTATCTAGTGTCTGGTATTCTTGCAACAAGTGTGTATCTACCGCCCGATGTTCTTGCAGCAAGTGTGTATCTAGTGTCCGTTATTATTGCACCAAGTGTGTATCTACCACCTGGTATTCTTGCAACAAGTGTGTATCTACCGCCTGATGTTCTTGCAGCAAGTGTGTGTCCACCGCCCGCTGTTCTTCCAGGAAGTGTGTATCCACCGTCCGGTGTTCTTGCAGCAAGTGTGTATCCAACGCCTGGTGTTCTTGCAGCAAATGTGTATCTACCGTCCGGTGTTCTTGCGGCAAGTGTGTATCTACCGTCTGGTGTTCTTGCAGCAAGTGTGTATCTACCATCCGGCATTCTTGCACCAAGTGTATCTACCGCCTGGTATTCCTGCAGAAAGTGTATATCTAGTGTCCAGTTCTTCAAACAAATGTGTATCTAGTGTCCAGTACTCAGCAGCAAGTGTGTATCTACCACCCGGTATTATTGCACCAAGTGTGTATCTACCACCTGGTATTCTTGCAACAAGTGTGTATCTACCGCCCGATGTTCTTGCAGCAAGTGTGTGTCCACTGCCTGCTGTTCTTCCAGGAAGTGTGTATCCACCGCCTGCTGTACTTGCAGCACGTGTGTATGTACCGCCTGGTATTCTGGTAGCAAGTGTGTATCTAGAGTCCGGTATTCTTGCAACAAGTGTGTCTACTGCCCGGTACTCTTGAAGCAAGTGTGTATCCACCGCCCGGTGTTCTTGCAGCAAGTGTGTATCTACCGCCCGGCATTCTTGCAGCAAGTGTGTATCTAGTGTCTGGTATTCTTGCAGCAGGTATGTATCCACCACCCAGTGTTCTTGCAGCAAGTGTGTATCCACCGCCCGGTGTTTTTGCAGCAAGTGTGTATCCACCGGCTGGTGTTCTTGCAGCAAGTGTGTATCCACTGACCGTGTTCTTGCAGGAAGTGTGTATCTACCGCCCGGTGTTTTTGCAGCAAGTGTGTATCTACCCCTCGGTTTTCTTGCAACAAGCGTGTATCTACCGTCCGGTGTTCTTGCACCAAGTGTGAATCTACCACCCGGTGTTCTTGTAGCAAGTGTGTATCCACTGCCCGATGTTCTTGCAGGAAGTGTGTATCTACCGCCCTGTGTTCTTGCAGCAAGTGTGTATCTACCGCCCAGTGTTCTTGCAGCCAGTGTGTATCTAGTGTCTGGTATTCTCTCAGCAAGTGTGTATCTACAGTCCGGTGTTCTTGCAGCAAATGTGTATCCTCCACCTGGTGTTCTTGCAGCACGTGTGTATCCACCACCCGGTGTTTTCCAGCAAGTGTGTATCCACCGCCTGGTGTTCTTGCAGCAAGTGTGTATCTACCGCCCGGTGTTCTTGCAGCAAGTGTGTGTTCACTGCCTGGTGTTCTTGCAGCAAGTGTGTATCTAGTGTCAGGTATTCTTGCAGCAAGTGTATATCTACCACCCGGTGTTCTTGCAGCAAGTGTGTATCTACCACCCGGTGTTCTTGCAGCAAGTGTGTATCTACGCCCGTTGTTCTTGCAGCAAGTGTGTATCTACCGCCTGACGTTTTTGCAGCAAGTGTGTACCTAGTGTCTGGTAAACTTGCAGCAAGTGTGTATCTAGTGTCTGGTGTTCTTGCAGCAAGTGTGTATCTGCCGCCCGGTATTCTTGCAGTAACTGTGTATCTAGCATCCAGTATTCTTGCAGCAAGTGTGTATCTAGTGTCCGGTATTTTTGCAAAAAGTGTGTATCTATTGCCCGGTATTCTTGCAGCAAGAGTGTACTAGTGTCCAGGATTATTGCAACAAGTATTTATCTATCGCCCAGTATTCTTGCATCAAGTGTGTATCTGCCACCCAGTGTTCTTGCAGAAAGTGTGTATCTAGGGGCGCCTGGGTGGCTCAGTCGTTAAGCGTCTGCCTTCGGCTCAGGTCATGATCCCGGGGTCCTGAGATCGAGCCCCACATCGGGCTCCCTGCTCAGCGGGAAGCCTGCTTCTCCCTCTCCCACTCTCCCTGCTTGTGTTCCTGCTCTCGCTGTGTCTCTCTGTCAAATAAATAAATAAAATCTTTAAAAAAAAAAAAAAAAAAAAAGAAAGTGTGTATCTAGTGTCCAATACTCTTGCAACAAATGTGTACTAGTGTCTGGTAATCTTGCAGCAAGTGTGTATCTAGTGTCCGGTACTCTTGCAGCCAGTGTGTATCTACCGCCCGGTGTTCATGCAGCAAGTGTGTGTTCACTGCCCGGTGTTCTTGCAGCAAGTGTGTATCTACCACACGGTGTTCTTTCAGCAAGTGTGTATCTACCACCCAGCGTTATGGCAGCAAGTGTGTATCTAGTGTCCGGTAAACTTGCAGCAAGTGTGTATCTAGGTGTCCAGTATTCTTGCAGCAAGTGTGTATCTAGTGTCCGGTATTCTTGCAACAAGTGTGTATCTGCCACCCGGTTTTCTTGCAGCAAGTGTGTATCTAGTGTCTGGTATTCTTGCAACAAGTGTGTATCTACCGCCCGATGTTCTTGCAGCAAGTGTGTATCTAGTGTCCGTTATTATTGCACCAAGTGTGTATCTACCACCTGGTATTCTTGCAACAAGTGTGTATCTACCGCCTGATGTTCTTGCAGCAAGTGTGTGTCCACCGCCCGCTGTTCTTCCAGGAAGTGTGTATCCACCGTCCGGTGTTCTTGCAGCAAGTGTGTATCCAACGCCTGGTGTTCTTGCAGCAAATGTGTATCTACCGTCCGGTGTTCTTGCGGCAAGTGTGTATCTACCGTCTGGTGTTCTTGCAGCAAGTGTGTATCTACCATCCGGCATTCTTGCACCAAGTGTATCTACCGCCTGGTATTCCTGCAGAAAGTGTATATCTAGTGTCCAGTTCTTCAAACAAATGTGTATCTAGTGTCCAGTACTCAGCAGCAAGTGTGTATCTACCACCCGGTATTATTGCACCAAGTGTGTATCTACCACCTGGTATTCTTGCAACAAGTGTGTATCTACCGCCCGATGTTCTTGCAGCAAGTGTGTGTCCACTGCCTGCTGTTCTTCCAGGAAGTGTGTATCCACCGCCTGCTGTACTTGCAGCACGTGTGTATGTACCGCCTGGTATTCTGGTAGCAAGTGTGTATCTAGAGTCCGGTATTCTTGCAACAAGTGTGTCTACTGCCCGGTACTCTTGAAGCAAGTGTGTATCCACCGCCCGGTGTTCTTGCAGCAAGTGTGTATCTACCGCCCGGCATTCTTGCAGCAAGTGTGTATCTAGTGTCTGGTATTCTTGCAGCAGGTATGTATCCACCACCCAGTGTTCTTGCAGCAAGTGTGTATCCACCGCCCGGTGTTTTTGCAGCAAGTGTGTATCCACCGGCTGGTGTTCTTGCAGCAAGTGTGTATCCACTGACCGTGTTCTTGCAGGAAGTGTGTATCTACCGCCCGGTGTTTTTGCAGCAAGTGTGTATCTACCCCTCGGTTTTCTTGCAACAAGCGTGTATCTACCGTCCGGTGTTCTTGCACCAAGTGTGAATCTACCACCCGGTGTTCTTGTAGCAAGTGTGTATCCACTGCCCGATGTTCTTGCAGGAAGTGTGTATCTACCGCCCTGTGTTCTTGCAGCAAGTGTGTATCTACCGCCCAGTGTTCTTGCAGCCAGTGTGTATCTAGTGTCTGGTATTCTCTCAGCAAGTGTGTATCTACAGTCCGGTGTTCTTGCAGCAAATGTGTATCCTCCACCTGGTGTTCTTGCAGCACGTGTGTATCCACCACCCGGTGTTTTCCAGCAAGTGTGTATCCACCGCCTGGTGTTCTTGCAGCAAGTGTGTATCTACCGCCCGGTGTTCTTGCAGCAAGTGTGTGTTCACTGCCTGGTGTTCTTGCAGCAAGTGTGTATCTAGTGTCAGGTATTCTTGCAGCAAGTGTATATCTACCACCCGGTGTTCTTGCAGCAAGTGTGTATCTACCACCCGGTGTTCTTGCAGCAAGTGTGTATCTACGCCCGTTGTTCTTGCAGCAAGTGTGTATCTACCGCCTGACGTTTTTGCAGCAAGTGTGTACCTAGTGTCTGGTAAACTTGCAGCAAGTGTGTATCTAGTGTCTGGTGTTCTTGTAGCAAGTGTGTATCTGCCGCCCGGTATTCTTGCAGTAACTGTGTATCTAGCATCCAGTATTCTTGCAGCAAGTGTGTATCTAGTGTCCGGTATTTTTGCAAAAAGTGTGTATCTATTGCCCGGTATTCTTGCAGCAAGAGTGTACTAGTGTCCAGGATTATTGCAACAAGTATTTATCTATCGCCCAGTATTCTTGCATCAAGTGTGTATCTGCCACCCAGTGTTCTTGCAGAAAGTGTGTATCTAGGGGCGCCTGGGTGGCTCAGTCGTTAAGCGTCTGCCTTCGGCTCAGGTCATGATCCCGGGGTCCTGAGATCGAGCCCCACATCGGGCTCCCTGCTCAGCGGGAAGCCTGCTTCTCCCTCTCCCACTCTCCCTGCTTGTGTTCCTGCTCTCGCTGTGTCTCTCTGTCAAATAAATAAATAAAATCTTTAAAAAAAAAAAAAAAAAAAAAGAAAGTGTGTATCTAGTGTCCAATACTCTTGCAACAAATGTGTACTAGTGTCTGGTAATCTTGCAGCAAGTGTGTATCTAGTGTCCGGTACTCTTGCAGCCAGTGTGTATCTACCGCCCGGTGTTCATGCAGCAAGTGTGTGTTCACTGCCCGGTGTTCTTGCAGCAAGTGTGTATCTACTGCCCGGTGTTCTTGCAGCCAGTGTGTATCTAGTGTCCGGTATTCTCTCAGCAAGTGTGTATCTACAGTCCAGTGTTCTTGCAGCAAATGTGTATCCTCCGCCCGGTGTTCTTGCAGCAAGTGTGTATCTACTGCCCGGAATTCTTGCACCAAGTGTGTATTTACTGCCCGGAATTCTTGCACCAAGTGTGTATCCACCGCCCGATGTTCTTGCAGCAAGTGTGTATCTAGTGTCCGGTATTCTTGCAGCCAGTGTGTATCTACCGCCCGGTGTTCATGCAGCAAGTGTGTGTTCACTTCCCGGTGTTCTTGCAGCCAGTGTGTATCTAGTGTCCGGTATTCTCTCAGCAAGTGTGTATCTACAGTCCAGTGTTCTTGCAGCAAATGTGTATCCTCCGCCCGGTGTTCTTGCAGCAAGTGTGTATCCACCGCCCGGTGTTCTTGCAGCAAGTGTATCTACCGCCCGACGTACTTGCAGCAAATGTGTATCTAGTGTCCAGTATTCTTGCAGCAAGTGTGTATCTAGTGTCCGGTATTCTTGCAGCAAGTGTGTATCTACCGCCCAGTGTTCTTGCAGCAAGTGTGTATCTGCCGCCTGGTATTCTTTTTTTTTTTTTTTTTAAGGTTTTATTTATTTATTTGACAGAGAGATAGAGCCAGAGAGCACGGCAGAGGGAGAGGGAGAAGCAGGCTCCCCACTTGAGCAGGGAGCCCGATGCGGGGCTCGATCCCAGGACTCTGGGATCATGACCCGAGCCGAAGGCAGACGCTTAACCATCTGAGCCACCCAGGCGCCCCTGCCGCCTGGTATTCTTGCAGTAACTGTGTATCTAGCATCCAGTGTTCTTGTAGCAAGTGTGTATCTAGCAACCGGTGTTCCCGCAGCAAGTGTGTATCTACCGCCCGGTGTTCTTGAAACAAATGTGTATCTAGTGTCCGGTATTCTTGGAACAAGTTTGTATTTAGTGCCCTGTTTCTTGCAGCAAGTGTGTATCTACCACCCAGTATTCTTGCAGCACGTGTGTATCTACCACCCGGTATTCTTGCAGTAAGTGTATATCTAGTGTCTGGTATTCTTGCAACAAGTGTGTATCTACTGCCTGGTGTTCTTGCACAAGTGTGTATCTACCGCCCGGTGTTCTTGCAGCAAGTATGTAACTACCACCCGGTATTCTTGCAGCAAGTGTGTATCTACTCTGCTGTTTTCTTGCAACAAGTGTGTATCTATCACCCGGTGTTCTTGCACAAGTGTGTATCTACCGCCTGGTGTTCTTGCACAAGTGTGTATCTGCCGCCCGGTATTCTTGCAATAAGTGTGTATCTACCACCCAGTGTTCTTGCAGCAAGTGTGTATCTACCGCCCGGTGTTCTTGCAGCAAGTGTGTATATACTGCCCGGAATTCTTGCAGCAAGTGTGTATCTAGTGTCTGGTATTCTTCCAGCAAGTTTGAAACTACCGCCCGGTGTTCTTGCAGTAAGTGTGTATCCACCGCCTGGTGTTCTTGCAGCAAGTGTGTATTCATCGACCAGTTTTCTTTTAGCAAGTGTTTGTCTACCGCCCGGTTTTTTGCATCAAGTTTGTATCTACCCCTCAGTTTTCTTGCAACAAGTGTGTATCTACCGCCCTGTATTCTTGCAGGAAGTGTGTATCTACCACCCGGTGTTCTTGCAACAATTGTGTATCTAGTGTCCGGTATTCTTGCAACAAGTGTGTATCTACCACCCAGTATTCTTTTAGCAGGTGTCTAGCGTCTGGTATTCTTGCAGCAAGTGTGTATGTACCACCAGGTATTCTCACAACAAGGGTGTCTATCGCCCAGTATTCTTTTTTTAAAATTTTTATTGTTATGTTAATCACCATACATTACATCATTAGTTTTAGATATAGTGTTCCTTGATTCATTGTTTGTGCATAACTCCCAGTGCTCCATGCAGAATGTGCCCTCTTTAATACCCATCACCACTGCTTGGTATTCTTGCAACAAGTGTGTATCCACCGCCCGGTATTCTTGCACAAGTGTATCTACCGCCCGGTGTTCTTGCACAAGTGTGTATCTACCGCCTGGTGTTCTTGCAGCAAGTGTGTATCCTCCGCCTGGTGTTCTTGCAGCAAGTGTGTATCCACTGCCCGGTGTTCTTGAAGCAAGTGTGTATCAACCGCTCAGTGTTCTTTCAGCAAGTGTGTATCCACCACTCGGTGTTCTTGCAGCAAGTGTGTATCTAGTGTCCGGTATTCTTGCAGCAAGTGTGTATCTACTGCCCGGTGTTCTTGCAGCAAGTGCGTATCCACCACCCAGTGTTCTTGCAGCAACTGTGTATCCACCGCCCGGTGTTCTTGCAGCAAGTGTGTATCCTCCACCTGGTGTTCTTGCAGCAAGTGTGTCTCTACTGCCTGGTGTCTTGCAGCAAGTGTGTATCTACCACTCCGTGTTCTTGCAGCAAGTGTGTATTCACCAACCAGTGTTCTTGTAGCACTTGTGGTCTACCGCCCGGTGTTTTTGCAGCATGTATCTACCCCTCGGTTTTCTTGCAACAAGTATGTATCTACCGCCTGGTATTCTTGCAGGAAGTGTGTATCTACCATCTGGTATTCTTGCAGCACATGTATATCTACCGCCTGGTATTCTTGCAGCAAGTGTATATCTAGTGTCCGTTATTCTTGCAACAAATGTGTATCTAGTGTCTGGTATTGTTGCAGCAAGTGTGTATCTACCGCCCGGTATTGTTGTACCAAGTGTGTATGTACTGCCCAGTATTCTTGCACCAAGTGTGTGTCTACCACCCAGTGTTCTTGCAGCAAGTGTGTATCCACCGCCCGTTGTTCTTGCAGCAAGTGTGTGTCCACCGCCCACTCTTCTTGCAGCAAGTGTGTATCTACCGCCTGGTATTCTTGTAGCAAGTGTGTATCTAGTGTCCGGTATTCTTGCAGCAAGTGTGTGTCCACCGCCCACTGTTCTTACGGCAAGTGTGTATCTACCGCCCAGTATTTTTGCCGCAAGTGTGTATCTACCGCCCGGTATTCTTGTAGCAAGTGTGTATCTAGTGTCAGGTATTCTTGCAGCAAGTGTGTATCTACCATCCGGTGTTCTTGCAGCAAGTGTGTATTTACCCCCCGGTATTCTGCTTTTCATTCAGTGTTATTTCACCTTTAGAATTAGCATGGTCTCCACCCATGTGTTTTAGAAAGCAAAATAAAGTTTCAACCTATTTCTCATGTTTCCGTTTTTATAAATAGCATTGATATGAACATGGGGTTTTTGACACCAAAGTAGAAGGATCAAAGAATGATTCTAAATTCTTGTTATATATTCCCAGGTAGCTTTTTTTTAAAAAATATTTTATTTATTTATTTGAGAAAGAGATAATGAGAGACAGAGAGCACAATAGGGAAGATGGTCAGAGGGAGAAGCAGACTCCCCTCTGAGCAGGGAGCCCGATACGGGACTCGATTCCGGGACTCGAGGATCCAGACCTGAGCCAAAGGCAGTCGCTTAACCAACTGAGCCACTCAGGCAGCCCCCAGGTAGCTTTATAGGAAAAACAAAACCACATTTCCCCCCCAGTTACCACTTTCCCTAAAAGCCTCTAACTCCCAATAAAAAATAAATTGCTGGTGCTGGAATCTTGATATGTTGAAATGCTCCCTGTGAGCCACCCCCTCCCCATTGCTCCCTTCTCTGTTAAGGGCTGGCATGCAAACAGCAGGTAGGATGGGAAGCTCAGAGTCTCTCGGCAGGTGCGTGTCAATCTCGTCTGGGGAAAAGTGCTCAGACACCATCTGAATGAGCAGAACCATCTCATAAGCTCCAGTTTTATGCATATTTATCCTTGATAGTGTCGTGTTTTCTGATGTTGCCTGAACCTGTATCTCTTCCATTAGTGATGGGGTCTATCTTCTCCTGCAAGGGACCCGCCTGTGCTTACGTGTCTGAAGATGGCCCAGCAACTACGACCGCTCATCAAGGGAAAAATGAGCACCAATTTTATCCATTTTTAATATTTTATTGGATGTTATGTTTTTTACACTTATGTTCCCAATTTTTAATCTTCACTTAAACATTTTAAGTTGTGGGGCACCTGGGTGGCGCAGTTGGTTGAGCGTCCAACTCTTGGTTTCAGCTCAGGTCGTGATCTCAGGTCATGATCTCAGTCCAGCTCCATTCTCAGCATGGAGTCTGCTTCTCCCTCTGCTTCTCCTGTTCATGTTCTCTCTCTCTCTCTCTTTCTCTAAAATAAATATATAAATCTTTAAAATTTTTTTAAGTTGCATTTTTCTTGTGAAGAAGCTGTTTTGAAACTAAATAATTACTTTTAAGTACGTTAATAAAATCTAAAAAGCTCAACAGAGCACAAATAAAAAGTGACCACCTCCATCAAGTCTCCCAATTTCCTTTCCCAGGAGCAACCAGTCATTTTTTATTATTCCCCAGATCTGTTCGTTGTATAAACGAAGTGTACATATTTTTATATTTATATATGTGCTTTTGTTTAAAAGCACCGAGAATAGCCACAGACACACCACGTTAGTACCTTGCCTGTTTTTAATCTTCACAACGTACCTTGGAAACGTTTCTGCATCAAGATGTATGCGCTGTCTCCTTGTCATGACAGGTGCATAGCATCTCATGCATGGATCTCCCCCTGCTGGGCGAACGGCCTGCTTTGGGTAGCCATTCCGGTTATTTCCAAACTCCTGTTGCTACAAGTAGCGTGCAGTGAAATCCTGGTTTCGCATCCATTTGTGGGCGTGTCTGTAACATAAATGTTTAGAAGAGGAATTGCTGAGTCAGAGTATCTGAATTTGAAATTTGATAGCTATTTGTGATTTTCCCCACAGTTTTTAATTTGCTTGTTTAATGTTATGTGAGGTCAAACTTGTTTTTCGTTTTCTTTTGTTGTTTTTGTTTTTGTTTTAAAATAAGTTCTTACGCCCAGTGTGGGGCTTGAACTCACTACCCCGAGATGAAGAGTCCCATGCTCCATCAACCGAGCCAGCCAGACGCCCCTTTTGATAAATTAAGAAACCATCTGTCTTTTCTGAGAAATATCTGTTCTTGTCCTTTGTGTTTTATTGGGTTTAAACAATTGATATATAGGAGCTCTCTATGTATTAGAGAAACTAGCTCTTAGTCTGCATGTTACAAATGTTTTCTTCGTTTTTTCCCTGGCATTTGGTCTTTGTCCGTTATATTTTCCTGCAGAACTTTTTAAGATGTAAAATTAAGTGTGCAATTCAAATATATACACGTGTATCTTCTGTGTGTCACAAGTTTGTGTCATCATCCACATCTGACATCACGAGCATTTCCTCACCTTCCCGATTGTCCCTCCCTCTTCCTGCAGAAAACCCCGTTCCCGAAACGCGACGGAGCTTACTCACGATACTGCCCTACAACATGAAAAAGTCTCATCCCTATAGTACCGGTGCACCTGCTTCTGAAAATAAACCTACCGGGTAAGGTTCAATATTTCTTTCTAGTTCTTTTTGTCCTTTGAATATGTCCCACTAATTGGTGTGTAATTTATTTGAATGCATTTCCTTTCTGTGTGGTATGGCATCAATTTTTTGTAAATATAATTTCATTTATAAATCTTTTTAATAAAAGTGCCATCTGGACTTCGTGTCATACTTAGGATAGCTTCTCCCACTAAGATTATATAGAACTTTCTCCATGTTTCTTGAAGTACTTTTAATTTTTTATTTTACATCCAGCTGGTGCAAGAAATACAGAATGTAATAGGCTAACTAACAGAGTGTTAGAACAGTTTATTTTTTTTAAGTTTTTTATTTATTTATTTGAGAGAGAGAGAGCACGAGCAGGGCAGGGAGCAGCAGAGGGAGAGGGAGAAGCAGACTCCTCGCCGAGCAGGGAGCCAGATGCAGGACTCGATCCCAGGACCCTGGGATCATGACCTGAGCCGAAGGCAGACACTTTACTGACTGAGCCACCCAGGCGCCCCCTTTTTCACTTTTTGTGAAGTTGGTTTAGGGCCCCTAGAGGAGCCTCCTGTACTCATTCCCGGCCGGCTGTTATGCAATTGTGTTCTGGATTTAATATTAGATCTCGTCTCCACCCCACACCCCCAGGCCGCAGGGATTTGCTCTTTCTGTTTATGGGTCCAGTGAAGGCCTAAGTAGCGATCCCAATCAACCTGTTACAGAAACAAACAGTGATGAATGATTTTCAGTAAAAGGATATCTGTGATGAGAAGACACCACATCAAGCAGGGAGAGGCCCAGCTGTGGGAGAGAAAGAAGATCAACATCTTCTTCCATCCTGGAACAGTCACGTTCACGAAAAGGGGCTCAACACTGGCCTCCCGACTCTAGGCTGGGCGGGGCCTTGGAGCTGGCGTGGGGGGTCTCCCGCTACCTGCCCTTTGCACACAAACCTTATTTTAGACATCTGATTTTTGCAGATCAGAGTGGTAGCCACTGAGCTGGGCCCGTGGCCGCTGGCTCATTTGTCAGACCAAGCATTTAAAAAAAATTTTTTTTTTTTTAACAATCTCTACACCCAACGTGGGGCTTAAACCCACAACCCGGAGATCAATACTCACGTGCTGCACCGACTAAGCCAGACGGGCGCCCCAGACCAAGCATTTTTATCATATGGGGCCCTACATTTAGCGTGCATAAAATGTATTTTATTTTATTATTATTATTTTTTAAAGATTTTATTTATTTATTCATGAGACACAGAGAGACAGAGATAGAGAGAGAGAGAGGCAGGCTCCCCACGGAGCAGGGAGCCTGATGTGGGGCTCGATTCCAGGACCCTGGGATCATGACCCAAGCCAAAGGCAGACGCTTAACTGACTGAGCCACCCAGGTGCCCCTATTTTTTTTTAAAGATTTATTTATTTTAGAGAGAGCTAGCACGTGGGGGGAGGGGCAGAGGGAGTGAGAGACAAACAGACTCCACCCTGAGCAGAGCCCGATGTGGGCTTGATCCCAGGACCCAGAAATCAGGACCTGAGCCGAAATCAAGAGTCAGACGTTTCACCGACTGAGCCACCCAGGTGCCCCTAAAATGTATTTTATTTATGTGAATGATACATTTCATTTGGTTTGTAGAGTGTTTACTGATGCTGACAACTGGGATCTGTTGAAAACGAGGTTTTAGATAACCATTCTGGTTTGTGTAATTACAGGAAAGACTGCAAAACAGCATTCTGACGTGCTCACCTCACAAAAATAGGCTTGTGGTTTCATGCCTAAAATTGGAGCTAAGTCACTAGGTGACTGTCCAGGGACGTCTCCCCTGAATGGCCGAGATGCCTTTCCTTCTCTGACCGGCAAGAACTACATGCAGACTCAAAAACCGCCTCCGGAGTGAGATCATTCATCTATTCCACAAAATACTTAGAATGTATTGTGGCCAGTGGACCATGCTTCCGGGCTGGGAGGGATCCAAAGATAAATTCAAAGTAAAACCTGGGTTTAGCAGACTTGAATTCTCATGTGTGGAACGGCGTTAAGCCAAGTCCACAGACACATGTAAAGTTACAGTGTCAGGTGTCTCGGGTGGGGGCGGGGGGATGAGCCAGGTGTGTGGGGTCCAGGTGGGGGCTTCTTCCTGCTTGAAAGCATTCCTGGACGAAGAGGCGTCTGCACCAGCCGGGGGGTGGGGGGGGCTCGGACACACGGGATGAAGGGGAAGGGGCTCCTGGCGCCAGAGTGGGGAGCTGAAAATGGAAAAGTCATCTGTGAGAATCAGAACTTCCAGAAAGGGGAAGCAAGAGGACACTCACTGGTAGGAGCCTGGAGAGGGTCCGGGGGTTGTGTGTGTCAGAGGGTGATGAGGTCGCAGGGTCCTAGATGCGACCCCTGCGAGACAGGAGGCTGTTGGGGCTTTCACATCCCAGCATATGAGAGGGGGTGCTTGGGACCCCTTTGGGGACCGTGAGCCGCTCCGTCCGGTAACAGTGACGCGGAGGGAACCAAGAGGCGGCCACGTGGATGGCGTCGTAGGGTGAGACCCTGTAGGACCTTGATCGCCAGGCTAAGGACTTAAGGACATTTCTTTCTGAAGGCAGTAAGATTCCTTTAAAGGCAAATCTGACCTGTGCCGGGAAGACTGTTCCTACCCACGCCTTTGGCTGTTTGGAAGGTTCTTGCAGCCAGAAGTGCTTCTGCCATCACCCCCCTGGGAGGGACACAGTCCAGCTTCGCGGTTGCTCACGGTCTGCGTCCCCACCCCAGGGCCCAAGTGAGGAAGAGGACCAACCGGCTGGGCGCTTTCCCGGGGGCAGGCGAGGGGGTTGGAGCCGCACCCTGGCTAAGCCGGGAGGCAGCAGGAGGTGTCTGCTGAAGCACCGCAGAGCCAGGAGGACTGTCGCTTACAAGGGGCGGAGGGTGGGACGGGGCCGCCAGACATCCATGGCCTGAAGGTTTGAGAGCAGGGGAGAACCAGGTAATCAGGTCCGCCTCGAATTGTCCGGGGACTTGTCTGCAACGTCTGCCGGCAGGTGGGAGTGGTGGCCGAGACTGTGGGTGATGTTTGGAGCACCCGATGCTCCTGCTGCAGAGATACATAAATATGGTGGTGAAGCAGGAAGAAGACAGAGCTGTCACGGACACACGTGTCGTATGTGCGTATACGCACATATAAATATATGTTATGTACACAGTCCATGGTGGGTGGAAGGGAGACAATCAGATATTTTTGTGGGCAGCCAAATACTTAAAAATGATTTCCTGGGGGCGCCCAGGTGGCTCAGTCGTTAAGTGCCTACCTTCAGCTCAGGTCATGATCCCAGGGTCCTGGGATCAAGCCCCACATCGGGCTCCCTGCTCAGCGGGAGCCTGCTTCTCCCTCTCCCTCTGCAGCTCCCCCTGCTTGTGCACTCTCTCTCTCTCTCTGTCAAATAAATAATAAAAAAAAAATGATTTCCTAGCAAGGCCTTCATAAATGGTTCCTTATGACATGTGTGACTTCGAAGCATCCTGATGTGTAAAGGGTTGTTTTTTAGGGGAGGGCAAGGGTTGTCACCGATTGGAATCCAGTGGGTCACACCCAGCCCAGTGGCACCTCCGAGGGGTCCCTGAGCTCCGGGCTCAGCTCAGTCCTTGGATTTTTAGGTCCGGCACCTGGATTTTCTCTGTCCACCTGGGGACAGACTCAAGTTCATTAGAATTCCAGCAGCATGATTTGTAAGAGGGGTTTTCCTTTCCAGCGACTGGAATGCGCAGGTCGGAGACCCGTGCCTACAGGAGGGGAGCTGCTGGGACCTGTGCTGGAGTGGATTCCTGTCTCAGCCCACGGTGCTGATTAAACCAGGAGTTTGGGAAGGGTTTCAGCTTCTCTGATTTTTTCCCACGTTGACGAGTGTGTTATTTGTGTTGGGAAATCAACATGACCCGCCTCCCAGCAGCCTCGGCTCTCCCGTCTCTGCAGCTCCAGTAAGAGGGCATAAGCCAGACCGATGGAACATTCTAGAGGCTACACAAACTCCTACGACACACCTCGTGTGCCCCTTACTGATGTGCGAAAGGGCGGCCTGGACGCTTCCCTGGAGCATGGCTTCCACTGCGACTCTTCAGCTCCTGATGAACCCCTGACCTTGAACGACCTCTGGCTCCGCCACGTTGCAGGCTTGTGTGTATGCGGGAACGTCTTCCCCGGGAGAACGTTAGAGAGCACGAGGTGGGGATCCCCTCCCAGGCAGCTGGGCGGGAGCCCGCAGGGGCACCGGCTCATCCCGGAGGCTGGAAGGAGGCATGGCTCAGGGGAACCAAGCGTCTTTGGGATTGTTGGCGGGCTGATCCGCGGGTGAGGACCAGCCAGGGTGCATCAGCTTAGGAAACGTGATACTGCGCACACTCGTGTCAGGGTTGACTTACCAGTATCGATGCACAGGGATCTAGCAAACCGTTTGCCTCTGTTCTTCTGGAAGATAAACACGGAAAGCCCCCTGGGATTACAGGATGAGGTTAAGGGTCGTTGACCCGGGGGAAATAGTGCCGGCCTGTCCGCTCCTTCCTGGCTCGCCACTCTTCAGCTGCCAAGCCCGCAGGGGGTCAGGATGACCAGATGAGTAGGAAGAGCGGGATTTACCTCGAGGAGGCCAAGGTTTCCGTGACACTCCGGGCCGCTGGATGGATGGCTGTCCCTTCTAGAGGGGTTGGTGTTTCCCTCCGCAGAATGAAGTTCTAACAACCAGTACGTGGAGTCCTTGTGAGAATTTAGTAAACTACTGTGGGCAGAGTGCTCAATAAATTGTAAGCACTCAAAAAGTGAGAAAGCCCTCAGTATTTGCCCTAAAATGTCACTTTGCTTTTCGAGGCAGCTAAGAGGAAAGACATTGACGAGACGCAGGGCTTCCTCTTTGGTTCTGTTGGCATCTGGGGTCCTAGGTGTCGTTTTTCTTTCCATGTAATTGAGGTTAAGTTATAAAACCACAGTTTTGCTGGAAGCTCAGAAGAGACACACTGTTTGTTCTTGTTGTTTGTTTGTGGGTGAGGATGAGACAAGATCTTGCATCCTTCCGCCCAGGGAGGCGAGCTGTACGTAGGTTCTAGAAGGTTGTGAATGGTCAGGTGCCGGGAACGTCAGTCAGGCAGAATCCCACGGGGCCGAGGCCCGGGAGGCGGTGTGCCTGCCCCAGGCAAAGCCACCAATGGGGCGCGTGCATCTGGGGCTGTGTCTGCACCCCCCACCGCTTTACAGAAATAGCAACTGGCATTTTTGACTTCGTGTTTTATGACAAAGGACAATGGGTATAGGACGGAGAATACGAAGTTAATGATGGTGTTGATGACAGTGTTGTTGATGTTGGTGTAAATGTTGGTTCAAGGACCTCAGACGTTGTACATTTCCACACCATGCTCACCTCGTCCCTCGGCTTTAAAACCTCGGCACGCTCTTGGGCTCTTCCCTCCCTGTGCCTTTCACATCCCAAAGGCGCTGTCTACAGCCCACGCGTGTCTGTGTCCCTCTCTCATCCTCACCACCAGCATGGGTTGGGTGCTCTTTGCTGGATGCATCAGTGTGGATTTTCCCCAAAGCAGAGCCTGATGTAAGGACCTGCAGGGAGGGGACAGAAGGATAGCGGAGGAAGAAAAGCATTACCGAGGGTCCATGCTGCTTTGAGCAATGCAGATGTCATTCCACTGGGACCTTTCAGGAAGAGTAAAGATGCCTCCAGAAGACAGGCTTTTATACAGTGCTTCTGTCCCCTATCACTGAGGGGGGACCCCGCACTTGCCCGGGGCCTGGTGGGCACTGGAAGACCCTGCCTGTCCCCTGGGCGGTGGTGACAGGTTCCTAATAGTCTTCCTGCCTCTGTGTCTGCCTCCCCCCTCCCCCACGTGTAATGTTGGTGTGGCCTTCAAAGGAATAGCTCCTCGCATGGACTCCTGTGCTCGAAAGCCTTCACAATATCCCCGAGAAGAGATTAGCAGCTCGGGATGGCTCTCCAGACCCCTCGAGCTGACCTTGCCAGCGCCCAGGCCTTCCCACCCCCCGATGTGGTCAGGCTCTCCCCTCACTTCTTCCCACCATCTGAAACCCTACCTGTCCCTACCTGGGCGCACCTCACATGTCGCCGGTGTCAGCCCTCCATTGCTGCACACAAGTTACCGTCCATCATGCAGGTGACCCGGCTGAGCAGGCGGGAGCCCAAGGGGTCAGCTGGGGGGCCTTTCCCCCGGAGGCTCTGGGGTCACTCTGCTCCCCAGCTCATCCGGGTTCCCCGCCGACCTCAGTTCCTTGCTGTCGCGGGAAGGAGGTCCCTTGTCTAGGTTGGGGTGGCTCTCAGCTCCTGGAGACTGCTCTCCGGCCCCCGCGCATGGCCCCCCACCTCAGAAGCAGGAGGGCCCCCTTGGGTGAGATCCCCCCACATGTCAAGTCTCCTTCCTGAAGGAGACTCAGTGCTTGGCCCGGGCCCACACGGACAAGCTCCCTTGTGCCAGATAAGGTAAAACCATCACGTTGACTCATTCCACCCATGCTCAGGGGGGATGAGATCACACAAGGCTGAGGGTCATTGGGGTCACTCCTGGAATTCGGCCCTCCACACCGCCTCTCCCAGACGGCCTTCCCTGGCCCCTTCCAGCCAGCGTTCTCCTTCCTCTGCACCTCATAATGGCACGGTAATGAACTCACTGTCTCAGCCCTGCAGTTCCCCAGAGCACCTCCTCTCCCCCAAGAGTAAGGGGCCATTGGCCTTGCGGACCTGCTGTGTGACTTCCCCAGTATTGGTTTTGTGCCAGAAGGTATTTGGGTATTGTACTATATTTAAATACGGAAGGACACATCAAGGACAAGAACTTAAAACGTGAAAGGAAAAGTGCAGAGCCGTTCAATAAATGAAGTTCTATGGAAGAGGGAGCGATCCACTGGGGGACACTCGACCCAACTGCAGCATCCTGGGGACGGATGGCGCACGCCGCCTCCCACAGCGACATCCGCCGGACGCTCCGTGGCTTTGCGGATGTGCACACCCTCGATGGCCCAGGCGCGTCACGAGAGTCCTGAAAGTGACCACAAAGATCTGAACCTCCTGCTTTGCATGATTTTGTGGGGTTTTCAGAGATCACGTCCGGCCGCTTCCGGAAAGAGGACCAATAACTTATTCTTGAGTGGCAGTTTGGTTGGGGATAGGACCTTTTTTTTTTTGGAAATGATTCAAATAAAAAGACTTTTTTTTTTTTTTTTTTTTAAAAACAATCAGTCATTTGGAAGAGGGGGCTCTAGTTTCTCCTGTAAGTTGCACACGGGGCAAATCTTGTGCACATGATAATTGTGGACAAGGATCACTAGGAAAGCAATTGGTAAAAGCTCTATTCAGAAAACAATGTTAAAATTTAAATCTAACTCCTGGGGTCCCTGGGTGGCTCAGTCGGTGAAGCGTCGGCCTTCGGCTCAGGTTGTGATCCCAGGGTCCTGGGATCGAGTCCCACATCGGGCTTCCTACTCAACGGGGAGTCTGCTTCTCCCTCTGCCTCTCCCCCTGCTTGTTCTCTCAATCTCTCTCTCTCTCAAATAAATAAATAAGATATGAAAAAATTAAATCTAACTCCTTTGCAGAGTTCACAATTACACAAAAATATGTCATTTTTATCCAGTAGAAGTTTATTTTCACAAGTTTTAAGTCAGAACTTAATTCTTAATTCCATTTCTTATCATCCAGCTGAGCCCATTTGTATGATCTGCCACCGTCTGCCACGTGTTTTTACAACAGTAGTAGGTATTTCCGTGGGCTCCTCAGCCTGGGAGCACCTGGGCCGCGACACGATAATCAGTCTGCTGTCCACTGGGTCCCGACGTGGCTCTTAGCGGCCAGGTCTCTGTGCGGGGGCCCCGGAGCCCCCGGATCACGTCGGGACACAGAGCTGTGAGCAGTACAGTAACCCGAGAGCCGAGTGCAGCTGGCCATTCCACAGATGAGGACACCGAGGCGTCCAGAGATTTAAATAAATGGTCCAATGCCACACGACTCGTCAGTGGCCGGGGCAGCTTCCCCTGTGGTTCTGGGTGATGCCGAGTCCGTCTGCTATGTTTCTTTGTGGAGACTGACCAATGAGGGTTTACTTTTGGGGCAGACTTCGGCAGGTGAGACAGGCTTGTTGAAAATTCCTTCTATTTATTAATGCCCTGTATCTTTTTATTTTTTAATTTATTTTTATTTTTATGTTTTTAAAGATTTTATTTATTTGAGAGAGAGGGAACACAAGCAGGGGGAGGGGCAGAGGGAGAAGCAGGCTCCCCGTGGAGCAGGGAGCCCGACGTGGGGCTCGATCCCAGGACCCTGGGACCATGATCCAGCCAAGGGCAGACGCCCAACTGACTGAGTCACCCAGGCGCCCCCAGCCTGTATCTTTAAAAAAAAAAACCTTTTTCTCAGACTGACTTAAGATGTGTCTTAGGCTGTTGGGATTAACCAGAGGGAGCCATTTACCCGATCTGCAAACCTCTCTCGCTGTCCTAAGGCCCGAGCAGCGTCGGGGGTACAGGCCCCCCTGCCCGCCTGGTTTCGTGGTTGGATTCAGCACATCTCCCCAGCATCCTGCTCTCTGAACCCACACACACGTCCCCGAGGTGACGGTGTGAACTTGCCCGTGCTTCTGAGCGCAGCAGCGTGGCTCAGCTCCGTGTCAGCCCCAAGTGCAGGGAGATACTGGTCCCTGGATGTACCTGTGTCCTCGCCGGGACTGTCCAGACCCGCGGGACGTGTTTGGGCCCTGTTCAGACCTCAGGACACTGTGGCGCGCAGCCCTCTCGTGGTCACCGTGGACTTCTGGTGGACTTGAACCCGGGGAGGAAATCTGCTAGGGAGTGGACACCTGTGTGTTGCATCCAAATAGAGAACCAGATGAGCTGATCCCAGGCCTCGCACAAAACCCTTCTTGAGGGTTTTTAGTGCCTCAACCCTGCCCTAAGGGCACACCTACGCTGTGAACGAAAGCGACAGCCCTGAGGCCCGTTGGGGACCCACAGAGTCACCACCGCGGCTGTTACTCCTGCCCCCTGGCCAGTCTGCGTTCCTCCCAGGCTCTTCTCGCTTCAAGAGGCGCTGCCGCTTATGGCTGGAGGCCTGAGCTCTCACTTCTTGCGCTTCTGGCCGCATGCGGTAATTACATGGGGGAAAGGATGACCTACTTCACTGGATTAACTGGGTATCCACACAGAAAAAAAAGAACTATGACCTTATTTCATAACATGCACACAAAGTGACCCAAAACAGATCTTAAACTTAGACACAAAAGGTACAATTATAAAATTTCCATAAGAAAATACGGAAAAAGGATCTTTGAAACTCTGGGTTAAGCAAGATTTCTTATGACACAAAAACACAAAGAAAGACAAAAGTGATACATTGAACTTCATCGAATTAGAATATCTCCTCTTTGAAAGACCCCGTTACAAAATGAAAAGACAAGTCCTGTACTAGGAGAAAAGATTTGCAAGGGACATGTCTCTGGAAGGACATTTCCCCAGAATATGCAAGAACTTCTTACAACTCCATGGGAATAAGACAAACAACCCAATGAAGGTTGGGCTAAAGACTTGGTTAGCTACTTCACAAAAGAAAATACACAAATGGCCAAAAAGCACACGAAAAGATGCTCATCAGTCACGAGACAACAGTGTCCTCAAGTATGTGGAGCGACAGGAACTCTCCAACGTTGCTGGCAGGAACGAACGCCACCCGTTATCACCGCTGTGGAGAACAGTTTGGCAATTCTTTTTTTTAACAGACATCAGCCAAATGACCCAGCAGTTCTGTTCCTAGATATTTACCGAAGAGAAATGAGAACATATGCTCGGAAAGGGACTTGACTGCACGAACGTGCATAGCAGGCTTGTCCCTAAGAGCCGGGCCAGGGAAGAACCCAAACGTCCATTGGGAGGGGAAGGTGTAGACACACAGAGGATGCTGCTCAGCAGTGAGGAAGGGCACATCACCGACGCGGCCGCACGAGCACATCTCAGCAAAAGAAGTTCACGGACACGGAAGACACCTCTGAGTCATGCTGTCCGATGTCACTTCTCTGATGCTGGAAGCCGTGAGAATCAGAAAGTAGGCCCGTGGTTGCCAGATGTGGGGAAGACAGATGCGAAGGGGTGGGAGGCTGGAGGAAACGTGGTGTGGCTCGATTTCGTGGTACTTATGCGAGTTTATACATCTGTCCAAACTCAGACGACCGCCCGCCCGAGATACGAGCGCACCGTCTGTGAATCACACGTCAGTGGATTGTCACCTGCCTCCGCGCCTCGCTTCCGCAAGATACGTCTCTGACTCCCGACTGCTGCGTCTGGAAATTGGGACTACAACTGCATCGACTTCACAGGGTTGTTGGGACGATTTAGGAGAGACCATGTTGTTTCGGGGCCTGGCACGGAACTTAAAATACGAGCATTAGTGGATTTTTCCTAATCAAATCATGACAGAATAAGGTTCGTGGTTCATGTCACTTTAGAAGAGTTGCATCTGCAGCGCTCAGGGTCCTGTGCACATCTGCCCGCCGCCCGCAGATCACGAGGCAGAACACACACATCACACCCCGGAAAAGCACCTTCTCTTCCGCCGGCTGTCAGGCGGGATGTCGAGCTCAGCCTCCTCCCTGTGCCGTGTGACAATTGTGGACCTGGATCCAGAGAGGAGGCCCAGCCCTTGAGGATTAGGCGAACTTTCGTTGGGGCAGAGCTGTCCCGTGAAATCCAGGCCGACGTGAATTCAAATGGGCTCATTTGACCAGCGAGGTGTCAGAACAACACGTCTTAGCTTGCGCCTGGTGCCCTGTTTCACTGCGTTTTTCTGCCCTCCCCGTCTGTGACTGCCGGCCTGCCCACAGGCTGGCCTCAGCCACGTGCCTTAGGATTGCTATCACATAACAACTCCTGTGCATGCAGTCAGCGCCTCCCCCGTGCACCCCAGTTACATCGCACCAGACTGGCGACCCCACGCGGTCCCCTGCAGAGCCTCCCGAAGCAGGCGGCCTCCAGCCCGGGCGTTTTGTGCGGGTTCCTGGAAGGAGCTGGAAGGGTTTCTGACACGGGGCGATCTGCACTCCTGATCTCAGATATCCGAGCTGTGTTCCCTCAGCCCACAGGGGGTTTCGGTGTCAGAGAAGAGTGGAGGATGCATGATGGTTGAGGCGAAGCCCAGCGTCGGACGAGGCTGGGTTCGGCACGGCTCGTGCAAGACAGGGCTTTGTGTTTGCATCCCTGACTTCAGGAAGCCTTTCTGCCTGCAACTCCCCTCTGTGTTGACTTTTAATTCCATAGGTTCCCCTCCTTTGAGTTTTGCTCGGGTTTACTTAAAAACACATTGGGTGCTGACAACGTGCGAATGTTCGACTTGTTCTTTAGGCAGTTTGCCTCGGGGTTGAGTGTGACCGACGGTCAGCTCTGCTCTTTTTTGGCCACAGGACTTGGGGCGGGACCCTCAGCTCCGGCCACCAGCCACCCTGGTCATGCTCACGTTTCCCTCAGGGTCTTTGCATTTGCTGTCTGGCTGCCCAGCCCGCTCACCCAGGATTTCTGAGGACGGCTCCTCATTCGGATCTCAGCTTAAATGCCCTCTGTTCAGGGGCGGACGCCTGGCTGGCTCGGTCACTGGGGCGCGTGACTCTTGAGTACCTCCTTGCAGGGCTAGTGAAAATTATGTGAGGGGCGCCCGGGTGGCTCAGTGATTAAGCATCTGCCTTCAGCTCGGGCCATGATCTCAGGGTCCTGGGATAGAGCCCCGCATCGGGCTCTCTGCTCAGTGGGGAGTCTGTTTCTCCCTCTCCCTCTGCTGTTCCCCCTGCTCGTGCTCTCTGTCTCAAATAAATAAATATATTTAAAAAAAAAAGAAAATGATGTGAGAAAATGTTTGTAAAGGGCGTGGCATACAGTGAGTGTGCTGTGAACAGTGGCCCCGGTCATGATTATGTCTGCCTGTGTTTCACCACCACCCCCCCCCCCCCGGACCGGGAAGCCCGTCTGGGGCCCGGATCAGGTCTTATCTGCATGCTTCATATTGCTATGCGTGTAGTAGACACTCAGTAAGACACTGCTTAAATGAAATAAAATTTCCTCCCAGTAGATCAAGGCCTCGAGTAAATGAAATAGAACAGACACCAACTTCAGGGAAGCTCATCTTTTATTTTTTATTTGTTGAAAGATTTATTTATTTTAGAGAGAGGGAGGGAGAGAGAGAAGGACAAGCAGGCCTCCCTGCTGAGCACGGAGTTTGATGCAGGGCTTGATCCCATGACCCTGAGATCATGACCTGAGCCGAAGTCAAGGGTCACACGTTAGCAGATGGAGCCCCCCAGGCGCCAGGTGAGCTCATCTTTTAGACTCAGCCCAAGAGCCGTCCTCTGTCCTCCCTGTGAGGGTTTTCCAGACTGCCCCGTCCTGCGAGGGTGGGGGGAGCAGGTGACATCTGTACATTTGATTTCACTCGGGCTCATGGACGTGCTTTCCTCTAGGAGGCTGCTAGGACTTGGACTCTTATTTATCGTTGCACCCACGCCAGCTGGCCATGAGCCCCCAGCCCTCCGTGTAGAAGTGTTTAGGACAGGAGAGCTGTTAAGGGACAATGGCCTAGTGATTAAGAATGCAGACTCTGGACTCAGAACCCCTGGGCTCAAATCCCAGCTTCTGCCCCTCACCTACTGGGAGCCTTTGGACAAATGACTTAACCTCTCTGGGTCTCAGCTTCCTTCACAAAACCAGGATCGCAGAGGTCCCAGCCTCACCGTCATTGTGGCAATGGGCAGATTCCTTATACACACGGTGCTCAAAATAGTGCCTTCACTTCTGTAAGTGTACCTCATGTCACACAGTCATGCCCCAGACAGTTCTCGGCTCCTACCAGACATTCGGCAGTGTTTGCCGGAGTAACCCGAAAACTTGTATGTAAATTGATTTTCCCTCCCTCCCTCCCTCCCTCCCTCCTTTCCTTTCTTCCTTCCTTTTTTGGTAAATAAAAGCATATTTAAATGGACAGGGAGAGCTTGTTGGTCCTTTGTAATACGTATAAGCATGCCTTGGGCGGTGTTTTTTTTTCCTGATTTCATATTTACCCTAAGAGATGTGGTAAATGTGACGTATATTTGAGAATGGAGCTATACTTTCCCCCAAATCATTTTATTAACACTTTCAGAGAACAAATTACTGAAAGAAAAGGAAAAACTTCACTAGCTAGAGCTTGGGGCCTCACTGATCCGAAGTGAAAATTTTATTTATTCATTTGAGAGAGCGAGAGCACAAGCACGGGGGCGAAGGAGCAGAGGGAGAGGTCTCCCGCAGGCCTCCGGCGGAGCAGGGAGCCCGACGTGGGGCTTGATCCCAGGGCCCCGGGAAGGCAGATGCTTCACCAACTGAGTCTCCCAGGCGCCTCCCCTTTCTTTTAAGTAGGCTCCACGCCCTACGTGGAGCCCCATGTGAGTCTCGAACGCACGACCCTGAGATCAAGACCTGAGCTGAGACCAAGAGTCAGACGTTCAACTGACTGAGCCCCCCAGGCGCCCCTCCTACTTCAGATTTATAGTCCTTCCAAGTTTGCCTCCTCTGTGGACCTTTTCAAAACTTCTCTGGGCCTCAGGTAGAGCGGTACACATGAGCTCGGCCAGGACTTGTAGAAAGGCGCCCCCTCCTCACGCTGGGCAACACTAGGGGTGCAGTGGGATATGTTCCTGGTGACGAATAACTACTGTGAGCTCACGCGTAACTGTTACTGGACATCTAAGTGTCACCACAGAAAACCTTCTGATGAGGTTTTCCGTTTCTAATTGAACATGCTTGCCTTCCTGTAATAAGTAACTGCTGGTAAAGTGTGCGCTGGCAAAAGGGAACATCAAGAACTTCAAGGAACTGGTCCTTTCCGCCAAGGAGCTGTGGCCATTTATCTACAAACCAGTGTGTTTTGTACAGGTACTCTTGAAAAATATTTGAATAAAGCCCATTTAAAAATGGTTTAAAATGGTTTTTTAATGACAAGAATGCAATTCATTCCAACCTAATATTTTACTAGAGACCGGGAAGAGATGCGTACGTTCCTCGCTGTGGAATCAAAACCCCTCTGCGCCGGGGACAACGGAGGCCATGGCCGCCCGTGATGATGGCCAGGGGCCTTCGTGACGTCCTGGCACTCGAGAGCGTCTATCGTCAGTATGCTGGGCTAGACTTCTCTTGCTTGTCCATAGTGAAGCCTTGATTCAAGCTTCTGAAATCTATGTCATCCTGTAGATTTTCTTTGTGTTCAGGTGCTGCTAGAATTACATAGTTCTTCACGGATGCTGACCCCATGGGCCAACCATCAGCAATGGGTTTGGGTTCCACAGATCTTTCACCCTCGTCAACCTGAGCCTCTTGTAGGCATTTAAGAGACGGCGCTTTGGGGTGACAAGCAGAATCTGTGGCCATAAGATAGGACAACATGCCGGATGCCGTGGACCTCGTCGTGTCCCCTCAAAATTCACACGCTGAAGCCTTACCCCGCCTGTGATGGTATTCGGGGGTGGGGCCTTTGGAAGATCATTACATTCATGTGCAGTCACGAGGCTGGGCCCCCTATTGAGATCCTGTACGAATCCTTTATAAGAAGACACACCAGGGAGCTCGCTTCTCGTTTTGCCCCAGTGTGTGAGGACTCACTTCAAAGATGCCGGTCGGCTAAGTGAGGAAGCGAGCCCTCACCAGGGTACAAAGTTGGTGGGCACCATGATCTCAGACTTCCCAGCCTCCAGACCCCTGAAAAAATAAATTCCTGTAGCTTCAGCTGCCTAGACTGTGATATGTTTTTTTTAAAGATTTTATTTATTTATTTGAGAGAGAGCATGAGTGGGGGAGGGGCAGAGGGAGAAGCCGGCTCCCTGCAGAGCAGGGAGCCCGACTCAGACTCTATCTCAGGACCGCGGGATCACGACCGGAGCCGAAGGCGGCCGCTCAGCCGACGGAGCCGCCCAGGTGCCCCTGGGCTCTGCTGTTTTACAGCAGAAAGCTGACGGATGCTCCGCCTTGAACCACATGCGCTGTAGGCAGATGAACAAGTCATTCATTTAATTCCCTGTCTTGTTCGTTCGCGCGTTCACCCCGGGCCACGTCCTGGGCCCCGTTGTAGGCAGTGAAGAACCAGTGGGGAGCAGGGTTGAGTAGAAGTCCCTACTCTGTGGCTTGCAGTCTTGGGGGGGAAATACATGCACTGAGTCACACTGGCGATCCAAGCCAGGCTGAACGTGCAGAGGTGACGTGGGGCACGGAGGGAGGGCCTTGGCGGGAGCAAGGAGGGCAGAGTCGGCAAGGCGGAGTCTCAGAGGGCGCGGGGCAGGGACGGGTGCTCAGGGGCGCGGAGGCCGTGCTGAGGAGGGGCTTGAAGCAGGGCTGTCCGCGAGGGTGGGAGCTTGAGGGGTGACGGGAGCTCGGACGGGGCACTTGTGGGGCTAGGACGCGGGGAGTGTGAAGACATATTTAGGAGCCAGAGAGGACAGAGCTTGGTGACTGAGCACAGGTTAGAGGGCAGGGAGAGAAAGTCCAGCATGATGCCTCGCTCTCTGGCTTGAGAGAGGGGATCAGCACCTGGGCCATCGTCGCAGACAGAAAGTACTGGACGATGGCCAGACTGGGGAGAAAGGCCATGCATTTGGTTCATTTGACGAGCTGCATCGGCCATGCCTCGAGGCAGCCACGAGGAGCAAGCAGGCCTTTGGACGTGACCGGACAGGGTCCCCAGCACCGTCCAATCCAATTGAAACGAATACAACACTGTACGTTAGTTATACCGGAATTCAAGTTTTAAAAAAATCACAACTGTGGCTTCTCACGTGCTCTGGCCACATCCCACCGCTACACGTGGCCCGTGGCTTTCGCATTCGGCAGCACGGTTCTAGGGCCCAGACCGAGATGTGGACTTGGCCCCGTGTGCAGGTGACAGGACTGTGGATCTAGGAGGAAGGCTGGAAAGGGTGAGGCCTGAGCCTCGCGTCAGCGCTGCTGGGGAAGAATGAGGCTCGAGGACATGGAAAAGAGGCAGGCGGGGGGCGGGGGGAACCCCGGGAGCCCCGTCCTGAAGTCCAGTGAGAAGCGCGCTGGGAGGCGGAGGGGACGAGCATCGCTCTGACGACGACGGAAAACGTTTATTGCATCCGTGAAATAAAGGTCGCTGGTGCCTTTGGCAAGGCTGTTTCAGATGAGGGAGGGGGCCGCAAGGCAGACAGGGTGAGTGAGGGGAGGCCAGGGGTGAGGACAGAGAGCGGCCAACAGGGGGTAACAACGCCACGAGTTATGAGGGACGCACGGAATTCCTTAAAGCACATCGAGCTATGGCCGACGGCACAGACAGATGTCTTCAGAGCCCTGAGTTTGTCCCGCATGTTTACCAATTTTGAGTCTTTTGTCACGAACAGAGAGGCGCGCGCGGTTCCGTTCCTCCTTCCCATCCTCGCTCTCGTGCAGAACAGGGGTGAGCTGGGCCTTGGGGGCCATGCTCACTGCAGGTGATCCCCACAGCGATGGACAGCCCCCGAAGGCTTTCATGTTTCCTTTTTAGAAACATGGTATTTTCTAGAATTTAGAGCAGACACAAGAAGACAGAGAAGTATAATAAACGTCTGTGTGCTGCTCACCAGCGGGCCCCAGGCCCTCCGGCCGAGCACGCGACCCCATGCACGCGCCCACCCCGTCACTGCGACTCGGGAGCTGGGGAGTGACATCTCACGCTTCGGCTGAGAAGACCCTGCGGCTGCTTGCTGGGGCAGGAGCGGGCCCTTCCCCAGAAAGAGCCGGAGACGGCACACTTCTGGCTTCGCGGGTCCCACGTGAGAGCGGCGGACAAGTATCAACCAGTGAGTGGGGCTGAGAGCCAACAACAAGGCCGCTGAGATTTGAGTTTCATGTGATTTGCGTGTGTCACAAATCTACCGCTTCCTTCTTGGGCTCCTCCCCCACCCCAACCGGTAAACAACGTCAAAACCATTTTTGCTCATAGGCAATATACAAACAGGCGGAGGGCCAGATTTGGGCTTCGGTTTGTCCACCACGAGGGTGGAGAACGGATCGGACGGAGCAAGAGGGCACACGGGGTGACCCCCCAAGGATGCGCAGGGAGACCCCCCCCAGGCTACGGCAGGAGGCAGAGACAAGACTTTACCAAACCTGCAGAGACAAGAGAGAATGGTAAACTTAAACGATTGTTATTAAGTACCATCCATTCTTTGCCCTATGCACAATGTTAGGGCTGAACATAGACAAATACGTGAATAAACGCATAACAGTTTTTGTCATTTAGTCTAGTTAGGGAGAAAGATGTGTTTTTTTCCTATATCACATGGTGTAAGTATCATGATCGATCAATCAATCAATCAATCAAATGGGGTGCCTGGGTGGCTCACTCTGTTGAGCGTCCGACTCTTGGTTTCAGCTCGGGTCCTGATCTCAGGGTCGTAGGATCGAGCCCCGAGTCGGGCTCTGCGATCGGCAGGGAGTCTGCTGGACATTCTCCCTCTGCCCCTCCCCCGGCTTGTGCTCGCTCTCTCTCTAAGCACACAATAAGCATGTATATGTATATTCATACATTCGTGCACATCCGTAAATGGCTATGGGATATGCATGAGGTATTCATTCCAACGTGACTTCCATTGTGAGTATCTTCCACCAAGGCGAGCACTTGACCCATGAGTAGAAGTAGGGTAAGGGGGGAAGGTGTCCAAGGCAAAGGGAAAACACGGGTGGACGTAGGGAGGCTTTCCACAGAAGCCTCTGCCCCATCTCCCTTTTGGGTTACTGCTCTCTGGAGGGGAATGCAGGAGAGTATGGAGCAAATCTGCAGGCTAAAGAGAAGGTACTGTAGCCTGCGACCAGCTTCCAGGTGGTAAAGAGACGTGTTTTCTGTTGAGAACCGGAAGTTTCGCAACCGATGCCCAGAATTCTTTTTCTAGGTGAATGTGGATCATGATATCTTAGGTGGTTGCTGAGATTTCATCGTGTGCAAGAAAAGAATGAAAACCAGTGTAAAACGAGGTCAGGTTTTTTTAGTGCTAAATGGTCCCTTTATGAGCTGTGGGTTGCCAACAAGGATCCTTGCAGGATGGGATGCCCTGCTCGCTGTCTTCTGCCCCAGCTGGTGGCAGCTTCGTCCTCCGGGACAAACATCTTGGACTTACCCTTGACTTCCTTCTCTCATATCCGTAGCTAACCTGTCAGGGAATTCTGTGGGGTCGGCCTTCAGAACATATCCCAAACCTGAGCACCCTCACCCTGGCCAGGCCACTGCCCACGCCACTCCCGTGTTTGGCCTGGAGGAGTGCAAGAGCTTCCTGCAGGTTCTGTGCTAAGGGTCCGGCGGGTTCTGCACAGCAGCCAGAGTGATCCCAGGAAACAGGAGTCAGATCCTCTGCTGCCAACCTTCCTAGGGCTCTCCACTTCGCAGGGAGGGAGGCCCACGCCCTCCCATAGGCCCACAAGTTGGGGGGTGTCACTCTGCCATCCCCCTGCGGTCTCTGCAGCTGTCCTGGCTCCCCACCGCCCTGCCCCACGCCCGGCAGGCTTCCTGGAGGCCTTCACGCTGGCCGTTGCCTCCTCCTGGAAGCCTTCCCTCCTGCACCAGTGCTCCACTAGCTCCCTAGCCTCAGGTCTCGGTCCTGGGTCCTGGAAGCCCGCCTGGACCACCCTCTTTAGAGTTGTACCTGCAGGCCCCTCCCCCGACCTCCTTCAGTTTTGTCCTTAGGACTGTAATTTGTGTAATCATTGATTATTGATACCCGTCGCTATTGGTTTGACCGCGCATCCGAGGTTTGTTCTGTGCATGTGTAGGGCGGCACTCAGAACACGCGCGGGCGCCGATAAGTACAGAACCAACGCAGGGACGGAGCCCCTTTGCTTAGCTCGGGACAGTCCTCCCATGTACCCAGACTTCACACCGCCGTTTTGAAGAAGTTTACATCCCAATGGAATTCACCGCACTTCACTCTTTCCAGGTATGAAGCCGGGGTGTGCGACATGGGGTTTGGCGAATATCTGGGAGGGGGTGCGGGACCCAGGACGCGCTGCCTGTCCTGGAGCTGGGTACGGCAGGCGCTCTCCTCGCCTCGCTCCCTTCTCAGCCTCGCTGCGGAGGAGGCACCCCCGGAGGGCCCCCCACTGGAGAGCCCGCACCTCGGGGGCTGCCCGCCACCCAGCTCTTCCCCGGAGCGCCCCCCCACGGAGGCTGCCCCCCACCGGAGCGCCCCCCCCACGGAGGCTGCCCCTCACCGGAGAGCCCCCCACGGGGGCTGTCCCCCCCACCGGAGCTGCCCCCCACCGGAGCGCCCCCCCCACGGAGGCTGCCCCCCACCGGAGAGCCCCCCCACGGGGGCTGCCCCCCACCGGAGCTGTCCCCCACCGGAGGCTGTCCCCCCACCGGAGAGCCCCCCCACGGGGGCTGCCCCCCCACCGGAGAGCCCCCCCACGGAGCTGTCCCCCACCGGAGCGCCCCCCTCCTCGGGGGCTGCCCCCCACCCGGCCTTTCCCCGGAAGCGCCCCCCACTGGGGCAGCCCCCCCCGCCCCCGGCTTCCGCGAGGCCCCGCCGCCCCGCCCCCGCCCCTCCCCCAGCGGGCGCCCGCCGCGGGGCCGCGGAAGCGAGCGCCCCCACAGGCGGAGGTCCGACCGGCTTAAGCCTCAGAAAAGCGGCTCCTCGGAAGGCCGCTCGGCACACTTCTAACCGTTTTGGAGGCTTGTGTATTGTGACTGTAGCAAAAATATGTACGATCTACCTTGAAGTCATTTTTAAGTGTATTCCTTTATTTAGTGAAGGCGAGTCAGACCAGAGTCTCACACTGGAACCTGGGCGACCGGCAGCGAGGCGAAAGCGCCGGCAGCGAACCCGCGTCCCACTGGCCACCCCGCCGGCGCAGGCGCGCTCCCGGCCCGCCCCCCACTCACCGCCGCGCGCTCCCGGCCCGCCCCGCCCCCACCGCCGCGCGCTCCCGGCCCCGCCCGCGCAGGCGCGCTCCCGGCCCGGCCCGCCCCGCCCCCACCGCCGCGCGCGGGGGGCGGAGCGCAGAGGGCGCGCGGGCCGTCGCGGGCGCCGCGGAGACAAAGCCGCGTCGGGGCCGCGGGGGGTGGACCCGGGGCTCGGTGGCGCCCCCGTCCGCGGGGAGGGCTCGGCGGACCGCCCACGCTGCGGCCGCCTCGCAACAGGTCGGCCGCCTTCCGGGAGCCTCGCCCTGCGCCGCCGCCCCCGCTCCCGAGACCCGGGCGCCCCGCTCGGCTCGGGCCGCGGCTCCCATGCGGTTCGGGTCCAAGATGATGCCGGTAAGCGCGCGGGCGGGCGCGGAAGTGCGCGGGGTCCGGGCGGCGCGGCCCGGCTCCGGGTCCCCAGGCCGCGGTCCCCAGCCCAGCCCCCACCCTCGGCCCCCCTGACCCCTGGCCCCCCACCCTCGGCCC
This sequence comes from Halichoerus grypus, assembly GCF_964656455.1. Classification (NCBI taxonomy): domain Eukaryota; kingdom Metazoa; phylum Chordata; class Mammalia; order Carnivora; family Phocidae; genus Halichoerus; species Halichoerus grypus. The sequence goes on along the minus strand of NC_135718.1, from coordinate 85,814,534 downwards.
CCGGCCCGCGGTGAGCTGCGGGTGCGCAGCCGCCGAAACTTTCCTGCCGTCTCCGCCCGGGTCCTCGCTTGGGGCTGTCCTCGAGCGTCGAGAACAGGGGCCCGGAGTCTGGCTTGCTTTGTCTTTTTAAAAACTTTTGGTTGGAGTGAAACAGGCATCACACTTGCCCTTGCCTTAGTTTTGGTTGGGTTTCGCTCTCGGTGTGCGATGGCAGCCCGAGTGTCAGGTCGCGGGAGACCGGAGTGCCCGCGGCGCGTTCGGTCCGCGGCCCCCCACGAATCCCCCAAATCCTACTGAGCCCTCCATCCCTGCAAGAACCCCCGGTTCCCCCCCCCCACCGAGTCCCCGGCCCACTGATTCCTCCGAACCCTCCCCAGCCGCTCCCCGGCCCCCCGTCCCCCCACCCCGGCCACCCCCACTCTCCGAGTCCCCGGCCCCATGAATCCCCTGGACCCTCCCCACCCCCCCCCGCTCCCCGACCCCCCAAATCCCCCCCGTCCACCCCCACCCTCCGAGTCCCCGGCCCCCTGAATCCCCCGAAGCCCCCCAGCCCCCCGCGAACCACCGGCCCCCTGTCCCCTCCGTCCACCCCCACCCCCCGAGTCCCCGGCCCCCTGAACCCCCTGGACCCTCCCCAGCGCCCCCCCCGCTCCCCCGCCCCCCGTGCCCCCCGTCCACCCCCACCCTCCGAGTCCCCGCCCTCCAATCCCCCGGCACGCCCCCTAGTCCTCCTGAACCCCCTGGCTCCCCGAGCCTCCGGCCCCTGAGCGCCCCCCACCAGCCCCCTGGACCTCCTGGCCCCCAGCCTTTGGCCCCCTGGAGTCCCCAGCCCCTTGAATCTTCGGAACCCGGCCCCCAGTCCCAGTCCCAGAGCTTCCGGCCCCCCCAACCCTCCGAGCCCCCGCCCCCTGGAGGCCCCCAGCCCAGGCCCCCCAGGGCTGACGCCGGAGTGAAGTGGCGCTTTCCTTCAGCGCCCGCGCTGGGAGAGTCTAGGGGGGAACTGGGCTGGGGGCTCGTGCACGCGTCCCCCCCCCCCCGAAGTTGTGCTCGCGCTTCTCCCCCGGACCAGGGGTCACTTTGCGGCCCTCGCTGTTTTCTTGTGGCTTCGTGTGTTGAGACAAAGAAGCAGGCGACTTTTACCCCATTACCCCATCTGTGGAATGGAGTGAGGACAGATTTTGTTCACTGCAGTTACAGGTGCAGAGTAGAAAGTTTTGTGCCCCCCCCCACCCCCCACGTCGTGGGAGGGCGTCCTAAACGTTCACAGTCTGGGTAAACTTGGTTTGTTGGGATTGATCATGGAGTTTGGATGGTTTGGGATATTTTGTTCTGCTACGATTCAAGGAATTGGAAAGTATTGAGTGTTATGCATCTTGGTTTTAGTTTCACACGGTTACAGTCAGGTTTGTGATGGGAATGCTCGGTATTAAAATATGGACCATGGAAGAAGGTGAAGGAGTTTGCTATTAAAATTTTTATCCCTTGGATTTACGTTTCTTTCTCACCCCACCCTTTTTTTTTAATGTTTCTCTTGAAATGACTTTTGCAGATCATCTCTGAATTTTCCTAAAAACAGGAGCAAGGTAAGTATTGGTTGTTGCAATGTGATTTCTTAAGGATAGTTTCATGTCAAAATATGCTTTGGGCTTTCTTAAAACCAAGGAGAGTTTTCCTTCTCCCCGCTATATACCAGATGATCAGAATCTCTGAAAGGTTGTGTTGCTCTGGAGACTGTAAGTGAGCGGTATGGTTCTGATCACCCTCCGCACAGACTCCAGCGTGGGGGGCGGCAAGTCCCCCAGCGACAGAGCTACGGGCAGCCAGGACCTCACTACTTGTCAGCTACGACCTTTGTGACCAGAACCATCTCCTTTTAAAAAGTGATTTGTCTCAGGTTCAGCGTCTGTAAAATGGGGATGATGATATTACATAGCCCTTAGGGTGGTCTGAGGATTAGGGTTGCTGGTTCCAAAACAGTCTAGTGCCCAGCTTGTCTGGGATTTGCAATCCTGATGAAACACAGCTTCTTAGTCCTGGGGGCCATACAAACGGAAGGCAAGTTTTTATTTAGTGCCATCCTGTGTCTTTATTCTGTTGTGTCTTGGGTACTTGAGGATAAACCCATTTTCTTAAAAATATTTCTCATCTTTGGCTCTTAATATACTTGGATTTTAATTTTAATGTCGAGTGAGGTTTCATATTTTATTACTTTGAAAAATGCTAACCAATTGATTGGGAAAAGCGGTGTGCTTCCTATGAAAAAATGGATGTAGACAGTTGTCTTGATGTGTTTTTTTTTATTGTGGTTAAATGTCCATAACAAAAATTGCCATTTTAACCATTTTTAAGTGTGTAGTTCTCTGGCACTAAGTACATTCCTTGATTTGCTTTTCAAGGCATTCTAAAGATAACAGCTTGCTGTTCAGACAGCATTATATTAAAAATGTGCAAATAAATGGTGTTTGTATATTTTCTCACCAAATGGTAGAGAATCAAGTGATTTTCATGTGGAACATGAAGTGATAATTGGACCCAAAACCAGAAGGGGAAGGTGCATTTTAGTAGGCTAGCTAAAAATAAGTAGGCAAACAGCTGAGTATCAGGGTGGAGGTAATGATAGGGTGCGGCAGAGCGGGTGTGATAATTAACACCCATTTTCAGATACCCACCAAAGCATCTCTGATTCTCTGATATTTCTACAACTTGGTAAGAAGAAACTGATTAACCTCTCCTACTTGACACCGTATTTTCCTCATCGAAGGAAGCGTTGTTTGCAGGTTTAGAGTATGGTTTTTTAGTTGAGCCATCCTCACTGTATTTGATTATCAGATAAAGGGAGGTAATTATTATTATTTTTTTTTTTTAAAGATTTTATTTATTTATTTGAGAGAGAGAGCATGAGAAGGGGGAGGGTCAGAGGGAGAAGCAGACTCCCCGCGGAGCAGGGAGCCGGATGTGGGACTCGATCCTGGGACTCCAGGATCATGACCTGAGCCGAAGGCAGTCGCTTAACCAACTGAGCCACCCAGGCGCCCAGGGAGGTAATTATTAAAAACAAAATTTCTCAAGTATTCAAAATTATATCAGATACCTTTTTTCATTACTTTTGTTTTGCAAAGCATTATATTTAAGCAAAGCGTATATTCAGAAATATCTTTATGAGTTTAGCTATCTCTAAAAGCATTCATTACTCTTTTTAGATGGAGGCTTATAAAAATTCCTGTTTGTATTTGCTATTGAAATGGTAAATTAAAAACAAAACAAAGCTACACACAAAACCACATGGTATTGTGCAGTGCCACATGGAAGGCCAGAGGACTTGAACTTGCCTGTCTGTCCAGTAGATACCATGTGTTACATGCGTGCCTGGCTGTGATGGACATGTGCTGTGTCTGTCCTGTCCCGTACGGTGGCCACCAGCACTTGAAGTGTGGCCAGTGGGATGAGGAACTGACCTTTTAAAACAATTATTTAGTGTTAACTATATCTAAACAGCCACATGGGCCTGGTGGACACAGTACTGACCCAGTGGCCCATTTGACAGAGTAGCCCAAAGAGTAATTTTATGTTGGAATCACATATTGGCAGCTTCCTGTTTACATTAATACTTTTTTTTTTTTTTTTTAAGATTTATTTGAGAGAGAAAGTGAGAGAGCACAAGCGCGGGGAGGGGAGAGGCAGAGGGAGAAGCAGGTCCCAGGACCCCGGGATCATGACCTGAGCTGATGGCAGATGCTTCACAGTCGGAGCCCCCCAGGCGCCCCTACATTAATACTTTAAAATGAAATCGTAATGACCTGTTTACCTCTAATGGCTTGGGAAATGGGTTTTCCAGTTAGTTAGTTTAGTGTTCTCTTGGAACTTATCTCATCATATGGCCCTGATACAGATAATGATTTTAAGAAAATGATAGCTTATTTTAAAAAGCTCAGTTGACCTGATCAGGATTTAAGTTTTAAATTTGTGGCATTTTCCCTTCCAGGGTTGCAGAGTGTCCCAATTATTTCTAGTTATTCTGTGATGCTGTAAGATGATACCCGATTGTGTGAGCTTCTAGATTGGGGAGTCTAGGACAAAAAAATTGGGTTCTCGTTGTATCACCTTTCTGATGGCTGGTCGGTAGGATTTATATATTTCTAAGGGAAACGGCACCTCGTGCAGCTCACAGACCAAAGGCAGGACTTCTGCTTAAATACTTGTATTATTTTCCTGTAAAAGGGTGGTCTTATTTGCACATATTTTCCAAACTGAAATTATGTGTTGAAATTAAAAAGCTTTCAAGTTTCAGCTTTAGAACATTGTATTTATATGATTATACCATGTGGTGAAAGAATTTCTTCTTGTTGATAGTAATGTAGCAAGTTAGCTTAGACTCCAGAATAAAGTTTAAGGTAAGTTCTCTCTCTGTAGAATTGTAATTCCCAAAGGCTGTTAAACAAATCATCTGTTTTAAAAAAATGTGGCAGATACCTCACATTTTATGTGCTGTAGTGAGATTTGTTGCCTTGTGACTTCTGCTATATTCATTAAAAACTGAAAAGCATTAAAAATTTTCTGTATTTTTACCTGTTTCGGGGAAACAGTTTAGACTTTGTAAAGAAGCTTAGCACAAGCCTGCAGTTAAGTTGAAGAGAATTTATTTGTCTGGAGGACATGGGAACGGAGGGTCATTTACTCATATGTTGCTTCTAGGAAGAACTGTTTTCTCTCCCAATTCCTGTCCCCTGCCCCCCAACAGTAGAAAGTAGAAACAGTAAAACAAAATCTGTTTTTTTCCTGAAGCTTTTAAGGAATGCTATAGACGTTTATCCGTTGGTAATGTATCATAGTTTGTGACACTCGTTAAAAAGTCTGTCTGAAGCTAACTCCACGCTGTTCTTGGCGCCCCTGTGTCGTGTGGCCTCTCTCCAGCTCAGAGGGGACTGCGTACCAGTGTGCCTGTTGGTGGGATTTGCTGTCTTGGCTCATGAACCTTTCCCCAACCTCTATGAAGTGTCAAAGGATAAGGAGAGTGGGGTAGGAGAGTTAGGAATCCAGAGTGTTCTGTTCTGCTCATGCCACTCAACCAAGCCAAACATGATTGAAATACTTGCTTTTCGATGGAGTGCTGTGCTCTGAAGAGAGCATTTTTCTTCAGTCGGATCTAATTGAGAAAAGAAAACACAGATGACGGACTATGTATGAAATGCATACTTATTTTGGAGTGCTGAGTGAGACATTAAAATTTTACATGCTATTGGGGAGAGCCAAGGAGAAATTGTAGTCAGTAGGGGATCCTTCAGGAGCACTGGGTGACATGGAGGCAGGGCCCTGAAAACATTCTATATACTGTCTCAGCAAAAGAAAGTTATTTTATCAAAGAAATGCATATTCTAAACATAGACCTTGTGTAGGAAAAGTAGTTTCCCAGACTCAGCAACTTGTGGTCATTTTATAGTTTTTTCTACATAAAATTTATCCCAAACCAAATGATTTATTGGGATGATAAGAGAACTACATTTTCATCGAAAATATTCATTTGGCCAGTAAATACTGAACTATTACTTCTGAAATGCCTACTTCAGTTGTTCCTCTAGAAACAAATTTTTAGCTTAGTACTATGTTATTTACATTTCAGACATTTCAAATCAAAGTCTCTAAGACACAAGTAGACAAGTAGAGGAAAATCGTCATGAATAAAGGAGTCTGGAATTCCAATTGCAGGTGCTAGTGGTATGATAATAACGGGGGAGGGACAGCACAGCTGCTCGATCGTCCGCCGTGGGGTGACCACTTCTGCGTGAGCAGAGCAGGGGGGCTTGGAAGTCCTGTGCTCCGGTGTCCCTCCCAGGGAAGGGGAAGGAGCTTCTCCCGAGACCCCGTCTGTGCCCCACCCTGTGCCTGGTGCTTTAGGTTGGTCATCCCATCGAATTTCCTGCTGACCTTGTGAAGCGAGTCTTCTCCTCCTCATTCCACAGAGGAGGAATTTGAAGCTCAGAGGGTTTCAGGAATTTGCTCCTGGTCACTCAGCAGAAATGAGATATGAACCAGGTCCGCCTGCAGACAAACGCTCTTTGAGGCGGCAGTGCCTATGTTAAGAGCATTTTTGCGTACCCTCTACAGGACAGACAGTGGCCATGGTGTTCTTTTGGTGAACGATAACTTCAAACATTAGTTTTCACAACATAACTACAATTGTTTTTCAAGTAGGAAGAGGAAAACAGACATTTTCCATATTTCAACCCAGACTGGGTGAGAAGAAAGTTTCGAATGACACGGAGGTGACCACCTTGCCCCGGTGCCATGGAAACACCTCAGTGCCTGTTGTCTTTGTACCTCGAACACTCCACGGAGATCTCAGCCCCTCCACGGCGCTGGCAGGGAGGGGGGCAGGGAGGGGTGGGACAGCCACCGTCTGTAGGAGGCGTGTGGAATCCTCTTTCTCTGGACGGTGTTTTTTAAACTGGGCCTGAAGGCGATGATGCAGGGAAGGGAGCATCAGAAGTGGACGGGCGTGTCGGGAGATGTGGAGGATGGGGGGATGTACAGCGTCTGTGGGGAGAGTGCCATCCCCAGTCTTCCATCCCCAGCCGGTTCCGGGAGCTTGCCTGGTACCTCGCCACTCTGCTGGTGGGAAGTCAGGATGGGCGCCGAGTGACCACGCCGTCTGAGTAGTGATCCAGCTTATTGAGGTGAATTTATCGGAAGTAAACTAGGGACTGACTTTGTTTGTTTGGTTTTGTTTTTAAAGATTTTATTTATTTGAGAGAGAGTGAGAGAGAGCCTGAGCTGGTGGGGGGGTTTGGCGGGGAGGGGCAAAGGGAGGGGTGGGCCCCCCGAGCAGGGAGCCAGATGCGGGGCTCGATCCCAGGACCCCGGAATCATGACCTGAGCCAAAGGCAGACGCTCAACCGGCTGAGCCACCAAAGCGCCCCTAGAGACTGATTTTGGATGTCTTCATTCTTCTTCATTAACCTGTTGATTGTATTTGGATGGCCGTTTGGGCCGGCATCTGTCCGCAAATATGTAGGGACCATCCGCGGTGTTCTGGGCACTCTTCTAAGTGCCTGGATCCAGGAGAGGATAAGACATGTCCAGGGAGCTTACCTCCCGTGGAGCTGAGTGGGGGGTGGGTGGAGGACGTGGAGAATAAGAAAGAAACGGAGAGTGGGATTCCAGTAGGATCGTGCGGCTGGGATGGCTGCTTTAGATCATGGGGCAGGGAAGTAACAGTTCAGCTGGGACCCGCGTGGCCGCGAGGAGCTGGTCCTGTGTGTCACAATATTTGTAATTGCTACTTCTCCTAGAACATTATGAGGCTGGGCTGGGGGCACGGGCCTGAAGGACGCAGTATGGCCCCGGGGGGCTGGCGCTTCGTGGACGGCGGCGAGGGTGCCAAGGGCTGAGGTGGCACTGGGGGGATGCAGTAGCCCCCGGGGGCGTGGCAGCAGGAGAAGGGACCGCATCTCACTGATTAGGAAAGACCCTTGTTTTGCTGTGTGGACGGTGGGCTGTGCGGCTGCCAGAGGGAATCAGCCGGGAGAGGCAGGGAGAGGGAAGGCCACTCATGGCCCCTGAGGAAGGTCCACAGACAGCCACCGAGAATGAGTAAAAGCCGCACCTTATCACAGCGAGGGCCCAGCCGGTAGTGTGACTGGTTGTGAACTTGTTAACCTTAAACGAAACAGTTACTTTCCCGGGAAAGTGCTTTATTCGGGAATAGCAGAGAATTGCAGTTTGGGACACGCAAGCTAGGACAAGACCACAGGCCCAAGTCCTGCGCGGGAAGGAGAGGAACGTGGTTTTATGGACAAGGAGGGAGTTGGGAGGGTTGTTTCCAAGCAAAGTCCACTGGAGAAAAACAGGAGTTCGGGGTGACGGTGGTTTGTCACCGGCCGCGCTGCTGGGGTGCTCACTTCCTGTAGGAGATGCAGTGCCCATCTTTCCCTGTGGGGGCCTGTAATTCGGGATTCTTCCCTGGGGAGAGTTCTTCTGTTGGATCTGTAGTTGAGCTTGAGTGATGCGGCTCCCCCTTCCAACCTCCCCTTCCGCATCCAGAATCCACTCTGGTAAGGTCTCCCCTTACTGATTTCACAGACAACCGACACAGTGTGTCCCCTGCTTTAATAACCTGCCATCGTGCCACTGGGGAGCCCCGGGGTGAGACGAGCCGGCAGCACGCCGCCCCAGGGTTGGGAGTAAGAGCAGCAGGAGTAGGGAAGGCGGCTCCCATTCCACAAGCTCCCTCCCTCCCGAGTAAGGAGAAACCGGACTCTGTATAGGATTCGAGAGCAGCCCTCGGTCACTGCGTCTCTAAAACCGAGCAGGGCAAGTCTGGTTTCTGAAGGAAGCCCGCACCCTAAAATCATTTTACGACGACCGTACTTTTGACCCTGTGATTGTACCGCCTTAGCAGCTTCTCATGGGCTCACCTACAAGTCCCTTTACCAGTTGTTTTAAATCAGAGATCTCTTCCTTTTATTGACAGAGATACGTAGTAGCCAGCCATCTAGGAAATTGAAGTCAGAGCTGCGTCAACTCTAAAGGGCACCTGCTCCTGTTTTTCTGAACCGCAGCTGCTAGCTGGTTTGTGATAGGTGGGAGATTTTGGTCATTTGCTGCTTTCCAGAAAAGGGGGGCTATTTTGCGTAACACTATTTTAACGGTAGAGAGGTCTTTCCCTGGTAGGTTTTGCTTGTTGCCATCAGCCGCTAGAGACCTGGGCGTTGGGCCCCTTTCCTTCTGTTCTTCTGTGGTCCTCCCACCCTGTGCCGTCTCTGTGTCACTGCCCCTTTCCTGTCCCTGGCGCCCCTCCCCTGCCTGGGCTCCGGCAATCCTTTCCCTGTTTCTCTTCTTGCCTGCACTGTTCTCTGCCCCTCCGGTCCATTCCACACACTACATCCATGGTGGTTTTCCTGAAACAGAAGTCTGTGTCTTCCCTCTCCAGAAGACTCCAGGACTGATTCTGTTGCAGTGTGCGAGATGAGCTCCCTGGTCAGATGTGAAGTGTCTGATGTCTAGCCCAGGTCTAAGGTCAGCCTTTCTGTGCCGACCGTACGCTTCCATCCAAATATTGCAAGTGATAGAAAGATGCAAAACACCCAGCAAGTCCGCATCTGCTCATGCCACCACTCTCTGGCCTGCAGTTGGAATTGTGTCCCCGTTCCAGAAGATGTGCTTCCTGCCTCGTCCGTGCTCCCCAGGGGATCTGCATTAGGGCTGCTAGTGGGGCTGGATGTCCCTGTTCCTCGTGCTCACGGCAAGTTGTCCATGCTTCTGTCCATGACGTGCTCTGCGCCCTCTGACCTCGCCGTAACTCTGTGTGTGGGTGACGCCACCCTGGCAGTTTCTGCAGCAAGTCTGTGCCCCATGGGTTGAGAATTGGCCCGTCCCTGCGTATTTGTCCAGTCTTGCCCCACCCTCCCGTTTCGGCAGCTCCAGGACCAGAGTGACGGTGCTGTGCCTGGTGCGCTCACGCCTCTGCATGTGGGGATGTTTTTCTGCCTGGATGTTCCTCTTCTGCTCGTCTAACGCATCCTTCAGTTTCCGGTTCGGGGGCACTCCTTGGGAGGGAGTGGTTGCTTCCTGCTCTCCCTGGACCTGTGTGCGTCTCCACGAGGCTCCCACGTGCAGCCCGTCAGCTCGCAGCCCGGAGTTGCCCCACCAGCTCTTGGAGGCACCACACCTCTCGCCGCCGTGGTTCAGGCGCTTGTTGCACTGGTTGACACACTGTGGGGACCCGATAAATACTGGTGGAGTGGATGAATGGTCTTAATTTTTTTTTTTTATGGTCTTAATTTTTTTTTAAACATTGTATTTATTTGAGAGAGAGAGCGAGCATGAGCAGGTGGAGGGGCAGAGGGAGAGGGAGAAGCAGGCTCCCCACTGAGCAGGGAGCCCCATGTGGGACCCGATCCCGGGACCCCGAGATCATGACGTGAGCCGAAGGTAGACGTTTAACCGACTGAGCCACGCAGGTGCTCCTGAGTGTTCTTTCTTTGGATTTTCTTAAGTGAGGGTAGTTCTCACCCACCTATATTTATGTCCACAATTGGCTTTTGAGCTTTCTTTGAGGTTCCCAGAGCTGGAGTCTTTGAGAATGGAGGAACACTTGGATTACAAAGGGTGAGGCAGAAAGCGGGGAACTGGAAGCAGTGGATTGGTTGTACTCATGGCCTCATGGGTGGGTCCGAGAAGTAGTGTGCTGAGTGGAGAAAAGCGAGACATGGGATGAAAAAGTGCCTTTATGTGAAGTTGTTCCTGCACCCACCAAGCAGCAGTGCTCAGGGTAGAAGGCAGTGCGAGCGGTAGAGAGCGGGGGTCGAGGTGGGCAGTGACCTACTCACATACGGGATTTAGTCTTTTTCCTCTCCTCGGAGTTTGTTGATGACAGATACTGAAAGCAGAGTGGCCTAACGCGATGCTCTGCGGCATAGATTTGGAATTTGAGATCTGAGTCAGGCTTTAGGCATGGCTGAGAAGGAAAGAACAGATTTCTTACGTTACTCCAAGCAGAATGCCTTGTTTCTTCTTTTGAGCCATGGTCTGGTTTTAGGAACGCTCACTTTCAAGTTACACCGCACATTCGTGTAGGCGCTCACTCTTGCTCGTGCCCTGGGCTCCTGCTGACTCTCCTGGCCGCCACGGAGCTCTGACCCACAGCGTCCACGCAACTGCGCGAGCTTCTGTTGTTGACTTGCCGTGTGTGAGATCTGAGATAGCGTGGGGGTGGAAGAAGGCTTTCAGGGTTAAAACCTCTGTCCTAGGGATTTACACACCAGTGAGGCAGGTAAGACAGGCGTATAAACAACTGTGTGCGAGTGGACGTTAGCGAAGCGAAGAGCACGTTTTCTTGTGGCTGGAGGGGTGAACGTGCATGCCTATGTGTGTAGGAGGGGCTGGGGCAGTCTGAGGGTCTCTGAATCATTCTAGGAGCATAGGGATGACTTGGACACTAACGGACAGGGTGTAGGGAACAGGTGAGCTAACCCAGGGAGATGAGTGAGGAAAAGTGTGGGTTTTTAGGTTTCTTGTTTGGTGATCTGAGGCCGTGATTGTGCAACAGATGATGTAAACAAAGTTCCCTGAAATTCAAATTATGCAGAGATAAGTACGAGTGCCCGTGAGTGTGTTTCGATGCTGTTACTGTTTCCCGGTTAGCTCCTGGTGCTGCAATAGTTAGTGTGTGCGGGGTGGGTGGTTCTTGACAGCACAGTCCTCCCAGCCCCGCTCATAACCCTCGAAGCTGGTGCTTCTCAAGCTGTATGTAGTGGGGTGGTGGGGCCCACCGCAAGGGCTCCCGATTCAGGAGGTCTGCTGGGGGAGGGTGCGCCGCGGCTGAGACTTTCTGCTCTAACAAGTCCCCCAGTAGTGCTGATGCCGTTGGTCTGGGGACCACACTCTGAGAACCCCGCTAGTCACCTCTCCCGTACTAGAAAGCCTTTTTGTTCTTGACCTGCGGGGCCCTGGTGAACCAGCCCTTGTTCGTGCCTGCCTGCATTCCTGGTGCGCTGCCCCTTCTTTCTGGTTATTCGCGTGTGGCCTTCCCGTGTGGCGTCTTCCCCAGAGTTTCTAGGTGGCTCCTTCGGCCTCCGTCCAGATGGCTCTCCAGGAGTCGCTGCGTTTCGTAGTCTCCTCTCCTGCCTTTCCGGGCCGCACCTGTGCTCAGGAAGTCCTAGCGGGCACGGGCGGGACAGATGTCCAGGTCAACAAGCACTTGGGGCTGGGAAGGGACAGAACCAGGAGCTTCTCCCGAGGGATGGATGTCGGGAGGATGCCAGTCCCGGGAGGCCTGGAGGTGGCGGTGCTGTCGGCTCTCGGGCACCCAGCGGGGATGTGATCAGACATCTGAGAGCAGCATGCAGCTTTCTGAGAGAACGTGATTTTTCCGTAGAGGATTTTTCTCTCAAAGGAGCCGCTTCATATTTGCCTTATCTTTTTTTTCTGGAATGGAGATGATCTTGGAGGATGACCGTGTTCTCTGGATGACACTGGGTGCCTGGGGGACTCCCTGTTTGGTGCCGTCCGGATCGCTGTTGGGACTTCCTGGGGTGTTGATTTCTAACTTCCACTTACTTGCTATCGTGACCAAAAGGGTAAAAAAAAAAAAATCCATTGATTATGATTTTATGATTTTGCTTTAACTAACTCAGATGTGGCTGCTAGAAACTGATGGACTGATTGTAAACGATGCTATAATAAAAAGCGGTGCACTCCGTGTCCAGGTGGGTTCACACGTCACGGGCTCCGAACAGAGCACTGGTAGATGTAACTCACCGTCTGCGATGGAGGTTTCGATGGGCAGCCTAGTGGCCTTGAGAGTAAACTCCAGGCGGGACTCCTGGCCTCCCGGTTGTGTGTGCCTGACAACTGACACGAGGCCGGGCCGGTCTCTGAGGGCCAGGACGCAGCACTGGGAGATGCGTGTCCCTGCACCCCAAGGGAGGCTGCCCACGTGGACACTGGGGGGGCGGGGAAGGGCATCCAGGCTGGGGAAGCGGGCGGAGCGCTGACCCATGAAGGCTGACCCACCTGTGAGGAGGCGTGGCAGAAGATCCCAGAAGGTGGGGATGACCTGCGTGTCATTTCTAGCCCTTCTGCTGTTGGCGGGCACCGCTGGGCCGAAGGGCCCTGCGCTCCGGAGCGGTCGAACGAAGCTTCGGCTGATGTTCCTGTTTGTTCATTCTTGCCCCGTTCTGGATGGTCGTGTTGAGGGAGGTGTCGCTGTGGCAGGGTGCAGCCCAGTGTAAAAGGGAAGTGATGGTTTGCATTTCTCCCCGCACAGGGGAGTGCTGAACCCCGAACCATGCGGACTCCTCCCTGGTCTCACCCCCAGCCTGGTTGCTGCCCGTCCTGACGCGCAGTTCCTGAGAGTTGTGAGGCTTGGGAGGATTCGTGTCACCCGTCTTACAGATTGTTCCTTTTCCTCTAAGGGACGTGTGTCCCCCCCCTCCCCACCCCGTATTCTTTTCTCCTAGGTAAACCGGAGGGATTGAAGGGTTTATGAGTCAGAACTCTAAAGCTGCTATCACAAAGCCTTGCTTCCTTTCTGTGACGAGGAGCATCTTATACTTTTGGTTCCTTTTTCTTTCTGCGGAGCTTTTCATGGTTTTGTAAATCAAAGGCATAAACTGTAGCCTCTGACACAAAGTAAATTTCTTGTAAATGCCCTAGCCAGTTTTTGTGGGGTTTTTGTTTTTTTTTTTTGTATTTCCTCTTGGAAGACTCTTCCAAATTTTAATCTGAGATAATGCCTCCTTGAACATGAATCATTCTTATGTTAAGAGCATAACATTATAGTCACAGTGACTACATGTCCTCTAAAATGGAGCTCTTAAAAATAAATCTGTGACCCATTGTTTTTAATTGGAGATTGTCTGTGACTTTAGGATTTTGGAAGGGCAAGTCTTCTTCGGACATGACTTGGGCCTGAATCACTGCAGAGGGCGGGGGTGCAGGGCGAGGAGCGTTTGTCTTCTCCGAGCCTTTCCTCTCCAATCAAGCACCTTAAGAAGTCGACGCAAATAGTCATCACGGCTGCCACGTTCAGGAGAGTATTTCCACATTCTTTTATCACAGTCTATAGTAAGTGAATTTTGAAACTGAAATTATTCTGAAAATATGTTAACATTGAGAACATTTTAAAGGGACGTCCGTGCCCGTGTCCTGTATATTCCGTACGAGCCAGTTCATCTGTACATGTATTGTAGACGGTTCTGATCTACGACTTCACACGATTCTGTTCTGTAGCTTAATCTTACCACTTTCCTAACACCGTATTTGGGTCATAACTTTTCCATGTTGCTGGATATTCAGTTTGCCACATTACTTTTCATAGATCTGACCCTGTAGTGAAAATCTGGTGGCATTTAGAATTTTTCTTCATTTCGGTTACTTCTTTGGGATAAATTCCCATAAGTAAGGTCGTGAGGTAGACCTAATTCTGTGCCTTTTGACACGACCCATTTTATTTTCCAAATGGATTTTAACAATGTATATGGTGCCACCATCATGTCTGGGTGAATTACTGTCCTACAGTCTCTGTTGGATCTTTTAATCAAATCGCTGATGTAATAGCTGTAAGTGGTACCTCATTGTTTCAATTTAGTTAAAACAATTACACCCCCCCCCCAGGTTTTGTGGTTTGTTTTATTTTATGTGACCTGCGTGTTATTTGTCTGCTCTGAAGGATACTTTAGAGTTTGTCGTGTTTTGAGGAATCTCTTCTTGTGGCTCATGCTATAAAAAAATGAAGTTCCTGGTTTACAAGTTGGCGCGAAGTTAGCATGTAGTTAGCGTGTTATGGTGTCTCTGCCGCCCCGGGAGGGGCCGCTGGTATTCACTGGTACCGAGGGAAGAAGAGCGTCCGCTCTGTCAGCCTGTCGCCGTCACCTGCCGTGACGCGCATTTTCAGGTGCTTCCGCGGTTCCCGGTCCTCGCGGTGCACAGATCTGTGAGGGCTGCCGTGAGGCTTTGGCCTGATGATTGCTGCGTTCTTCCCAATGACAATAATTCACCTCCGAGGTTCTCAGGAAATACTCAGAGCTTGAGTCCGTGAGAACAGGCAAGACTCTCACGACAGCCTCCCCAGGGAGCCCCATTTTGCGTGCTTCCCTGTGGGCCAGGGAGCTGAGGAAGTCATCTCTGCATCCTTGGGAATACGGTGTTTTAAAATGTACATGCCAGGAAAGACGACGTATTTGGAAGTAAGGTTATGATAGATTTGTTTTATTATTATGCTTTCCATTAACTTGTGCCTCTGGCTGAAACCTCAGCCTGTCTCCCATCATGTGCATTTTTTTCATTTCTGAATTTCCATTTTACCTTCAGTTTCATTCATGTACTTTAATAGTAAATTGTCTCGTTTTTCCACGAGCATATTTCATCTCCCTTAAGAGATTTTTGTATCTTACACAAAGCACACATAAATAGTGATATAATTCATGTTCCGTGAAATTCACCCCGTGAAGTGTGCGGTGCAGTGGTTTTAGTAACTTCATGGGGTTATGTAACCAGCACCACAATTCCAGAACATTTCCATCACCCCAGATGGAAACCCCGTACTCTTGATCAGTCATTCCCGCCCCCCTGCCCCAGCCCCTAGCAACCACTAATGCGCTGTCTCTGTGCCCTTGAGTGTTCGGGACGTGTCCTGTTTGTGTCTGGCTTCTGTCACTCAGTATAATGCTGTCAAGGTTCATCCGCGTCGCCACGCGTCTCCACATTGCAGTCCTTTCTGTGACCGGATACTATTCCGTTCTCATGGGGTGGATTTCCAAGATCTGTTTCTGGACTGCTTGTTTCTCATGGCCCCCGACTAAAGTTGGGGCAGCGTTGGGGCCCCAGAAAAGCACGACGGAGGGCATGCTTGCTGTACACGTCACAGCAGGGCCCCGGGAAGCGGTGGCGCCTTGTGTTCATCTTCCCAATTTCATCGTTGGCTCCTTAAAATACCAATTTTATTGTGCACATGGTACATAATCATTGTAGAAAATTTAAGCATGGCTGAGCTCCCAAAAAGTCACTTCATAATGTTCTCACCATGGCATCACTGCTGTTACTTGGTGAATATGGTTCCAGACTTTCTGTGCGTGGGTTGCCCGCGGGTATATGTGTGTTCCATGTTCCCGTTTGTGGAAAAGGATGTGGTGAACAGTCTTGTAACAAAACAGTGCGAAACCGACACATTTTCGAAAATTTGTGCTTTTTCCTTCTACAATGTTTTGGTATCGGATGCTGGAAACTTCTAAGATTTAACAGTTTTATTTTTTATCTTTAAAAATTCATGAATTGTAGACCCAGATTGTTCTCTGCAGGACTTAGTTGATAGAGTCAACTAAAATGTCTTTTTTAAAGTAAAATTTTCAACATGCTAATACAACTTTAAACAAAACAAAGCAAAACCAGCTTCACCTTGTTTTTATTTCATTTTTTAGGGAATTAAATTACATTTTTTAAGAATTTCTTTATCCTTTTGGAGCATAGCAGATTTGTGAACAGAGATAAAAGGAAGGTGGCCACGTGAAGAATGCGTGCACCTGCTTTTTCTCAGATTAATAGGATGATGAGTTTAGCTGGCCCTCTCTTTTGATCCTCTTTCTGATTTTTTTGCTAGTCTTTCAAGTAAGAAGAGAATTGATATTTATTGAGAAAATCCCTGATTCACTTCCTCTATAAAATTTTAAATAGGTATAAATTATCACACTAAAGCCCATAATTGTGGCCAGATTATAACTTAAAAGATTTTAAATTATAAGTGATTTATTAGTGTAAGTGATATTGAACTTGGGGACATACTTATGTGTATACATTTAAAAGTGGTTGAAATGGGTTTAAAAGTTTATCTCAAAGTTAGGATGCCTTTACGTTGTTTTACTCATAATGTTCTAGGAGGGAGAAGAGGCAGTTACAAATATTGTGGCCGGCAGCGGCAGCGGGGACCGGGGGTGGTTCTTGTCCACCCGGCTGTGGCGTGGGTGGGGGAGGCCCCTCCACGGTCACTTAGTGTGAAGTGTCCCCCTTCTGGCCATATTGTTGCCACTGTGCGGTGGTGGCCAGCGAAGAAATTCATCACACTTGACAAATTCTCTTTGTCATGTAAGAAGTAGAATAATCACTCGGAGAAAGGACGCAGCTGAGGGTGGGCTGTGGCGCGTTGGCCGAGGGCAGAGGCTTTGTGGGCTGTCCTGGCGGAGCTCCCCACTGGGCCGTGGACACTGGTCTGGAGAACGGTCATGGTCAGTATTGCCCCACCAGTCCCCTCTCTGCTGGCCAGTCCCATCCATTCACTCTGCCTGTTAGGACTCGTGCTGGAATGAAAGTAGACACCCCTTGCGCCTAGCCTTCTGTCTTCGGCCCCGCTGCCTCTGCGCGGTGTTAGGGCCCACCGCCGTGGTCGGCTCTGCTGTGCTGGGTCTGCGCCCTCCCTCGGGGTCTGGTCTGGGCCGTCCGTGCTTCAGGGCAGCCGGCAGCCTCTGAGTGCCACGTGTGGGGCCAAAGGTCAGTTCTCTGGCCACTTTTTGGAGACCCTAAGTTCACTGGACTTTGTTGAGACAGTCTGTCCACTTGGTCTCTGGGGCCCTGCACTCCTTCGGGTGAGTTTCTCTTTTCTTGTGGATGGCCTCTCTCAGTCCTTTGCTGGGTCCTCGTCGTCCGGGACGTCGACGTCGTGCGGCTGGCTCCAGCCCAGCCCTCACCCTGTCCTGTCTGCCGTCCCTAGCTGATCTCGCCCAGCCTTGGGCTCCAAGGCCTCTGTTTGCTCCTGTCGTACTTTCGAGTCCATTCCGGTGTCTGGTGGGTGGCTCCGAGTTGCCCCGGAGGCTCCCCCGGCCAGCCCCCTCCTCACCTCCGTGCGACGCTCAGCCCGGTGCCGAGGCAGCAGGTCCAGGCTCACGCCAGTCGCTCTCTGCCTTCATGTCCACCCGCTGTCCATCAAGCACGTCTCTGGCTCTGCTTTCATAATAATCCACATCTAGCCGTTTGATCACGTCTGCCGTCACCTTCAGCCTGGGCTGAAGCTCGGGTGCTGCGTTTCCTCTCAGCTGGGCGTGCACGGCCGTCCCCTGGATCTGCTCCCACGGCAGCCACAGTGTTTCAGATGACATCACTTCATGCCTCAAGGACCTCTTTAAAAAAAAATTGAAATATGACTCCCGTACCACCACTCTGAAGTGTGCACTCTGTGGGTTTCGACTTCGCACGGTTGTACTACCCTCACACTAATTCCGGCGCGTCTGTCGCCCCAGGCGAAGCGCCGGAGCTGTTAGCAGTCACTCCCCCAGCCCCTCCGGCAATCACCAATGTCTCTGTCTCTTGATGATTTGCCTCCAGTGGGCTCTTCAGCTAAAGTCCAGATCCCTTGCTCTGGCTTCTGAACAGTGGTTCCCAGACCAGCGGCATCCACGTCACGTGGGAGCTTGTTAGAAATGCAGCATCTCGGCCCCCTTCCCGGATCCACTCGGTCAGAAACTGAGGGTGGAGCCCAGCCGTCCATGGTTAACAACCCTCTGTCCATGCCCCAGTTTGAGCACCAGGGGCTCATGACTCCCCTCGAATCCTTTCCCCCTGCTGCCTCTCTGTGGACCCTGCTCTCCCCCAGACGTGACAAACCAGACCCCTCCTCAAGGCCCTTATGTGTGCTGTCTCCTTAGCTCGGCTCATGCTTTGTTCTGCTTAGCTGGCTGCCCTGGAGCCCTCCGGAACCTCACCGGTGTGGACGTCCCTGTGTCCGCGTGCGGACGGGAGGACTGATGTCCCGAGCACCTCTAGCTGCCCCTGTAGATGCACTCTGCACCCTTCTCCTCCCTGCCCTGGGCTCCCAGCCGCGGGCTTGTGCACGCCGCACCCGCGTCCCTCTCCACGCAGCCCCCTCTGTTTTGAACTTTGTGCTGTGTGCTGTATTAGCTGTTTATTACCGGTAAT
Source organism: Halichoerus grypus (assembly GCF_964656455.1). NCBI lineage: Eukaryota > Metazoa > Chordata > Mammalia > Carnivora > Phocidae > Halichoerus > Halichoerus grypus. Next base: position 85,796,135 of record NC_135718.1, on the reverse strand, counting down.
TTCCATAGTAGGACTGAGTTCGTAGAGCAGGCGGCCTGTACGTACTGAGTGGAGGGAAGAAGCATTAGGATGGCGGGCTGGGGTGAGCACAAGAACCGGGAGGACTCTGCTCTCGTTTCCATCGGAGTGTCTGGCGGTGCTGTGCGCCGCGTGCTCTCCACACTTCTCGACACACAGAGGGAGACTTGCCGTGAAAGTAAGTCCGAGGGGAGTCTGTGCGGTGCAGGACTAGCTATGGGACTCGTTCACCCATGAACAAGGACTTACTGCATGCGTGCTGCGTGCCAGGCCGCACAGTCCACGGTGCTGAAGAGACAGCCCCCTGGACTGTGTGGAGTGTATGTTCTAGAAGGGACCACGGAGGATAAGACCAGGTTAACTAAGTGTAAGTGTGGTGTGTGAGGGACCGTGCCAAGGAGAGCACAGAGCGGGGAAGTGTGTGCGCGTGCGCACGTGGTGTTGGGATTTGGGCAAGGGCGGCCAGGGACGGCCTTGCTGGGACGGTGGCACTTGAGGGCAGACCTGCAGGGCCCAGGGGAGCAGTCAGGCTGGCTGCAGGCGGAGTAGGGCGGCCTGTGCACATCGCAGAGATGGAGCCGATTAGGAGAGGAGACCCGGAAAGGGAGTGGGGGCAGGTGTTGGCGTGGGCAGGTCACGAGTCCGCTAATCCAGACCAGCTCCCCCTCCCTCCCCGGCTCCCCCGCACCTGATGCAGCGCAGAGCAGTCCCGCCTGTCCTCCTGAATTCACTCTGTGTCTCCTGAGCTGTGCAGCTCACATGTAGCACTGCCTCCCCCCGCTTTTGTCACGAGATCCTGTCTTCTACAGAATCCAGCCTTTCTTACTGCCTTTGTTCCGGCCCTCGCTCCGTGCCAGCTGCTGGCTGCAGCGTGCGTGTTGTTGTGGAAAGGTCGGCTTTGACCCTGACGCCCGAAGTCGGTGGCAGTTCTCAGGGCGGAAGACTTTTACTTTGAAGACGGGGACTGAGGCTCAGAGAGGTGATGTGCTGTCCCTAAGGCGGTCTGGCTAATTATTAACAGGTCTGGGGGCAGAGCCCAGACCTCCTGCCCGGGACTCAGAGCAATGTTACACTGCCCGCCTGCAGGCCTGACGACTACATTAGGACGGTCCCGTCTCCCCGTCAGTCAGCACCGCACGCATCCTCACACACGGAAGGTAGAAATGCACCTGCCGCCATTCACGCGATGCTGTGCGTTTTGGGGGAAAGGTAATCTTAAACAGAACACATCTCTCTTCATTCTTATTTGTCATTGTACTTGTAAGTAAACGAAGCTGTTATTTTCCAGAAAGTAAGAGAACAGATCTCTATTAGAGTTTGGGTTACCGTGGTTACAGAGAGCATTTCCTAATATTTTCCTGCTGTAAGGAACAGCCTGGAGAGTAGAGAATGGGTCAGAAGAGCAGAATTGACCCTGTCGTTTTAGTAGCCAAGTCTTTCGCTTCCGTGGGTCTTCTTCATTTGTACAGAGAGTAATGCTGGCCCTGCTTGTCTGGGGTTGGTGTGAGTTTCTGAGCTGTGTGTGTGGAAGCTCTCTGGAGGGGCCCGGGGGCCGGGGGGTGCTGGGACCCTTGTGTGCGGCACAGACACTGTCTGCGGCTTTGAGGCGTTGAACTTCAGACAGTGTTGGGGTGCGTGGGGAGCATGGAGGACCACTGGAATACCAAAGTGTAAATTGTTGAGGTCTGTCATGAAATGGGCCCTAGGATCTGCCAGAGCCGCAGCAGGGTGCAAGTCTGTGAGCTTAGTGAATCTTTGTTATTTTTTCCAAGTGATTTTTGTCAAAGCTTTATGATTTCTGTGTGGTTTTAAAGTGCAGCCTTCCTGTCTGGTTGAGGCCTGGAACGATGTGTCTTTATTAATATGGTTTGTTGGGAGGGGAAGGACCGGATAGAATTAGCTTGAAAGCTGCTCAGCTCGTCCTGGGAAGCTGTACGGTTTTTCCATGTTTTATTTACTGTTTCACCGGTATCCACTGTGTTAATTTTTCTGGGTTCCCCACTTCGTGTTCTCATGGTCTGGGCGACTCTCCATGTTGCACGTGTTCCTGCAGGTTGGGAGCTTTGATGTAAGAAGGGAGGACGCGGTGACCTTAAGAAAACGCGGTGGGGGGTGAAGGAGGAGCTGCAGGGTGCCTGGTGCTGAGCCTGCTCACCTTGGGGGGGGGTGTTCTCCCCTGTTGGCCCCTCCTCTCACTGATCGCACCCCTGCGGCACCCAGCCCGACCACTTAGCGGGCGTCCATCACTGTCCCTAACCAGGCGCTGCCTTTTTGCAGAGAAGAGCCTAGTGTAGCTCTGTGGGGGTGGGCAAGGAAGTCTGAGCTAGAGGGGGGGCCCGTGTCGTCCCGAGCGCAGTGCAGGTCCTGCTCATTCTGCCCTTTTGTGGCCTTAAAGCCCCAACTTTTCCCAGTGTCGGCGGCTTGTTAATCGTTGTTACAGAATGTGTGCTGGTCCAGAGTGGACCTGCCAAAGCCTTGGCGTTCTCCTTTTCTGAGAAGAATTACTCTCGCGGGATGAGTGCTCCCGGTGGGATTTCTGTCAGACTGTGTGTGTTTTATCCTGATACACGTGGGCCCGCTGAGTTGAGCGAACACACGGGGTTCCCTGCCTCCGTTGCCGTCTGCCGTGTATTTGCTGTCAGTTTCTCCAGCACTGGGAATTCACATTTTGGGGGGATAATTTAATTGGCATGAAAGCTTGCTCTCTTTACTCTCAGTGTTTTTAAGAGACAACGTCTATTTTAATAGGAGAGAGATGGCTAGTGAGCTGGAGAGTGAGGTCTTCTGTCCGGTTTATATTCTGTGTGAGGCTGGCTAAGTTTTAGCATCACAGCCCGTTGCTTTGCTAACACCTTGTTGATAAAGACTTAGGCTGTAATGTAGGTATTTAATTTGATTAAAACATTTTAGCCTGAAAAGTACGATGTTTTGGGGCACCTGGGTGGCTCAGTCATTAAGCGTCTGCCTTCGGCTCAGTCATGATCCCAGAGTCCTGGGATCGAGCCCCGCATCGGGCTCCCTGCTGAGCGGGAAGCCTGCTTCTCCCTCCCCCACTCCCCCTGCTTGTGTTCCTGCTCTCGCTTTGTCTCTGTCAAATAAATAGATAAATCTTAAAAAAAAAAATACATTGTTTTGAATAGGTGGTCTATGCGCCTGGTGTAAATATTAGAGTTCCCTCCAAGGTGTGTCTCCTGGTTCCCACCCACCCTCAGAGCAGCACGTTCTTAGGTCTCCCGCCGAAGAGGCCGTGTAGACAGAAGGGTGTGCGCAGATACCCCCGAATCTCCCTCACAAGATTGGTAGGAGGCCGTTTCTAGGGTGGGGCTGGCACCTACGAGGAACTGTGTAAGTATTTAACAAGTACAGTGTCCGGGCAAGACTTCGTTTGGCCCTCTGTGTGAACTGGTTTGCCCGAAGCCCGAGGACCCCGGGGGGCTCTGCAGGCACCGCTGGCTGAGGGGCCGGGCCGCCGCCCCGCTCCTCGGCTGGGGCTCTGGGAAGGGAATGCGAGGTGACTGGAAAGTGAAAGCGCAGTGTGGACGCTGACAGCTGCGGTCTCTGTCTCTGTTGCAGATGTTTCTCACCGTGTACCTCAGTGACAACGAGCAGCACTTCACCGAGGTCCCCGTGACCCCCGAGACGATGTGCAGAGACGTGGTGGATCTGTGCAAAGAGCCCGGCGAGAGCGAGTGCCATCTGGCCGAAGTGTGGTGTGGCTCTGGTACGAGACCCGGCTCGGGAGGCTGTGTAGACGTGGCCGCGGGCAGCGCGCCTGTGGTCCGCGGAGAAACCGGGGACTCGCCCGAGCCTCAGGGCGCGGCGTTCTCTCTCCAGCTTCGCTGTGACGTAGGGCGCCTTCCCGCTCTCGTCCTTCCCTTCTCTGCAGTACAGCGAGGACGCTGCCTTGTGAAAGGGCAGGTGGCCCAGCGGGGCAAGCTTCTGGGCCTGACCTGGAACATGCTCCGGGAGCATTTCCTGTGCGCTTGCACCCCGCTGAATTAGAAATGTGAGGTGTCCTGATTGCCTTGCCCTCTCCAAGGTTTTGTAGGTTTTTAGGGAAAGCTACTCAGTGTTGAGTTACCATGGTGGCAAAAGGCAGTGGTGAAATCATAGGCATTATTTTAAGCTTTGAAATTAGTCCTTCACTCTAGTTCTTTGGAGCTCTAAAATGGGACAGCCTGGTCTTTTTCTGGCCCCTGAGGAGTTTGTAGATGTGTGAGTAATTTTCCATAATTTCTGCCTTGTTCCTGCACAGCCAGAGTGACCTCCCCCTGCTTCCTTCCCTCCTCCGGGGGTGACAGGCGTCCCAGCGTGGGTTACACACTGTGTAAACTGGGTCCTCACCATTCACAATCCCTGCCTGCAGCCGAGCTCCCTCCCTACCAGGCCGAGACATCTTCCTCCATCTTTGGCCGACTTTCTTACTGTTGGGTGTCCTGGACGATCTTGTGCTCTCTCCCTGGATCGCTTACTTCTTTTCCCTTCACAAAGGAGCTAGATTAGACCATTCATATAAGGAAACCCAAATGATCCTTTTCAAGTGAAAATGTGATAGTCTGACTTTCCACTCCTCTGTGGCTTTCTCGTTTCCCGAGGATAAAATCCAGATTTCTGATGTTGGGTTGTGAAGTCTCTGTTGTTGTCAGGCACCATTCTCCTCGTCCTGCAGCTTCCCTGCTGTTCCCGAGTGAACTCCTTCGCACCGTAGGGCCATTGGCGCGAGCTCTCCCCACTGCCTGCATTGCTGTCCAGGTGTTGCCCCCTGGACTTGAGCTGGAACGTTCCGTCCTCCAGGAGAGACTCTGCTGGAGCGTGCTTCTACAGTGGCCGTGAAGCCACCCTGATTTAATCCTCTGGGTTTTGTGTGTCTCTTAGTTTACTGCCTCCTGAATCCCTGTAGCCCAAACACCTGCCCTGGGACGTAAATTCCCTAAGAGGAGAGGCTTGTGTATGTCGTGCGTCGGCGTGCCCAGCTCAGGGAGAGGGCCTGGCGTCTGGTGCTGCTCCACGAGTCCGCCCTGAGGGACTCAGTACACGGCCGGATGCTCTGGCCACTGCCTTCATTCGGCAGGTCTCCTTGCTTCACACTTTACGGAGGGGATCCACAGCGCCCGTTGGGAGTGAGGAGGAGGCTCGGAGTCTCCTGGGAGCTCCTGCTTCTACCTGTTCTTTTCTCCTCTCAGTGTCTTGCTCACTTGAGGCCAGTAACCTTTACTCTGTGATGATGTTGAGAAGATTTTCTTTCTTCTCACTTTTTTAGTTAAAAAAAAAAAAAAAAAGACCGTACCTGAATGTGTTCTTTTTTGTAGAAGAGGAACTGATGTGGACAGAATGAAAGCCTTTCCCCGTGCCCGTCCCTGATTGCTCAGTGTAGCCGCTCAGCATAGCAAAGAAACTCTCAGACTTTTTTCTCTGCGTTTACAGTTGTAGGAATAGTTTTGTGTGTTGTTTCTCTTTCTGTTTTTTCTTTTTGTAAATAGTATCATACATATCAGCATCCTGCAATTTGCCATTTAACCTTACAGTCCAGCTTAGAGGTGTTTTTCAGATTAGTATGTGTAATTCTATGTCATTATTTTTTATTTTTTAAATTTTTTTGAGAGAGAGAGCGTGCAGGCAGGGGAGGGGTGAAGGGAGAGAGAATCTTAAGCAGATTCCACGCTGAGCGCAGAGCCTGACGTGGGGCTCAATCCCACGACCCTGAGATCATGACCTGAGCTGAAACCAAAAGTCGGATACTGAACTGACTGAGCCACCCGGGCACCCCTCCACTCTTGCTTTTATAAATGCTGCAGTGAAAATCCTTTTAGGAGCCTCTTGATCCATGCAACTGTTTCTCTGGAGTAGACACCATGAAGTGCAATTGCTTAATTAAAGGTTCACACACTTTAAAATTTGACGTGTGGTGCCACATTGCCCTCCACAAAGGCTGTCCGCTCAAACTCCTACCCATTATTTCTGAAAGAATCTTCTGTCAACAAGTGATAGGATAATATTTGAATTTTTGCTGAGCTGGTAACGGAGGTTGCCCATTGTTTCATTTTTTATTGGCCATTTGGATTTCCATTTTTATATACTTAATTTTTTTAAACTTTCTTTACATTTTCAGTAAGCTTCACACCCAAAGTGGGCCTGGAGCTCCCGGCCCCGAGCTCAAGTCTCACGCTCCTCTGACTGAGCCAGCCAGGCGCCCCTGGGTTTCCATTTTTAAAATACTGTTTCTCCGTAGGCTTTGTTCATGTTTCCCTTGGCGTTTGCCTCTTGACTTGTAGGCATTCAAAAGCAGAAACAACTCTCCTGGATCCCAGGCCTGTTGTGTGATTTAAAAGGATCCTTTCCTTACTGCAGGGCTGTAAACCTACTCTCCTGTTATGTAATGCTGTAAGTTCGAAATAATTTTCCTTCCCTTCCCCATTAAGTTTTGTGACTCGTGTGAGTTACGGAGCGAACTGCTTGTTTCCTGAACGGGCCGTGAATTGTCTGAAGTGCCTTATCGAACGGCGGTTTCTTGCTTACTGGCGTGAAACGTCCTGCATGCCACGTTAGATCGCATACAGAGTTAGGTTTCTGTGAGCTTTTGTCCGTTACTTTTGTCTTCTTGTTTATGACAGAACCACGGGGTTCTGATTACTATAGTTTGAGAATTTGGTAAGTGTAAGGCAAGTGCTTTTATTTCATTGTTCTGCTTTTCCAAAAAATATGTGAGCTATTCTTCCATTTTTTTTTTTCTTTTTCAGATAAATTTTAGAAAGGCCTTGAAAGGTTCTGTGAAAAGTCCTGTTGGGACTTTGGTTGTAGTGAATTCCTAATTCGTTTGCGGGTTGTTGCTATTATGCTGTGATTAGGAGCAAGGTCTTGGGTCTCAGAATCCTGTCTCTGTCATTTAGTAGCTTTATAACCGAAACTGTCCGCAAGCCTCCCACGTAACCCACGGGCAGGATGGCTGCGGGTGGACAGGCACTGTTTGTAGGGCACCTGCAGGACCTGCAGGGCATGTGTGCGTGTGCACAGGTGCGTGTGTGCACAGGCGTGTGTGAGCGTGCACATCTGGAGCCTGGCTCCACCTCCTCTGTGCTCCCGGAACGTGCAGGGGAAGGTGTGTGCGTGCACGGGAGCGTGTGAGCGTGCACGGGTGTGTGTGAGCGTGCACATCTGGAACCTGGCTCCACCTCCTTTGTGCTCCTGGAACGTGCAGGGGAAGGTGTGTGCGTGCACGGGCGTGTGTGAGCGTGCACATCTGGAACCTGGCTCCACCTCCTCTGTGCTCCCGGAACGTGCAGGGGAAGGTGTGTGCGTGCACGGGCGCGTGTGAGCGTGCACGGTGTGTGTGAGCGTGCACATCTGGAGCCTGGCTCCACCTCCTCTGTGCTCCCGGAACGTGCAGGGGAAGGTGTGTGCGTGCACGGGCGCGTGTGAGCGTGCACGGGCGTGTGTGAGCATGCACATCTGGAGCCTGGCTCCACCTCCTCTGTGCTCCCGGAATGTGCAGGGGAAGGTGTGTGCGTGCACAGGCGTATGTGAGCGTGCACGGGCGCATGTGTGCATGCACAGGCGTGTGTGAGTGTGCACCGGCGCGTATGTGCATGCACGGGCGTGTGTGAGCGTGCACGGGCGTGCGTTTGGTCAGGAGGTGGGAGGTCTACTCAGAAGTTCTGTTAGGGGGTGTCTGTCGGCTTACTAAGGGTGTTTCCTTCTGGGGGGTCTTAGTCGGAATTTCTCTGGTTTAGGGACGAGGAGGGGCACCTCTGTCACCTCCGGGACGGCGAGCAGAATGGTACTTTGTTGTGGCTGAGTGGACTGAGCTCAGGCCGAGTCCGCAAACCCGGCTACTCCGTTCTCTGCCCATTGGTGACTTCAGGTGCTGGCACGGTGGCTGTGATTACCAGCAGTTGCTCGGCCATTTCTTAGGCTCGTTCAGCGTTCTGCTAGTAAAGCTTATAGACAGCGCTGGAGTGCCTCTGATTTTTTTTTTTTTAAGATTTTATCTATTTATTTGAGAGAGAGAGAGCACAAGAGGGGGGCAGAGGCAGAGGGAGAAGCAGACTCACTGCTGAGCAGGGAGCCCGATGCAGGACTCGATCCCAGGACCCCAGGACTGCGACCCAAGCCGAGGGCAGACGCTTAAGTATCTCTGACTTTAAGCAGTTGCATCCTCGAACAGGTAGGTTTGGTTTTTATATCCAGATTCTTGAGGTTGGAAGATATTTCGAGGGCAGCTTAAGATACATGATTTCTCCTGAAGTTCCCATCTACTAGAGTATCCTGTGTTCTTCCTTTTGTCTCGAGAGAAGTTCCACAACTGGCAAGCTCCCTGGAAGACGGGCCAAATAGATACACAGTTGGCCCTTGAACAGTGTGGGGGTTCAGGGCACCAACCCCTGTGCAGTCAGAAATCCACACAGGACTTCCAACTCCCCCCAAACTTCACTCCTTACAGCTTAGTGTTGCCTCGAAGCTCTGCTGACCACGTTTTGTATGTTGTGTGTTATATTCTGCGTTCTTCAATCGAGTTTGCTAGAGAGAAGAAAGTGCTATTAAGAAAATCGTGGGGCGCCTGGTGCCTGTCAGTCAGTCAGGCATCTGACTCTTGGTTTCAGCTCAGGTCATGATCTCAGGGTTGTGAGATCGAGTCCCATCTTGGGCTCCATGCTCAGCGAGGAGTCTGCTTGAGATTCTCTCCCATCTCCCTCTGCTCCTCCCCCACCCCACACATGCTCTAATATATATATATATTATGTATATGTATATATATATACATATGTATATATGTATATCTTTTTTAAAGAAAATCGGGGCCCTTTTTTCTTTAAAAAAAAAAGAAAGGAACAGAAAATACATTTCAGGACTGGACTGTATTTATCAAAAAATTCCCATATAGGTGGACCTGGGGTGGGTCACACCCATTCTGTTCAAGGGCCAACTATATTTTCAGTGAGGTAAATAGCCTTTTGTTTGGAAGTGGGTATGTCTGATTTTTTTAACATAGTTTATAGAATTATAGTTTAAAAATAGCCTAAGAGATAGTAGGACTAGACTTTATTTAAAGATTTTATTTAGAGAGCACATGTGCGTGAGCAGGGGGAGGGGCAGAGGGAGAGAGAATCCTAAGCCAACTCTGCAGTGAGTGAGCCTTGAATGGTGGGGCTTGAACTCATAACCTTGACATCATGACCGAGCCGAAATCAAGAGTCTCAGATGCTCCAACCAACTGAGCCACCCAGGCGCCCCTAAGCTATTTATTTAGAAAGTTATTTTTAATTTCTCGTTTATATTTAGAGAACCCTAGAACGTTCGAGTTAGAAGGGACCTCAGAGGCCAGTAGTTTACAGAGACTTCTGAAACCCCCGGAGTTCAACGGCGAGCGTGTGGCCAGTCAGGAGCACTGAGTTAGACTCCCGCGCCCCTGACGGCTGGCCCAGACGCATTCCCCTTTCCGGTGCCCACTGGGTCGACACCGACTGTGTGTGTGGGAAATCTGTGGTGCTTTATTTCTAAGGGCTCTTTTAATGAGAAGAAAGCATCTAAGATGCTCAGTATTTCCTACAAGCAGAATTTGCATGAAGGATGGATAGTAAATGCTCTTTCTTGTACATGCAAATCATGTGATTTCTGTTTGTTTCCTTTAGAACGTCCGGTTGCTGATAATGAGCGGATGTTTGATGTTCTGCAGAGGTTTGGCAGTCAGAGGAGTGAAGTTCGTTTCTTCCTTCGTCATGAACGGCCCCCCGGCAGGGACACAGGTGGGTAGCATTGTGTGAATCTGAGCAAAGCTGTGGACTTTGACTGCACACATTGGAGGAGTGGGGGGAGATCAAGAGCCAGGTGACGTGAGGGGTGCAGGACAGGAAGGGACATGGAAGTGAGAGGACAGACCAGCTTCTAAGACCTGACGGTCTCGGAGAAAAGGGTGCAGTGTCCCTTGATTTATTTTGTTTGAAGAGGAGAGGATCGGGTGGAAAGGAGTCCCTAGAGCAGGAGGCTGAACTGTGGGAGAGGGGATGTGCTCCTGAGAAGGTGTGCCCTCAGCCCGGGAGACAGGGTCCTGCGCTCGGGGGGAGCTGAGCGAGAGAGAGCTGAGCCTTGTGGGATCAGGTGGAGGGGCTTCTCGTCTGATGGCTTTCTCTGGGGTGGCCATGAGGTAGGAGGGTGTAGAGGCCAGCGTGAGCTGTTGTGGGGAACGGGTGAGCGTCTGCGAGGGGGGCCAGGCTGCTGGGGGCCCCGGGAGACCACAGACCCCGAAACCAGGGGGCATTCCCTCCAGCCGCGCTTGGCAGCCTGGACAGTTGTAAGAAGATGGTTGGATTGACCCAGGGTTGGGGTTTTGCTGGCCCAATTCAGAGGAGGGCTAGTGGACGGGGAGAGGAGGCCGTGGGCAGGACGGCATCAGCTGGTGGGAAGGGGGAAGAGGGGGGCGGCAGGGAGACGGAGGGCAGGGGAAGAGGCTGCAGTCTCGGGCTCATGAGCAGGTGTAGTGAGAGGAAGTTAGGGTCAGAAAGGAGAACATCTGAATTTAAGACTGCAGAGGGAGAGAGAGCACTTCTAGGTGATGAGGGCCCCATTTGGGCCATGAAATGAGCTGGAATTAGAGGCTGAGAGGCCAGCTTTGGATGGAATTCACGTGGGACGGAGGACACGGGAGTCAGGTGCTCACACCTGTGGGGACTGAGGGTTCTCACCAGAGTGTGTAGACGAGGGAAGGAGGGAGAAGGCGATCGGTGCTATGCGGTGGAGGAGCGGTGGGCTGGGAGAAGCTGGACCCTGAGGGTGCAGCCATCCCAGGGACCCCGCAGCCTCGTTTCCGGTCACATCTGTGGGGAAGCCACTCATTGAGCAGGATTACTAGGTATTTCTCAAAATGGGAGAACTTTTAAAATGGGAAGTTGAGGATTTGTGACCTCAGCACATAGTTCTTGGGAGCAGGAATGTAGGTAACAGATGTTAATTATCGTAACACATCTCAGTTTTACTGCTTTAATATACATGTCCACATGGTGGCCGGCAATTAGAAATTATTAAATAGTGGCGTGACTTAGTGTGGACTCTCCTGCAGGGAGAGGCGCTAGCGCTCGGGTGGCCTGGCCTGTTGGAGGCCACGTGCATCACTGGTGTCTCTGATTTTACTTTACATCGGCACTTATTTTTTCCCTAAGCTGCTGCCTTTGTAATTTTAAATGGGCATCTGCGTCACATTTTTATTTTGTCCTTTGTTGACATTACTGCATACATTCTCTTGGAAGAAGCTGACTTGGACCTGTTCACCTCCCAGTTCTCGTATCTTCTGTATACGTAGCGGCTAAATTATTCAAGAGCCTCAGCAGGGCCGTCTCAGTGTGTCTGTAAGGTGAGAAATACAGTCTGAAGATGCAGCTGTGTTCACAGCGTCCCAAACACCAGTGCCACACGGTGTTTGAACGGGGACACAGCAGCGTCCGCCCACCCAGCAGGGTGGGAGCCTTTCCGCGCAGACCGTGGATGAGGGTGGGCCTGCCGCACTCTCGTCCCCAATTAGCCAGGACCTGTGCTGAGCGCCGATATGCGCGATTTCTCAAGCTCCCGGCACCACGCTGATGCCCTGGACGTGCTCCAGCTGGTTCAGGGCTCTCTCTTTGAGGCAGCAAGGAAATCAATAATTCCTAAATGGTAGATTTTTTTTTTCTTGCAGAAATGTGACAGATTACCTGAGCTTTGTCGTCAGAGAATTGAACAGTATTTTAAAAATAAAGCTAATGCATTCGAGATAGGTATGTGTGTCATACCTGGCTCTGAGGACAGACCTTTATTGGCATGGGAATCTGTGCTAAGTAGGTATAATAGATGTTTAATTCAGAAGAAATTTTAATCTAAAACTTCTTAGGAGATAATGCGTTTGCTAATCTCTGGGAAGTACAGGTTAGGTTAACTTCATATGTTTAAAAAACTTTTTGATGTTAATTTCTAACAACGTATCAGTTTAAATTAAGACTATTTTCCTTTTATGATGCAGCACGTGGTACTGAGAGACCCATATTTTGACTTGAAAAATTCTTTTTAGCCAAAACAGAATATACAGTGTTTTCCAGTTAGTACCTTCCAGTAGCTAAGAAAAACGGAAAATTTTTGCTGAAATAAACGGGGACGTACTTCGTAGTACTCACGGATTACCATAAAATGCTCTCAATAAACCAGATACTCAGAACCCCTCTGTTCTATCTTCAGTTACTTTTCTGTGTAAGTTACAAGCATGGTTAATGAGCTCAAGGATGGACTGATTTAATTTTCACTTGTTCCTTACAGAGGAAGTTCTTGGTTTCACCGCTGAGTAGCTAGAGTACGAGGAGGGGTGGCTGGGCGCGGATGGTGTGCAGGACCCGCCACCTCGCGGCTCTCCCGGGAGCAGTTAGCGCGCAGTACTGTCTGGTGCTGACTGGTCCCCGTTCCAAGTGAGGTTTTCCAAAACAGGCAGAGATATGAGACCTTCACTCCATTGCTGTGAGAAAATATTTTGTTTACCGTTTGCTTTCTACTTAAATACCCAGGAGCAAGAATCCCAGAGCTCAGAGCTGAGCCAGTACTTACAGGATCTGCTAGCTCTAGTGTTAATGCATCGTTTTTGAATTTTGTGCTTAGTGAGTGGACCACGGTCTCAGGATCCAAGTTTAAAGAGAAATGGTGTGAAAGTCCCTGGTGAGCACCGAAGGAAGGAGAACGGGGTAAGTGTTGGTGCTGGAGCTGCGGGGGCCAGTCGAGCAGCTGCTCATGTAACGTTTTCCTCTTGCCCTTGCTACTTTGTTGCTCACTGCTTATGAAGCATGGCCCTTGCTACTTTGTTGCTCAGTGGGTTATGAGGGAGGGCCGCTTTTTAATTTCTACTGTTTTTAAAGATTTATTTATTTGAGAGAGGTGGGAGGAGAGAGGGAGTGCGCACAGGAGAGTGGGTGTACGCACAAGCAGGGGGGAGGGGCAGAGGGAGAAGGAGACTCCCCGCTGAGCAGGGAGCCCGATGCGGGGCTCGATCCCAGGACCCTGAAATCATGACCTGAGCCGAAGGCAGACACTTCAGCCCAGGTCCCAGCATGCCCTGCTTTTTAAAGGGTTGTTTCAAATGTATTTCCTACAAAGGATTAATTTTAATGATCTCTGCTTGGCTGACTATTGAGAGCAGTTAGATGCTGGATACACTGCAGATTCAGAGCAAAACAAATGGTGAATGAGGTTAAGGGAGAATTTATTTTTTATGATTTTATTTTTTGCTATAATCACTTTAGTAAAATGAAAAAGTACATGTTAATGTTCTTGCTATTGCATGTGAATTTTAACAAGTATCTTTGGGGGGTACCTTATAGACATTTTCTTTTCAGAGCTCAGAATTTTTAATACTGTTAGGGATTAGCTGTGTCGTCTTCCCCAAAATCCAGGGTGAATTTATGAGAGAATCCAGGCCATTTGTTCGTGTTCTGCCTTTCCCCAGATTCTCCTTGTTTCTCTTCTGAGATCCTACAGTTTTCCTACAGGGATGAAAAGCTCCTATAAGTGTGACCAAAACCTGGTCTTAGCCATTGACAGGATTTGCGTGCATCTTGACACTGTATCTGTCCCCTCACTGGGTTTTATGGAAGTATAATTGACCTATCACAACGGCACATGGTTTGAGTACACAATTTGGTCAGTTTTCACACGCACATAGACCTGTGAAGCCAAGGTAGTGAGGATATCCATCATCCCCAGAGCTCCCTCGTGTCCTTCTGCCTCTTCCCCATCCTCAGGGACCCTCTGGGGGGTCCACTTTCTGTCACTACAAATTAGTTTTATTTTCTGGAATCTTACATACACGGAGGCATGCAGTATATAGTCTTTTTGTCTGAATTTGCTCAGCATCATTATTTCGATCCATCTCATGTGTATCAGTAGTTGGTTCCTTTTTATTGCTGAGAGGCCTTTGCTTGTCCAGATATAGCTTGTTCATCCGTTTCTCTCTTGATGGTTATGGGGGTTGTTTTTCAGCTTTTGGTCACTCCGTATCAAGCGGTAATGAATATTTGGGTACAAGTCTCTGTATGGACATATTCTTCTATTTCTTTTGAGTAAATACTCGGAGTGGGGTGCAGGGTCACGTGGCAGGTGTGCGTTCACTTTTTAAGAAGCTGCCAGGGGCGCCTGGGTGGCTCAGTCATTAAGCGTCTGCCTTCGGCTCAGGTCATGATCCCAGGGTCCTGGGATCGAGCCCCGCATCGGGCTCTCTGTTCAGCGGGGAGCCTGCTTCTCCCTCTCCCACTCTGCCTGCTTGTGTTCCCTCTCTCACTGTCTCTCTCTGTCAAATAAATAAATAAAATCTTAAAAAAAAAAAAAAAAAGCTGCCAAACTGTTTTCCAAAGTGATTGTTTTATTTTACATTTTCATCAGAGTTCCAGGTTTTCCACATCCTTGCCAACATTTGGTAGGGTCAGTCCTTTCAATTTGGGCGAGTAGGCTTCAGTGTGTATTTCTCTAATGCCCGATGATGTTGGTGTGTTTCCATGAGCTTATTTGTGAGTCGTGTTATCTTTTTTGGTGAGGTATTTGTTCAGATCTTTTGTTCATATTTTTCTTTGTTGGTTTGTTTGCTTTCTTAGTACTGGGTTCGAGAATTCTTCCATATTCTGGATCCAGGTCCTTTATTAGGTATATGATTTGCAAATATTTTCCCCAGTCTGTGGCTTCTTCTTAATTTTGGTAAAGTATAATTGCTCAATTTAGAAGTTTTGTACTGTTACTTTACATTTGCATTTTATGATCCGTTTGGATGTGATAGTTCAAGTTTTGTCCATGGATAGATGGGTATCCAGTTGATGGAGCCGTGTGTTGAAAGGACTCTTTGTCACTTCAGTGCCTTCGTACCTCTGTCGGAAGTCGGTTGCCTGGTCTGTCTGTGCTCTCTGCTCTTCTGGCTTGAGATCAGCACTACCTGTGTTGGGCCCCGAGGCAAGCTAAGTCGTGTAGTCAGGTCGTGTGAGGAACATGGTGTGACTGAGCACCACGCTTTACCGCCGTTCATTCAGGCCTTCTTTTCTCTCGGGGCTACAGGTTTCCAGGGTGCGGGTCTAGTACATCTTCTGGTAAATTTATTCCTCAGTATTTTGTGGGTTTTATGCTACTGTAAATGGTATTTAAAGTTTTTTTACATTTCTAGTTGTTAACATAAGAGATATAGTGGATTTTTGCATAAGGATCGTTTATCCTGCAATCTTGCTAAAAACTTCTTAGTTCTGGTAGCTCCTCTGTGGATTCCACACCATTTTCCTCACGGATGACTGTGTTGTCTGTCCTTTCCAAACTGGGTGCAGCTCACGTCTTTTTCTTGCCCTTCTGCACTGGCTAGAACACCATGGGCCATGCTGAACAGAGTAGACGTCTTGTTTGTTCTGATAACTCCATTTGTCTTGAATTTCCTGATGCTAGTGCAGTATTTTTAAAGGTCGTTCCGATGCCTATATTCTGGGTTAGCTGCCAGTGCGTCAATATCATATTTAGTGTGATCCAGCGTTATTTTTCTAATAAAATTCAGTCCAGAACAAGGTAATTCTAAATTGTTCCATTTCAGTCACAGACTATTGAGACTGTTTAATTTTTACATTTATAACTTAAAAGAGTGTTGGTCTGTGTATTAGTATGTCTTCCATTGAAACTTAATAAGTCATTGTGGGGATATTAATATAAAAATTAGTGGTCTCTTTCATGTTATGGAAGAAAACTGGCTAATTGTGTCCCGAGGGGCTCAGGGGAAGCTTCCACACTTCTGAGGGAGGGGTCTCTGTCCATGCTCGTCTTGCAGCTGGATTCTTTGTGTTCTCACGTGTAGGTTCACAGCCCCAGGATGGATCTGACTCTTGCCGAGCTTCAGGAAATGGCCTCTCGCCAGCAGCAGCAGATCGAGGCCCAGCAACAAATGCTGGCGACGAAGGTGAGGTCCTGTAAGGACTGGACAGGCCCCTCTGTGGGTGCGTGTGTAGAGCTGTCTCCGTGCCACCCCGTTAAGCCGGTGACCTCAAGATACAGGTTGATCCTGTCAACCCACAGGTTACCTGCTTTGTGGCGCTTTCTTCTCTTTACCACAGCATTTTGTAGAAATCCTTACATCATCCCAGTTGCTCAGGATCTCCTGACCCCTGGTTCTGATCACAGTTAACCACGTTATGTCGTGCTTGGGAAAACAGGAAAGGCCTAAAGAACCCTCCGACTTTGCTAGAGGGAACTGCTCTGGGCTAGCCTCATCCTGAATTCCTACTTGTGACGTCGACCAGTGTTAACACTGTCCCCTTCTGTTGTGTGGCACCGATAACAGGCTGCTTGCCTTTATTTGGGACATCCTGCCCCCACAGACTAATCCTCATCTCGGCCTCTCCGTTACCGTCCACACCAGTCTCCCTGTTGTTTCTCCCGCCAGCCATAGGCCGTGGTCTGACCCAGATGTCCCCACACTTCCTCCGTAAAGGCTGGTGGTCAGTACTGTGGGCTTTGCAGGCTTCTTAGCGTCGCGGTCGTGGCACAAAAGCTGCCACAGACGTAAGCTCGTGGGTGGCTGTGTGATGTATGAAAACGGGTGGCGGGCTGGCTTTCACCCGCCACCCTGGGCTGAACACCCGTGTCTGCAGCGGACCACGCCCAGGGTGACTGTAAGTTCACCGGAGCCGGGGTGGACTGTGGTGCAGGGTCCCCGGCAGCATGCCCCGTGGCCTCCATGTAACACTCGCCGGGTTCCCGTGGGTCCGTTTCTGTCTCTGACGCCAGGCACCAGCATTTTCAAAATCAGGTGGAGTAGCACTGCTTCTCAAACTGGAATGTGTATGCGAATGAATCCCCTCGGGGTTGTGTTAAAAATGCATATTCTGGTTCAGTAGGGCTGGGGTCTGAGATTGTGCATTTCTTTCTTTCTTTTTTTTTTTTTTTTTAAAGATTTTATTTATTTATTTGACAGAGAGAGATACAGCGAGAGAGGGAACACAAGCAGGGGGAGTGGGAGAGGGAGAAGCAGGCTTCCCGCTGAGCAGAGAGCCTGATGTGGGGCTCGATCCCAGGTCCCTGGGATCCTGACCTGAGCCGAAGGCAGACCTTAACGACTGAGCCCCCCAGGCGCCCCGAGATTGTGCGTTTCTGACAAGCTCCCTTGTGATGCTGATGCACTGTTTCTTGAGTATCAGGGACATAAATTGGAAGTAAAAAGGCTGAGTAATAGAATACATCTTTAACCTCAGGGTCTTATTTTGAAACTGTTTTTGTGTTATTTATGTTTCAGGCATATTAATCTGAGAAGTGTACCCTTGATTATAAATTGTGTGGCTCTGGTACTCACTTTTTTTTGAAGTTTTCATTTATTTATTTGAGAGAGAGATACTGAGAAAGAGCACAAGCAGGGAGGGAGAGGCAGACTCCCCGCCGAGCAGGGAGCCCGACATGGTACTCGATCCCAGGCCCCCGGGATCATGGCCTGAGCCGAAGGCAGACTAGGAACAGAATGTTACATTGTAGGTTTCTGAGGGCTGAGGGTTCTTCAGCTCTTCGCTAAGTGTGTGTGCTGAGTGTATGCTAGCTGTCTAAGGTTCTGTGCCCTTCACATCTCATTTACTCCTCACCGTGGCCCTACGAGGCTCTCCATCACCCTGTTTTTAGCCGAAGAAGGCGACCCGTGTCCTTGGTGAGGGTCTCAGAGCTCGGGTTGTGAGTCCAAATCTGACTGCAAAGCCGCCTTTATAGTGAGTGCCTCCCGTTTCCGCGTGAGCTTGTCCTAACTTCATAGCTGCCCCTCACGAGAACCAGCTGTGGAGTCACTGTTCACCTGCTGCAGAGGAACCACTGGGAATAAAATTGCTCCTTCCTGGGTCTTTCCCCCAAGAGAAAGTCAGGTTGGGGCCTGGAGGCTGTGTCTTTCACTCCTGTCCAAGGTGGTTCAGGGGCGGCATGCAGGATGGCTGGTTGCCCCCCACCTCAGCCTCTCGGCTGTGCTGGGGTTCGTTTGGGGCTGTGATACACCTGTTGAAAAGGGTAGGCCTGATGATGGCTTCCATCTTTAGGAACAGCGCTTAAAGTTTTTGAAACAGCAAGATCAGCGTCAGCAGCAACAAGCTGCTGAGCAGGAGAAGCTCAAGAGGCTGAAGGAGATGGCTGAGAACCAAGAGGCTAAGCTAAAGAAGGTGCGCGCCCTGAAGGGCCACGTGGAGCAGAAGAGGCTGAGCAACGGCAGACTTGGTGAGCCGCTCCCGCAGGGCCCTGCCAGCGCGTGAGGCTCCGCGGGGGGACGCGGGTGTGTGTGTGTGTGTGTGGGGGGAGCTGGGCAGACGCGGAGACGCGGGTACCGGGCACTTAGAGCACTGCGTGCTGAGTGACAGTAAGCCGAGGCTGTGCGTGTAGTCAACTTTAGAATCAAGCTTTTTCAAAGCCTGATTCCCTGCAGTTTTAATGCTCTTGGTGCCTGTGAATTGGATTTAGCTGCTGGGTGTTTCATTATATTTTAATTTAATTTTTATTTTTTTGGTGGGCAGCAAAGCAAAGTTTATTGAGTGATAGTACAAAGCTCCCGAACAGGAGAGGGTTGCCCTTTGCTGCTGGGTGTTTAAGACAAGGTTTTCACGTTACCTTTGGAAAAATGTACTAGTAGGGTTTTTATTTTTTTCCTCTTTCTAAATACTTTTGACTGAAAATTTGATGAAGGCAAAGATTTTTATTCATATAATAGGTCCCTCTGTTATAATGCCATTTTAATTAAAATTTTTGTGATTTAATAGCTGCCTCTACCACTGTAAAACTGAGGTTAAAAGTTCTAAGTAAATTTCATTGTTTCTAAAATCTGGAGCTTAATAATATTTATAACACAAATTCTGCTAGAGATCTATTCAGAGGGAGGCATGGACATTTAGAAATGTCTCTGTGGATTTCAGTTGCTTGTAAAAGAAATAGGTTGGTTCTAGGACATTTCTGAAAAACGTCTGTACTTTTTGTTAGGAAGTTTGTTGTAAAGCCCGGTTGCCTGGGAGTGCTCCTTTCTCATTTTTCTTTTCAACTGTTGTTGCTTTTCTCGTTCTCATTCTAGTGGAGGAGATTGAGCAAATGAATAGTTTGTTCCAGCAAAAGCAGAGGGAGCTCGTTCTGGCCGTGTCCAAAGTGGAGGGGCTGACCAGACAGCTGGAGATGCTCAAGAACGGCAGGATGGACGGCCGGCACGACAGCCGTTCCGCCGCGGCTGAGCTCGACCGGCTCTACAAGGAGCTGCAGGTGCGGCCCGCTCCAGGGGCACAATCGCCACGGAAGTGGCTGCCAGGGCGGGATTTCGGTTTCTTTTCCTTAAAGTGGGGGGTGGGGGGGACCTAAACCCCAGAGAGTCCAGAATAAACTTAAGAGCACCTGATACAGGAAATTGGCGGCATTCCTTATGACCGCAGCTGGTGGGCTGACAGTTTTAAACCATAAGATGGAAGTGTGGACAGGTGGAGGGACTGTACATCTTTAGGAATTATGTAATAGTCAAGCATGTGATTATCTGAGAAGTTTTTCTTCCTGCCCCTCGGCTCCCCCCCATTTTATTCAGTTACGGAACACGTTGAATCAGGAGCAGAATGCCAAGTTGCAGCAGCAGCGCGAGTGTCTGAACCAGCGCAATTCAGAGGTGGCGGCCATGGACAAGCGAGTTAATGAGCTGCGGGACCGGCTGTGGAAGAAGAAGGCGGCGCTGCAGCACAAGGAGAGCCTCCTGGTAGGTGGCCGCTGGCTGCCCCGCGGGTCACGTGCGCCGCGCCCGGGTGCCCTTTGGGCAGAGGGCCTCCTGCTCGGGACAGAGCGAGGGCCGCCGCTCCGGCCGGGGGGGCTGGTCTGCGGTGTCTCCTATACGTGGGGGGCGAGACCCTGAAACTAATGAGCAAGTGTCACGGCCTCTTCTGGCTGGGATGCCGTCAGACTCGTCACGCTCCCGTGCCTCTCCCTAAGGTCTCATCTGATGGGAACCTGCCCCCGCAAGGGCTGCCGGCGCCTAGTCGCGTGGCCGCGGTGGGCCCCTACATCCAGTCGTCCACGATGCCCCGCGTCCCTTCGAGGCCCGAACTTGTGGTGAAGCCCGCTCTGCCGGATGGCTCCTTGGCCACGCAGGCTCCGGAAGGGCCGCTCAAAGTACACACACTGCCCAACATGCGATCTGGGGCCGCCTCCCAGACTAAAGGTAAAACGGGTCACTTCCAGCTCCTCGCACAGTGTATTCTCCCCGTCCTCACCGTCATTACCCCCAGGTTGGGGTTTTAAAAAAATGTATTTCTCTCCCTTGTTCATGTTTAAATCCTGAGAATCTCCTTGTGGTTTTTGCTAGCGCTGTGATACGTTTCTTAACTCTAAATAATGCAGTTCTGTTTGGGAAATGAGATGAAACATGATATTTCTGCAATGAAGGTAGTTTTGAATTCCTTCTTGGTAATGAGGACATTTTTATCTGATGTTAATAACTCGACCCCTTTTCCTTTTGTGTGAAAACACCGCGTACGTGGTAGTGGTGTCATCTTAACAGAAGGCGAGCCGGTGAGTGCATTCTGCTGATGGGTGGTGCTCGCTGTGCGTACGTGCTTACGCAGGAGACTTTGCTTGCTAGCACTTTGTAGAATGAAGGTGAACCTTCTGGAAGCTCACAGTGACCATAACAGAAGCGCCTTGTGTTAGTGGTCTTGGCGCCGTGTAGTCCTCGGTGTGTGGGGAGGTGCGAGCCAGAGTTTCGGGACAGGAGTTGTAGATGAAGGGAGGCTTGTAGGAGAAGCGGGACGAAAACGTCCTCTTTCAGACCCCTGCAAGAAGAAATAGCAGCCAGTCACTGTCACATGCAGAAGATGGCTAGCTTTACAGTTGTGATTATTTTGCCGTAATTACCAGTGTGAAGCGATAGAGCCACCGGGTCTGGATTTCATTGCAGGAAGAACTGCTTCTGTTTTGTTCCTGTTAGGACAGAGCTAGGGCTTTGACGCTTCCCTATCTGTGTAGAGAAAACCCGCGCAGAGCGCGCCCACCTGTGGGACTGGTCGGCGTCCACATTTCTGCCTTTTTGTTGTGTGTGCGTCACTGGTGCGTAAGATACGCCCTGAAGCCCTTGGTCTGCGAAACTGGAAGTTGTTTTCTGATGATGACAGTGACGGTTTTGTACCAGTAAGAAGCAGGGTATCCTCCCTGGTTCGAGCAGATTTTCTGTTTACTACAATTAATCGTAAATTTGTTTCAGTAAGTTTAAATTAGAAATCTGAAGTCTAATATTTTCTAAGTAAGTTTAACGGGGAAAAAAAAAAAATCTCTTTAATGTGCCGGGTTACCGTGTTTGTTTTCCTGCATTCTAGGCTCTAAAATCCATCCACTCGGCCCCGACTGGAGCCCCCCAAGTGCAGACATTCCTGCGAGCCAAGCCTCTGTGCCTGTGAGCTCGGGGGGTGCCCCTGACCAAGGTGGGGTTCTGTTCTGGCATCTGAGAGGCGCCCTGCACTCTTTCTCTTCTTCTTTTTTTTTTTTTTTAAGATTTATTTATTAGAGAGAGTGTATGAGCGGGAGGGGCAGAGGCAGAGGGAGAGAGAGAATCTCAAGCAGACTCCCTGCTGAGCCCCATGTGGGGCTCGATTGCACAACCATGAGATCATGACCTGAGCCAAAACCAAGGGTCGGATGCTCAACCATCTGTGTCACCCAGGTGTCCCCTCAGTCGTCTTTAGTTTGTTTTCTAGTGTGGTAAACCTGGGGAACAGTGTTCATTTCCAGAACACCTTCGTTTAGCTGCGGAGTTAAAGTTCTCGCATTGTAGCATCCGGGCTATTCTCCAGTGAGCTTAATTAAAAATAGGGAAGCATGTCTTGGGTGCAGGGTTTCAAAGCGATTGAGGAGAGAAAACCTTCTATGTGAAAAAAGAAGTCTTACTATGAATGGCTTGAATGTCCATGTGCTTTTTTTCTGTCTTCAGCTGATGATGGAGAGGTTCCTCTGAGGGAGAAGGAGAAGAAAGTGCGCCCCTTTTCGATGTTTGACACGGTGGACCAGTCTGCCGCCCCGTCCCCCTTTGGGGCTCTGAGGAAAAACCAGAGCAGTGAGGACATCTTGCGGGATGCGCAGGTGCGAAGAATGGCTCAGTTTAACATTCAGTGGTAATTCTGTGTGTGCTCCTTAGGAGAGAGAGGCTGTCGTGTTGAGGGAGAGCAGGGAAAACCAAAGTATTTCTGGAAGATTAGAAAACAGAATTCTGTCATTTTGAATTCTGCAGCTTGAGTGTATTTGTGGTCTCACACCGTATGGGAGAAAGGCTGCCATACTTGCTGTTGGCTCCCATTTTGTGTGATTCTGTGGGAACTAGGAGTGCGCTGAAGCACGTCGTATTTGTGCTACCCAGCGACCTTGTGTCTTCAGAATCTGGAGCCGAGGTTGTGTCAGTAACAATTTGGTGGTGAATCTTCTGTGACCGTTAGGATCCCAGCCTTTGAGCAGTGGGTGATGGCAGCCTGCTCCCCGTTAGGTGTTTTGACCACAGTGCTGTGATGTTCTCGTGAGCGAGGATGATTTTGGGTTATTGGGGCCGTCTGTGAATATGTGAAGTGGCAGTTAAAGTCCCCGAGCGGGCACCCCTGGTTCCCGCGTGGGAGCTGGTGACAGGGAAGAGGCCTCCGGGGCGGGAATCATAGTGCGTTCCTCAGGTTCCTTAATCAAATGTAGTTCAGGGCAGAAACCTACACGTTTTTAATGACTTGAAAACGTAGAGCTGATATTCTCAGCGTACACTTATATTTGCAGAATTCGGTTATCTAGAACATGCTGTGTACCCATTTGGACAGTGTTTTAACTGCTTTGTATGTGTGTGTGTTTCAGGCCGCAAATAAAAATGTGGCTAAAGTACCACCTCCTGTTCCGTCAAAACCAAAACAGATTAATTTGCCTTATTTTGGGCAAACAAATCAGTCAGCATCAGACATGAAGCCGGATGGAAACCCTCAGCAGTTGTCAGCAGCTCTTGTGTCCGTGGGAAACAAACCGAAAACGGGGCAGCAGCAGAGGGTCGTGGTGGCCCCCGGCGCACCCTCGGCTGGCCAGGGCCAGGCCCTGTCTCCAGCTGGGAAGCAAGAGAGCCCCCCCGCCGCCGCCGTCCGGCCCTTCACTCCTCAGCCTTCCAAAGACACCCCTCTCCCGCCCTTGCGAAAACCCCAGACCGTGGCAGCGAGCTCCATATACTCCATGTACACACAGCATCAGGCTCCCGGAAAGAGCTTGCAGCAGGCCGTGCAGAGTGCGCTGACCAAGACACACTCCAGAGGGCCGCACTTCTCGACCGGTGAGCTTCCGGGTCTCGTCTCCACCGGCACTCGAGGCGGCCAAGTCCTGCGCCAGAGCGGTCACCTGTCGGCGAACAGCAAAGCTGACGGATGCTTTTGTTCTAAGGCTTCTTACCTGGGGGCTGAAACAGGTTTCTGCTCAATGCCAAGTAGTAGTAAGCGAACGCCCCAGATGGAGAAAACCTGCGGCGTAGACACAGCCTTCTGCACTGTGGCGGCCGCGTGCCTCTGGCCCCCGCTCCCCGGGAGCTCCTCGTGAGTGAGGCGCTCGCGGTCCTCACCGCGGGGTTCGGTTCACCGGGTGCTCCTGGGGGCGGACGACGGGACAGCTGCCCCATGTGTCTGTAGAGCTCACGCTCTGATGAGGACACAGCTGCTAGTTAGGTATAAAAACCTAGAAAGACTTACAGTCTGGTAATCTTTTAGGTTCTTTTTAAGAGTCATTCGTTTCTAAAACTAGAATCAAGTTCATCCTGTTTTAATTGAATAAGGTTGCTTTTCTGGTCATGAAATCAGCATGTAATTGTGCCCTGAAATGTCCCGCAAGTAACCAGACAACAAAGAATTTACACACGTGCCGCGGCTGAGTGTCGGCTTCAGTGAAGACTGCCTGATGCAGTAATTTGTGATTTGGGTAGTTTTGATAGAATCAGAATGATAAGGGGAATAGTTTCGGTAAATACAAGTGGTTCTTAATAATGTTGTAAGCCAAGTACGATTTCCCCCAGTGATTTAGTTTTGAGACGAGGAAAGAGAGGGCGGTGCATGTTTAGTTTTAATCTAGATGCAGGAAAGATTGCCAGTTTCCATTGCTTTTTTACATTTTCGTATTTTGACATTTTAAGTTTGTATGCTACAGCCGGTGATTTCTTATAGTTACAATAGCAGCGTTTTTCTGCACGGTACATAAAATAATGGTGCACGTTCCCATCAGTGAGGGTTTTCATTCTGTGATAAGTTTACTGTGCGGAGATGGAAGCCTTGCTTTGTCCTTTGTTGTTTTTAAAAATGAGTCGTGTTGCAGGGTGCTGTGTAGTAACTGAAGTTAAAGGAGGCTTTAATTACTGTGCCCTGTGTCTATCACTTGCTGGTTTGATTTAATCCTGATCAGGGCTTTGTTTCCGTTTCCAATCAGTATACGGCAAGCCCGTGATTGCCGCCGCCCAGAGCCAGCAGCAGCACCCGGAGAACGTGTATTCCAGTGGCCAGAGCAAGCCCGGCAGTCCCGAGCCCGACGCGGAGCCCATGTCCTCAGGCCAGGAGAGCCACGAGAACGAACGAATTCCTCGGCCACTCAGCCCGACCAAACTGCTGCCCTTCTTGTCCAACCCCTACCGAAACCAGAGCGACGCCGACCTGGAAGCCTTGCGGAAGAAACTGTCCAACGCGCCGCGGCCGCTCAAGAAACGGAGCTCGATTACGGAGCCAGAGGGTCCGAATGGGCCAAATATCCAGAAACTTCTGTACCAGAGGACCACCATCGCTGCCATGGAGACCATCTCCGTCCCTTCGTATCCGTCCAAGCCGACGTCAGTGGCGGCCGACTCCGAAAGCCCCATAGAAATCCAGAATCCGTATTTACACGTGGAGCCAGAGAAAGAGGCGGTCTCTCTGGTTCCTGAGCCAGTGTCCCCAGAGGACGTGGGGAGCGCCAGTTCCGAGAGCAGTGACACGCCAGCCCTCTCCCCCGGCCTCGATTATGTGCCCGAAGGAGTCCCAGACAGCAGCCCAGATTTCCAGAACAGTGTGGAAGAACCAAGTGCAGAGGCTCCCCATCTGCTGGAAGTGTACCTGGAGGAGTACCCCCCATACCCGCCCCCGCCGTACCCATCTGGGGAGCCAGAAGGGCCGGGAGAAGACTTGGGCAGCATGCGTCCACCCGAAATCACGGGGCAGGTGTCCCTGCCTCCTGTAAGTAACGTGGTGTCTCGTGGTCCTTTCAGGAGCCCCCCTCCCCCCTGAACTTGTCAAAGACTTCCAGGTGGTTGACTCTCAAGACCCAGGGAAATGTGCACATTCTCAGGGCCATTTGCAAAAGATGGTCTGTGTGTGAATTGCCCGTGGTCGCCGACATGTCTACAGTTTTCCTTTTATTTTATGGCCCCCTTAGCGCTCGGTAGATCTCAGAAGTATTATAAGAATTTGGTAGATTCGGGATAAAGAACATCTTTATTATTTAGGAAGAACCCTTCTCTTTGTGAAGAGGCAGAGCTGGGTTCTTACGATACAAAGCACACGCCACTGAGGGCGGTCCTTGCTGGGGAGGCCGGCGAGGCTGGGAAGGGGAAGACCTGGCTCGGAAACTCCCTCACTCGACCAGCTCTGTGAAATCAGGCAGACGGTGCCCTTTTCTCTCCGGTGACGTCACTCTTTCACACTCTTCTTCCCCCCACAGTGACGTGTATCTTTAATGAACTGTTGCGGGGGATCCTCAAACTTCCAACGTTGATAAACTTGGGAGGGTTTGGGACCGATGCGGACAGGACGAGCCTGTTCCTCTCCTACCGTGCAGGGGACCCCTGAGGTGCCCTCCAGCCCCGGCTGCCCTTCCTCCCAGGCTGTGCGTGTGTTGACTTGGGCACACATGCCTTGCGATTGTTATGCCTTTGTTTGCGAGTCTGTCGTGTCCCTTTGAAGTCAGAGAGGATCAAAATCCCAGGGTGTCCTTAAATAAAGTTGACCTTTTCAGGTGTAATTGGCATCACGCTGTTTCTGTAGGATGCCAAACCATGAATTTTAAAGACCAAAGCAAAACTGCATGTTGTAGGGATCTTTTTAAAGTGCTTTATATGTTTGATCCCTTACTGCATCTTTGAGATGTAACGGTGTTCAGAGATAATGATCATCCCGATTTGTTGTGACTGCTGGTTACTGTGGACGTTTGCTTACAAGTTTTATACAGCACGCGCTGGATTCTAGGGGACAAGGCTTAAATGGAGGTTGGCCCTGGAAACGGCGCTGTGTCCTGTCCATCCTGGCTCGGGGCTCTCTCTGGCTGGCGCTGACCTTGGGGGAAGGAGAGACGAATCACACCTGTGTTTGCTGTGTCCCCTCCTTTGGTCGTCAAGTCCAAATGATTCACGCTTCCAGGGACAGGAGACTGTGGGTCCAGTGTCTTCCTGGTCTGGCTTCGAGTGGGACCGAAGCGCGTGTGTTGGGCCTGTTGGCGAGCGTGTGCAGGGCCCCTGCCTGTGAATGGCCACATAACGTTTACACTTCTTGTTTCCAAGAAACAACAGCAGTTGAGTTGTCGCACGTTTGTGAAATGGAGCGACGGCCACTTGATGTTTTCTAAACCTCGGTAGTTTTCCGCTTCCGAAATAAAATAAGGACCAGGCTGCGTAGCACAGTGTGCCCCAGGAAACGTTTCCATTTTGTTGGGCACGTGTAGGAAACTTACTCGATGGGTTGTTAGATCAGTTTTAACAGTTTTGCTGTAATAGTCGAAGGGCTTGACTAATTTGCTTGTGGATCTTGGAGGATAGTCAAATTCTGACTATAAGATAGGGGTAGTATTTGAAGACTGGAAGGGTTTCTCGTTAGTGTACCTAGACAGGCTGATAATATGTATTGTTCCCGTAATTATGGGCTTTCCCCCGAGGAAGGTGGTTGAAAGGAAGGTATTTGGAGAAGCCAGCTGACTTGGATTTAAATCCCAGCTCTGGTGTTCCTGGCTGGGTGCCTTAACTTCCCTATCTGTAGAATGGGCTCACAGGGTTTCTGTGAGGAGTCCACGAGTGCATTAAACATTAGCCACGATAACTCTGAGTGTGCCTTTGCCTGGATTAATTGTGTGAGTTTTGCCAACCTTGATCAGATAGGGAATTGAAGACCAGTCTCGGCTGATTTTACGCCCCACAGAAGGCCAGCTGTGGTGTCACTCCCACGTGACCTCACGGCGTGTGTGTTCAGTAAGCTGCGTATTGTGGTTTAGCTGCATCTCTGGGTAACGTTGCATGTCAATAAAATGTGCTGATAGAGATTTTTAAATGTCCTTTTATTTCCGCAGCTGAGATGATGCTCCTCCTCTTCCCGAGGTCTGCTCGCTGCCATCGGGGTTTTTACATCCTGCCTCTCTTCCACAGGGCAAAAGGACAAACTTGCGTAAAACTGGTTCGGAAAGGATCGCCCATGGGATGAGGGTGAAGTTCAACCCCCTTGCTTTACTTCTAGATTCGTCTTTGGAGGGAGAATTTGACCTTGTACAGAGAATTATTTATGAGGTATGATTGGATTCGTAGATTCTTGAATACAACGTTCCTCTGCTTAGGAAGCTCCTCTAGGGGGGGTGGGGGTGAGGTGTGGAGGGAGAGATGCGGAGGGAGGGAGGGAAGGGGAGGGAGGCAGGGACGGGGAGCGCGCTCACACAGGCTCACACAGGCTCACACACGGGGCTGCGCTGAGGTGACTGTGGGGTTTGGGGTGACGTGGAAGTGCGGTTTTCCCCAGGGTTCCTCCCGAGTACTTTTCTGTCCGGGGAGACGGTTCCCCTCTGTTTATAGCTGCTTCTGGGTGGACGCAGACTTGCAGTGTTAGGTTGCACATGTGGTCCCTATTTTCAGAAGCGTACTATTTAAAATATTCTTAGCTGACCTTTTTTCCTTTCTATGGCAAATACACCTTCTCCTCAGACACTAATTTGCGGTAGGGGCCGGAGGGTAACTAACCAAAAATAGTTCCCAGCACCTCTTCATTTTTAAGACCTTTTTACAGTGAGCGCCTACTTAACGTGGCTATTCCGGCGGTTTTACTTCTAGACTTGAGGTTGGTGTAGTCGTCTTGGCTTCTGGAGGTTTTAATTACAACTAAAAAAAAAACAACAACAACCCACAGGAGCCTGTTTTTGTTCCCTTGATCCTGAAGAGCAAGGTGATAGTGACCTGAGCAGTGACGGTCCCCCTTGGTCTTGATGTCACAGGTTGACGACCCGAGCCTGCCCAATGACGAGGGCATCACGGCTTTGCACAACGCTGTGTGTGCGGGCCACACGGAAATCGTTAAGTTCCTGGTGCAGTTTGGTGTGAACGTCAATGCCGCAGACAGTGACGGATGGTAAGTCCCCGGCGCCCATGTGTGTCCCCGTGTGACACTCCTCTCGCTCCCATTCTGGAAGCATGCGCAGTTTTATAAAGTATCGTAGTCGAGTGATAAGGAGATGTCACCAGGTGTCACAGACATAGCCGAGTTGGCAAGTTTGAGAGATGCTGGGTCAAGCCCGGTTCTGCGAGCCCGGTGACACCTGTCTTCAGTACGCTGATGTCCACGGTGCGTCTGCAAGAGGGAAGCAGAGTTTATAGCCTTTCCCAAGTGTCTTTGACCATGGAATCCATTTTTCATGGAGCGTTCTATGGAACGGTTATGTGCATAAGATACAGGACACATTGTTATAAATGACGAGTAGTCTTCATAGGACAATGGATTATTATTACACACTGAAACAAGGTCACGCCCGATAACTGTAACAGAACAGAGAGTAAATTTTGTAATTTTTTTCTTTTTAAAGAAAGTATAAATTTATAATATGCTATTTCTTTGGAAGAATACAAAAAAACTTTTTTATATGTACAATTTCTTAAAGGTAAACAGCCATTTTTTAATCTAGTCCCTTCAAATTTACATATATGTATATTTTGTAGCCTAATTTTTTGGTTTAACTTTATAATTTAAGGAAAACAAATTCTTTTTTTAAAGTAAGCTTTGTACCCAGCATGGGGCTCGAACTCGTGACCCCAAGATCAAGAGTTGCACACTCCCCTGACTGAGGCAGCCGGGCGCCCCCAAAACAAATTCTTAATGTGTCATCGTGTCTTTGTTTCCCTATTATTAGCAGTTTAGATTATATGTAATTTTTCACTATTAGAAAAGCCGTGCACTTAAAAAATCTGCAGTGATCTTTACCAGTCTTTGGCCGGCAGTGTTCTGGGGTGCAGGATGGGGAATACGTGATTTTGGAGACTCTACACGTGAGAGGAATGGGATGATGAGGGGAGGGACGAGAAGGGTGAATACATGCAGTCTGTGCGATCGGGCCTGGGTCTCACGCCGCGGTCCTTCTGTGAGCTGCACGCAGGCTCCTCTTCCTCCTTCGTGAGTCTGGGGTCGCTTAGAGCATGCGGTAAACGTGTGAGCGGCTGGAGGGACTCTCCGTAAGGCCATCAGTAAGTTCCCGCCGGCCGGCGGCCTAACAAACTGAAATGTGCATATTTCACAGTCGCTTTTCTGGTCTGCATTGAATTGACAAAGCTTTACTCAATCAAAATTCAGTTTGGACCCTACAAACTGTTAGGTTAAGGCAGTTTTCTGTGTGCGACCCAATTCCCTCTTTAGTGGGACCGGGGAGGGAGTACGGCCGTGCACCTGTTTCGGGTGAGGCCTGTGCCGTCAAGACTGCTGCGCCCTCCACGCTGCCCGGGACACGGGGCAGGTGCTCCAGAACATCTCGCCCCGTTTAGGCCATTGCACGCATCTCACGTCCTTGCACTCAGTCCATGATTCCTCTCGCCCTCCGTGCTGCCCCGTGCAGCGCCCAGGGTGGCCCGTCCTCGACTGGTCCTCCCTGCCCTCCTCCCATGGGCTCAGGGATCCGTGTGTTACCGATTGGTTTTCAGCAGAAGGGCCCAGACAGTACACCTCGGAGTGGTCCCCACGGGCGGCCGGGCCGCAGGTGTCGCGTGCGGGGAGACCTGTAGCCTGCTGTGTGTCGCTCCACAGGACCCCGCTGCACTGCGCGGCCTCCTGCAACAACGTGCAGGTGTGTAAGTTCCTGGTGGAGTCCGGAGCCGCCGTGTTCGCCGCGACCTACAGCGACCTGCAGACCGCCGCAGACAAGTGTGAGGAGATGGAGGAGGGCTACAGCCAGTGCTCACAGTTCCTTTACGGTTTGTAACCACCACACGCCAGCGCGCTGATGACGGCGCGGGTCTGCCCTCTGTGTCTGGGGTACGGTTTGCTCAGTGTTTCAACATCAGGAAACGTTTTTGTGTTGTGCGCAGTCCTGGGCACTGAGAACAGGGCAGCCTCAATGCCCCAGATGAATGCAGCGCTTGTGCGTGGGCCTCCGAGCGGCCCTGCTGGGGACGGCCTGAGCTGGCCACCCGCCCCGCGGCCCCTGTCCCCGTGCGGGCCTGAGACCGGGCCCCCGCGAGTGGAACCCCCTTCCATGGCGGACCCGGGATTTCCCACTGGATCAGACTTGTCATAAAGTAAAGGAAGGGCAGCACCTGTTTCAGAGCTGATTTTTGGCTCTTTTGTTGTCTTCATTTTGCGTTTATGATTCCAAGGGAGAACATCAGCTCTGATCCTAGAGAACAAGGGACTTGAGGTGTCAGATGGGCGTCATGTCAGGTCGCGTTTCTGGTCACGACCCTTACAAGTTGAGGTTAACTCTTCCTAGCTGGGCTGGAGCGGAATTGAGGAGAGGCGGTGAGCAGGTGCCAGGACGCCGTTCTGCTCACGCTCTGGGAAGCTGCTCCGCCTGGCGGTGGGAGGGCACGAGGCTGGTGAGCCTGCGTCCCCGCGTGGCTGCGTCCCGGCTCTCGGGCTGCTCTCAGGCTCCGGGCCGGCCGGTGCGGTGACCTCGCAGCTCTTAACGCTCACTGTGGGCACTGAGGGTGACCGCTCATTCCTGTACTGATCTCTGGATCGGGGGTAATTTTGATAGACTGACATTTTACTATTAAGATATTAATATATACTTTGTCATATGAGCAGTATTGGCCATCTTGAGCTTTACTTAATTATGGAGCATGATCTTTAAAAACAGTAGGGACATCTGATCGGAGGCTTTACTTTATGGAACGTATCATGGACTCCAAGAAAGCGTGTCTCTGCCGTAGATGTTGAAATGGCAATGGCCTGGCTTCTCCCTGGTCTGGTCTGGGGGCCCCGCCCCGACGTGGGCCCTCACACCTGTGGCAGCTGCGACCTTGACCTTGAATGTTCTCTTCCTCACGTTTATCATTCCTTGCTTTTTAAAAATCCCTGTATCACCTGGGAATGAATCCTGTAACCCCTGGGTTTGCCGTTTCTGGGAAGTAAGTCACGCTGTGATTCTCTGGCTTGCGTTTCCGTTCACGGTCGTTCTGGAGCCTCCTCTGTGTGGTGACACTGGTTCTTGCTGTCTGCCCCGCTTACGGCTGCGTCTGCCGTGTCTGTCCTTCCATTCTACCTTGAGCATCGGGGCGCGCGTTCACTCGCAGTTACAGACTGTCCACCCAGAGGGGCACTTGGTCCCAGGGACACACGCCTAGTTCCTTTCCCGCCATGTCCCCCTCTGGCCCCTGCTGGACGTGGGGTGAGAGCCCGCGGGGCTTCAGGTCGCTTACCCAGTGACCCATGATACCAAGCATGTGTTCAGACCCCTCAAAAAGAATTTTAAACTCTTAGTTCGGTGAATAGCAGAGTAAGGAGAAATTTTCTTCCATTCTTGATGACTTCTTGGAAATGAGAATGAAGTTGTTTTTTTTTTTCAAGTTGAAAAAAAAAATGTTTATTGTCTAGAAATATATATAAAAAAAATTCCCCACAAAAGATGCTATTCTCTCATTTCCCCATCTTCTTCTTCTTCTTCAACACCCCTGATATAAAGGACATTATTACACCTTATTAAAACTTCACCCAAATGTCCAGACAATGCTCCATCTATGTATTCTTCTGTGTTTGCAAGCTGCATGTTCATATAACCATCTACAGATACCAGGTACCCTTTGTACTCCATTCCCCACTTAAGTTTCACCATTACTGGCTTTCCTGTTAATCCATTCAGGAAAGGTTTGGGATTGAGAGGCAAACTCATGGTGACTACAAGCAAATGATGCAGGAAACTCGCCGCCGACCCAGGTGTAGTCCGTCCCTCGTGACTGGCGTAGCTCCCGCCGGGCGCGAATCGCGGAGCTTCCAGAGAAAATCTGAAGTTGTTTTTTTATTAGAATATGATTTTCTAATTCTGACCAAATATCTTTTAATTAGTATTTTACAGTTATTCAGGTTTGCCCAGAGTAATCTCGCTGACATTTTGGAGAGCTGTTGTTTGAGCAAACCACAGTGCCATTTCTCCCCTGCCCCTTCCCTGCTCCCACTCTAGCCTGGTGGAGTCCGAGTTCGCTCAGGGTGTCACCCTTATGGGGCTCACGGTCACAGGGAAGTTGGAAGTGTAAGCATCCCCATTAGTAGAAGCCTGACCCTTAGTCGGCAGAGCCTCTGATGGAAAAGAGCAGCTCCGTGTCTTGTGTCAGTTTTGCCCAGAGCTCCATTGTGGTAACTGATAGACGAATAATAAGTTCATAATTACATTCAGTGTCCACAAGAAGTTGAAAAATCTGACTATTTCAGGGCAAGCTGACACTTTCCTGCCTTTTCTAAACTGGTAAAGGTGAAAACAGTAACCAGCTCTGGAGTGCTTGGACCTCCTGACCTGCCTAACCCTTCTGGCCCACAGCCCACTGCGCACCCACCCCCTCGCTCGCCCTGTGCCCGCCTGGCCCCGTGCCCGCCCCCTGCCCTCACCCTGTGCCCACCCTGCACTCGCCCTGTGCCTGCCCTGTGCCCGCCCCGCATCTGCCCCTACACTGTGCTCACCCTGCCCCCCACACTCGCCCTGCACTTGCCCCCGTGCCCCCCCCACGCCCGCCCCTGCACTCGCCCTGTGCCCACCTGGCGCTCGCCCCGTGCCTGCCCTGTGCCCGCCCTGCATCTGCCCCTACACTGTGCTTGCCCCGCCCCAACACTCGCCCTGCACTTGCCCTGTGCCCGCCCCCGTGCCCGCCCCTGCGCTCGCCGTGCCTGCCCTACCCCCGTGCCCGCCCTGCACCCACCCCGCGCCTGCTCCATGCCTGCCCCGCGCCTGCCCTGTGCCGGTGAGGGGAGAGTGGAGGAGTGCAAAGTAGGGCTGAACATGCAAGTCTGTCACTACAGTGAAAGTGGACGTTTGTGGGTTTCTGTATCTTCTAGTATTTGGATCTTCATGACTTTAGACTTGACTCTGTATCATGTCTGAAATATTTCCGCATTCTAACGTATCTTACAACTTTCTCCCTCTCCCTTTCCCCACTTGGAAATGGGCAGGGCCTGCTCAGTAGACACTGTTGTTGCGGCTGCTGTAGGTTCCAGGTCAAGAGTCCCCCGGTCCCCACGCTCAGGGCGGCTGGAATTCGACAGGCAGAGCACTCACTCTTCTAATAGCCTGGACAGTTCATTTTTATTCCTGGGCTTGCAGGAGTTTCTGTACTAAGACTAGTTTCTGAGCTGCCTTAGAGAGGCTCGCCTAGACTAACGTGTCTCGTAGGACATCCCCCCCGGCTTTGTTCACGGGGTGCTTCGTGTGGTATTTTCAGCTTCCCTGCGCCTGCCCGGTTCCCCTCCTTTGGCTCTGTGGAGCCGAGGGTTGGAAGAGTGGACAGTCTGAGTCATGTGTCCTGTGTGGTTTCTTCCTGTCATTTCAGGGGTTCAGGAGAAAATGGGCATCATGAACAAAGGAGTCCTTTATGCGCTCTGGGATTATGAGCCTCAGAATGGTGACGAGCTGCCCATGCGAGAGGGGGACTGCATGACTGTCATCCGCCGGGAGGACGAGGAGGAGACCGAGTGGTGGTGGGCACGCCTGCACGACCAGGAGGGCTACGTGCCGCGCAACCTGCTGGGGGTAAGTTACGTGGGCCGCCGGCGCTTCTGGGCGAGCCGGGCCGTGCGGGAGCGCGCTGTGTCCGGCCGGGCTCGCTGCCGCCGACCGCCCTTTGCTCGCGCCCGTGGGAGGTCAGAGTTCGGGCCGTAGGGGAGGGTCCACATGCATGCCTGCTACCGCCGGAGGTCGGGGCCCTGCTGCATCCAGGCAGCGTCAGGTGTGCGCGTACCTTTGGCTACAAATGAGGATCCGCGGAGCCGGCGCGCAGAGCCTTCCCTCCGGCTCGGGAAAGCAGTCCAGGCGTGTGAGCCCATGTAGGCCGGCGGCCCTGCTGCATCCGGACAGAGGGCCGGCTGTGCTCGGCACGGGGCTCTCGGGAGCGTTTGCAGGGAGGAGGCGAGGAGGGTAGGCCGAGGGCAGGGAGGGGAGTGATGTCCTGTGTGCGCAGGGCCTGAGAGGAGAGTCTAAACCAGAAGAGCTGGGGTGGGGGGGGCGGTGGTCAGCACCGTGGCTCCCGCCTCCGCCTCTGCGCGCTCACTGCTGGGCAACAGGGGCGCGGCCGGCAGGCGCGGGGAACACTGCCTCCCGAGACCGCTGGGGTGTCTGCCGGTCGGCTCCCGTCAGACCCATGGTCTGTGTGGCCGGAGCTGCTCTGGGGTCGAGGCTGCCAGCCCGGTTCCTTGTGCGAATGCGCGGTGGCGGGGCCGCAGTGCTTTCCATGGCGTGTCCCGGGTGTGGGGACCTGGCGTCTCCTCCTGACCCTCCTTGTCCGTTCTTGTGTCTCGCGCGTCCAGACTGCTGCCCCCGGTTGCACGGGTCCTTGTTAGTCAATCTTTGGGGCTTAGTATCCGCTGCTGTGGTCTTAATGAAAATTACCAAGAATGGATGAAAGTCAAAGAGCACTGAGCCATGGAGCCCCTGAAGCTTCCCAGCGCCCCAAACACCAGCAGCTCGCACTCGTTCTAGTTTCTTACCTGGGAAAACCTCTTCCAAGTGCCTGCTGATCGGAGTCTTTAGTTTTACTTTTCTAAAAAAGAGGTCCTGTGACTCATGAACCGAGAATCCTCACTTGCCCTGGGTGTGGAGGCACTTGGCCTCAGCGCGCGGGGCCCTCAGGAAGCTCTGACATCAGCAGACCAGACCCAAGATTTTCATGTTGATCTGGCGTTTAAATATTCTTAGCCTTTTGGAAATCTCTTTGGGGTAGAAGTGGCCTCTCAGTAACTTTTTTGGGTTTCCTTGGAGGTTCAAAAAATGGAAATCATATAAATGTTGAGCTTTTAATCAGAGGCTCAGATGGGAGCCTGGAAGATTGTATTGACTACTGATCTTTTCTCAAGAAAACAATCTTTTGTATAATGTTGATCCACCAGTTAGTTTTTCAGTTTTGGCTGGAAGTCTGAGTCTCCCTTCTTACAGTGAACCTTGTTCCTTTTGTCTACGCAGCAGGAGGACGAGGAGGCTTTGTGTAGTTTGCCAGTTGAACTGCTAGTTTGACTCGCTCTTGGCTTCTAGACTGCAGATCTTCCGACCTTCACAGGCTCCTCTCCACCTCTTGTTATGGAAAACACAAAACCACAAAAGTCCACAAACAAAAAACTCCACTTGACCCTCCCTTAAATTGGTACCTTTTAGTCTGTGGCATTTCGTGGCTGACAGTCTCAGGTCCCACGAGAGTGGTCGTTGGGCTGTTATAAGTGAAGTTGAAAGACCCCAGAGCACGCGGTGCTGCAGACCACCTCCCGCCGTCACAGGCTGAGCCCACGGGCCAGGGCTTAGCGCCATCATGCCTTTTCACGTCTGTGCGCCACAGTGTTGTGCCTGGTGGGGAACCCCTGTGGCCTTCGCACAGGAGTTGCTGAATGTGAATCTTTGTGCCCTCAGGCAGCTCTGGGCGCCTCATGTGGCAGAAAGAGTCCTTTCCTTAGTTCCTCTCCTGTGACACCAGCCACCTGCCCATTACACTCCTGCGTGTCTGTCTCTACAGCGTGTAAACCGTTTTTCTGTTATCTTGCAGCTCTACCCAAGAATTAAACCAAGGCAAAGGAGCTTGGCCTGAAATTTCACAGAATT
Source organism: Halichoerus grypus (assembly GCF_964656455.1). Lineage (NCBI taxonomy): Eukaryota > Metazoa > Chordata > Mammalia > Carnivora > Phocidae > Halichoerus > Halichoerus grypus. The sequence continues at coordinate 85,760,150 of NC_135718.1, read as the reverse complement.
TTTGTGTCTGAATAATTAATCTTTGTTATCACTAAGAAGAAGTAATGTGATTGTTTTTGGCAAAAATTTCAGAAGACTGACTTTAATGACAACGTAACTTGAAAGCAGTGCAGAATGTCCTCTGGAAGAAAATGAAGGATTGGGGATTTGCTATCCGTGGGGGACATTCAGCGTGATGGACTGGAACTTAGAAGTCAGCTGATCACACTGTTGGGGAACAGTGTTTACGGAGCACTTGGGAAGATGAAAAGTGACCGTCCTGGTTTTCTCCAGAAATAGGGCCATTCGTTGGGCTCCTGGGAAGTTGGCTTCATGTCCTGCTTGGTTGGTGTTTGTCCGCATCTCCCCTGCCCCAGCCAGAAAGGCCCAGTGCCACCGAGGCAGCACCTCTGCCTGTCCCCCCCTCAGGTCCCAGGGGACCCAGGGGACTCGGGTGCCCCGCGCACGGATGTTGTTGGTGAAGAACTAACTGTTGGTCCGTTGTCGGCAATCCCTTTATGATGGGAGTTCTTCAGAATTACACATATGTTTGAGATATTGGAACCAAGCTGTAGCACAGCTAATTAGAGTTAGAACTTTGTTTTTAGGATGAATTTGAATCTATATTTATTGTCTTTTGTATCTTGGAAATTGGAGACTTGCTATATAGACTTACCCATGATATTTGTCAAGATCATAGTTGACTTTAAAAACAATTGTAATAAAATTAAACTTTTTGACTCCAAAGCTTTTTACTCGTTTTAGTTTTTTGTCATTAAAAGCCTTGTTTAAAGTTCATAAGCCGTTGGTCGGCTTACCCAGTGGGAAAACAGTATTTCTTTACCAGCCATGTGATTACATGGAAGAAGTGTTTTCTTGCTTACAGAAAACTCGGTTTTGTAATTGGTGAGTTTTGTGGTGGCCCTTGGTAGAGAACCATGGGGACGGAGGGTCTCACCATCCCTCAGCCTCTGTGAGACAGTCTTATCCTGGTCTACACTGTCCACACTCATTTGTGGGATGAAAACATACATAGACGGAGTCTCTGCATTGGTTTTTAATATGTTACCAAGTTTGTGAATGGCTTTGGAACCCACTCTGCTTAATGGAACTATTTTCAGTTAATATAAGCCACAAATGAAGAACGAGTGCTCACTTGTCGTTATATGTTTTTATGAGCACCTAAATTACAGCATGAATGAATGAAAGAACATCCCACGCTCATCTGAATAATGGAGAAATAGGGACAACTGAGCTAGCAGTCGGAAGACATGTGTGGTGGAGAGAATTCTGAGGATGCTCCCCGTCTTCCTGCCTCTGGGGTGACAGTGTTCGGAGGTGGGGCCTCCGGGAGTTGAGGAGGCGTGCATGATGTCAGGTAGAGCCCCCCCCTCCTTCATGCCCTTGGAGGAGGAAGAGGCCACGGCCCTCCCCTCTGCCACGTGCGGACATTGCAAGAAGATGGCCATCTGCTCTCTGGGTAGGGTCCTTGCCATACGGCACGTCGGCTGCACCCTGATCTCGGACCCACAGCCTCCAAAGCTGAGAGGTGGGTGTGTGTTGTGTGAGCCCCCAGGCCGTGGGGTTTTGTTCTGGAGCAGAGCAGACTAGGAGTCCTGGTTACCCGGCCAGACACTGACCTAGGTGCTTCTGTGAGGGAATTTTCCCATCAGCTGACCTGGGGACAGGGAGGTCACTCTGGGCTGCCAAGTGGGTGCAGGAGAGGTGTGAGGTGCAAGGGGCTCAGCCCACCACTGCCCGCCCGAGGAGAAAGGGGTCCCATGCCAGGGAAGATGGAAAGCCCCTGCTGACAGCTGGGAACCCTCCCTTGGGTCTCTGCTGGGACTGGCCAGTCCCATGGGACCATGAGGTGATGGGTGTTTGGTGTTTTGTTTTTTGTTTTTTTTTAAGATTTTATTTTTAAGTAATCTCTATTCAGTGTGGGGCTTGAACTCATGACCCCGAGATGAAGAGTCGCACGCTCCTTTCATTGAGCCAGCCAGGCCCTGGGAGGATGGGTGTTTAAGCCGCTAAGCAATAGGCATCAAGTACGACGGGGCCTCTGGGCCTGGTCTGGCTCTTACCCACCGGCTGCGCGACCCTGCCTGGGACACGCAGTTCAGCGTCACCTCTGCACACCTCGGTGTGGAGGGGCCCATGCCAGGTACTGTACGTGGAGGTGCCGGGAAATCGTAAAGAGTCGCTCAGATGTACGGGACAGACGACGTGAAAATTAGGAGAACGTGATCATCCGTTGGCTTCGCCCTAAACGGAGAACATTTGCTTGTATTCTTCCTCTTTGTTTTTTCCTTATCATCAGAGCATTCTTGCATCAGAGGTTCTCGTAGAAATATCTGCAAGTACAGGGAAGGGTCGTGGAGCAGAGTCGCGGAGCCGGGGTCACGGAGCCGGGGTCGTGGAGTGGGGGTGGGGTGCTACTGGGACCGCCCGCAGCGTGTCGGGTCAGTGTCCCGGCCACGGGTTTCTGTGCAGGGGTTGAGAGCGCACAGCTTCAGTGGCTGTGGTGTTGTGCACGTGAGGTTTGCTCAGGAGCACGATTTCCGATGGCTGTGTGATACCACGCATGTGAGGGACTCCGGTCTGACCCGGGCGTGTGCTGGTCCCCAGTTCCCAGAGTGACACCCATGAGGCATCTTCGTGGTGGCATTTCTAGATTTTTGAAGAAGGGGGGAGTAGGGCAGCTGGTGGGTGGGCCCTGCTGCAGAGGGGCTTCTCGTGGGGGTGGAGGGGGACACATGGAGGACGGGCAGAGGGCAGAGGTCACTGTGTCAAAGGCACAAAAAATTGGGAAGATGCTGCTGGTTCTCCTTCATAGGTCTGGGCACTGGGAGGTAGGCGGTGGCCAGAGGAAGCAGCAGGGCCCAGGTGGCTGTGGGAGGGGAAGGTGGGGGGAGCGAGGGAGAGGGGAGGGAGGAGGAGGAGGAGGAGGGAAGGGGGGAGGAGAAAGGAGAGGAGGGAGAGGGGAGAGGGGGGAGGAGGGGAGGAGGAGGAAGGAGGAGGGCGGGGGTGAGGGGGGAAGAGGGGTAAGGGGGGGGAGAGAAGGGAAGAGACAGGAGAGGAGGGAAAGGAGGGAGAGGGGCTGCCAGGAGGAGGGCATGTTCCATGGGGAAGAAGGGGCCTGCGCTCAGAGTGCTGGGATGCAGCGTGCAGGGAGAAGTGCAGAGAGCCTGTGTGCCCAGCACAGAGACTTGGGGGCCTTGAGCTGGAGCCACTTCCAGTGGGGTCCGACGGCGGGGGGCGGGGTCCGAGGGCGGAGGCGGGGTCCAGAGGGGGCGGGGCTGGCGCACAGGCTGATTTCTCCCTGTGAAATAGGCGCTGGCGAGGGCTGCACTGTGGGGAGAACCCCAGGAACTTGCTAATTCTCCCTTTGTCCTTCTGTGCCGAGGGAAGCATAGACCTTCCCTGTTTGTCTCCATTATTTCCTCGGCTGGGACTGGACCAGTGCCAGGTGAGCGGTGAACCGGGTCAGCCCAGCAGGTGCAGAGGGGCAGAGTCTGCCCCGCAAACGCGGGTTTGCCGGGGCCTCTGCACTCCCAGTGCGCCTGGCCTCGAAGCCCCCACCCCGAGCCCTGAGCCCGAGCCCCTGCTGCTGAGTGGAGGACACTCCCCACCCCTCCCACCCTCCCCTCCGCCCACAGGTAGGGCCTATGCCTCCCAGCCAAGCCCGGGAGATGCACCTGCCCGTCCCTCCCTATCCCGCGCCTCTCCGTGTTGTAGGGCTCTCCCAGGGGTCACCGCCTGCAGGCCCGGGGACTTCTGTGCCTGTCCTGCTGGCCCCACCTGGTCTCCACGCCCGCAGGCCTGCCTGGGCCTCCTCAGGGGAGACCAGAAGCAGATTAGAGTGGCACCTACTCTGTGGCCACTTAGGAACTTCCTAATTGGATTAAGAAATCGTATCGTTGTGCAGGAAAGGGGAGCTAAGCAGCCTTTTCCTGTCCAGAGGGGAATTCAGAGGTAGTAGGCTGTGACCAGTGTGTGCACGAACCGCCGCTGGACCCTCCAGAAGGACAGCACTGGGCAGGACTGTCTGGGCGACTCTTTATTAACAGCACATTCGGAAGAAGATAAGGCAACTAGGCGGTATTTTCATAATGCTGCTAGCGTTTTCCCAGGGTGGAGCCAGGGGACCAGCTCCCACGCCATGTCCCTCCTGACTCCACGCACAAGCAGGGCGGGGTGACGTCCGGACGGCAGACAGCAGGTTCTGTCCTTGACCGTGATCGGACCTGGGCCCCTGCATTTGTGCTCGCTTCAGGTGGCTGAGCCAGAGCCAACTCCCTTGAGCAGCTGGGACGCTCCCCGTCTGAGAGCAGGCTGCTCAGGGTTTGGGCTAGGACACGGCGGGTACCCGGGCGAGTCACGTGGTGGAGTGGGGTCTTCTCGGCCCCTCCGTTTTCCGTTTTACTCCGGGGACACGGGCTGCTCTTGGGTCAACGTCACCGCTGCAATTTTAAACCTGAAGTTGCTTTAAATATTCCCAGCAGGGGCCTTGTGTCCTTGGAGACAAACTTCACGCATGGTCAGCTTTTGAAATACCTCCCTGCGTTGTTTCCCTGGTTGAATATTGCTACAAACGGGAAAGTGTGTAAAAGTAGACTAGGTAACAGATTTCAGAGTTTCTTTGAGCTTACCAAGGGTTAAGTGACTCGCTGGCATTTAATATCATGATATGCAAATCTTTTACTTTGAAATCTGGAAGTTCTATCTCAAAAAGCATCTTTACTTTCAGCTATAATCATCCGTTTAAGTAAATGTTCCCATAATTGCAAGGTCCAGATAAAAAGTTTCTCTGTGGAGGCCTAGTGCTCGGCTGCTTGTCTTCAGGGGGATCCGTTATGACTTCAGAGGACCGAAAAGCAGAGCCACTGTGAGGAAGAAAAGAGCCGTCAGCCCAGAGACCAGGTACAAAATGAAAGGCTATTTAAGTGCCCGTAGCGCCTCCCGAAAGACCCGACTGCAGCCAGCAAGGCTGGGCGAGGGTGAGAGCCTCAGTGCACAGGCTCATGGCTTCTCTATGCCACAGGCCAGGGAGCCACGACCTGGAACGCGGGCCACACGACGTCAGGCGCACGTGCGTCTGGGCTGCAGCTCTCCCCGGAACCAGAGGCTTTCGCCCTTGGTCTCTGCTGGAGTGAAGTGGGAATTCTGGGGGAGATTGTGATCGAGTTGGGCTGGGATGGGCCTGGACCCCCGGCTTCTGCCAAGCTCCCCACGGCACCACGGCTCCTCCTAGCAAACGAGAGCCTCCACCGTGGACTGCGACCTCAGGGCGGGCTGTTTCCCAGGGACGGATGTACGGCTGGACAAGCAACTCAGTGTCACCCAGAACCGGCTCACGGACTTCCAGTTGGCTGAAGCCCTTTATAGCGCATCATAGCGGGCTTCCTCCAGAGTTCAAAGTGCAAGGAAGGGAGTGGCCAGGCCCTGACACCCGTCCCGCTTGCCACCTTGCTCCTCGCTGGTACGTGGTCCTTCCCGTGAGGCGTCGGCCCCCTGCCCAGCCCTTGGGCTGCCCCAAGCTCCATTCCTCTGAGAGGAGGAAATGTACGGCCTGGGAGTACAGGGTACCCTTCCTCCTGGGGGTGAGAGAATGTCCTGGCATCGAGATGACCAGAGAACACCTCGCACTTTGCTCTTCAGGGAACCAGTGTCCTCCCTCTATTTGGCTTGAGGATCATCTCCCAGGTGGGCATTGCGGGGGCTCCAGCCACATACCCCAAGTGTAGTTACTATCGGGAGTGTTTTTAAAGGGGAAGGAAGTCATTTACTCTGAAAGAACGACAGATCTTCCCAAACCCGCTTGGACTTCCTCCAAAGGGTTTTGTTATATCAGCACTGCCTCCCGTGCGTGTGAATCAGCAGTTCATTTTCCTACAAGGGATCCTCCAGCCCCTCCCTCCACTGCCTAATCGAGGCAAAGCTGCTGGGAGGAGGGGTTGATGGGGGGCTGGGAAGGGGCTGCCGGGGACAGTGCGTGGTGGGACCTTACAGCCACTTCCGGGCCCAACTCCCATAGCCCTGAAGGTCTGTAAGGTGGAGCTTTAAGCAAGCAGCAGCCGATAAGCCACAGGTCCCTGTCCCCCGGGGCCAGCGCTCCATCCCGAGGGAGGCTGTGTAAGCCGCGGACTTACAGAGATGAGGTCCAGCTGTATGGTCCCGGTGTTCTCGGGGTCCAGCTGCTTAAAAACCCCTGCGGAGGAAGAAGGGCCGACCCCGTGAGCAAGCGGAACAGAGACTGCACTGTCCTCCTCCCCGTTCGTCCCAAGCTATTATTCCTGCCCTCCATCCCTGCACTGGAGAAGGATCTTCACGGTCAACTGCAGACACGTCCTGGTTCAGGTGACCTCACCCGAGGCAAAGGGCGGCTGCCTTCACCCCGACAGGACTGAAATGGGTCTTTCCCCAAAGGGCCACTTACTGAACAGTGTTTCCAGTCGAACCAGACAGCGGATGAAATTGTTGAAGTCGATGGTGAGCTCATCGTCTGCAAAGCGAGCAACGATGACCTGGTGGAGCTGACGGGGCAGCTTGAAGCCTGTGGTGGGATGAACAAGCGCATGGCCTGGGTGTGAGCGTCAGACGGCGCCCCCGCACCCGCACCTGCTCCCGTGCCCCCGCACCCGCACCTGCTCCCGTGCCCCCGCACCCGCACCCGCTCCCATGATCCCACACCTGCTCCCGTGCCACGGACGGATGCACGGAGGTGGCCCTTCAAATCACAACAACTGCCTTTGTCCCTGGGCGCTCTCCAAGGGACTGTCGTGCTTTGTGAAGCTGGTGCCTCCTGTCCTCGCTCCTGATTCCGGTTTGCTCGCCTGGCCCTGCCTGTCTCCTCACCGGCTGACACGAGGCTGTCCGGCCCCACTGCTTTGCCCTGATGCTCGAGCTTCCTCTCCTGTCTCTCACTCTGAATCACCTTGGACACTAGACTCTGCTGGATGCATGTGGCAGAAACTGTTCATTGTAAACTAGCATTATTTCCCGCCCTTTTCACAGCAGCAGAATTTCTAATAGGCCATGGCTGCCTGAAAGTGAGACCACATTTCCCGCCTCCCTTGCAGCCCGCGGAGGGCCCGTGACTAAGCCCTGCCATTGGGACGTGTGCCCTGAAAGGTAAGGAGCCTGTCTTTCTCTGCTGTCCACCTGTGGCCAGAACCTCGTGGTGGCAAGCCAGCGTGGCCAGCGTGGTCCCGTGGGACTTAGACCATTTGGGAGAAAAAGATGGTTGTTTGGGGTCTCTGTGGCAGGATTACATCCCAACCAGTAGAGTGGAGAACCCCACGTTGTGTGCGAGGGACTTACCCAAGGGGGGCGCCCAGTGTGCTGAGAACCGGCTCTGCCCGCCCGATCCGCCAGGCTCTTGGAAGGAAACTTGGACCCAAGAGAGCATGGCGGGCTTTTACTTTACCAGTTAGCTTTTAAAAGGGGGATGGAAAGGATGTTTGTGCTGAGCCAACACTGCTTCATTTAACGGGAAGTAAGTGCTCACACGTTCTACACGTAAAAAGTCCTTACCAGCTTCCTCTAACGCTTTCCGCATCTCATAGGAGTTCATGGTGCCCGACTGGTCCACGTCGATTTCTCGGTAAATTTTCTGGAACAAGCAAAACAGTTACAAGGACCGTAAGGCAAAGCCAGCAGGTGACGAGTTAGCGCGTGCCGAACGGAGTGGTCACGAAGCTTCCTAGCTCTGCCTCTCGTCTGGCCTTGGAACGTCACACGTTTCTGCCTTAAATAGCTAACGGTGTCCGCCTCTCTCAGCGGGCTGGCTTGTACATGTGCCTGTTGGTCCACTAGCCAGACACCGTGGGCCGGTGTTGTGATGTCACTTTTGTGCCCGAGCTGTCAAAGTCCAAAGGACAAAGGGTACACAGCCTCTTGAGGACACTTTCAGGGCGGCTGGAAGGTGACCCGTTTCTGGCCACTAGCAGGGGAGGGCGGGGAGCAGACCACGTCCCTTGCACAGGCTCATCTTTGCTGTTCGCACTGCCCATCCTGCCTCTGGGGGTCAAGTCCCCACCCCTGGGGATGTCCTTCTGCCCCCATGGAGGGGTGTCCCCGCACCCACGTCCCTGACAGCCCTACGCGCCCCGCCTTCCGCCCCCGGGCACCCACCTGGTACTTCTGGATCTTCGTCCAGAGAACGTAGAACTCCTTCAGCCCTAGCTTCCCGCTACCATCTGACTGCCTGCTGTTAAGGACCACCTCTGCAGTGCATCCGTGTGGACTCCCTGTCACCGGATGGCGGCGCCCAGCACGTATTTACAGGGAGCACCAGCTGAAGCACCTTGCACTGCACTCGGGCCAGAGCTGCATCTATGGGCGGGCGGAGGGCCTGGCGGGGGCCCCAAGCCTGTGGGGAAGGAGACGTCGGTGACGCGCAGAGGCTCCTTGCTGATTCTGGGAGTATTTCTAGGGCCTCGTGTGGGGACAGGAGGTGCTGTGAGCCCCCAGGACTAAACTTCCAGCAGCTCAGACCAACCCCTGCCCCCAACGCAGCGAGGTGGGTGGGTGGGTGGCCAGGGAAGGAGATGCCCACGGCAGGCGGCCCCGTGCCTGCAGATAGAGAAAAAAAACCACCACCAGAGAAAAACAGATTCACGGACGGTCGGGGGATGTTTTCCACGGCCCCTCAGGAAATCAGCCGGAGCTGCTGGGGCCCAGCCGGGCAGGCGTCCCCCACTGGCCTGTGCAGGGGGCTAGGGCTTCTCGTGCTCCCCACGGGGGTTCTGAGCAGGACGGGCAGGGGCCCAAACACCCCGTCTGTACTCTGCAGCACCGAAGGATACATCCAGCATGTCCACCATGATTTTGCAGGTCTCGATGCTGAAGCCGTCCGACTTGATGTCCTGGCCTAGAAAAAAAGTAAGAGCGATGGGAAAATCCCTGGGGCCGCGCTGTCCCGAGGCCCCCCCCCCGCCGGACAGAAACGCATGTCTGTGCTTCCAGGACTGGGGTCACTTCACCTACTTCCCGTGTCACGGGGCTCACGGGGTCAGAGGAACAGAGCGGAGCGTGTATTTGCCACGTCAGCCTGTGTCCCCGCGGACCAAGAAGCCCCAGGACCAGCCTGCACTCCACTAGGAGAGGGGGCTACAGGGGTGGAGGGTGGGCGGCAGGAGACCCTGGTCCCAAGTGGGGTTCTGGTTCCCCACAGAGCACAAGAGACCCATCCTTTGTCACGTCCTTGCAAACACTGTGATGTAGCCTGTCTCAGAGCTGCCCTTGTGGGCACAGACCTCTTCGGACCCGGGCGGAGGCCGGGGTCAGCCGGCAGCTGGGGAGGCTGAGTCCCCCGGGGCCTGGCTCTTCCCCGCCCGCCCAGCCTCCATCTGTGCGGGAACAAGGAGGCTTTGACGGTCGCACGCCTGAACAGCTCTGTGACTTCACCCATGCCTGGCAGCCTCCAGGCCAAACACCACCTCTTGTCCTCGCCCGGCCTGCCTGGGAGGAACCGGTTCCATGCGGACCCTGTGCCGGGCACACTGCGCACGCGCTCTGGGGTGGATGACCCGGCCAGCTCCGTCCTTCTAGAGAACTTGCTTCTGTGTCAGGGGTTAGGCCGGCTTCTAGGTCCCAGGCCCCACTCCAGCTTTGCTCGTTCTTCCAGGAGGCCCGGCAGCCGCCTCCACAGCCCCGGAGTTGCTGGCCTGGCTCATGGCTCGAGCAACACGTCAGACGAGGCTCCCTGGCCCGCACACCGGGAGACACTCGTGAACTGTTCCTGTGGTTTGAGCCTGAGATGGGCTGTCTGTCCTTCCACCCTGGCAGCGACCCCACTGAACAGCCGGGGTTCAGGGCCGGCTCCACCCTCCTTACCTGCCGCTCCTCGGAGGCCGCCCCACGGCGCCCTCACGGAAGTTAGGTAGTGATCTACCCACGTTACAGGCGAGGAGAGAACCCACCAGTGGTGGCAGCTCGGCTGCGACCTCTGACCTACGCCTGGACACCTTTGTTCTTTGTTTCTGCCTGGTGCGGGGCGGCGGGCACAGGTGCTGAGGCGGGAGTGGGTGGCGGAAGGGCGCGGGGACCAGGGCCCCGCCAGGAGGGCACTTACGCTTGGCCAACACTCTCCTCAGGATGGTCTGCAGCTCAAAGGCGGAAATCTCTGTGTCCTGTGGACACGAAGCAGAGTGTGGTTACCCCGGGGCCGTGGGACCGTGGAGGCCCGCCCCGGGTCAGGTGCAGGACGCTAAGCCCCCAGACCCGCCTGTGAGTGGCATGTGCACACCAGCTCGAGGCCGACCTCAGGCGCCAGTTCCGAGCTTGACAATATCAGGGATAAGTCTCCACTCTACGCCCGCGTGTGGCCCCATGCAACTCCGTCGCCTTTGAGACTCGGATCTGGCTTCCTGTAAGGCCGTTAGTACCGGCTCCTCCGAGAACCACCCGGCACTCTCTCCGTGGCCCGGGCTCCTGGGGTGGTCCAGGTGCCCCTGGGCACACACACGAACTGCGTAATGGGGCGCAAGCCCTGAGACTGGCCGCGGTCCCATGTATGACCCAACCAGCGACCAGCGCGGGAGTCTCTGTCCCTCAGAGATGGACGGCACTCTGACGGGGAGGCCCAGGTGAGCTGGCTTCCCGTGTGCGATGGAGGGAATGGCTTGCAGCAGCCCAAGGCCCACATGGCTCGGGGACGCAACACGGCCCTCGGTGGCTTGCATTCTCGAGATTCGAAACCCTTCTGTCTCCCCGGGTTAGCTTTGTGAAAATCAAGGATGAGGTCTGAGCCCCACGTCCCAGCTCGAGCGGAAGGGACGAGCCTGGACCCTAGAGTGGGGAGGGGCATGGGTGGAGCTGACCGCGAGCCAGCAGCCCCCCACGGGGGCAGGAGCCCGAGTCCATCTGTGATTCCCCCCTGCTTCTGTGGTTTCCTCTGCCCCTCCGACTGGAGTCCCGTCGAGGATGGGACTGTCTCTCCCTCGCAGCGACCGCAGACACCCACCTCGCCTGCTAACTGGGCAAACAGCCTCCTGAACCCGTCCTCGATGTCGTCCTCACTGACGTCTATCTGGAAGGGGAGGTGGGCGTGGGAGCCGGTCAGAGCCAGGAGGGGGCCTCCCTGCCTGCCCCGCCTCCCGCGGCCCCGAGGGCCAAGGCACAGGCCTGACACAAAGGACAGTGAAGAACGAAGGAAGACTGTTTTCTAGAGAAAACACTAGAGGGATGGAAACTGTGTGGGAGGGGTTAGTGAGCTCCTCATGGGGTCTTCTCTGACCCGAGACCAGAACGGTCCTCTCTGGTCTATGCTAGTGGGGATTCAGAACCAGAACCTAGCCAGAATGTTCTAGAAGGCCTGCGACAGCGGCCCTCTGGGACTGTTCGGTCTCTCCCTGGGAACTCAGGACAAGCACAGTGCGGCGACTGAGAAGCCGAGAGTTATCAGGTCCAGGAGAGTGGGAGAGCCTCCCTCGACTCTGGATTTCTTGTGGGTGGGCCTCGTTGGAGACCCCGAGCCCTCCGGAGTCACTATTTCAACAGCACCTCTTGGAGCCCTCGGGGCCTCAGGAACCTTGTCGCCCAGCGTTTTCATTTTACGAATTAGGAAATTGAGGCCCAGGAAGGGGAGTCATGGGAACCCCGAGTCCTGCGCAGCAGGGATGAGGGCCGCGCCGTGGTCAGCGCGTGCGCCAAGGCGGAGCCTTGTCTGGAGCTGTGGGCACAAGGTCCTGGGGCCACCTAAACCCTGGCGATCCTGTGTTGTCGCTCTGGGCCCTGGGTCATGTGGGGCAGAGCGGGGGGATCTGGGGACTGCACGCACCTCGTCAAGGTTGGCCTCGATCTCGTCATCGACAACCCTGGAGACAGAAGGAAATCGTGTCACCGAGGTTATCCGCACCCAGTGCCGCGTGCAGGGCCAGTCCTTCTCTGCAGTGAGGGGACTTCAGCTTCGGAGGGTCCTTCCTGGTCCCCGGGATCCCACACCAGGCCACCGAGGGTCCAGTCTGCCACGCCCGGGTCTCACCAAAGCCAGCAGGCCCGCGGCTGGGCTGAGCCGGCCGGTCGGGCACACGGTCCTGGGTCTTTGACGGGAGCATGCAGCAGTGGCCGTGTCCCCTGCTTCCCATCCGCTCAAAGCCCCTGTGGTCTTTCAGTAAAGCCTCTTTCGGCTAAGCTGCCCTAGCCGGACTATGTCTCCTGCAATCAAGCGCCCCACCGAATAGACTCGGTCGAGATGGCGGCCAAAGTGCGAGAGGCCGCTGCGACAAGAGGCCGTCCTGACGGTGGCATCAGCTGGAAAGGGCCCAGTGGGGTCCAGTGACCACTGAGGCCGTCACACCCTGGCGCTCGCGGGCGCTGGGCAGGAGAGGGGGACACCTGCGTGGCCCAGGCTCTGCCCCTGACAGGACCGGGAGGGCCGGGTTCCCAGTCCGTGTCGTTAAGATGAACTGGACGACCCGATGTTGCAGACACACAACTGTGCTCAAACCGCAGAGACCCTGAGTGACAACACTCCAGTCCTTCACGACCCCACCTCCCCCGCTAACCCTGGAAGCTGGCAGGTGTCGCAGAACGAGACACGCTCAGAGGACGCGGTGATCCAAGGGTCAGGGAGAGGCCCGCGGGCACAGGGAGGGCGGGGCGGGCAGGCCACCTACTGGTAGTCGGCTTTCTTCTCCGAGAAAACGCGCACGCAGAAGTCCCCGTCCTTGTTGGGCTCGAAGGTGGACGGCACCAGGATGTACTCTCCCGGGGGCAGCTTGAAGCGGTTGAGCACCTCGCGCAGGTTGATGAAGGTGTCGGACCGCTCCCTCGCTCGGTGCGTCAGGAAGAAGTTCCTGCTGAGGTGGATGCTGGTCTGTCCGTACATCTGATGGACAAACAGAAACGGGGGGGAGTCGAGGGCAGAGCGTCTGGGTCGCTCCAGATCAGGAGAACGAAGGGCCCGGGGGTACTCAGGCGCATGCACCAGGGGGCCCCATGTGCGCCCAGCTCTGCAGAGACGCCCCATCTGCCCACAGAGACCCTTGGCGTTCCTCACGGTGACTCGGGGCGTGCGTGGTGCATGACACACAGACGGAGGCGAGGACAGGGCCCGACCGGGGATGGCAGCCCAGCTCAGCTGTGGTGTGACCACGGCAGGGCCAGGACCCGCAAGCGGCACTGCCTGACCACGTGGAGCGTATCGCCGGGGGCCAGATGCCCCGCGTGCCCCCCCGTACAGCTGTGGCCCTGATGGACCCGCTAACACCAGCTGTGGGCCTACTGCGTGCTCTCAGCCCTTCACCTCGTCCCTAGGGTCCCACGAGGTGGATGGTTGGTCAGTTTTACGGAAGAAGCAGCCGAGGTCCAGAGAGGACCCGTAGCTTGTCTAAGGTCACACAGCCTGCAAAGGGCAGAGTTGGGAACTGGGTCCAGGCCTCCCTCTGCTCCCACGCCGTCTCACAGACCGGGCGGTTCCTCGTTGCCCTCAGGCTTGTTTTAGGAGATCTGCTGGACTCTGCGAAGAGCCTCCTGCGGTCCTGGGACCTCACATCGTCCGCCCAGAACTAAACCATGCACAGGCCCCGCGGAGACTGCCCGGGAGCCCTGGCCCTGAGCTCCGACGAGCAGGGCCTGGGACCCGAGCCGCCTCACCAGGGCCCAGAGGGCATGGGGCCTCATCCTTCGCAGGCACCAGCCCCTGCCCAGGCTTCACAAGACCCCCGAGCCAGCGGTCTAAGCCTTGTGCCCGTTGGGGACCCTGCGCCAACATCTCCAGACGTACCTCCTCTGGGACCTGCAGGGAGAGAGGAGAAGGCGCGTTGCTCAGCTGTGGGGCGGCTGCAGACAGGCCTCACCACGGTTGCTGGGTCAGGAGCTTTGTTTTCAGCGTGGGCACCAAACGTGGGGCCCACCCATCAGACCCCAGCCAAGTGGCTCTGGTTGGTGCTGCAGGGACGAGTGGGGAGGGTGCAGGGGTCCAGCCCCAGACGGGCGGGGGCAGCCGCCCTCTGCCTGGGGCCGAGCTGGGCTTTCTTGAATGTGGCTCGAAATGAAAGGACGTGCAGGAGTGAGTGTGCGGAGTCCGTGCTCCCTGTCCCGAGCTGCTCCCAGGCCCCACGCCGGGCTGGGCTCCTACCAGCCGGACACTGGGGCAGTTCCTGCCCTCACGGTATTCCCAGATGGGGCCCAGGAAGCTCTGTTCTCAATTAAGTCTCCTCTGTTCCAAGGAGAGTGGTGCCAGGCCTGGGGGGGTCTCAGGAGACGCAGGAGGCCCCTACAAAGAGCGGACTATCTGGGAAGCTGTGGGGGCCCAGGCAATGGCTTGGCACCTGTGGGGACCTCGTGACTTCTCCCAAGACTGGCCGGGCCCGGTGGCTGGCTCTCGTGAAAGCTTCGCTTTTCCGTGGCCGAGCTCCCTGTCTGGGGTCCCACCTCCCGTCCTGCTTCCAGGGCTGAGACGCGGGAAGGAGGGAAGGGGGCAGTCCCACTGCTGTGCCGCCCGCACCTCATAGATGCCAAAGCCGATGGTGTGCATGTCCTCGCCCATCTTCCTTTGCCTTCGCCGGTGCTTCTGGATGAGACCCACCAGGAAGGTGCAGCCACTCTCCCCGTTCTCCTGGTCCTCGTCCTCCTCCTCCAGCTTGATCAGGTACTGAGGGTTCATCCAGAAAGTGTCTGCGCCCAGAAAGGGGCCGGACCCCGTTACTCCGGAGTGGGAGGCCTGTGGGAGCCCTGCCCCAGGGCGCCGATGTGCAGGGGCGGGGGACCCCATGCCCTCCCCACTTCCGAAACCCATTTACAGGAAGGACCTGAGATTCATTCACGTTTAAGGGTAATCGTGCTGACTGCCTCCCTCTCTAACGGGATAAAAAACTCTGTTGGGGAAAGAAAGGCACTGTCCAGTGCAGGACTCTATGCAGCCCTGGCTGCCTGTTCTTGTCAATAAAGTTTAGGAACACAGCCATATCCATTCATTTAACTGCCTTTGGGCTCCAGCCGGGAGCGTGACAGAAACTGACGGCTCGTGAAGCCCCAGATATTTGCCATCTGGCCCTTGAGAGAGTTTGCCGACCCCTGATCTAGCGGGTGGGGGAGAGATTCTTGTCTGGGGCAGAGCGGCTTCCCGGCACCTCTGGAACCACCACTTGGTGGCCGCATGCTTGAGGTGAAGGGTTAGAAGCTCCGGGGCTGGAGGGACCTGTCCTCTCGCCCGACGACCTGCTCTGCGGCCTAGGATGCTGCTGGGACCCTCAGGTCCCTCATCTGCAGCAGAGGATCCACACGTGACCCAGACTTGCCACCACAGAGTCCTTCCAGACCAGCTCCACGGCCAGACTGTGCGCTCAAGTCCCCGTGAGCTTGCGGCCCCGGGCAGCTCACTCAACCTCTGCAGGCCAGAGCCCCTCATCTCAAAGATGCAGCTGATGCATCTTTGTGTCGTGGAGGCCAAAGGACTGGCCTCTAGAAACCCCTCGGGACAGTCCCTCGGGCCCAATGTGCGGGATCATGCGGACTCCGTTTCTGGGGCGCTAGGGGAGGGGCCCCGGACCACAAGGCAGAAGGGTTGCGGGATCGCGGAGGGAGGGGCCTGGAGTGCGGGCAGTGGTTAGGGCCCGTGGGTGAGGTCCCTGCGGGGCCCGGCTGCCTGGGCTGCCCGTGGTCAGAGTGGCCGTGGACAGAGTGGCCGCGGGCGTGAGCTGGGACCGGGCGCGGCGGGGCCTTACTCGGGTAGTTCCGGCAGCCTCCCGCGGTGGAGCCCCGTCTCCAGTTCCCGTCCATCTTGGTGAGTTTCCACTTCTTGTAGGATTCGCTGGTGAGGGTGTCGGGGGTCAGGTTGCAAATCTCTAGGCGGGAGTAGTGTCTCAGGAAGTCGCTGAAAGACATCCTGGCAGAGGCGAGGACATGGGCACCCAGGTTACAAGACGACCCCCGGACACACCTTGACCTTCCGCCAAGGTCAGACAGGGAGCCGCGGAGGCCGGGCGGAGCCGGGAGCCAGGCGGCGCAGACGCAGGTGGGGGCGGCCACGCAGCCGTGGCCCAGCCCTGCTCTCCTTAGTGTTGGGATGACCCTAGCAGCTGGGAGAACAGCCCCTTCTCTCCCGTGGGATCTGAACGGGCTTCTCTGTGAAGCTACTCAGCTTCGAAATCCCGCTGTTGAGAGGGGCAAATGGGGAAGGTGCACGAACAGTTTCATTCAGGCTCTTCCAGTGGATTTAGGAGAACAGAAGCAGCTCCCACGCCCCCGTGCCCCCAGCAGGATCATCTGGCTCAGCTCCCGGTAGAGCCCCTGGGCAGACCCCCTCCCTGAGCCCTGACGGCCTTACCAGAACTCCCCGTCCTCCTGCCGTTGGGTCAGCTGCTCCCTCACCTCGGGGTCCACAGTGTTCCAGTTGGGGCAGCTGGAGACCAGGGGACAGGACGGGCGTTAGAAGAAGCCGGCGCCGGTGAGGGTGCAGGCCCGGAGACACGCTCCGGTGCCTCGGAGGGCCCAGACTGCCCTGCAGGGAGCGGCGCTCGTAGCCGTGGGCAGGGTGGGGAGGGCAGAAAGAATGCGGCCTGTTGGAGGGAGAAGGGTAGTGCAGGCGGCCCACCCCTGGCAGCTCTCGTAAGGGGAACCGAGAGTCCCCCGAGTGGCTGAGCTGGAGGCACCCGACCTGGCCACGCCCCCCTCCCCACCGCCCCGGGAAGGCCAGGCCAGCAGGGGACCACGCAGGAGACAGCGTGCACCGCGAGCTGATGGAAGGGGCCCGACTGGCTAGAGGGGCACCTGCCGCGAGCGCCCCCAGGGCGGGGACCTTACCGCCCAGCACGGCCGCCAGCCTTGGGCCCTCCTCCCTCCTGGCCCCCCAGAACCTCCTGGGGAGGGCACCCCGCTCACCCGTCACTCCACTTCCCGGTCCACTCCACCTCTCCCCAGGGGTTGCGGATGCGGATCAGCTTCTGCAGGCTTCCCCCACTCTCGACCTGAAGACGGGGAACGGGGAGCAGACGGGGAGATGGGGGTTCAAGCCACGCCCAAAGCCCCTTCTCCACGAGCCAGGAGGGGTCGGGTCCGTGTTACACAGGGGGTCACGAAAGGGAGAAGGGCTGGACCCCAGGCCCCTCGCAGCTGCTGAACACGGACCGCTCCCAGGGTCTGGCCCTCAGGGGACGCCGTGAGCCTGAGGCGCCCACGCATGGTGCCCCCGAGCCTCCTGACTAGCGAAGGCCGTGCTGCTCTCTCGGAGCTCGGGGAAGCCTTGCCCTCTGCCGCAGGAAGTGTGTGGACGAGATGTGGACGCCCTGCCCGCATCTCCGCGAGTCCTGGGTGGTGGGCGGTGCTACGGAGGATGCGTGGCACTGGGAAGGGGTAACCGCGGACGCCGCGTCAGTGACACAGCGCCCTCCCTCCGGGAGACGTGTTTAGGAGCAAAATATGGGCTCTGCAACTCTCGGCTCGCAGACCCAGAACAGTCTGGGAAACCACATTTGATGTTTACCATTATACTGTTCTCCCAGCGTTTCCGTAAACTTGAGCTTTTTCAAAATAAAAAGATGTATGTGTGTCGGGGGTGGGCGGAGAATGAAGTGAAAACTGGAGCTTGAAAACACCACCGCGAGCCCCGGGCGTGTCAGAAGACGCGGGGCTCCGTGCTGGGCGTGAGGCCAGCTGCTCACCCGCCCGTGTGGTGTTCACGGCGGCGGCAGCAGCGACGCGCGGGTGTGCACCTGCCCCAGGCCGAGCACGTCGCACCGGGGGCCAGCCCCGGGGGGCGCTGTCCCTGTTTGACTTGAGGGCGCTCCGGGACGGAGGGTTTGAGGAACGCGCCCGGCCAGGCAGGCAGCTGGTGAGAGGTGGTCAGACCAGGAATTCGGGCGCTGACGCTATTGCGAGGTCAAACGAAAAAGCACTTTGTGCAGAGACTCCACCCTGTGCGGCCGCGACCCGTTTTCGAGTTTCTCATCGGTCCCTTAGAGCGGGGCGATCGCGAGCCAATCGCAGGGAGAGGCCGAAGCCGGCCTTACCTCCTCGGCCCCGGTGACGGAGTACGCGTGCCCCTTCACCAGCTTCTGGAATGTGATGGCCTCGGAGTCTGCCAGGCTGGTGATCTGCAAACACGGGAGGATTCGGGCCCCTGACGCAGCCTTTCTCTGCCTCGCCCTGCCCCCTCCCATCCACCGGGCCCCCGCAGCGGCTCTCAGATGGTGGGGACAGCCCAACCAGTGGACGGGCATTCACGACCCTCTGCAGGACCCTGGGGCGGGGCTGTTGGCCCCGGGCTCGGCACAGACCCCGGGGCGGCATCGGGTGGCCCGAAAGCCCGTGGTCCAGGCCGGCCCCACTGCGGGGTTCCCCGAGGACGGTTCTGTGTGTGGCTGCCTGCAGGATTTGCTCCTGCTCTATCAGAACTTCCTCGGGGTCCCCCCGTCCCCCCGACCGCAGGGAGGAAGGGAGGCTGGTAGATCTGTCTCAGTCAATGGGAAGAAGGGCTGAGGGCAGGGTCTGCATAACAAGCCAGAATCCCTGCCTGGAGTCTGGTAGAGAGAAGACCACAGGCCGAGCCCCAGCCTGGGCCTGACGCGCAATCCCAGTGCAGTTTCAGCCTCCCCAGAAACCGGCTTGGCCCGCACGTCTCCACCCCCGGAGACGGGGTCGCCCGCAGGATGAGACCCTCCCCCAAGGAACACGGGGGCCTCCCAGGAGCAGACTTCCCGCCCCACCCTCTCCTTGCTGGACGGGGTGCCCCCCGCTTCACGAATCACCTAATAAAGCCAATTACATCTTCATGTTCACTAGGTTGAGTTTTGTTTTTCAGCACATCGGACAGAGACTCCAGCCCCAAGAGTTGGGGCTTCTCTCTCTCTGTCCCCAGGGAGAATGCGTCCCGGGTGGCACAGGGCTCGGGAGTGGGCTCAGCCTCTGTCTGGAGGAGGCCTGGGGACAGGATGGGGTGCGCACCTCCCTGCTTCCGGGGAAGCCTGCAGGCAAGGCCACCATAAGGAAACAGCCCCTCCAAAGCCTCCCACAGGCCCGCGGACGCGGCAGCCAAGAAGAGGAAGGCTGCCGGGCTCCAGGCCACGCGGACAACCTGGGGGCAGGGGTCTGCACGGGGTCCCTCCCCCGGGACCAGCAGAGGGCAGGGGACTTGCGGAACTTGTGGTTGGAGCTGATGATTCACAGGAGGTGCCCTCGCCCCACCAGCTGTCCCCCACACCGCCTGGCTGTTGCCGGCCACCCCTCGGTTCCAGGTGACGCCCAGCGTGGTGGACGGGGAAAGGCTCGCGCCCGCTAGACCACACGACTCACATCGATGGAGCAACCGAGGAGGGAGCCTTTCTGCAGAGCCTTCTGGATGATCCTGAACAGGTTGGGAGGAGCCTTCCTGAGCTCGTACCACTCGGCGATGCCCCCCGTGAAGTCCTCAAAGCCCTCGGTGGTGGCGCCCCCCGAGAGTGCTTCGTAACAGCCGTTGACCCTGAGGGGGGACAGATGCTGCTGCCGCTTCTCGAGGTGCCCCCCACCCGACTCTGACCCCATGCCTCCTTGGCTGGGGGCTCCAGGGACCCTCCCCGCAGATACCCTGGGGCCTGGGCTCCGGCAAATCTACAGTCTGACAGGTGGAAGGCCCTGGGAGGTCATCTGGCCCGACCTCCCGTACTGTTTCTGTGTCCTGACAGCAAAGAGCTGCACGGCGCACCGGCTGTTTGGCATTTACAGCTTAGAAAAGACAGCAACTCGCTAATGAAAGCGGTTCTACACGCAGTACGTCCCGTGGCTTCTAGCTGGGCGACGGGGCACGTGATGGAGACATGGCTCCTGGACCCCAGACTCTCACAGCTGGCCGCAGAGAGCTTGGCCCTCCTCCCTGGCAGCGGCTGCGAGGGACAGAAATCTCTGGATGCAGGAGAGCCCGGGCGGCCCTGGCGGGGGGAGGGGGGCCTGCGGGGAGGGGGTGGGGGGCTGCCGCGGAGCTCACGGAGGATGGGCAGCCGGGGTGGGAAACCATTGCTAATCGCACACCCCACACTCTGCACAAGTTCCCAAGCTTTTCATCCCTCTGCAGGAAAAACTCTGTTGCCTTTAGCTGACAAAAACATCCCCGACCTGCCAAGGAGGTGGAGGTCGTTCTCAAGGTCAGCTGTCCGCGCCACAGCCGTTCCTGCACGTGCGGCTAATGTGGTCAACATGGCGAGCACGGTTACTGACCAGGGCACGGCGTGGCCAGGCAACCCCCATGCATGCACTCCTTGCATTCGGACCCCACTTCTGGCCAGAGTCGTCCTTGACCCCCACCTGCCTCTTCCAGAACCCGGGCTGCCCGAGGGGAGGCCGCGGTCACTCACTTGGCGTAGGCCTTCTCCAGCAGTGCGCTCCAGAACTCTCTGCCCTCCGCGGAGTGCACAAACAGTAGCTCTCCGTCCTTGGTGGGCAGCCTGTCGTCCACGACCACGTCCACCCACTCACCGTACTGCCAGAACTGCGGGGCAGGGGACACGGGGCGGGCTAGGGGAGGAGCTGGCAGCCGCACGGGGACCCCTGGCCTCCGTGAGCCCATCCTGGGAGGAGACGCTCCCACCCCTCTTCCGACTGGCCGGTCCTCACTGAGAAGCTGAGGGCAGAGGCACCTGTCCTTCCCTCCAAGCGCACACCCACGTCTCAAGCACTCTGCCCAAGTCTCTCTCTCTCTCAAGGATACTACTTCTCATTTACCGGCGTGAAAGGTGAGCAGTACCTCACCATTTGTCTCAGACCCCCCAAAATAGGCTTTTCTAAACTTGGGAATGACCTGCTGAGTGCCTGTACTACCTCCTTCCTTGCCCGTCCCAAGAGGCTCCCCGCTGCTATCCTGGCAGGGTCCCCCATCAGGGGCAGGCCAGGGAACTTCCTGCAGCCTCTCCGAGTCCTCGGCAGAACAGCACGGTCCTAAGAGTCTGCAAACCCCAGGGTCTGATATACTTGGCCAAGACAGGGGACCTGTTCTAGCCTCTGGGACCTGTTCCTAGCTCCTAGGACCTGTTCTTACCCACCCCCCCCAGGAACTCTTCTAGCCCCCAGGACCTATCCTTGGACCCCCAGGTTCTGCTCTTGGCCCCCAGGACCTGCCCTTACCCCCCCAGGACCTGCCCTTATCCCCCCAGAACCTGTCCTTACCCTCCCAGGACCTGTCCTTGGCCCCCCAGGACCTGCCCTTGGCCCCCCAGGACCTGCCCCTTGCCCCCAGGTCCTGTCCCTGGCCCCCCAGGACCTGTCCCTGGCCCCCCAGGATCTGTTCTAGCCCCCACAGGAGCTGTCCCTGGCCCCCCCAGGACCTGTCCTAACCCCCCCAGGACCTGTCCCTGGCCTCCCAGGACCTGTCCATAGCCCCCCAGGTCCTGCCCATAGCCCCCCAGGTCCTGCCCTTGGCCCCCCAGGACCCATCCTTACCACCCCCAGGACCCGTCCCTGGCCCCCTAGGTCCTGCCCCTGGCCCCCAGGTCCTGCCCCTGGCCCCCGAGGCCCTGTCCCTGGCCCCCAAGGCCCTGTCCCTCATCCCCCAGGTCCTGTCCCTGGCCCCCCAGGACCTGTCCTTACCCCCCCAGGACCTGTCCTTGGCCCCCCAGGACCTGTTCTAGCCCCCACAGGAGCTGTCCCTGGCCCCCCAGGACCTGTCCCTACCCCCCCAGGACCCGCTGGGGAGAAGCCGGAGCCGACACGACGTCACCTGGAAGTGGAAGATCCCCGCATAGCTGTCCTGGAAGCTCTGCTCTAGGGGCACGACGCGAGCCAGGACTTCTTCACTCAAGGTGAGGGAGGCAATGGCCGCCAGTAGCCAGCAGTCACCTGCAAACACAGCACACAGCTCCAAGCAGGGGTCTCACCCTGTCCTGCCCCGGGTGCTGGAAGCTGAGGACAAGCCCCCGCACGATGGGCGGGTCGGAGGGCTGGTGACATCTTTAGTGCGGGGGGAGGGACCTGCTCGGAGGCGGGAGGATCCACTCTTGGGAAGACCCGTGAGAGCCGCGCTGTCCTCCTGGCCCAGCCACCCACCTGGCCCACGGAGGGTGCGGCAGGAATGACGAGGCGCCCACGCTTCTGGGAGTGCGGGGTGTGCAGGTGAGCTCAGGTGAGCTGGGGACCAGAGGACGCGGCAGCGCGGGTGGGACGCGGTCAGCGGGAGGAGGGAGCAGAGGCCGCCGGCAGGCCCCACGTAGGCTGTCCTGCGCGTCCCGCACGGCGCAAGCGTGGGTCCCAGGGTCAGAGACGGCGGGTGGCCGGGCTGCCCCCCGGGGGCGAGGGCACACAGACTGTCCCTTCTGGGGGTGGGAGGGCACCGTGCAGGGGCACAAGAACCCGGACGGTCGGACGGGCCCCTCCCCGAGCTGCCGTGTCTCCTGCGGCTCACGGGTAGCTGAGCTGTAAAGTGTGTAAAGCACTCACACGCCCGCGGCAGGTGACCAGCGTCTTACGTGGTCAGAAGCGAGCCACTGTCAGCAACAGCGCATCGAGGGGGCTCACGTTCACCTCTAAGGGCCGGGGACCGACTGAGGCTCCCGGGGGAGGCCGAGGACCTCGAGTTCGTGCTAAAGGGGCGTGCACTTTCCCACCACCTCCCGCGGCACTAACAGGAAACAGCCTTGGAAGGGCTAGTTTGCATCGTTGGATTTA
This sequence comes from Halichoerus grypus, assembly GCF_964656455.1. NCBI lineage: Eukaryota > Metazoa > Chordata > Mammalia > Carnivora > Phocidae > Halichoerus > Halichoerus grypus. Next base: position 85,737,593 of record NC_135718.1, on the reverse strand, counting down.
TGTTTACTGAGGACAGGGCTCCTGAAGATGCTACTGAAGGTCACCGAGTTCTTCTGGATTCCGGTGACTACTTAGCATCCTGACGGGTGGCGTGCGTGCAGCTCTCTGAGGCCCGTGCGGGGCAGCTCTGCAGGGCGCCACCTGGAACCTGATGCAGGCAAACGAATCCCCTCGATCCTTCACCTGGGTGGGTGCAGGGGTGCTGGGGGCGCAGCTGTGGCTTTCTGCTCGCCTCCGGGAACCCTCTGAGAAACCAGCCGCCCGCACACTCGGTCTGTGAGGTTTCAGTTCCAGAGGCAGGCCTGCGGTCACCCAGGCATCACATTCCCCGGCCTGCAGTGGTCGGCCTGGACAAGGTTTTGTGGCCCAGCCAGAGCCCATGAGGTGCCACAAGAGCTTTACAGGGGCCGTGCTGCCGTGGGAGGGGCAGCCTGCCTGAGAACAGGGCCATCTCGAAGGAAGAGGGGCTGGGAGATGGAAGGAGTTTAGAAACCAGGTCCTGCTGGCATCCCTGGAGACCCTGAACCAAGCCCTACCTGCAGCCTGATCTGCCTTGGACTTTTCTGCCACGTGACGTGATGACCTCAGTCTCCCCGAGTGCTAGGGTAGCGCGGGCAACAGCTCTCACTTGCTGAGACCCTCCGATGTGCCAGCCACTCTCCTGGGAGCTTCGGGTCATTACCTCATCTACTCCTCCCAGCGCTCCGTCAGGAGCATGACCGTCCCTGCGTCAGAGTGGAGCAGACACGGCTCAGGAGGTTAAATGCCGGGCCAATGATTAAACAGCTACAAGGCAGTTTAACAGGTGTGATGTTTCTGTCCGCCAGATCCCAGAGACAACCTTTTGGGTCAAGTAGGCTTTGACAGGAACCAAAGTAGAGACCCTTGGCGTGTTGAGAATACGGAGCTTGCAAAGAAACCTGGCGGTGGGAGTCTTTAGCTCTCAGGGGGCAGGAGCCGAGGAGTCTCCAGCGGGGGGTGATGGAAGTCTACCCAGAGGGGCTTCCCTGTGCTGAGCCCACATGCCGCCTGGTCAATAAAACAGACGATCTTCTGGCCGTTTCTGAGCATCACGCTTTCCCGCGTGGACCGTATCATACTGTCCCGCCTGCAGGACAGGCCCACCACGTGTCTGCTGTTCCTGGGCTCACAAGATCCCCTTTCCAATCCTCTCCTCCTCCCCTGACCTCGGATCCTCTCGTGGCTTTGGTCCTTCTCTGGAAGCCTGGAGATGCCTGTGATTCTTCCTCTTCTTGAGCGAATTCAAGATTTTCTGGGCATCTTGCAAAGTGCTTGGATTTGGGTCAACACATGGAGGAGGACAGGCTTGTGGACAAAGTGGTTCAACTGTAGGATCCCAGAGACAGAGTCCTGAAGCCAGAACCCCACACCTGCTGTGCAGCCCCAGGAAGCTGTGAGCACCCTGGGAAGAGCCACTCAGGGTGGAGGGACTGCAGCGGCAGTGGGTCCCTCGGACCCCGCCCCCCCCGTTCGGTCTCCTGGGGTCCCAGGAGCCGGTGCTTTAACATGACGCACGTGTGTCCTGCTCTGTGGCCTCAGACGTCACAGCTGTTCCCGGGATATGACCGGGTGCAGGAGGGACGGGGCTCTTGTTTATCGTGGGCCATACATCTAGGTCAGCGCTGGCCCCACACCCAGCTCAGATGACCGCTCACCACCAGACCCAGAGGCTCCTGCCACATTCTGGAAATCAGTGGCTGTGTTCCGTGCCTTCCAGTTTTCTTCCTTCAGCGATGCCCCCGCCCCCCCTGCCCTGTGCAGAGCTGTCCCACCCTAACTGGTTTCCTCTGAAAGGGCGTGTCATCCTAGAATGCCTCTGGATGACGGCACTGTGGCTTTAAGCAGTCGAGTGACTTGCTTGAGGTCAGGTGTCCTGAAGGGGCAGCGCAGGCGGCGGAATCTGGGTCTGCCCTGAGCCGTAGTGGGCAGGCAGTGTGCGCACGATGCTCTGCAGTTTGCAAAAAGCATGTGGCACAGTTATCTGTAACCCTTACAACACGATCACCCGGGCTGTCGTTGCCTCTGTGGACTGAGGAAATGGAAGCTCAGAGGGCACGCAGGCCAGAGGTGATATGGTCTCCCAAGCAAATCCTCTAAATCAAGTCCTGGGCTTTGTTTAAAAACTGAACCTTGCTAGAGATTGACCCCACTAGGAATATCCAACTGCAATCCACACTTAAAACGGAGGGGTAACACGCCGGCAGCTTCCTGAAATCCTACGTTGTATCTGAACTCCCTCAGGCCATGGCTCACGGGACAGTAAAACTTGCCACCCGTCGGATGCACCGTGACTCACTGGGATGGCAGGACGTCAGCCTGGGGCACCAAGACAGGGGCACCAAGAGCACAGCAGACAAGAGGGAACAAGACTCAGAGCATTTTACAGCTGAAGACTCAAAACGTTTCCCGTCAGCGCTCCAAGCTGTGGGGCTGAAGGCTGGGAGGCCCCTGGAAGAGTGTGCAGATGCCTAATAAGGTGAAAGCGTCGGAAATCCTGTTTTACACTCGGATTCCTAACTCTCTCCCTCACACGGCCCATCTTGTTTCCTTACTTCCCCCGCTCCTGTGAGCATTCTCAGCATCAGGGACTAGAATAGTGATATCATGGGGACTCACGACACGGCAGGTCCCTGGGCTTTACCAAGATCGTCCTCTAGCTTCGTCACAGAACAAACAGGCAGGTGCTGTTGGCCTCTGTCACAGCAGTGGACAGGAGGCCGAGGGAGGCTGGTGGCCTCCCGAAGTCCCCATAACGAGCCACCGTCAGGTGGGTCTGAGCAAAGCTTTTAACGTGTGACCCACATGGTCTCCTTTGCGAACAGGTGCCAATTTCCAAGGCATCTAATTCACAGGATGTTGTTGTGGGGACTTCTGTCCTTGAGGGGAGACCTGATTGTCTCCATGTCTGGCTGCACGGTGCTCACTAGCACATGGATGCCACGTCCATGTGGGGCCTTCTCCTCCCTGGGAAACCTGTCCCACAACCTCCTGCTGCAGCCTCGGATCCTCTGTCCTCCCCATCAAGGTCAGCCTCTCCCTTCCCCCAAATGATTCACAACCGCCCTTCTCCTCTGGACAGTCCTGTAGGGACTTAACTCCTGCAGAGGTGAGGTGGGTGGAGAAGTCCTGGGAACCTCCCCCAGGCAGAGCCTGTTTGGGTCAGTGGCATCAGGATCTGGGCACAACCAGCTGGCTGGGTCAGGACAGGTGAGATGGCAATGCACCTGTCCACTGCTCTACTGGTTTAGCCCCAGGAAAGCCTGCGAGGGTGTCTTTCAGTGACAAGGACTGTCCAGGAAAGCTGCCACACAGATGGGCTTGGAAAGATGCAGATGTGTAGTTCTATAGGTTTTTAATTACCTGTCTGCAAGAGAGAGGTGAGGGTGGGTGACCACCCGGACCACGCGGGACTGTCCCTGAGCAGCGCACCACAAAGCCCCTGCTGGGTGCAGAGTCTGCTTACACTCGGTCACCATTAATGACCTCGTCTTCACTTAGTCCATTTGTCTCAGAGCAGAGATGATGGTGGTGGGGACATGCGTGCCTCCCCACGTCCAGTGCACACCTTCATCCTGCCCTCTGCCCCGGGGCTGGCCTCCCTGGATGAAACTGTGGGCTCCCAGAGCCTCTGGCTGCTGGTGAGTTCGGCCAATGGGAGCCCTGGGGAGCACAGGAAGGGAGGAGGAGGGTGTGGTGAGAGTATTTCTTCCTGGGCTTGGCTTGAGCTGTGCCCCTTGACCCCGGGCACTGCTCCCTCGAGGTGGCATCTGGGCATGACCCACTTACGCCCAGTTATTGAGTCCTGACACCAGCTCCACCTCCTAAATCAGGGCCTCTCCTGCCAGGGATCTGGTGCTACTTCCTTACCAGGTCATAGAAGGCTTCCAACACACAGTGTGTATGGCCAAGAGTGTTCAAGACTTGGCTAACTGCAGTCTATCCCTCATCAGCTGTTCACCCTTAGCTAACTCCAAGGGTAACATCCTGCATGGAGAAGCTCGGATAATCATTTATCCCATTTAAAACGGGGCCCAGATTCTTGGCTAGAAAAAGTCATCATCATAAAAATGCCACTTCCTCCTAAGTCAGTCTGTAAACTTAATGCAATCCCAATAAAAATAGTAAGAGGATTTTTTAAATTTGGAACTTAGCTGATGTAAAGTTTATAAGGAAAAATTAAATGTCAAGCATAGACAGAAGAGAGTCTGGGAAGGGAGTCTACCTTTATCAGGTATTAAAACAGGCATAAAGCCACAATAATTAAAACCATACAGAACTTGTGCGTGAGAATACAGATCCATGGAGTAGAACAGAAAGTTCAGAATCATTCCAAACATAGGAATTTAGTGAAGATACACTATTCACATGTGGAATTGGAACAATGGAGTGGCCTTCTAGAAAAAAAATCAAGTTCTAGTTCATCTTGTCATAGGGATAAATTCTAAATGGAATAATGTTCATATTTTAGCATTTAACATTATAAAGTATATATTCTAATATGTTATTTACATAATCCTACATAAATATGGTAAGTCTAGCCATTTGTTTTATTTGTATTTTGATTGCCTATGTATTTATGCCATATATCTTAATTGTATCTTAGTATGTTAACATCATGATAACATTATAAATATAATGTTTTTATAAATTCATAGACATTCTGGAAGAGACGATGGGAGAATTCCAATATAATCTGAGTGGAGACAGGCTATGGAAGTGTAACCTGGAAGCCATAAGCCTTTTAAATGATAAACTTAACTACATTATAGTATAAAAAAAAAGTCTACATGGTAAAAAAAAATCATAATTAACAAAATCAAACTAAAAAAAATAACAAGGAAAAATACTCAGATCCCAGACATTATATATAAACTTTTCTAGTAAATAAAGAAATGAGAGCTCCATAGAAAAATGGACAAAGATATAAGCAGTTCATGGAAAAGGGAAAAACTAATGTCTCAAACATATTAGGAGCTCCTGGCCGGCTCAGTCGGAGGAGCATGCGGCTCTTGGTCTCAGGGTTGTGAGTTCGAGCTCCAAGTTGAGGGTAGAGAGCACTTAAAAAAAATTTTTTTTTAGGGTGCCTGGGTAGCTCAGTCATTAAGCATCTACCTTCAGCTCAGGTCATGATCTCAGGGTCCTGGGATCGAGCCCTGCATTGGGTTCTCTGCTCCTCCAGGAGCCTGCTTCTCCCTCTCCCACTCCCCCTGCTTGTGCTCCTGCTCTCGCTATGTCTCTCTCTGTCAAATAAATAAATAAATCTTAAAAAAAAAAAAAAAAAAAAGAGTCGCAGGTGCTACCGACTGAGCCAGCCAGGCGCCTCCAGCTTTAGCATTTTTTTAGATCAAGCTTTCATTGCCCCTAGATTTAAAAATTAGCACAAAGGGCACTAAAAACCGCGGACTCCTGCCCCGTCTTAGTCTCCCTCCCCGAGGCACCCATGCTCACTTCAGTTAGCCGATTCTTCTGAGATTCATCTCTGTATAAAACGAGCGTTCTAGGGGCACCTGGGTGGCTCAGTCGTTAAGCGTCTGCCTTCAGCTCAGGTCATGATCCCAGGGTCCTGGGATCGAGCCCCGCATCAGGCTCCCTGCTCCGCGGGAAGCCTGCTTCTCCCTCTCCCACTCCCCCTGCTTGTGTTCCTGCTCTCGCTCTCTCTGTCAAATAAATAAATAAAATCTTAAAACAAAACAAAACAAAACGAGCATGCTGAACTGTTGGGTTTTGGTTTATTGATTCTGGGCCTTATCTGAGGATTTCCTGTGATGATGGGTGAAGGTTCCATGTTTCCACGGGAAATGCAAAGCTAAGCAGGTCAAGAGTGGAGGCTTCCCAACAATGATCTGTGGTGGCTTCGGGGGGAGAGGGCACGAGGTACATATTTTCCACATACTTGACCCTGGAACCTTCTGGCATGCTTAGGGAGGGTGCACCTACTGCTGGCCTGTACAGAACCAGATCTTCCCTGGGGGGTGGGTGAGGCTCTTCCCTGGCCATCCCCCATCGGACCTAAATGCAGGGACCTCCTGTGGCAGCTGAGGTCCTTCTGACAGCATCTGTGGCTCTTTCTCTCCCTAGATTTCGATACCCTCTTCTTTCTGGATTGTCTTTTCTTTAGAACCCATGGTTTTTCTTCACAAGACATGGTTTCATTGTATGCACTGGGGGAGGGGTCAGGCCCCACTGAGAGGAGGCATAGTAAATTCTAGCACCTTCTGTCTACTTTGCCTGAAGCTCTGACTCCCCTGGGACTCCCCTGTCCAGCACCCCAGACACAGGCAGGGACAAGGGTCAGAGCTGGGTCACCACAGGTCCTTGAACACCCGGGCTGCTGGCCATGCCCATCATTAAAGGAGCAGACAAGGTTCTGCCCAGGGCTTCCTGAACCACCCACTGAAGGTCTGACTACAGGCTCCAGACTGGCTGTTCCCACATCCGGGCTCCCCCCTCCTCCCCCCACCCCCCGCTGAACTCCTGCCCCTACTAGTCTGTTCTTGAAGACACTCAACTGATACAGGCCTGAGAGGCTGGGGGTGGGGTGGGGGGTGATTTTCTGCCCTGCTTCCTATCCTAAAAGCCCACCTGGGTATCCCAAGAGCCATATGCTCAGTCAAGCATGAGCTGCCTACGCGAGCTTGCAACCCCCTTTCTCCAAAGACCCCACACTGCATCTCGACTTAATTCCCAGAGCAGAACACAGAGTCCTCACCCCACTCTGAGACCAGACCTCGAATGGGAACTCCGGAGAGCTTCTGAGAGGCTGAACCAGGGTGGGGGACAGCTAGGAAGCCAGCATTATAGAAAACGGCCAGGGGAGGGCGTCCAGGGCCAAGACAGACTTGCCTTATCTTGCACTTAGGTCAGCACAGAGATCCCTCCCCTCCCCAGTGGGGACCTAGGGATCCCTGCAGGAGATGTGCCCACTCAAGGCTGCGTGCGTGCCTGTTCCCTCCAAGAACTGCCCTCCCTGGGCCCACAGCCTGCCTGGAAGCCCTGCTCTCTCCCTCCCTCACGCCTGGACACACCTGTGCTGACTCCATCCTCTCTGGTTCCTGTCAGGTTCTGGGCTCCTGGCTGTCCTCTCTGTCCCCTTGGGCTGGGTTCAGCCTTCCAGCCAGGCCCCTAGGGATCGCCCTTCCTGTGCACCCTCCTCCCTGGGGCCACGTTGTCCCAGGCGCCCTCTCTGCCAACATGGAGCTAGGAGCAGGTGCACAACCCGGGGAGCGCCAGTCTCGCGGCTGAGAGCCTTGGGTGCCTAGCGAGTACACAGAACAGACGGGTGCCCAAGGGTCCAGTAGGGCTGGGGTTGATGTGTTCACTCACCAAGGCAGGCTCCCAGGGGTGGGGCTGGTCATTCCCCAGCTGCTAGGCCGGCCTTCAGTGAGCCCCAGACCACAAGGGGAAGGCCTCCTGCACAGACCTGGGAGGCCCGACCAGAGGCGGGTGGGAAGGAGCACAGGATGTGTGCTAAGACCTGGGTTTGGATCCTGATCCTGCTGGTGACGGGTGCACCTGGATACATTTCTGAACCTCTCTGACCTCACATTTTCTTAGCTATGGTAGTCAGAAGGTTGTTAGGATCCGATGCAAAAGGAAAACTAGGGGTCCCCGGATGGGCTTTAGAGATGTGGAACCCCACACATTCTGTGCAAGTTCTGCATGAATGTGAACATGTGTTTTTCTAGGGAAGTAGTCAGGGGAGAAAGCTGGGACCCAGGACAGCAAAGTCTCAGGCTGTGGTGTGTGGTCCCAGAAAGGATGAGAGCAGACAATGGGGGCATGTGAGGAGGGGGAGCCACATAGGAAAGGATGGGGGGCCGAGGGTCCCTCACAGGACACAAGGCAAGAGGGCCCTTTAAGGGCACAAGCGCCCTGCATCCTCCCCCTGCAGGTGGACCACCTTCTCCCTGCGTGTCTTGCTGTGGGTTTTTGCACGGAATTTTATCTATGAACTTTGTGTCTAAGGCAGAGAGATCTCATGTATTAATTTATTCACTGAACGACTACTGAGTGACCTTCTCTCTGCCCACCCCCCCGGGCACCTGCTGGGATCACTAGGCCCCCTGTGCTCATGGGCCCCAGGGAATCCCCTCCAAGTCCAGACCTGCCTCTCCCTTCTGACTTGCTTGGGAAAAGGAGGACTGGGTTGCAATTTGGGGTCATTAGGCACAGATGCCTTACCCTCTGGACTACCCTGACAAAGGTTTAAGTGTCTCTGACTGGGCTCACCCCCTCCTGGCTCCGGCCTGAGCACAAGGGGCGCACACAGCCTTCCCCACACAGCCCTCCGGGAGGCCTGATGAATGACTCCTTGAAGGCCCAGAGCCCTCTTCTGAAAACGTGAATTCATACAGAGCCATGTCAGTAAATTTCCAGGGCCGTGCTCCCCGGCCTCTCTGTGCATCCTAAGTCAGCTCTGTGTAGGGGCCGAGGTCACCCAGGGCCCACTGCCGGGAGCGGGACAGGGCTGGTTTCCTAATATTTGCGGCCGCGGGAGCGGGGGGGCTTCTAAGCGGGGAGCACAATGATATTCGTTGCGTGCTTCCGCCTGCCATCAGGGGCTTCCCTCCACAAACAGGAAAGTGAGGCAAAGAATCCAGGAGACGCTGGGCTTCCGTCCCCCCCCAGGAGAGTGTGGCTGCCCGTGGTGGGTCCCAGAACGGAAGATCCGTGAGGGCAGGGCCCGTGTCACCGCCGAGCACGTGTCCCTGACTTGCCGCACACACAGCGTGTACATGCTTCAAATACACACGCTGAGAAAGTGCAGACAATGCATCGCCCAAGGCCGGCCCTGCCGCTTCCTGGAAGCCTTCTGAGCTTCGGCATCCCCACTGTTGCTTCTCTCAGGGCCTGACGAGCCCCTGCGCCCGTGAGAGCCTCTGAGCACCCCCTCCTTGCGCGGGCCCTGGCGGACACGGACACGAATCTTCTTCCCCCTGTCTGCTCTCTACTGCCTTGTTTGCTCCCTCTCCCCTCCATGCCTGGTGTGCGGGCTCCGGACAAGAGTGGCTCTTGCTCTCCGGCGCTTGGGCCAGTGTGAGGACAGGCAGGGGACCACGATCACAGGTGCTGGTGAGCCCTCAGCTTCAAGTCTGAACAGGGTGGGGAGCTGCAGGATGGGTGAGTAAGGGGAATGGGATAGGAGGGTGGGGGGGCCGCAGGAGGGGTGGATAGGAGGGTGGGGGGCTACAAGTGGGGCAGGGGCTGCAGGAGGGGTGGGTAAGGGGGTGGGTTAGGAGGGCAGGGGGCTAGGGGAGATGGGCTTGAACCGGTCCTGAGGAGCAGGTGGAGGGGAGGAGCCCTTGCAGGGCTAGGGAAGGGCGGGTGGGGACACCTGAGCAGTGTAGGGATGGCCCAGTCCCAGAGGAGCAGGGAGCAGGCACAGGTGAGGCAGGGCTCCGAGTGAGGGGAAGGTGAGGTAGAAGAGATTAGACTAGACTCCGCCAGTTTAGGGAGGGTGCTCAGCCTCTCCCCTTCTGCACCAGACCCTCTAGACCCAATAAAATGCTTATACTTTCCAGAAGAGGCCATTTCCCACAGGAAAGTGCTAACTCTGCCTGGACACCTGCCCTCCACCTCATTCCTTGGTCACCCTCGGGGACTCAGTCCCAGCCCTTGGGGGGCAGGCCCCTCTTAACCTCTTGCTCTCCCCCTACCATGTCCCCAGACTGCACCGGTGGGCCCAGCCAGCTGAGTGCCCCACTACCCTGCATACTGGGGGATCCCAGAGAACCCAGCCACCCAACCACGACGGGCTAGTATCCGAGCCTCCTTGGGTCACCACTGGTGAAGGACAAGGCCATCATTCCAAGGGGAGGAAGCATGGCATCTTCCAGAAATGGCAGCCACAGTATTTCTGGGGTCACATGCTCTTCTAGAACCTGGGCCGGCCTCTGAGTGTCTCAGTGGATAGGGTTCGGCAGAAGGGGTGCCGCGTGACCCCTGAAGCTAGGTCATAAAAGGTGAGGCAGCTTCCTGGGGTCTCTCCCTGGACAAGTGCCCAGAAGCTCAGCTCACTTGAGGCCTCCATGGAAGAGGCCACATGAGAGGCACAGGGACCCCGGGGCCCCTGCTGACCCGGCCTCCAGCCCAGGCTCCAAACAGGTGGGTGAGGGGCTTTCAGGTGACCCCAGCCCAGTGGCTGAAAGTGCGGGAGGGGCCCTGAGTCACGGGGCTGACCCCAGCCATCCTTCAAACCCATGTAAGTGAACAGGAAAATCCTGTTATTTCGAGCCACTGATTTTGGGGGTGGGTTACAACGCTAGATACAGGTGTAGCGAGACAGGGACCTTCCTGGAATCCGCTCTCCTGAGATCTGGCCAGGAAGATGCACCTGCTGACTGTGACGGCCTGCCCCGTTGAGGGGGGGGGGCACCAGCAGGAGGACGGCCAGCACGGAGGTGACGGTGTGGGGATGGCGCACAAGGCACCCAGTCACTCTGCCGTCGCCGGGGCACCCCAGGGCCTGAGATGCAGTCCACACGCCTGCCCCGGAAGGGGAGCACCTTCCAAGAAGCAGGGGCAGCCCGTCTTCTGCTGCAGAAACTCCCCGGGGTGGGGGAAAGCTGGAGCCCCTCCCACAAGTTCAAACATCCCAGCAATGCACCCCAACTTTACAGGCTGGTTCCTCCCAATTGTGTGGGGGGGTATGGAGCCTTGTCAACTTGCCCATCATTTACCACCGTGGCTCCCTCCTCCAGGCTTCCTCCAGGCTCCCACCACCCTCCCCACCCTCTCCTCTGCACACCCCGGTGTTGGTGTTCAGTGATTTTCCACCAGAGGCTGGTTTTGGCCACATCTGACCCCTCCTGACACACTGGTGTTTAATGGTCTCCAGCACAGGGGACAGGCCTAGGCAGCTTATGGAGGGAGACCACTGGACCGGCTTTGGAAGGAAGGGGACAGAATCTCCGAGGGGCCAACCGGGGCCACCCCTGGGAGCTGCTGGGGAGGGGCTTCTCCAGAAGATGCTCACACCCTGCCGGGGGCCCAGTTCTGTGGGGTGGTGGCTGATGAGTCCCTTGGGGCTTCCCTCCCATCACCCTTTCATGCCCCACAGCAGCCCAGAAAAGGGCACCCCCAAACCAGAATGCCCCCACACCCAATCACTGCTCATTTACATCCGAGGCTATGGGCGACGGGCCCCACCCCGCCCTGGTTAACACAAGCCTCCTTCCAGGAGCCAGCGGATGATCCAGACCATGTGTCCCTGCCCCTCCCTTCCCCTGCCCGAGTGGGGGCCCTACAAGGAAGGAGGGAGCTGAGGACGTGAGCCCTGACTCTGAACTTGCCTGGACCACTGGATGCTGGGAAGGGAGTCCCTGCCCGGCAGCTGGGCCCTGGCTGGCCGGGGACCAGCAGGAAGCCACCTGGTGCTGGTTTCAGCTGCATTCCCCAGCTCCAGGGACTGGGGCTCAGTCAAACCCACGCCCTTTCTCCCCCGACCCCCGCCGCCTTCATCCATCCCACAGGAGGAGCCCCCAACCTCCTGAGTCCCTGGGGGCATCCGCAGTGTTGAACTGTGGACAAAAATCTCCCCATGGAGGGGGGGCGCGAGGTGCAGGAGAGAAAACCCCAGTACAAAGTAGCCCCACAAGAATGAGTTCTGCACTCTGATCCAAACCGCCAGACAGACCGAGAAACCGAGTCGTGCAGCTCCCCACCCGACGGGAAAGGGAGGACACAAGCGTCACCTTCGCTCCCACGCGCAGGCGGTAGGCGGGAGCTCGGGCTGAAGGCACACTGCAGGCAGAGCGTGGGCCCCGCCGGTGGGGCTCAGGGGACTGCACGGGGCCCCTTGAGCTCTTCTCCGAACACCACCTCCTGTCGCTCTCTACAACTTCGGGGGCTGCCGACCGCGAGGTCCAGAGCCCGGCCCGGCAGGTACCGGCGGCCGGCACCGCGCATGCGCGCACGCCCCAGGCGCACCTGACCCGCTCGCGGGAACAGCGCTGCCCACGCGCGGCACTCACGCCCCTCCCACGCGCCCGGCCGCCCGGAGCTGCACAGGTGCGTTCAGTTTCAGCCTCACCCCTGCGGCAGGTGCTCCCCTTACGCCCAGTTCGCCGATGAGGCAACGGAGGCTTGAGGAGGACGCCCATCCGCCCAAAGCGAAGAGCCATGCGCCGCAGAGCCACGGCCACGCTCGGCCTGACGGACCCCCACGTCCCCCATCTGGACCCTGCTGCTTACAGGTGTTCACGGATGCATGTGCCCAGCCTGGCTCGGGCGGAGACACACAGGCCTGTGAGGACCATCCCAGCCCGGAGAGTAAGGGGCAGGAGGCTCGACCCCAGGGCGCCCCGGGCCGCTGCGCCGCCCCCCGCAGTGGCCACAACGCACACGTGGCTCGTGCTACCGTCCTGGAGTGCAGACACAGGCCACTTCCGTCCTGGTTAACGCACACCTGCCGGCCAGGCCGCCCCCCGCCGTGTGGACCCCCCTCCTCCTGGGGCTCCATCACCCGTACTGCTGCTGGCCAGCGCCTCGCCAGCTGCGGCTCACGCCGTTGGGGGGTGATCTGAGCAGGGCTCCCCAGACCTTGGAGCTGGGACGTGAGCTGAGCCCCTTGCGGGGTGGGGGTGGGGGTGCAAGAAGCTGGGGGGGGGGTTTCCTGCCAGCAGAAGGTAGCATATTTTTGGAGTCACAGAATGTCAGAAGTAGTGGGATCTTAGGAAAATCTGATCCAACTCTCATCTCAGGGGCAGACATGGGAGGCCAGAGGGATGTGGCTGCCGACCATCCCTTTTCGCTTGTCAGGGAGCCCCTGACAAGCGAAAAGCCACAGTGTGATCAGAGGCCAATGGGGAGCAGGGGGAGCCCTGTAAACTCCTCCTGGGCACCCCCGGGGGCTTCAGATGTAAATGTATGCAACAGTGGGGGGGGGGGGTTCTTTTGGGGGAGAATTCCCGCTGCCCCTGCTCTCTGGGGTCCGGAGGTCAGGAAGCCTGCTGTGTGCTGACCAAGGCTGGGGCAGCCAGGGCAGGGCAGGGGCCTGGGGAAAACAGCAGGGTTAGCGCTCCAGCTGTCCCAGCTTCTGGGACTGTCCTAGGGCAGCAGGAAGGGATCTGGGAGCATGGCTGCAGCCTTCAGGGAACAAAGCTGGGGGGAGTATTTATAACTGGAAGGGAGGCTGGGAGGAAATGAGCGGCCACACATCTGCTCCAGGAGCTGGAGATGCCCTGGGGGGGGGGCAGTGAGGATGGGGCTGGCCGCGAAGCGACTGTTGCAAAGAGAAGAGAATGTATTTACTTTCTCTACCAAACTAGCGGACACTTAATTTTCCATCCTTTTTTTAAAACTACACACACTATTTTTTTAAAGGCACCTGCACATTCCAAAATAGAGGGGCCTCCTAAAAGAACCCTAAAACGCAAGGAGCATCGGAACTGCCACAGCCCAGAGGAACCCACGCAGACACAACAGCCAAACATAACGTGGTCCCTGAGTGGGACGCTGGAGCAGAGCCAGGACACTAGGAACAGCTGAGGAAATCTCAATGATGCCGTATCAGTGCTGGGTCCTGAGCCATAATAAGAGCTCAGCGAGATGGGGAATCTAGGTGTGGGGTAGGTGGGGTTCTCTGTACTGTCCTCTCAGTTCTTCCGTAAATCTAAGACTGTGCCACAAAATAAAGTCTATTAACATTTCAAAAGGCACCTACCATAAAAATGACTTTTTAAAAAAATTATAATGTAAATCATCTAAAATTATTTACAGGGGCGCCTAGGTGGCTCAGTCGGTTAAGTGTCCCTGATTCTTGGTTTTGGCTCAGGTCATGATATCAGGGTCGTGAGACTGAGTCCCGTGTGGGGCTCCACACTCAGTGCGGAGTCTGCTTGGGATTCTCTCTCTACCTCTGCCCCTCCCCCTTGCTCGTGCATATGCTCTCTCTCTCTCTCCAATAAATAAGTATCTTTAAAAAATAAATAAAGATTATTTACAACACTTATTAGTAGTTAAGTTCTGGGTGAGTCAGGTTGGATGCGGATTTTCAACTGTGCGGGGCATCAGCGCCCCTAACCCCCGTGTGACTCCAGGGTCAACTGTAGTGTCGTTATTCCCATTTATAGAAGAGGAAACTGAGTCTCAGCTTGGGTAACCTGCCCCAGGACCCCCAGGCTGATCTGGTGGAGGGAGCAGGTGCTTCTCCAGCGGGCCGGGCTGTGGGGACATACCTGTAGCCAACACCGCCTAGTAGGTGCTCTGGGGACCCAGGTGCCTCTTGGGCGTGGAGGCAGGGTGACTGCCCCAGGGGCCTGGAGAATATCCTCCAGGTGACAATGACACAGGCTGTGCCTTTCAAGAGCTCTGACAGCTGCTGGTGGCCTCGAGCCATCCCCGGGGGGCCTGGGGCAGTGTTGGAGGGTGAGACCAGCCTGGGGAGAGCAGAGAGAGCTAGGGGGGCTGTGGGGACTCTGGGGGCACTGGAGAAAGCTCAGCAGAGGCACAGTGAAAACCTACAGTGGGAGGAGCTCAGCTTCCGGACTTTCCCGGCCTCTGGGGGCGGTTCCAGCCCGTAAGAGCAGGTCACCAGCCGTGAGTCCAGATTCTACTTAGCTGCTCACTGTAGGGGCAGTTCTGCAAACACAGCGTGAACGACTTCGCTGGGCCTTTGGGCTGTGCCTCCTGGGAGAGGGGGGTGGTTTGTGGACGGCCCACTGCTGGGCCCACTGGCACCCAGAAATGCACAAGTCTATGGACGGCACCGCCTGGGGTCCCTGGTGAGCCAAGTGGGTCTCCGGGCAGAAAGTGCATTTTGCTCTGAGAACATCCCCTCCCGGTCCCCTTGACATAGTCACGGCGTCAGGGCAGCTCTGAGGAGTGCAGAAGACTTACAATCGGACCCGCTTCTCTCCTTCGGCGCATTTCAGCTCTGTGGCCTTGGCTGTACCCCCAGCCACATCCCTGGGCTGTCTTCTGGGCTGCGTGGTGGGGGGGTTCACGGCAGACTTGGGGTGACTGCCTGCAGCTGGGCACACAGAAATGCGCGTGGTGGCCGGGCTGTCACTGCTGCAGACGGTCTGGCCACGCTCCACGTTGGGAGCATGTGGCCCACGCTCCGTGGCAGGTGGGAGGAACTACTTTAGAACAGCCGAATGCCTCACCTGCGTGAGGACTTGCCCACAGTCCAGGAGCTGAGCCCCGGCTGCCACTCTGCTCGTGTGGCCAGCTGCCGCGGCCACGGTCCCCTGTTCCAGATGCTTCTGAGCCTGCTCGGGCTTGGCCACAGTCACCACCCTGTGCCCAGAGACCAGAGGCGGGTGAGAGTCCAGACAACCACACTCCACAGGCGGTCCTCCAACCAGGAGCCTCCGAAAGGAAAGGCCAAGAGAGCAAATGGCCTTAGAAATTACAGACCAATGACTGAGGAATTCTAAAAGGGCTATCACACTTGATCTTGTTTCTATTTGACCCAGGGCAGATCTCAGGAATTGTACCCCTGGAATGTAAGGTCCACTTGTCTCCTCTCCGAAAGGCCTGGTGCTATGTAAAGAACACTCAAATCCTGCATTTGCTACTTGCAATTTGGCCCTTGAAATGTCATAACGCTCTATTAAAGTAAATGTTGGGGCCACGTGTGGAGTCCAGCCCCGGTGTGACCGATCCCCCAAGCCCCCAGAGCTGGCCAAGGCCTCTGTCAGCTAACTCCCATTGCCCAAGGACCCCTGGCTTCTATTGTTTGTGGGGGAGAGGGAAGGAAATGGGGGCGGGGGGTGTTCCCTGCAGGTAAGAATGTGCTCCAGCATCTCAGGCATCCGCACACAGAGGCTGGGCTCAGGCCAGCTGGGCATGTTCTCCGAGAGGCATTTCCTGTGCGGCTCCCAGACTCACACAGCTGCCCTGACGTCCCTCAGGGACCGAGACTCTCCAGCCCCCTTCTATAAGTGTGGCCCGGGGCCTGAGGACACAGGCCCTGGAGTCACACGGTCCGTGCTTGTATCCCAGACCCTCACTTCCGCCGTTACTCCCGGGACCTCAGTGTCCTCATCGATAAGAATAATCACAGCACCGCGGGGATTCTGCATCATGGCTTAGTGTCTGGTGCAGTTCACTCAAGAAACAGAAGCTGCCATTACTCTGAGTATCAGAACCCGGGCAAAGTGGGCCAGGAAAGGCGGTACGATTCCAGTTTATCGATTTTGTTGCAGGTGGACTAGTCTGGGGAGCAAGCGGAAGCTGATCTCAGGAAACAAGCTTCTGGTTTATCGGAGTGACCACAGGCTCCTGTTCCTTACGAGAGGGTTCTACGAGCATCTCAAGTCATGGTCCTAGGCCCACGTTAAGCCTTCACGGAAGCCTTGGGAGAGTTCATACCGAAGCCGGAGACTCGGCAGGTCCAGGCTCAGCAGGCATTGCGTCCGTCCAGAGAAAACAGGGGCTCGGCCTCAGGCCCTCACAGTTCGGCTCCCCCCTCCCCGTGCGTTTAAACGAACATTACAACCACCTTTGCAACAAGAAGCGCTGCTTCCCATTGTTGTGATACCATGGTGAGCCCATCTTGCAAACACTGAGAACACCCTGGTGCTCTGACTTCCGCTCAGCAGCGAGCTCAGGTTTCCCTCTTCCCTCACACTGAGTCACCACCCCTGGGCCCCGAGCCCCCGAGAATGGAGGTATCAGGGCTGTGACTGGCCTGGGGGAGTCCTCCCACCTGGCCCTCAGCCCAGCGTCCGACTGCGTCCGCCGCTAGCCATTCTGCCCCCCGGGGGGTCCGAGCGCAATGAGCAGTTGGAATCCAGAAGCCCCTGCACCCTCCAGTGGGCGCGTCTGTGTAGCCTCAACAACCAGCCCAGAGCAGGGGACCCAGTAGGCCTCATGTGTGCCTTGGGATGGGCACCTCAGGGGAGAAGAAATCCCAGGAAGCTTCTGGAAATGGAAGCCAGCAGGCTGCCTGGGAAGGGAGGAGAGGCACAGCCTTGCAGACAAGACCCCACAGCCCGCTTCAGGTGCCGTCACTTACCCAGGGCTCCTTGGCAGATGTCCGTGCGGGTGGCCCCTCCAATAATAAACTGCGGGTCATTGCAGATCTCCTGGGAACGAGACCCACAGAGCGCTGTCAAGCCACCAAGCACATGCTTTTGGGGTTAGGACACCTCCGTTCCCAGCGGGTGCACCAGACGCCTTCTCCGCCCCCCCACCGCCAGGGAAAGTTTTGCAGTTAGAGCCAGACTACCATGGGCAACTTCTCGTACCCCTGCCCCATGGAACCCCAGCGCCCCGCACTGCCTACAGCCTACTTCATGTCTCTACTTCCTCTCCATCAGCTGTGGGGTCCCTTCATACTCTGGGGCCGCCCCACCAGCCCCGCCAGCCCCTCTCCTCCATTCCTGCACGTCAGCTGTTTTGTCTTCGTGGGATTCCTTTCCCACCTTGTTCTCTCCTGTTTCACCTCCTACCATATTTCAAGCCTCCTTGCCGCCTCCTCCATGAAGCCCTCCTTCACAGTCCAGCCCTCGCTCATGTCTGGGATTCTGAGCCCCCGAGCACTTGTACTCTGCAGTCTGGTATTTAGCTGTGCCCCGTCCAGTGGTGCTGGGGGGTGTGTGCAGGGGAACGGATCTAGCCTTCTGAAGCTGCCCAGCGCGCGGGATACCGGCAGCATCTGTGTCTCAGGAAGCAGCTGCAGAGGGGTGCTGTGCGTGGTGCTTTATGTCATGGGGCCCTCTCCGGGACTCAGATGGGTACCGTCTCCATCTTACGGGGAGGAAACAGGCCACGGAGATAAAACAGTGTAAAACAATGTGTCCAAAGATAGCGGCTCTAAGTTACAGACAGCACTGGCATTTGCACTCACTGGCGGATAACAATAGCTTTGTATTCTTTCTGCTGCAGGCTGCCTCTAACCGATTAGTAACAAAACTCTAAGGGTGTTACAACCTCACTGACTAGTAACAAAACTCATGATTTTCCCCCCGCCCCCCACAGCCCCATGGAGGCCAATCGGGAAAAATTCTGGCCCCTCCCGCCACCCTCTCTGTTTCCTGATTCTGAAGCGCTCCACCCCAAAACCGCAGAGGAAGCCAGAGGAAGCCAGGCATAAATCTGGGCTTTCATCGGCTTGGGCGACCTCGGTGCGCCGGCGCTCCACCCCACACCCCTCGGTGTGTCCCTCCCGGTCAAGCAGAAGCCTTTTCTGGGTGGGGCCTGGGTCCGGCCCCCTGTCCCCTGTCCCTGCGCATCACTCTACAGCAGAGTGCATTCCTTTCACGCCTCGCCACTGTCCCCTCCCTGCTCAGGTCAGGCTGCTTGGGGGGATGACGGGACAGCCGAACCCGCCAGGCAAGCACTCATGCAGCTCATCGATGGACACACTGGGCTTGGTGCCGAGAGCCCAAGAATCACACCGCGTTCCTCTGTGTGCCAGGCTCTTCCACCAGCAGGATTTTCCACTGTTTCAGAAAATTTCCCACACCTCGGGCAGCCTCTCCAAAGAAGGCAAAGCCCAGGGTGGCCCCTGGAGGTGCCTCAGGAAAGTGAGCCTCGCGCACGGCATGTAGGCACTGGATTAAACCCGGATGCGACCCCGGGAACGGGGTCGAGGGCTTGGGCTCTGGGTCCGGACAAGCGGGGTCTGAACCCTGGCCCTGCCACTCCAACGGGTTCTAAGACCCGGGCAAGGTCCTCCACCTCTGTTGGCCTTGGTTTCCTCATCTATGGAATGGGGACGATGTGACAAGTGTACCCCCCACAGGGTGTTCAGTGATACCAAGTGTCCTTGGTAAGCACTCCACAGAAGTCAGCTATTGTTATTGCCACTGAAGAACAAGGGGATGATAGTCCCTGAATCTGGAGGCCACCAGAGGTCTGTGCTCTCGGGGCACAGGGGGACTCAGGCAGCCTGCCCCTGCTCCAACCTCCCCAGCACTGCAGCTGGTCTCAGCAGCGAGGTCAGGAAACCCCTCCCTGGGGAGGAGCACACCCTCCCGCTCAGGGCCTGCCTGGCCTGCCTGCTCCCTGCTCTCCCTTCCTTGGGACCCCGTGTCACCAACTCCTGCTGTCTGCCTGTCTCTCACCCCTTCCTCCCTGGTGACTCAACACATGACACATCCCACAGCCTCTCAAATCCCACGGCCCGCCCTACCCACCACTCCCCTGTCCCTTTTCAGACACCCTCTCAAAGGAGCTGATGACGCTCTTCCTGCTTTGGGTCCCTCACTTGTGGCACCTACAGCACCCAGCCGACTGGCTCTGCACCACCTTCCCACTGCAGCTGCTCTTCCAAAGTCCCCAGTGACTCGCTGGTGTCCAGATCCAGGGCACATTTTGTTTCCCTCGCCTGACCCCAACCACAGCAGTGTTCGAGAAGGCAGGACGGAGGCAGAGAGTAGCTGTCCAACCCACAGGCCGGACAGAGTCCCGGCTCCACCCCGGACACCTGTGTGAGCAAATATTTAACTTCTGCAAGCCTCTAGTTCTTCAACTGCTGAATGGGAACATAACAGCCTCCCCCCCCACCCCAACTTGTGCAGCTCGCAGCCTGTCTCATCCTGAGCTGGCGGGGTCCTGAGATGGCTCCAGATCTCTCGCCCATCTGGAAGCTCTACCGGCAGTTCTACCTCCTGGATGACCTGCCTCCCCTCACCAGCCCCTAAAGTCTAAGGAGGCAGAAACTAGACATACTGTGCTTGGCACATAGTAGGTGTTCAGCAAATGCTAATTTAATAGTGAATGAAAGAACAAGTGAAGGAGTGTGCAAATTCACTCTGTAAACTGTGAGCGAGGCGTTATGCTAGTGTCAGGTGAATACATTCTCTTTTATTTGTCACTTTCACAACTATAACTTCACTTGAGGCTCATTACAACCCTGCCTTCATTCATTCCCTGACTCCATGAAGAATCACTGTCCCTCTGTTCACGGGTGTATCCCAAGCATTGAAGACAGTGCCTGGAGTGTTAACAGGCGCTCAGGACTGCTGGATGAGGTGGCACTGATCTCTGGGGACACACTGGTGACCAATACACAGGGGGTCCCTGCAGTTCTGAGAGAAGGACAGATAATACGTAATTATACCTATAAACTGCGAAAACACTTGAGGAAAGTTAGCAGGGCTCTGTGAGGAACAATAAAAGATAAAGAATAATAAATAAAGAGGAAAATACTTAGGCAACATCTTTCCTTTTAGATGAAGAAATGGAAGCAGAGAGGCTAGAGGTCCAGGCAGCGTCACCCACCAGGTGAGCAAGAAATGAACTCAAGTGTTGGGGACCCCGCCTAGGGCATTTCTACTGCGCTTGCTGCTTATAGGCTGGGTTTAGGGTAACAGGTGACCTGGGAGGTCCAGAGGAGTGGGCGCAGGGCGGCAACTTTACTCTCAGGTCAGGAATCTAGAGCCTGGGCTCCCAGGAAGCCTTGTTCAGATTTGGCAGGGGAATCCCACGCAGTGTCCCATGGCAGGTGGGGCCTGCAGGGGTCCATGGCGAACCGGATGGACAACTGGAGGAGGGGGCAAGCTGTCCCAAGCCCTGCCAGGGCAAAGGGCGTGGGCAGGACAAGGGAGCTTAGAGGGCCCCCCGAGATTCCCCAGAGAGCATTCTGGGCCAGTGCAATGAGGAGGAGCATCTGGCTCTGTGCTGCATCACTCCCGTCCTTCGTTAATCATCAGGGTAAATGTTATGCAGAGGTCTCGCCAGCTCCCATTTGGAAAAATAAACACGAAACTCTGATTGGATAAATCTTAACCGCGACTGCATGAGACAATCCTTACTCACAAAAGGACCAGGCTGCGGGTTTCCCTCTTCCCTGAAGCAGACACAAGCTGAGTTAGAGCCTGACGTTTCCTGGTCAGATACTGCCTCCCACCCTCCTTTCCCCGCAGACCTTCCTTCCACCATTTCCCCGCGGGAGTCCAAGCAAAGTTTCTCCCAGGCCTCCTATGTCGCCCCGACATCTTGTGGAGTCCGAAGGCGGCTCCCCTGGCCGGCCTGGTAACTGCACCGGAGGGCAGGGCGCGCCTGACTGGCGGAGGAAGCGTCGGGGTGGAGAGAGGCCAGGCCCACGCTGCGGACGCGCCTGCACCGAATAACGGGGAGGGGCGCGCGCGGTGCGCTCCTGGCGCGCTCCCGGCGGCGGGCGCAGGCCCTCCCAGACCCCGCTGCGCTAGGCCGGCCGGCAGCCTGGGCCCCGCACCCTCCGCACTCTCCGCACTCCACCCACCCCGGGCCCCGGGCCCCGCGCCCCCCGCCCCGCACACCCCCGCCGCCCCCCGCGGCCCCGACCCCGCACACTCCACCCACCCTGGGCCCAGGGCCCCCCGCCGCCCCCGCGACCCCCGGCCCCGCGCCGTACCGTGGGCCGCTTCCACTCGATGCCCTGCGTCTTGCTGGAGTAGGGTCCCAGCTCCTTGAAGCCCAGGGAGGAAGGGATGGCCGGGAAGGAGGGGTCCTGGAAGAGCGTCCCGGCCTCCAGGCACTCGTCCCGCAGCGCCTCGTAGTCCTGGTTGAGGTACTTAATGGACTTCTCGTGCGAGCCCAGCCCCTCGGCCGTCTCTCGGTCCTTCACCAGCTTGGCCGCGATGCCGGCCATGGCGCGGGGTCTCGGCAGGGGCGCGGCGAGCAGGCACCGGCGTCGGAAGGAGCGCGGCCTGGTTGGGCGCGCTGCAGCTGGACTGCGGTCGGCGGCGCTGCGGGCGGTGCCTCCCCCAGCAGGAGGCGCCCCCTCCCGGCGGGGTGTGGCCTCGGCGCCCGGCGGGGGGTGTGGCCTCGGCGCCCGGAGGGCTGTGGCCTCGGCGCCCGGAGGGCTGTGGCTTCCCGGCGGGGTGTGGCCTCGGCGCCGGGGGTCGGGGGATGCCACCTGCGGCCCACACAGGCCGCCAACGCTCCGCCCCCAGGGCTGGAAGGCGGGTCCGGGACTAAATCAGCGGCCATCACCGGGGCCCAGACTTTGTGTCCAACAGCGCGCAGACGGCCTCTCATTTACCGCTCGCAGCAACCCCGGGAGACGGGTGTCCCCCCGCTGGGTTCCCATCCTGCTGAGGCGAACAGCGGGCCTCGGAGAGGCTGGGTGACCCGGTGTCGCACCAGCGGTCGCGGGCAGCACGGGGATTCCGAGGCCTCAGCGCCTGTTAGAATCACACGCTGCACGTCACACACAGGGTTCCGGGGTTGGCCACTCAGAATACATCCTGAATTTCAGGTTAGCACCAACATTTCCTCAGTGTAAGCATGTCCGGATATTGCAGGGGCATACTTATACTGAGAAGGTACTCGTGGGGCGCCTGGCTGGCTCAGTCGGTGCAGCATGCGATCTTGACCGTGGGGTGGTGAGTTCGAGCCCCAGGTTGGGTGAAGAGATTACCAACCCCAGGTATTGTTGTTTATCTGACACTCACCTTGAAGGGGAGGACGGAGTCAATACTGGTGGGGTGTTTGGAGAGCAGTGCCGGTGACCCCTCCCCCGGGGGCGGGGTGCTGGGGGGTTGCTGGGAGGGAAGGAGCTTCTCGGCTCCCTCCCGGAGGCGCGGGTGCGCTGGGACTGCTCGTCCTCCCCCTCCCTGCACTAGGAGGCAAGCATTTGTGTTTCAGTGGGAAACAGGGGGTGGCTTTGCCGTCTCTACCCTACCCCAGGGGACACTTGGCCTTGCTGGAAGACATTTTGTATTGTCAGGACTGTGGATGGGGGGCCACTGGCCTCTAGTGGGTAGAAGCCAGGGATGCTGCTCAACTTCTTACACCCCACAGCAAAGTGATCTGATCCCAAATGTCAGTAATGCTGAACATCCTGGTTTAGAGCACTTCTTCCCAGCCTACCCGATGGTAACATTTCATTGGGTGTGAGTTGTTTCATGACTCTGAGTTGTAGATAACGTGGCCCCGCAATGTAGGGATCCACGTGAATCTTGTCCAGTGCAGGGGTCTCCCCGCCTTGCGGGAGTCAGCTGAGGCGGTTGGCCCATTCATTTCAATATGCTTCATTTCATATAAACTGGTGCTTCTTGCACTTTCCCTTTGAACCAGATGTAGCATCTGCTTAGTTGTCTCATTTAATTAATGAGCTAAATTAAATCTTTAACATGTGTTCGTTTTATAGCTAGATGAGAGTCGGTCATGATTTAACGTTTTTGTTTTTTTTTAATTATCTTTTAGGGGCACCTGGGCGGCTCAGTCGGTGAAGTGCCTGCCTTGGGCTCAGGTCATGATCCTGGGGTCCTGGGATCGAGTCCCACATCAGGCTCCCTGCTCATCAGGGAGTCTGCTTCTCCCTCTCCCTCTGCTGCTCCCCCTTCTGCTCTTTCTGTCAAATAAATAAATAAAATCTTTAAAAAAATAAATTATCTTTTAGCCTGAAGAACAGGAGGAATAGATAGTCCATACTGAAGCATAGTTTGAGATTTGAGTATTTAGAATTTGTCTGCTAGACTATGACCTGTCAGGAAACACTTAGAAGTCTTTGGAATTAAAAAAAAAAAAAAAAGATATCCTGGGTGTTCTCTGCAATGTTAGTTTTTTTTTTTTCTTTTCCTGAAACCATGTTTTATTATGCATCTACCCAGCATGAGACCAGGGGGCAGGTGCATTGAACTGCAGGTTGGCTTTCTTCTTGGCGTGCACCTCCAGGATGCCCTCCATGTTGTCCTCATGTGTGAGTTCGTGGCGCGCCCGAGCAATGCGATCATGCCCACCTCCACACACACGGCCTTGCATGCGGCCCCACTGAAGTCATCCGCACAGCGGGCCCGCTCCTTGTAGTTCACGTCAGGACTGATGTTCACCTTGTGGGAGTGGATCTGCAGGATTCTGGCCCGGGCCTCCTCGCTGGGCATGGGGAATTCAATCTTCGGGTCCAGACCGCCTGAGCAGAGAGTGCAGGGTCCCAGATGTCCACCCTGTTGGTGGCTGCAGTCACCTTTACCTGAGTGTTGGGTCGGAACCCATCCAGTGGGTTCAGGAGCTCCAACAGTGTCCTCTGCACCTCCCAGTCCCAGGCCTTCTCACTAAGCAGACTTGCCGGGGGTCTGATGAGCTCCTCTCCATCCCTTTCCTAGTCTTCAAGCTATTTCACAACTCTGTAAGTTTTGGGAAATTGATAGTAATGCAAATAACTCTTGTCCGTATACAAGAAAATAGGCTTTCCCTGCTGAAAGCTCGGCCCCACAGCCTCCCTGTTCTACATCTATGAGCAGAGCTCAGTCCTGCATGCCTAACTGGCTGCTCTTTTAGATTCTCCTTTGAACTATTTTTTTTAAACACCTACTGGTTCCCTTCTTCATTAATGAGTTAAATAAAATCTTGGACATATGTTCATCTTATATTTGTATGAGAGTCATTATTTTACTCTTCTAGGAAAGTATCTTTTAGCACACTTTTGTGCACAGGCCCTGATGCTAACTTCCCGTGTTTTCGGGGTTGTCATGGAGCATAGGGTGTGTATTTATTCTGTGTTGCTCCACAGAGGGAACAGGGACCAGCAATAGGCTTCGTGGGGTGCTGGGTTTAATTTAACAAAAAATGCTTGCACACGGGCCACGCTGTGCCTCATGGAAGGGTACGGCCCAGAGGTGTTCTCCTGAGCTCGGGCCTTCCCAGCTTTGCGGAGCACCAGAACCACTGAGAATTCCTTACTAATTAACGCTCGCAAACGCCTATTTTCCCTATCCTGTCAATTCCTCACAAATGTATTGTCTCTTTGTCCAAAATGTATAAAAACCGCCTGTCTTGGTCCTTTCTTTGGGTCCCAATTTCGTTATTGGGCCTCTGTGAGCACGTAATACAACTTTGGGTCTTTCTCCTGTTAAACTGCTCTGTGTACGTTGAATTCTTAGTCCCGTTGAAGACCTGGAGGGTGGAGGAAGAATTCTCCCTCCTGGACTGGGCCCTGCTGCTGGGGGGCCTGCCGAGCCGGGGGCTGGTGACCTCTGAACACCCCATAGCCGGAGGGCTTGCTGGCAGGTGGTAGGACCCAGGCTGGAGGTATTTTTCCAGCATCATCGGGTGACAGTTTCTTCCTAGCTTAAAGTCAGCATTGGCCTCATTCTTGAGGGAATTTTCACAAGGGGTGGCTGCATTTCGAAGGCACTATTTCTCTGCCCCTCAAAATCATTTCAAGACTGCTTATTGTTTCCCACGTCCTCAGTTTCCCAGAGAGGAGGAAGAAGCTTAGGATTCGTGAATTGCTTTCTGCCACCATGAGTATTTATTCAGATTCCAGAACTGAGCCCTTTGCACACGTTCTTCAGGAGTGGAGTGCACCAGGTACCCCGTTTCCATGGAATCACCCTACTTTGGGTTTTGGGTTTGTAGTCACCAATATTGTCCCTTCTGCTATTGATTCTTGTCCTTGACCAGTGCTCAGTTGTCCATTTCTTACTCTCTGCCTCACTTGACCAAATTGTAGTCAGGTTTGTCTCTTTCTTACAGGCGTCTGACCTCTGCTTGCCTGCAAACCCGAGCAGACACGAAGTGGAATGTGGCCCCTTGTCCCGGGAGACCATGTTCTTCTGGTCAGACCCCACTGCTCATTTCCCCTTGATTGTCCAGCTTCCCCTGCAAAGATTCTGCTTATCTCTGTCTGTACATCCTTTACCCTGTAAGAGACAAGCCCTTTCTGTATGATGGTGAGACACTTGTAGGTTTTTGAGACTGGAAATGTCTCCCTATTGCAATAGTCTTTCTCTCCGATTCAAGTCTTGCCTACCTAAGTCTGGATGTGCTTTTGTCTGAAATCTCCATGTTCCCTTTGCAAGTCTGGGCACCCTGCCCGACAGACAGGTACCACGGCCTGCCCCCTGGCTCTGCTTTTGTAGCCTTGGATGAAATGGGAGACATTGAAATTGGCTTCTAGCTCATAGGTTTTCTGAAACCACCACAACTGAGAACAGAGGGAAGAGATAGCTCATCCTGGAACCTGTTAACTGGTTTCACTGTCCGATTTCCACTGTGCCACCGGATTTCTTCTGGCCTCTGGGCTCTTGGGGAAACATGCGTCCACCTGGCCAGTGTGACGGAGCAGCCCAGGGGTGCTCACACATCTCCTGCTGGTCTCCTGGAGGTCAGCTCAGCCCTGGAGGACATGCCTCATCCCCGCCTGCCCACATGTGGCTGACCCTGGCCCCAGCTCCTTTACGTGACACGGGACGGGGCAGACCAGCCCCAGGGGCAGCTTCCTGCTGCCCCGGCTGCCATGCACCAGCCTCCCAGGGCCTGGGCATACAGGACCCTGCTCACAAAGGACCTTCGCTGTCCCGAGTGCCTCAAATTTATTTGCAGATGTGCACAGTGATTACTGCCCTCACCAAAGGCCACAGAGCGGTTTTTAAAACAGTGTTCTTTATGCTTTCCGAGCCTCTCACACGATGCTATCTCACCGGATCTGGCAAAACCCCATCTGTTTCTGACCACACGATCCCTTCCACAGGATTCACACAGGTGCCCACAGCCGAGCACTCCGGGCCTCACCCTGGGGAACCTTCCTGCAGTGAGTCACTCGGCCCGGAGCGCAGCTGCCGGGTCAGAGCGTGGGGAGCCCACATCGCTGGTGGGGCCCAGCCTGTGTGTGTGTGTGAGTGTGAGCATGTGTGAGTGTGAGCACGCGTGTGACAGAGACACAGGGAGAGAATGAAACATTGAGACCACACCAGCCGTAGCCCTGGCTATTTGGGGGCTGCAGAGGCACATTCTGTGGGTTCTGGACGTTCGAGTCCAAGCTCACTCTTTCCCCGAGCACCTCCAGGTGCCAGGCCCCGAGCTCCATGCTTGATGTACATTAAATCTTCCCAGTCGGTCAAGGGAGGCCTTCTTTCCTCATTTTACAGAAGACGAAATGGAGGCCGAGCAGAACGGCCGCTAATGGGTGCTGGGACCAGCCTGGCTCTGAGCCCCAGACCGGAGCCTGTCTGGCCTCTTCCCAGCCGAGGAGGGCTGTGCGGCCGGCAGGGGGCCCGCTTTCTCCTGAGGGTGGAGGCCTAGGAAAAGCTGGATCCTCCTCCTTGACTCCCTCTCTCTGGTCTGTGATCCGAATCCAGAGGCCATAAGGAGAGAAGAGGCATTCCGTGCTGTTACCGCGAGTGGTTTCGTTTTAGGGACCCCTCCCTCTTGGAGTGGCTACAAGGCTTGTTCCTTCCTTGTGACTGCAGCTGGGGTTGGACACGCCCGCTGGACGCACCGGGTGCGGGGAGGGGTGGGGTGGAGTTCCAGAGCCAGTCCAAGGGATAGGCCTGCCCCTGGTGTCTCAAGAGGTGGGAGGTGCAGCGGGCAGGAGAGAGGAAAAATCTGGAAAGAAAGCACCAAAAAGCCTAGACCAGCCTCCTTGCGGGGGGGAGCAGAGCAGAAGGACTGGGGGCCAAGGGGCTGCGGCAGGGAGGGGCCAGCCAACTGCCAGCCTCGCGGTGACATATAACGGCCCCCGGGCCCTGTCACTGAGTCACTCTGGGCCTCCCCACACCCTTGCACTCTGCGGCGCTGGGGCTGGGCAGTTGAGACCTATTTCAGTACTTGCTCTCCTCCGTCCACTGAAGTACCCTCCTGCGTCGGGCATATTTTCTTGTAGCTCTTTATCCCCTCCCTCGTTCCAGGCACAGGGCTCAGCCTCCAGAATCTTCTTATTGCTGGGACCCCCATGTCCCTGGGGCCGAGATCCCAGGGACCTGTGTGTTTCCCTGCCCCCTGTTGTGGCCCCTCAGTCATCTGTCGATGTAATAGGTCAAAAGGACCGTGACTCAGCGGCAGCACCAGGAACTCGAGGGTGGATCTGGGGCATGCGTCTTAACCTTCCTGTGCCTCAGTTTTTCCCTCTGTAAATAGGGATAATGTGTGTCACCACGTGCTCTGTAATTCTGATGGGAGGAGGCTTATAAATACAGCGTGGGCTGTTGATAAAAACCGGGTGAGACTTTGGGGCTTTCCTTCTGCACCACGAGGCCTTGGATGCACATTTTGAGGTCTGTATGACAGAATCCCAGTGTTGCTGGAAATTTAGAGTATTCTAGTTCAGTTTTTATCAAACTTTATTCAGCAGATCATAAGTTCCACAAGATGTTAATGGATGTTCTGTGCTGTGTATATGGGTGTGAGTGTGTGGATGTTAGCGTTTGGTCAATAAACTTGGGACAACCTTCATAGTATGTTCCCTCTTAATGAATCCTAATGTGTATTATTATGTTAAAGGCTCTGACAAGTCCTGCAGCGAAGGATTCTATTTAACCTAGTCTGTCATTTTTGCATCCTCCAGGAAGAAAATGCCAACACGAAGTTAGGAGTGCAAGAGATTTATTGGGGGTCCTGCCTGTGAAAGATAAAGGGGAGGGGGAGCAGAGGAGCTAGGGGAGACTTCAGATCATGGTGCAATTCTGACACCTGTGAAGAGAGACAGAAGGAAAGCCCACAGGGTAGGAGGATCCCTGGCCTGGAGTGCTGCCCTGAGAAGGTCTCAGCCAACCCCATGGGGAGTCCCCAGCAGAGCTGGCCCATTAGAGGTCTGCATGGGGTGGAAGTGGCGGGCCCAGGACCTCTGCTGTGTTGTCGTGGGCTGGAGCAGCTGGGGAGAGCCTGTCCTCTTGAGTGTTCTGCAAATATTTATTCATTTTTTTTTTCATTTTTTAAAATGAGGTATAATTGACGTACTACATTATGTTAATTTCAGGTGGACAGCATCATAATTCCATGTTTGTGTATATTGCAAAATGATCTCTACACTAAGTGTAGTTAACATTCATCACTATACATAGTTACAGAATTTTTTATCTTGTGCCAACTCTTCAGATCTACTCTCTTAGCAGCTTTCGAATATGCAATACATTATCAACTCCAGTCACCACGCTGTGTTACACTGTGTGACTTGTTTATTCTGTAACTGGAAGCTTGTCCCTTTTGACCTGCCTTCACCCACTTTGCTTACCCTCCCAACCCCCACCTCTGGCAACCACCGATCTGTTCTCTGTATCTAGGAGTTTTGTTTTGTTTTGTTTTGACTCCCCATGTAATGAGATCACACAGTATTTGTCTTTCTCCGTCTGACTTACTTCATTTGGCATGATGCCCTCCAGGTCCATCCATGATGTTGCAAATGACAGGATTTCCTTCTTTTTAATGGCTGAGTAATATTTCACTGTGTGGATATTACCCATGGATCTATGCTAACCACTAACTCAGGGAGTGAGTGGGTAAGACCCCAGCCACTTGCTCCGTCCAGGGGTATCCCGAGGAATCCCGAAGGGGCCGGACAAATCAGAAACATGGCTCTGGGTTGGGTTCACCAACACCGTTGTCAAACAAACTCGGATGAACTCATGGCAAGAGAAGCCGGTAACTCAAGAGACGAGGGTTTGGAAAAGAAAGGGAGAAATTTATTTCAGGTGCTGGCAGCTGGGAGAGGTGGTGGGCTCAAGCCTTAACCGACTTCTCAAACACACATGTACAACAATGAGCCCCTCCCCTGACACGAGGAGCACCAAGAGCTTTATAAGCGGAGGTGGGGGTACCTGCAAGGGAGCAGGCAGAGAGCGTGTGATCGCCGGTGGGGGTCAGTGTGCGTTCAGCCCAGGGTCACCGGCAGGGGAGGGGGCGTGCTGGGTGTGGTCTTCTAGGCATTCCGTTGCTATCAGGGCTTTTCTCTTCTGGAATGTTCTGGTCATTGCAAAACATCTTCGTGGATGGCTCAAGAAAGTGGGATTAGAAATAAGCACAATGGGTTTCAGTCAGGGCATGAGTTAAGCAGTCTTGTCTACTTGTGTGGGTTTTTTTTTTTTTTAATTTTTAAAAAATTTTATGTAGGCTCCACGCCCCGCATGGACCAGCGCCGGGTTTGAACTCATGACCCTGAGATCAAGATCAGATCAATCTTGAGCTGAGATCAAGAGTCGGACCAACCGGGGCGCCTGGGTGGCTCAGTCGTTAAGTGTCTGCCTTGGGCTCGGGTCATGATCCCAGGGTCCTGGGATCGAGCCCCGCATCAGGCTCCCTGCTCAGCAGGAAGCCTGCTTCTCCCTCTCCCACCCCCCTGCTTGTGTTCCTGCTCTCACTGTGTCTCTCTCTGTCAAATAAATAAATAAAATCTTTAAAAAAAAATTAAAAAAAAAAGAGTCGGACCAACCTAGCCACCCAGGCACCCCTTGTCTATTTGTGGCTCTACCTGATGGGGTCTCTGGTTGAGCCCGAGGGTGCGCTGACAGGCACGCCCTGTTTCCCCATCCGTTCCCTGTGGATGGACACATGGGCTGCTTCTGCGCCGTGGCCGCTGTAAATGATGCTGCTGTGCACACTGGGGCGCGGGCTTCTCTTCGAGCGTTTCCGTTTCCCTCCCGGATGAACCCTCACAATAACCCTATGAGGTAGGCCTTGCTGTGTTTCCACAGTGCCGATGAAGAAACAGAGGCCCGGAGCGTTGCGGTGACTTGGCTATCTGGCCCGGGGTGAGCGATGGAACGCAGCCGGAGTGCAGCAGTGTCTCCCCCGCACGCACACAGGAGACTGCTCTGTAGGCCCAGAGATTTGTTTCTTAGCATATTAAGGTGGGTTTCCAGGCATGGCTGGTGGTGCCCAGGCTGAGTCTTGGGTACTGAGGCCCTTCCTGGGCCCAAGAAGAGGCCCTGCCAAGGCAGCTCCCCGGAGAGACCGTGAGCCCCTGCCTGGGGCCAAATAAGGAAATAACACCGAAGGGGCCTTTGAGCTGCGAGTGGAGTCTGGGTGTGAGTCACCGCTGAGCGATGTGGCCACAGGGTGTCTGACTCAGAGATTCTCCGGCTCTACGGCAAGAATAAGAATCACAAAGGCCACAGCGCAGAGGCAGAGGAGGAGGGTGGGCCATCTCCCTGTCTAACTGATGCAGATGGGGAGCCAAAGCCGGAGCCAAAGGCCCGGTAGCCGCGGGGGTGCCCGGGGCCAGCTCGGGGCCTGGACGCACAGAGCCGTCCACCGGCTGCCCGCTGCCCAGCCAGTGCCCAGCCCCTGTCCCTCTACCTGTGACCCGGGTACGCTGGGGACACCCCTGACTCACACTCAGCAGGGAGTGTCCTGGAGGGATTTCCTTCCGCCCCAGCGGGCCAGGGACTGATCCAAAATGCAAGTCACGTCAAGACAGGAGTGCTCCCTAATGTCCGTTTTGTGATGTGGATTTGAATATAAATCAAAAATCACAAACATGACTGATCAGAGCTATTACCTGAGTACTTTGACAGAACTCCTATACTTTTGCCAGGACACAAACGTTTATATGTCCAGTTCCTGCTGGCCCATCAATGCCTTTCTTTCTTATCCGCCTCCTGATCCTGGCACAGTACTTGACTCACAACAGGTCCGTGGGAAAGGTTATTCACGGAAGGATCACAGACACCAAGCTTACCCAAGGCAAAGCCTGCTGGGATCTTGAGTGTTGGAATCGTGGGCACAGGTGTGGGAATGCAGCTTCGGGTCCCGTGTCCTATTAAAGGGGTCTCCTGATGGAGGTTTTGTTTTTGTTTTTTTTAAAGATTTTATTCATTTATTTGTCAGAGAGAGAGAGAGCACAAGCAGGGGGAGAGGCAGAAGGAGAAGTAGGCTCCCCACTGAGAAGGGAGCCCAACATGGGGGTTCGATCCCAGGACCCCGGGATCATGACCTGAGCTGAAGGCAGATGCTTCACTGACTGAGCCCCCAGGCGCCCTGGTGGAGAGTTCCGAGGAGCTCTGATTTAGTATCTACCAGGACTGTTTCAGAGCTCTGTGTTTAGAGGGGCGCGGGGTATACCATCCCTCTTTCCAGGAGAACCAGAAGATCCCTCCCCGAGGCTGGGGTGCTCACAACTTTTACTCAAGAGAAAGGTGAGAGAAGGCCAAGCTAGCATTTCCTGCCGCCCTCCGCCTCCCACACCTTGGCCGGACGGGTCCATTGCTCAGCTTCCGTTGGTGCAGGGACAGGGGTGGAGAGTCCAGGAAATCTTTGGGGAGTCTGCTTGGGACACACAGCCTAGCCTCCACCCCACATCCACCCCAGGGGCATTTCCAAGCCGTCAAAATACCCAGGGAATTCCCTTGGCCTCTTGAGGATTTGTGAGTGGGGTTGGGGTTGGGTGGTGCTAGTGGTGGTCCTGTGAGGGGGCAAGGGGAGGACCGGGGTGAGGCCAGGAGGTAGGGAGGGCTTGGATCCCACAGGGCCTCATAGGGCAGTGAGGGAGTCACCCAAGGGTCTTGGCTGACTGGGCTGCGTGGAGAGGGCCCCGGGCCACCAGGAATGGCGCACTGAGGGCCTCTTCCCGGGAGCAGAGCTCGTGGCTGGGACTGCCACCTCCCCAGCCCCTCTTCCTTGGGTCCTGCTGGGAAAGGACGGGCTGATGGAAGACCATAGTCCAGGTGGTTCCTCCCAGTTGTCCTCACAATGGAACATAGGCCACAGGCCCACCGGGGAGAAAACACCCCTCGCCACGCTTTTGTGGAGCTGGATGATTTGTCTGAGTCTCGGGGGGGTGGGGTTCTAAAGACCACGGAGACTTCCCGAATGACAAACGTGAGCCTGAGCTGACGTCTCCACCCCTGGGTGCAGCTCTCCTTTGTGAACAGCGGGGCGTGACCTGCCGAGGGAGAGCCCGGGCCTCTTCCGTGCTGTGTTGGCTCCACCATGCGGCAAAACGCAGCATTGCTATTTCGAAGCAAGAAAAACCCCAATGTAGCTGCAGAAAAGGAAATGTCGGCCTCAAGAGGCCTTTGATACTTTTCAGCATAAACAACTAAAATTGGCAAAGTATGTTGAGGGGGCTCTCAGACAACCACAGCTCCAGATTCGAAAGCCCTCTGGCATCAATACTGACCCATCCCTTTATCTCCTTTCTAATCATTCCATCTATCTACCTATCCACCACCCACCTATCCATCCACCCATCCCCCATAAATCCATCCATCCATCCACCCATCCGTCCACCTACCCACCCATCATCCATCCCCACATTCCCCCATCCCCTCATCCATCCATCCATCCCCCCATCCACTCATCCATGCATCCATCCACCCATCCAGCCACCATCCATCCCCCCATCCCCCCATCCATCCATCCGTCCATCCACCCATCCATCCATCCACCCACCCATCCATCCATCCATCATCCCCCATCCACCCATCCATCCATTCATCCATCCACCCATCCAGCCACCATCCATCCACCCATCTATCCATCCACCCACCCATCCATCCATCCACCCATCCATCCACCCACCCATCCAACCATCCACCCATCCATCCATCCATCCACCCATCCATCCAACCACCCATCCATCCACCTACCTACCCATCCATCCATCCATCCATCCATCCATCCACCCATCCATCCACCTACCTACCCATCCATCCATCCATCCATCCATCCACCCATCCATCCATCCACCCATCTATCCGTCCATCCATCCATCATCCATCCATCCATCCATCCATCCACCTACGCACCCATCCATCCATCCACCTACCCATCCATCCATCCATCCATCCACCCATCCATCCATCCACCCATCTATCCATCCATCCACCCATCCATCCATCCATCTATCCATCCACCTATCCATTCATCCATCCATCCATCCATCTACCCATCCATCCATCCATCCATCCATCTATCCATCCACTCACTCATCCATCCATCCATCCATCCACCCACCCATCCCCCATCCCCCATCCATCTACCTACCCATCCATCCATCCACCTACCCATCCATCCATCCATCCATCCACCCATCCATCCATCCACCCATCTATCCATCCATCCACCCATCCATCCATCCATCTATCCATCCACCTATCCATCCATCCATCCATCCATCCATCCATCTACCCATCCATCCATCCATCCATCCATCCATCCATCTATCCATCCACTCACTCATCCATCCATCCATCCATCCACCCATCCATCCCCCATCCCCCATCCATCTACCTACCCATCCATCCATCCACCTACCCACCCATCCATCCATCCATCCACCCACCCATCCATCCCCATCCCCCATCCATCCAACCATCCATCCACCCATCCATCCAACCATCCATCCACCCATCCATCCATCCATCCATCCACCCACCCATCCATCTACCCATTCCCCATCCATCTACCCATCCATCCATCCACCCATCCATCTACCTACCCACCCATCCATCCATCCATCCACCCACCTATGCACCCATCCATCCATCCACCTACCCACCCATCCATCCACCCATCCATCCATCCATCCATCCACGCATCCATCCATCCATCCATATCCCCATCCATCCATCCATCCATCCATCCATCCATCCATCCATCCACCATCCATCAATCCCCATCCACCCAACCATCCACCCATCCATCAACCCCATCCACTCATCCATCCATCCATCCATTCATCCATCCCCCTATCCATCCATCAATCCACCCATCCATCCATCCATCCACCCATCCATCCATTCATCCATCCACCATCCATCCATCCACCTACCCACTCATCCATCCACCTATCCACCCATCCATTATTCCACCTACCAACCCATCTATCCACTCATCTACCCATGCCCCATCCCCCCATCCCCCATCCATCCATCCATCCACCATCCATCCCCCATCCATCCATCCCCATCCCCCCATCCATCCCCCATCCATCCATCCCCATCCACCATCCATCCATCCATCCATCCATCCACCTATTCATCCATCCATCCATCCACCCATCCACCCATCCATCCATCCCCCATCCACCCATCTATCCATGCATCCATGCATGCATGCATCCATCCATCCACCTACCCACCCATCCATCCATCCATCCATCCATCCATCCATCCACCCATCTATCCATCCACCCATCCATCCACCTACCCACCCATCCATCCATCCACCCATCCTCCTATCCATCCATCCATCCATCCATCCATCCATCCATCCATCCATCCACTCATCCATCCATCCATCCACCCATCCACCCATCCATCCACCCATCCATCCATCCATCCATCCCCCATCCACCCATCCATCCATGCATCCATGCATCCATCTCCCCATCCCCCCATCCATCCATCCATCCATCCACCCATCCATCCCCCATTCACCCATCCATCCATTCACCCATCCATCCATCCACCCACCCATCCATCCACCATCTACCATCTCTCTTTCTCTCTCCTATCTGTCAACCCACTCCTAGCACCTGTTCAGTGATTGGTTGATCTGTCCATTCATCCACCATCCGTGTAATTTGTGGGTGGGTGTAGCACTGGGCTTCAGCCATGAACCAGGCACAGGACAGTGCTCACAGAGAATTTAGGCATGTAAATAGGTGACCATGAATAACCCTGATAGTTGCTATGGCGGGAAGCGCACATTAAAAACCCTTACCCAGACTTGGGGAGTCTTGGAAGGCTCCAGGTAGGAAGTCATAACCAAGGGGGGCCCAGAGCTAGTTCAGCTCGTGTGAGGGTGGATGGGCTGATGGGAGGCAGGGAGGAGGCCAGTGAGGAGAGCGGGAGCCAGGACATGTGGCTTGGTGAGCTAGCTGGACAAGTCTGGACCTCGAGAACAGAGCTTCAGCCAACACTTTTAACTTGAGTGTGGCAAACGGGTTGTTGGGGAAGGAGGACAGTCAGGAGGCTGGGTGCCTGCTGGCCCTGGGTGGGACAAATCTCTGTCTTCTCCAGCTAATATGTCCACCCAGGGATTATCTTTTCTTTTGTTTTTAAATGACTCATTCATTCATTCATTCATTCATTCATTTATAAGTAATCTCTACAACCCACATGGAGCTTGAACTCACAACCCCAAGATCAACAGTCATGTTCTCCACCGACTGAGCCAGCCAGGCGTCCCCTGTTTTCTCACTCTTTAGGGAAATGTACTTTTGTTTGATTATTCATCGTTGAATAGCACCCAGACTCTATAAGGTTACACGTTAACATGTAGATTTTTGTCTGCTACTGATGCAGATAATTTCTTTCAGGTAAAAAATAAAAGAACAAGGCCCTCAGCTGAACAAATCAGAGACATACCCCCTCAAATCCCGAAGGTTACAGTTTCCTTGTCCTGTATGACATTAACCAGTTTTGTATATAACGCAGAATTCCTATCTTTATTCGGTGCCTAGAAATTTAATCTAATACTTAATATTTAATTTAAGCAGCTTTACCTTCCTGCTGGTTCTCTCTTAATTAGGTAATTAATTGTAAAAAAAAATTAGGTAAATAAATGCAAGCTCACTTTATATTGATGAAAATGAATAAACGACATAAAATTTTAACTTTTACAAAATTACAGTTTGTTGGGGCACCTGGGTGGCTCAGTCGGTTGAGTGTCTGCCTTCGGCTCAGGTCATGATCTCAGGGTCCTGGGATCGAGCCCCGCATCGGGCTCCCTGCTCAGCGGGGAGCCTGCTTCTCTCTCTGCCTCTATCCCTCCCCCTGCTCATGCACATGGGCGCGTGCTCTCTCTCTCAAATGAAAAAATAATAAAATCTTTAAAAATAGTTATACTTTGTCACGTGAGTTCATATTGACCTTCACTTCCAAATGAAGACCTTGTGGCTTGTTTTGAAGCTCCCCTCTCTGTATTTGTAACGCCCTCCAACATTCTTAATGAGTTTCCTCATTTTCTTGCTCTAAGAATGCACCGAAAGTAGTTTCACGTTGTGAAAATCAAAACTACTGACCAGTGTTCAGTATTTGTTACCAAGGACCAATGGTCCAAATGCCGTGGACAGGGTCGTTTCTCGGATTGGCTCTTCCCCCACGGTCAGGTGCACTCTGAGTCTGAAGCCCGCGTGGGCAGGAAGGCGTGGTGCGCTCCGCTACCCTCAGCCACAGTGTTGGCTACTTTCGCAGGAAAACAGAGCCCATTCTCCACACAAGTTGGTCATGTAAGCAGAAACATCAAATATGCTGGAGCAGAGTGTAAAAAAAAATGTGCTTTGATCTCCTCCCAGGAGCTGTGCATTCAGTTCACTAGTGACTTGTGTTTTTACTGGCCTTTGGCTGATATCTTAATTCCACATTAGTTCTTTCCAGCCCACATTAGTTCTTTCCAGCCCACATGGATGGTATTGGCCCATTTTAATTAACTCCAGATATTTTTCTCTATTTGGAGCGGTGAGCAATTGATAGCACTCCAGAGGGCCCCCCCGATCGTGAGAAGCAGCTCCAGTCTCCAGGACTGGGCCATTCAAAGCCAGTCTTAAACAACGATGTTCCTGAGTGTTCAGTTTTATAGTGCTGTTAGCGTACTTCTGGCGGCAAGGGAATTTTTTTTAAGGACTTCTATAAATGACATCTTCATTTTTAGTGTTTAACACCTGGGTTGTGTGCTATGCGTGCGTTGGTGTCAGGGACAAGATTCTAACAAAGCCAAACTCTGGGCAAAATCTGCAGTTTCCCTTCAGGTCCCTCTCCCCTCCCTCTTAAGGGCATCCCCCTGTTTTCTGTGTCTGTAGCGCCCCTATGATCTGTTCTTACACATTTGAAAATCTTCCATAAAAGCATCTGAAATTCACTCACGTTAAGGTGTAAATAACAGCTGAAGGCACCTCTCTGGCCGACCCCCACGGGACAGGAAAGCTGAGGGCCAGCTCCAGGCGCGTGGGGCTCAGCGCAAACGCAAATGTGGCCACATTCTTCCAAACCTGGGAAAGAAGTGCCATTAAAATATCAAGCTTTTTCTTTTCACGATGCTTTTTACTTAAAAAGAGTAGTAAAGGGTTAGAGTGACATGTGGGGAGCAACATGAACTCACAAATTTTAAAAATATGCTATTTTTGGTGTCATAATTTTGATGATATGATGAATGATAGTACTTTATTTGAATATCTTGATGGACCATAAGATTTTTCTGGCTCACTTTGCTCAAAGTTCACTTATTGAGCCGCGGAAATGTATATTTTCAATCCCATGGGAGGCCCTGGACCATCCACGGCCCCCAAGAGAGGCAGGGTGGGGCCGGACGTCTTTCTGGCCTTGTCTCTCTCAGGCCCTGGGTGCGGCTACTCCCCCTGCTGGGAATTCTCCCTCTCAGCCCCTCAGGGTTCCACTTAGTGGCAGAGCTGCCTCACCTGAGGACACGCCCTTTCCAGGTTGACCCACATCCCTCTTTGTCTTCTGAAGGGAATACTAGCAAACCGGATCCAGCTACATACATGTGAAAATACCACCAAGAATACAAGGTGGGTGGGGGGCATCTGGAGGGCTCACTTGGTGGAGAATCTGACTCTTGATCTCAGGGTTGTGAGTTTGAGCCCCACACTGGGTGTAGAGGTTATTTAAAAAAAGAGTAGAAGGTTGGTTTAATTAACATCAGGGAATCAGGGACTCAATCAGTGGTCAACTGATCTATGTGAACAGAATGATGCATACGGATATAGTACAGGAAGAATGAAAATAAAACAACGGGAAAAGGTCATGTGAACGTTAATGAGAAAGAGGCTGGCAAAACTATTAATAATGGACAAAATAAATTTTAGGGCAAAAAGCATTATTAGAGAGAAAGGGGTCATCTTGTGATGAGAAAGGCTCAGATCAGGAGAACTTTCAAAGGAGAGGAGGTACCCCTGCATTTTTTTGGCTTGGATATTTTAAATCAAACGGCAGAAAAATATCATTTTAATTGAAAATACTTTAGTGTGAGTGTGTATCAGATAAAGATGTGACAAATGTATCTATATAAAAACTAAAATATCTTATACTCAACAAAAATAATAATTTCTTAATATCATATAATACCCCTTTTAAAAAACAGATTTTATTTATTTATTTGAGAGAGAGAGAGAGAGAGAGCACGAGCAGGGGGAGCAGCAGAGACAGAGGGGGGAAGCAGGATCCTCTCTGAGCAGGGAGCCTGATGTGGGACTCGATCCAAGGACCCTGAGATCATGACCTGAGCCAAAGTCATGGGCTTAACTGACTGAGCCACCTAGGTGCCCTACCCATTTTAAAAAATTTAAATTCCAGTACAGTTAACATAACTCTAGTTTTGGGTGTACAATATAGTAATTCATCACTTCCATACGTGACCCAGTGCTCATCACGACAGTGCCCTCCTTTATCCCCAACACCAGTTTCATCTATCCGCCCCCCTTCCCCGCTGCTCCCTCTGGTAACCATCAGTTCTCTATAATTAAGGGTCTATTTCTTGGTTTGTCTCTCCTTTTCCTTCCCTTATGTTTGTTTGTTTTGTTTCTTAAATTCCACATATGAGTGAAACCATATGGTATTTGTCTTTCTCTGACTTACTTTGCTCAGCATAATATTCTCTAGCTCCGTCCATGTTGTAGCAAATGGCATGTAATACTCATCTTATGTTCAGTTTTCCCCAATTGTCTCCAAAATGTCCCAGTTTGTTCAAATTGGGATCCAAAAAAGGCTTATGCATTGTATTTGATTTTTTAAAAAGTTTTTAAGCAATCTTTATACCCAACGTGGGGCTTGAACTCCCAACCCTGAGATCAAGAGTTGCACGCTCCACCAACTGAGCCAGCCAGGAGCCCCAGCATAGTATTTGTTAGGTTTCTTAACTACGTTTAGATCTATAACTGCCTTGCCCTCACTCCCTTTCCCCCCGTGACATTTATTTGTGGAAAAAAGTGTACCATTCGTCTTGTAGAATTTCCACATTTGGGAGCTGGCTGATAGAACCCTTCTGGTGTCATTGGACTTGTGTCTCTAGCTCAGTGGCTTGACTGGGGGAGGTTTTGCCACCCAGGGAACATCTGGGAATGTCTGGGCATTTCCAGTTGCCATGACTACACGGTGCTCCTGGCATCTAATAAGAGGAGGCCAGAGATGCATCCAAACATCCTGTGATGCACAGAACAGCAACCCCAGCAGAGTTACCTGGTCCAAAACGTCAATAGTGCCGATATTGAGAAACCTTTGTAAACCCTTTATTGTCTCTAAATGGCAATTAGATCTAGGGGTTGATCACATTCAAGGTCGTTTCTGAGAAGACGACTGAGCTCCTCACCGGTGGACCTGTGTTTTACACCCTGCTGTCGCGCATGTGAAGGCAGGAGAGTCCCTGCTTGGCAATGGGCAGGCTGGGACTGGGTGTAGACAGTGCCGGCCTGGCCCGCCCACCGTCTCCAGGCTTTATCATCCGTTGGTGACAGATGCTTAGATCCACCATTTCACTGAAGGTTGCAAGATGTTGACTCTTCCAATTCTCTCTCACTCCTTCTCTTATTAGCTGCGATTCTGCCTTATCAACGGTTTACCCTGAAATACAGCCCATATAGGAAAGGCAGGATAAAGGCACGGTTCTTTCCCTTTATCCATTTTCAGAATGCGCCATTTAAACATGGGTTTAAAATACTCTTTATCGGGAAAACCAGCTAGCAGCCACCTTCTGAGGAGCAGAGCGGGAAAGTGTGAGTTACTACAATGTTTCCTCAAGGGCTGCGTTTCCAGGGGTCCCGGAGGCCTGTCGGCATGGG
Organism: Halichoerus grypus; assembly: GCF_964656455.1. Lineage (NCBI taxonomy): Eukaryota > Metazoa > Chordata > Mammalia > Carnivora > Phocidae > Halichoerus > Halichoerus grypus. The sequence continues at coordinate 85,697,242 of NC_135718.1, read as the reverse complement.
ACAGGCCTCCAGGGGGCAGCAGAGACCACCAGCTGCTGTGGCCAGCCCACCCTGGCTCCGGCACCTTCCAGGACCCCTTCCTCCGGAGCTTCCGCTGGCTGGAACCTCAGCTGGGGTGAGAGGCCACACGTGGTCATGGATGCAGGGGGGAGCAGGGGCCGTCCCCGGTGTCCCTGGCCCTCACTCCCTGCGGCTGGAAGGAAAGTGTCTCCCCGCCACACTAGCAGCTGGAGCCCAGTAAGCCTGCGGGGACTCTGTGTCGAGAAAGCAGCCTCCCCCAGTTCAACCCTCCAGGTGCATTCTCCACGTTCTCATGTGGTCCTTTGTCTCTTTAAACGCAGCAATTGCACTTTGGGGCATTTACCCCAAAGATACACATACAGTGATCCGAAGGGGCACCTGCACCCCAATGTTCATAGCAGCAATGTCTGCAATAGCCAAACTGTGGAAGGAGCCCAGATGTCCGTCAACAGATGAAAGGATAAAGAAGAGCTGGTTCAGAGAGGGAGACAAACCATAAGAGACTCTCAATCTCAGGAAACTGAGGGTTGCTGGAGGGGAGGTGGGTGGGGGGATGGGGTAACTGGGTGATGGGCATGAAGGAGGGCACGTGATGTAATGAGCACTGATGAATCATTAAATTCTACCCCTGAAACTAATAATACACTATATGTTAATTAATCGACTTTAAAAAAGTGTCAATATAGTGTCTTGGAAAAACACATGGGCTTTTAGGGAGGGTGGACCTGGGTTCAAATCCTCCTCTGCTACTTAGGAGCCGAGTGATGCAGCTACCCTTCCTCATCTGGGGCACGCGGTGGACAACAGCTGATGCTGCCCAGGGTGGTTGTTGCCCAGACAGGGGAGGGTGCGGCTCGGTGTGTGATGGGAGCGTGTGTGCGTGTGCGTGAATAACCGCGAGGGGTTCCCCTCACCTGCTCCCGGGGGCTCGGCCCGCCTCCAGGACTGATGCTGTGTTCAGCTCAGCAGGAGCCCGTCTCCTCCAGACGAGTGTAGCCGGGTCGAGCACGTAGCGCAGCTGTGCACTGGGCCTCGCAAGTCCTCTGTGTCAGATAAGCAAAGACCCGCGGGAAGAGTGGCTTCTCCAGGGGACTGTGAGGATGGGGCAGCACGGCCGAAATCCGAGTCTACTCTGGGTCCCGGGCTCGTAGGGGCTGCATCAAAGCTACTATTTCTAGATACTTCTAGCCTTCTCCAAGCCCTTTCTAGTTTGTCTTGGTTTCAGTCATACGTGCAAACCTTTTCAGACAACCACACAGGAAATAGGAGCCCTCAGGGTACATGTGCACTTAGATTCCTCTCATTTTGCCCTTGTGGGGCTTGGTTATTTTCTGTCTCCCGCTAATCCAAGGGTGCAAGACAGAAAGCTTGGGTCTAACTCCTATGTTTGGTGAGTTATTTATTCAACACACATGCATTGAGCATCTGTTACGTGTCCAGCGCTGGGCCACAGTGAAGGAGTTTGAGAAACGGGGCAGAGACTCAGGGATGAACAGTGCGGTTTCCGCGTGTGAGGGATTTGACTCAGTGGGACTAGGAAGCAGAGCAATGATTACACTTCAGTGCGATGCACCGGACAATCTCTGCAGCGGGAGCCTTTCTGCGGGGGCGCTGCTGAATCTGGACTGTGAGCCGCGGCCGAGCGGGGAGGGAACAGGTGCTCTGGTTCTGGTTAGATGCAGCTCAGCGGCGCTTTCTCACCATAAGTTCTGCCTGAGGAGCGAGCGATGGGGCCATGCTGGAGTCCGGTGGTGAGGGTCCTGGTGCCGCCCCCAGGAGCGCACAGCGCCCACAGATCTGAGGCTCCAGGGCAGGGTTCCCAGCCGGTATATGCCACCCCCCTCTGCCTGCTGTGGGATTTTGTGTTTAACTGTCACTGTTCAAAACTGGATTGAAGACAATCCTTGATTCATGACACGCTCTCATCATTAGTCCGTGCATGGCTTCCTTTAATTATTTTATTATTAATACTATAACGAACTCCTCTATGTCCCCTACCCCATCCAAGAACAGTATGTAAAACTTATATCTCTATGTACTTTTTCCCCATCCCAGTTCCCCCTCTTGAAGATGGAAAGGACCACCCTTCTGAGCTTTGTGTTTATCTTTCCTTTTTGGTGTGTTTGTTTATTTATTTTTAAACATTTTATTTTTAAGTCATCTCTACACCCAAGGAGGGCTTGAGCTCACCACCCTGAGGTAAGGAGTTGCACGTTCCGTGGACTGCGCCAGCCGGGTGCCCCTGGTGAGTTTTAATTCATATATTTGGATGTATGTGTTTTCCCCCCACATTCGAAGATGCCCCACTAAGATGGGAAGAAGCTTCCAGAAATACAGGTGAGGGTGAATGCGCATCCCTCGGGAGCCGAGCCTGCAGCTTCCTGAGTATATTTCATAGTAAACAATTAAGAAATTCCTCTTACAAAAGGGTCTCAGAGTGACGATGACCATTCAAGAAAGCACGTTGTGTTTACACTTTCACGTGTCACCGAGCACCCTGGAGGACACGGGTCCCCAGTTAGGGCATGGGCTCTGACAGCTGGGGAGCAGCACAACCTCCAACAGCAAAACACGGGGATCCTGCTGCTCACCAGCGCCCATGTGTGAGAATGGGGAGGGCTTCCAGGGCTAGGGGCCGAGCACGGACATCATGCCCGTGTGGCCAATCCCTTAGCCTGGTCGGTGACACAGGGCCTGTGTGCCTGCCTCCAAACGGTGAGCCGGGCCACTTAGATTCTCTCTTGGGACCCTGCACTGAGTAGCACCAGGCTTTATTTGCTAGTTAGTGGTGGGAGCTGCCCTTGACAAGCCCAGAGACAGACTTGGAGCTGGAGAACCCACTGAGCGAGGCCTCCTGCCGACAGCCATGTGAGTGCGCCATCTTGGAAGTGAACCTCCCGCCCCGGTCAGGCCTTCGGTTGACTGCCGCCCCTGCTGACATCAGCCCCAAGAAAGACTCTAAGGCCAGAACTACCCAGCTAAGCTACCCCTGACTTCCTTACCCGCAGAAATGGTAAGATTATAAATGTTAGTTGTCCTAGGCCGTTAAGCTTGGGGTAACTCATTAGCAGCAATATGCTGCTGATTTGTCTCACATTCGGTGGACGCTCACTAGCTCAGCTGGGTTCTTCGCTGCTTGGTGGCCACACCATACGTCTCCTGTGCCCTCGCTAACCTGGGCTCAGAGACGCTATTTCTTACCTCTGCCCTTCAAATCTCCAACACCTGCACCCAGTTCTGGCTCTCAGCCAATGTCCTCAATTCCTACTCCTGTGTGTAAACGTTACCTCTATCAGGAGAGAACGTACCACGGTCCCCCCGTCACATCTCATGTGCACTCCTGCCTTCAGCCCCGAGACAGGGACGGACTGTCTGTGCTCCCAGCTCCGAGCAGCCTCCTGACTCGGCCTCTAGGTCTGAACGCCTCTTGCCCCCTCAAGGACATCCCTTGTGCAATTCTTTCTTCCTCTCCTTTTCTGGAAGGAAAGAGTGTTGACCCGTGTCCAAATGTTACGGTTAGTCACGTAAGTGGAGGTCACGAGGGCCAATGGCCAGTGGTCTCTGCTGAGCGTCTGACCAAGTGATGGGAAGGGAGGCCGGCGGGGAGAACTTGGCTCCACGAGTGTCCCACGTCTCTGACGTTGTAACGAGAAAGGGAGGCAAGGGGCAGGGCTGTGGGGCTGTTTGTATGCTGAAGGAGGAGGTCCAGTGGGAAACGGACGATGCAGGGTAGCCACGGCACCGAGGGTAAGCGGTGCGTGACATCCGGAGCAGGTACACACAGGAGGCCTTCGGGGGCACACCCCCTGCTCCCAGATGCCCCCTCTCACAGCCTCCATCAAGCCCCTAAGCACCTTCAAGTCTCTCGTTCTTCAGGATCCAGCTAGAATGCCACTTCCCCCATGAAGCCTTCCTTATCCCCCATCCCCTCAGAACTGGCCCTGCTTTTCCCACGGCATCAGCGCTCCTCCCAGGCAGGAACGGTGTTTGTTTGTCCTCTTACCCTTCGGCCCAGTGTTTACGCTGCCCAGCAGCTTCGTGGGGTGGAGGGCCTCATGAGTCAGTGGACTTCGTCCTGTCCCAGGTCAGGGCTCCCCGCTGCGGGCAGCGCAGGTCCTGTGTTGTGGCAAGAATGTGGACGTGAACATCACAAGACTTGGGGTCAAGTCTGCCACGTGAGTGATGTGGGCTAGCCTGACAGCCCAGTCTACCTGCAGACCATTTGTGGGTCTCTGATCGGCCGTGGACCTGACGTTCTGTCCAAACAAAGGTGTTTACAGCCTCACTCCGTCATAACGGGTCAGTGGATCGGGGTTGGCTGCTGGGCCTGCCTGGGCCCCTTCCTGCCAGGGACGGGGGCCTGGGGTGTTGTGACCCCCAGACCAGGAGAGGGTGAGCCCGTACTCTGGACCCCACCTCCCGCTTGCTTGGGGCTGGTGCATGGGGCGTGGTCTTCCAGTATGAGGGGGTATTCGCTGTCCTGGGCAGGTGGGGCCTGGGTTTTCCTTAGAGACCGCTAACGAGCGCATGGATCACAGCGGCTCTTCTCCGTCCCAATATTCTCTTTTCTTTTATGTTTTCGATTGAGATGAAATTCACATACTCTAAAACTCGCCCATTGAAAGTACACGATTCTGTGATTCTTGGCACACACGATATGCTGGGCAACCGTCACTGACATCTAGCTCCGGAAAATTTCCAGCACCCCGAAAAGAAACCTCACACCTGTTTGTGGTCAATCCCAGTTCCTCTGTCTGGCTAGTCCCTGCAAACCAGTATCTCCTCCCCGTTTCTATAGATCTGCCTGTTCTGGACGTTTCTCATAACTCAAACCTCAGCAACGCCTGACGTCCGAGTCATCCCTTGCCTGCCTTAGAGTTCCGAGGCAGGGAGGCCCAGGACGCGAATGCTGCCTGCTCTCTCCCTCCCTTTCCCGAAGTTACAGTTGTGCACAACAGCAAGCTCTGCAAACTGTCATTGTCTGAAAAGGACACTCAGGCCTTTGGGTGATTTATGGCCCTTGCGGAGGGGACGACACAGCCTGGGTCCTTCTGTGGATCAAGCCCAGCACTCCGGCTCGGCCGCCTGACTCAGGTGCCATGAGGGGCAATCCTGCCTGGCCTCCCCAGCCTCTGTGAGGGACCCTGGGATGTCTGGGGCGTGAGGCTGTGCAGACATCTGTCCTGGTTGACGGAGCCCCCCGGGCACAGGCTGCTTCGTCCTGGGCGTCCGGCTGGATCATGGGGAGGCGTTCGCTGTCTGTGCGGGAGGGGCTGGTGAGCAGACAGTGCTCCTGACTCCGCGCGCCTTGCTTTCCAGCTCCAGGAACGAAGGTGCAGGTCTGTCTGCCTCGATGAAGGGGGTTTGGTTGTGCAGCATCTGGATGTGACGAGGGGTGATTCAGGCGGGCGGGTGGGAAGGAGGGTGCTCACCCCACAGGGGTCCCTCGTGGAGAACATCACCAGCTGTGCTCACTCTGCTATCGGCAGGAGGAAGGACTTGCTCGCTCCATCAGTCTGACGGGATGTGCCGGGAGGCGCAGGGGAGAAGGGGAGCTGGGTGGAGCAATTCCGTGAGCTCCCCGTCGGTCCACAGATGCCCCTGCCTGACGGTGTGCCGTCTCCAACCCCTGCGTGCTCATTCAGTCCCCACTACAGTCCAGGAGCTTTCAGGGCTCCAGAGATGCAGCGGCGAGCAGAACGCACACACAGGTGTCCTTGTGGAGGTCAGAGCCCGGTGGGTACAGGGGCCGCAAGGGAATGATTGGTCTGCAGGTGCTGAGGCTCACTAGGAGAGCGTGTCACAGCGGGTGGGTTGGGGGGCATCTGGAGAGCCTTCCCGGGGTCCCTCGGTGTGTGAAGGTTGAGCAGGGGGTGCACCCTGCTGAAGCCCACATTCCTGGACCTGAAGGAAAGCCGGGAGTCGGCACTGGAGGGAGGGAAGGGCCCATCTGCCCTCCCAGTGTGTGGGGGGGATGGGCGGGACAGGTGTGGGGGGGATGGGAGGGACAGGTGCGGGGGTGGGGGGTGGGGGAGTGGGGTGAGAGGCACAGACTTCCCGGATGCATGAGTCACCGGGACGGGAAGCGCAGCACAGGAATCACAGGCGACAATATTGTGATGATCGTCGTGCCATGGGGGGGCGACCACGCTCACCGCGGGGAGTGCGACATACAGAATCGTAGAGTCACTCTGTCTACACCTGAAACTGATAGAACGTTGTGTGTCAACTACACTCCAATAGTAAAAATTAACAGAAAAACCACTGATGGGGTCCACATCCTTCCAGGAGACCAGGCCCAGGAATTTGGAGCCACAAGAAAGTCCCAGGTCACATTTCCCTTCTGGGAGGGGAGCCTGTGACTCTGAGCCCCGGGCCTTCCCTTCCGGCCCCATTCCCCAGGAACAGCATCAGCTGACGAGTACTGAGCGCTTCTGAGTAACGCTCACGCTCCAGCTTGTCACTCGCCCAGCCCTGCGAGGCGGGTCCTACTATTATCTTCCATTTTACAGAGGAGAAAATTAAGGGGAAGGGAGGTTGAATGGCCTGCTCAAAGTGACAGAGCTAATTACTGGTGGAGCTGGGACAGAAACTCAAAACCTTCGTTCACACGCGGAGCAGCCTTCTCGGGGGCTCACCCTGATCCGCCGTGTGGATCTCCGGTATCTCCGACTCCCTAGCAGATTTCCTGGAGGGGAAGCAGAACCCCCAGCCCCTCGTCCTCATCCTGCTCAGAGCCACCGCCCCGGGTCGGGGCAGACACCCACCTCAAGCGGCAGGACCGGTCTTCCCACCTCGGCCACTGGGGCCAAAAGCCGGCCTTGCCTGGGGTGGAGATGGCTGCGATCCCAACAGATTTCTTAGGGAGGGGCCCCGTGAGGTTCCCAGCCTCCTAATTGTTTGCTGAAGGGGAAGGTGGGTGAGATTCATTAGCACCTCGGTACATACTTGTGGCGGTGACTCACTTCCCTGATAAAGGTTTACGGCCGCCTGCCCTCCTGGTGGCAGGTGTCGCTCGGACAGTCCAGCGAGGCTCTGCCCTCCCGTCGCCATCTCCCCCGCGGAGCCCATGGCCATGTCAGCCCCGGCGGCCAGAGTAGCCCGGCAGCGGGCGGCAGCCAAAGGTCTTGGCTCCCACCAGAAAGCCGTGAAGTACTTGGGCCAGGACTTCGAGAGCCTGAGGCGGCAATGTTTGGACTCAGGGGTCCTCTTTAAGGACCCGGAGTTCCCCGCATGCCCGTCCGCCCTGGGCTACAAGGATCTGGGACCACACTCCCCCCAAACCCAAGGCATCGTCTGGAAACGGCCCAGGGTAAGTAGCCCGGCCCGTGGCTGAGAGTCACACAGGACGGAGGGCCTTCATGTCTGCCGGCAAACAGCTGAGGGAGAAATCATTCCTCCGGATCCTAAGTTCCTCGGTCCCATATTTCAGAACCCCCCTCCCCCGCCCTCCTTTAAACCCTTTTCAGAGGCAGTGAGGGATAGAGGGAAGAGCACCCCTGGGCTTTGGAAGTGGACAACTTAGGTTCGAACCCCAGCTGGGCCTTCCTTGCATAGCTGATCTCTGTGAGCCTCAGCTTTCTCATCTGTGAAATGGTGCCCAAGGGCAGGGGGTGGGAACCGTCCTCCCCAAACCTCGGCCCATGGCCTCCTGCTCCATGCCCCCGTCACATGATCTGAGCTGCGGGATCCGAGCCCCTCTGCAGGGTGGGTGTGAGACCGTGAGAATCAAGGGCTCTGTCCTGTGTCCAGCACACAAAATGGGTCACAAGGGACCACATTCAGTGGCCCCTGGCCAGGCCCCTTCTGTCTTCTCAACCACGATGGGAAAACCAAGCCGTGGGACCTGTGTTCTCGCTGGTGGTGGCGGAGGGAGCGTGAGGAGAGAAGGGCTCTTCGGCCGTGGTCAGGACCACCGGCCAGCTCCGGTTACCTCTGCCCGGTCGCTGTTCTTCCTGCCCGGTCTGCACACAGTTCCCACGGCCGGAGGGACCCCCCCGCCCTGCTCCCTGCAGCCCGCCACGGCCCACCTTCCCGTACCCTGGAAACCTGTGCGGCTTGTCCAGGGTGTAGGCAAAATCCGGGCCAGGAATCTGTTTCATATTCTCATTTCAAGAGGTGATTCCACGGACAGGTATGTTTTGTGCCGGGGGCTGGCTGCACCCTGGTGGGGACGGTGGTCGGGGAGTCGCGAGGAGCAACTGTGGTCTCGGCTCTGATGGAGACGGTGGGGAGACAGGCGCGTGAATCAAGCACGGACACCCTGGGAAGAAAGACAGAAGTGCTCCACGGGACCAGCCACGAGCCACGGGACCCCGGGGTGTCAGGAGGGTGGGCTCTAGTGGACCTGGAGGACCCCAAGGAGCCTGGGGTGGGGGAGACGGGGATGAGGGGTCCCGCTTGGCCCTAATGAGTTCACTTGCTCCGTTGCGCCCTCCCTCCCCACTCTGTCTCTCTTCTCCTTCCTTCCTTTCCTCTTTCTAATTGTGGTAAAACACACGTAACGTAAGACTTGCCATCGTAACTGGTGTTAAGTGGGCATCAAGAACATGGACACTGCTGTAGCCATCCCACCAGCACCTCCAGAGCATTGCTCATCTTGCAAAATGGAGCCTCTGTCCTCACTCAACGCCGGCCCCCGCCCCTTGCTCCCTAACTCCTGGGGCCACCGCTCAACTTTCCGTCTCCGTGAGTGTGGCCGCTCCAGGGAGTCCCACAGTATTTATCTCACTCATCACGATGCCCTCCAGGTTCATCCACGGGGTAGCGGGTGCCCGATGTCCTTCCTTTCTAAGGCTGAAGATGATTCTGTTGTATGCGTACACCATGTGCTTCGTAATCCATTCGTTAATCGAGGGACATTTGGGTTGCTTCCACCTTTTGGTTCTTACGGATCATGCTTTTATGAATACGCTGTTCAAATATCTCTTTGAGACCATGCGTTCAATTCTTTGGGCTGTATACTCAGAAGTGGAGTCACTAGATCACTTGGTGATTCTATTTTTGATATTTTTTAAAGAAACAAAGTGTACTTTTTAAAGTTTCTTTTTAAAGAAAGTTTTTATTTAAGTTCCAGTTATCATACGGTGTTATACTAGTTTCAGGTGTACTGTGTAGTGATTCACGACCCGGTGCTCATCACGACAGGTGCACCCCTTCATCCCCATCACCTGTTTCCCCATCCCCCACCCCCTCCCCTCTGGTGACCAGCAGTGTGTTCTCTTGGTTGGCCTCTCTCTCTTTTTTCCCTTTGCTTGTTTGTTGCGTTTCTTAAATTCCACGTATGAGTGAAATCATAACGCTATTGGTCTTTCTCTGATCGACTTATGTCACTTACCATTATACTCTCTAGCCCCATCCGAGTCGTTGCACTGGCAAGATTTCTTTCTTTTTCATAGCTGAGTAATATTCTGTTGTGTGTGATACACATACCACATCTTTATCTATTCATCAATACATGGACCCTTGGCTGCTTCCATATCTTGGTTATTGTAGATAATGCTATAGATAAACCATCAGGGTGCACGTATTTCTTGAATTAGGATTTTTGTATTCTTTGGGTAAATACCCAGCAGTGCTTTTACTGGATTGTAGGGTAGCTCTATTTTTAACTTTTTGAGGAGCCTCCATACTGTTGTCCAGAGTGGCTGCACCAGTTTGCATTCCCACCAGCCGCGCACGAGGGTTCCTTTTTCTCGTCCACGTCCTCGCCAACACCTGTTGTTTCCCGATTTGCTAATTTTAGCCATTCTGACCTGTGTGAGGTAGTGTCTTATCGTGGTTTTGATTTGCGTTTCCCTGCTGATCAGTGATGTTAAGCATCTTTTCATGCGTCTGTTGGCCATCTGGATGTCTTCTTTGGGCAACTGTCTGTTTGAGTCATTTGCTTGTGTTTAAACTGGGTTCTTGGCTCTTCTGTTTCACTGGCTGAATTTCAGGGAGACACCTGACTATGTCGGTCTCAGGGGCTTCACACCAGCGGCTCTGATGACCCTGCTTCCCGCAAAGGCATTGACTTTTACCTGCCTTTAGGGGAAAGCAGATGGGATTGGCTAAACATCCATGTATAGATGCGTTCGCCCTCTTGATGATAGATGAAGCTTGCTACTTAGATCTGTTTTCCGAAATCATAAAATTTGGCATTCTGCCACTTCCAGGTGTTTTTGCCTATTTTTGGCCTATTTTTTCTAAAGATTAAAAAAAACTTGTTTGAGAGAGAGGGAGTGCCAGCACAAGTAGGGGGAGTGGGGGAGAGAAGCAGGCTCCCCGCGGAGCAGGGAGCCCGATGCGAGGCTCCATCCCAGGACCCCGGGACCATGACCTGAGCTGAAGGCAGGTGCTTAACTGGCTGAGCCACCCAGGTGCCCCTATTTTTTTTGCCTATTTTTAAGCTGCTAAACGGAAGGTCTGCTTGGGCTCTTGTTCTAAAGGTTGAAGACAGGCTTGCCCAGATTGAAGATCTCAGGGTCAAGTTTGGGTTCTCATGACTCTACGGTGATTTTCCCCGTAGCATTGGGCAAGAGCGGCAGTGCTTCGGCAGACGCCATGGAGGCGTGCGAGACCAGGGGAGCTCTCCGCAGAGCCCCCATGTGCTCTCCTTTCTCCCTTCCCCGACCCCCCGCGTCCCTGCCCAGCCTGGGCCTGTGGTGTGAGGGCTGCCCGGCGTGCGTGGGCCCGAGTGGATGAGACTCTTCTCTGTGCGTTTCTGTCAGTGAGCAGTTTGTTGATCTTCAGGAGAAATGCAGAGCCGGGAGCGAGGTGAAGTCAGCTGCACCGTAAGGACCCAGGAAGTGGCCAGCCCAGGTTAAGGGAGATGTGGAGGGTGTGACTGCTGAGAGATTAGGGTTCAGATAAGGGGACAGGCCTCCCTCCGGGGCTGCCGCCCTTCCTCCAGCAGCTGCCTCTGGACTATGAATTGGGGGTTTTCAGTTCAGCCGTATTTGTGTGCAGGTCGTGGGCAGATGTGGGCGCAGAGGCTTCGAGGAGCTCTCTCTAGTCGGAGGGAGACAGCAGGAGGGCTGTTACGCAGCCCGTGGCTGCGAGTCTGGGTTCGGGTGTCAGGTGATTGGGATTCTGGTCCCTTTGGTGCCGTTCACTGGCCCTGTGATGGGGGTGAGTTCCTGACCTCCCCAGGACTCAGTTCCCTCCCCTGTAAAAGGGCAATAATGACGTTACTTACCTCGCGGGGTTTAGCATGGCGCCTGGCACGTCACCGAGCTCAGGACTCTCTGTTATTCATGTCAGAGGGTGAAGCTCACACACGACGAAATGCAGGGGAGCTCAGGGGAGCAAGCACTTGCACCTGACCGTGGAATCGAGGCCGGTTAACTACGCGGACATGCGGACATTCGAGCAGGGCCGGAAGGAGCGGGGCAGGAGGGCCCAGGCGGGCCGTGCGTGCGTGTCCAGGGCAAGCACGGCCCGAGGAAGGTGGTAGTCCCTGGTGATGAGAGAGCCAGCACCAGGGAGACCGAGCTGAGGCGGGAAGCTCCAACGGGGCCGGGCCCTGGAGGGGCAGGCTGCTGGACCGTGACGTGGCTGTAACCCGTGGCGATGGTGACCACGGTGGCGGCAGCATGGGGCATCCCGCAGCGCCGGGCCAGAGCTTCTGGATCGGCCCCGGGGAGCGCAGCCACTGCCCCGCGGTGCCCGGGGCTCCCCGTGCCCTGCGTCGGGCTGATTCCGGCCCGAGTAATTTGTGTCTGTGGTGTGGCAGTGAACGCGGTTACTGAGAAGACACGAGCTTGTTCCGAAGGACGAAGGGTAGGGCATGGGAGGCCGCCTCCCCACACCGCTCTGCCTGCCACTTTACCCCGCCTCTGCCACCCGAGGGCCGCGGTGATGGGGAGGACTCTGCGATGGCTCGCATGGCCTGTGAGCCGCCGCGCTTCCCCTCTGCCTGTAGACCACCCCGCGCCCTTCTGCCCATAAGCCACGAAATCGCCGTGGGCCCGTGAGAACCGCTCCGTCTCCCACACTGGGCGCAAGATGTTAGCAGGACATGTGGACCCATTAGCTCTGAGTCGCTGCAGCCGACACCCCGTGAGCTGCGTGGCCCACGAGGTTGGCTTGCGCGGCTCAGGGGAGCCATCGGGGTTGTCATACTCCGCGGCTGGTGGTTGAAGCCGGGTTTGGGCGATGCCCCAGGAGGGCATCGTGGTGTTGCTGCAGGAAGGGGGATCGTTCAGAGCGTTGAGGACCCCGGCGGCGGGGGCTCCCTGACTCGGACGGGCGAGCAGAGCAGAGCAAGGAGAAGATGACGGAGGAGGAGTATGTAGAAACGTGAGGACACGGTCAAGGGCGAGGAGGGATGCAGAAACCCAGAGAGGAGAGCTCCAGGAGGGGCGAGGGGGAGGGAGCAGTCAGCACCTGGGGCAACGGCGCCCCTTCTGTGGTTACTGGCCAAGGGGAAAGCCAGATTTCAGGATGAGTGGGTGGTGGGAGGGGACGATATTTTAAGAGGGTTTTTAAGGAGCAAGATTCTGAGACCCGTTCGGCGCCTTCTCTTCCCTTCCTTCTCAACGAAGCAGCATCTTCTTTTTTATTTTATTTTATTTTATTTATTTATTTGACAGAGAGAGACACAGCGAGAGAGGGAACACAAGCAGGGGGAGTGGGAGAGGGAGAAGCAGGCTTCCCACTGAGCAGGGAGCCCGATGCGGGGCTCGATCCCAGGACCTTGGGATCATGACCTGAGCCGAAGGCAGACGCTTAACGACTGAACCACCCAGGCGCCCCCAAAGCAGCATCTTCTTTTTCAAATGAAATTTAATGTGATTTTTTGTCCCTCCCTTTTTTAAAAAAGATTTTATTTGTTTATTTGACCCAGAGAGAGAGAGAGGGAGAGAGAGACTGAGCACAAGCAGGGGGAGGGGCAGAGGGAGAGGGAGAGGGAGAAGGAGACTCCCCACTGAGCAGAGAGCCTGATGCGGGACTCGATTCCAGGATCCCGGGATCATGACCGGAGCCGAAGGCAGACGCTTCACCGACCGAACCACCAGGCATCCTGTCCCTCCCTTTTTATTTTTTTTTTTTAAAGATTTTATTTATTTATTTGACAGAGAGACACAGCGAGAGAGGGAACACAAGCAGGGGGAGTGGGAGAGGGAGAAGCAGGCTTCCCGCAGAGCAGGGAGCCAGACGTGGGGCTCGATCCCAGGACCCTGGGATCATGACCTGAGCCGAAGGCAGACGCTTAACGACTGAGCCACCCAGGCGCCCCGTGTCCCTCCCTTTTTAATTATTAATTTTCCAAATCTCTCCACCTTCCGAATTTGCAGCTTTGAGAACACCTAGCTTGGCTGATGCCAGGTCTCTGTCTAAATTTGGGAGATCGCAGAAGCAGGAAACAAATAAGATGGAAGGTCGGCCCCCCAGAGGGCTGGTGAAGAGCTAGCAGAACTTACGAGGAAATTCTAAGGCTCACTCTGCTAGGAAAGAATGTACAAGACATTTGTGATAAAAACAGGTGTATGTGTCGATGTGCTTTTATGTGAACAGACAGTTTCTGGAAGAATACATAGGAAATGTGAACAGCGAGGAATCTGAATGCAAGAGATTTCTGTTTTACGGCATTATTTACTTAGACTTTTTAAAAACTTATGTGCATATATTACTTTTTCAACAAAACACAAGTGAATGAATTTTTTTAATATTTGGAAGAAAGGAAAGCCAGCCCAAAGGCGCTGTTTCTGCCTACTTAGGCAGGAGCTGGTGACGTTGTGCAGGGAGGGCTGTGGGGCTGCCACTGCAGGACCTGGTTTCCGGCGCCAGCCCGGCTGTCTGCTTCCCTGTGTGTTCTGATGCACCTGCAGTCAGTCACGCCCAGGGGCCCCTTTGCCTCTGACCATCTGCCTGGCTAGCCGGACCCCCTGTCCTTCTGCTCCTAGACCCTAGGGCCTTTCTAACGGATGGGCGGGCGTTCTCTTCCATCCAGAGAGCCTTCCAGACGCACCCTGTCCCGGGCATTTCTCACGTTCCCCCTTCGTGCACGAGCCCGCACCTGTTCTCATGCGCTCAGCTTTTCTCCGACTTTTCCGTGAAGCTCAGTCCGGGTTTCCCACGCAGGCTGGACGCACCTCGAGTGTGAGGACCGTCTCCTTCTTCCTTTCCCCACGTTGCCCTCGTGCCTGCCCGCCCTGTGCAGTGGTGTGTGCGTGCACGGGGTGGGCGCCCGGCAATCCTGCTGGCTAAACAGGGAAGACAGTGCCTCGCTGGGCCCCAGCGGCGCCCCAGGGCCGGTGCCACCCTGACGGGAGGGAGTGGAGGGAGCACGCGTCAGCTGCGGAACACGCCCAACACCTCCGCGTCTCCGTCAGCTCCTGGGGCCATCGGCACGTCTCCGGGCAGTTAATGAGCGTGCACAGCACTTAGTTAGCGTGTGGAACATTGATCTAATCCTCTTTGTGCAAATAGGGGTGTTGTCTGAGAGTGAGGTCATATTGCAGCACATTAGCGCCTCGGCTTCTGCCCTTCTCCCACCACCGTTCACACCCACCTCCACGCAGCACAGACGCTGGTGGACGGCGGGGAGGCAGGCTGCGGCTGCTGCCCTGTACCCCTGCCCTGCATCCCTGCTCTGCACCCCTGTCCTGCACCCCCGCTCTGCATCCCCGCCCTGCACTCCTGCCCTGCACCCCTGCCCTGCATCCCTGCCCTGCATCTCTGCCCTGCACCCTGCCTTGCACCCCTGTCCTGCACGCCCTGCACCCCTGCCCTGCACCCCTGCCCTGCATCCCCGCCCTGCACCCCCACCCTGCACCCCTGCCCTGCATCCCCGCCCTGCATCTCTGCTCTGCATCCCCACCCTGCACCCCTGCCCTGCACCCCTGCCCTGCATGCCCTGCACCCCTGTCCTGCACCCCCACCCTGCACCCCTGCCCTGCATGCCCTGCACCCCTGCCCTGCACCCCCACCCTGCACCCCTGCCCTGCATGCCCTGCACCCCTGCCCTGGATCCCCGCCCTGCATCCCTGCTCTGCATCCCTGCTCTGCACCCCTGCCCTGCACCCCCTGCACCCCCGCCCTGCACGCCTGCCCTGCAGCCCTGCCCTGCACCCCTGCCCTGCACGCCCTGCACCCCTGCCCTGCACGCCCTGCACCCCTGCCCTGCACCTCCGCCCTGCACCCCCGCCCTGCACCCCTGCCTGCACACCCCGCCACATCCTCCTTCGCTGGGCTGCAGAGTCCTCAGCAGCAGTGCGAGGGGCGTGCAGTAGGTGGCCTGGCCTCCTCCCGGCTCCGCTCTGACCCTGGAGCTCCCTGACCCTGGCTACCACAAGCGCTGGCCATCTTGTGACTCATGCTTTGTCCTACTTGCTTTCAGGAATTGTGTCCCAGCCCCCAGTTTATCGTGGGCGGAGCCACACGCACAGACATCTGTCAGGGGAGTCTAGGTGAGTAACCGACTATTTGGGGCGAGGGCGGCTGTGTGTGTAACGAGTAAAGGGACTTGACATCACATCTGCGGTGTTTTGTGTGGGTCTGTGCTCCTCGCATGGGTCTGTGATGCTAGAACTGTGGCTCCCCTGGGGAGATCTCTGCAGGCCACCAAACCCCTTCCACACAGGAGTAACGGGCCAGGATTGTAGGCACACGTGGACAGTGGGCTGTGTGGTGCTTTGACAGTCGTTGCCTGTAAGTGGGCACAATTCGCCGGATGGAGTGGCCATGTCCACATGACTGTGGGCTGTCCCAGCAGATGCTTTAAAATGAGTGAGAAAACAAGAATCCCATCTTCCAGTCGAGCTCTCTTTCAGAGCCGGGCACCCCCTCCCGGGACGGCGGCAAAACCACACTTGGAGACGCAGGTACCTGGGAAACAGTCCTGCCTGTGAAGATCAGCAAAGCAAACAGAAGATCCGCATCCACACAGACCTGAAACCCCTTTCCTTTCAGGAAGGTGCCCTCCTTCCTTTTCCTTCTCTTCAGCCTGCTGGAAGCCTTTATGAATCCGAAATTCACGGGCATTTAATTTCAAATGCTTCCCATGTCCTGGCCTTAAGGAGTGTAGCTAGCCGACATGCCCTCGGCCGGAGCTCGTGGAGCGGGAGTGCAGAGCTGTGGGAATGGTCCAGGCGTCCCTCACGGGTGTGCACCCACTGCCCAGAGCCGCGGCCTCTGTGCCCCAAGCCCTTGTGCCATTCGAGCCATTTGTGTGGTGGCTCAGGGTGGGGGGAGTGGGGGCAGTGTCCTGCCCCTTCTCCTTCTGCCTTTTTACTTGGAGCTCAGTGTTTAACCTAATTAGCATGTGTCTCTGGAAACAGAGCTCTGAATGTACGCCTTTAACAGCTTCTCGTTACAGATGTTTTAACTTCAGAAAAGCTATTTAGTAAGTGCCTTTTAATTGTCGGCTTGAGTAGAGGTTCCCTTGAATAGTTTTGAGCAAGTAGAGAAGTGGGCTTCCGGAGGAGGCCTGGGCGTTGTCGTGGCGAGTGCGTGCAGCCGGCTGGGCACAAATGGACCCAACCGCTCTCTGAATCCAGCTCGTGGGAAGGAAGTGGGGCCGCCAGCAGGTGCCCCGAGGTGCGCCCAGCGCACAGTGGCTTTGCGTGAACGGAGCAGAAGGGGGCTGAGGGCCTGGAGCGAGGGTCAACAGGTGGAAAGGTGGCTGCCCCTGGGTGCGGGGGGGCCGAGTCAAAGCAGCCGAGAGCCAGCCGGGCCGCCCCACGTGGTGGGTGGAGGCTCCCCATCAGAGAGCAGTGCCAGGTGCCGCTCGGGGAGCGGGCGCACCGCCAACAACATGTGTTCAGAACTTTAGAGTCTGACACCACACAGTGGGGTCTACTCCGGATTTAAAACATTTTTATTACTCTTGCTTACAGTTATTTTATTACTATTTTGAATACACGGGTTAAAACACTTGGAAGTTGCGCCGTGACGAGTCCGCTTCCCGCCTCTCTCCTCCCGTGCTCGCTGCCCTGTGACCGTTTTCTGTTCTTCTAGCAAATTCAAGCAAATCCAAATTCTTGTTTTTTTCGATGCTTTCTTGCATTGGAGGTAGCAGACCGTGGACTCTGCTGGGCACCTGTTTGTTCTTATTCCTCTTAACAAAGACGTGTCTCTGTGTCTCGTGGGTGGAGCCTGGGCAGAGGGCAGAGGGGCGTCCGAGGGATGGAGGCTGGCCACCGGGGAGGCCGGGGCTGTGGTGCAGGGCCCTGGGAACCCAGGCCAGCTGCTGTCCCCAGGGTCGGAAATGTCTAGCTCTGCCTCTGCAGGGGTGCCGGCAGGGGTGAGGGCTGGCGCTGGCATGGTTTGGAGGGAAGGAAGAGTGGTATAACTACGGGGCTCGGAGGGCCTGTAGGAGGTCAGGAGGTCACCCTGGCATGGAGCGGGCGGAGGCTGGGGGTGCTGCTGAACATCCCACAACGCTTGGGACAGCCCAGCATCATGCGGCTCGAGCATCAGCGGGTTTGAGAGATCCTGTTGTAGCTGGACCCACTCATGTCCCAGGGGCCCGAGGGCTAAGGCAGTAAGAAGCTCTAGGTCCAAATCTGGTTCTGGTCTTACCGGCTGTTTTCTCTCCCGCTTGGCGCAATTGATTGCACAAGGACTAAGTCCTAAGATCTTCTCACTAGTCGTCAAGATACGAGTTTCCCAATCCCTCCGACACTTTCATAGGGATGAGGTTTCCTTCACTTGGCACTGCAGGCTGGGGTCCGTGAGACGTCTGTGGCCCAACGCCCGCCTCCTCAGTGTAGCCAGCTAGCTGGGGGTGTCGGCAAAGCCGGAGGACCCACAAGTGCGTGTGTTTTAACCGCGGCCAGAGGCAGGATGAACCGGGAGGCCGGAAGGCGCGCTGTGGGGGTGGGGAGTAGGGGGGGAGGCCCCTGGGATGGCTTGGTGTGATGTCAGAGCTGAACGGCGCCTGCTTGTGAACTCTGAGCCGGCAGAGGAGGCCTCCTCCGCCATCAAATGCCGAAGGTGGATTTTTACAAACAAGCCCATGTGAGCAGGTCAGCATCTGCGTCAGGGTCAGACGTGAGGTTGGTCGGCACAGCCTTGCTTGCTCCCCTGGTTTGTTCTCTGCCCGCCGCCCGACTCCCGCTGACTGCGAGGGGGAGGGAAACACAAGCCAGCCAATCACAGGTGTTTCCACCTGTCTCCGAAAGGTTCCCATCTCTTTTGGATAAACGTTCCTCATCCAATCGCCTTTTTTGGGTGGTTTCTTGCTTCTTTAAGGCCGGCCCATCTCCAGCCTCCCCACGACGGCACCCAGATGTGAGGAAGGCCAGAGAACCCTTGGGTGACCCCAGAGGGTGTCCTGGATCCCACTCAGTTCTGACGCACTGTCTGCCCAGACAGGGTGAGAACCCCACAGGTTAGGGGCTCAGCCCCACGAGACTGTCCCCCCACACCTCAGACCTCAGGCTCCTGTTCCCATTGTCACCTGGGCTTCTGACCCATCAGCTGTAGACGGAGGGCCCCCAGAGCTCAGAGCATGGGTTCCTATAAGAGATACAGCTCAGGAACTGCCAGATGGAGGAGAGGCATGGGGTGAGGTCTGGGGAAGGGGCTTCCATGCTCCCTTCGGGGCGCTGATCTCCCCAAATCTGCACACGTGCACCAGGCTGGAAGCCTCTGGGTATTTATGGAGGCTTCATGACAGAGGCTTGATAGACGAAATCACTGGTTCTGGTGATGGGCTCCCGGGTCAGGGGGTGGGGGTGGCTCTGAAAGCTCCAGCCCACTCATCCTGGGGTTGGTTCCCCTGGCAACCAGTTGGGTCACCTAGGGGCTTTCCAAAGCCACCTCGTTAACATAACAAAAGAACTGTGCTTTCTCCCACTGCGTAGAAAGCAGCCTAGGGTTTCAGGAGCTCTGAGCCCAGAAACAGGTCTAAGACCCAGCCTGCATTTGTTATTATAAATCACAGCGTCCCTGGCTGGCTGGTGCTGGTGCCAGAGCTGTCCCCGGGGTCCTGGCTGGCCCCAGGGGGGTGCGACTATGCAGGGTCAGGCCCATTCTCCCCCCGGGGGCTCCCAGGTCCGACCCTGAAGCCACCACAGCTCCGGGTGGGATGGACCTGCCCCGTTCTCCCTGTCCCGGGCGGCTGCCATCTCCCCTCCTCTCTGCCTCCAGGCCCTGTGCCGCCACCCTCTTTGCTGCTGCCAGTCATCCTGCTCCCGGGGTCCCCGAGAATGCCCTCTGCTTTGGCTTCATCTTCACCCTATCTGCGGCTTTACTGTTCTTCCTGCTCCTGCCACTCATCAGCCTCACGAAGGGACTACTGCAGAAGTCCCAGCACCTGACCTCTTCTCTGTCCCTGCTCCCCTCCCCTGTCCTTCTGCTGGTGGCCCAGGGGCAACTCTACTTCTCCTTGCTGTTTGGGAAGTGCCCATAAGCTGGAGCCTGAGCTCTTGCTACCTACGGTTTATAATAACATTAGGTGTTCAGACCTAAAGGGAATTTCTGATTTAGCCCTTTCTATTCTAACAAAGCCTGACTCAGGATGACTGTCTCTTGGTGGACTTAAAACCAGAGTCCCTCATTGTTAGGTTTGGGGTCTGTTTACTGGAAGCCCCGAGGCCTATGGGTGGAAGGGGTGGAGGGCTCTAGGGGATCATTATTTAAGTGGAATTAAAAAATCACTTTTTTGTTTTAATAACTATTAAACCCATTGTATGTATAACCTGAGTAAGGAGTAGAAAAAACAAAGCTCAGGTGGTTCCCCGACTTCCCCTGAGGTCAGTGACCCAGGACCCCCCCATTCTAGCTCCGTGGTTAGTCCAAACTCTAACCTATGGACAGATCTTTTTTTTTTTTTTTTAAAGATTTTATTTATTTATTTGACAGAGAGAGACAGTGAGAGCAGGAACACAAGCAGGGGGAGTGGGAGAGGGAGAAGCAGGCTTCCCGCGGAGCAGGGAGCCCGATGCGGGGCTCGATCCCAGGACCCTGGGACCATGACCTGAGCCGAAGGCAGACACTTAACGACTGAGCCACCCAGGTGCCCCCCATGGACAGATCTTGCTGGAAGGTGGCCGCAAGGAGGGACTTGTCCATCAAAATTTTTCCCAGGTTTTCCACCCACCTTATTCTTGGCTGCTTCTGGAAATTAAAACTATGGTCTAAGGTCAAAGCCGCGTCCCAACGGAGAAGAACCCAGTGAACATGCCACAGGCTTCCAGGCAGGTCCCCAGACAAGTTCCTGAAATGTTCTGAGCAGAATAGATGTCCATCCTCCCAAGAGGACTCTTTGAAGGGGCACTGCTGACTTGGATGTATTCCTGTCCCGATAATCCTCACACACCTGACACAGCCCCTGGCAGGAATCCAAACCCCTGCGTAGCCGCCGCCCCTGCTCGGAGCCCTGCACTTGCCGCGGGTGCCAGGAGGACCTGCGAGATGTCACGAGTGAGGCAGATGAAAAGAAAATTAAGCTCCTCCAGCTGGGCAGCCCCGTTTGATGTCAGCAACTGAGGGTTGCGTAGTTTCCATGCCTTGAATTGTAATGTGTGAGGAGTGCTCTAGGTGGGCTGATGGAGGCACTGAGCCAGGAGCAAGAATGTTGGAGGGGCCGCGAGGACACGTGTGTCACAGGGGGCTGCGGGGCGGTCACCCTGTCAGCTCCCCTGGGACCTGTGCTGGGAACCTCCCTCATCATCTCCCCCATCCCCAGATGCTGGCGGAGGTGGGAACCGTCAGGCCTAGTGCGTGTCTTCTTGGGCTCCCTGTTCCCACAGACCAGGGAGACTCAGGAGCAAACAGGCAGGGGTCACTGGGGGCTTGCCTAAGAACAAACTGTAATCCATCGAGTCATTCAGACACTTGCTGTTCATCAAGCGTTTATTGGGCCCCTACTGTGTGTCAGCTGCCTGCTGGGGATGCCAGGAATCCACAACCTGGCTGGCTGGAGGGCCCCAGGGAGGGTGCTGGGGGGCCCTGGGAGGGCACTGGAACCCCGGGAGGTCACTGGGGCCCCAGGAGGTCGCTGGGGTCCTGGGAGGGCGCTGGAGCCCTGAGGAGGGCATTGGGGCCCAGGGAGGGCACTGGAACCCCAGGAGGTCACTGGAGTGCCCCAGGAAGTCACTGGGGCCCTGGGAGGGCGCTGGGGGGCCCCGGGAGGGCGCTGGAGCCTTGGGAGATCACTGGAGTGCTCTGGGAGGGCACTGGAATCCCGGGAGGTTACTGGGGCCCCAGGAGGGCGCTGGGCCCCTGGGGAGGGTGCTGGGGGCTCCGGGAGGGTACTGGGCCCCCGGGGAGGGTGCTGGGGGGCTCCGGGAGGGCGCTGGGGCTCCGGGAGGGTGCTGGGCCCCCGAGGAGGGTGCTGGGGGGCCCCGGGAGGTTACTGGGGCCCCAGGAGGGCGCTGGGCCCCCGGGGCGGGTGCTGGGGGGCTCCGGGAGGGCACTGGGGCTCCGGGAGGGCACTGGAACCGTGGGAGGTCACAGGGCCCCGGGAGGGAGGCGGGGTCGCCGCAGCTCCACCGAGTAGCTGATGTGCAAGCAGGTGCTGTGACCCGAGGTGGCTTGTGATCGGTGTGCAGAACTTAGATTCGGTCTTCAGGAAACAGAAACAGAGTGACTCGTGGCCGGAGAGAAGGGGAGGGGAGAGGCCACAGGTGGCAGGGCCATGAGGACTTGTCAGGGGAGGGAACAAAGCAGCCCTGCCCGGCGGGAAAGGCCAGGGCAGGTGCATCTGAGTTTTCCTGGAGGGCAGGTTCTTGGTGGGCGCAACGGAGGAAAGCTGGACACGTGGGTGGGATCCGTATCGTCCTCTGTCCTTGCATCCTCCACCCCAGCCATCGGTGGTTAGAGGTAAAACGGTCAGTGTCCGGGGACAAAGGAGGGAGCAGGGAACTTCCCGTCCGGAGGACAGGACTTGGAGTGAAGCAGCGGGAGACGCCGTGACCTTCAGACACAGGAGGACGCGGCGCATCTGACGCGGGAGGGCAGCGGTGACACAGGCTGGGCTGAGCGGGACACTGAGGTCAGACAGGGCAGGGACGTGCGCCCGCCTGACCAGTGTGTCCCTGTGACCCGGTGCAGGTGACTGCTGGCTGCTGGCCGCCCTGGCCTCCCTGACCCTGAATGGAGAGCTGCTTCGCCGCGTGGTCCCGGGGGGCCAGGATTTCCAGCAGAACTATGCGGGGATCTTCCGTTTTCAGGTACTGTGCTCATGGCCCTGGACACCACGGGTGACCCTGCGGCTACATGGGGTTCGGGATGCAGTCAAAAATCTGTGTGTCACTTTGGACTCCCCCAAATCTTCACCCCTGATGGCCAGCAGTTGACCTGAAGCCTTCCCGAGAATACAGTCGACCCACACACGTTTCGTATGTCAAGTGTATTATATGCTGTGTTCTTAGCATAGAGTAAGTCAGAGAAAAGAAAATGTCGGTAAGAATAAGGAAGAGGACACACATTTCAGGACTGTGCTCTACTTATCAGCAGGCACTCACTGTTCAGAACGTGTTGTTCGGGGGTTCTTCCCATGCCCTTGGGTCCTACCCCACATCCCCGAACCAGAGACCCAGCAGCCCTCGTCCAGCGGTCCTTGCAGGGGAGCCAGACGCTCCCCTGGTCTGAGAACTGCCGCTCCCATGCACCCTGCCCTCCCTGGCCCTGCGGCCTTGACGAGGAAAGGGGTCCCGAGGTCCCGAGGTCCCGAGGCGTGGGACCCACGCGGGCGCGTCTGCTCCTCACTGACACGCCGGACGCCACATGTCCTGTATTCTCTGGCCTCTCCTGTGAGCGTGGACGGAAGACGCAGAGCCTGCTCTCAGGGGGCTCGGAGCTCGTCCCTCGGCACAGGGTGCTGTCTGAGGGGCCTCTGCCCCGTGTCCCCTGCCCTGCAGTTCTGGCAGTACGGCGAGTGGGTGGAGGTGGTCGTGGACGACAGGCTGCCCACCAAGGATGGGGAGCTACTCTTCCTGCACTCGGAGACGGGCAGCGAGTTCTGGGGAGCGCTGCTGGAGAAGGCCTACGCCAAGTGAGTACGCGGTTCGGGGCTGGGAGACCCCCGTGTCTCCGGAGGACCGCACCCACCCCGCCCCGAACTCGGGGTGCCGCGCCGAGTCCTCCCCAGCACCTGGACGCTGGGGCCAGGAGCTCTCGGCTCAGCACTGCCCCCATGAGGGTGTGGATCAGAGGGGTGGGGGGCAAGATCTGCAGAGTCTTGGTGCCTCCACCTTCTCCTTCAAATTCCAAGGTCAGTTCCTAGGTCAAGGTGAATTTATTAAAGAATGATGAAGAGGAAGGGACAGGTGCACTTTGATGCCAGTCCTCACCCCCCTTCCTGCTGGCGTTCCACGTGGGAACCTTCTTTGTGGGTTCTCCTGATGCATGTCACTTACCCTGTCCTGCAACCCCATTCCTTTCCAGCCCTCTTCCCAGAGCAAGCCCCTGGGGCTCTCTCCCCCAACCCCTGCCCAGGCTCCCAACCCCCAGGAACCCAGGAACCCAGGGTTGGTGCTAGGAAAGCTGCACTTTGCTTCTTAAAAGGTGGGGGGTGGTGGTGGTGGTGGTGTGGCTTGGTGGGAGGTGGCCCGAGATTCGTTCCTGCAAACCGCAGCCGGGGCTCCCTGCTGACCCAACACAAAATTGTCTTCCGGTCCACTCTGCATCCTAGTGCCAGCCCACGCGGGCCCCTCACTTGTGGATGATGCACCTTTTCTTTCTTTCCCCACAGGCTCAACGGTTCCTATGAGGCTCTCACTGGAGGGTCCACGGTGGAGGGGTTTGAGGATCTGACCGGCGGCATCTCTGAGTTTTATGATCTGAAGAAGCCCCCAGCCCACCTGTTTCAGATCATCCGGAAGGCCCTCCGTGCAGGGTCCCTGCTGGCCTGCTCCATTGATGTGAGTCTCTCTGCTCCCCCCTGGGTGGGGGGGAAGGGGCCAGAGCAGCATCCGGGGCTGAATGGGCAAGTCTGGGGATGCACTGGTCCCGGACCTTATCAGTGGCTAGGAACGGGGGTGCACCGTGGGAGCCCCGGTCTGTAGTACTAGGGAATGGCCCTGAGAACGGAGCCCTGATCCCTGGATCCCGCGTCCTACCTTCGCTGCCCCCCTTTCGTGGGGCTTCAGGAAACAGATACACGAGGGGCATACTTGATGGACTTTGAGATCCCTGAGGAGAAGGGGAGTGGGTCTGGAACGAGGGTGCGTGCGCTGCCTGGGGGGCTGGCTGTCTGGGCCCCGGGGCGCGTGGACACTGGAGCTGGTCTGTTGTCCCTGCCCCTGTCTGTCCCTGACCTGGTGACCTCGGACACGTGAACCGCACGTCTCTGCCAAATCTCAGCCCAAGTGTGTGTTTGATGGGGAGACGATATGGGGCCCAGAGAGGGGGTCTGTGGAAGAAGAAGGGGGGAGACACTGGAGCAGCAGACTGGCCCAGAGCCGGCGTCCTGGATAATTGGTCTTCTTCAGGCGGCATGGGGTCACTCGGGGAGAGCAGGTGACCTCCCAGTTTCTGGTGGCATTTAAAGCCTGTAAGCCGTGCTCCGGTCCCCGGAGCCACATGGCGCTGGCCTGGAGCTGCAGGTCTGCTCAGAGGTCACCACCTGCTCCCGAGGTCACCACCGCAGCTGCACCCCAGCGCCGCCCGGAGCCAGCCCCGATGGGGTCAGGGTCAAGGTCGGGGTCAAGGTTGGCCACCATCCGTGGACTTCCTTCCCAATCAGGTCTCCAGTGCAGCTGAAGCAGGAGCAGAGGTGACCACCTGCCAGAAGCTGGTGAAGAGCCATGCCTACTCCGTCACTGGGGCCCAAGAGGTAAAAGCTGGCCGGGGAGGTGAGGGGAGCAGGTGGTGATGCTGCACGTGTCCAGGTCGCCAGGGAGAGCCTCCCCCCGCCGAGGTCCCTCCCTGGCTGCCCGGACGCTACCCGTGCATGGGCCGCTCTTGCTCCTGGGCCCTTTGGACTCTTCCCCACTCGGAGACGGATCACGCGGCCGGTGTGAGCGACAGCTCCGTGGGCTCCAGCGACAGGCAGATGAGATGTGGCTGGAGGCAGGAGGACGGTTTTGGAGAAAGTTGCAGAGATGATCCGTTAGATTCCATAGGCGGTCTAAGAAGTGTGTGTGCACAGGCGCAGTGGTTGAGACCAGTAGAACCCCAAAGGGGGTGAAGGCAGTGGTGTCGGCTCCCTCAGGATGGGGCACAGCGGCGGGAAGGAGCGGCCCTTTTCCTTCCTCGCCAACCCAAGCAGAAAGCATGGGCTGCAGTTTTCACTGTGTTTATTTACTATATTCTGCCCACTTGGAAAAAGCGTTGGCAGCGGCTCACAGTGAAGAGCGCAGACACAACCAAACCACGAAGCTGAAATAACCAGACAATCCAGGCGAAAGGCATGGCTGCCCTTGAGAAATGAACTTTGCTCTGAGCTTCCCGATGGCCAAGGCAAAAGGGAAATGCGATGAGATCTCAAGTTTTTGTTGTGTATCAAAATTGCACGGGTGCTTGTGTTTTGAAAACACACTCTTTAGTAAAGTCGTTCCCAAGTAGAGATTGAGCATGCGTGTGTAAGCATGGGCCAGGGCATGATGGAGGACACAAAGGGAAGTAGGACACAGAAGACCTAATGTTCATTGTGTCTGTGTGTGTGTGCGAAATGTGAGCATGGGGGCTCTGGTGAGTGTTCAGCAAGTGGCCAGGGAAGGCAGTAAGTATGGGTTTGGTTCCAAGTATGGGCTCTGCAGACACACTGCCTGGGGGCCCATCCTCCGTCCACCACGTTCTGACCTAGGGTGATGTAACGCCCTGAGTCTAGGATTTCTGAGCTGTAAGAAAGATGGTAACAGCACCCACCTCCTAGGACCGCCCTGAGGTCTCGGTGCGGTGACAGTGTGTTTGAAAGGCTTAGCGCCATGCCTCGTCCAGAGTGCATCCTCGCTGAACGCTGACCACTGTGCTCTGCGCATTTACTGTCCTTTGGTCTGGTGGATTAAGAGTCAGTCTTAGTCAACTACAAAATCGAAATGCAAGTTAAAGCCGACACAAACTTGTTTGTGAGCCAGATGCATGGTTTATTCAACCAAATTGTGGAAAATAGAGCAGTTGGCCATGCCTGGAAAACATGCATTAAAACAGGAGTGTGGTTGTTTGGGGACATTTGGAAAGTGCGAGTCCTCAGGGGGCAGACGCGGGC
Organism: Halichoerus grypus; assembly: GCF_964656455.1. Taxonomy (NCBI): domain Eukaryota; kingdom Metazoa; phylum Chordata; class Mammalia; order Carnivora; family Phocidae; genus Halichoerus; species Halichoerus grypus. The sequence goes on along the minus strand of NC_135718.1, from coordinate 85,671,135 downwards.
GGGGGTGCAGATGTGGGCGGGGGGCAGGCGTGGGGCAGACACAGGGCAGATGCAGGTGAGGGCAGACGCGGGGTGGATGCGGGTGGGGGGCAGGCGTGGGCAGACGCGGGGTGGATGCGGGTGGGGGGCAGGCAGGGGGCAGACGTGGGCGGGGGGCAGGCGTGGGGCAGGCGTGGGGTGGATGCGGGCGGGGGGGCAGACACAGGGCAGACGCAGGGCAGATGCGGGGCGGATGCGGGTGGGGGCAGATGTGGGCGGGGGGCACGCGGGGAGCAGATGCGGGCGCGGGGTGGACCCGGAGTGGACACGGGGCAGACGTGGGGCAGATGCGGGTGGGGGCAGATGCGGGCGGGGGGTGGACGCCGGGCTGATGCGGGGCAGACGTGGGTGGGGGGGCGGGCGTGGGGCAGACGCGGGGCAGACGTGGGCGGGGGCGGGCACGGGGTGGACGTAGGGCGGACGCGGGGCGGGCGCGGGGGCAGATGCGGGTGGGGGCAGACGCGGGCGGGGGGCAGGCGGGGGGGCAGACGTGGGCGTGGGGTGGACGCGGGGCAGATGCGGGTGGGGGCAGACGCGGGCGGGGGGCACGCGCGGGGTGGACGCGGGGCGGAAGCGGGGCGGACGCGGGGCAGTCACAAGCTCGGGGCAGCGGAGCCCAGCGGCTCAGGGGCTTCCGCGTGTGGACCTTGCAGGTGGATTTCCGGGGCCGTCCTGAGAAGCTGATCAGACTCCGGAACCCGTGGGGCGAAGTGGAGTGGACGGGGGCCTGGAGTGACGAGTAGGTTCTTTCTCCCTGTCCCCGCCTCCCCCTGCGGAAAGGCGTCACGCAAAACACGGTCCTGCGGAGACCCGTGGCGCGTGAGCGTGGCCGCGTTTTCCGAGGAAGCCGGCTGTCCAGGAAGGGGAACCGCGTGGGTCCCGCTGAGAAAGGCAGAGCTCGCGCTCTGGATTCTTGGCCTCCGGGCGTATGCTTGGCGTTGGCAGGTTTGGCCGCTCCCTCTCTGGAAGGTTTGCCTGTTTCCCACCTGCCACACCGGGGTGATCAGACGCCTCCCACCGCACAGACCCTGGTCTCTGACAAACGCCAAGCCCCCCAGCGCCCAGCTTAGGATCCGACCCCAGGGGCCGGCTGGCGGTAGACAGCGGTGGGTGGACGGGCGTGGCGCCCTGGCTCAGGACGGGGCGCTTGCTCTACCGACAAGGTCATGAAGGGCCAGACAGGGTCTCGTCCCGCAGGTCTCCCGCCTGGGAAATGGGAATATACCCGTCTCAATAGGTCCCTAACCTCGCGGGAGCCGCCCCGCACTGCCCATGCTCCTCGATGGCGCAAGGGCCCTGGGAGGGGGCTTCAGCACATGCGGCCATGTTGCCCACCACTGCCCACCACCGCGCACTTCCCTTCAGGTGTGCGCCACGGAGAGACGTGGTTCCCTAGGGCCACAGAGGCTGATTCCGTTGTCCAAGTTGGAGCAAAACCTAAAACCTCAGTTCTGGCAACTGCCCAGAAAGGGGGTCCCGGCTGAACAAAATTGACACTCTAAGTTTTGGCTGTTTCAGCTGACAGCTGGTTAGCAAGCTGCCCAGAGGGCTTCTGTGACCCCATCTCGTTCCCTGACTAGCTCCCCCCACCCCCCACGTCTCTGGGAGGCTGGGGCAGGTGCGAGGGGGGCAGTGGTGGGGGCAGGAGAGGACCGGGGCCATTTCTGTAGCAGCTGGTCGGGCAGGAGGACCCTGCGTCTCTGAGCCACACCCCAAAGTCAGCCCAACGTCCAGTTAAATGATTTAGATTTTTTTTAGGTTCAAAAACCAATTGGGAGATTTAGGTCAGATCCAGAATTCTCCAGCTTGTCCCTACGCTTTGTTTATAACAAGCACGTTCTGAGATTTGGGTTTGATGGATGAATGTTTCCATGAGTTGAAGGGGTCCTGGGTGCCCTCCTGTGTGACCCCTTGGTCCCGCGCGGCCGGGCTTTCACACGGGGAGGGGGGGCTTGCGGGTTGCTGAAGGCATCCAGAGAAGGGACTTCTTGATCCTGCTCGGTTCCTAGATGCTGCACACGTATTTTCAGGAGACCTAGCTTGGTAAAGGTCAGGCGGCCGGAGATGACATTTGAATGAAGTATTTGGGCATGGCCACGGAAAGGCCACAGCACGAGGCCTCTCGGGTGACACGACTTCAGGGAAATTGCTGCCCCACTGGGCTTGATGGCCTTTGCTGGTGGCTTGGGAAGTGGACGGTGTGCATGTGCCCAGAGAGGGTCCGACTCCCCCAGGATCCTCACCTGACCAATGAGCCAGAACGATGACCTGCCCGTGGACGTGGGGGTGCATGCCCGGCAGGCACTGTCACGCCTCCTCTCTTGGACCCACTATCCTGTCCTTGGGGCCTGGGAGTCTCAGCTAGAAATGGAAGTCACCCTGGGAGTGAAATTAGGGCCACGTCCCAGCGGCATGACTGGGGTTCATGTCATCGGTCCACGTCCCTCCCGGGCGTGTGTCCCCCCATCTGTCCCCCCTGTCCACTGGGGTCTGGCTCGTGTCCATCTTGGCCCTCAGGGGGACGTCTAGCTGTGGGAAACAGCGTGTGTTGCAGCAAGCCTTTCACGAATGACCACCTTCGCTTCGCTTTTTAAAGATTCTAATTTTGCGATTTCCCCCAGTGCCCCAGAGTGGAATGACATAGACTCCAGGCAGAAGGCGGAGCTGGACAAGAAAGTGGAGGACGGCGAGTTCTGGTGAGCCCTGTCGGCGGGAGCCATCCTTCGAGGTGGCCAGGGGCAGCGTGTCTCCAGGGGTTCAGGAACTCGACATGGCTCCCTCTGGGGGCGTCCTTCTTCTCCCCCGTTACCCTCGTGCGGTCCGACCTCGGGGCCTGCATGTGTCCGCGTCCCTGCCTCCATCTACTGAGGCAGAGCACCACTCGTCTCTCGCCAAGCTGGGCTTAGCCCCGAGACAGGGTGACTTCCTTTGCAGGGGGGCTAGGACTGATGACAGGGACGCCCCTTGAGCGTGACGTGGACTAGGGTCATCTCTGCTGGGCAGAGTTCAATTGGAGGACACCTCTGCAGGCTCCAAGGTGCCCGACCCCGGAGGCAGGGCCTGTTTACTGTTCCGTCCCTCTGCCGTGCAGGGGGGCTCTCTTATAAAATGGAGACGCCAACAGTAGCCAGGGACTGGGACAGCGACCCCGCGGACGTGGACAGGGTCAGAGCTGGCCCCTTGCTCCGTGCTGGGCCTGGTAGGCACGCCCTCCTTTCTGCTGGAGCCTGCCCTGTGGACCCAGAACCCTGGTCTTCTGCCCCCAGGATGTCATTTTTGGATTTCTTGGGGCAGTTCTCTCGGCTGGAGATCTGCAACTTGTTCCTGGACTCCCTGAGCAGCGAGGAGCTGCACAAATGGGACCTGGTCCTGTTCAACGGCCGCTGGACTCAGGGCTCCACCGCCGGGGGCTGCTCGAACTTCCCAGGTGAGGCAGAGGGAGGGCTGCGGGGCACCAAGTCCCTCTGGCCTGTCCTCCCTGAGCTGGGCAATGCCTCGGCCTGTTCGCTGGCTCCTGGCATCCCTCGGGGCCCGCACTTCTCCCTGGGCTTGGAGGCCAGGGCGGCAGGGTGGACAGTGGCTCAGGGAACACCGTTCTGTAGCTTCTGTGTGTCCAGTGCGTTCACGCTTCCCCCACCTGCCCTGCCCCTCAAGGATGCGCTTCCTTGTACTCACCGTGCTCCTTTCTTGGGCTTCTCCCAGCCTCTGGTGGACACGTGTCCCCCCAGCCCCGGACGCTCTGCTGCTTCGGTAGTTGGCGCTGTGCTAAGCCTGTGCGCCTGAGCCATGAGGGTGGGGGTGGGGGGCCTGAGCCGGGGCTCCGGGATGGCCACTCCCTGCTGCCACGGGAGCCACACCCTGGTGAGGATGGTCTGTGCAACCCCAGCCTCTGCACTGACCCGGGGCCCTTGTCTCCCTGGGTGGGGAACCCTCCCCAGTTCGCCGGACAGACGTCACTGATGCATCGGCACAGCCTCCTCTTAGGTCGAATCAGCAGCAGGAGGAAGACCCTGAAAAACCGACCCCACTTCCCTAAGGAGAAATGAAGGAGAGCAGAGCCCGCTCCCTCCACCCCCAGCTCCCCAGCCCCCTGCCCAGACGCAGCTCATTGTAAGGCTGCGCTCAGCATCATCATAAAATCCCACGTGCACGCAGGCTGCGTCCTGACCACTGTGTCTTCCTTCGTCCCGTCCAGCCCGAGCCCCGCACCTCCACTGAGCTCTGCTGCTTGACCCTCAGGACGTAGCGTTGATGCCCCCGTGCAAGGCGCCGCGTGAACCGGGGCTGTCCTGTAAATGGGGGGCTTTATTTTTATGGCTCATTCTCTTCTCCAGCTCTGTTAAGGAGTAAACAAAAAATGAAGAGATTGCCGTAATGTTGCATTTGGGAGAAATTAAAATATGCTCGCCGTTAGCGAGTGCTTGGAAGGCGGGTAGGAAATTGGCGTGGATCGCTTTGAGAGCGCGGAGCGGTCAGGGCGCCGGAGGGATCTGCACAGAACCTCCGTGGTGACCCCATCGGCGTGGCCAACTAGCAGTCGGGAGCGGCCTGACTGTGCGGGTGTGCCTGCCCTTTGGGAACGGTGTCCGTATGCAGGGGTGCGGTTGCAGAGCTGCCTGTCTCCTGGGAAGCTGTAGAGATTTGGCCTTAAAAGCCTCGCACTCGTGCCCCAAATAAACAATGTGGGTGTGGAGATTCTGGGGAGGTGGGATTGAATAAGTAACATTCTCGTTAACAGCCTGTGGCTCTTGGTCACTGTGCACGCCTTGTTATCTCACCGCGCTTTACCTCATTTAGGGGATGTGAGGACACCCCGGCCTGTCCTCCCCCCAGGCCCTGCTGAGGCCCTAGCGTGTGGATGCCCGCTGGGCCCAGCGTCTTCAGTGACGCTCGGCCGCCCGAGTGTCCTAGAGCCCCGTTGTGCCCTCCGACGACCCTTGAGCTCTCTGTGCCTCAGCTTGTGGAGTCGCGGTTTCAAGAGAGTTTTCAGTCCTCTTTGGAGGGAAGCAGTCTTTCAGAATGCCCGCAGGTGTATGCTTTTTGGTTGCCCATTGTTCTCCCTCACGCACAGTCCACGACGTCCTCTTGGGGGCTGGTGTCTCAGCACTGCAGCCATCTGGCCGAGGGGCACAGGGTCAGCCCCCAGGGCAGGGGACAGACGCTCACCCGACGGGCTGTGTCTATGGCCGTGACTCCCTCACAGCCTGAGATCGCCGTCCCCGAGGTGGGCTCGTCTTTATGGGCCAGGAGCTGAGAACTGGGGACGTGAACCGTTTCCCCTGGAAGACTTGGGGGTCACTTGTGAGTGTCCCAGGGCAGCCCTGGGGCCATCAGACCTCGAGTATTCCTAGTCGAGCGTGTCTGGGCCCCTGGTTGATCAGATGGACCCGTGCAAAGTTTCCAGATGGCGCGGGATGCCGCGGGATGCGTCTGTGGGTGCGTGGAAGGGGTGGGGGGGAGGAGGGGATGCCCGCCACCCTGCAAGGGAGACTCGCCGAGGCCCGCTTACCACCAGCTGCGCGTTCTCTGGGGTGACCAAGGCTCTTCCCCTGTATTCTTTCCGCCTCATCACCCCCTTCGGGGGGGTCTCCCGGCGACCTTCTGGCGACCTCCAGCCACTTATTGGATCAATCCTCAGTTCAAAATCCATCTGGAGGAGGGGGATGACAGCCAGGAGGGGGGGCGTCGGTGAACCCTGCTGCACGGTGCTGCTGGGTCTGATGCAGAAGAATCGTCGGCGCAGAAAGAGAATAGGACAGGGCATGCTCAGCATCGGCTACGCTGTCTACAAGGTACCTGGAGCTGGGTCACCCATTCCCACACTGGATGTCTTTGGTTGGACTGTGTTGGCTGGGAATCGGGGTGCGTCTTTGCTATCACTTGAATGGTCCTCATCAAGCACTCTTTTTGCGCCCGTGAATGCCTCTCCCAGTGGCTTTCCCGGGACCTGAATTCCAACATTAGAGATTCATTTCTACCACTTATATCTCTGCTGTTAACAACATTCAGATGCGAAATCCCTTAAACTTTGCTTGTCCTCGAGGGCTCAGGGTTACTGCACTCATTAGACTTTCCAAGTATAGGCTCCTCAGGGGACAGGAGTCAAGAACGGGGGCCCGAGGCATTTGAAAAAGGGGAAGGGAGGCCGGATATGGGAGTCAGAGATTCTCCTTTCCTCCCATGCTGGGCGATCTTGAGACGCTTCTTGGGACACACAGGCAGGTATGGCTGGGGTGAGGAGCCACACGGCCACCTTCGGTCCGGGTGCCCCTGGCTTGGGGACCGCAGCTCCGTCCCAGGCTGCGGTGCGTGCAGGTAACGCTCTGTGGCCTCATGGATGTGGTAAAGCAAGGCCTTTGGGGCCTGACAAGCCCAGCCAGGAACAAATCGCAATTCACTTTTTATACGGACAAAGGCTCCTTGTAACAAATTCCAGAGGGATTCGTGGCAGTTGTTTTTATGTAATTTTGTGAAGAATTAATTTCTTGAGAAAAATACAATTTTAATCGGAAGAACAAGAGTGGATGGAGGCCCAACATCTCGGTATAAATTAATGCATGAAAAAGAAGTGTTGTGATAAGAAACCAGTTGCCAAGCCCGTACCATGTCCGGGCCCTTCCCTTCGCCTCTCTTGGAACTCAGGGCTTTAGAGTTCAGGCTGTGGTATGTGCGTCTCTCATCATGGAAGAATGCATGCTGAAACATAATCCCGGCTTGATGGCGGGAGAAAGGGATTTCAAATAACCTCAGTTCTCCCCGAGCTTGGCCCTTCCATCCCACCTAGAGCGTGATAGCGTCAGACCAGACCCTGCTCGCGGGGACCAAGCCCGGGAAGGCGCTCTGCGTGCTTTTGTGAGCATCCACCTAGGGTAATAGGGGGCACCTGGAGTCATAGGGGGCACCTGGGGTCATAGGGGGGCACCTGGGGTCATAGGGGGGCACCTGGGTCATAGGGGGCACCTGGGGTCATGGGGGGCACCAGGGTCATAGGTGAGCACCTGGGGTCATAGGGGGCACCTGGGTCATAGGGGGGCACCTGGGGTCATAGGGGCCACCTGGGGTGATAGGGGGCATCTGGGGTCGTAGGGAGAACCTGGGGTCATAGGGGAGCACCAGGTCATAGGGGGGCACCTGGGGTCATAGGGGGGCACCTGGGTCATAGCCTGGGGTCATAGGGACCACCTGGGGTCATAGGGGCCACCTGGGGTCATAGGGAGAACCTGGGGCATAGGGGGCACCTGGGGTCATAGGGGGCACCTTGAGTCATAGGGGGCACCTGGGTTTATAGGAAGCACCTGGTTGTAGGGGGGCACCTGGGATCATAGGGGGCACCTGGGGTCATAGGGGGCACCTGGAGTCATAGGGGGCACCTGGGGTTGTGGGGGCACCTAGGGTCAGGGGGGCACCTAGGTTTGTAGGAAGCACCTGGTTGTAGGGGGGCACCTGGGGTCGTAGGGGGCACTTGGGGTCATAGGAGCACCTGGGGTCATAGGGGGCACCTTGAGTCATAGGGGACACCTGGGGTTGTGAGGGGCCCTTGGGTTTGTAGGAAGCACCTGGTTGTAGGGGGGCACCTGGGGTTGTGGGGGCACCTGGGGTCATGGGGGGCACCTGGGTTTGTAGGAAGCACCTGGTTGTAGGGGGGCACCTGGAGTCATAGGAAGCACCTGGGGTCGTAGGGGGGCACCTGGGGTTGTGGGGGCACCTGGGGTCATGGGGGGGCACTTGGGTTTGTAGGAAGCACCTGGTTGTAGGGGGCACCTGGGGTTGTAGGGGGGCACCTGGGGTTGTGGGGGCGCTTGGGGTCATGGGGGGCACCTGGGTTTGTAGGAAGCACCTGGTTGTAGGGGGGCACCTGGGGTCATAGGGAGCACCTGGGGTCGTAGGGGGCACCTGGAGTCATAGGGGGCACCTGGGGTCGTGGGGAGCACCTGGGTTTGTAGGAAGCACCTGGTTGTAGGGGGGCACCTGAGGTCGCGGGGGCACCTGGGGTCGTAGGGAGCACCTAGGGTCGTAGGGGGCACGGTTCCATGACCCCCTAACTGACTCCTAAGGCTCTGGATGTCCGCAGTCTGGAGAGCTGGGTCGGTTGAAAGCCTGTCACCAACTGGGGAGCAGCCTTGATGCCCCGGAGGCTGAGGAGGCCCGCGTGTCTGTCCCACTCCCTGGCCGCCATCATCTTCCTGCTGTGACGACCGGCTCAGGCCTGTTCCCCGGGCTCAGGATCCTGCATTTCCTTCCACGGGCCTCGCCGCTCTGGGTTTGGGCGCAGGCATGCAGGTCTGTGAGATATTAGCTCTCATCAAGCCCCCCAGGAATGTGGGGTCCTCGCCGATCACACAACTGGAAAATAAAGTAAAAAACCAGCCCCTTTCCCCCTTCAGACTTCTAGGGTGCACTGGTCTCAGACGGCCTCGGAGTTCACCCAGGACGGTCTGTCTGCATGATGTGGGGAGGGTTGCAGGGCACAGAGGGCGGGCCTCGCCGTCTCTTGTGACCTGCTCTTTCCTTCTGCTCCGCAGGTCCCCAGAGAGGTACGTGAGCGCTGGCCGAGGCCTCGTTCCTTCGTGAGGATGTGGCTTGGCGGCCTTCGGGGGCAGGCACGCCACAGGGGCTGCTTCCTCGGAGGGAAGCTGGTTCTCCCACACAATCCGGTGAGCCAGTGACCCTGGCAGGTGGCACAGACGATGCTGGGTCCCACCCCGAGGCCCCCCAGGAGGGGACAGTGGTGACCTTCGCGCCCGTGTGCCTGGTGGTTTGCTCGGAACCAGGCGGTTACAGCGTGCCCGGGCTCCTCTATCTGGAGACAGGAATGAATGCCCTGCTCTCTGACAAGAAAAGGAAGGGCCGCTTGATCTGATTGGCTCCGGCCCCTTCCATGTCTCCTCGGTGACACACCGTCCTGTCCCACTTAACATCTGGGGTTTCCTGCTGACGCCCCCTAGCTGCCCCTGTACCTGGCTGGTTGAAGGGAGAGCCCCTGACAGACAGTGCTTTCGTGGGGAGGGGGGCCCAGCCCGGCTCGCACAAAGTCAGGCCGCGTGCGAGCCGGCCTCCCCAGCAAGCCCCTCCGTGGCTGCAGGGTGGACATGCCGGGTGTGCAGGCTGCATCCCAGACGTGTTGCTGCACAATCTCGGGGGTGATTCTGGCGTGCAGTCGAGGTTGGGAACCCTTGGTCCGTGGTGGGGGCCCTCTGGGGTCGACTGTGTTAATGACGTGGAGGTGCGTCTTCCCCGCGGCATCGCTGGGTCCTCACGCTTTCCCAGATTTGCCAGCTGTGTGGCACATGCCGACGGGGGCCCACATTCTCAGGACCCTGTCGGTGCTGTGGGCCGCCTGCCGGCTGGCTCCCAAACACACATCACTGGTTATAGAGCTCACGTGGAGACAATACGGACGATGGGGAGTGCACACTTCTTCGCTACGAGAAAATAATCCAAATCTGTGTCACGTCTTGGGTGGTGGTTCCCATCAGAAATGTCCCCTCTGTGTGTGAGACAGCAATCACATGCACACACGGTGTGCTTCCTGGGGCCCCACACGTGTCACTGTGGGTCCTGTGCACCGTCAGCAGCTCCCCAGCTGCTGCGCCAGGGACCCCGGGCTTCTGAAAGCTGGTGGCCAGCCCCAGAGTTCCTGGTGCCATGGGGCTGGGGTGGGACCTGAGACCCTGCACTCCTAACACGTCCCCCAGGATGCTCGGGCTGGCCCTGGGCCCACACCTTGAGGGCCACCTGCCTCTGACCCTGCCTGACCCTGCATTGTCACTCCTGGCTGGGCCTTGCCGAGACAGGTTGTGGGTCAGGGGCCTGGTGGGGCCCCTGGAAGGACAGAGGGACCCCTTCTTGCCTCCAGTTCCACGCGGGCCCCCAAACAGGGCTCTCTAATCTGCCGCACCGGGGACCTTGCTGTAACTGTGAGCCTCTTTCCCATGGAGAGAGTGCGCTTCCTGCTTCACCTCTACTGAGTGCCTGTTCCTGGGGTCCCCTGCCCCCCCCAGCTGAGTCAGGGACGGCAAGAATGGTAGTAGCTCCCTAACACCTCGCCCTTGGCGGGGCCCCTGCTGGCTGCCCCTCTAGCAGTCTCCTGCCCGGAATATGGAAGTCTGCAGGGGGCCTAAGCGCACTGGCTGCCCTTGGACCTAGGTCAGCAGGAACTGGCTGGAGATCCCTGTGCAGTCCCGACCGGCAGGGGCGCTGGGGGCAGGTGGCCCCACTTTCCTCCTCCGCTTAGCAGACCTGCGATCCAAAGCAGGTCTGGTGACCGTGGATGGATGCCATCCCCTCTGGGGTGGGCGTTCCAGGTCACACAGAAGCCACGGCCCTGTGGCTTCTCAGCACCCGCCCTCTGACGCAGGCAGCTTGAGGAAGATTGGTCGTAAAGATGCAGCACCACGGGAGGCTTAGTCACCGAAATGACAGCCCGGGCACCCTGCACTCACTAATTAGCCTGCGTCACACACCAGCCCCTCCCACCACCAAGCAGAGGGGCCGCGGGGTGCCTGGGGGGCCTCCCAGACGACTGGCCCTCCGCTTGCAAACGGTTTCCCAGAAGCAGAGGCAAACGGGCCCTTCTGGCTGCTTTGGCTTGAGGAGCAGGATTTCAGCTCGCCCCCCAGCCTCAGGCCCGAGCTGGGGGCTCAGGGCCGCCCAGTTACAGCCTCAGAGAAGGGTCTGCAGGATCAATAGTGGGGTTCGTGAGGGAGATCCCCAGCGAGGAGCGCAGTGTGCACCTGAGACCCTGCTCTGCGGCCCTTCGCTTAACCGGGGAGGGGGCAAGGGGTCGGCCACCGTGGCATCAACAGGGTCAGTGTCTCACACGGGGCCTGGTGCCAGAAGTGCCCAAATACACCCGCTGGGGGACACGGGCGCATCCTCAGCAGAACCCGAGGCCTCCCGGTTCGTAGCCCGGCATTAAAAATCAGCCATCCCCAAATCGGAGCATAGGACCACACTCTGGAGCCGCCGTCTTCCACGATTCCAAGGGACACTCACCTTGCCCTGCTTTGTGCAGCTTCAGGGCCACACGGACGCGCCCCTGGGCCGGAACTTCTTCCTGGGCTGCCAGCCCTGCATGCGCTCCAGCACCCACGCCAACCTGCGGGAGGTGTCCGGCCGGCTGCAGCTGACGCCGGGGGAGTACCTGATCGTGCCATCCACCTTCGAGCCCTTCCAGGACGGAGAATTCTGCCTGAGGCTGTTCTCACGGAAGGCCAAGGCCCTGTGTGTATCCTGTCCTCCTGCGGTGCTGGGGGCCGGGGGCACGTGTGGCCTGGCAGGTGCAGGGCCTGGGTCACAGCTGCCCTGGCCCAGACGGAATCTGTAAAACTCCCTGTTCCCACGGGTCCTTCGCTCGGTGTCCCCTTCCCTCCCCTGTGGATCTATGGGACACCAGGCTGTTGGCTTCCAACAGGTCGAGGCTGGGCAGAGGGCTTTCCTCCAGCAGGGATGGTCTCTGAGCCCAGGGAGTGGGATCCAGAGGGGTCACTGCCTCCTCCGCACACACCCATGCACACGCACCACACTCATGCACTCACATGCACACGCACCACACACCTGCACATACCCATGCACTCACATGCACACGCACCACACACCTGCACACACCCATGCACTCACATGCACACGCTGCACACACACCCATGCACACACACCACACCCATGAACACACATGCTTGCACATACACAAGCTGCAACACACCCATGCACACGCACCACACACCTGCACATACCCATGCACTCACATGCACACGCTGCACACATACCCATGCACACGCACCACACCCATGCACACACATGCGTGCACATGCACAAGCTGCAACACAACCATGCACACACACCACACACCTGCACATACACATGCACTCACATGCACATGCTGCACACATACCCATGCACACGCACCACACCCATGCACACACATGCTTGCACATGCACAAGCTGCAACACACCCATGCACACGCACCACACACCTGCACATACCCATGCACTCACATGCACACACTGCACACATACCCATGCACACGCACCACACCCATGCACACACATACTTGCACATGCACAAGCTGCAACACACCCATGCACACGCACCACACACCTGCACATACCCATGCACACACACCACACACCTGCACACACATGCGTGCACATGCACAAGCTGCAACACAACCATGCACACACACCACACACCTGCACATACACATGCACTCACATGCACACGCTGCACACATACCCATGCACACGCACCACACACCTGCACATACCCATGCACTCACATGCACACGCTGCACACATACCCATGCACACGCACCACACCCATGCACACACATACTTGCACATGTACAAGCTGCAACACACCCATGCACACGCACCACACACAGGCGTGCACATGCCACACACACACACCCATGCACTCACATGCCACACACATGCACATATCACACATATTACACACCACACATACTGCACACAGGCATACACTGCACATATCACACACACATGCATGCACACCACACAATACACATACCACACAAGTGCACACACACATGCACATGCCACACACACATACACATGAGTGCACACGCCACACACATGCACACCCATGCGCACCCCCCCACACTGCACACATACATGCATACAACATACACCGCACACGCACATTACACCACACACCATGTACGGGTTTGCGTGCACACACGGCCTGTGGGCTTGCTGGCTCATTGTCCAGAGGCAGTGTCTATAGGGATTCACGGAGCTGGGTCTCCTGGGGAGGAGTGACCAGGTGGTGAGAGAATCCCCCATGAGTAGGGCCACCAGGGCAAACATTTCAGGTTTCATGAAGGGTCTGGTGACAAACCCTGGGGGGGTGGGGATTGGGGGGAGAAGGGAGGGATGTGGGTCAAGATTCAGTCCGTGCAGTTTGGTGCTAGTAGGGACTGAGGGTCTTGGGTGGGAAGCCAATGCTTCAGAAAAGTAAAATGCTTCCTGAAAGAACCCGGTCAGCTGTCCTGTTTACTTACCGTATTTGTTTTTCTCCTTTCTTTGTGTTCCAGGGAGATGGGGGCTGTGGTGGCTGGAAACCCACATGAGGTATGAAATTTTTCAGAACAGAAGCTCTGGCACTGTGGCATACCAGGCATTCGAGGTTTCTTGTTGATTTGTAGAAGTTCTTTACATATTAAGGATGATGACCTTTTATTCGTCAGGGCCACAACATTTCCTAGGCTCTGGTCCTTCCTGACAAAGATGGGACAGCAGCAGGGTGACCCAGGCTGGGTGGCTCATTCCTACCCCCGGGGGCCGGGCGTCTGTCCCCTGCATCCGTCGGTGGGACCCTCAGACAGAACAGGCCTGTGCTCTTGAGCAGTTCTGGGTGGGACAGAGAAGGCAGTGGGAGGGAGAGTTCAGCCCCTGCTCTCAGACCTGCAGGCTCTTGGGGACAGATGGTGGAGGCGCATGAAACCGATGAAGGAAAGCTCATCCAGACATGCCGGAGACGGGTCTCAGGCTGTGTGCGAGGGGTCTGGGGGTGCTGGAGTGAGCACTCAGTCTGGGGGCCCCATGGAGGGGCAAGGTCAGGGCAGAGGCCGGAGGAGGAAAGTGCGCCCGCTCCCGTCCTCAGCCCACTGTCTTTTTCCTCCGGTGGCCCTTGTGGAGGCTGCTCCGTGAGGGGTCATGTCGCAGGCCGCCCTGCCCTGTCTGCACCAGCACATGCTGGGGGTGGGCGGCTCTGTCTTCACGGGGCCACTGCCGCCCGTCGGCCCCGTGGCTGTGGGTTCAGGTCTGGCTGAGCCGGGCTGGCAGAGGCACCTGGTGGGTTTGCACGCTCCTGTTCCTGCAGGCGCGAGAAGCCCTGGGGTCCGTTCACTCACTCATTCATTCGGTGTTATTTTATGTTTTTAAAATAAATTCCAGTAGAGTTCACACAGTGTTCTCTTAGCTTCAGGTTAGCTCTGGGGCTTACGTCACGAGCTCAGGAGACAGAATCGCCCGCCCCCACTTTCCGCGTGGCGCATTCCAGTCAGATCCTGGACGGCTGGTGCCCAGCAGCGCCCCTGCCGCGGGTCAGTGGCATGCCTGCACCGGCGGCGCTTTCCGGGCTGGTGGCTCCTGGTGACGGAGCTGCCCCGCCCCCACCCTGCCGCGGGGAGAGGCCCAGCCTCCTCGTGGACTCCTCTCTCACAGTGGCCTCTCTTGCTGCTGTCCCAGGGGTCAGAAAGGCCCGTGTGCCCGAGTGGAGGGCATGGGTCTGAGCCTGCAATTCGGGTGGTAGGAGCTAGCCTTCTGCTCCTTTTTGGTTTCTGTTAACTTGACGGAAGGCTGGCCCCAGGCTCCCATAGCACCAGGTTGCCAGGAGTTCAAGTCCAGGCATTGCGGGGGCTCCTGTCTCCCCCTCCCGTGGTCTCGGGGTTTCCTGAAACACCTGCTGTTTCACGGGAAGACTCTTCCTGTTGCAGGTGCTCACCGCTCTCCCTTGGGACGCCCCAGTCTCAGCTCATGGTTGCTGCTCCTGAGTCGCCCGGGGGCTTCTGCACGAGCTTGGGGCTCTGACCCTTTGTGAGCCAGGAGCCCCCAGCCTAGCGCCCAGCCTTCCCTCACGAGGTCCTGCAGAGATGCGCGAGGTTCACAGAGATGCATGAGATTCCCAGGATTCCAGGGCCCCACACGCGCACACAGATGCACACGGGGGTCACGTCTGTGGGGGACTCAGGACTTACAGATTGCAGGGACGGCCCCTGCCACGTGCCAGGCATCCAGGAAATCTCTTTAAAGGAATGAGCAAACTGCAAGTTTCCACATACGCCATCACGCAAATGACTATTGTTCCCGTGATCTGTGTGCGGTGCTCCCACCTGGTGGCAGTGTGCCTGCCGCCCACCTGCGTGTGCCCGCTTCCGTATCCTGGCTTTGTGGCTTTTGTTGTTTGGTTTGTAATTTCACAACCCCCTCCCCCCGAGGATAATAGAATCTACCCCCACGTCCGGAGTCGGTGGACATCCCACTAGACTTCGGCATGTAGTGTATTGTGTGATGGGAACAATGTAACCCGTTTATTCTACAAAACCTCTTGAAAGTCACGTACGTGTGATGACAAACATTTATCATTTTTCTTCTGGAAAGTTCAGACGTGGTCTCGGATTTGCTCATTGCGTGTGTAAGCGGTAGGGAGGCGTGGCTGTCCCCCTGCTGCGGACAAGGAGGCAGCCCCGGGGCTGCAGGCGTGTTTGACCCCCAGAGCATGTGCTCTGGTTTTCTGACTAAAGGCGGAGAAGCGCATGAGCTGCCGCTCGGATCGCGGCTCCAAAGCCGACCAGAGGTGCAGTCCTGGTGTTAACTGCGCGTATGCCGTGTGGTCCGCAGTGGGACCCACCCCACAGAACAGTCATGAGCAGCAAGGGAATTAATCTGTGAGGTGCCTGGCGGGTAGTGAGCCCCCATCAACGGTGAGCATGGCCACCGTCCTTGTTACTCCCGTCTGTACGGTGTCGCTGGGCCACGTCCGGCCTTTTCTGCTTCTCTGGGCGATGGTTTTAGAACGTGGACTCGGCTTTCTGGGAACTCCTGAAGCCTCCCGGAAAGCGTGTGACTTCCCGTCTGTCGGTGGGGACGTTGGGAGTGGGGCCCCCGTCAGGCCGGAAGTCCCTGGACAGACCCAATCACGTAACGTTTGTAACTTTGATGGGACTTTGACTCCATCAGCTGGTGTTTGCTTTTGGAAGGAGCGCCGGGGAGCAGCCTCGTCATTTAACCACAGACTGAGGGAGTAGGGAGGGTGCTAGGAGCCCGGGGCAAACCGCCGCACAGCCCCTCCCGTGTCCGAACCCCGTCTTCTGGCTCCGACTTCTGCTATGTCCACTAGGCTGTGACCCCAACTACTTTTGAATCCTGTGGCAATTTGAGAGTCTGAGGAACGCTAGGAAAACACACATGGACACTACCCAACATGTTCACGTGGTTTCTGGGGTTCACAGACTCCTGGGAGGTCTCTGGGGGGGCCTCTGGGGGCCCCCAGGCCAGACGGAGATTCTCTGCAGTCAGTCCTTCTGTCCTTCTCCGAAGCGATTATGGGTTGAAACTGGAAATTCAGGGCTAACGGGATCACCTCCCCACATCTGGGAGGCAAGGCCGCCCCGCGCCCCACGGAGCCAGCGCCGGCATGTGGTGGGTGTGCAGTAGTAACAGGGAGTGACGGATGTGAAATCTTCGTTCTCCCAGCGACCCCCCACCCCCCGCTAACTCTGTGCTGTGCTTCCCGTCAGCCGCACCCCGGCGATGTGGACCAAGAGGACGGCCAGTTCGGGAGCCTGCTGGGGAAGCTTGCGGGGAAGGTGAGTGGGGCCAACACACCCTCCCCACGGGCAGGAGGGTGGCCAAGACCTCAGGCCGCTTCAGCCTCTGTCCCCTGGCATCTCCGTGGGCCGAAGGGTGAGGGGCCCAGCTTCTCTCCGCGGCCTCCTCCCATCTCAGTTCTGGGCTCCTCCCTGTGTTGCGGGGACAGTGATGGTCCCAAAGCCGTGTCTCCCTGCATCGATGGACCCTTCAGGAAATAGAAAATCCACAAGTGGGGCAGCAAGACGTCCCTAAATCGGTATGCTTCACCTACCCCAGCTGCCACCCTCGCTGCTCGGCCGCGGCATTCACACCAGGTCTGGTGCCAGTGGTGCCCCTGCCCCTTTCCGCCCCGTGCTGTGTGCAGACTTGGGTTTATCACGTTCCAGGCCTGTGGGGCCATGTGGCCCCATAAGTCGAGTGGATGCACTGCTCTCTGGGGGGTACTGGAAGGTACCCCAGGGCCTTGGATGGTGTCTCGGCTCCAGCTGCTGCACCAAGCACCGCGGACAGCCCGTAAACAACAGACCCTGATTGCTCCCAGATCCGGGGGCCGGCTGTCCGATGTCCAGTGCAGGGGGCCGTCCGTCCGAGGTCCGGTGCAGGGGGCCGTCCGTCCGAGGTCCGGTGCAGGGGCCCGGCCGTCCGAGGTCCGGTGCAGGGGCCCGGCCATCCGAGGTCCGGTGCAGGGGTCCTGACGTCCGAGGTCCGGTGCAGGGGTCCTGACGTCTGAGGTCCGGTGCAGGGGGCCGGCCGTCCGAGGTCCGGTGCAGGGGGCCTGACGTCCGAGGTCCGGTTCAGGGGGCCGGGGTCTGGGCTGAGCCCCCTTCCTGGCTGCAGACAGCCTCCCCACGTGCTCTCCTGGTGGAGAGAGGGACCAGGGGGCTCTGGGGCCCCTTTGCAAGGGCTCTGATCCCACCGCAGGGGCTCCACCCTCGCTCGGGGCCTGGTCACCTCCCGCACACGCTCCTTCCTGAGACCATCACACTGGGCTCAGGCTCCCACACAGGGGTTTGGGGGACACACACGTTCAGTCCTTAATAGAAGGGGAGAAACAGTACTGTCCACCCCGGGGGACGTTCAGGACAGAGAATGGAATAGAAAAAAATATGTCAGAACCCTTTGCAGGAAATGAAACTGCACACACAGTTCCTTCACTGTTGAAGAAGTCTCACAGAAATGAGTCTATTTCTGCTTTATTTGGATGCTCAGACCAGGATTCTGGGAGCTGCACCGGGCCTGGGCGGTGAGGCCACCAGTACAAAGGATGAAACCACAGGCACAGGGGAGGAGACACGGCTGAGGTCACAGGGTCACTTGGAACCAGACCCCAGCCCCGCGCCCTTCTCCATACCTCGTGTGTCCTGCCCAAGGCCTGTCCCATCTGAGATTAAAGGGCAAACCTTCCCTCTGGCGCACTCCGGAAATCTTCCCTGACACTTCCACACCCAGTTTGGGGGGCTCCTGCGTGAGATGCCGCCTTAGGAGGGGGTGCTTTGGCTGAGACCGTGTTAGGTTTCGAGTCGCAGCTCTGTCACCTGGCGGCTGTGAACCTGCGGAAATAACATCACATGAATGACACATTCCATCGAGCGTGTATATGGTGTTCACAAGTTTACAAAACCACAGGTCCTTACTCCATTACGGAGGCCACATCGTTCTGAGGTCACAAGGACGCTTGGCGGCGAGTGCGTGGCTCCTGGTCCCGCCTTCGCCACACTCCCACCAGGCTGTGGGGGACCCCAGAGGAGCTGAGAACTAGAGTTTCTAAAGATGCCCTGGGGCCTTTGGACGTGCTGTCTGGTCCACATCAACCTCAGACCCTGGAAACTTGCCAGGACCTGGTGTGACTTACATTTGGGTTTCTCTTTCCAGGATTCTGAGATCGATGTCCATGAACTCAGGACACTTCTGAATGAGGCCTTTTCCAAAGGTAAGTTCTTCCTTGGAACTTTCCAGAAAGTTTATGGGAACCTAAGAGAGGTGAAGCGTGGGGGGTGGGGGCGAGGGACGGGTGTGTGTGGGGGTCAGGCTTGGGGTCATGAGCTCTGCAGATGCAGATGCAGAAGGAGACCCTGGGGACATGAGGGTGTCCAGCAGGGGGGCGGGGGTGATGCTGCAGGAAGGATTGGGGGGGTCCTGGGAGGAAAAGTTGGGCTGAGGGTGACCTGACCCGTGACGTCTCCCCAGACATACCAGTTTGATGCTGTGGGACAGTGCAGATTGAGGGCCTATTCCATGGAGCTGTGGTTCCGACTCCCAGGTCCTGGCTTCTTGTCTGGCCCAGGATGGGGATGGACAGGGGGACGGGTTAGGGACAGGGACTGGGACGAGGTTGGGGATGGGGACAGAGATGGGGACGGGGATGGGGATGGGGTCGGGAACAAGGATGGGGATGGGGACAAGGTTGGGGATGGGGGTGGGGACGGGGATGGGGATGGGGATGAGGATAGGGATGGGGTCGGGAACAAGGACGAGGATGGGGACAGGGATGGGGATGGGGGTGGGGACAGAGATGGGGACAGGGATGGTGATGGAGACGGGGATGGGGATGGGGACGAGGATAGGGATGGGGTCGGGAACAGGGACGAGGATGGGGACAGGGATGGGGACGGGCGGTCTGAGGCTTCCCGCTGGTGGAGCGAGGGCCAGGACTGGGCTGAGATGTAGGACACAGAGGAGGAGAAGGCCCAGCGAGAGCCCTCGGGCCCTCGAGAGACAGGTTGGGGCTGAGCGGGCGCAGGCCCTGGCCGGACGGTCTCCGCTCTCTGCTCCACCCTGGCTTCTGCTGAGAAGGGGTGAGAGAAGAGGGGACGGCTGCAGGGTCTTTGGCTTCCAGGTGCGGCCAGGTAAGGTGGGGGCCAGGGAGGCAGCTCCAAGCAGGCGCCAGCCGGTGAGCAAGCAAGGTGTCAGGGCTGTCCTCCAGGGCCTGCCTTTAGACCCTGCCCGCCCCTGCTGGTGGCAAATTATTCAAGCTCTCTGGGCCTCCGTGTCCTCATCTACAAAACGGGATCCTGATAGTTCCGACCACGGGGGGCGATTCTGGGGACGAGGTGTGGGGGCTCGCCCCTACAGAGTTAGCTGTCCTGCTAGGAGCGAACCGTGTCCAAGCGCTGCGCTAGGAATTCGCATTGTCTGCTTCATCCACAGCCGGCCTCTGGGGCAAGTATCATTATTGCTGTTACTCCCCCTGGCAGAGGAGGGGACCGGAGCTCAGGGTTAGCTTGAGGGGCTGCTGAGCAGCGCACCTGCCTCTGGGAGGTTCTCTCCCGCCTTCAAAGACCCGGATTCCCACCCTTTTCCATTTGAATGTTCAGAAGCAGACAGTAAAATTCCTTGGATTCGACTCAAACACTCGCAGGGAGATGATCAGCTTGCTGGACGTATCCTTTGACTGTTGCTGTATTTTCCCTTTTCCCTGATTTTCGGGACTCCTGGACCTTTCCTGTGAGAGGGGAGGGAGGGCGCGAGCAGGGGCACCCGCAGTGGTGGAGTGCCTGGAGCCCGTGACTGTGTCACCCGCGGTAGGGAAAACCGTGCCGCCTTGTTTCGCTCCTCAGGAAGCTCACGCTTGTCCCCGTTTCCCGGTGAGGCTGGTGAGGTGCTCCGGGTTTCAGCCCGTGAATCCAGAAACGGAAAGTGCTGGGCATTGTGCCTTCCTCCCCTTAGTCCCGCCAGGCTCCCCTCCCCCTTCCCCCCTCCCCCACCCACTCTCTCCCCTCCTCCTCCCCTCCCCCTTCCCTCCCCCTCCCCCACTCTCTCCCCTCCCCCTTCTCACCTCTCCCCTTCCCTCTCCCCTCCTCCCCCCTTCCCTCCCCCTCTCACTCTCTCCCCTCCCCCTCCAGTCTGGTCTGTCTCCTCTAGTAACACAGCCCTCCCACAGCCACCACCACTAGTTTAGAATTATCACATGAGGTAAAATTTATTTGTTCTCTCTGACCTGATTTAACCCTCACTTTACACTGAAGAATGTGTAAGAATGTTTGGAAGGAATGGAGGAGGCTAGAACATTCTAGGTGGAAGGAACAGCTTAAGTGAAGGCTCAGAGGGAGAATGGTCCTTGTGGGGGGTGGGACCAGGTCACCATCCTCCATCGTGTGGATGGTGAAGGCAATTTCTTTGAAACATGGATGCTTGGAGGGTTCTCCTCAGTGTTAGGATGAGGCTTGATGACCCCGAGGTGGGAGGCATGACTGGTTTGTATGGCAGTCATGCAGAGGGGTTCTGCAAACGTCGTGTGTGCTGATCCCCCAGGGTTATCAGCGATGGAGAGAGGGCGCTGTCCTTGTGGTCCAGAGCCACGGACACTGGGGCTCTTCAGCCCTGTGTCCTTCTGTGAGGCCAGTGTGCTTAACAACTTATTTGTGGGCCACAAAGAATGGTTAAGTGTTGATTCACTTTGCTGCAAATAGTCCCTTGGTCTCTGAATCATCTTCTTGAACTCACCACTGACTTGGTTGTCGATTTGGGAGCTGCTAGCCCCCCGTGTTCCCCACGGTGTTTGCTTCTCTCGTGGCTCCGTCACCTTCGGGGGGGGTGTGTCCCACAGTGCAGGTGGTGTGGGTGGTGGTTCTGAGCCAGGACATGCTGCGGACCTGCCCATGGAGGCTTTGGTGACAACGACAGCTTTATCAAGATACAACTCACACACCTTACCATGAACCCACTTACAGGGTACCATCTGATGGGTTTTAGTAAATTCACAGTTGTGCAAACATCACCACCCAGGTTAGAGCATTTTCATCACCCCAGAGAGAGACCCTGTACCCATATTAGCAGTCACTCCCCATTCCCCCTCAACTGTCCCAACCTCTTTCCTGCAAACACCAGTCCACTTTCTGTCTCCACAGACCTGCCTATTCCAGCGAGCTCATTTATGTGGAAGAATACATCACACAGCCCGTTATGCTGGAATTTTCCACTTGGCCCCATATTTCAAGTACCATAGCATTAGCACTTTGTTGTCCGTGGGATTTTAAAAAATACGGTTGCCTGAGTCCCGGTGCTGGAGATGCTGACTCAGCAGGTCTGGGACAGGGCCTGGGTCACCGTAGCCATTCCGTCAGGCACTGAGGGTCCCCGTGTCATGGGACAAGGTTTGGAGCAGACAGGAATCCCTATTCTGGCTCCAGTACTTTCCGGGTATGGAAATTTGGAGAAGTTCCTCTATGCTTTGAAACTCAGTTTCTTGTGTTGGGAAGTGGGTTAAGAACTGGAGCCCCTGTGGTTGCTGGGAGGGGGGTGTGGGGCGCGGGGTGCAGAGACCCGAGCACCAACTCCCTCTGCGGAGGGGCACCGGTTGCGTTCCTGGCGAGGGATTGAGGCTGTGGTGTCTCCGACCCTCGGTGTGGATCATGGACACGAGAACCACACTTACTTAGAGGGTGGTGTACGCTCTTGGGTGTTTGGCTCATTGGACAATGTGGGGCTGGCAGTCTGCCACACACCCTTGTGTGTCTGTAACACACCGGTGTATCGATTAGCTGTGATTCCGGAGAACGGGTGCTTTCAGAGCCTTAACTCCATGAGGGTCCCCATCGTCTAGCCCAGGGTTCCGTTAATGCTGGTTGAGTGAGTGTGAGCTGCACAGAGGGAGGTCCCCAGAACCCCCGGGGCTGAGTGGTGGCCCGTGAGCCAGCCACGTCCCGGTGGGAGCTCCGAGCCCCTTCGTGGCACGCTGACAAATGCGTGCAAACCATGCGGCTGAGCATCCCAGTCCCGTGCTCCTGACTTCTCTGTTAACATATGACATTCTCACCAACGAGTTATTTCAATGACCACTCATGGAGTTTAAATCTGGAGGTGTCTTTCCAGCTCTCCTCGGCCAGCCTGCTGCAAGCCAGGATGACGAGGGTGTTGGATCTAATGAATGACCCTGCTCCAAGGTCCTCGGGCTCGTGACCTCAAAGGGGGGCCGTGGGGGTGCCTGACCCTTTCATCTTAATTTGAGTTGGGTTCCTGCCACCCTTCCCACGGTGACCCCTGGGGCCCTGCTTACTGAGCACATGGGTGGTTCACTGAGGCCGTAGGGCGCACGCTGTGGTCACAAGAGAACATGGCGCACAGGCCTCTGGTTTGGGCGTGTTGGCCTTGACCATGCCTAGAGCAGCGGCACGGGCACCTTGGGGCCGGTGGAACTCGGGACGCTTGGGCTGAAGATTCAGAAGTACCTGGTAACTCTTCTCTCCTCTGGGCTCTGGTCCCCCGTCGGTCGGTTCTGTGTCTAGCCCCTCGCCCCTCCCTGCCCCGCAGCTCCCCCCAGTCTGACCAGAGTCTAAGTGTTTGAACCCAGCACAAAACCCGGACACGATGTTCAGGGGGGACTAGGAGGCGCTTGTGCTGAGCCCTTCACGGAGAGCCCTGCCCTTCGACCCCCTCTTCCCTTTGTTCCGGAAACCTCCTGGGAGGAGTCAGGGAGGTCTCTTCCTCCCGAGGGAGCAGTGGGCAAAGGGAGTTGCTCTGGTGGGGCCTCTGAAGGCTGTTTTCTACCTGGAATCTCTGTGCCGCTCTAGGACATCTACCGGGAAACTGATCACAACCACTCAGGGACCATCGACGCCCAAGAGATGAGGATGGCCCTCGGGAAGGCAGGTGAGACTCGGTCTCGGGACACGATGTGCTCATTTGAAACACTCTGAACGGGATGGCGGCAAAGCTGGTGCTGGAGCCAAGGGCCTCATCCAGCACCAGGGCACAGGCTAATCCCCGAGGATTGCAATGGGGGTGGCCAGAGGGTCCGCATCCCGTGGAGGAGCCTGGCCATGTCAGCCCCGAGCCCTGCGCGCCACCGTGACCCAGGTCCCCCGCCACAGGTTTCACGCTCAGCACCCAGGTGCAGCAGACCCTAGCCCTGCGGTACGCGGATGGCAGACTCCGCATCAACTTCGATGGCTTTGTGGCCTGTGTGACCCACCTGGAGACCGTCTTCAGTGAATCGTCCTGTCCCTCAGCCCCACCCGTTCCGCTGCAGGGCTGGGTGGCGGAGCCAGGCAGGCCTCCTGGGGGAGGCAGCACGAGCTGGCCATGCCCAAGGTCAGGGGCTGCCCTTTTGTGGAGACTCAGAACGCTGCCACATTGGTTGTTGTTGGCGCTGGTGCGGGTTGTCTGACTGCCGCGAGCCGTTAGGCAGCGTGAGTCCTGGGGCTTAAGTGTCTTAGTGTCTTTTTCGGGGTCATGTGCAGAGCCCGTATCAGCTCCCAGGAGGGGATGTGCGTGCTCCCGCCGCCTCGGGCTGTGGGCACCCATGAAGCTGTCCTGTTCAGGGAGGGGTCTCCTCACTGGGGGTGGGGGGTGGTCCCAACGGGAAAAGGCTGGGCCCCTAGAGAGGAAGCTGAGGGAGTGGCTGGTCCACCAAGGGGCGACTGCAGTCTGTCCACAGCCTCTTCCTCCCCCCGCACGCTCCCACGGAAAGAATGAAGTTCTAGAGTCTCAGAGGGTGGAGATGGTGATCGACCACCTCTGCTCATAGCTGCAAATGTCCCCTGGGGCAGAGGGACGCCTGCCCCCAAACCCACGTGGGACACCAAACCTCCATGGAGCTTTCCAGAGTCCCTGCAGCCGGGTGGGCGCTGGGGGGTCAGGGAAGGGGACTCACGGGGGGCGGTGGACAGGGGCAGCTCTCTGCGGTTCCGAAGTCTCATATCATTCCTTCTTTGGCATTCTAGAACTGTTCAGGCTGCTGGACAAGGACCAGAGCGGCATGGTCCGGCTCTCCCTGGCTGAGGTAGGCGGCTGGGGTTCTGGTGAATGGCTTGCTGATGGGACCTGGATTTTGGGTCGTTATGGGTGCCGAGGGGGGCTCGTTCACAGTGACCTGTCTTATTTCCACGCGGCTACAATGCATCTTCTGGGGGCTGCACTGCGGGAAGAAATGGGACTGCCCTGCTTCCCAACACGCATCTGTTATTATCTTGAAGATAAGGCTACGGCTACATTTCAAATCATGTTGGGATACCAGCCCTTGCTAATTTGGATGGAAATGTGAGCGGTGGGTGTGATTTAATGGCTGACTTCCAGGAGCAGATGTTTTAGATTAACAGAGAGAAGGTGACCAGAAACCAGTGGGAATGTTGGTGACCTGTTTCCAGTGATGTGGGAAGGTCTTCCTGGAGGCACCCAGACATCAGCGTTGACCCTGACATTGAGTGTATACATACCTACACACATGCGCACACGCACACACACCTGTTTGTGGAAGGCCCTCTTGGGTCTGGGCCTTTCTTAAGCCACCTGTCTAGAGGGCTCGTGGGGTTGGGACTGAGTTAAGGACTCCCAGGCGCCCCCTGGAGCATGGATGCGTCACAGGTCGTGCCACGCGGGGCAGGAGAGCGTCTCGGGCGCCGTCGCGCCAGCTCCCGGGGGAGCGCTGAGCTCACCCTGTGGTCCTTCTTTTGCAGTGGTTGTGTTGTGTGTTGGTCTGACCCGGGCATGTGGACCCCGGTGACACTCCGCACCAGCCCGCCTGCTGCCTTTCTCCCCTTCTTCACGATTCTGTGAGCAAGGATCCAAATGGCATTCACTGGTTGTCCCGTCTTCCCTGTCCATCAGCGTCCCTGGAGGTCCCGGCCTGTCCCACCTGCGCGGTCTGGGGGCAAGGCCTCTCTTTCAGCAGCGTGTAGACAGACTCTGGAGCCCCCCGGAGGGACCACAGTCAAAGTCTGGTCCAAATGGTTCTTGCTTTTCTCTGGCGATGTGCAATGTGCAGAGGGCCCTGCTTCTCATGCTTTGGGAGAGAGGTTTTGGGAAAAGACAGGCCCAGAGCTCTTGGGGTGGAGACGCGGGCGGATCTCTTGGGTGGCCTCTGGGGCGGCGCAGGAAGGAGCATCTCCAGCCCTCCGAGGAGGGGTGTAGGTGGGCTGCTTTCTGCCCTTTTGAGGAAGGAGGAGTGGGCCTCCCTTCTGCACTCGAGGCCCAAGAAGTCAGCGTCTGCCGAGTGGGAGGCAGATCCTTGCTGAGGGATTCCTGCCCCACAAAGAGGGAAACACAGTTCCGGCTGGTTTCTCTCCCTGCTGGACACGAGGATCTTTGTGGCTGGTGAGAAAGTGGATGCCAAGCCGCGTGTCCTAAGGGGCAGATGGGGCAGAGCTGGCTCTCCCAGGCGGCCTTGGGATGGGAGGGTGAGGTGCTCGGCCTGCTGGGGGCTTGTTCCCACAGACCTGGAGGCCGGGCAGCTGAGATCCGTGTGCGGGCAGCCGGGCTCTGTGGACAGGCCCCTGGGTCGTGCTCCTTGCCCTGCGTGTGTGCGCCTGGCGGGGAGCGGTAGGGAGCAGGCAAGCTCTCTGGGGCTCCCACAAGGACACAGACCCCATCATGGGGCCCCCTCTGCTGGCGCGGGTCCTTGTGGGGCAGAAGGTCAGGCCGAGAGCGGAGGGAGCGGCTCATGCTGCCTCAGGAGGGGAACAGGCTTCGTGCGGGGCGGGTAGGCATTCGACACCCGTCCAGTAAACACTTACTGAGCATCAGCTGCATCCTGGGCATTGTGCGGCCTCCGGCTAATGAGAGGGAAAGATGCCTCGGACGCAGGGAACGGCATGAGAGAAGGCGAGAGCCCAGGAGAAAGAGGCCCGTCCTCTTCCAGAAGGTTCTGTCACTGCAGCCCCGAAGGACACCTCCTCTGCTTTTTCCCATCTTCCCTGCTGTGATCCCGCGGCACCTCCTTCTCCTTTCTGTGTCCGAGGGAGAGCTTTCAGACTCCTCTCCGGACGGGGCACCATCTTGGGCCTCCCGAGGTTCGGGTTGTTGGGTAGCTTCTTCTCCCTCTGTTCCTGGGCTGGAAGGACCCGTGGAGCCCGTTGGGTGGCCGTGAGCACCCTGACGTGCAGCCAGCCGTGTCCTCACTACCCAGAGAGATGAAGGGGCCCCGGGGAGGGTCCTTGATGGGGATCGTCCCCGGGTGAGGCCAGAAGTGCTGCCCTGGAGTGGAAAAGCACCACGGAGACTCGTCTGAAGAAGCTCACGAGGGCTTCCCACTTCCACCTGCATCTGTGAAACACCCACCACCAGTTAATTCCTGAATCCCACAACAACGTCGTCCTGGTTACACAGGGAAGTGCTAGCAGCATGAGGCTGCTATCTACGGCATACGTGATTCCGATTGATGCTCCCCCAGAAATGGGGGGAGGGATGGGGGGAGGAGGGAGAGGGAGACTGAGAAGGGACTCCTGGCGGGCGGGCGCTGCTGGTCTCGGGGCTGCCTGCTGTCTGGGGGGCTCAGCAGGCTCTCCGCTGAGCCCAGGCGGGAACAGCATCCTTGGGACCCCTCCCACCTGTGCCAACACCAACGGAAATGTAAATAATAACACACAGACATAGTCACAGCCCGACTCCATGGTGGGGGCACTCACGGGCACCCGCCGTGTGTCATGTCTCCAGGTCCCCATTTGCACTGTGGGGATTAAAGCAGGGACCCTAGCTTCTTCCTCCCTGTCTGTTTTGTTGTGTTTTTATGGACACATGGACTTTTTACCTTTTTGTGTCTTTGATATTTATATGAGGTGGGATAGCACATGGAAACAGTGGCTTTCATACCATGTTGGAATATCTGGGTCACCAAACCTCTGTGAGGCTCGTCGAGCATAACTGAGCACCTACTATGTGTAGGGAAGCATGCTACGCTGTCGTCGGGCTACAGACACGCATGAGATATGACCTCTGCCCTTGGGGGCGTCCCTACCGTCTCAGGAGAGAGACCGCGGCAGAGACAGGCGGCTTCGCCATGAGCAAAAGGCAAAGACAGAGACAGAGACAGGGAGCCGCGAGGGCGCCGGGCTTGCCGGTGGAAGGCTGTGGGTGGTTATCCTGAGCGCTGGGTCGGATCTCAGTCCAGCCGAGACAGGAACCACAGCAGTGGTTAACAGTTAACAAACTTAACCTGCGTAAGGTCATAACCAGGAATTAAATGCATGACCAGAGCTCTCAAATGTGTCAGGTGCAGCGGCTGCTACGTGTAGGTTCGGCCGCGTGAGCAATGGGACGAGAAGATCGGAGGCACTAAAGCTTGGAGACCTGGAGGAGAGAGCCCGTGGGACTGAAACTCAGCCTTGGGAGGGGGGCCGTGCCCCAGCGACGCCCACGAGTTCGGGAATGGCTGCCAAGGGGTGTCTGCTGTTGCCAGCGCCTTGTTGGCAGAGCCCGATGTGGACCCCGGGTGGCTCACACGGCGGACGTGGGCTCACAAGGGGCTCACCCCCTGGGCTGGAGACTCGCTCAGTCAACACCGACTTCTGAGTGGTCGCAAAGTGTCAGGCACGGTCTAGCTCTGGAGGCGCGGCGGCGGACAATATGGACGGAAATCCGTCTTTGTGGGTTTGCAGCCTGATTGAGGGAAGCAGACAGGAAGCAGAAGCAAGCGAGTGAGTGAGACGGTATCCCTAGCGCATCGGCAAAGAGAAATAAAGCAAGGGGGAGGGGAGAACGTGTGTGAGCACGAGCGCCGGGCGGGGGCTCTGTTTGGATGGAAAGGTCCTCCCCCAGTCGCGGACTCCTGCAGGCCTGTCTCCTTGTCGGCAGCGGGAGGGAGTGGGCGCGGGGCCACTTCCTTGCCAGCTCCCGGACCCCAGCGGTCTGTGTTTGGGGAATGAAAGTGTCTGGAAGCCGCTCCTGGATTGGCGGTGGTCACCCTGGGCCCAGGGTGGCAGGCAGGTCTCGGGACCCTGCATGCCAGGGTCCCTTCCAGAGCGGGGGAGTGTTTCCACGTCCTCACCCCTGTTTGGCCTTCCCTCTCCAGCCCACGAAGGCATGAAATTAACAGCAATAACAGCTCATGGCGCTGAGTATTTCTTTTCTTTTTTTTTTTTAAAGATTTATTTATTTATTTATTTATTTAACAGAGATAGAGAGAGAGCGTAAGTAGTCAGAGCGGCAGACAGAGGGAGAGGGAGAAGCAGGCTCTCTGCCGAGCAGGGAGCCCGATGCGGGGCTCGATCCCAGGACCCTGGGATCATGACCTGAGCCGAAGGCAGACGCTTAACCAACTGAGCCACCCAGGAGCCCCTTGGCGCTGAGTTTTTCTAAACACCAGGATTTCTGTGAAACACATCACGTGTCACTTCATTCAATCCTTCCTGCTCTGCGCCTCGCGGCCGTGTGGCCTTGGGCCACCCAGTTATTGCTCTCCTTTCTGTCCCTAAATGTTCTCACTTGAAAATGGGGATAATCATCCGACTGACCTCACAGGGTTGTGATCGGCATGAAATGAGCTGGCCCGTGTGTTCAGACCAGCACGTGGCAAATGCTCCGTTGCCGTCTGGCTAGTCACGCTGCACATTACTGCGCCAAGGGGTCCTGCGAGCGGGCACCTCGCTCCCCCCCGCTGCTGAGGACAGTGAGGCTCAGAGAGGGGAGGGCAGTCTCGGCTCCAGCTGCACCAAGCACCGCAGACGGCCCGTAAACAACAGACCCTGAGGGGTGCAGGGGGCCGGCTGTCTGAAGTCCAGTGCCGGGGGCCCGACATCTGAGGTCCGGTGCAGGGGGCCGGGTTCTGGGCTGAGTCCCCTTCCTGCCTGCAGACAGCCTCCCCACATGCTCTCCTGGGCTCTGATCCCACCTTAGGGGCTCCACCCTTGCTCGGGGCTTGGTCACCTCCCACATGTGCCCCCTCCTGAGACCATCACACTGGACTCAGGGCTCAGGCTCCCACAGAGGGGTTGGAGGACACACAC
The DNA here is from genome assembly GCF_964656455.1 of Halichoerus grypus. Lineage (NCBI taxonomy): Eukaryota > Metazoa > Chordata > Mammalia > Carnivora > Phocidae > Halichoerus > Halichoerus grypus. Next base: position 85,642,108 of record NC_135718.1, on the reverse strand, counting down.
GTCCAGCCCATCATGGTGGCGATGGCAGAACGCAAGCCTGTGGCTGTCTGCTCATGTCCACGGCTCACGCCGCATGCTCCTGGGATGGTTCTTGCTAGCCTGGTTCCGCACGTGGGGTCCTGGTCCCAGAGGTCCCCTCCCCTGTCCCCTCCCCTGAGGGCACGGTTTCCGGAGCTTCTTTGAGACTCTCTTGAATTGAGAGGAAAGCAGTTGACGTGTTAATGAACAGATTTCCCAGGGAACCAAAGGGCAGAGGACAAAGCCGACCAGGGAGGAGGCCCTTCTCAGCCACGTCCTGCAAGACGTCATGGGGATGGAGGCTGAGCTGCCCAGCTGCGGCCTCTGTCCCCGATGCCCTTGGTTTCCTGGGCACCTGCCATGGCCAGGGAAGGTGAGCGTGTCTGCACCCGGTGCACCCGCATCACTTGATCTGCTGGACTAATGATCTCTGCCAACGCGATAATCAGCAGGAACGGAAGAATCAACCAGAGTTAATGCTTTCCAGAGTGCAATGTAATTAATTTAAAATGACTTATTTAGTAAAATGGTAATGATGAAGCTAGTGTCATCTCCCCAGACCACAAGCCTGTTCGTTGTTTGCTGCCTTGGCGTTGCCGATTGGTCTTATGTGTCTCCTACGGCTGTGAACCCATCTCCGGAATGGAGCGGGGGATGGAACTTATTTTTATAGAAGTGGTCACGGTGAGGTGACCATTGCAGAGTATCGAGCACTTTCGGGTAGCCCTCCCTCTCTCCCTGACGGGACCCCATTGTCTGCGTCCCACTCTTGGGGGGGAGGGCCACACCGGGGGCTGCCTAGCTTCGGGGGGCCTCCAGGAAGGGGGCTGAGGGAGCAGTGAGTGGAGTCTGGGGGGCCGAGGTCTGAGCTGCATTGATGGTCCAAGAGCCAGGTCGTCAGGTAGCGGGGGATAGGGCAGAGCCGGGGAGTGGCGGGCGGGCGAGGCTGGTGGCCGGGGATCAGGAGGTCAGAGTGGGCATGCGGGCTCTAGAGCAGACTTGCTCACAGGGGACGGAGGAGTCGAAGGAGGGGGCCAGTCGGGACCCCACTTGGTAACTATGGGCCAGGACAGATGGGGGGTGTCTGGGCCCCGGGACCCCGGCTGAGCCCAGAGACGCCGTCAGTGCTCTAGGCCCAGCTGTGGTTTGGCAAGTGCCCTCAACATCGCCCACGGCCAAACACAAATGATAAGAGCGGGGGGCGCCCAGCTGGCTCAGTCGGTGGGGCGTGGGACTCGATATCAGGGTCATGAGTTTGAGCCCCACGTTGGGTGCAGAGATGACTTAAATAGATAGATCAATAATTCTAAAAAATGACGAGTTCTCTGGGAAGTGCGATGGGCCATGTCCCCACGAGCACGCAGCATCTCCCACCCATCGGGCTCCGGCACACGTGGCAGAGAAGCTGAGAGACTTTCCACCAAGACAGGAACGAGCATCTGAATGGAGAGACTGTTCTCTCTTTGGGCAGAAGTTTAGTTTTCTCAAACCTGATAAAAATGAAGTATTTGAAGGAGCAGAGATTGAGAAAGTTTGGACAAGATTCCAGAAAAAGTCAGATGTTTGTTGAGTAAAAACCCAGGCTCGGAGTTGGATGGATGTGGAATCCCCACAGGACCTTGGTGTCCTCACCTGTGAAATGTGTGCTTTTGGCTCACGCTGGGCTGTGTAGGGACACCCGAGGCGTGGCCGTGTCCGACTCTGGGTTCGAGGACAGGCACCAAGCACACGCCCTCCGTGTTAGCTCTTCTCCTACTTCAGGCAAAAGTCCCGTTCAGAAAATCAGGGAAGTGTGCACTCTTTACAAGCGCGTGTTCTTCCTGCATCTTCCTGACCCTGGAGGGCACGTAGCGGCTCCCATAGCCGCATAAATGCCTCATGTCCGTTCCTTTCCTGAAGCCCGAGACGCCAAGAGAGGCCGGATCGCTCAAGAACCCATCGGATTGCTGAAAGCGCCATTGGAAGCAAATGTGAAGTGTTTCAAAGTAAAGTTGATTATGTTTAAAAATATTTTGTGACTAGGGACTTATTTACACCAAATTCACCAAATAGGATCATTTTAAATGCAGATGAGTTAGACAAAAATCTAATTTTCTAGAGCACCTGGGTGGTTAAGCATCCGACTCTTGATGTCGGCTCAGGTCATGACCTCAGGGTGGTGAGATTGAGCCCCGCATCAGGCTCCACGCTCAGCGCAGAGTCTGCTTGAGATTCTCTCCCTCTCTCTGCCCCTCCCCCCTGCTCTCTCTAAAAAGAAATAAATCTTTTAAAAAAATCTGTTTCTCTATTTCCTCACACCTATAGGAGATTTACAAAATGCAGGGGCCCACGTCCTGCCACGGCATTAAGTGCTGCATTGGAGGGTCTGGGCTGTGGTGTGGGTTGTTGGGGTTGCGGCAGGAAGGTGACCTCATCCAGGCCCACAGCCTTTCCAGAAAAGCCACCTCTCTGAGGCCAGGGACTGGGACACCAGTGCCCGGCCCAGGGGGAGCAGAAGAGAACTTGGGGTCCTTCAGCCGCGGGAGCCCCGGAGAGCGCAGGCGACAGCCCAGCTCTGTCGTCAAGACACCAGGCACAGCGGAGTGTCCCGGGAGGAGCCGCCCTCAGCTGCCGTCTCAGGACGCTGCGTCAAGATGGCTTGGTCGCTCACCAGAGGTCCATCTGATTTCCAGCTTCCAGATTTTAAGTTTTCTTCCTAAAAAAAATCCCTCTGAGGGCAGGGGTATATGAGAAATCTCTGTACGTTCCCCTAATTTTGTTGTGCACTTAAAACTGCTCTAAAAAAATTAAATCTCAATTAAAAAATATAGCTTAGTGGAAAGGAACAGCGGCCCATACAACAGGGCAGAAAAGGGAAAAATCCCCTGCTGTACTTTCAGTGGGTTTAGGGAGGAAGGAGGCCGTAGTGCCACACGAATATGACGGAAACACGTGCAGACCTGTTCACGCGGCACTTCGCAAAGTGCTTTAAAAATACAATTGCTCTTCAGTTATTCCTCACAACCCCCTCCTGAGGGAGATGCTGTCTACACCCCAAGCTTTAGAGGATCGGAGTTGTGGCACTTCTCGCGTGGGTCCCCCAGAAGCCCCAGGCGGGAACGCTGGCTGCCACGCCAGGCCTGCCCACCAGCTCAGGGTGTCTCTATTTGTTCCGGAAGCTTCTTCTGCAGGCGCTGTTTCCAATTCAAATGGGAGATTCGCAGGCTCAGAAGGACCATGGAAGCGAGGGACACTCACGTGCCGGGACCCCCGGAGCTCGTGTCTGTCAACAGTGACCCCCCCCCCAAGGACACTCCCAGGATGTCCCCGGGCCCACTGTTCTTGTTGGACAGTCACTGATGTTGGGCAGGTAGCGGCGGGTCCAGCACTCCCGGGGGTTAAGGCGGGGAGCAGGGACCACAGCCCCGTGACTGCAGGCCCCGGGGTGGGTGCCTGCAAGGAGGAGGCAGCCATCATCCTCCCCAGACTCGAGGCTTGGCCTCCCTGTGGGGACAAACGAGAGAGGGCTCAGGCGATTGGGGCGGGTGGTCCAGGCCCAGGGTCTCGTGGCGGGTCCCCCGGCGGGTTCAGAGTCGTTCCTGCTGTCCCGGGAACCCCCTGGAGGAGTGGGGTGAGGGCGGTGGTCCAGAGACTGTCCAGGCTTATCCAGAGAACCGATCGTGGAGAGTGGGCTCATTAGTGTCTTGGACGAGCCAGGGAACCCATGTCTTTCCGGGGCTTCAGCCTCCCTACGGATAAAATGGACACTTTTCATTCCCTCTGCCTCGTATGGTCTGGGTGGCCCACGTGTTCATGCGTCCGCTGTGGCAGACCCGCCTCCCATCTCCTGACCCCACAGGATCTCTGGTGAAGTCTCATTCTCTCTGGTTTCCGGGAAGAAGCCGAGTGTGCGCAGGGGGCCCCGGGGTCCTGAGGTCCCTGAGATTTCGTGACAACTGCAGGTCAGAGAAGGTGTGACATTTCAGAGTCCCCGCCTGCATCTTGAGGGGAACGGGGGCGTCCTGCCCACAGGTCCCACGGGATGGCAGCCTCTGCGGTCAGCACGGTCCCCCGACTGCGTTCTCTGCCCTGAAAGCCTCCAGGCTATGCGTTTTAGGTCCAGCGCTCTCCTCGGGGCCCAGGAACGTAGACAAGACCCCTCTGTTCCCAGATCTGAAGGCAGATCCTGGAGCCACGCCTGGGACAGGCTCTCTTGTGTCTGTAGGGACGGGTGTTTGCCCGTCGGCCCCTCTTCTCCTGCAAAGTCACCAGGCTTCCTTTGCCTGGGCAAGTGCCCTGCACGAGACTCAAGAGCAAGACAATGACAGACACAGGCGTGCCGGCCGCAGCCAGGACCGGGAGGGAGGGGGCCAGCCACGGCCAGGACGGGAGGGAGGGAAGCGGGGTGGTTCTGGGCGCCTGTGAGGGGTGTCAGGGCACCAAAGTTGGAAACTGAGCCCTGGTCCCCACTGTTTTATTCTCTGCTCATGTCTACTGAGCACCTACTATGTGTTGAGCATTAGGCTGTGGCTTCAGGAAGGAGCAGTGTTGGTTATTGGGTTTTGGTTGCTGACCTGATAACCTTGCCCAGCGTCCGTCTTCCTTGGGGGTCGAGCTCACCACACGAGACAGAGGCCGAGAGGCCCCTTGCTCACTCTCCAGGCTTGTGCGTGTGCGCACGGGACCCGGCCGCGAGGAAGGGGCCGGCACGGGAAGTGTCCCAGGGAACTTCTGGGAAAGCTTTTCTCCCTGACAGGAGAGAAATGTGGAGAGGCCGTCCCTCCGCCGCGCGTGATGTGGCTACTCGGAGCCGGTGGTTGGCAGCATCCTGCCGTGCCGGGGGGGAACCAGCATCTCGCTGCACAAGGGGGTGCCGACCCCGAGGATGGCAGAGCTGGGGGAGCCATGGAAGGCAGCAAGTCGCTGAGGACCCCATCACACGGAATTAACCAACCCAAACACTTCCTCTTGATGCGTGAGATGACGAATGTCCTTAGAGAGCCTCGCACTGAAAGCATCTGACTGGTACGTGCAGAAAACAGAATGCTTCCCCTCAGCAGGTTAGCATCCGAAGGGGGCTGGAAACGCCCCCATCCCGGGCCTGGAGTGTGCTCGGCAGCTCGCACCTACCCACAGCACACAGCTGCGTTATAAAGACGCACCCATGGAAATTGTTACACAAATGTAATTCTCCGATGGCCTCCTAACTGTTTCTGAGGTATTCTACCTGCATTAATAATTAGTATCCAGCTCACAATAGCTCCTAGCACCACAGTTTCTTTCTTCTGTTTTGACAAGCGGGAAAATCTGGAAATCCCGACCATTAAGGCCAAGTGTTTTTGAAGTGGCGTGAAGTAAACACAGTATGTTGTTACCAGATGAGCACTCAGCTCCTCTCCCTTAATTTTTTTTTTTTTAAAGATTTTATTTATTTATTTGAGAGAGAGAGAATGAGAGACAGAGAGCATGAGAGGGAGGAGGGTCAGAGGGAGAAGCAGACTCCCTGCCGAGCAGGGAGCCCGATGCGGGACTCGATCCTGGGACTCCAGGACCATGACCTGAGCCGAAGGCAGTCGCTTAACCAACTGAGCCACCCAGGCGCCCCTCCTCTCCCTTAATTTAAGATTTTGGAAGTAGGGTTCCTAACGAGGAGCCCACCTCCGGCCCCACCTGAACGTCAGGCCGTATGGCCACATTTCTTACTCCCGACGAGCAGACCTGGACGACGCACGAGCCTTCATCCCTGCGCGCGTCGGTCGCATCCGAGCTGTTACGGGTGTGGTGAGACGTCAGGACGGTGCCTGTGCCTGAGCTTCGTGGACAGGGGCTCGTGGACCACGGGTGCACACAGCCTTCACAGGAGGAGGGAGACTCCGGAGCTCTCCAAATGCAGTCTCGGGAGTCTCAAACCCTTCTTCCCCAGGGAGCACACCACAGATTGGGGATGGGCAATTAGGAAGTGTGTTTCCAGAGATCTCCGGGGGGAGGGGCCGGGGGGGGCCGCCATTCACCCCGCTCTGGCTCTCTCCTCGTCAGGAGGTCCAGAAGCCCGTTTGCAGACTTGCCTGTTTGCAGAGTGCTGGGTATGGTTTAATTCTGCGTCCTTCTCCTCTGGCATGGGGGCAGGGGGGCATGCTCTGGCCAGCGTGAGTTCTTCCAGCGGGTTCTGTCTCCTGGCCACTCGCCTGCCCCAGGGCTGCTGGGCAGCTGGGAACACCAGCTGTGGTTTCTGGAATTTTCAGACTCTGGGCAGCATGACAGTGCCCTGATCTTCGTGGGGACAGACCTGAGATCCGGCAGGCTACGTGGGCCTCCTGAACCTCTCTCTTCCAGTCCTTCCAAGCATCTGACCAGTGCCTGATTCCTGCGGAAGGTAGCCAACCGGAAATTTAGAAGAGACAGCCTACAGAGCCCCTACTTCCGAAGCCAGTTCCAAGCTTGGAGGTTCCCAAAACTGCTCTGGGTTTGATGATTCACTGGAAGGACTCACTGAACCCACTAAAGCTGTTATATTCACAACTATGGTCTATTACAGACAGGATTTAGATGAAAAGCAGCCAAGGGAAGAGGCGCGGGTGTAGAGCCCAGAGGCCCCAAGAGGGGAGTCTCGTTCTCCACCAGGTGGAGTCGGAGGCACAGGGCCCAGAGCGGGGTCCTCTGCCCTGGGGCCAGATCCCTACCAGGCCTGGAGCTGCGCACATGCCCAGGGCAGCTCTCTGTGGCCATGAGGCCCCGACACTGAGCCAGCCCCCCTGGGTCGCAGACGCACCCCCCAGCCTCGGGCTGGAGGCCCCGTCTCTGGTCTCCTCCAACCCCGGGGAAGTGCCACCAGCCGCATGGGAGGGTCTGCCTCTTGGCCCAGGGAAAGGCGGGTAGCGCTTTCTCCTCTATCTGTATCTTCTCTCCTTTGGGGCCAGACTGCGGCACAGTCAATTAAATGAAGAAGTCCATCCACAGAGTACACGGGTCGCGGCCTCGGACGTGGCCCTACGTGTCACTCCCTGGGCCCCGGTGTGGGCTGACCCACTGTTCTGTTCCTCTCCTCTCTCTAAGGCTAAATGCCCTTCCTGGCGGGTGCCTGGGACGCACCTTCAGGACTGTTTCTCGGGTGGTCCTGCCTTCATGCATGGTTTTCGCCCTTGCAGGGGTGGATGTGGGTGGGGTGAGGGCAGGGGAGCAGCCCGCGGAGGGCCCTGAGGTCACGCAGGGGCTTGGGCTGTCCCCTGAGGGCGTGGGGACCACCGCGGGGTGAGTTGGGAAGACGGGCAGCTGGCTCCGTGCTCTGAGCCGGGTGGAGGAGGGGAGGAGGAGGGGAGGATGGTGCGGTATCATCCGCATGGGAAATGGACTCCGGGCTTCAGCAGTGGCCGCAGGGCCAGAGCCGGGGGCCCAACCGCAGAGGGATTTCGGGCAGAATGGTAAGAGGAGTCGGGCGTCAGGTGTCTAGGGTTGGAGGCTGGAGACTGAAACTGGTCACCGAGAGAGGCCGAGGCTGTCAATCCCGGTGGTCCCCCAGGCAGAGGCATGCGGTGTGGTGGAAAACCACCTAGGCTCTGGCTTCTCATTCTGGGATGTGCCTTAGCTGCTGGGCCGCTGCCGACCTGGGGCTTCAACAAGGAGCCTGAGGTCCGTTCCCGTGCGGGCTCTCCCCTCGGGTGGCACTCGCAGTCATCTTTCTCTCGTGGCCTCTGGGCCGGCTCAAGCCTGGGCATGAGAGCGTGCAGGGTCTCTGGTGTCTTCTTGTGCAGACGCTAATGCCATCGTGTGCCCCCACGTCATGACCTCAACCTGCCCCCAAACACCCACACCTGGGAGGAGGGAAGAGCTGTCCTCTGCTGGCCTCTGAGGCCCTCCTGGGCCTCCAGCGGCTCGACGATTAGGAGGTTCTCCCTCCACAACGGGCCGCTGCCCTCCGGCTGCCCGGAGAAGCTTCTAGGGCTCAGGCAGGCGCTCTGGGACCACAGAGCTCTGGACTCAGCAAATCTTGGGTATATTCTTCCCTTGCCTTTGGGAAGGAGTTGTTTGCAGAGCTTTCTCCTATGCTTTGCAAAAAATGTTAAGCAAACATTTAAGGAATAAGGGCCTTATAATGAAGAGAGCGAAGAGGAGGGATGCCGGCTATTACTGAACGTAAGTGTTTGAGGAAGAAAGGAAAGGAAAGCTATCTGGAGGGTGCCTTTCTCACACTTCAGACTGGGGGCTGACGCCTCCAGACCCCAGCCTATGGGCGGCTCCGAAGAGCCTCGGTGCCCAGGTGTTTTCGGGTAAACTGAGGGCCTCCTCCTTCGCCCCGTAGAAAGGCAGAAGAGTTGACATGCCAAGAGCGGAGAGGACCAGCTCCGCTGGGCCCCAAACTGTGTGCCGGTCAGGCCACGCCTGAGAGAGAGATGGGGGTGGAGGAGAAGGAGGCGGGGGACCCCGGGAACGGCTTCAGAGACTTGCCGCACCTGGCAGGTCCAGCTGGAGTGCGGGGCGGCCCGCCGGGTAAGGCACTGTCAGGGCTCCCCGGCTTGCACACACACCCTGGCCCCGTGCACCCTACCCCTAAAGTTCGACAGCTTGTCCTGACGCTTGCTGGTGCTTGGCCTCCGCCGCCCTCTCTGGCCTCGGCCCCCTCGTCCCTGATGGGTTAGCAGAGAGCGCCCCTCCCCAGGCTGCTGTGAGCTTGCGTGAAGTGGGCTTGCAGAGCGCCTGGCCTGGGCGGCATGCGTGCCCAGCACCCCCCGGGGTCCCTCTGGGTCCCAGCTGAGGTGCTCACCCCACAGCCATCCCCCTGGCTCTCCGTGGGCCCCGGCCTCCTCCCAAACTGCTTGCCTAGCACCTCGTCAGATGCAGGAAGGTTAATGGTTTCCGGGGGGCTGGAGGGGGGTGTCTCTTGCTCCCAGTGGAAGCCACTTTGACTTTGTTCAGTGACTCCAGAAAAGACATGTTTCATCCCGTTCTGGAGTTCGGAAGCTGTTTGCTGCGGCACAGGCCTGGCCGTGGCGTCTCTGGATGGGCCCAGCCGCCTGGGGACAGGAGTGTGTGGGCGGTGGTCGTGGAGATTCGTCCGCTGAGGAGAGGGGGTGCTGAGCCTAATGACACGTAGGGCTCAGGAAGGCCGGGTGAACGGTGGCTGGTGCAGACTCTGGACGAGCTGAAGGCCGCGGGCATTTCTGGGCCCTTGGTTCTCAGCGGGTCCTTGGAGGAGCGGAGCCTGGGGGCTTCACTGGGGAGGCGGGGGCTCACGGCCACACTTTTTGGGGGGATTTTCCATCCCACTGCACATCCCCCCAGCCCCACGCCCCCAGGTGTCTGAGGCTCTTGATGGCAGTGATTGTCACACAGCCTGGCTCAGGACCACAGTGAGAAGTGCCAGGGAGGGGGTGACATGTGGGCAGGGCCGCCGCATGGCGGCGAGGTCTGGGTGTTGGGGACAGCAGGGTGTGCACATTCCAGATGTGGCCAAGGCCGGCCTGGCCCCTCCAGAGTGCCCGTGGCCCAGGTAGACAGAGGCTGTCTCCCAGAGAGCCGTCCCCGGGCACCTTCCCCCTGGCCGCAGGTGGGTGAGGGGCCAGGCAGCCGGGGCGCCCGGGCCCTGGGCATGAGGAGGTGTGGCTGGAGCCCCTGGGCAGCTGAGTGGGAGCTTGGGGGACAGGAGACAGGGGAGGCGGCTTGACCATAAGTGAGACCTTCTCCCCCGCCCCCTTTGCCAGGGGAGCCAGGGGCTCCCCAGGAAATGAGCAGAGTCGCCCAGAAAACCCCGAACAGCGAGACATGACGCTGACCGACACCCAGGTCTCCCCTGGCATCTGCGTGGCAGATGTGACAGGCCCCACGTGGCGTCTGTCTGCGTCACATTCATCGTGAGCAGGAGTGGCCACCCACTCAGGCTGTGTCCGTGGAAGGGACCCCGCCAGGCGGTGTGGGTGGGTCGGCAGAGCCCAGAGGAGGTGCAGCTGCAGAGCGGGGAGGGGCTCCCCGTCTGGGAGTGACCGTCCTGAATGCGGGATCCACCCTCCAGAGGCCTCTCTGCCCTCCAGTGCGCCTAGCCCAGCTGGCTCACGGCTGAGTCCTCCCTGGGAACTGCCCTCGGCCAAGGGCACGTCCTCTTCCCGGGCGGCCTCTGCACAGAGAGGTGGCTGTCACTGGGGTGGGAGGGCCTGACCGCTTGCTCTGGCCAGGCTCCTCTGTAGGACGGCCGGACGGACGCCTCTGCTGGGGCTGCTCTGGGGCTCAACTGTGCCCTCCGCCCAGGCCTGCTTCCCTCGCTCACCTGGCAAAGATGTTGGGCCCAATAAACCCCCCGCCCGCTAAACTCTGCCTCAGCGTCTGCCCCACGCGAGGACAGCCCCAGCCCCGCGGTCTTTCCATCACTGTACCACCTGCTGAGTGGGGGAAGGACGGTAACCGGGGCTGGGGGCCTGCCTGCCGCCTTGGGGCCCTTTCGTGTGTGCTCTGCCCCGAGCACCTTTCCAAAGCCTTGGAGATGCACACAAAAGTGCGAGGAGCCCCAGGAGAGAGCGTCGCAATTGCCAGGGGCCTGTGTCCTGCGTCCTCGCCCCATGGCCAGTCTTGGAAAAACAGGGAGAAGACACTTGCAGACATCTGGGACTCTTTGTTGACCCAGACCCACAGGCACCACAGGAACAGGCCGCATTAGACCTTACCTCTGGCCGGAGAGCAGGGTTTACAAGGGTCTGGGTACAGGCCAGGCCCCTTGGAGTCGGGGTTCTCCAGAGAAACATGCACACACTCGTGTTGGGGGGGTTAGAGGTGTTTATTCTAAGGCACTGAGTCACCAGGGCAGAGGCTGGGGGCTCTAACACCTGCAGGTGCCGGCAGGCTGGGGACCCGGGGACATGGGCTGTCGGCTGGCAGCATGCCCCCTTCCTTGGGGCGTCAGGCTTTTATCTCTTAGGGCCTTCGACTGGGGCACTAGATGCACCCAGTGCATGGAGGGCAAGTCCACTGATTCCAACGTTAGTCTCATTTAAAATACACTGTCCCAGAATCACCTTGATGTGCTTGACCAGGTATCTTGGCACCGTGGCCCAGCCAAGCAGACGTAAATCCGGCCATCACAGCCCGCCAGCCTGCCATGGGCACCATCTCTGTCCATTTCAGGTGAGGGGATGTCACTCTCACCGTCTTCCTGGACCACGTCCACAGACCATGCCCACGGGCCAGGACGGGCCACAGACAAGCACCTGTGTCTTTATCTTTTTTTCTGTGAAGGTGGGTATTTTATGATCTGCAGGGCTTGGTTTACCAGGGCCTGGCAAGCTGACTCTGTAAAAGGCCACACAGTAAATCCTGTAGTCTGAGGGGCCACGTTTGTGTCTGCAGCATATTCCTCTTTGTGTTACAACTCTTTAAATATAAAAACCACCCTTAGCTTGCTGGCCACATGGAGACAGGCTGAGGGCCGGACTGGCCTGTGGGCTGTTCTTCGCCAACCTTGACTCAAACCGCTAACATGCCCGGTGCACCTGGATGCTGGACGTTCCTGGAGTCCTTCCCGGCCCCGAGGGTGCTCCCCCGCATCTTCCAAACCGAGCTGCTCCACGGAGCCTTCGGGGACGGGAAGCTGCAAGGCCAGCAGGATGGAAGGCGTGCCAGCCACCAGCCTCCCTCCACCCAGTGGCTCCCCCAGCACAACCCGCCATCCTGCTTGAAGCTCCGGGCCCCGCACACCTGGTCTGGGAGGGGCTGCTGCACACTGACCTGTGCGCAGCCTGGAGCCCGCCCCTGGGCCAAAGCCACATTCGGGCAGGCGTTCTGAGCGGCCCTACTGGTGTCGTGGAGGAGCGGGTCACTGCCTGCAGTCCTGCGGGAGCCCACTCTGAGCCCTGGCTGCAGGCCGGCTGGGTCGCACCTGTCAGGCCCTTCCGGGACCACCGAGGTGGGCGCTCTCTGCTTCCCGATGGAAGAGTAAGGCTCTCCCCAGACAAGGAGTTACCCACAGGACCGGCGGCACACCGGGCTCACCGGCAGGACGGGGTTTTCGAGGGGAAAGCCTGCAGGAGGACGCGAGCCCCTCCGTGTGCGTGACGTGACACCTACCACATAACTCACCAGCTGTGCACCTGAGCGACATTATGCACTGTGAGCAGGGTCGCCTCCACCGTCTCCAGAAGGTTCTCAGCCTCCCAGGCATGAACTCTGTCCGCACCAGCTCCCCGTCTGCGTCCACCTCCCCAGCGCCTGGTGTCCCCACCCCACTTTCTGTCTCTATGACTCTGACGACTCCGGGTACCCGCTCTGCGGGCAATCACACGGTGTCTGTCCTTCCGGGCCCTTCTATGTCGCACTCTGCTGGGCCCACAGAGCTCCTCGCAGACCCTGCCGGGTCCAGCGCACGGCCAAGGCCGGGAGCCCCCATGGGGGCAAACTGCCCAGGGCACGGGCCGCCGGGCCCGCTGCTCCCTCCAGGGCGGAATCAAGTTATTGATGCCTTTGAAGAGGTTACAAGAGGGAAAAGTGAACTGGCAAAATGTGCCCCCAGATGCGGGCTGGGGAAGGAGGTGGCGCCGGGGACGGAGCCCGGCCGTTCCTGTTGCCTTCCCCTTGAGCAGCCGCTGCCTCCGAGCTGGCCCAGCTTCTTCCCTGCAGAGCCGGTGGGGCGGCCGTGTCCCCCTCGCAGCCATAAACCCCCGGCGACGAGATAGCCCTGGACAGGGGGTCGGACCTGCGGTGCAGGCTCAGCGGCCTCTCCTTCCTCGGCGGCCTCTCCTTCCTCGGTGGCCCCAAGAGGAAGCCATTGTGCCCTTGGAGGCCACTTTCCTAATCTGCAAAGGGAAAGGGCCATTTCGGTGGTCCTGACGCTTCCCTGGAGCAGAGGGACCCTTTCCGGCAGTAAAATCTTGTGTGCAGTTTGGGGTGGACACAGAGAGCCGAGCTGCTGAGCAGCATGGGGGGGCGGAGCCCTGCCCATGGCCTCCCCCACCCTGAGGCCACGGAGGACACCCCCCCGCTGCAGCACCCGGTTCTGTGACTCGCCGTCCGTTCGTACTGACTGAGGTTCCTGCTCCCACGAAGGCCACGCTGCCAGGGAGGGGCCAAGGACACACCTGGGAGCACCGCTCCCTGCACAGAGGGGTTGATCTCGCATCTCCAGCCTGCCACGGGCACAGCCCACAGAGGGCCCCTCGGTCCCCCCGCCTCCACGGTTCTGTGGGTCCTCGCCGTCTGCCTGGATGCCCCCTCCCGCAGGCTGCCTCCTCCTCCGAGACATGCCCCTACGTGGGCATCGCGGCCCCACACCTCCTCCTGCTCTCGATCTCTGCTCTCTCCACCCTCCGCGCTCCCCTGTCCTCCGGGCCGTCGCTGCTGGAGGCTCCAGACCCTCAGCTCCCTTCCCACCGTAGATGGGACCCCATGCCCTCGTCAGTAGGACGGACAGAATGCCCGCCGCACGACGGTGCTTGGGGATGGCATGGGGTGACACAGGGGAGAGTCTGGTCACCTTAACCTCAGAAGCCCCACCTCCATGCAGGGTGACATGGGAGAGACGTAGGGGAGAGACCATGGGACGTGGGTCGGACCAGGTTCGGGAAAGCCTTGGGGCCCAGACAGGACTCGGACTCTGTTCTGCAGAGAGCTGGTTACGGGCTGAGTGTCTCCCCACCAGGTTCACAGGATCATGAGTCAGTCATGACCCCCAGTAGCTCCGAATGCCACCGTACTGGGAAGTAGGGGTGCTGCAGATGGAATCTGGTGGCCGTGGAGTGGGGCCGGCGCAGGGCCTGGGCTCTGTCTCCACGAGGGGGACTCTGGACGCAGACACTCCGTGGGGAGAACTGCGTGTGCAGGTTCTAGCGGCGGTCAGGGCACAGCGTCTACGCCCTGGAGCACCCGAGATGCCGCGAATCGCCAGAAGCCGGGGACGGCGGGACACAAGGTGTCCCCGGCCTGAGAGGGAACCCCCTGAAAGGGAATCCAGTCTCTGGCCTGACACCGCGTCTCTGCTGGGTCCATACTTGGCTAAGGCAGCCTGCACGCTACCACGGCTGGGAGTCTTGGCAAGACGGGGACCCGGGGGGGCGAGTGACCGTGCAGGGTGAGCTGAGCCCGAGGGCAGGGAGTGGCCACAGACCGGAGGGGGCATCGCAGCCGTGGGCTGACCATGCAGCTCAGAGAAGGACGGAGGGCCTCTGTGCCGTGTCAGCCATGGGCACGGTGGCTCCTGGGGCCCAGACCGCGTGCGTCCTGCTCCTCCTGAGGACACGGGCCCTCCGAGGTGGCCTCGCCAAGTTGCCACGCCCTGTGGGGCTGAGAGATGCTTCTGTGCCCTTTGTGGCCAGTAAAGACAGGCTCACGCCGCGGGTGAAGGGAGGTGGGTCTGGGGAGGCCGCGAAAGCAGCATCCGTGTCGTCTGGAAATGCGTGCGAAGAGCCCGGCCCTTCCTGCTGTGACCGGGGGCGGGGGGGCGCTGGCGGTGCCTGGGCAGGAGGCGCGGGACCCTCCCACCCCACGGCCTCTGGAGGCCTGATGCCGTCCTGTCAGGCCAGAGAAGCACCCTTGGAAGAGGCCCTCCATCTGTTGTTGAAACGTGTTCTTCCATCATTCCTCAGCTCATTTGCTCGCTCGTGTGTTCACGGCACGTACGTGGTCAGACATCCTTCTGTGTCAGGCACCAAATCCGAGCCTGGAGTTGACGCAGGAGAGCTCCTGTCCTCCCCGGGCTTGCGCTCCAGAGGCGGGTGAAGAGCTAGCCTGCCGTGGGGCTTTGGGACGAGGAGGCATGAAGACCAACAAAGCAGGGGGGCTGTTGGAGATGCAGCGGTCAGGGGGCCCTGGGCACAGTGCAGGGGGGAGTGAGCCATGTGGAGGTCTGGGGCGAGCTGCCCGGGCACGTGCCCTGCTAAGGAGGTGGGTGGGGGCTCCTGGGCCAGCCGGGACTTTGCATTTTGTTCCAGGGGTCCGGGGCAGCAGGGGACCCATGGTTCCAACACACTTCTTGCAAGAAGACATGTCAGGCTCCTGAGGTCCCCAAGGGCGGCTCCAAGGGCCCATTGAGGCGAAGGCGGAAGGCGACCCTGTGAACCTCTATCCTGCTTCCTCGAGCCGCATCCCAACCACGTCCAAGCTCTGAGGGCCCAAGCCACCTGCAAACCCGCAGGACAGAAGTCCTACAAGGTGACTTATCTGTCCCGTTGATCCCCTTTTCCCTGCAGCGTCTGACCCACCAACCTGCCCGTAGTTACAGACGGCCGTGTGTCACGGAGCTGGCGTGGCCTCCCTGTGTGACCACCATATGCCTCCCCCATCCCCACCGTACTGCCCCTCACACACACACAACACACGCACGTGTGTACACACGCCACGCACATGCCACGCACATGGATGTTCTGCATGATGCCCAGGGAGTCGGGCGTGAAGCCTTGAGCTCTCAGGGCCCCCGTGGGCTCGGAAATGGAGGAGGTGGCTGGGGTGTCCCTCGCTACAGGGACCCTGCCTCCACCCCTGTCACTCTGCCCTTGGGGGGGAAGGCTGACCTGCTCGGCCAGGGTGGGGGGCTCTGGCAGAGGCTGGAGGTGAGTGCTGGGGAGCTGCAGCCCCTGCCCCCGTCTCTGGCTGCCCAAAGGATAGGGACACGGGGGCCCAGGTTGCTGCCCCTTGTTCCTGCAGCTGTGGGGTGTCCTGTCCTCACAGGAGCATGGACAGGGTCGGCTGGAAACAGGCGGGTAGCTCTCCCTTTGCTCCTGTGTCTGAGGACTCCCGTGTCCTGGAAGGTCCGCCTTGTGGCCTGAGGGCAAAGGTCGACTGTTAATGCACCGTGATGCTGCCTGATTGCGTCCTTCCTGCATCGGGACCCCACTGGGGGGGAACCGGGGTCAAGAAGCTGATTTTCTCCCTTGCCCCCCAACCTCCTCACCTCCCACAAGAGCTTCAGGGCTGGGACCTCTGGGCCAGGGTGGGGGGCAACCAGGCAGCACAGACCTTGGGGGGAGATACATCAGTTCTCTGAGCCGCCCCGGGGGGGTCATAGTCCAGGCAGGAAGCCAGACTGTCAGCAGCAGGTGGATTTCAGGAGCCGAGCGTGCGTGCGTGCGGGGTGCTGGCTGAAGCAGACCCCGGGCTCCTGCTAGTGGATGGGACTTGTGTAGAACCGTGCCGTCCAAGCCCAGGGATGCCAGGTGGCCGTGGACCCAGTCCGCCAAGGCCTCTGCCGGAGCTCGTGGGTGCAGGGCCCGGCCAGAGAGCCGGTCCTCCCTCCCCGGTTTCTCCTGCATGCAGATTGATTTCCCCCATTTCCTTACACATTCACAATTTTATCTCCATAAATTCTCCAAGCTGGAACATCACAGTGCCTTAGAGCTGTACCTTCAATACCTCACGGCCCTAATTCATCACACTGCCCTAAATGATGGCGGCCTGAGCCCAGTAAATCCCCCACAATTCCCAGCTCTCAGCTCATGAGAACGGAGCTTGGGAAGAGACTGAGTGGGTTCCATATTTCTCCTTCCCTCGGTGTTCTCTTCCTCAGGAAGGCTCACTTCCACCAAACTTGGGGGGCGGGATGGGGCAGGGGGGACAGGACTAGGGAGGGGCAGAATGAGGCACCAGGTTTCCTCCCTTCCTCCTTCCTTTTTAACAATTATTTATGGAATACATACTCCACAGCACTGTAAGCACACCTTGAATTTCAGGCCTCAGATGCAGGGCTTGCTTATTCCATCTGTATGTATCTGCCATCCGAGTCATTAGTCGATGCTGTGTCAGTGGGAGGGTGCGTCAGCCCCCATTAGCCGGGAAGACCGGCCGATCCCATATACCCTGGTGCTCAGTGGGGGCTGGCGGCAGAGGGGATCCTGGTTGACCCTGGGGACGGTGGGTTCGGGAGAGTCGGCACAGTGCGTGGCTCTGATCAGGAAGAAATGACGGTTTTTGGTTTCCGGTAGACCAGAAACGGGCTCTGAAAACACACATCGCACCCTTTCCAGGACAGCTAAGAACCACCCGGTGAATGACCCTACACGCCCATGGCTGTGTGGGTAAACACTTTACTTCTTAGGGCCCCAGTTCTCCTAGGAAGTCCTTAATTATTCTAAGGATTTATCGTAGGAGAATAAAGGCTGTACACAAAGACTTGGCTACAAGGATACATCACAGCATTGCTTATAAATAGCAAAATATTGAAAATAATCTTAGTGTCCAACCATGAGTTTGCATGTGTCTGTCATCTATCGAGGGAGGGAGTCATGGAAACACGATAGAATCAGCTTCGAGGGATATAAACAAGGATGTATAGCGTATTCCATCTGGTTTGCAAATGTAAGTCCAGCCATGCGGGTGTCTAGGAGAAGGTGCCCACGGGCACAACACAGAGAACGTTTGGGAAGGTGAATAGCGAATGTTTGCAGGGCCATCTCTCAGGGTGGAGGTCAAGGATTATGTGGATTTGCGTTTTCATTTATCTGCGTTTTCAGATTTTTCTACAACGGGCACAGGTTACCTATGTAACAAAACATTAAAATTAAAAACTGTATAATGCAAACCAATGTTCACAGCAACACTATTCACAACCCAAACGTCTGCTGGCAGATGGATGGAAAGCAGTGTGGTGTCGGCGAACCCCGGAGTGCAGTTCCGCCTGAAGACGGAAGGTCTGGTCCCTGCTGCCATGTGGACAGAGCTCGAAGACGCCTGCTCAGCCACGGAGCCAGACACAGAGGACAGAGCCGTCTACACGGACCTGCAGTGGGCGAATTCACGGGGCGGGGGGGCGGGGGAGGGGTTGGTTGATGGGAACAGGGCGGCTGTTCAGGAAGATGAGGTTCTGGAGAGCGTGACTGAACTGTGCACTTGCAGATGGTGAAAATGGCAGAGTTCACGTTCACGTGTATTTTACCACGAAGCAAGCAGAGTGAGAGGATAAAACGAGGGGGTCTTCCCAGCGGCCGTCTCTGCAGCCCCCCCGGCTCGGATGGGTGACTCTGGGGAAGATGAGAGGAGCGGCCGGCTCTTGTCTGCCTGCCCGTCCATCCGCGGGGCCATGGGCACGGACACAGGGCCTGCTCCCGGCGTGAGGCCGCGGCTCAGGCGCTGTGGGGGGAGACCCGGAAGCTGCCGGCCTCCTACCTGCACGGAGCATGTTTTCACAAGGCCGAAGGTAAGTGCAGATGAGGCCAGAAAATCAGACTCAGTCAGAGAGGGGGAGCTGGGAGATGTGGGTCTGCCGTGGCCACCGGCGACCAGCAGGCAGGTGCCCAGCTGCAGGCGACAAGGAGCGGCGGGCTGGGGAGGGACCGTGCACGGGGTCAGCCAGATGGAGGAGCCCAGCTCGTTCAGGGGAGACAAAATCACACGGAGCAGAAAGCACACGTCGATGGCTATCAAACCACTTCACCAGCCTCTCATGCCCAGAGCAAATTTCTGTCTGAGAAGTTCAGCGGCTTGGAGCTGGTATCCTTGGAGCAATGGGTGAGGAGTCTTTGAGTTGAAGTGGCAACTGGAGGAGCGATTTTGGGAGCGGCCCCTGTATTCTCAGTATTACGGCCCCCCCAGCCCTGAGCAACCCCCTGCTGCACACAGAAGTGTAGCTGATGTTCTGCTAAATCGTGTAGCAGGACCCCTTAGACCTGGACACGGAAAGGGCGTTGCTTACTCTCCGCCAGTCCTCGGCGAGAAACCGTGTTTCCAGAAGCAAAACTAGATTCCAGGATCTGTGTGCGGTCCAGCAACCTGACCTGAATCACAGGCCAGGGATCTCGGCGGGGCGGGGGCGGGGGGGGGCCCTCCAGTAAGAGCACTTTCTCCTGCACTCAACTTCTCAATGACTGGAAAATAAGACAAACATAAGGCAGAATATGGCGATTAGTACTGGTTAGTCAAATGGTGTAGTTTGGAGGAAGGGCAAACGGGCTTGTGAACTGAACCTTCAAATTAGGCAAAGTGACCAGGTCCCAGGGGTGCTGGACGCCCCCAGGACGCCCCCTCCCACTCCCCATGGGGCCGGGCCTCCCGGCTTCCAAGGCGACAAGGATGCAGTGAGTCAGGCCCACTTGATTGCATCCCAAACCTGTAACCAGATACGGTCGCCTCTCCTGCTCGGGGTCCAGCAAGTGAGGGGCAGGGGCATCACACCTCCACCTGGGAGAGGCCATCCGAAGTGGGTGAAGTTGTCCCCCACATTCCAGAAACAGTAACATTGAAAATGGTCAGCATCCCTCAGCCTACACACGCTGGGCATCAATCCAGGCTCCTCTGAGCCTATTATGTAATTTAGTCTCATGGGGTGATGCTTTTGTTTTACTGATGAGGAACGGAGGTGGCAAGTCACGTGGCCTGTAGGGATGGAGCTGAGAGCTCACTCGGGGCCTCTCTTGGCCTCGAGAACCCGAGCACCCGGGGCGTGGTTCCTGCCCCCTACACAGCTCTGGGGAGAGAGACTTTTGTGTATAATCGTTAGACCAAATTGTGCGGTGGGATACGGCACCCTTCCTCACTCCACTTTGAACTTTCAGGGACTAATCAAAAAGGGAGTCTTTCCCCCCAAATGCTTGAGGGCTTCATCACTCTCCTGAAGGCCTCCCCTAATTGTTAAGAGTCTAGTCCTGTGTTCTAACCCCCTTTGGCCCTGTCATCCTCCTTGACGCTCTGTGTCAGTGACGGCAGGAGACCGGACGTTCTGTCACTTTTGTTGACTTCGAGATGCACACCTGCTCCCCAGGGTCCTCATGTAACTCTGGGACCCACCGGACATGTGTTGCGAGGGTGTGGATGTCCACAGCAGCTCCCGTCCACGGGGTACGGAGGGCAGGCGGGGGCGGGTGACAACCAGCCTCAGGTCCTCGGTCACCTTCCCCGAGAGGAGACAGCGCGTATTGCCCCATGCAGCAGGTGCCAGTGGGACACAGATATGGACACACAGACAGCATGGGTCCCCTGCACATGGCGAGGCCTTTAAGGGGAGACGGCAGGCGTGGCTTCGGGCAGGCGGGGGATTGCGCACAGCGGAGGCAGGGTTGGTTCAACTCAGGGGTGCGTGGAGAGCATCATGCAGACCCGAAGGTGAATGCGGGAGGACGGTGAAGACGGTGTCAGGATAGCTGGGTTTGGACCCACGGCAGGGAGGACCTAGAAGAACAGACCCTTTTATTCTTAGGTGATGGGGAGCCACTGATGGCTTTGGATCCTGAGCTCAGAATGAAGAGTGGCACCTGCTAGAAGTTCAAAAACAGGGTCGAGAAAGGCTGAGATGAGGGGGGGATGGCCGTCCGTCCGTCATGGCACACCCCAGTACAAAAAACCCTAGCTCACGACTTGCTTACTTCCGTGTTGATGGAAACAGGAGACAGTCCCTGGGGTTCCTCGTGCCGGGTTTGCGCTCCGTGTCGGAAGGGGCTCCGTTTGGAGTGACACGGCTCGTGTGCTGCAGACAGAGAAGCAATCTTTCAAACAAAGACTCGAATTCAGCCACGGTCACCCCCACGTGCGTTTGAAGCCATTATCTAAGGCACGAGGTCTGCCCTCTCTGGCCATGAGACTCGCTTCCAGGTCTAACTGAAACCCTCTGCAATCCAGATTTTAGTTCCCACTGAACCCTCAGTGTCGGCACCAGGTAGAAGCTCCGGGTTTGGAGCCAGAATCGGGCACAGCCGAGGTCCTGGGGGGCAGGCGGAGCAGAGAGGGGCCCCTGAGCGCCCTGAGGCCGAGGCGGCTGCTCAAACACAGGGACCTTTCAGAGGGAGTAACTCACTCTCTCACTGTGATGAAAGGCCTGCAGATGCCCTCTCTCTCCTGATAACGAGCCCGAGGAGCCAGAACAAGAGAGGGCTTGCCACACGCAAGAGGCACCACTAGCCTCCTCCACCGTGATGTTTCAGGTGGGGAAGAGGAAGCAAGAAACAATGAATGCTGATTAGTTTACATTAATCAAAATCATATCTGGCTTCTTTTTTTTTTCTTCTTCCCAGAGCTTTTAAGTGTGTGGGAGCAGGTTATTCAAATTTCACCCCTGTTTTTCAAAAATTAATAAGGGCCATACATTAGTGTAACATTCTGCCTGCTTCACAGAATATATTAGTAAAGGTTTTAACTACTGAAATTATACAGTCATAAAGAGATGATTTAATGAAAGCAATCATATCATTTGCATTCTGGGCCTGCCCACCCGCAGCCGTGGCCAGGAGCCGTGATTATACCGAGGTGCGGCAAGGAATTATACCATCGTGATTCTGCCCGAGGCCCTGGGGCTGAGTGCCTCCAAATCCCCAGGAAATGCTGTTGGAGGGACAAGAAAACCAGGCTTGTTGGAGGAGGGGGTTTAGGGACAACAACGGAGTCCTGAAATCCCCTTTCTCTCCCTGGCCCGGGGCTTGTCTTTCCTGGAGGAATCCATTCTGGCTTCCAATAAGGGAAAGTTAATTGGCATGCTCTTTTGTTGAAGTTAATTGGCATGCTCTTTTGTTGAAGTGGTTTTGCGGCTGCCAGAGTCATGACCGCTCAGCCGGGACGTGAACACAGGACAGCGGCTGGGCACGCGTACCACGGGGCCCAGAGAAGGGCTTGCCACTGTCAGGCTGGCAAGCCAGGCTCTGGGCGGGGCAGGTGCTGCTAGACCGCAGGAGGGGGCGGGGGGGGGGGGGATGGTGCGGGAACCACACACGAGTGCTTTCCCGGGCCAACGAGGCCCATCTGCAATTCTCGAAGGTGTGGAGGCCGGTGGGAGGGTGGGGGCCCGAACTGGTTTATTCCCCTTAGATTATCCCAATGCTCCCGTGTAAATTCTGGTTTCTGCCAAGTCTCCCTCCTATACTTCCCGACAAATGTCCCCCACCCTTTGTAGCCCAGGGTCTCCTCCAACGTGTCCACAATGCCAGGACTTCAGAAACGAGGGGCACACCTCACCTTTGTTTCTTTTCTGATCCAGTGACTGATGTTCTCCGGGGCCCTTACTTAGCTCGTGTTCCAGAGACCACAGGAAGGAAGGGACTTGGCTGCAGCCACTGGGGACAGAACCAGGGCTGATTTTGGCACGAGAGTGGGTTGAGGCCGGTCCACAGCGGTCGGATTGTGTGTAGGAGGGACTTCGAGTCCCGGCAGGTCCCTGATGGTCAGGACCGTGGGCTCCAGAGGGAGGAGGCGCCTGGCTTTCCTCCCAGGGGATGCACTGTGTGGCCCAGGCAGTGACCGGAACCGAGGAGGGTGTGATGTCCTGGACTGCAGCCTTGGGAGACAGAACCAGGCACGACTCGCCAGGGGCTTGGGCTGCCTTCCCGTCTGTCTGGGGGGCCAGCTGAGCTGGGGGGGGCTCCCTTGGGGCTGGGTCCACGGGGCTGAGACTGGCTAGAGACCCAGCCGCTGGAGGGTCCTGCCCCTGGAACAAGTTAACTAAGGCCCTTCCTAAGTGCCAGGAGGTGCAGGGCCCCAGCTGGGTGCAGACGCAGGACAATCAGAAATCCGCTCAACTGAATGAGGATTTCGTGGAGAGAAATCCTACGGGACGAGAGTTCTGCGAGCCCAGCTTGGAGGGAGGCAATCCCCAAAGTAAGGAGTACGGAATGTTTGCTCCGTACCACACACTGTTGTAAGCAGGTTACATGTATTAGTTTAAAAAATTCTGCCACCAACCCTCCATTGATCAAATCTCAGGCCAGAAGACGAGACAGAGAGTTTCAGTGATTTCTGCCAGAACCATGGTGAGCTTCAGCCCCTGGCCCAGTGCTGCTAATGAGCAGGACGCATAGCATCCCGCCGTGGCTGTCCCTGGGACACGTCTCCCGGCCAGGTCCCCGAACACTCAATTCTGAGTGCAAAGATGGGGCCAGGAGAGCTGCAGATAAAGACTGGAGCTTGTTTTGTTAAGCATTTCGTGGACTCTGGGGGCGGGGGTGGGTGCTGCTCCACTCTCTGCAAAGGTGGGGGAGGATGCCCTGGCTTCGTGCAGTGGGGGCGGGGGCTCTAGGGTCTGCAGGGGCTGCCGCTGGGCCAGTCAATACAGCATCCCCCCAGGAAAGGGTTGGAGCCGACTCCCATCACAGGTGAGACAACACTAGGGCCCCTGGATATACCCTGGGGCCCCTCGCAGGGGGAGGGGCCTGGCTCCGTAACTGGCACCAGCCAGCCCGAAGTGGGCCTGCGTGCAAAGCACAGGCTCTCAGGCCTCCTGGACCTCGATGACACAAGCAATATCAGCTGGTCCCAGGTGGTGACTTTCCTTCATCAGGGAGGTGGCAGCTCGTCTATCTCTCGAGCATATCATGGGGTCCAAGCACTCGCTGGGCAGCCTGTACTTGGCTGGACTCGATCTCACGACCCTGAGATCGTGACCTGATCCGAAATCGAGAGTTGGATGCTCAACAGACTGAACCACCCAGGCGCCCCTCAGGTTTTACATTTAAGTGAATTTTTGGAAGCAGCGTAAGACAGGGGCCTAATTTCATTCTTTTGCATGTAGATGGCCAGTTTTCACAACACCCTTTCCCTGGTGTGTGTTCTTGGATGGGTGGGGGCGTGGGTTTATTCTGGGCTCTCAGTTCTGTCCCATTGGTCTATGTGTCTGTTTTGAGGCCAGCACCACACCGTTTTGATGACTATAGCTTGTAATATACTTTGAAATCAAGAAATGTGATGCCTCCAGCTTTGTCTCCTTTGCAAGATTGCTTTGGATAATTGGGTTCTTTTGTGGTTCCATATGAATTTTAGGATTGTTTTTTCTATTTTTGTGAAAGTATCATTGGAATTTTGATAAGGATTGCATTGAATCTGTAGGTCACTTTGGGTAGTATGGACATTTCATTAATTCCATACTTATTAATAAACAAACATGTAATGACTTTTATATTTATTAATAAATATGTTTATTTATTAATACTGATTAATATTAAGGTTAATTTTTCCAATCCAAGAACACAAGCTATCTTCCCACTTATTTGTGTCTTCTTCAATTTCTTTCGCAAGTATCTTACAGTTTTCCGTGTCCAGATCTCTCCGTGAGAGGCCGGTCTCGGATGATGGAGCAACAAACAGAAGACACTGGGCCCGTGCGGAGACTCGTGAGCTTCCCATCTTCAGTCTCTGATCATTTCCAGTTTGTAAGCCAGTAAATCACCATTATTGTTTAAAGCAGTTCACTTTGGGTTTCCTGCTTCTTGCTCCCCGAGTCCCCTTATGTTAGGGTGGTATGTGCGGTGTTTTCAGGCCAAGTTTCCCAATGAAAAGCATGTGAGGAGAGCCTCGTTCTGTGCCCTGCCTCGCCGCCTCCTCCCCCTGCCACCACGCGGCCCGGGCTGGGGCGTGGACGCAAGGCTGCCCTGAGTGTGGAGGGGGCCGCCCAGAGGAGTGAGGTGGGTGAGGCTCACACAGACGCCCGACATGACCAGTAGGATAAATCCGTACCATGAGAGAAGGCCACGGAGACCACGTGGGCTCGCAACACAGGGCTGACATCGAATGGCCCGAAGCAGGAGAATTCTTGCTCACCGTGGGTACGAGC
Source organism: Halichoerus grypus (assembly GCF_964656455.1). NCBI lineage: Eukaryota > Metazoa > Chordata > Mammalia > Carnivora > Phocidae > Halichoerus > Halichoerus grypus. Next base: position 85,617,687 of record NC_135718.1, on the reverse strand, counting down.
TGTCCCCGGTGAAGGCCACGCCGAGTCAGGGCTCTCCAGAGAAGCAGAGCCGCTGGGTGTAGACGGGCAGACAGGAGGGCTGTGTGGTCTTGGAACGGCTCACGCAGCTGTGGAGGCCGAGGAGGCCGAGAGGACTTTCGGGGCTGCCATCTGCGAGCCAGGAGCTGCTGTGTGGTTAGTGAGTCAGAAAGCCCAGGGACCCACCGCGCAGCCTCAGGGGCAGAAGGTGGGGTCCTGGTTCCCACGGGGGAGCAAATGCTCCTTTCCCTGCCTTTCGTTCCTGTCAGGCCCCTAACAGATGGATGATGCCCACCTGCGCCGGGCAGAGTGACCTTCGCTCAGCCCACTGGTTCGAACACCATCTGCTCCAGAGACACCATCCCAGACACACCCAGGAATAGCGGTTTACCAGCTGTCTGGGCGTCCCAGTGTGGCCCCAGGATTGCCACAGCCTGTCTGTGCTGACGGTCCTGAACATGCTCTGCGGCGTGTCAGACACTGAGAGGAGGAGCCGGGGTGGCCCTTTGCTTCCCGGCCCCTGCCAAAGCTCCCCTTTTGTTTGGGGGGCCTGGTCCGCCAAGCCCATCCTGGCCCCAGAAGTAGTGCACGTGCCCCGAGGCAAGTTGACCGGCCCAGTGCACCCCCCCAAACGTGGGGCATCAGGTGCAGCCACTGGGCCCTTCTCCCGGAGTTCAGGACATGCTTCCTCCCCGCCTCGGAACCACGGGGTGTGGCGCCCTGTGAGGCCTGGACCCCACACGAGGAGACACCACCAGCGACAAAGCCAACAGACCGAGGAGGTAGAGGCGAGAGGCTTTAAACTTGAAGGACCCCAGATTAATAATGCCTGAAAGCCACGTAATTTCTACACTTTTCCATTACCTGAATCCATACGCTCTTATTATTTAAGCCAATTTGAGTTAAATTATCTGTTACTTGAGACTGCAAATATACTGACGGATGCAGAATTCAGGAGTATAGCCCTTCCCCACCTCCCGGGAGCCAGGCATGTTTCTTATCCAGAATTGTCTGTGCTGTTTAGAAAGGTAATTCGGTTCCTAAACTACACGTCGCGTCACAACGCACGCAGGGTCCAGGACGGCACTCCGTGGGCCACACATCTCGGGGGGGGGGACGTTAAGGCTATGAATGGTCCTGCGTCTCTTCAGGCCAAGTTTTGCCGCCAAGAGAGTTCGCCTCAAACCTTGGGAAGGGGCGCCTGGGGGGCTCAGTGGGTTGAGCGTCCGACTCTCGATCTTGGCTCAGGTCATGATCTCAGGGTTGCGGGAGCGAGCCCCACGTTGGGCTCCGCGCCATGGAGCCTAACTAAAAACACACCCACATGCACACACAACAACAACAACAACAACAACAACAACAAAACTTTGGAAAAAACCTCGATGGCTCTCAGAGATTTGGGGTTCCAGAGTTGTGGAGAAAGGGTTGTGGGTCATTCAACATTCCTTCCTGCCTGTGAATTATTCTGGTCCAGTCGGAAGACAGTGTTGTGATCAGGAGGCGTTCTAGATCAAGGGCCTAGGTCACCAGCACGGAACTTCATGGTGCCATCAGTGTGTTGTACTTAACACCCTCTTGACAGGTGATTATTTACAGAATAACTGGCCAGTAAATACGTATTGAGTGTTTCCTGTGCTGAGAGCACAGGGCTGGCCCCAGACTTAACCAGCTAGTGCTTCACAGGTGGACCTATAACCCTCACCGTCCCCTTCCTACCAGCAGCTCCCGCAGAAAAAAGACCGGGGCGGGTTTGGGGCGCAGCGGGTGGGCAGGCGGCGAGGCTGGAATCCTGGCGTGGGGGACGGAGGTCAGCCGGGTCCTGGAGGCCTTGGACCGCAGGTTACAGAGTTCGGCCGTCATGTTGCAGAGAGAGCAGTGTGGGTTACTCAGAAGCTGCTTCCAATCTTTCCAGAGGATTCAGAACATGATACGGGGGTTTGGAGGTAGGCGGGCCTGGCCTGATCTCGCTCTGCCTCTTGCAGTGAGACCTTAGCAGAGCCAGTTTTCCCAAATAAAAGTGATCCACCCTGCAGTACTGTGGTGAGGCATGCAGATAACGAACACACGTAAAGTGCCCGGGTCTGTGATCTCCCACATGCCCCCGGCCCCTTTCCTTGTGCTGAGCTGCCCGCTCCCCTCGCGGAGAGGCCTGGCATCCAGGGAAGGGGAGCATGCCCGCCGCTGGCTCGGCCGCTGCCCGGGGAAGGCGTGTCCCCTGCAAACACGGGAGCCCTGTCTGTTCTCTGCGCGGCAGCAATTTGTTACCAGCATTACTAGTATTACTAGTATTACTAGTATCACCGTAGTAAACTCTGTGGAGCAACGGCAGTATGAGGGACCCAGCTCAGGGCCGGAACCAGACCAGCTCAGTGTTTGTAGGTAGACCCGACGTTCGGAGCCTGCCAAGCGAGCAGCGTCTGCGGAGGTTCCCTGCTGTGGGCATCTGAGTCCCGAACACGTTCCCGCGAATCATCATCAGGCTGTTCAGACAGGGCTTTTTGCAGACTGTCTGCTTGGCGGCCATGAGATGTGCTGTACACCTTCCGTTAGACGGATCCAACATTGCCAGGCCACGCTTCCCCAGGTGGGGCGGCGGCTGAGGAGGTAGCGGCTCGACGGGTCCATGGCGGCCCTGTCCCCGGCGGGATGGGTGCTCCTCAGCTGAGCCTCTGCCTCGGAGACTCGGGGCAGAAGCTTTCTTAGCGGGATGTCTGAGACTCTCCTCTCCCTCCCTCCCTAGGGGCCGACCTGCTCCTTCCCCTTCATGCTTCCCATGTTCTCCCCGGGGAGAATCTCTGGGAGTCGGCTTCCCAGGGGCCTCCTCGGGGCCTCGGAACCACGTGTTAGAGGAGACTTCCCCTCTTGGCGCAAGTTCCACTTGGTGTGTGTTATATTCTCACTGCTCCTAAACACACAGCAGCCCAGATCAAAGATGGAAACGTCTAGACTTGGCCAGGCCAGAGCAGCTACCGTGCCCCAACCGTCGCATTAAATGGGAAAATTAATCTCCTGGTCCTGCACGTTACGGCCGGTCATGCAGAGAGAAGGCTGGGTTACGGGCTTGCATGCGCGCTCCGTGGTATTTAAGCCAAGATTTGAATGTCAGCGGGAGTGCATGCATGGCACTTTGTCATGAATAACATGGCAGATTCTTATTCATCGTGCTTGGATCGCCAGAGAGGGACAGAAGGGACGTGGGTCTCTGGTCAGGCCGCGCTGCCGTAGTTCTGAATCACTCCCTGACGAGAAAGTCGTGAAGGAACCCCGTTGGGGGCACCATGTGGGTGGAGCACACGTCAACGCGGAGCCCTGCCCTCTGCTCGCCCGCCGTGGAGTCACCAGGGTTGGAGATGCGGGGAGGCTAGAATGCAAGGGGAGCCCTGGTCTTCCAACCGTCCCCGCAGAGCCAGTCCTTGTGCCCTCCCTGGGCTGGCCCCTCTCCACCCACACAGCAGATTCCAGGCCTGTGTCCCCGCAGCTCCCGCTGACTGCGCCTCTGTGTCCCGGGGGCCACATGGGGTCAGCACTGCTCTTGCCCCCTCTGTCCCTGGCACAGCCTCTCCGTCCCCTGAGGTCTTGGCCGCCGCCGCCTGCATTTCAACAAGGCTCCTTCTCAGAGTGTGCCGGCCACCTGCCTGTTGGATCCAGGGGCGCTGCTCTGGGTGCCCTCCCACGTGCTCCGCGGCACTTCATGGTCCTATGGTTGCCCCCACATTACAGAAGGCACAACTGAGGCACACAGAGATTATACCCGTCCTCAGCCTGACACATTCAGGAGCCCGGAATGCATTTTACCTTGGTGCTGACCCTGCCTCCGGGTTTTCCTCCAAACTGTGAGTGCCCAGTTCCTCCTACAGGACGCTCCTCCCACCCCGTCCCCACTCCCCAGCCCTGTTACTCCATTCTTCCCTCCCCAGGACCTTGTTTCCAAGAGGCCCCAAAGACGGGAGCTAAGTTTCCTGCTTCCTCGTCACTGGGCCTGGCATGTTTTCTGTCAAATGTCTGTTCTTTTGTGGGTTGGAAGGAAAACCTTACTTTGAGGCTCCAGACCCTTCTCAGGGAGAAAAGAGTGTTGTGTAAGGAATTCAACGCACAGGGAAGCCAGCCTCCGGGTGAGGGTGGGAAGGCTAGGGGGGACGTCCGGCAGGTGAGGTCTGCCGGGACCCAGATCCCCTGTTCCTGTAGTTTGAAAAAACCCTAAATGTTCACTGGACACGTGACTTCCCAGAATACAGTCTGCAAATCCCAACCCTTTTGTGCCTGGCTAGGGCTGTCCCCCACATCTGACCAGTGGGAAGTTCTTCCCCGGGAGGAGCGGGCTCTTACCCTGCTCTTTCCAGCTGTACACTTTGGAGACTGTGGGAACGGAGGCCACACGTGGCAGAGCCCTGGGGGCACAGCAGACTCTTGACCTTGGCTTTGTCCTGTGAGAGAAAAATAAGCTCCTATCTTGACTTCACGGTGCCGTCACTTTGGGTGTGTCTCACTCCCACCAGCAAGAGTGTGTGAGGACAGGTGTGGGGGAGCAGCTTTCTAAGCACAGGGTGTCCCCACGCTCCCTGCCAGGCAGGGCCCCTTGCCCCCATCGTGACCTTGCAGGTCTTCGGCAAGGCTCACCTCCCACCACGTCCTTATATGTGGTCTGGGAGGAGGGTCAAGGACGGGGCGTGTTCACTCCCAGGTCAGCGAGAGGGTACCAGCTCAGCGGTGACGGTGACACTGTGTTCAGAGAACAGCCTGAGAAGTGGCCACGCTCACCTGAGCCTGTGGGTCGTGGACACGTGCGGGAGGGCATGGGACACGCGGCGGAGCACGGGGCCTGTGTAACTGAGTCCCAGGGGCGAGCCCACTGCTCAGCTGCGGAGCCGCGTGCATCCCTCCCATGGCACGCCGCATGACAGGCACAGGAGGCCGTCCTGTGGTCGACCACCTGCACAAGCCACGTGCCCCCTCTCCCCTTGCTGGCTCCACTCCGTCATCTTGGCCCCTTGGCTGCCTGCCCAAGCTCTGGCTTCACCCCTGCCTTACCCTCCACAGCGGGGACCGTGGCAGTTCCGGAAGCTTCCAGTGCACTTACTGGCAGTAAGCTTCTGCCCGCTGGTATGTGACCAGCTTCATTCCGTTCTGTTTGTCGCCGGCTCTGTCCCCAGGCAGTTCCCCGGGGCCCGGAACACAGAGCTGTCACTGTGAACCTGGGCACCATCAGCTTCGGGACGATGTTGTGAGTTTGGATGAGATCACTTGGGAGAGATTTTAGAAGGGAGAAGAGGCTAGGTGTGCGATTTGAGGGGGCCGTTTCGCTTTCCCAGGCTTGCTGCACGCTTGTCTGGGAAGCGAGTTTTGTAAGATCTACCAGGCAGAGCTGTTCTGAGAATTAAGTTCGATAACGTATGTGAAAGCCCTGGCACGAGGCTTGGTAGATTCTTAGAAAATGTGAGTGTCCTCGTCCCATTTTGTTAGGGAATAAAGGCTTTTATGTAAACCATTAAAACTGGATCCAGGCAAAGTGATGCTGATTGATGAACCTCCAAAAAATTATCCTTGGGCGCTGGGGATGGATAAGGAAGGCGTTATGCGAGTTTCTCTGCTAAGAGGGCCTAGATTTCTTTGGAGGGGCGTGGGGTGTGGGGGAGGGGCGTGGGAAGTGGGGACTGTGTGTGGTGTGGGGGAGGGGCGTGGGTTGGGGAGGGGTGTGGGGCGTGGGGGAGGGGTGTGGGGTGTGGGGACTGTGTGCAGTGTGGGGCGTGGGGAGTGGGGACTGTGTGCGGTGTGGGGGAGGGGCGTGGGTTGGGGGAGGGGCGTGGGGGGACCGAAAACGAGGAGGAGGGTACTGGAGGCAGCATGCGACAGCACAGGGGTGGGAATGCCCAGGATCTAAACCTCCGTCCCTAAGAGAACGTTGGCACTGGGCAGGAATAGAGGTGTCAGAGGCGCGGCTGGTTTGGGACGAAGTTGGGAGCGATGATGATGATGATGATGATGATGAGCTTGGTTTTGGCCAGGCCTAACGTGAGCTCCGGGGCGGCGTCCCGGGGGGGACATCAGGCAGAAGCCACAGCTGGGGAGTTTGTGCAGCTCAGGAGAGAGGCTGGACCCAGAGCGGGGCTTCGGGGGCCTGCGTGGAGACACCGAGGCCGGGAGGACGTCGAGGTCATGCAGAGTCTGGTGACAACATTCGCCGGAGCCTTTTACGGCCGCTTCCTCTTCCGTGTGGCTGTCAGGCTTCCCTGTTTGATTCTGAGCTTCGCTGCTCGTCCGTTTTCTCCTGTTACAATACCCGCCTCTCAGGATGCTGAGCGCTTAGCACGGTGCCTGATACCCAGCAGGTGTCAGTGAATGTCCACTACGGTCCTGGCGCGACGCAGCGGATCCTGAACCAGGAACTGATGTTTCCTCCCTGCCGGGTGTGTAAGCGCGTCCTGTTGGCTCAGGCATGCGACGGTTGTGTGTGCACACGCATGTGCGTGTGTACGACGGGTGTGTGCATGTGCGCCTGCACGTGTGTGTGCACGCGTGTGTGTATGTGTGCGTGTGTGTGCACGTGTGTCTTCTCATCCCTCCTGCGCATTTAACCCTGAGGCCCCATCCTGACTAATCGTGGGAGAACAGCGTCTTCCCTAGAGTGTATCTGTCACTCTGACATCAGAGGGCATGAGACTCAACAGGATATAGTGTTTTCTGGTTGCTGCAGCCCACATACTGCTGGAAGCCCCCCCAGGGCAGACCCCCAGCTCTCCCTGCCCCAGGTGGGGCTGCCCCCGTCGGCCGGAGCACAAGGTGGGGGACGGCAGGCACTCGTCTTGACTGGAAACCAGCTGCAGGCAGCCCAGGATCCCGTGGTCTTCCCACCTTCCTTGCTCCTCTGCTGGGATCCCAGACCACGCCAGCCCTCGGGAGGCACCCACGCTGAGCCCACCGCTGCTGCTTGCTCTCCACACTCATGTGCTCCCACAGACGGAAGGTGAAGAAACGTTTAATGGGGTGGGTCTGAGTCTCCTGATGCCTGCAGTGGTGCCCCAGGGTCTCCATGGGGGAGCTTCTGCATAGCTGGAATTATTTTTAATTCCATGAGACACCAGCTCCTGGCCTGAGTCACTGAGCAGGATCCCACGGGCGCATGGGACCGCGTTCTCGTGGACCTGCGCCACTCCCGTCCTCCCCGCCCACCATGTTTCCTAAGCTATTTCCACAAAAAGAGCCGTGGAAAGGTTTGGAACTGGTTGCAGTGAAGAGTCTTTGCTCACAGAGGTCTCACCTCCCCCAGGAGAGGACGGGACTGAGCCACCACTGTCCCCACAAACATGTCTTCACATACCTCAGAGGACGGCTCAGGGTTTTTTCAAATTTAATTTTGACATCGTTTCCCACTTACAGGGAAGTTATAAGATCAGGAATTCCACTCAAATTCAAGTAAACGAGGGCATCTGGGTGGCTCGGTGGGTTGAGCGTCCGACTCTCGGTTTCGGCTCAGGTAATGATCTCTGGGTCGTGGGATTGAGCCCCGCATTGGGCTCCATGCTCAGCGGGGCGTCTGCTGGAGATCCTCTCTCTCCCTCTGCCCCAACCCCCTAAAATAAATAAATAGATCTTTAAAATTTTTTCAAATAAATGTTGGCCTTTTGCCATGTTTGCCCTCCTCTGTCTGCTCAGGCGCCCAGAACGGTAGGACTGACGCAGTGCTCCTGCTCATCCACACACCTTCTCCTGAGAACGTACTCTGCAGCAGAGGAAACCCGACTCTGGACCCCGTTGTCTCTTTCGCCTCCTGTCATGTCAGGTACTGAGTGTCTCTCTGTGCTCACAGTCCGGACGTCTCTGACTCTGGGGTGCGCCCCTGACACAGGTCCTGCGCTTCCCTGGCTTCCCCGTGTGTAGCGGGGCCAGGCTCTCTGTCCGCGCCCCTGTCGGGAGACCCACTGTCTCTGGGCTAGAGGGGCAGCTTCGGTCGTTTGGTTTAGGTGGTGTGGCCCGGATGTCTCCTTTTCCCCCTTCTGTAAAGTTACTTTGTAATTAGTAAGTATCTTGTGCAGCGATGCTCTGAGATCATCAGTAAATCCCAAACTTCAGGACGGCTGCCGAGTGCTGGCGCTCTCAATCTGTTGTTCCCTTCACATTTATGTATTGGCTTTCTACCGAGAGGAAGCACTTTCTAGCCTGTCTGTGTTCATGTATATTCTCAGCATCAAGTAAGTCCTGCTAACTGCAAACCCCAAGGGGCTCCTGTGGGCGGGCGTCCGTCCTCGAGCCTGGCTGACAGCAAGCCTGTCCGTCTGCAGGAGCTGAACTGCACGAGGACTGTGAGTGCTGGGGTTTGTGCTGCTCCTGGGCAGGACAGGGCAGCAGACAAGGCTGAAGGGACGGTCTCCTACGAAAGCTACGGGTCTGAGAAGACCAGCAGCCGGCGTGTGTCCCGTGATGAGGCAGGACTCACCCTCCACACGCACCCCGAGCCGTGGCGCCGCAGGGCCCCTGACGGTGCAGGGAGGCTGGGACGCCGGGGTCCCCCTCCCTCAGGCAGTGCCAGCGGCGGCCGTGCAGCCTTCGGGAGGACAGGAGCAGGACGGAGGTAGAGTGTGGCCACAAGCGCTGGGGGGGGGGGTTCCCGTATGTCTGGGGGCCACCGTGCAGGCATCTAAGATCTTACGTGAGGAGGTCTAGACGAAAGCCATTGAAGCGGAGGGCACCTCATGCTAGAGCTAGGGGTGCCGCAGGACAGGTGTTCCAGTCCACACGGTGGCCCCTGGAAGATCCCGCTAGCCGGGGCCTGCTTGGGCAGTGACAGGTGCCCCGCGGGGAGCTGTCTGTCTGCTCCCCCCCACCCCGCGCTGTCAGCCCCGGCTGGGGGCCTCCTCGTGCCGATCGGCAGAGTGACCCAGGAAGGAAGACCAGGACGCCGTCATCTCAGGAAAGCTGGGGATGGTATTAATTTATCACTGACTCAAAGACAACGTGAGCTCCCGAAATGGCACTCAGTGTGTTTGGGCCGTCCCATCACATGGAAGCCTACACCTTTGTCTGTGGAAGGACGCAGCAGTCAGGAGGCCTTGCTCTGAACCCTGGGGGCAATTCCCACAGTGCGTGCTTCAGTTTTCATGGGTACAGTGTTTTCTCCAAGACAGGACACGTCAGGCTTCCGAAAACATGCCGAGACTTATAAGCAGGGCGGCCACGCTCTCTCAAACGTTACTTCTCAAGTGATTTTCTGGAAGCTGTGAGACAAGTCAAACCACACTCCCGCTGGATGATGCCCCCAGGGCCTCAGACACCTGTTGGACCACCTGGAGGGAGCCTGACCTGAGCCCCTCTCCACAGTTGGACAGACGCAGTGGGCTGGTGTGCCATCCCAGGAGCCTGTGTGCACGACGGCCCCGAGCCCCCCTGCACCCCGGCCCCCCACCGTGCAGAGGTCGCCTGCCTGGGTCAGGGCCTCACGTGCTGCTCACCCAACAGCTGTCGGAGCCTTGACCTGGCCAGCAGGGATCTTCCCGCAGAGCTGTTACAATTCAATTTCGGTAAATATTTATTGGCAGTCAACACTAGAGCAGATGCTCTGGGAGGAGAGCTCAGGAAATGCGGACAGTCCTGCCTTCAAAACACGGACGACTTAGTTGGAATCCAATCAGTGTCGACTGAGGAGAGAGGAGAGCATGAACAGAGCCTGGGACTGCAATCACCAGGATTGCCTTTGGCCCCCAATCCTGTTGCCTGTGGGTTCCGGGGCCTGGGGCACGCTGCTTGACGGCACAGAGCCTTCCAGCAGCTTCCGTGTCTTCATCGCAAATGGAGAGTAGCAGCCCCCTGTGTGGATTTCCTGTGACGATGAGTGGGGGACTGGACACGGAGCACCCAGCATGCCTCTGCCCCTAATCAGCACCCCACGAACAGCGGCTGTGTCTGGGGCTGCGGACACACTGGGCACTCTCACCAGCCCAGCCCGCTCATGCTGCAAGCCACGAACCAGGGGAGTGGTTCCTGCTTTCATCACTCCTTTAAAAGCCCCAGACCCATCTTGGGGTGCAGCAGAAGGCCCAAGGGTAGGATGCTTGGGCCGACCGCTGGTTCTCGTGTCCTCACATCCTCCTGCTGCGTCCCCAGGTGCCCCGTCTAGTGCAGGAGCCTCGGGGATACTCATCGGGAAAGCTTGTGGAGGTCTACCAGCTCTGCTCACGGCTCCTTCCCGGAGCCCCGGGCCGGCCATCCACATGGCCCTGTCCATCTCCTTCAGTGTGGCTTGGGGGCTCCCACTAATATAGCTTCTATTAAACAGACACATTATATTCCTTCTCTTTGACCAAGGTTATTTTTCAAACGCTAAGCGCAAATAACTATCCAAGAAACACTTTGCAGAAACGGCATTGTTTGAAGACTGTACGAACCAAATCTATTAGAGAAGCTTCTACAAAGAGCAGGAAATGCGGGGGTGGGGGAAGTGGGGGCTGTGTTCTCTACAGCAAGGCCCGTGCACCGTGGGGTGGGTGGGGTGGCTGCTGCTGGGCCCGCCCTGCCAGAGCGCTGGGACAGGCTTTCCAGACACGGTCCTTCAGCTCCAAACCGTCACGCCCTTGGATGGAGCGGCTCTGACCCCAGAGGTAAGAAGGAGGAAATGTTTTCCTGGTTCTGAGACCCGGCTGGAGTCAGGGGTGGACTCTGGCTCAGGGCCTCCCCTCGGGGAACCTGGTGTCTGACCTAGCATCTGACGATGGTGCCCGCACAGGCCATTCAACGTCTTGAAACCTACAGCCTCTGCTGAGCGAAAGCTCTGTTTCTGGAGTTTTGCCCCAGGACTCATGAGGTTCCTGGCAGCACAGGCCACGAAGCCCTATGACCACCAAGCCACCTCTCGCAGGACCTTCTGAGCCACAGGCTTCGCACCCCTTGCCCCGTTCGCCTCACAGCCACCCGGCGAGGCGAGCACCCTCACGATGCCCATTTTCCAGGGGAGAAAACTGAGCTCACAGCTGCCACTCCCGGACCATCAGTGAGCAGGGTGTGTGTGTGTGTGTGTGTGTGTGTGCGCAAAGCCTGAGCTTATACCCAGCATGGGTGCCCCCGCGCTTCACCCCGTGGCTGCACCCTGCACCCCAGCCCCCACCCAGGGAGGGAGTCAGGGCCTTGTGTCTGTATGTGTCCTTGACATAAACGGGATGATGCCGCGTGTGCGCTTTGGCATCTGGCTTCTTCCATCCACCGTTAAGTTTGAGAGATTCACTGCGATGCTAAGGACGGTTGTGACCATTTGCCCATCGTGTGATTGTGCCGCTGATAGACGCTCAATTGTTTCCAGTTCTTGGCTATTACCAACAGCGTTAGTAAGAGTACTTAAACTTTGGGGCACCTGGGTAGCTCAGTCCTTAAGCGTCTGCCTTCGGCTCAGGTCATGATCTCAGGGTCCTGGGATCGAGCCCCGCATCGGGCTCCCTGCTTGGCGGGAAGCCTGCTTCTCCCTCTCCCACTCCCTCTGCTTGTTTTCCTGCTCTCGCTGTGTCTCTCTCTGTCAAATAAATAAATAAATCTTTAAAAAAAAAAAGAATACTTAAACTTTCAAGGTTGTAGATAAAATGGTCGATGTGCACAATCACATCCTCTGTGAAAAACCCTTTCCAAACCTTCTACTTTTTATTTCTTCTCTTTCCCCCCCTAATTTTAAAAGCCTTCAGCATTAAAAATAATGTTTTCTGTAGGTTTTTGGTACACACTCCCCTTATCAGATTAAGGAAATCCCTTTCTATTCTGACCTAGTTAAATTTTTTACAAGATCATAAATAGGTATTTTGAATTTCATCAAATGTGTTTTCTCTGTCTATTGAAATAACCATATTGTTCTGTTCTTTAATATGCTAATGTAGTGAATGATAATTACAGATTTTCTGAAGTTAAGCCTTATATTCCTGGAATAAACCCAGACTAGTCATGGTGTGCTATCTTTTTTCACAAAGCACAGAATTCATTTTGCTATTTATGAAGGATTATTGCCTTTATGTTCATGAATGAGGCTATGATTTTTCTTCACTGTATTTTTCGAATTTTAGTATTAAAGGCATAGTGGACTCAGAATAAATTGGTAGAGTGTTATTTTTCCTTTTTCCCAAATGATTTCATAAGATTAGACCAACATGTTCCAAGAACGTTTGGTAGAACTTACCTAAAATCGTCTGTGCCTGGTGATTCTTTGGAAAATCAGGCAATTGATTCACACATTTTAAGGATTTTGAGCTATTTGGACTTTCTATTTCTTCTCCAGTTGGTTATTTTATGTTTTATTTTTATTTTTTTAAAAGATTTTATTTGTGAGAGAAAGAGAGAGAGCACAAGAGGGGGAGCAGCAGAGGCAGAGGGAGAAGCAGATTCCCCACTGAGCAGGGAGCCCTACTGGGGATTCGATCCCAAGACCCCGGGATCATGACCTGAGCCAAAGGCAGACGCCTAACCGACTGAGCCACCCAGGCGTCCCTCAAGTTGGTGATTTTAAAGGAATGTGTTCATTTCTTCTAAGTTCGTGCATCTTTCTGTGTTCTTGGGCATACAGTTTCTCCACAGTACACTTCTGTCTTTTTCATCTCTGCTAGAGCCTCATTATACCCTCCTTTTTATTTTTAGCATTATTTGTGCATCTCTTTCTTTCTTGGACAATTTTGCTAGAAGCTTGCGTAGTTTCACGTTTTCCAAGACCTCATTTAGAACTGTTTGGGGAGGCAGCAGGCACTCTCTGTGAATCGCAGACCCAACGCTAGGAGACCCACCTCACAGGTGATCCGGGTTTACTACCCAACCGCGGGAAGGAAGGTTTCCTCCTGCCCCAGCGACAGCCCAGCCAATGAGAGACGGTCACAGCCCAGCCAATGAGAGACAGTCACAGCCCAGCCAATGAGAAGCCACTACACTTCCAGCTCCCAGTTTCCTCCAGTGGACTTTCAGTTTACAACAGCCCCTCCTTTCCTCTATGCAAGAGCCTCTTCTGATTTGTTCTGCTGTCTTGCCTATGGTTTTGCATTGCTTGCTTGTTGGGGTTTGCAATTCTCTGCTATTTCTGAATAAATCCATTTTTTTTGCTGGTAAAATAACTGGCAGTTTTTATTTTTAAAGTTAATGATGCCATAAGCCTTGGAATATGGTACTTTCATGATTGTCTAGTTCTAACATTTAAAAACTTCTGAGGGTGGGGGCTGCTGGGTGGCTCAGCCGGTTAAGCGTCTGGCTCTTGGTTTTGGATCAGGTCATGAGCTGCTGGTTGTGAGATCGAGTCCCCTTGTCCTCCCTGCCCCCCTTGTTGGGCTTGGTGCTCAACAGGGAGTCTGCTTCTCCTCTCCCTCTGCTCCTCCCCTTGCTTGAGCACTCTCTTAAGTAAATACATCTTAAAAATGTGTTTCTCTCTTTTTTTTATCTACAAAGTTTTTAAAAGTGGGTTTAAAAATTCTAAGAATATAGTTTTGAGTTCTAATTTAATTGCGCTGTCGTTAGAGAGCTTAGTCCGTATGATGATGGACCCTTTATTTGGTATTCCATGGTCGACTTTTGTAAATATCCTTTTGTTATATCGAATCTACATATTTCCAATAAACCAAACTTGCTGATCCTATTTTTAAAACTCTACTAGTTTTTTGTCCCATCAAATGAAAGAGGTACCTTGAACATCTTCTGCTCTGATGATGAGTTTAATTTCCCTGTGTGTTCTATTAGTTTTGCTTTACAGACATATGTAAGTTCTTATATTTGTTCTATCTTCCAGATGAACTGAACACTTTGTTATATAGAGACTCTCTCTGTCTATATGATGCTTTTGTCTGCTAAGATCTCCTTTTCCAACAGCAGAAAGCTTTCTTCTGGTCAATATTTTCTTCACATATCTTTTGCTTCCAACATTTCCCTGTCCTTATGTTTGAACGTGTCCCTTGTGAGTAGCGCACAGCTGAACTTTTAAAACATCTACTGTGACAATGTTGGTCCAGAATGTGGTGAGTTTAGTCCTTTTTCACTCGTCATGATGACTGATGTGTCATCCTACTGTCTTCCTACTGTGTTGTAGCTTTTTGCTTTCTACTTATACCATTTTTCCTCTGCTTCTGGACTACTAAAACTTCACATTTTTATTTGTGTTCTTATTCCATTTTTTTCCTCCTAATTGCTTAACAATTATGCTGTATTCTATTTCTATTCTTTCTTGGGGAAGCTTGAAATTTTGTCCTACAAACTGCTGAACTCTATCATTAGTGCCTCAACCTTCCCACAAACCACATAACCACTTCTTCCCTCAGCCTTTGAACAGTTGGCCGGCAGTATTTTAATTCTTTCCTTTTAAGCATTTTTATTTCCATAAGTTAGTCATGGGAATTAGATGTTAGCATTATTTGTCACAGACAATGTTAATGTTTGCCCACTTTTACTTTTTTGCATCTCAGACCTTTCTTCCAGCATCATTTTTCTTCTTCCTGGAGTGCATCTTTCAAAAGCTCTGTTGGCTTAGGTCTGTCGGTAGTAAACTCTGTTTCTGTTTCTCTGAAAATGTCTTATCTCATTTTTGCTGGGTGAACAATTCTAGGGTGACTGTGATTTTTCTCTTGGCATTCAGGAGATATTATTCCACTGTCTCAACTTCCTGTTGAGAAAATTGCATAAGTCTGTTATTCCTTTGAAGGTGATGTATTATTTTTTAACGCTTTTAAAATCTATGGCTTGTCTTTGGGTTTGGCATGTCATTTTCAATGTGTTGAGGTTTGGATTTACTTTTTCTTCATCTTTTTGGTAACTGTCGTCCTTCCTATGTCCTTGCACTCATGTCCTTCACGAGTTCTAGAAAAGTACCTTTAAATCTGCCCACTCCCCCATTGTCTCTCTCCTCTTTGGACTGTGATTTGATATTGGAACTTCTCACTCTATCTTCCTTGTCTTTTAACCTCTCTTTTGCACTTTACAGCTTTTTCTTGGTGCTGCTTTCTGGGAAATTGCTACAGATCTGTCTTCAATTTCACTGATCCTCTTTTCATTTGTGTCTAATATGCTACTTATCTCACCTTCCGAGTTATTTTTTTAATAGCAAAAACTATATTTTTCATTTCTAAAACTTCTATGTCTTTTTCAAATCTTCCTAGTCATATTTGCTCTTCCTTTCTGCTTGCTCATTTCAGGATTCCATTGCTTGCTTTTAAAAATTTCATATGTGGCTATTCTCTATTCTGGTTCTGAGAATTCCAGTATTTCACATCTGTATGGGGCCTAATCTGTCTTATTCCTGCTGATTATCACTCACTAGGATTTGTATCCATGAGTGATGGTCTTTGTGAGCTCGTGCTGGGCTGGTCTTGATCTGTGGAAACCTCGGCAGTTTGAAGTGAGCACACTCCAGCGTGGGTTTCGTTTGCTTCTGCCAGGAGCTGGGCACACTGCTGAGATGGACCAAGGTCGTTGCCTTCCAGTTCCTGGTCTAAACTGGGAATCTCAGAGTTGGCTTCTCTTTTTGACATGCTGTTATTTGGAATGTTTTCAGAGCCACTCTGCTCAGGTCTCTGTGTATGTGCGTTTGAGTGTGTCTGGGTCTCCGTGAGGGTTTCCCTTACTTCTGTAACCCCAGCAATGCAAAGACATTGTCTTTTATGAAGCATATAGCTGTTCTGAAGCTGTGGGAAGTAGAAGTGGGAGCCTGCTTTTGCATTAATAGAGGGGGAGGGGGTACGGGAATTCAGGGAAAGGTGGGAATATTTCATTGCCATTAAAGTGAGCCTAACTGTGGGCGCCTGGGTGGCTCAGTTGGTTAAGCGACTGCCTTCAGCTCAGGTCATGATCCTGGAGTCCCGGGATCAAGTCCCGCATTGGGCTCCCTGCTCAGCAGGGAGTCTGCTTCTCCCTCTGACCCTCCCCCCTCTCATGCTCTCTTTATCTCATTCTCTCTCTCAAATAAATAAATAAAATCTTTATATATAAATAAATAAATAAATAAATAAATAAATAAAATAAAGTGAGCCTAACTAAATGCTGGTTATTGCACACAGCATGTACTTTCCCAAATCTCATCTTGTCGTTGTTCTCTAGCTACCTCATGTGTTGAAGCTTATTTCCTGAGTGCCAAGAGCTCAGCGTCCTTTCTTCTATTGAGCAGCTCAAGAACAGGCTTGCCCTCTCCGCTAACCCCCATCCCATAACCGCCCCGAGAGGCTCAATGCGCAGGCTGGACCAAGTATGATGCTTCGTGCTACAGTGCTGGCGTGGACACAGAGATGGGTCCATGGGGAGGACTTGGGACCTACTTGGTCCAGTCCAAGTCTTCCCTGGCGCTTCCCATATTGGAGGCAGAGAGGTCTCTCCTCTTGGATTGCAGATAGGAAACACATAAGCCTGAGGCTGTAGATGGCCATCTCCCATGGCATGTGGAGAGAGCGATTAGTAGTCTTGGCCAACATATGGTTCTTAGCTGAGCCTAAGGAAGATATTTACAAAGATTATAAAGCAGTGGGTAGCTTCTGCCAGTGCAGATTCAGCCCGCTGCAGGACTCCCCGGCTGTGCCATGACTGCGACCTTGACCTTCTGTCCCTTGTCATCTTGAAGGCCGTGAAAGGGTCATGGCTTGGAGCCATCACCATGGTCCACCAGCACAAGTGATAACTAGGCTAATGGAGAAAGTAAGATTCAGGACCTTCTGAAGGAGTCCCTCCTCCCTTTTCAAGAATTAGCTCACCTCTGCTTAACCTCAAAAATGTAGGCTTGCCAGTAAATCTGACCACCTAGTTCCTTTGAGTTAAAATATCTGCAACATCAAAGTGAAACAATGGCCCCCTTTGAAGCACAGAAAACTCGACTGGAAATAGAACTGTTCTGGTTTCAAGTGCTGTGAGAAAGGGAATTGGGTCTCCCTGTAACTAGACATGGAACTGGAAAACACCCAGAGTTTTCTGGGTTTTGAAGAAGGCAAAATCAACTGGCAAATGTTTGGTGTCTCAAAAAATAATTTTTACAAAGCCCATCATTGACTCTTGAGTATCCGGGACATACAGAAAGGAGAAGAATACAGTTCCAGATCATCTCGGTGACCTTCTGAGCACAGGAGGGGTTAATGCTGGGAACACTCACCTGAGTCAGCATTTCCCGCCCCTCCCCCCATGCACAATCGCTATAGGATCAGGATGGAGGGAGAGCATTAATGAAAGCTGGTCCAATGTGGTATTAATTCAATTACACAGCCAGTGGAGAAACACTTAGATCCCCTAAGTGTTTCCTTAGCCAAAGGAAATTTCTTCAAAACGCCTGATGTTTTTCAGTTCAAATGTGACTAAATCATTGTCAGTCTTTAAATTCTGCAGTAAAAGACACAGGTGTGCTATGATTTGACAGGAGTTAGATTACTTTGCCATTCATTCCTCCAAAATTCTGAGCATACTTGCAAATCAGATTTTTTTTTTAATTTTATTATGTTATGTTAGTCACCATACCGTACATCATTAGTTTTTGATGTGGTGTTCCATGATTCATTGTTTGCGTGTAACACCCAGTGCTCCATGCAGTACGTGCCCTCCTTAATACCCATCACTGGGCTAACCAATCACCCCTCCCCCTCCCCTCTAGAACCCTCAGTTTGTTTCTCGGAGTCCATAGTCTCTCATGGTTTGTCTCCCCCTCTGATTTCCCCCCCTTCATTTTTCCCTTCCTTCTCCTAATGTCCTCCATGCTATTCCTTATGTTCCACAAATAAGTGAAACCATATGCAAATCAGATTTTTTTAAAATGAAAATTTGGGTCCAGCATGAGACTCAAGAAAATATTACATAATAAAGGTGAACACGGCATTCATATTGTATGTTAGCCACTCTTCTGCATTCCTTACACGTGTTAAACCGTTTAATTGTCACACCGTATGGATTATATACTCTACTTCCTTTATACAGATAAAGACACTGATGCATGGATGGGTGATGACCTTGTCCAAGATCACACATCAGTGAAGTGACGCAGCGTGGGTTTGCACATGGGCAGTCTGGTTTCAGAGCCTGTGTCCTCCCCCCATCACTGAGAGGCCATGTGATGCTTGCAAACAGCAGGTGAGCCACAAAGAACTGGGTGCAAATTCAGCACTGCCACCCACAGCAGGAGCCACTCAGAGATCCTGCTCATCCTCACTACGCCTCGGGTCCTCATCTGTGAAATACTGTAGGACTTATGCCACAGAAGTTATAAAATTAAAGAAGATAATTGAATTTAAAAGTCTAATGTGCATCTGGTGCCTGGCTCAAAGTAAGCATTCAATAAGATTTTGCTACTAGAGGGGTGCCTGGGTGGCTCAGTCGTTAAGCGTCTGCCTTCGGCTCAGGTCGTGATCCCAGGGTCCTGGGATCGAGTCCCACGTTGGGCTCCCTGCTCCGCGGGAAGCCTGCTTCTCCCTCTCTCACTCCCCCTGCTTGTGTTTCCTCTCTTGCTGTGTCTCTACCTCTCTCTGTCAAATAAATAAATAAAATCTTTAAAAAAAAAGAAGATTTGGCTACTAGAAGATAGGATGTTTTGATCCCACAGTTTTGATCTGATAGGTGCAGATCTTCCTTGACTTACAATAAGATTACGTCCCGACAAACCATCACCAGCTGAAAATACTGTAAGTCAAAGATGCGTGTAACACGCCTAACCTACCAAACGTCCTAGGTTCGCCTCACCTACCTTAAACGTGCTCGGAACACTTAGGTTGGCCTACCGTTGGGCAAAATCATCTAATACAAAGCCTATTTGATAATAAATGTTGAATTTAATGTTCAAATATGTTGTGTAATTCATTGAATATAGCGTACTGGAAGTGAAGACAGAATGGTCGTCGGTGAATCGGTTGCTGAGCCTCGTGATCGTGTGACTCACGTTTGCTGCGCAGCATCTTGGGGGGATCGTACTGCCCACCGCTAACCCAGGCAAAGATCAAAATTCAAGATTCGAAGTATGGTTTCTACTGAATGCGTTTCACTTTCTCACCATCGTAGATCGGAAAACTCCTGTCGAACCATGGTAAGCCGAGAGCCACCGTTTGTAGACACCGTGGAAGTCAGAATACCAGCTAGTACGTTTTCACTGAGAGAACTTTCCAACCCAAACTCCTTTAAGCCAATTCAATTCTGTGGTCAGTTTTCTAAATGGTACGGTCATTACTTCCACATTTTTGTATTTTGTTTTCAGTTTTAAGACATTCTTTGCATTGAGATTAATTGCATTTATTTTTCGGTGTGTTTTTGACGATACCAAGTGTGACCAATGAGAGCCTCTGCTATGTGAGCTTTCTCTTGTGGGAATTATTTCCGCCAGGTTCCATCTCTGCAAATTCTACAGATCTAAGCATCCTAAAGAAAATCTGGTTCTATCATTTAATTTTAGTCGATAACAACTGTTTCTATTTGCAGTGTGAGCCACTGTTGAGTTTACCTTGTGTTAAAATTTTCTACCAAATCTTGTTATCTTGGGGTCAATTTTTGAAGTTCTCATTGTCCCCAACGAAAATGCTATTTTTTCCAGCAATAAACAATGTGAGTTTTATTTTGCTTTGAGGAACCTTTTGATCATTGTAGTTTCATGTTCAGTTTTAAGAATGCATACAGAGAGATCCTGGGTCCCTTTACCCAGGGTTTCCTGACAATGACGTCTCGTAAACTATGGTATAATGTTCCCTCTCACCCCCGCCCCCCAAGTCACTGACACCGAGCAGGTCCAGATGCAGCACATTTTCATCACAGAAGGGCCCCTCGGGCTGCCTTCGGGGATGCACGCACTGTGCTCTGTCTGGACCCTGACAGCTCTATTCTGCCCTCCCCGTCTGCAGTCCTGTCCTTTCCATCACGTTCTAGAAGTGCAGTCACACACTTCCTATGTAACCTTCCCTCAGCGCAATTCTCTGGAGATTCATCCGAGTTGTTGTGTGTGTCCATAGTCAGTTCCTTTCCACTGCTGAGTGGTCTCTGTGGTGGGGAGGTTTGTTTATACTCTGAGACATCAAAGGACATCCGGGTTAACCCAGTTTGGAGCCAGTGTGAACAAAGCTGTGAGGAACATCCAGGAATAGGTCTCCGTATGAACGTAAGTCTTCATTTCTTCGGGATAGATGCCAGGAGTGCCAACACCGAGTCATGTAGTAGTTACATCTCTAGTGTTGAAGAAACTGCCAAACTGGTTTCCAGAGAGGCTGGTCCACTACAATCCCGCACAGCCTCTGAGGGATCTGGTTTCTCCGCATTTCATGGGGTCCCTATCTCTTACATTAAACCCCTCTGATAGGTGAACAGTGATATCCCATTGTGGTTTCAATTTGCGTTTTCTCATTCTGTAACTCGTCATTTCATTCTTAACAGACTCCTTCTCACGACAAAGCTTTCAATTCTGATGAGGCCCAAGTTATGTTTTTCTTTTATGGATGGTGTTTTTGGTGTCGAGGCTAGTAACTCTGCTTAACCTTAGATCCTGAAGATTTTCTCCTATGTTTCTCCCTAAAACATTTTACAGTATTACAATTTACATTTAGGTCTATGATCCATTCTGAAGTAATTTTTGTATAAGATGTGACCCTTGGGCTGCAGGTCTTCTCTGTCCTCTCTGTCTCTGTCTTTGTCTGTCTATCTCTCCCTCTCTGTCTCTCTGACTGTGGATACCCACTTGTTCCAGAAATGTTATGTTGAATTGGCTGTCTTCCTCCACTGAATCACTTTTGCACCTGTGTCAAAAATCATAATTAGACGTATTTGTGTGGGGCTGTTTCCGGTGTCCCTACTCTGTTCTACCGCGGTATGCATCTATCCCTTCATCTGTATCATGCGGTCCTGATTCTGGCAGCTATGTCCCAAGCCGTGAAGTTGTAGACCGATTCCTCTCACGGCATTTCCCTGTTTTGAAATTGTTTTAGCTCTTATGTGCACATTTGAGACTAGCCTTGTCCATATCTACAAACAAGCCTACCTGGATTTTGGAGGGAACAGCAATACAGTTGTCCGTGAGCTTGGGGAGAATTGACATTTTTATTCCATTGAGTCTTCTGGTCCATGGACAGTATGGCCCCCTGTTTATGTCAGTCTTCTTTGATGTCTTTCATCCACATTTTGTGGTTTTCAGCAGACAAGTCTTACACATGTCTTGTTAGATTTACATCTAAGTACTTTTTTAGGCAACTGTGAATGGTATCGTATTTTTTTTTATTTCAGTGACCATGTGTTCACTGATAGTATATAGAAAGACATTGATTTTTGTATGTTGATCTTCTATTCTGTGACCTTGTTGAACCCAATTATGAGAAGATTTGTGCCCGTTCCTCAGGGTTTTCACACAGATCCCATGTCATCTGCAGACGGGTAGCGTTATCTCTTCCGTTCTAATCTTACCTCTGATTTCCTCCCCCCACCCCCAGCCCAAGGTCAAGAGCTGTGAGAATAGACATCCTTCCTTGCTCCTGATCCTGGGACACAGCATTCTTCTCTCACTATTGGGTGTAACGCTTGCTGTATATTTTTTGTAGATGCTCTTTACTGAGTGGAGGAGGTTCCTTTTATTTTTCTGAAAGAATTACTCATGAATGGGTGTTGAATTTTGTCAAGTGCTTTTTCCGTATCTGTTGATATGTTCTTGTGATTTTCTTCTTCAGCCTGTTAATATGTGAGTTATTGGTATGGTGACTGATTTTTAAAGAATGAATCAGCCTTGAATTCTTGGAATAAATCCCACGTTGTTGTGGTGTATGATTCTTTTTATATATTGTTGAATGTGATTTGCTAATGTTTTGTTAGGGACTTTTATGTCTACATTCATAAGGGACATCAGTGTGTGGTCTTTGGTTTGCTTCGTTCTGTTCTTGTCTGGTTGGGTATCATGGTCCCACTAGCTTCTGGACGCAAACTGGGAAGGGGTCCTTCCTCTTTTATTGTCTGGATGAGGCTGTGCAGAATTGGTGTCAGTTCTCTAAGTGTTTGTGAAATTCTTTTGGTTTTTTTTAAGATTTTATTTAATTAATTAATTTCAGAAAGACAGAGAGTGGGGCGGGGATAGGGCATAAGGAGAGGGGCAAGCAGACTCTGCACTGAGCACAGAGCTCGTCCGGGCTCGACCCCATGACCCCGAGACCATGACCTAAGCCAAAACCAAGAGTCAGATGCTCACCTCACTGAGCCACTTGCGGGCCCCAAGTATTGGTGAAATTCTTGAGTGAAATCATCTGGGCCTGGAAATTTTGGGGGAGGGTTTTTAAATTATGAATTTAATTTCATTTGCAGTATGGACTGTTTAAGTGATCTATTTTGTATTGGGTGAGTTGTGGTAGTTTGTGTTTTTGGAGGACTTGGTCCATTTGTCTAAGTTCTCAAATTTACGTGTGTGCAGTTGTCCCCTGTTATGTTCCAACGTCTTTAGGGTCCATAGAGATATCGAGGTTTTATTTATGATGTTGGAGACTGTGTCCTCTCGTGTTTCTTTTTTGTTTGTCCATTTCATCCAACTTTTCAAAGAACTCAGTCTTTGTTTTTGTTTTTAGTTTAATTGATTTCTGCTCTTTTGTTATTTTATTCTTGCTTTGGGTGTACTTTGCTTTTTTCTAGGTTCTTGAGGTGGGAGCTTAGATGACTAATTTGAGATTTTCTCTTATATTAAAATATAGCCACTATTTTGCAAATACTTTCTCCTAGTCTGGGGCTTGTTTTCTCATTCTTTTGATCAATATTTTTTTCTTTTTGGGGCACCTGGGTGGCTCAGTGGGTTAAGCGTCTGCCTTCGCCTCAGGCCATGATCCCAGGGTCCTGGGATAGAGCCCTGAATGAGGCTCCCTGCTCAGTGGGGAGTCTGCTTCTCCCTCTGCCTCTGCCCCTCCCCCTGCTCTTGCTCTCTCTCTCTCAAATAAATAAATTAAATCTTTAAAAAAAAGAATTTTTTTCTTTTCTTCAGTTTTACAAATTTGACTATGATGTGTCTTTATGCATTTCTAGGGGTTTGCCCTTTTTGTGGGGTTCACGCAATGTCTGGAATATGTAAGGTTAGTTCGTTTACCAAGTTTGTCAATTTTTCCGCTGTTATTTCCTCAAGTACCTCTTCAGCCCTGCCGGCTTTCTCCTCCCTTCCCACTCTGAAAGCTAGATCTTTTGTTGTAGGCCCACAGGTCCACAAGGCTTTTTTTTTTTTCCCCTTCAGCAAATTTTCTGTTTCTCAGATTGGGTGATTTTTGTTGTTCCTTTCTGCTGTGGAGCCCATCCACTGGGCTTTTTATTTTTGTTACTGTGTTTTCCAGTTGTAAACTTTCCATTTGGTGATTTTACTTTTTATTTCTTTGCTGAGACTTTCTATTTGCCAAGACTTAGGTGTTTTTTTTGTTTCATTTGTTTCAAGTGTGTTCATAATTGCTTACGGAAGCATTTTTATTGTGTCTGCTGTAGAATCTTTAGTATTTCTCCCACTTGTCATCCTCATGTTGTCTTTTTCATTCAATTTGAGATATTCTTGGTTCTTGGTATGACGAGTGATTTTCAACTGAAACCTGGTCATTTTGAGTTTCCTAAGACTAGACCTTATTTAAACCTTCTGTTTTATCTGGTTTCCTCTCACTGTTCCAGAAGGAGTGAGGTTGAGACCTCGTTACTGCCTGGTGGAGGGAGAAGTCCAGTTTCCCACCCAGGCTCCATTGTCACCTGAAGTGTATGTGGGGTTCCTCATCACTGCTGAGTGGAGGTGGGAGTACTCACTCCCCTTGGGCCTCATGGATACTCCCTGGCTGCTGGATGGTGATGAAACTTCTCACTGTCCACTAGCCTTTTTTGACACCACCTGGCAGGAAGAGGGGCACCCTGTTACTGCATGGTGGTGGTGATGGT
The DNA here is from genome assembly GCF_964656455.1 of Halichoerus grypus. Lineage (NCBI taxonomy): Eukaryota > Metazoa > Chordata > Mammalia > Carnivora > Phocidae > Halichoerus > Halichoerus grypus. The sequence continues at coordinate 85,593,879 of NC_135718.1, read as the reverse complement.
TGTGGTCGTGGGTGTTCATGGTGATTGGGGGTGGGGGTGGTAGTGGGTGGAGTTGGTGATAGGTAGGGGTGGTGACTGCGGTGTTGGGGGAGTGGGACGTTATGGTGGTAGGTGGTCATGGTGGTGGTGGTGGTGGTGATGGTGGTGGTCGTGGTGGTGGGTGGTCATGGTGATCATCGGCATGGTGATGGGTGGGGGTGGTGATTGTGGTGGTGGGGGAGTCGGGGGTGGTCATGGTGGGGGTGGATGGTGATGATTGTGGTGGGTGGTCATGGTGGTAGTGGGTGGAGTTGGTGGTTGTGATGGGTAGTGGTGGTTCTTGGTGGTGGGTGGTCATGGTGGTGGTGGACATGGGGATGGGTGGTGGTAGTGGGTGGAGTTGGTGGTGGGTGCTCGTGGTGGTGGTGGGCATGGGGGTGGGTGGCAATGGTTGTGCAGGGTGGTGGTTGTGGTGGTGGGTGGTCATGATGGTGGTGGGCATGGGGATGGGTAGTGGTAGTGGATGGAGTTGGTGGTGGGTGGTCATGGTGGTGGGCATGGGGTTGGGTGGTGGTGGTAGGTGGTCATGGTAGTGGTGGGCATGGTGGTGGGTGGTCATAGAGGTCATGGGCATGGGGGTGGGTGGTCGTGGTGATTGTGGTGGAGGTGGCGGTGAGTGGGGGTGGGGGTTGGAAGTCTCAGCTCCCTATTTGGTCTCCACTGACACTGGGGAGCTCCGTATTTCAACCTGATGACGGCAGAGGTCTTTGTTGGCATGGGTAGGGTGGGTGTCACGGGGTTTCTGTGGTGTTTAGCTGGAGTGGAGTTACTGTCTGAAAGTTTTCTGTCTTGTTAGGCTGCCCTTTTACTTATTTGGCTAGAGACAGCAGACTTGTTGATGTTTCTGGGTCACCTGCTTCTTCTGCTTCAGGTCTGGGATGCGTGTGGTAGAAGGGAAACCCAGAGTATTTGCTCTATACGGTTCCTCGGGTCCTGAGTCCGTGGTCCGTTGGCCTTCTCTCCACGTTCAGAGTCTTCTCGTGTTTGTTTCACAGATGATTTTCAGGGTATATGTGTATCTGGGAAAATACATTTATTTATTCTGAGGTAGAAATAGGGGAAAGTATATTCCATCCAAAGTTTTATTTTCTATTGATTATTGCTTCCAGTCACATTCGCAGACAACTGGATAAAAGAATGACAGTATGCATTTCTTTCTTGGAGGAGAGAGCAAAGAATATTAGTGGGGGTAAAGTCATAGGATATGGATGTGGGGTCAAAACATCCTGCTTGACGACTGTTTTCCTGACTGTATATTGACCAGCATGGGTATGAAATCTTGAACAGTGACTCCGGATCACAAAATGGATGTGCCCCACCAGCACAATGGTTGAGTGCCCCATGCAGGCAGTCTGTCCAGGAAGGGTGACGTCAGGGTGGGCAGCCAGGGTGCCCCACATTTCACAGAGGAAGCAGAATGGGAACAAGGCTTAGGGACACCAATCCGGGTCTGACGAAAGGGGGTCGAGACAGGGGGAAAGGAACTCACAAATATCATCGAGAATAAAACGCAACATTTAAGGACAGGGTCTGCATTAGGCTCTGGGCACTGCGCCGAGCGGCTTATGCTGATTATTTACTCATCCCTCCCAAGTACAAATTTTAAGTCTGCTTTACAGATGAGCAAGCTGAGGCTCAGGAAGGTAACTTCCCCATAGATCAGCTGCATCAAGAGGAGGAGTTAGATTCTTGGGAGGTCTGAAACATCACGCACTCTCCCACAAGGCCAGGAATGCACCTGGCATGTGGCCAAAACAGCGAATTAACCCAGGGGAACAGGAGAGAGTAGATTGGAAATTGAGGCAAGATGTAGGAGCATTTTTTGAGCAAAGGAGTGAGGGCCCGAGGAGGCCTCGTTGGGGGCTCCCAGGTCAGGGGAGGGACACGAAAGAGGGAGGAAGTTCTGGTCCCCACTACATGAGAATGTGGGTGCCTGGGGGGCTCAGTCTGTTGAGGGACTGACTCTTGATTTTGGCTCAGGTCATGATCTCGAGGCTGTGGGTCCGAACCCCGCCTTGTGCTCCATGCTCAGCGAGGGTCTGCTTGTCCCTCCCCCACTCCCACGCTCTCTCTCTCTCAAATAAATAAATAATAAATTAAAAAGAAAAGATGAGACTAGGACTCACTCTCATGCTGACCTCTGAACAAAATCCCTGGCCAGGTTACTTTTCATGTCATTTCAAAAAATCCTAGTAAGACAGTCGGGCTCATTCTTTCCCTCTTTTCTAAAGACAAATGTTACATTAGGAGCTTTGAAGAAAACCTGTATGATTTTTTGATAGAAGCTTTGAGATGTGATGGGTTAAATCCTACTCAGCTTGTGGCTCCTTAATGTGAAAATGTCATGTTCCTGAGTCATGCTGAGTCATTCATTCAGGGCTGGTGAGGTCAATTAGACACCATGTGGGTAGACAGATGACATCCCCCACCTCCTTCAGGAGGGACAGAGGAGAAATAGATTCCAATTGAATTTTGTTCCAAAAGACTGGACAGGACTGGCCAAAGAGGGGGAGTGTGCGAAGAATCAAAGCAGAAGATTCCAGTGAGCTCTTGGATAGCGGGGCTGTGGCCAAGCAATGAAGCACCAAAAACACCTTCCAGAACACCAATTCCATGGAGTGATCTGAGGAAAGAGGGGTGCCACAGTTTGTGAGAAACTCTAGGTTGAACAGTTGAATTTCTTTACTGCAGGCCTTTTCAGAGCCTTTAAAACTTTCAGGTGCATTATGAACACCCAAGAGGGGATGTAGTATGCAGGGTTCCCAAATCCACTTGTTTACAGAAATCCCCCCCACTCACCCAGTCACACAATCTCTTTTCTTTCTTGGAGATTCCTTATGACCAGTACCTCACACCTCACCTTACATTGATTATTTTATTTATCATCCCTCAAAGCATCCCTTTGAAGTACCAGTTATAATTTGTAGGTTCTGGGACAGGAAAAGAACTGAATCCCGTCCTGCAGATTTTTCTCTAGTTCCTACACAATGGGCCTGATGTGTGCTTCCAAGATTACTGAAGAGCTCATCTTTTCTATTTAAATGGAAACTACAGATTACCAGTCATTTTCTTAAATGCTCCCACTCTCTCAGCTCCCCGCATGAATCAATCAATGAACCAGTTCATGAGAGGAAAGTGCAGCTATTTTATATACTTTTTCAAACCAGTGCTCAGTTATAATCAGATTAGAGAGTGCATCGGTCGCCCGCCTCTCCTCGCCCCTGCGCAGGCCCTGGGCATCCGCCCGGCTCTCAGCAGCCCTGCGGCCCCGGCCCGCGCGGAACCTCGCGCACCCTCCAGTCCAGGAAGCTGCCGGCCAGCGCGCGGGCGTGCTCTCTCCTGGACGCCCTGGAGATCTTCTGGAACTCCTCGAATGTGGCGTCTTTCTCCCGGGAAATCTCCTCCATCCTCTGCTCCTTTTTCCTGATGGCCTCCTTGATGCCCTCGATGTGGCACTTCTCCTCCTTCTCGGCTTTCAGCTTCAGGATGTGATGGTTCTGCTCCCGCAGGACGCTGAGCTCGTGGATGTGCGGCACCTTGTCCCTGACGTTCCTCTGGACGCTGGTCCGGGTCTGCTGCCCCCTCGGCTCGGCCAGCTGGGCCAGCAGCCGCCTGTGCGCGCGTGCCTGCTCCTCGGCGGCCTCCGCGCGCCGCCGCACGTGCGGCCCCTGCTCCCCCTGCTTCTGCGCCCTGTCCCTCAGCTCTCGCGGGCGCTCCTTCATCAGGCCCCTCGCGGCCTCGTGGGGCCGCTGGGAGCTCTGCTCCAGGGACAGCTTCCTCAGGAGCTCCTCAGCCTTGGCCTGGCAGTCCAGCAGGACCTTCCGGGCCTGGTAGTTGACGAGGGAGCTGAGGTTGGCCTCCTGGGCCTTTTCCTGGGGCTCCATGGCGTGCAGGCTCTTCCGCTGAGAGGCCTCCGGCAGCTGCAGGCCGTCCTGCCCCCGCAGGCCCTGCACCATCCTCTCGGGCTCCTGCAGGAGCAGCTCGCGGCTCTGCCTCCGGGGCGCGGGCGCCGGCTCGGCCACGGCCCGGGCTCCCTCCGGGTTCTCCAGCAGCGCCCTGCGCGCGCGCTCCGACCGGGGAGCGCTCCTGGCTAGGCCGTCCCGCCGCCGCACGCGCTGCTCCTTCTGCCGCCACTGTTCCTGGCTCTCCTGCAGAAGCAGCTTGCGCTCCCTCTCCAGGGTCATCTGCACCTTCTGGTCCGAGCGCTTCAGCTCCTCCCAGGCCACGGCCGCCTGCTGCTGGAGCTCCCGCATTCTCTGGGCCTTCTTGAGCCGGGTCAGCACTAGGGCCACGATCTTCTGGTCCCTGGAGGACATGACCGCCTCCTCCAGCTTGTATTTGAGGATCTGGGTGTGCGGGCTCTGAATCTCTCTGCTGGAGACTGAGGGCTGGGAGAGCGGGCTGGCTAACGACTCCAGCAGATCACTGCCGTCCCTCTTGTGGGCGCACACGCACGCCGACTGCGCCCTGAACTCTTGAGACCGCACGGAAGACTTCTCCGAGACAGCGGAGGACTGGGACCAGTGACCTGGACCCCTGCACAGCGGCACCGCCCACTGGTCTCCGCTCTGCGCCCTCTCCACCCCGAGGGTCCCGCTCAGGGGGGTGTACGCTCCCTCAGGGTAAAGCGGGGGCGAGTCTCCCTGGGCCGGAGGGCAGGGCTGAGGCCCTCGGGGGTGTAGGTGGGGCTGCCGCCGCCAGGCGGGGCTGTGCGCGCCGCTTCCGGGCTGAGACTTGGGCCCGGGCTCGCCCCAGGCGTCCTCCAGGTGCCGGCCGCGGGGCCGGGGCCTCCTGGCGCCGTCCGGGGGCCTCGCGGCCACGTCGGTCAGGCTTCGGCTTTCCCTTGGAGAGTCGGAGCACCTGCGCCGGCAAGGCCGCGCGGTGGGCGCACGGCGCGGGTAGGGCCAGGGCGCCACGGTCTCGTTCCCCTCGCCTGGGGTCGCGGCCCCCGAGCCCAGGCACGGCTCCGTCCTGGCCCCGGGCCCATGCAGCCGCGCCGCCGACGCACGCTTCCCGCCCGGGTCCAGCACCGAGCGCGGGGAGAAGCGGCCCAAGCCCTCCATGCTCGCGCCTGGCGTGTGAGCGAGGGTCCCGGCTCCGCGGTGCTGCGGCCCCCCTCCCGCCCTCCGACCCCCGACCCCCGACCCCCGACCCCAGGGTCCGTGCCTGTGACGTTCTGGCCACGTCACAATGCGCCTTGGCCACTGGCCTTCCAGCAGCTGCGCGGCCAGGGGGAGGGGACTGCAGGAATCAGGGGGCCCCAAAGCCGAGGGTGCATTAGGAGGCCCCAGTATTTCAGGCAGGGACTGAACTCGCATTTGTATACCTTCAAGTAGCAGGATTTTTAAAAGAACTGGCGTGAAGGCGTCACTCCAGAATGGAACGCGGGGGATGGTCGAGGTGCCCCCGGGGAGGAAGGTGGTACCTGCATGCGCCTCCACAGTGTAAGCAAAGTGAGCGGCTTTGGAAGCACATTCGGCCGCTTCCCCACCCTTCTGCCGGTTAAGTTAGCAAACCCGATAATGTTTTGTTTACTTTTTTTTTTAACTTTAGAACAGGAAAAAGACTGGTCTATTTTTTCTCTAGTGTAGCAATTACTGCTTTTGTCAAAATATGAATGTTGTGTGCACACTTCTGAAATAGCATCAGCGAATTACCGCGCTGAACCCAGATCCATTGCTTTTAGTCCTTTTTCTCCAGTTTTGGGAGATTATATATCCTTGTTGAGGCTCCCTGGGCTCCGGGGAAAAGGACTGGATCTGATCCTGGAAAGGTGAGTCTGAGTGTCCTCTGCCACTCTCCACCTGTGTGGTCTGGGACGTTCTGGAAAAGGGGAATGGAGCTGGGGAGCTGTCCTGAGGGTCAGATAAAGTTAGCTCCAAGGGCTTAGCACTTCAGTGCATTAGTAGATGTTACACGTTGATGTCCTGCTAGGCCTCAGTTAAGAATTTTAAGACTTAAATGAATATATGGGTTTACAGAAGTTTCTGCAGATTTCCCAGCTTAAGAAAAGAAAGGAATTAGGGTAATTCTGAAGCAGGCTCGGTCATGTTCATCCTGTGCTGTGCATCTTGGCTATGTCCCTTTGTCTGGGGTACGACGATGGGGATGCAGTTCTGGGCAATATTCTCCAAATATGGTCACTCCTGAAAGGGGAGGACGGAGCAGGACCCACCCTGTGAGTCACCGGCATCTCGTCCGAGCTTCGCACCAATGCGGCCGGGCAGGCCCGGTAGGAACTGATAACATGTCCTTAAGAAAAATCTCAGACCTAGCCAGGTTCACGGAGGTCCCCAAAGTTCACTTGGTCCCTGGGAGAGGTTTTCCACGATGCCATGCTGCCTCTCAGGGCACGAGCTTGAGGTTGGGGCATGTGCTGTGCCCACCCCCCGCCCACCCTCATAGATGGAGGCCCTAACACCCCGTGTGTTGGTACTTGGGGGTGGGCCTTTGCGAGGTAATCGGTCAGAGGCGGAGGGTGGGGCCCCACGATGGCATCGGGGTCGGCACAGGAAGAGGAGTATGTGGGGCCATGGCGGCCGGGAGGTGGGCGTCTCAGGCCCTCCCGGGAACGGGGTGGACTGGCACTTTGATGTTGGCCTTCCCAGCCTCCAGAACTGGGACAAGCAATGGCTGTTTAAGCCCCAGCCTGTGGTGTTTCGGTGTAGGAACCCGGTATCGCAGCGTGAGCTGCGTGAGATGGAGTGCTTTTAGGGATGTGATGACTGAGTGCCTGAGGGCTGTGGTGGCCGTGCCCTTGCGTCCACGTGGCCGAGCCCTGTCCGGGAGCCCGTCCTGCCTGGGTGGGGCCGTCAGCACATCCCAAGTGGAGAAGCAGCTGCTCTACCCAAGATTTCTATTGGTGCTACTCACATCATCGTCAGAAAAATGATTTTGTGATGGCAATTTTTACCAAGAGGTGACTTTAAAAAAAAATCAAATTCAATTTGAAATGGAATAATTTAAGTGAGGATCTATTTGGGCGTGAACTGAGTCGTGCTGATACCCGAGTGTCCTATCTCTCTGTTAAAGCTTTGGAAAGCACCTTGGAAATCTGGCTGTGGCCAGTACCAGCCGCTTCCTGTCACCGCAAAGCAGTGTTGTGGGGGGGCACAACACAGGTATCCAAGAGCCAGGAGCCCTGCCCTAGCCTGCGCTGCGACCCACAGAGTCCCTCCGACTGGATGCTTCACCCCCAACTTCTGGCTGCTTCATCCCTGCAGGAGATCATCCGTGGGTTTCGTTCAGCTCCAAATGTCACTGGAAAACGGGAGTTCCATCCAGTAAACACTATGCTTCTTTCTGTAAAGCAAAAATGTGTTAATCCATTAGAAATGCTTACCGCGGTGCCTGGCGTGTGCTTGCTGCCTTATAAATATTAGCCACTCACTAGAATTATCGTTATCATCATGCCAAGAGCAGTAAGACCGTAGCAGCGTAGGGCTGAATGGGGAGACCCAAGTTCGGAGCAGAGCCAGGCCAAGAACCAAGGACTCAAATTCCCAGCTGAGGGCTGTTGGCCTCTTGCTTCCCCTTGGGTGTTCTCAGACTTCCTGGTGGAGCCGAGGATGGCTCGCTCACCTGTTGCTGGTTGAATAAAGGGCACAGTCTTAACTTCATCGTGGCACGGGGTTAGAAGATCATCTGGGGCCCTTGCGCACCATGTTGCCTGAAGAAACACATCCAGGGCACAGATGTGACAAGTGGTTAAGTAGTGACCTTAACGGGATCCCTAAAGGAGGGAGGCCCAGTTCAGAAGGCGAGTTCATCTGGGTTGTTGGTCGGGAGGCACGAAAGCTGGGGGCAGCTGGGATCCCACCGGACGGGGACGGACAGGAGTTCCCAGCAGGCCGAAGCCGCAGGAACACCCGGCTTATCGGGGTCATGTGTGTTCTATTCCGGGGGGAGAGGGGGCCACGTGCAGGCGATGACACCAGGAGTGTGGCTGTACCCGGCTTCCACGGGGACCTTCCATGCTTCCCACCCCGCTCTAGGATCGCGGCAGCGGCCGTGGGCCCCAGGCCCGGTGGGCGGCTTTGGCAGCCTGGAGGCGTCTGTCCCTGCCCTTCTGCCCCCAGAGCAGCTCATGCGTTACCTGTTTTATATCCTGGGGCTCTCGGTAACACCTCACTGAGGAGAATTGGGGTTCTGCTTATAGAAAGGGCTGGAAATCCACTGTGTAGACAACAGGGAGGCGTCCATAAGCGTCTTGAACCCGATAGAAGTGATCTGAGTGGGCCTATATTTTACAACTCACCCTGGCAGCAGTGTGGAAGGCAAACCGGGGAGAAGGGGGGGATTGGAGAGGGGCCAGCGAGGAGGTCGGTTCAGTAATCCAGGTGAGCAAGGAGGAAGGTGAACCTGGCCCCGGGCCAGGGGACGGGAGGGGCCGGGTCAGAGGTCGAGAGGCCAGAACGGAGGGTGGATTCCTCCCAGAGAAGCCTGGGCAGGGGTGAGTGGCAGTGGCCAGCTCCGTGGAGGTGACCTTGGGAGCAGCAGTCTTGGAGATGAGGTGCAGGTGAGCCCCCAACATGAGCTTGGAGCACAGCATGGGGTGGGGGCAGGCATCGGATGAAGCCCTGGGGAGATGATGGGCTCCTCCCCAGGCTGATGAAAGAGATGTTTTGCGAATGCTGAGCTGCCAAGCATTCCCTTGATACTGCAAACAATCAACCTTGCTTTTATTTGGCGAAAAATCCTCAAAGCGTTTCACTGGAGGCCCCAGAATTTGGGCCTTCTGCCAAATAAAGATCTGGGCCTCTTTTTTTTCATTTGTCGGAGTTTTGGAAAATACGGCAAACGTGCTCAGATGGCACGATTCAGATTAATCTCTGAAATGGGAGTGTGCTCTGCGCGCTTCCTGGGAAGCTGGCTCTGGCCCCTTCAAGTTCCGTCTCAGCAAAGCTCCTGGTTCTCGGAGCTAGTTTGTGGGTGGTTCCAACTGTCAAGTGTTCTAGAACGCACACTGCAGTCCAAAAACCAACCGTGAAAGAGTATGTGTAGTATCTCAACACTTTTTTATACTGGTTACTTGCGATGCTATTTTGAACACAAAATGGACTAAAGAAAATATATTATCAAAGTTAATTTCACACATTGCTTGTTTTAATGTGTCTATTAGTAAATTTAAAACTGCCCCTCTATGCAATATATATCGTGGTGTATTTCTATTGGATTGCTTTGAGATTATCTTTTCTAAGAAGATGGTATTTGGGTCAAAGGTGTTTTTCTCAATGTCTGGAGGGTCGGGTAAATTATGAATTTTCCAAATGCAGCTTTGGAGTAGTTTCACAGAAATTCAGTCTTTCCTCGCGTCACCCAGGAAAACAGATGCCCCAAAGTAACAGTGTCTGCAAACCCCGCACAGAGCCGCTCTCTGTCCAATGCGAGATGTGGACACACTAAGAATGCCAGACCCACAAAACAGTAAAGAAAGAAATCTCATGTGAACACCCAGGGCAGTACACGGACACCTTAGGCTCATGCCGTACGGAGAATGAAAACTGTAGCCTGTAAACTTGTTTCTTTAAAAAAGGAAAATCGTGGGAAAAGAGCCTGGCACTATGAAAGTCAGGTTTCCATGGAGACCAGCATTTACCCACGATGCGAACATTCCACGTGTGAGCTTCCATGCATAAGGAGGACGGCGCAGGCGGAGCGCGTGCGGGAGCATCCCTGTGAGCGCAGGCCGTGTGGACCCAGAGCAGGAGCCGCAGCTGAGGCTGGCCTCCCCGGGCACAGACCAGGCGCAGACGGGTGCAGACGGGCGCAGACGGGGCGCAGACGGGCACAGACGGGGCGCAGATGGGCGCAGACGGGCACAGACGGGGCGCAGACGGGCAGAGACGGGCGCAGACGGGGCGCAGATGGGCACAGACCGGGTGCAGACGGGCGCAGACGGGGCGCAGACGGGCGCAGACGGGCGCAGACGGGCCGCAGACGGGGCGCAGACGGGCACAGACCGGGCGCAGACGGGCGCAGATGGGGCGCAGACGGGGCGCAGACCGGGCACCCTGAGCCGGCAGAGGGAGGACCCCAGCAGCACCGCAGAATCGAGTGTGGACAAGGGGTCAGGAGAGGATTTTAGACATTCGCAGTTGAGGGGCATCTTAGGATTTTTTTTTTTTTTAAGTTTTTATTTGTCAGAGAGAGAGAGAACGAGCAGGGGGAGTGGGAGAGGGAGAAGCAGACCCCCCCTCTAAGCAGGGAGCCTGATGCGGGGCTCGATCCCAGGACCTGAGCTGAAGGCAGATGCTTAACAACTGAGCCACCCCGGCGTCCCCGCATCTTAGGATTTTGATGTTTTTCACATTTGTCACCTTCACGCAATTAAAAGCGCCAATTCTTATAAAGAGAGGAAGGAGTCAAAATAGTACTTTCAGAGCTGATGGTGACCCAGACACAGAAAATAGCACAGTTATTTATTTTTGAAATCTTATTACAGAGTTTGTAATGCTAAACGTGGGGAGAGATTTTTCCAGTAGAAACTTGGGGGGAGAGTTACATGTCATAACATACCCGATTTGAGGTCACTTCTTCGTCCTCAGCGTAACAGACATTTTGTTGATTTTCAGGAAAGAACGTGGTTTGTTAAAACTTAAAAAAAAAGCGTGGAGTTTTTAAAGTCTGTCTTTCCCCTCTGGTTGGTTAAAATTGAGCCTGGGGTTTTTAACTTCAAAGGAAATGTGTTTTTCAGAAAGCTCTGAGTGAGGGAGCCTTGCTCTGCCATGGGGGTCTGGCCCGGGGGGTCTGCCGAGTCTGCGGGTAGCGTAGCGTGTTGAGGATGCGAGCCCTCTGCTGGGTTATCAGCTGGGTGGGCGTCCTCAGCCCCCGCAGTTCCCACCTGCACATCCACAGGTGGAGCTGTGGCAGGGTCTCGGCCACGCTGCTGCCTGCAGGAAGTGGACAGAGGCAGCTTGGTCTACCTGCCGGGGTCTCTGCACGGCCACCGTCAGTCCTCCTTACCACATGGACCGGGGCTCCTTCTTCAAGTCTTGGTCCCAGGGAAGCTGTCCCTGACCTCCCTGACCAGATGGACACCCCCACTGAGGACCCTCGCAGCCTGTGGCCGTACCAGCCCCTGTCCTCAGTGATCTGGGTCCACTGCAGGGCTGCACGTGGGGGCTCCCTCTGCCGGGAAGTTCCCGGACAGAAGTATGTCCAGGGCCTGCTTTGGCCATACCAGCGGTGTTTCTGTGAAAAGACACGCTCCTTCGTTCGTTCAGCTGACGATCATTTCTTAGCCCTGCCCTTGGCACAGTGATGCGTGTGGACATTAAGACCTAGTCCCTGCTCCCTGTCAACCTAGAGATTCCCAGCGGACGGCAGCAACTGCCAGAAGAAAGGTCCTGAAACATCGGCGACGTCCCAGGTAAAGGACGTCCCTTCTGTGTTGGAAGCATGGGGAACGGGGTTGAGTACCTGCCAGTGTCCCTGCATGGGATGTGAGCTCCGGGAGGACCGGCATCATTGGTTTGCTCTGTCCTGGACCTCCAGCGCCTGGAGCAGTATCCTCACGCACTAGGACGGGACACGTACTTGCTGAGTGAATGGCTGCCCGAATAAATGGACTGCACGTGTAAGCACTGTAGGGTTGGGTTCACAACTGAGCTGAATGAATGCCGGGTGAATGTCAAGTAAGTGATCCCACAGAGCAGGAAGCATGCGCCTTCCTGAAGGCCCGTTTGTGCTGGGCTGACAGTGGCTTTAAAGGGAAGAGTCTTCAAGAAACCAGGAGAAGAGGCGAAGTGATAGAGGAGATGAAATAAAAAAGTCAGGAAAATAGCATTTTTAATGTAATTAACCACTGAAAGTCTCTCTGAAATCATGGCTTACCTTACCTGCTAGTCCCGAGAAGGGAAGATTCGACTGTAGGGCGGGCCGTGGTGAGGCCACCTCGTTAGCCACACCTGTTTGAGGTAATCCAAGAACCCGACAGGTCAGAGCTTAACCTTACTGAAGATGTATCCAACTCGGAATCAAAGAGAAAGGCTCAATGCCCAGAGGCCATTTCTGCTGCTCTTCCCCACCCCCAACCGCACCCCTGTGATCTAAAGTGACACTGACTGTTCTGAGTATCAGGTATTTATGCCAGGCTCCCAAGGGGCGGCTGTCTCTGCTCGGTGAAACGCCTCGGGGCTTCTCTGGGTGAGAAGCCCACGGGCCACAGGACTCATTACTGGGGAAAGAAGCAACTCAAGAGAGTGTGATGGGCCTCGCCCTGAAGGAGCCTGACTCCCGAGCTTTCCTTCTCTTCCAGAAACTTGTCCCCGGGACTGCCTCTCCCAGGTCCCTCTGCATCTGTGTGGGACCCTGTGACTCGCTGGCCGGTGGAATGTGAGCACAATAGATGGGGGCCACTTGTAGGCACGGCCCACGCACGCCTCACCCTCCTTCCTAGGGGCTGGTGTAAAAAATGTTTTGATCGTGCTCTCTTGACCCAGATTTGGGACCCCGGCTTGAGGCAGGCCAGTTGCCCTTCTCGAGCAGTGGATTCGGTCCACACCCCCAGCCACTTCCCTCGCTGGGCACCCACACTCTGGGGCACTACGCACTGGCTCTCGTTGGCTCAGGGGTAACCCCGAGGTCCCAGAGCCTCCAAAATTATTCAGATTAGCTGATCCACGGGAGCCCACCGGACCTAGCTAAGTGCGTCCCGCCTGCTGCACATGAGCCGCGCCCTGGAGCTCCCGCGAGCTGCCACTCTGCCCCTGGGGATAGCTGCCCGTGTGGCCCTGCCTGACAACCTTCTCTTGTTTGGAGCTGGAAGCAGCAGGGAATGCGGCCCTTTGTCCACCTGAGTGTTGCTTGTGTTGGGTCCTGGCACCGCTGAGTCTTACAAAGCAGCTGAAGACCAGAGGCTCCCGAAAGCCACGAGTTACAGACAGCAAAGTGGCTTCGTGCCCGTGTCCCTGAGTGACCGCCGTGGAGCAGCCCGACTTCAACCCGGCAGTCCCCGTGCTGTGCCAGGGGGAGCGAGCCACTCTGCGGCACTGGACCCGTCGTGTCTTAGCTTGTCCATTAGGGAGACATGCTTAGATGGAGACCTAACTCCCTCCTCGGGGCTCAGGGCTCCCCCGAGTGCCTTCCCTGAGCCAGGCTGTTCCCGATTTCCCACCATCACAGAAAATCTGCGGTGACTGTGAACACTTCGCAGGTACGGGACACTTTGCAGCTGTGATCCTCTTCGTTTAGCTCCCAGGGCTCCTTCCAGGAGGGACAGTGAGCGTGCAGCTGAGGCTCGGCCTGCCCCCCTCCAAGGTGCATGCATGCTTTAAGGGCGCCCTGGGTTTGCTGTCGTCCGGTGTGGTCAGACTCGCAGATGAGGAAATGACTGTCAGGAAGGAAGACGATTGTCACACTCGTGGTTCCCTAGAAACAGGAAACACAGAAGTCTGGAGGGACACACCAGGAAGCCCAGGCGGTCGGGAGGCAGGGGAAGCCGGGCTGGCCCAGAGTGTGGGAGCCCATAGAGGGGGTGGGGGGGTGTGTGGGCTCTGGTTTGCTTCCTCCAGGACTTGGCGGGCCCCGGGAGGGGCCGTCTCTCCACGGTCAGCAAGGCCCCCGTGTCAACGCCTCAGAACACGGAAAACAAACCCATGGTTAATACACAGCAACTTACCCTCCTACCGTGGAATATGGGGTTTCTCTTTTCCCTGTATTTTCACGGAACTCCCTGTATCGTCACACTTACACTTGCAGTCCGTGTGACGGGGTAAACTGTCTGTTGTCGTTGGTGTGCTCTGATGGATTACTGATGCTGGGTGCTTTTCACGGATCTGCGGGCCAGGGGGAAACAGCCCCTTCCCAGCTCCCCTCCGAGTTATTCACACTTCCGCACAGACCCCGGTCACAAGCCGCACTCCCCCACATGGCTCGCTAAGCCTTCTCGCTACGGCTCGGGTGCTTCGCCAAGTTTTCGGGGTGCTTCCCAACCTGCTGTCTCAATTCTGCCCTTGGTCTCTGGCCCCACCCTCCCTCCTGGTCTCTGCAGAGCTGTTCCCCGTGCCTGGGACACTCCCTGCACCGTCTCTGCCCTTCCTCCACACACACACACACACACACACACACACACACACACACGTACACACGAGTGCACACACACATGCACGCATGCACACACTCATATGACATACTGGGTCAGGTTGTCTCCAGTGTCCTTGTGTCTTCCAGTCTTATATCTGCCCCATGACACTACCTGCAGATTTATTCTCAGCTCTCCCCACGGACTGCAGACTCCTTGAAGACAAAGACTGTCTTCTCCCCTCCTGTAGCCTCCGTTCCTAGCATGGTGACTGGAACGTGTCAGTACCCAATAGGACACTTCGCATGGCACAGAGTGAGCGGGAGCTGACTGGGCTCACTCATCCTGTTCCCCACCCCAAGCCGTAGCTCTTCTCCTCTCGGAGGGCGCATCAGATGCTTTGAGAATTCTAGATCAGCGTTCAAGTGTGGCATCCCTGCAAAGCTAGGCTAATGTTCTAGCATGCTCTGAGCTCTTAAATGGGTTGTGCTTGGTTAGTTGGTTAGTTGTTTTCCTGGAGAGGCAGGATTCAGGAAACCCAGAGAGAAGCAGATCTATTGGCTCCAGGCTCTGGTTTTCAATGTCAGGGAGAGCTTGGTGGGGATGGTCCTCTTTCCTTCTCATAGTAATTAAGTAATTCAGAAAGACAAGTCCTGATTGCTCTACTATGTTCCCAGCCATGTGCTCAGCCACAGATGGACCAAACAGGTGAGCAGTGTTCTTGCCCTGAGAACTTGGGATCTAATCAGAGACGAGAGCGGGCAAGCCCCCGTCACAGTCTGCGCCCCGTGTAGCCGTGGGGGATGGATGGAAGATGGGTGTTGGGAAAGCGGTGACCGTCTGGTGTTCTGTTTGGGAGGTGCTTGGTGGAGGTGAGAGCCCCAGGGCTCTGAGAGGACGCAGGAGGGAGGCAGAAGGGACCACAGGGCGCAGAGTGGTGGGTGGGTGGGTTGGCCCAATGCTGGACAGCAGCTCTTGCACCCTTTCCTGTTGAAGACCCCCGCTCACAGACCTCCTGTGGCTTCTGTTCCCACTCTGAATAAAAGCTGGATCACAGTCAAGGCCTCAGAGGCCGCCTTGGCCAGGAGACTTCTCCGACCTCGGTCCCCTGGTCTCCCCATCACCCACCCCCTCCAGCACCCCTGATGTTCCTCCTGTTTCCTGCATGTGTCTCTTCTGCCTGGACATGCTTTCCCCTCAGAAAACTGTATGGCTCTCTCCTTTACCTCCTCCAGGTCTTTCCTAGAGGAAAGTACCCCCTCCCCTCCGTGAGGGACCCACTTCTTTCCTCACACAGACCACGGGTGGGACTGGAAGCTCCCCCTGACCACCCCAGGCCCCGCTCCTCTTTTTTCTGGTCACCTGGTCGCCCAGTAAAGAACATTCCCAGCTTCCCTTGCAACCAGGTAGCGTTCCCGCGAGTGATTTCTGTAACTTCTCCTCACTTGCCTGAAAGGAAATGCTTGCCTTAGGTTTCTCTTCTTGACCACCTTCCCTCAGGCTGGACCCTGGACATGCCAGTGACCCGGCTTCAGCTATATGCACAAAGACATTATCTTAGGGGAGGGCAGAGCAATGATGCAGAAGGCATCCAGGTGCCTGAGTGACTCTGGAGCAGAGATGCCGAGAGAGAGGAGTAACCTCCTAAGTTACCATGGACGGGATCTCTCTGTTATGACGACTCAGCCTGTACTTGACCTCCACCTCTCCTCCACCGATTCCCTGATTCATTATTTATATTTATTATATATCTATCGTATTATATATTTCTCATTCTACCCAGCACCTAACAGCACCTAACAGACCCAGTGCTTTTCTTCGTCCGCTTAGCGTGTCTTTCTTCACTGGAATGTAAGTTCTCAAAGGGCGGAGATGTTCTGTGTCTGTGTTCACTCTCACATTCCCAGCGCCTAGTACAGTGCCTCATTCACAGCTGGTGCTCAAGTAATACATCCTGAGTGAAATACTATTGGCCACTGAAAGAGAAATCCTAGTTCCCCCCCGCCCCAAAAGAGATTTAGTACATTTTGAAAAATACTTGTAGGTGGGCAGGGAGAGGCTGGGGGATGGAAGGGAAAAGTGAGGGAAAACAGCAAGGAATTTCATGGGTGGAGGGGTGGAGGGTGGACGGCAGGGCTGGAGCCCGAGGGGGGCCTTTGATCTCCTGGTTTCGGAGGAGACTCCGAGGCTTTGTGGCATTGGTTTTGGAGAAGACGTCTGTATGAGAGAAGAAGGGAGACTAAAGAAGTTGTTTTCCCACTTAGCAGCGAGTCAGTGATGCTCTTGCCTGCACCCTATTCTCTTCCTCTTCCTGAGAAGAGTACATATTATAATATATTCAGGACAATTCGTTTGGTAGAACCCTTGAGGTGAAAGATAGGAGCACGGTGTTTGTCAGAGGCCTTCCCTGGCTCCGTGCTCTTGAATCAATGGATCATCCTCCTTCTCCTTCATCATCCTCATTTGTAGGACTTCTCATCTTTGTCATGAGACGTTATGGGCTGAATTGTGTCCCCTCAAAATCGATATGTTGAAGCCCTAGCCCTTAGTACCTCAGAATGTGGTTACATTTGGAGAGAGGACCTTTAACGAGACAATCACCTTCAAATGGGGTCGTCAGGGTGGTGTCCCTATAAGAAGACGTGGAGGGGGACACCCAGGGTGCACACACAGAGGGACCACTGGAGGACACAGGGAGAAGGTGGCCATCCTCACGCTGGGGAGAGAGGACTCAGAAGAAACCAAACCTGCCAACACCTTGATCTTGAGCGTCCAGGCTCCAAAACTGAGAAAATAGACCCATCTTGTGCACGCCCCTGCACGTGGTATGTGGTTAGGGCTGCCTTAGCCGACTAACACGATGTACGGTAGAAAACTCACAAATTGGTGTGTTGTGGCGGCCACCCTAATGTTTGTCTTCTTAAGTTGCATGAATAGAAGCAAATTATTCAGAATAACTTGTCAGTCCCGTCATGTGCTGGTCAGAAACAAGCTTTGCTGGGGAGGCTTTTCTAAGAGCATTGCTGGCAAATATAACGGGCTTCTGCAAGAAGTATTCCATGAGGCTGAATGACAGCTTATTAGAAATGTCAGGGGACTCCAGCATAGACCCTGTGTTTGGACCAAAAAAACATGCGTGTTCCTTTGAATCCTGATAGTCTCTGTACAAATGGATTGCACTCTGGCTGGAGAACAGAGTTCAGTAGTACATAGATCTCCTAAAACATGTGCACGGTCAAATATTTTTCAGCTTTGTTGATTTGATGGCTAATAGAAAAGCTTTAGAAAATTTACTGAGAAAAAAATGAAATAAGTATTCAAAAGGCAGAGGTCGGTTATAGGACCTCGGAAGTGTGGAAGGGTGCCCAACTCAGATTCCGAACCCCCCACGCCCAGTACGAGGTTAGCAAGAATGAGCTTGTGCCAGTCAAACCTACTGTGTGCAAAGCTTCCATCTCAATTTGAGAAATCATAAACAAATACAAACACCGAGCTTGACTTATCTACTAAAAGTTAACCTTTTCTGAAAGAATTTGTTAAAATTACTCCCAGTAAAAAGACGGCACAGTAAACTATAATTTCCCAACGACCATCAGTACTTGAGGTTTTGAGAAAGTCGATAGAAGCAAGGGATGATTTGGTGGTGGTATCAGAAACACGGTTTGCTGCGGAATAATGGGGTGCCACTGGTTGTGAAGTGCCGTCTGCCCGCACCACCTCCTTAGTCCACCCCTCAACTAGAAGGCGGCCAGCCTCTGGCGGGGTAGCGGGGGCGGCGGGTGTCAGAGAACTGCATGGGGGGAAGCGGGCCGCACCGCTGCGGGTGCCGGGCTGCGCTCCGGGACGCGCGCGCGGAGGCGCACCCTCCCCCCTGAGGACTGGGAGCAAACACCCCGACCCCCTTGGGTTGCGACCTCTCCAGAGGCCTCCCTTCTCCGGGTACCCAGCCTTCTGCAGCTGCACGGGCCGCGCCCCCCCCCCCAGTTTCCCCGCGGGACAGCGGCCCCGGGCGCAGACAGCGGAGACGCCCGGAGGGGCCGGGGCGCCTCCAAGGCTAGGGCCTCGGCTCGGCGCCCCCGCGGATCCCGAAGGGCAAATGCCGGGGTGCGCGGGGAGGGGGAGAGTCTCAGCCGCCTCGGTCGCCACGCGGGCCCTAAGGGGACACGCGGAGCCTTGGCGGGGACCGAGGGCGGACGTGTCGCGGTCCCTCCGCGGGGGTGGGAGACGCCCGGCCGCGCAGGCGGGCCCGGAGCCCCAGGCCGGACTCGGTCCCGCGCCGCGCGTCGGGGGCGGCACAGGCCGCGGGGTTGGCAGGTGCAGGCGCGCGGGCTTCCCATTGGTCACGGCGCCGCGGCGGCCCCGCCCCCTCGCGCGCCGGCCCGGGCAACAGGGCGCGTACCCGTGCGCGCCCCTGCGCTCCGCGCGCCCCCGCCCGCGCCGCCGGGCTCGCGAGCTCAGGTGGCGGGCGCGCGGCCGGGCCGGCGTCCCCACCCCCCGCGCCCGAGCGCCCCGGGAGCCGGAGGGGGGGGCGCGGGCGGGGGGCGGGCGCCGCCGAGGCTTCCGTCTGGCTCGCGCGGCGGCGGCGGCAGAGGTCGCGCACAGATGCGGGTTGGAGCGGCGCGGGGAGGCGGCGGAGGCGGGAAGGCGGCTGCCCGAGGAGCCCCGCAGGTAAGCGCGGGAGCCCGCGGGCCGGGGAGGGGCCGCGGCGCCGGGACCCCCGCGACCCCGGGGCAGGACCCGGGGCGAGGAGGGTCGCGCGGGGACCCGCTGCCGCGCCGCGAGATGCCCAAGAGTCACACGCATAGGCCGGGGGAAAAGTGCTGGTCCTGCAGGAGACGCGGGGAGGCTGAGGACTTGGCGGCCGCGGTCCCCGCGCGACCCCGGCCCGGCCGCCCCTCCCCCGCCGTCCGCCCGCGCGGCGCCCCGCGGCGCTGCTTCCCGCTGCGCGCGCCGGG
This sequence comes from Halichoerus grypus, assembly GCF_964656455.1. Classification (NCBI taxonomy): domain Eukaryota; kingdom Metazoa; phylum Chordata; class Mammalia; order Carnivora; family Phocidae; genus Halichoerus; species Halichoerus grypus. The sequence continues at coordinate 85,574,862 of NC_135718.1, read as the reverse complement.
GTGGGGGGTGCGGGGTGATGCTGGAGGGGGGTTGGGGGGGTTTCCCGCAGGGAGGGGGGCGGAGGAGGGGCGGCCCCGCGGCTCCGCGGCCCGGGCACCGCCGCGTCCGCTCCCGGTTGCAGGCGCCCGCGAGCCGGATGCAGTGCGTGGACGAAAGATGCATCATGGAATGAATCCGAGCCCGGGGGACGGATTTCTGCAGCAGCAGCAACCCCCGCCGCCGCAGCCGCCGCCCCCCCGCAGGCTGCTGGCCGCCGTCCTGGGGATCCAGCTGGCGCTGTGCTTCGGCCCCGCACAGCTCACGGGTGGTGAGTGACCGCAGGGCCCGCGCCGCGGGGGAGGGCGCGGGTCTGAGCCCACCCTCCGCCGGGACCCCCGGAAGTCCCCCTATGCCTGGGTGCGGCGCGCCCGGGGCGCACACACCGCCGCATAGTGCCTGGAGCTGCCCAGCGGCCGCGCAACCTGGCTCCTCCGAAGGGGGCACAGTGAGCCGGCCCATTCGTCTCACTTGGGCCACCGGAGAGCCAGAGACGGGGAGAGGGCGTTTCTGTGCTGAGCGCGCGTTTGGGGGCCTTGCGCCGCGTCGGTGCCCTCAGCGGAGAGAGGCCAGGTGTCAGGTGTCAGACAGAGGCCGGGGCAAGTTGCCAGGAACCCCCCCCTCCCCTTGTGAGTGTGGAAGGTCTGAGGACCCGGCCAGGCTGGCGGAGGGACTGTCTGTCGGGAAGTTAACTTTCTCGTTTCTTGGGAGGTGGTGAGTTCCCGCACCCCTGCGTGTGTGTGGGGGGGCGCAGAGGGGTCCCAGCAGGGGGGCGGGGGCGCGGAGGGGTTCCTGCAGGGGGGCGGGGGCGCGGAGGGGTTCCCGCGGGGGGGGCGGGGGCGCGGAGGGGTCCCCTCAGGGGCGCTTCTGGAGGATGGCTTCGCTTCTCCGTGTCTGATTTACAGGAGAATACAGTCAAGGGCGTGTGTGAGGGGGAAGCTGGCTGAAATAAAATTGATAGCCTTGGTCCCCACCAGGGGCTGAGCCTCCCTATGTTGGCTTCTGGGGGAGGGGGCTCTGTGGGCCGCGGGCCGCAGTGGAGGAGGACGGATGGAGTCCCCGGGAACATTTGGGAGCGCACTGGTGTCCGTTCCCGATTTCTGGGAGAGCTTGCTCATGTGGACCTGGGAAAGGGCAGACTCACGTTTCCAAGCTGAACTACTGTTCATATATAAATAAATGATAATTGGAGGAAAAGCAGATATCGATTGCTATCAATAAACTATTTCCTGTTTAAAATATTGCTGTTTCAGAGAGTGAAGGTGAACAAGGAGAGACATGAGTGGCAAACTGGTAAACGTGGGGGAGGAAAAGCAGAGCAATCCAGAACTCGGGCGTTGTGCGGAGAGATCTGGATGTCCGGAGCATAAGGGAGCTTTCTGGGTGTGCACGTCTCAAAATTAATGAGAGGACACTTGCTTCGCTTTAGGGACCCGGTTTTGGCTTTATTTGGTTTTCTAACAAGGAGTGACTTTTTGGGCGTTCGTAGTTCTAGAGAAACGTCTCTGAGGTGGGTGTCCTCTTCCCAGAGGTCGAGGTCAAATGGGAGGCTAGGCCAGCGGCTGTGCGGCTTGCGGGACTCTAGTTGGAGCCTCTGTGCTGCTCCGAATTAGCTCTGCTTCTCGGGTGTGTGGGCACAGGTGGGCAGGAAAGCACGAGTGGGGGTGGGCCTCTCCCTTCCTTCTTCACTTCCCCTGGTTCTAGCTTTGATCCCTCCAACACGGTCCATGCCACCCTTCCATCCCTTGGTCCATTTCTCCCATGTAGATGACGGATTGTCAGGGTTCATCTGCGTGGCTCTTGACCAGTTTTACTGGACGTGTGAGCTTCTCAAACTGGGCTGTGTTCCTGGGTCTGCTGTTCATGTTCACAGAGATTCTCCTGAAAGATCTCAGAGCTCGGTGTACCGCCTGGCCCCCTCGGGCTCACGTTAGTCCTTTATCCCCCTCTTCGAAGGAAGAAGACATCAGGCACCAGCATCCAGGCCGAAGAAGAAGCAGGGAGGAAGGGGTTGCCTGTCAGCCCTCAGTTCAGAGCTGTTCCTTCTCAGGCACTCACACGCCGCAGAAAGGCTAGGACCACCTCTGTTTCATATTGAACTCCTTCAGGCTGCGAGGGTGACTCCTGGGAGAGTATTTATCATTTCACGATTCCTCTGTGGATAAACAGCGTGGGTGGAGAGGGTGGTGGGGGTGTTCTGTGGAGTACACTATACAGAGACTTCTTTCTCAGGGCAGAAACTCACGTGGAGGCTCCTGGATGGTAATAAAAGCAAATCCCTTAATTCTAGACCTGTGCTGCTAAGACTTTGACGTGCATTCTGTCACCTGGTATCTTACTGAAAGGCAGGTTCTGGTTCAGTTGGTTTGGGGTCCGGGGGGGGGGCAGAAGATTCCACATTTCCGACAAGCTCCCAGGTGATGTGTGGCTAATGGTTCAAGACTACTCTGATGAGCGGTGCTTTAGACTGAGGCATCCTTAAACATGTTGTTTCTGACCCTAGAATCACTCCCGGTTACCAAATGCAAGGGCCTGGGCGGGGGTGGGGGGAAGCAGAGGCCTCCTAATCTTCCCGGGAGGCACAGAGCTGAAAACCAGCCCTCCCAGAGTGCTTTCCTTTTTTTTTTTTTTTCGTTCATAAAAAAGATGCATGTTTAATAGATACTATTTTAAATTGTGGATTTTCATTTTTGATTGCTTTCACTGGAAAAAGAAACAGCACAATAGTAAGATATTACAGTCTGAGCTAGGAGGAAAAAACAGGTGTCCAATGCGCGTATTACAGAAAAAGCCCAAGCTAGAAAGGGAGAAATTAAGAAGACGATCAGACGAAGAGGGTAAAGAACTCTATCAAAAAGGAGATGCTTTGTCCTCAAAAGGCAGACTCACTTCAATTCTGCAAGTCCTAGGAGAGAATCTGTGAGCCTGAGTTTGCTTGAGGTGACTTTTGGGTGGCTCTTTCCAGGTTGTCTTTTGTAGGTTAGGGAAGAGGGCCCTCATCTGGGGCCACTAAGACCAAATACCCTTAGAGGACTAACAGCAGGCTTACAGGGGGACACAGGACCCGCCGTCCCCAGGGACTGCATGGAGGGTGGTTTCAGCTGCTTCTCTCCCTCCAGAGACCTGCAGGGTGTTTACCTGCAGGGATGAGGGCTCAGAGTTTGCTCTGTAAGTCCGTCCCTGAAGGCAGATTCATTAGCACATCCCTGTGTTGTGAGGAATGTAGGCCAGGCTCTGTGACTCCATAGCTTTGGGGCCTTGGACTTCGGAAGCCTAGCGTCCTCACCTGTAAACCGGGGATGGTGCTGCCTTACTTCAGGGGTTGGTGTGTGGACGGAAACCGTGTAGGTACGCATAAGTGCAGGGGATGGCGCCGGAAGCTTCCAGGCCTTTGCTTTATTCATTCAGGAAATACTGAGTGCCCGACCATACCCTGTGCCAAGCACTGTTGTGTACAATGTTCTTTTACCTAGAACAACCCTCTCTTACTCCCTATTTTTTTGCCCAATGAACAAGTTTCACTTCAAAACAACTTCAAGTGCCATAATCTCTTTCATATTTCCCTGGTCACTGGGCTGTCCCTTCACCTGGGCTCTCATTGCGCTAAGTGTAACCCTCCCTCATGGGTCAGTCTCACCCGCTGGACGGTAAGCCCACTGAAGGCAAGAAGCCGGGCTTTATTCACCTCTGTGTTTCAGGTGCTCAGCACAGCATGTGACACACAGGAGATGCTCGGCTGATGTTGATTGACAACGGAAAGGAGTCCCAAATTACTGTCACACTGTTTAGAAAATAATGACCATGGGTGGTCACAAATGTGCCAGTTTCATGGCTATTGAGGCCACGTCCGTTTGGAGGTGGTCTCGGAGGTTGGAGGAGAAATCAGGAAAGGTGCTAGAGCAGAGGTGACCCTTAGGCTGAGGTCTGAGGGAGGGATGGTTGGAGTCCTGCAAAGGGAGAGACACCTTGTGCAAAAGTGTGGGGGCGGTCATGTGCTTGCCTGTTCAGGGAGAGTCAGGCTGATCTAGAACAGCACACCTGCGGGGAGCCAGGAGAGCGGGGAGGATCTAGAACAGCAGACCTGCGGGGAGCCAGGAGAGCGGGGAGGATCTAGAACAGCAGACCTGCGGGGAGCCAGGAGAGCGGGGCTGATCTAGAACAGCAGACCTGCGGGGAGCCAGGAGAGCGGGGCTGATCTAGAACAGCAGACTCAAGGGGAGCCAGGATGGTCAGGCTGATCTAGAACAGCACACCATTGGGGAGCCAGGCGAGCAGGGCTGATCTAGAACAGCATACCCATGGGGAGCCAGGAGGGTCAGGTTGATCCAGAACAGCACACCCACGGGGAGCCAGGAAAGCAGGGCTGATCTAGAACAGCAGACCCATGAGGAGGCAGGACAGTAAGGAGGACAAATAGGTTGGAACCCTATTGTAAAGAACCTTGGAAGCCGGTGAAGATTCTGAACATCGCACTGCAGGCCGTGAGCACTTGCCGAGGGGTTTAGGGCAGGTGCGTGATACCGTCTGAGCTCTGCTTGGTTTCCGTTTTCTGCTTGCAAATCTCCGACCTGCGCCCTCAACTCAGCTGCCCTCTCTGTGGGTCGGAGTTAGGGCACCCGTGCCGGAGAATGAGGCTCCTTGAGGTCTTGCTGAGGCCGTGGCACTGGGCGGTGTGCCTGCAGTGGGTGACACGTGCTTTGCCTGGCTCACTGATTCCACGATGCCGGCGTCTCGGTGGAGTCTCATCGAGAAGGTTTCTTACCTGGTAGAGTGGGAGCTTTCATCCAACTCGATGTCTAAAAGTCACGGTTTCAAAGTGCGCTTAATCTGCAAGCGAAAGTCCCAACTTCTCAAGCTACAAAGTATGTGTCTTCAGCAAAAGGCTACCTTAATACATGTGAGCAGCATGGAAACTCTTTCGATTTATCCACGAGGTGGAATCTGAGAGCTTTTGGAGACACGAGAAGGGTTTCCTACAACAAGCAGCAAGTCTCTGCTCTCAGAGGCCTGAGGGGAGTCTGTTGGTCTCTAATTCCTGTGGGTAACGAGTGTAGGTGAAGATCTCTCTCCAGTAAATATTGATTGGACACGCGAAGAAAAGCACCCACAGTCTCTGCTCCTGGCGTCGGAGGCATATTTCAGAAGCTTCCAAAAGGCCAGGAGACTAGCCCTTAGCCGGGAAGCTCTGCTGCAGCACGAGGGGCTGCGTTCTTCAGAGTTGCCCGGTGAAGTTCAGTCTCTGCCGCTAAGTAGCTACGTGGCTTTGGGCAGGTGCGCACCTTCTCCTCGGCTCAGTCCTTCCCACATCGCTGACACTCTTTGATTCTGTGATTACTGGAATGTGACGGGCTCCGACCTCTCCCTAAAGCCGATTCTCTGGCTCACATCTATGCCCTGGTCTTTGCGAGTGTCTGTTGTGTGCCCTGGGGATACAGAGCGAGGGGATGCCGTCCTGCTCCCAGGGAAACCGACAAGTAAGGGCTGGTTTCTTCTCAGAAGCTCAGATGCAAAATGCTTGCATAAAATTATTTTTTTCACATATATTTTTAATTCACTGTGAAACTTAGTATTATTTGTTGTTAGTGATGAGAAATGTGATTTTCCCAGGCTACTTTTCTCTATCCTTGTCTTATTTTGCAAGTCCATTTGGTGCTTGACAATTGGAATAACTACACATAGCAGTGATACATCTAAATAGACCATTGGGATCCTTGTCTCTGAATTCAGGGAAAGAAGAGGCAGAAAAATAGTTTTTCTAATTTGTTTCTAGTCACATTTCACCAAAACCAACCACAGCAATTGGGACAGATACACCAGCTACATAATCTCATCTATCAGATAGGAGCATTCTATCAATTTACTGTTCCATTCTCACAAGAATGAGCTGTTCACCTGTTGCCAAGCACGGACGTTTGGAAACAGATGGGGCAGAGTTTGGGGCCGGCCACCATCCGAGCGATGGGTGGGCCTGCGAATCATGAGTAACCGTGCTATCGGCTGGGAACCTGAAGAGTGTTTGCTCCGAGTCAGGGCTGCGCCCAGCGATTACACGTATTAGCTCACTGGGTCCCCATGGCCCCTGACTGAGGCTGGCAGCTACTGACCCTTGTTTTACAGACAAGGAAACTGAGGCACAGAAGATCCAGCAGCTCGCTCAGGGTTGCCCAGCCGGTTACTGAGGCACGGCAACCCAGATTATGTTTAATACAAGCTTTTCCCGTGGGCGTGGAAATCCCTGTTGCTAGATGCTTTTTTTTTTTTTTTTTTTTTTTGTATTTCAAGGCGAGCATTGCTTTTTAAGCCAGAGTTACCAAACATTTAGGGCCTTTGGCCCTCCCCACCCTGATGTTAAGGGAATTCTTGTCTTGTAACCGAAAAGGGGAAAACATGCAAGCAAATCAACCACACGGAACCCCACCACCCAAGACAAAGTGAAGGCTGGAGTGCCCGAGCCTTGAGCTCTGAAGGGAGGAGGGGAAGCAGCTAGAAACTCGTGAAGCCCCGGGAGCAAGGAGGTGGGCTGAGGGGCCCGTGTTCTGTCTGGCTCAGCCTCGCTGAGGGGCACAGGGTGGGTACACGGAGTCCGGGATTCTGCAGGCGGCCATCCCCCGGCCCCACCTTCTGCTTGTAGCCTCCAGCTTCTGGCCCTCCTCCCGAGGCCCTGCTCCCTGTGATTTGGCCGAGCGCCAGTGATAGCTTCTGTTACTATGTGATTACTGTGTTGTTTGCAGGTGTTTTCACGTGAACCTTATCCCTGCCTTTGATTTTCCTGACAGCCTGGTAAGATGAGGAGATTTTTATTTTTTCTCTCCTCTTTCTTTTTTTTTTAATTTGAAGAAACATCTTCAGCGAGGTGGGTCCCCTAAGGTGTCAGAAGAGTCAGACAAAGCGGGTTAGGGGCCAGGCGGGGGGGTCATGCTCTGTGTCCTGCGGGCCCGGCCGGGACACCTGTCTCCCCAGCTGTGTGATGCACATGATACCGTGGTTAGTATATATCAAAGCGAAAAAGGACAGTTGTGCCCCAGGCTCCTACGTGGGAGTAGGCGCTCCCTCCAGAAGGCTAACTCTGAGGTAAGAATAGGGTTTGGTAGCTGATGAATCTGAGACTGCTGGTCGCTGTCCAGGAAGACATGTCTGATGGTCCGAGCTCAAGACACTAAGTTTTAGGGAAGGATTTGGTCCAACATTTCTTCTGCTTTGAGGAAAAGATTGCTGTACTACCGGAAGCAGAAGGAATTATCCACAAACAAACCAATAATTGAGTTGCTCACAAAGTGGAATTAAGAGTGTTTTAAAATGGCTTCTTAATTGAGAGTATTGTGGTTGCTTTATTAACCTTCAACGAGGTAAACTGGGAACATCAGAGAAGTAAAACAAAATAATTCCTGATGTTATTTGGAAATGACAGCGCACTTGGGAGTACCCTTGCGGGTGAGCTTCCGTGACTGCACTCTGGAGGGAAGGCCCCGAGGGTCCCGGGAGGGGCTGTGGGCAGACCACACGTGCGCCTGCCACGCGCAGGCCCAGGCTCTGGGAATGGATTTTTATTCTTAGAAGGGAGGGGGCTGCAGAGCCCGTAAACTTGATCAATGATCATTCATCGTTATCCCAATAAATTGAGCTTTTCAAGAGGGAGGATGAGTAAGGTTTTTTTGGAAATGAAGGTTTGACCTTGTTATCTGATGTTTCTCTTTGAAATTGGTGACTTTTATGTCCTGGAATTACCAGTGTGGGAGTCGAGCTGAGCGGGGAGGGTCACTCAGGCACTATATTCCTTTTCCTCAGAGTAACAAAACACAGACAGATCTTATTTTCTTTGGTCTGACTGCATTTGTGAAAGAGGTACATGACCGCATTGGTGAGCCAGGAACAGGAAGGTTCTCTGCGGAAAGAAAGAGAATCCAATCTTACAGTGGATCCTTTCACATCTGTACATGTGCGTTGTTGGGATGCACCTGGCTGGTTTCCACATTCAGTTCCTTGTATGTGGAGGATCCCTCGGACTTCCCTAATCCCTCAAACTCAGAAGATGCTGATTCTGTCCTAGGGAGAAACAACCTTGTTTTGCAAGAATGTGATAGATTTCGGGGGTTAATCTCAGTCCTTTGATGAGCCCCCTGCCGTGACCTAACGCAGTTTCAGCTCAGACCCAAGGCCACGATGCATTTACCAGTTTCAATCGGGAGACGCGTGTGACAGCAGGTGCTCGATGGCTGCCTGGGGCCACCGCTGTGTTTAGGTCATGCTCGCCGTTCTTCTGTGGGACAACCCACTTCTGAATTACTGTGTGGACTTCAAAGCCTCGCTGGCCTTTCCCCTTTGGATGGTGATGGGGGACTTGGTTTGTTCCTGTCGCTTTTGCATTTACACCACTGTTTTGTGGATGAGAGGTGCTCGCTTGCTTGTCGTGATGACTGGTGGGTATGTGTTGATGTCTTGAGGCCAAGAGTTGATGTACACAAGGCCGGTGTTCCTGCCACGCCCACTAGCTAGCTACGGGATGGCCCCCTGATCGCTGCCTCAGTTTCATTATTAGGACCTGTGAAATGGGAATAATGGCGCTTCTGCCTCCCACGGTGCTGTGAGGATCAAGAGCGTTAACAGAAGTGTAAGTTTTGAGGGATCAAAACCATCGCCAACAGACCAGTAATGGAAGCTTGCTCTGTTCACTCTGCTGGGTTTACAGAGCCTCCTGTGGCCTGAGAAGGTGTAGCCTACCACACACACAGAACACTCAGTGGTGCTGGCCCGCGGCCCCGGCATCCCATGGAAGCACCGTCGCGACATGGTGTGGTGTGTCCACGGTGAAGCTTTATCACAGAGACCCTGGGGGCGTGGGAGGAGCAGGGAAGGCTCCCATGGACGGGGACGGTCCAGCTAAGTCTCGAGCAGTAAGACCGTTTTCCAGGCAGGGAAGGTGTTCAGAAGCTGAACCGCGGAACGAGGAGGGGCCTGTACTGAAGACAAGGAGTGGCTGGGGGCGCCTTCCCTGAGGGCAGGTAGATTGAGAAGAGATGGGGCGGGAAGGATGCTGGACAGGCAGGTGGGGCCTGCCCGCTAACTGCACTGATTAGGAGCTTCACGTCCTCTAGCGGCACCGCGAGCCTACAGCACGTGTCCTCCCGCTGTGACTTGATTGGGTCTTTGCTTTAGGAAGGGATTATGTAGCAAGGTGGGGGATGGAGGGGAGATGGAGAGATGTCCGCTCATTGTCTTTATTGTGTTCCTGCGGGTGACTCGGTGACCCGGGGGAGGACACAGCGGGAACAGAACAGAGCCCTGCCCTCCAGGACGTACTCCAGTGTGGCCAGTCAGGAAGCTCTCCACTGGCCCAAGAACGACCCCGGGAGGGCTCTGAGCGGAGGGGAACAGGTGCGCGCCAAAGACGGCTGGCCGCAGGGGGGGAGGGAAGGAGAGATGCCTGTGCGGTGACACGGGTGAGCCGCCGTTGGCCAGGAGGCTGGCGCCGCCTGCAGGACATTCCTTTGGGTGCCGTCTGCCCACCAGGAGCGGGGGAGAGAGACCCGCGCCCGAGTGGCAGGTTTGCGTGTCAGCCGCGTGGAGGGGGTTGGAGGGTGGAGGCAGCCCCCACACTCCCGTGTCAGGAGGAGGAGGAGGACCATCCGTGTCAGCAGTCATAGTACGACCACCACAGTGGGACTCGGCCGGCTGCTGGTGGCTCCTTCCGACTTGGGGCAGATTTACTCTTACGTCGTTATCTGAATGATGTTCAAGCACCTTGGAATCAGGATGTGTGCACCACCGGGCCGGAAAGCAGGGCAGGGCGCGCAGGGAGGGCAGCCCACCTGTGCACAGGTGTGGGGTTCCACTGCAGCAGAGCCTGGGCCAAGAGGGCAGAGCTAGAGGTTGGCAGGCCCTTCCTCCCTCCCTTCTGGGGACGTCATGCGGGGTGCGTGCGCGTGAGCGTGGTGGGGGTGGGGACTCCTCCCGGCTCCCGGGTGCTGTGTGCTCGGTGCAGGGGTGCATGAGTGGGCGCGTGATGATGGTGGCGGGGACGCTGTGTGCTCCGTGCAGGGGTGCGAGTGTGTGAGTGCCGTGGTGGGGTCCGGGACTCTGTGTGCTCGGTGCTGCAGGGGTGCATGTGCATGAACGTGGTGATGGGGGTGGGGACTCCTCCTGGCTCCTGGGTGCTGGGGTGCTGTGTGCTCCGTGCAGGGGTGCGAGTGTGTGAGTGCCGTGGTGGGGTCCGGGACTCTGTGTGCTCGGTGCTGCAGGGGTGCATGTGCATGAACGTGGTGGTGGGGGTGGGGACTCCTCCTGGCTCCTGGGTGCTGGGGTGCTGTGTGCCCCGTGCAGGGGTGCGTGTGTGTGAGCGCTGTGGTGGGGTCGGGGACTCTGTGTGCTCAGTGCTGCAGGGGTGCGTGAGTGTGGTGATGGGTGCTGGGGTGCTGTGCGCTCGGTGCTGCAGGGGTGCATGTGCGTGAGCGTGGTGATGGGGGCGGGGACTCCTCCGGGCTCCCGGGTGCTGGGGTGCTGTGTGCTCTGTGCAGGGGTGCGTGTGTGTGAGCATGGTAGTGGGGGCGGGGACTCTGTGTGCTTGGTGAAGGGGTGCGTATGTGTGAGCGCTGTGGTGGGGTCGGGGACTCTTGTGTGCTCAGTGCTGCAGGGGTGTGTGAGCGTGGTGATGGGTGCTGGGGGGCTGTGTGCTATGTGCAGGGGTGCATGTGCGTGAGCGTGGTGATGGGGGCGGGGACTCCTCCCGGCTCCCGGGTGCTGGGGTGCTGTGTGCTCCGTGCAGGGGTGCGTGTGTGTGAGCATGGTAGTGGGGGCGGGGACTCTGTGTGCTTGGTGTAGGGGTGCGTGTGCGTGAGCGTGGTGATGGGGGCGGGGACTCCTCATGGCTCCCCAATGCTGGGGCACTGTGTGCTCAGTGCTGCAGGGGTGTGTGAGCGTGGTGATGGGTGCTGGGGGGCTGTGTGCTCCGTGCAGGGGTGCGTGTGAGTGAGCGCGGTGGTGGGGGCGAGGGCTCCTCCCGGCTCCCGGGTGCTGGGGCGCCGTGTGCTCGGTCCTTTGGCAGCCCTAGCCTGCAGTCCTTCAAAGAGTCTTCCTGGGCTGCCGGTTAATCTTCAGAGGAGCGACCCCTCTGTCACCCCCACCCCCTGTGACCAGCGCTGTCACCTCTGAGGCAAGTCCCTTGACCTCGCCAGGCTTTGGTTTCTTCCTGAGTGATCAGGGCGGTGGGCTGTTCCTCTGCACTTCTCGGGGGCGGGTTGTGCTCGTGGAGGAGGCAGGTCAGGGGACAGATGTTTTATAAACACAAGACAGCGGTGATGGTGACGATTGTCGTCCTGGAAGGAGATGTCTCTGCACGGCGCCCAGGGCGCGTCAGGGCACGGTGTGGACGTGCCCTCCGCGTGTGGGGCAGTGCCCTCCGCGTGTGGGGCCTGCCCCTGTGAGAGCTCAGGCAGCAGCCAGGGTGCTGCTGCTCAGTCCCTGCGGCGGGTGGGCCAGGTGAGTAGGCCTGTCTGCAGATGGAGAAGGTCCTCGTGTGGGCGGGAGGGACACACCTGCAGCCGTGCCTGAGCCTGGGCCATTTTCGGGCTTGCAGAAGCCTCGGGGAAGAGAATTTTCACACGTGGGGGGCAGTGATTCACCCTAGTGCTCAGGGTCTGCAGCTGGGGAGGGGCTCCTCCACGTGTCTCTTTCTGCCTCCCCCATCCTGTGCACCACCTCGGCTGCTGGAGGCGCTGGGCCAATGGGACCCTGGGGGGCCGGGGGAGCTGCGTTTCGGTCCAGGAATCACCGAGTGCTTTGTCCACGTGGTCTGTTCCCTGAGAACTACTTTGTAGCTTTGCACACGGCTGCTGCCTTGGGGCGTCTCTGGGCTGGAGGCTCGGGGTTCCCTGCTCTTAGCAGGAACGCCCGGGGATCCTCTGTCTGCCTTCCAGCCTCCGGGCCCCTCAGGAAAGCAGCCACCCGTGGGCTGGCCTGTCTTCAGGGATGTGCAAGGCCAGGGTCTGTCCTGGGGAAGGGCTCCCCAGGTGCAGCCTGATCAGCGTGCTTTGCCTCGGGAAGGGGGTCCTGCGAGGAGGCTCTGGGGTCGCGGGGCCTTTATGCTGTGGAGAGCAGCTTCATCTACATGGTAATGAGCGCACAGACCCTCCGCCCTTTGGGGGCTCCCTGACACACAGTGTCTGAACGTGGGGGCGACCCTGCCCTGCCTCTGCGGCCTGGGCGGAGAAGAGCAGCCGGGCTCCAGGGCAGGTCCCCAGACAGTTTGTCAGCGGAGGTGGGGAGAATTCCTCCTCCAGCCTTCCCCGCCTTCCCTCCGGGCAGGTGGTCACCGGGGCCCCGCCTCCCCTCTCCTCGGCTGCGTGCTCACCTCCTAACATGCCTCAACCTTCTCTCGTACCTGCTGCGTCGATGACTTTGCTGAACTGGGTCATGTTCTCGATGACGTTGCACGTGGTAAGTTCTGCAGAAATGCACGAGATCCTGCCAGGCCTGTTTCTCCTCGGGCCTGCGACTTGCATTTACTCTGTGTTGTCAGTACTGTTCCTCGGTTGAGATCCACACGTCAAGAGCAAGGTGGTCACACGTTCATTCAGATTCATCTTTCCCGGAGAGAGATGATGCACTAGGCACGGCCCATTGACCAGGAAAACAAGGGTGGAGCAAAACCCAAATTAGGCCTGAATCCATTGTTCGCACCGTCCTAAGCTGCTGGCTCTTTCCTCGGGCTGGCCTGGACTGCCCTCCGTCCCTTGTCCAGCTGCCCAGGCTCCCCGTCCCTTCAGAGACAGCTTCCACTCCTTCCGTGACATCTCGGATGGCCCCTGGCTTCCCCTCTGTCTTCAGCACTCTGGGAGCGTGGGACTGCTGGACTGAGCCGGGGGCTGTGGAGGCGTTCTGGTCCAGGGGCCGAGCAAGCCACCCGGGCCCCCACGTGCTCTGCCCACGTGCACACCTGCTTTACAGTGTGCTTGCTCACCTCCCTCCGGCAGCTGGTGGCCTCCTTGCCCTGCAGAGGAGGAAGACGGAGCTCTGGGGTCCCGTGTGGCCCTGTACTATGGTCGCTGAGAGCATGGGGTCTGAAGGCAGATCCCTGGGACTGAGTCCCAGACCTGCTGCTCCCCTTGATCCATCTGCGCCTCAGTTTCCTTGTCTGCATGACGGGGATGATAATGCCCACGTCATGGGGGTGCTGGGAGGATGGAATCGGTGTCCACGTGGAGAGCACAGAGGACAGCTTCTAGCATCATTGTCTTTGTGGTGGTTATGTGTCTTGTCTTAACGCCAGGATCCCATCTGACTCTCTGCCCGACCGCACTCTGCGTGATCTAGATGCTGCATAACCCTATCTCCTGAGCAGTGTGTGCACCGGGACGGAGGGCAGCCCTGGCATCAGGCCTCTGCGGGGGACGGTCGCTTCCTCCTCCAGGGCGGGCTCCAGGCTTGCGCTCCTGATCTTTGGAAGCACAGATGGACGGAGCCCGGCCTGGCCCCGGGCTGGGTCAGTGGGTCAGTAGGCCCTGCAGCCGGTTCGGCAGCCAGGACCTGCGACTGTGGGATTAAGAGATACTGTGGAATAGAGGATTTTGTTACTTCTGATTGCTCCTTCCCTTTGGCTCTGGACGCCTGGGTCACTGGCAGGAAGGACACCGGCTTTGCTTTGAACCCTCGGCGAACGAGCGCAGCCCCGCAGGGCCCGAGTTTTTCCTCACGGTGGCCCGGTGGCCCGACGGGCTCAAGCAGGGCTTTGAGCTGCTATGGGTGAGAAAGTGAGGTGGTCTTGCCAGCCTCATCCCGCTCCCCTCGCATGGTTACTCCGTAGGAACTTATTAAGCACTTACTGTGTGCAAGCCCTGCTTTAGGAGCTCACACCAGAAATGGGAGCAAGGACCTGGTGTCACGTGTGGGCGCTGAGCAGTCTGCTCTGGCGGCCACGACAAGACACCGCAGACAGAAGTTCATGTTCTCGCAGTTCTGGAGGCTGGATGTTGGCGGTCAGGGGCACTGAGGCCTGTTCCTCGTGAGGCCGTCATCCTGGCATGCGGATGGCCGCCTTCTTCCTTCTTGCTGGGGCCCCATGAGGCCTTTCCTGCTGTGTGTGGTGCGTGGAGGGAGTGGGGGGGGCGGGGGGGCTCCCGGAATCTCGTCTCACGAGGACACCAGTCATAGTGGCTCAGGACTCCACCCTCATGACCTGTGTTAACCTCAGTCACCTCCTCCAGTCACTCGGGGGCTTCGGGCTTCGACATATGAATCTGGGGGGGACAGAAATCAGCCCTTAGCAGATACCCGAGGCCGACCAGTGTGAATTCTGATGAAAAGATACTGTGAGGACCCAGAGCTCTTATCCCAGCCAGGGGAGAGCAGGGAAGGCTTCCAGGAGGAGGTGATGCCAGAGCTGAGTTCTGAAGGAAGAGTGGTGTGTGTGTGCGTGCGCATGTGAGATGGGGGTGTTGACAACCTGCTGTTTCCCTATTCACATGTTTTCTTAAGTCATTCACCAAACTTTTCCTGAGATTTGCTCTGCACAGACCACGCAGACACTGATCTGGGGTCCAGGGATGATCTGGAAGCTCAAATGTGCAGCCTTTCCCAAATTACAGGCCATAATGTTTGCTCTAACCTAATCAGCCAACTGTAGACACTCCCGGTATTCGATTACAGCGGCTGGCCCCTAAAAAATCAATTGCAAGTGGGTCCCCAGGCCACCCAGTGGGCCACGTCTGGCTTAGGTCAGGTAAATATTGAATTACTACTTGAGCTGGCCTGCAGACAAGCGATGGGTTAATATCTACAGTAATAGGAGGTTAGCTCTGATTGCATTTTAAGTCGCTTCGAATATCTTTTCTGGGGCAGTTTCTTCTCTCCCAGTCAAACATTTCCTTTGTTCCTCCTCCTTCTCATGTTCTGAGTTGAAACACGCAGAGCGTCTGACTGATCTACATGTCCGGGTGTGCTTGTGGTGCCCGAGATCCTCGGGGGCCTTGTCCAGGCTGACGGGGCGGGCCGCGGCCGGGCCAGCTGAGGTCGGGCTCCCCGCGCCCACCCTGTCTGCTCACCGCCTCCTGGGAGCCCTCAGCCTCCGCCCGAGGCCCAGCTTCCAGAGGCGTGTGAACGCCTCACCCACCCCTGCGCGTGCGTGCAGACTCACATGTGTGTGCCACTCTGAGGAGGGTCTGTGGCTTTCTGCGGGTCCTCAGATGCATTCGTTACCCGAAAAGGGTCAAAAAGAATCCCAGGCTCAGAGCAAACTGCTCAGATTGGGCGTGTGGCTGAGCAGAGGGGGACACGTTGTCCGGGGGGTTGGGAAATTGTTTCTCCTACTTACGATTTCCTTGCTTTTGAAGTTTTGGACTTAAACCCTGGGCCGGGGCCAAGGTGTGCGGGGACGGCGGGTGGAGAGGCCGGCCCACCCGGACAGGTGCCGTTGGAGCTGCCCGGGGTTTAAGCCCTCGCCCGCCCTGGCAGTTGCACACCCTGCAATTTAGAAAGACTGCTGTCGCGCGGTTTCACTATAAATATTAAAAAAATAAGCAGGCCTGGAAGAGGGGGCGATCATTTACCGAGCGTTTTCTGAGCCGTTGTGATGTGCGGGGCGCCAGGCCAGGCGGGGTGGGAGTCAGAGATGAACGACAGGCAGGACCCCAAGCCTGCACTGTTCTAGAAAATCACATGTGGGAAATATTCATCTTTATTTTTTCCCCCTGAAAATGTGGGCAGAATGAGAAATATTCCAATAAACGGGCAAAAGCGATGCTTCTGTCTTAGTTATCTCTGTAATTCAGCACGTCGTTATGACATATGGAAGCATTATGGGCTTTGTAAGTGTGATTATGTGCTACTCTCATAAACGGATGGCTTCGTTGCATAGGAGAAACCGTGTTTTTGTCTTTGTGTTTTCCGCAATGAATATTAGAAACATAATAAACGTCCCTGTTGTTCGGATCCGTGGTCTACCCAGCGTGGGCCCTGGACCTTGGAGGGGGTGTTAGTTACTGGTGTGCAGGCGGCCCGGGGGTCGGGGCCCCCGATTTCCTCTCCCCAGGGCTCCCCGAGACGTCTCCCGCCCTCCTGCAGACAGCTGGGGGTCGTAACAGCGGTGCCCACCTCCCGGGGTTCTCTGGCTTAGATGAGATCGCACGTGGAAAAGCACTTACAGCAGCGTCTGGGCCAGAACGCGAGCTCGCCTGTGTGCCTCCCGTGCATCTCGTTCTCCTAGAATCCTCTTCAGCGCGCCTCGAGCGGGCGCTTCCCCTCGTGTGGTAGATTTCATGCGCTCACGAGGTGCTACGTACTCCTTGGATTGTCCTCGGACACATTCGTGGTTGCGGGGACGCTCAGATAAGCCGTGTCCGTTTCTGCGGACTTTACCATGTGACTGTTCTTCCCCCGTGGAGGATCCGTCGGCCCCGTGTCCTCATCTGTCCCTGCGCCGGCCCCTCCCTGGGGCCTGGGGGTCCAGCCCCCGGAGGCCTGGCCGAGCGGCATGGCAGTCCGCTGCCCACGGCCGGCATGGCGGGTCCCTTTCCGCAGGTATCGGGAACGTGGTTGGCGGCCCTACCGGTGTTTCCTGACACACGGGTGACGGGTCCCCAGGCCTGTGTGAGGAAACACTGGCTGCCGGTGAACACCGTACCGTGTGCACTGGTTCCCGAGCCCGACCTGCTCATGCCGAGGCTGGGGAGTAGGTGTCACGGGGAACCCCTCGTGCTGGGACCTCACGCTCACGAGCATAAGCCATGGGGTTCACACCCGGCCCAGAGCCTCCCGGGTAGGGACACTCAACCCCGGAGCCTTAGATGGATTTGCCAGCCGCCCTGCCTTCTCTTTCCGTGCACCCTGAACCCCAGCCCGAGGATGGTTAAGCCCAAAACCCCAGAGGAAGTAAATGATGACAGGAAGCATAATTTCCTAATCTCAAACACTGTTTCCTTCCCAAGAACTCATCCGGAGGCCCACGGCAAGCCCCTGGGGGACCCGGAAAGGAGCAGCGTGTTTGAGCCGCGCTTTAGGGCCTGTTCGCCCTTGGGTGTTGGGTGATGTCTGGGGACGCGGTGATTGTCGTGAGTGGGATTGGCATCCAGGGGGAGAGGCCGGGTGCTGCTGACACCAGGCCGTGCATACGGTGGACCCATATGGAGGCGCGCAGCCCAGCTCAGGCCTGGGCCCAAGGCTGGGAAGCGCTGCTCTGGGGACCAGCCCAGCTGTGGCAGATGCCAGTGGCCGAGCAGGTGTCCGGGCAGGAGCGGAGGGGATGGAAAGCCGGGAAGACGCCGTGAAGGGAAGGTGAGGGAGGCGCAGCAGTCGGGAGTTCTCGTGCGGGCGGCGGGGAGAAGCGTGGAGTCCGTACGTGGAATGGAGATGACAGGGAGAAGAGCCCGTTTTAGGAAGATGGTGAGTTTGGTCCTGAGACATCTGGGTTCGGACAGGTGGAATTGCCCCACAGGCCTAAGAGAATGAGGACGGAGGGCCTCCTCGGGGGTGTGAAGGCAGATTTAGAGTCTTCTTCTGGGAGGCAGTAATTGTGATCAGCGTTGTGGTCCAGAGAGAAGACTGTAGGCCGGGGGTCCACCAGGGGCTCCCCGGGCAGAGGCCCGGACCTGCCTCCGAATCGCAGCTGCACAGCCCATGACCTTGGGCACGTCCTGGAGCCTCCATGTGCCTCAGTCTCCTCACAGTGCCCTGGGGGCGTCCGGAGAGGTGGGTGGGGTGCCAGGGTGGTGCAGGGGGCTGGGGAGGGCTGGCCGGCCGTGTGGAACCCCGCAGGGGTGGAGGGAGGCGGACGAGGGGTGCACAGCACGTGTGTTAGCTCACTGGTGACCTCGGGGCCAGCGCTCGCACGGGTGGTTCGCGGGCCCCTTGCTGCAGTGGGCCTCGCGGGCATGACCTCAGAGAAGGTGAGTCCAGGAGGAGCGAACACACGAGGGGGGCCTCAGAGCACGTGGCGTGGCGCCCTCCGGCTTTGCTTCTGACCCCAGACGCCAGGCCTTGAGCACCGGGAATGGTGCCGAACGTTCTGAACCAGGAAGCCTTCTGCCGGCCTCCGAGCGCGCACGCCGCTCCTCCTGGACCCCGGGAGCCCAGGCAGCTCAGGGGAGCGGCGTCCATCTGGGTCACACGCTGGCCAGCCGTCTGGAGAACGTGGTGTGGCCCTGAGTTTTCTGGCTACTTGGTGGAAATCTGAGGTTTTCTTCATGTGCCCTTATGTTTAGTTTCTTCTCTGCGGGTGGGTGATCTGGGGTTGGGCGGTGGCCGAGGGGAGCTCCGCACGGGGCCTGAGAGCTGGGCTGTGTTCTCGTTCTGTCTGTTGGGGGAATGAGGGTGGAGGAGCATCCACGGGCTGCGTGGAGGGGCGCTGCTGTGGCTCCTGCAGGGACCACGGGGGACCCGTGGCTTAGAGACTTTAATCTTCTCCCAGAATTAAAAAGGCTAGGGTGGTGTGTATTCACTGTTGAAAATTTCCTTTTTCTTAGATTTTATTTGTTTATTTGCGAGAAAGCATGAGCAGGGGGAGGGGCAGAGGGAGAAGCTGGCTCCCCGCCGAGCTGGGAGGACACGGGACTCGACCCCAGGACCCTGAGATCATGTCCTGAGCCGAAGGCAGACGCCTCGTCGACTGAGCCACTCAGGCACCCCACTGTAAAGAAAACTTAGACAAGCAAAATTAAGAAACTAAATGTCACGTGAATTCTCTTAAAAATGAGACGCATGTTTCTTTTCTACATGTATGCGTTTTTTTCCAAAAAAGGTATTATATACGTGATTTTGTAACTTGCTTTGTTTACTTAACAATATATCATAGTGTCTTTTGTGGTCTCTTAAAAGTTAATCTTCTATAACCTTATCTTGACTCACTTTGTAGCGTTCTACTTTGCGCGCATCCTGTGATGTATTTAACCGACGTGCTGCGTATTCAGTGCTTGAGAAACGGGCAGTGTATCCAGCGGGCAAACCGTCTGATCTGTACGAATACAAACCACGATCACCGGCTGTAGACAGGGCCACGCGCAGAACTGGCCGGGGGCTCGTGAGGTCAGGAAGGGCGTTCCTAGGGAGGTTAGCGCTGAGCGGAGGGGAGTGTTTGCCCCCGTGAAGGTGCCGGCGGGCTTCCAGGTGGAGGAGGAGCAGAGCTCCTGTGTGGTGAGGTGGCGTGGGATGATCGAGAACCGGGGAGAGCCCATCTTTATTGGCCGCTTGCATCAATGGTTCGAACTGTCAGTTCATGTTCTTCGTCAGTTTCTCTGTTGGTGCTTTTGTCTTTTTCTTACTTATTTATAAAAACGCTTCAAGTATCCGCCTTTCCACCTATGTACGAGTACTGGTTTTGCAGCTTCCGTTTAATTTTTTTTTTTTTTTTTTTAAGATTTTATTTATTTATTTGACAGAGAGAGACACAGCGAGAGAGGGAACACAAGCAGGGGGAGTGGGAGAGGGAGAAGCAGGCTTCCCGCTGAGCAGGGAGCCCGATGCGGGGCTCGATCCCAGGACCCTGGGATCATGACCTGAGCCGAAGGCAGACGCTTAACGACTGAGCCACCCAGGCGCCCCCCGTTTAATTGTTAATGAAGAAAAATCTGCATCTTTTCTCCACGTTCCCACCAGCTGGTGTCATGCTTAGAAAGTTCTCCACCAACCCAAAGTCACTTAAATATCCACCTATATTTTCCATATTCTATTTGTGACATTTAAATTTTGGGGCAGTCTGGAAGTTTGCGTCTGTGTGTTTGGAGAAGTGCGGACATCGTTTATTTTTGTCCAAATGGTTAGGCAGTTGTACGAACATGACTTGCCGAGCGGCCCATCCTTTTCCCACTGTGTCGGAATACGCCCCCTCGTGATAGACTAACGCCGTCTAGATAGTTGGGTCTGTTTACGGGCCTTCGACTACATTCCATTGATCTGATGTCTCGTCTGACGCTGCTCCCACGCTATTTTACTGCTTCTCCCGTTTAAATCTGAGAGAGCAAATCCCCGGTCATTACCTCTGTTTTTCAAAATGGTTTCAGCCAGTCCCATGAAATTATTCTTCCACATACATTTTAGAATCATTTTGTTAATTAGTAGATTAATTTGGGGACAAGTGACATCTATTCAATACTAGTATTGTCAGAAAAACAGCAAGCCTCTCCCTGTTACTTTAAATCTCCTTTTGGGTTTTTGGGGAGAGCATTTCTTTATTTCTTTCTATTTTAAATATTTTATTTATTTATTTGAGAGAGCGCAGGAACAGGGGGAGGGTCAGAGGGAGAAGCAGACTCCCTGCGGAGCAGGGAGCCCGATGCGGGACTCGATCCCAGGACCCCGGTTTCATGACCCAAGCCGAAGGCAGACGCTTACCTGGCTGAGCCCCCCAGGGCCCTTGGGGAGAGCGTTTCTAAAGACAACATCAGCCCTGAAGGTCCTGCTTTCCTGTGGAAAATACCCCGGCCTGGAGAACATGCCTGAGCTGGAAACTGGACCAGGACACCAAGGGCCCGCGATGGTTTTCCCGACCTGTGTGCCCAGGCCCTGTGTCTGCTCCTGGCCGAGGCCCCACGGTGCCTGTGGTCCCCAGGCCAGACCCCAGCCCTGAGTGAGAAGCGGCCACAAAGGGCAAGAGGTGCTGTGTTTCCGCTCGCTCACGTACGCCACACCCTTCTCAGTGCTTCTCGTGTCTTTCCTTGTTTACTCCTAACAGGACCAGCAAGTTAGTGATGGTGAGCGCTGTTTGACCCCGAGGGAGGAGTGACAGAATGTGGCCCAAACGGGCAGGGGTAGTGACCACTGGGCAGGAGGCAGGTGGTGTCTGTTGAAATGCGTTTGTACCCAGGCCTCTCTGACCACAAAGCCCACCTCTTTCCACCAGACCACGGCCTCCTTCCCGCGAGAGCGGCCCCCTCCCTGCTCACTAGCTGGGGAGGGGAGCTGGGACCAACCCTGCGGGTGTGGCTGCCCACGCAGTGGTTAGCAGGTGCGGACATGGGGAAGCAGGCTGGTGTGTATTTGAAAGGAGACCCCCTGCACCCGTGCGCCTGGCGTTCTGGGGAGGGGGCTTGATGGGAGCCCCTGCTCACTGCTCAGGGTGGCCTGGGCGGGGGGTCCACCGGCAGCAGCTGCCCTGCCCGTGGGCAGCCGAGCTGGCGGATGCAGCCCCAGCTTTGCTATTTTTAAGCTGTCCGCTGTGCTCCGGTGGAGGCTGCCGGCGCCTGATGCTGAATCACTATCCAGCTTGCTAATTGCGGCAGTGCCCGTGGCCTGCCAAGTATCTGGCAGGCATCTGGCTCTGCGCTTCGGGTTCCGGAGGTGGCGGGGACGGGGAGGGTGACAGACAACCCCCGAGACGGGGCGCCAGGCAGGCCCGGTGCGGCGTGGTTCCTGTAGGTACCTCTGGGTTTTATAGATTCACAACAACACCTCTCCAAGTCACCAGATCGTTGCCGGATGTGAAGATGAGGACTGTGCGTATCAAACACGCATATTTTAGCTGTCAAAGCTGCTTTCGTTCCTTGCCTCAGAGCAGACAGGGCCGACGCGCAAGCGATCAAAACGCCGCGTAGCGCACGGGAGTCGGATGCAGGAGGTCGTGCGCGTCCCTCTGTGTTTCTGAGACGGGAGATTTAAGCAATGTTCCTGCGGGGGAGTCTTTCCCGCGGCAGGCCTGCCCGCTCTGCCAGCTCGCGCTCTCCCTCCCTGAGCACCTGCAGGGCGCAGCGGGCCGCGTTCCACCTCCTGTGGGGAGGTCTTCCTGCTGGAGCCCCTGGTGGGCGCACGTCCTGGGGAAGCCCCTCAGAGGTCAAAGCAGGGCAGATGTTACGCCTTCGGGTGAGCAAGGGTTTGAAGGACTAGGCTTCCCAGCCCCTCGCTCACCTCTGGAAGGCCTTCTCTGCACCCGCGTGCGTTCCTGCCTCTTCCCCAACACAATGGTGATGTGGTTTTCAATCACGGAGCCGGCCGGCACCCCACCCGGCTCCACACCACGTGGAAGGGGGCTTCCTCTCCCCTGTCTGCTGAGGTGGCCCCTCGGAGGGACCCAGAAGCTTCCAGAGCCTGAACTCCTATCTGTTGCAGAGGCAGGACGGAATTCCTAGAGCCGGGCTGTCGTGGGAAGGGGAGCGATGGACAGTGTGCGGCTCCTGGGTCTCAGACAGCGGGTGTTGGCCTCTTGTTCCTTCTTCCTCGCGGGACGCACGATGCTCTGGTGCAGACGCCCATGTCACAGGCAGACGCTGTCCCAGGACTGGGCCGTGGAGTCATCCTCAGGGACCGTGATTCCTGCAGGAGGATTGCGGGCTGTTGCTGGCATTGGGGGGCAGGTGCGCCCCAGGTGAGGGCCGTGTCAGCGGGTCTCAGGGCCTGTGGGGTTTGGCCCACACTTTCCTTGGCCCGTGGACCTGCCGCTCACAGGCTCGAGAAGCTCCTGGCATCCCAGGATGGCGGCCGTCGGGGTGCGAGCACACGTTCCTCCAGGGCATGGCCACAGGTGCCTCTCAGACACAGCCCCCGCTCACTGCTGGCCTGCCCTCCTGCTCCTCCTCCGCAGCTGGCCCTGGACAGAACCGAGTCTCTCTCCTCGCTTCCAACTCCCTCTTCGACCCAATGCAGCGTGGTTCCAGCCCCCACGCCTCCAAAATCCTCCTGGGAGGTGTTGCCTTGAGAGGACACGTGAGCACCAACCCACGGACACCGTGGAGTCGTCTGTTCTCAATGCCCTTGAGCTCTTTGTGGCCCTTGACCTCTCCTTCTAGAGAGTCTCCTCCCATGGCCGCCGGGCATCACCCACCGGCTGTTCCTCCTCCTGGGCGTCCGTCTGTCCGTCTGTGCCAGCCGATGCAGCCTGGACTCGACTTCCACCCAGACCTGGGGTCCTCCTTCCACTTGGAGTTCTCCCTGCACCTGCTCAGGGTATGTGCCCCCCACCTCCCCAGTCTGCCTGAACTGAAGTATATTCTTCTCTCAAAGTGCTCCTCTCCCCAAGCTCCCCGTCCCCGTGAGTGGCATGGTCATCTGCCCAGCTCTGCAGGTCCGGGGCCTGGGCTTCCTGCGTCCAGCATGCCCTTCCCGCCCACCCTCCCCTCTGTGAATGGACTGGTCGCTCCAAACATTTGCTGTTTCCGAGTCGTTTGCTGGCTCCCACGTTTCCTGAGGCATAAACCTTACCTATGGGTTTTTGGATGTTACTGTTGGCTTCTTAACATGGACGGCATGACTGTTCCCTTCCCTGGTTCCCATTCTTCCTGCCCTCAGACAGCTGTCTCCACGGTTTTGTGAAACCGTGGTCACTGTTTAGGCTTCAGGAACTTTGTAAGTGCCGTTCACTGCTGAGCCACATGTACGTGGGTAATATTTCCTTTTTTGTTTTTTTTTAACAGTTTGTGTTTTTCCAGGAGTTACCCATCATCTCGTTGGTTTTTGTTTAGTTTTCTCTTTGGCAGTATTTTCTGTGTTTCTATACTTAATTCTTCCCCCAGTCTCTAGAAGAACCCTCAGTCTCTCGATGCTCTGCTCTGTGTGGTTGAATGCAGTCGGTTGGGTGAGCGATCACACCCACTTTCCCTGGGCACGTTCCTCCTGAGCCCACCGACCCCCACCTGGGCCCGGAAGGCTGTTCTCCAGGTTTGCTGCGATCTCTCTGACCCCTTGTGTTGGGTTCCCCACTTTCTGAGTCTGTCTTCCCATTTCTTGGATGAGCCCCGAGTTTGGTGGAGCAGATGCTCTAGGAGCTCCCTGAATCAGGGGGTTTGAGAGGTAACTATTGTGGGATTGTTGAAATGTCTTCTCTCCTCAACTCACATGTGACTGGTAGAGTTTTAGAGGAATCACCCCAGAGGTTCCAGCTTCTGGAACTCCCGCCAAGGAGTCTGGGGTCATTCTGGTTCTCGGTTTCAGTGTAACCTGCCCTCCTGCCACCAGAAACTTCGGGTCTTCCCTTTATGTCTGCTCCCTGAGATTTCCCAGTACCGTGCGTGGTCTGGGTGTCTGTTTGGTTGCCTGTCTCTTGTCCAGTGGGGGGCTTGTGCCCCTCGCTTTCTGCTCGTGGCTGTGACAACTCCACTCTTCATTCCCCTCTTCTTTCCGGATTTCATATCGGCAGGACGCTGGAACTCCCAGACTCACCCCGTATTGTTCTTTTCTCCTCGACTTCCCATCTCTTGGATTTTTTTGTTCCCTTTTCTGAGAGATTTCCATAACTTTTTTCCATATTTTTCTGTCATTTTTTTTTAAGCTACCATATTTTAATTACTAGGAACTCTTCCTTTTTATCTAATCATTTTTAGAATGGCATTCTGCTCTTGTTGCTTGGATATGTTCTCTTGTTGCATGGATGCATTATTTCCTATCTTTGGGGCTATGAACGGTTATGTTTTTCTTCTGGGGTGTGTCCTATTTCTTTATATGCTGCTTCTCAGCTTGGAGACTGCCTGACCATCCGTGATTACCGCTGAGACCCACGGGGGCTGTGTGTGCACAGGTGCAGTGGTTTGGGCTGTGGCAGGACCCAGGGACCATCGTGCAAGTGCTAGGCACCACCAGCCCCTGATGTGCTTCCTTTTGCCTTTCGTGTGGACAAGAGTGTTTTCTCTATAAGGCTTCCTCCAGGAGTTCAATTTTGTCCTTTAAACCTGTAGGTGGAATTCCACAGGAGTCAAGTCCAACTCCTCTCCTCCCCCACCTCGTGGTGTCCCGTGGCACAGAGGAGACTGGTGCCTGCCGATCCTTCGTCAGGGGCGGGACAGGGTGTGACCTTCAGACATGGGTGCACCCTCACCCTGCCTCATCTCTCCAGACCCGAGTCAGCGGCTGCCCTCCCCCCTGAAGAGCAGGGGCCCTCCAGCGGCACACTGGCCACTGGTGCCCACCCAGGCCCCGGCCCAAGACTGCCTCCTGCATCCTGGGGGCAAAGCACACATGGCTGAAAGAAGCCAGACACCAGAACGTACAACCTGCCTTCGACCCTGAAATCAGCCCATTTCTGGCTGAACAGGTTGGGGCCAGTCAGTGAGCCCCTCTGGGCTGCAGCTTCCTACTCTGTCAGAGGAACGATAAGGTGCTTACCTTCCAGGGCTGATGGGAGGGCTCAGAGATATTATACAGGAGGCGCTCAGAACCCTGCCTCGCACCCGCTAAGCCGCGCACGCTGACATCCTCCTCGCTGTCACTGAGCTCCCCTCGGCTCTTCTGGGAAGACCTCTGACTTCCTGAACTGCACAGGGCCGAGCCTCTCTGTGCCTCTGAACGCCGTGCGCACGTCCCCAGCCTCACCTACCACAGCGCTATAATTATTAAGCCGTGTGTCTGTCAATCCAACCACACCAGACATTCTAAATCTTTTTGTGCTGTGGGTCCCTCCCTGTGGTGTTGTGTTGAAGGCAATGGACCCATGAATATAGCATTTTTATGCGTAACATAAGATGCAGAGGATTATAAAGGAGAGTGATCAT
The DNA here is from genome assembly GCF_964656455.1 of Halichoerus grypus. Classification (NCBI taxonomy): domain Eukaryota; kingdom Metazoa; phylum Chordata; class Mammalia; order Carnivora; family Phocidae; genus Halichoerus; species Halichoerus grypus. The sequence continues at coordinate 85,549,434 of NC_135718.1, read as the reverse complement.
ATTGAGATACAGTTACCAAAATATTTTTAAAAACAGATCCATGATGTGGCGTGTGTGTGTCTTTATTAACACATCAAGTAATGAGATTTACCACTGGCTCTAATGATTGCCCTAATTTCAAAGGAACGATGAGCATAGATGATATTTTGAGATACTCACAACAAGTAGAATGAAAATACCCGTGATTTCTGCTGCTGACAAAGTCGCAGGGACTTCTAGCATCACTTGGGGCGATTCCCTGCCTTCCTGAGGAAAGGGAATGCTGCTCTTCACCGGGAGACGAGCAGAAATAAAAGGTACTTCTTTCTAAGCTAAGACCTCTTGGATTCTGCAGAGAACATTATCTGGACTGGGAGCTTCTAAGAATTCACTGTCTATTTATCTTTATAACCTCAGTCTCAGGTATAGAGCTTGGAACACAGGAAGGACTTAGCATGCTTCTTTTAAATTAATAAACTTAGGACATTTTGCCAAATAACTCATGCAAGATAGAAGCTGGGAGATGCTGTGCAGCAGGCAATTAGGTAGATAGATGGCTGGGGATGCGTGTGTGTGCACATGTGCATGTGTGTGTGTGTGTATATCTGTGGTCAGGAGTGCGGGGGCTGGGTGTATGCGTGTGTATGGGTGGTCAGGAGTGCGGGAGCTGGGCGTGTGCGTGTGTGTGTATGTACATGAGTGGTCAGGAGTGCGGGCCTGGTCGTGTGCATGTGTGTGTGTGTGCGTGTACATGAGCGGTCAGGAGTGCGGGCCTGGGCGTGTGTGTGTGTGTGCGTGCGTGTGTACATGTGTGGTCAGGAGTGCGGGGGCTGGGCATGTGCGTGTGTACATGAGCGGTCAGGAGTGCGGGCCTGGGCGCGTGTGTGTGTGCGTGTGCGTGTGTACATGTGTGGTCAGGAGTGTGGGGGCTGGGCATGTGCGTGTGTACATGAGCGGTCAGGAGTGCGGGCCTGGGCGTGTGCGTGTGTACATGTTGGTCAGGAGTGCGGGCCTGGGCGTGTGCGTGTGTGCATGTGCGTGCGCACGTGTGGGAGGCGTGCAGGGCTGCAGTGGAGGTGTGTGTCTCTCACATGATGTGAATCTCTGGTTGGGAGTCTGTCTCCTTGACTGGAGCAGGATTCCCATGGACACAGACCGTGTCTTATTTATGTTTGTGCAACAAAAATGATATTTTGAAAATGTTAAGTGGACGTATTTTCGTTCTGTCCTTTTTCGTTCATCCCTGTAGCCCGGCCTGTCCCCAGGGGCGAGGAGCGCAGCCCCAGGAAGGCCGAGAAAGGGAAGGGGGCCTCCAGACGAAGGTGCCACCTGCCAGCCAACAGCCAGGGGAGTGGACAGCCCTCCCCGCTGGGGAAGAGACGGGGCGCGGGGGCAGCACCAGGGCCCTGAGAAGACGCGGCTGAGGGCACTTACTCCCTGCATTCGTGCCTCGGCATCGCCAGGACACACCCGCCATGGGAAGGGAAACGCTGCAGTGGTGGGTAGCTGCGAATGGAGGGCCAGCGGTGCGCAGGGGGCGGCTGTGGAGAGGAGACGGGCTGGGGCTGGGACTGAGCACGAGGCCGAGACTCAGGACAGACCAGTGGCAGGCGGCTCTGCCGGGGGACCTCACGCCCAAGGGTTCACCAGCGGCTGACTCGGGCCCTGGACGCCAGCAGGACGCCTGGTGGCTGTAGGGCAAGGACTCTGGGAAGAGCTCAAGGCCAGCGTAGCATGCCCGCCCCCACGGGGACGGCTGGGCTTTCCTCCCCCCAGACGCCACGACAACACTTGGGACGTGGGGTCGGAGCGCGGCCTCCACAGGACGGAGCAAAGAGGAGGCAATGGGCCCTCGGCAGGGCCACACGGCACAGCAGGACTGCATGCGCTGTTCTCATCAACCGCACCCGCCCCCCCCAGGTCAGCACGGCGTCCGGCGTTGGTCCTCCCTCAGTGCGGTCGAGATGGGCCTGTGAGTCCTCTGCCCTCATTCTGCCACGGGGGAAGGAGCCAAGGCGTTTGGAAATTTGAGTGCCTGCTTACTTCGGTCGTCCCCAGCCAGGATGGGGCTGAAAGTTCGTGTTATGTGGTGTGGAGCCACGTCCCCTGTCTCCTGTCTTCCTCACCCTCCCACATGCCGAGAAAAAGAAAAAACAATAAGCAAATTCCAAAATAAGAGGATTCCCAAATAATACTGTCATTTGATTGAATGGAGCCATAAAACAAAACTCAGGGAAGACATGACTCTAACAGAAATGTATTGAAAGTTAACGGAGGTTCTACAGAATTTTAAGGAAAACAACTCAAAATGTATACAAAGCCTCATCGACGGGTGCATTTTCCTGTCAACTATACATTGAGCTCGTCCTCCGATGTCACCCAGAAGGGCAAGTGTCCTTCCTGGCTGTGCTCCCGCCACTCGGAGGGGCACAGGGGATCCAGGCCAGCGTCAGGAGGTGAGGAGTGCACCTTCTTTCTCAGCAGCCAGGCAGACACCATCCGCTCTGCCACAGGGCTCTGGGGAGGATCCTGGGCCATGCCTGCCCTGGCCAGGAGTGTGTGTGCCCCCTCGTCCTCCCCTGGAGAGCACCCCCTGCATACACTGAAGGACACATGTCCACGCTGTGCTGAAGACAGCGGTAAAGTCACGAGGCAGCTGGAGAGCACTTCCTGGCCCTGGAAGGACATTCTGCCATCCGCCTCCTGGCCCCTCCAGCTGCCGGCCCGCCCGCATCCTGCTTCATGAAATCCCAGCCCGGTCCGGTCGCTGCAGAGGGCCGAGCCGCGGGGATGGAGGCGCCTGTTCTCCAGCCTCCGAGTGTGGCTCCTCCTGGTCTGGCGCCAGTTACGAAGTGAAGCAGCGCTCAGGGGGGCATGTTGGGGACACTACGTGCAGCCATAAAATATGTAAGATGCGGCTCACGACACACTGGGAGGGTGCTGTTAGGGACCACAGCTGGGCTGGGCTCGGCGGGGGGCGGAGGACACACTCACGGCCCTGCAGGAAATGTTACAGTATGTATATAATGGTATGTATATAATGATACATCTATATCCAGACACGCAGCTGAATTCCAACAAGCACCACCGGGACTAAATGACCTCGGCGAGCTCTTGCAAAAATTGGGTATTTCCTGCTGCTGGGAAATCTATAGATGCTGTTGGCATCTATAACAAGCTCCAGGCGCCCACATTCTCAGCCCATTGAACACACAGTTTCCTAGCTTCTGTGTGTTTCAACCAGAGGTCAGTAGTTGTTTTTAAGGCTGTAATTTGGATCTGAGACTTTAAAAACACACATCCTGGGCACTGACGTGAGTTATTCTGTGATCCTCGGTGACAGGAGGTGGCTGTGGGAGGACCAGACCCACCTCGCGCCACCAACCCTGGTGGCTTGCATCTGCAGAGCCGTCCGCTGTGGTGTTGGCACCTCCTTCCAGGGCGAGCGTGAGGATTCGGCGAGATTGCACGTATAAACCACTGAGAACGCATCTCATACTACCAGCCACACACACAAAAATTATTCTGAAAGAAGTTGAAATTAGGGTTTTCTGCTAAACCCGTCAGATTTAACATGTGGATAATTTTTCTCCTTCCCAAACTCCACTAAAATGAGAATTAAGGAATAAGAAGAGGCATAAACCCCCAACAACACAGAAAACAGGAGAAGTAAAACAGGAGAAGCGACAATGCAAAAACAGCCTCTAATTTTTAAAAGCGGAGGGTGGACCCAGGAGTCGGCAGAGCCGCGTAGAGCAGCGCGAGGGTGCCCGTCCTGGGCTGCCGACTCCTGGGCCGCGGAGCCCCAGGAAGTCCTGCAGAAGCTGGGGCAGGTGGGGGCAGAAAAGCCTGCAGGAGCAGTCAGATCCAGGCGCTTCCCCAGCTGGGGCCTCGGGATGAGCCGTCCCCCTCAGCAGGTGCAGACCTTGGCTCTCCGGATGCCCTGGCCAGAGATTCGGGGGTACCACCTGCAGCAGAGAGCAGGCCCAAAGCAGGGGCTTCGGGGAAAGTGTAAATCGAGAGACCAACACCCCTCCCCACGGCTCTCCCACCTCTGCAAGAATGGCAGCCTCCAGGACACGCCCCTCATCCCTGCGGAGGGGAGACATCAGAGGCCCTCCTCCTCCGAAGATGACCAGCCTCGGAGAAAAGAGGGAACCACCTGCGCTGACAAAGTGGGTGAACTCCAGCCCATTTTCAGTGAGTCGCGGGAACCCTGCGGGATGGAGAGGGGCTCAGCCCCACCGGGAAGCGGCAGAGCTGGATTCGCACCCGTGCCTGGAGCTCCTATACCCACCCCACTGCCCACCCCCAGTGCTCTAGGCGAGGTCACACCCTTTGTTACTTTGCTGGTCGGAGAGGTCGGTGTGGAGCTCTTTACAGAACAACACGAAGAACTGTGGAGTACAATTCAGCCCTGGGAAGGACACCGATGCTGGGAGAAGCCCGCGTGCCCAGCGCCGTGATGCTGGACCGTCCAGGCTCCTGCTGCTGCATGCCCTGGCCGGTCGTGCATTTTCCGTGTGTGTGCTCGGGACTTGCCTGCGCGCCGGCATGGCAGGAAGAGGGTGTCCCGAGGGTAGGCTGTTGCCTCACCCTCTGAAGGAGGCAGAGCCCGCGGGCTTAGGAATCTTGCATTCAGAAGGCCGAGCGTCCAGGGGCTCCCGCGAAGTCAGGGCAACCCCAGGGTGGCCGCGGCCAGCCAGGCCTTGGCCTCGTGAGAAGCAGAGCCTTGAGTTTCAGAACCTCAGTACGCAGCGTGCTTCTGGGGGTGAAGGAGGAAGGGGCTGTTGGCAGCTCTGTGTCCCCAGGGCTTCCTGAGGCCTTTCTGAAGGACCGAGTGGGATTTCAGAGCCGAATCTTTCCAGAACCAGGTTGAGAGCGGACATATCCCAACTCAGGCTTGGCTGGGAGGACTTCGTCCCTGGGGTTTGCGGGGACCCTGGAAACACTGTCTCCGAGGTGCCCCCTTGCCCTCTGGGCCCAGCCCCATGCCAGGGTTCAAGGCCCTGGTGGGGTCATGTGGGGAGGGGCCCGGGCTGCACCGCCCCGCATTCAGATCGGAACTGACTTCTGCAATAGCCTCTCCCTCCCCAGGCTCGGCCCCTTCGACCTCGTGGGTCCATAGGGGCTGAGGGGCAGCCACACCAGACAGATCTGTTTCCCAAGACACACCTAAAACCATAGTGGCAGAAACCTTTTTCAAATGAGTCTTACCTGTAACCCCAACATAGAAGACGAGACAAGTGGTGGCCCCAGAGCCCCCTGGCTGGGCCTCGCCGTCCCGTCTGAGGGGGACCCTGATGCGGCCCATGCTGGGGGGGAGGACTTCCCAGAAGGTTCTGGAGCATTTCCCTACGTGCAGATGTCTGCCCGCCCGTTTCTCCCCAGGTTGGAGTGGCTTTCTGTCCACTGAATACTCGCCCAGGTCCTGGGGGGCGGGGGACACTTCGCTCAGTCCTTGTGGCTCCATGTGGCCCTCCGTGTGGAGACTGAGTTTTAGGCAAACGAAACGTTTAGTGACTTGCGTGAAGTCATAGAGCTGAGCAATGATAGAGCCTCAGCTCAGCCCCAGGTTTTGTGATCGAAAACCAGGTCCAGCTGGTCTGTCTGTCCTCCTGCCACTGTGGGGGCCGTCTGTCCGTCTTGCCGCCACCCTCCGGAGTGAGCAGGGACCCTGTGAGTGGCCCGCAGCTGTGGGGGCCGCCGGCTCCCGCGCCCCGACGGGCTGGTTGTAGGTTTGGGAGTTCCCTCTGCCCGTCAGGTTTGGTAACTACGGCGCTCACGGAGCTCGGGGCAGCGCGGTACTTGGATTACAGTTGATCATAAATACAGGCCAGTCAGAAACTACATATGCAGGGCGACGGCGGGCAGGGTCCCGAACACCAAGTGCGTGTCCTCAGACCTGTCAGCCTCCCGGTGCGTCCGCTTGCATCCCCAGCAGAGAAAGCGCACCCGAGTATGCGCGTCCGAGCGTCTGCTGGGGCTTCAGCACCATGGGCACGGCTGACAGCATCATGGGCCGCACGGGGTCGAACTGCGTCTTCAACACCCGCTCCTCCCCCGAAGGCAGGCTGACCTCCGTGGCTCACAGCCCGACCCCCTGATCACATGGCTGGTGTTTCTGACGTGGCCTGTTCCCATCCTGGGTCATCCTGTTCCTGTGTGCTGTCGGAGGACCGCCATGGGTAAGAAAGAGATGAGTCACCCGGGGGATCCCAAGGACCTGGGGGCTGCCTCCTGGGAGTGGGGTGGCGAGGGGGGCAGATTTCTGCTCGCCCGCCCCCCACCCGGCCCCACTGCTGCCTGGGCTTGCCCCCCATCTCAGCTGGTCGCCCCCCTTCCCCACCGGTTGGCCCTCTGCGGTCCTGGACCCCTGTCAGCCGGCTACCACCACCTGCCTCTGGATAACACAGCATGTTTCTGAGTTGCAGTGACCCTGGAAACACTGTCATCCCACCTCTCTCTAGCCGCCTGGCTGGTGGGACAGGGGACACGGGGAGCAGACCCGGGAAGATGGAGGGGCCCGGGGTCCTAGCTGTACCTCTGTGCTTCCAGTCAAATCCACTGCCCTTGGGCCTCCGTTTACCAATCAGGTCCTGCTCAAATTACATTTGAATAGCCTTTCAGAGTTTTCGGAGCAGTTAGGGGTCCTTGCTTTCCTGGGCCTCCCGCAGATCTGAGATGGACACGGTAATTCCAGATCCCTCTTTTTTAGATAAGGTAACAAGGCTCTGGAAGCTTCTGTAAGTTACTCAGGTGCTAGAGCGGGCTAGCTGCCGCTGGGGACACCCGCCCCCAAGGCCAGGGAGTGATGCCACACGGATCACCTTTTTTTCTGGTGAGGCCAGAGCTGCTTTCATGCCCAGCCTGTCCTATTTGCCAGCTAATGAGACAAATTGTAGGCTCCATAAAAAATTAAACAGCGGCTGCTTCGTTTTCTTCCTCTCCAACTTTGAAATTATGACGACCTCATTTGCATGGCAGCTCAGGGTATGGTTGTCGGAGCCGTAGGATCCACGAGCCCTGAAATGTAAGCAGAGTCCTGTGGTGGTTTCGGGTTGGCTGGCATGAAATATTCTGAGCACCAGCATGCACGAACTGAACCATTAGCCGTGTAGATGAGGCACGGGATTCCTGCTCGGCCTGTTGGCTCTAATTAATGCCGTACGGGTGGGGCACCACCTGCAGCTTCTCTCTGGAATAATAGCAAGGGGATGGAATGAGCAGGTGATGTGAGTCGGGGGAATATTAGCCAGCCGCTGAATCCCAGATCTCAAATGCCGCTCTTTTAGCAACGAGGACAGAAGGGCAGTGCAAGCCTCAGGCTCGCCCACGTCCTCAGCGCAGATCCCCCACTTTGTTCTGGGTTCTAGCCAGTGACGATGGTACGGGCTGCGTCTTGGCACTAGAGAAGGAAAAACTAATTTGCTTCTGTGTTACAGAGGTTTGGGGATCTTACAAAATTTTGCAGGAAAAATAATAACAAAAAAACCCTGAGCCTATTACTGAGTCAACAAATACCTGCTTGCGTTTTTTTTCCCTTTGTGTTCATCTTAAATTAGTGTATTCCCACTCAGACTGCTCACAAAGCCCCCTCCGTCCCTGCGGTAATACGTAAGGCAGCATTTCACACCGTGGGTGAGGGTGGAAATCTGTGATGAACGGGGTGTCTTTCGATGCCCTTTACTGACTATGATTCTTTTGAAAGCAAAGCTGCTCATTAGCAGCCCCAGGCTGCGCAGAGAACACCCTACATCATGTGCAGCGTTTCCCTCCGTGCTCCACGCAGTGTTTAGCTAAGATCAGAGAGAAGGATGTTGTTTCGGGAACGGTGGTGTTTCGTCAGCCCGTTCCTGATCCATCTCCTTTCTTCCCCAGCTAACCCCATTGACAGCATATTTATAATACAGTTTCAGAAATTTAGTAATTCCGGATAGGATGTAACGGTTCATTATCGATGCCGGGCAGACGGCGGTTTTATCCCCGGCATCCATTGGTTTTGCTCTCCCGGTCTGCCGGTGCCTGCCCCGCCTGCGCCCCATCGGTTTTCAGCGTGCAGGCCCCCATCCCGGGAGGAAAGCTGCCCGCAGCACCCGGTGCAGGCAGCCGGGGACCCTCCCCGTAGACCCGGAGGGCCCGGGGTGCTTGGAGTCAGCACCGCTCCTCCAACAGGGAGATGACTTAGGGATACCACTAAAGGGATGTTGTGTGGTTGGCAGGCGCCTCGGTGGATTTAATACCCTCCAACACAGAGCCAGTCCTCAGTACACTCTGCCCTGGGAGAGCCCGTTTCATTCTGTTCATCTCTGAGATGGCAAGTCCGCCGAGAGCCCTGCAGGCTATCTCTCACCTGGCCAGTCTAAGAGCCCCTTGCCATCAGGGTTCGTTAAAACAGTAATGTGGGCTTCTTGATTATAAATGTTCATCACAGAGAATTTGGAAAATGCAGAAATGCATAAAGAAGGCTATAAAAGTCATCCATCAATCCTGAATCCCAAATAACACAGGTCATATTTGGGCATCTCTCTTTCTCTTCTATGCACGTGTATGTTTTTTTTATGTTGAAAACAAGGATCATGATGCATATGCTATTTTGTGTTTTGTTTTTTAAATTAACTATGTGGGGAATTGTCCCATAATCACCCACATTTAATGATCAGAGAATCTTCAGAGCCTTGTATGGGGTGAACGGATCATCAGTGATGATGGTGGTTCGGGCTCCTGAGGAAGTGCCGTGTGACCCACAGGCTGGCGAGTCAGGTGCTGTGCGGTCCCGTGCGAGGGTCCCCAGGAGGGGAGTGATGGGGAGTGCACAGGTTTGCCACAGCCTGAGGCTAGAACACTGTGGCCAGCCGTGCTGATGGAACAGTCCTGGCTCAGGGCCACAGGGGTCGGCTCGACAAGCCACTCTCCCTGTTTGCAGAACGGCACCATCCCGGGGCCTGCCCAGCTGTGGAGAGGGAGGGCCTTGTAGGACCCCAGGACTCCATGAAGTAGAACACAGCCTTTTCCTGCCTGCCCCTGAGAAGGTTCCTCTCCGCCTCTCCACCACTGGGCCCCAGGGAGGCCCGCCCCTCCGTGCCAGGCACCCCTGGTGGAGCTCATGTGTGGACGGGGTTAGAACTCGGCAGTCAGGCCCTGGTGGTGGTGATGTGCAAGGCCACATGGGGAAACCAGATTCCCTGTGTTTTGTGAATGATAAAATGAGGTCAGAAGAGCCCGCTAGTCAAAGATCTGTCCAGCTCAGACAAAAGACCAGTCCTTGGACGGATACGTCTTGTGCTCGGGATGCCTTTCACAGGGGCATGGTGCGTCCTGGAGTAGCTGCTGTGGGGTCCCTTCTCCCTGCTCCCACCTGACGTCTGCACGGGGGACGAGGCTCCACGGGGAGTGGGGGAACTGGGACGCTCCTTCCCTTGCTCCTTCCACCCTCCTTGGGTTGGACCCGGGGCTCTCGTGGCGCCGGCAGGGAGAGTGCTGGGTCGTCCATCCGTGGCGGCTGCCGTGGCGCCCCCCAGGCTCCACGGCAAGTTCCCCAGCCCATGTCTCAGGCCCAGCTCCTCTGGGGGGATCAGGCTGTATCCCCTAAGCTGAGCACGCCGGAGGCCCACGTCCCTGGCCCTCGCGTGCCCCAGTTCCCCTGCTGTCCTGGGGACAGAGGCAGCTGGTGCTGAGTGGGGAGACGGCGCAGGGCAAGGGAAGGAGGCGGTCCACACGGGGGGTGTTCGGGCATCTGTGAGGCGGTGAGGGCGCGTGTGGACCTCCTTGTTTCCGTTTTACCTTGCAGCCCTGTTGACCTGTGGCAGGAAGGTGTTTAAGGCCTCACCCTCGGTGCTCGGAGGTGGCTGGAGGAGGGATAGAGCATCAGAAAGGTGGTGTTCCCGCGTCCTATCATCAGAAAAGAACGACACTCTGTGCAAGTCTGTTGGAACGAATTCGTGTCGTCCTCCTATCTCAGACAAAATCCTTCCTATTTAACACCCTGACCCCTGTGTGTGTTGCTGGAGGTCAGTTTTGGTAGCGGTCGGAGGTACGGGCACGTCGTCGGGTGCCCGTGGAGGGGGGGCACCACGCTGTGGCCTCCCCGAGCAGGTGCAGACCTGGCCTGGGGCTCCAGGCCCCCCTCATTCAGAGCTGTGTGAGTCTGCACAGTCAGTTAAACTTTTTGGTCTCAAATTTCTCAGCTATAAAATGAAGGAAATGATTTTGGGAGACTTTTAAGATTCCTTCCAGTAAGAACATTCTGTAATTTCTGTGTGGCTGAAAAGTTTCAGCTGATACATATGTGCATATTATTTTGTAGTTTTCAAAACATTTTTTTAAAGATTTTATTTATTTGTCAGACACAGAGCACAAGCAGGGGGAGTGGGAGAAGGAGAAGCAGGCTTCCCGCTGAGCAGGGAGCCCGATGCGGCGCTCGATCCCAGGACCCTGGGATCATGACCTGAGCCGAAGGCAGACGCTTGACGACTGAGCCACCCGGGCGCCCCTCAAGATATTTTTATAAAGATCGCATCTGACTTAGATAAGCTTGTAGAGGAGACGGGTGATACACATTGCGTATGGGGCACGTCACTGTCTAGATGGTCCCAACACGTTCAGATGAAGGATCTGCTGACACAAATCCCAACAGCTGGACAATCAGCGGTATTGTGGCTTTGACCTACGACTCCTGGGGGACTGAGCGGACACATGGGCAGGTTTGTCGAGGCGGCTTTATAAAGGGGGTGGAAGCCAGATTTTCCTCCAGAGAACAAATGAAACTGGAACAGAGCCCTGATCTCTGTTACTCAACTGAGCACATAGTGAGGTTTAACTGTTAGCGGGGGACAGAGGGTGGTCCCCTCGAGCCCCGTGGCCCGACATCAGCCTGCGGTTGCCTCCCAGGGGATCTGGACTCCAGTCTGTGGTGGAACCACCGGGGGGAAGCAGGGCGGACACACAGTATTTCTGGAAAGACTGTGTGAGGTTAGTGCTGTTGATCAGCGGCTGGATTTTCATGAAGCGACCGTGAACACGAATGCTATCAGACGTTGTATTGACCCCACGGGGTTGTTACGTGGACGAAAGGAGATCCAATGTACACTTTGCAAACTGTAAAGTTCTATGCACAGGAAGAATAGTTTGAGCATCGCTCTACAGCGATTGCTCCCAGAAATGAAAGGACATTTCAAGTTTTAAAGACAACAAAGAGCCACGGGCATGTTCCAAATATGTTCCAGACGTTTTTTTCTTTTTTTACGCCATGAGTTGTCTCCCGGGCTGGGTCAGTCTGAGGATGCGTGCTTTGGGAGGTCGTTACTGGTTTTCATCAGAAAGAGACTAGAAATCCTGGAGTTTAGGAGCAGAGGGGATCTGGGAGGTCTTCCGGTCGCCTCATCTAGTGAGAAGACTGAGCGACCTCTCAGGGCCATAGCTGACCAGCTGGCAGCCTCCTTATATTTGATAAGGACTTGCTTTAGAAAAGAGACCCATTTTTGACTTACTAATCAGCTTTGTAATTTATCCACGTTCGTCGGATGTCGTCAACTAATAATCCCAAGGTTTACATCGACGATGAGATGTCCGTGCCCCATCTCTGTTGATAGAAGAGACCCTCGGACTGTTCTGATGGGTGGTTTTCTGTGCTGCTTTATTTCAGATGCAGAAAGGCTTGTTCTGTTTCTCAGCGTTGTAATATCGCAGTCTAGAGTAACTCTGTCCTGTTGTTGGGCACGCGTTTATGGAGCGGTACTGAGACTGGAGTGGAAACCACGTTATGAGTTAGCACTGTTACCAGTTTTATAGGAGCTGAAACTGAGTGAAAGGATTTCAGAATAATTGGGTAATCAAAGCGAATTAAATCAAGAGGGGGAAAATACCAGTTTTGGCGTCAAATGGGGAGCGCGACGACTTCCACATCTGTGGTCTTTATGCATTTTAATCAAGTCTAAATTATGCTATTAAGATTTACTTTTGCTGCATTTACTTGCTCAGACGCTGAGACGCAGCCGACTTTGTATTCCTCTGTGGATACTTCATGAAACATGGAAGCATTCTCACGGTTTCTGGGGGGAGAGTTCCCTCCCTGCTGGGCGCCGGGTGCGGGCTGTGTCCCCCAGGCCACGGTGGCTCTGGGAGAGCAGGTGTGCGCCGTGTGAGGCGGGTGTGAATCCTCTGCAATGAACGGTGCGCCGTGCTGGGATGCAGAAGCAGCCCCGCAGCAACTCGCCTGGTCTTGCTTTCTGGCGTCTTGGCTGTGTTTCCCAGGGAATCCTGCTTTTTCGGTGAGAAGTCTGTTTAGCCTAATAAATAGTAACAGTGATCAGCATCTCTTTTTTCCAGATGTCCCTTTAAATATGTAAAGGGATGCTGCGCAGAACTGTGGCATGACGGAACGCCGTATTCACAGACAAAATGAACTTAGTAGGCTTTGATTTCCTTTGTTGCATTTTTGATCTTGTATTGGAAAATTTGTCCTGAACCTGTTCTTTGGCTCGAGCGATTTCTGCATGTGTTCTGTTTGGTTTTGGTCTGACTCGCTGGTCCCCAGGAGCGTGCCCATCCTTGAACCCGGGCGGGGGAGCCTGACTGTTTGCTCCGTTGCAGAGCGCCCACCATCTCGCGCTGCCCACCGCCCTCCCCTCCAAGCCTGGCTCCCGATTCACAGAAGGCCGACTCCGGAGCTTTGTGTGACTCGACTGTTTGCCAAGGGCAGGATTCTAGAAGTATTTGTTATCGTTCTGACGTTCAACAGCCATTTGCAGAAACAACTCTAGGGCAAGTTAGGAAAAGAGCCCGGATATTTTTGGAAATGAAGGTGGTTCTAGGAAATCAGGCGATTGCCTCTTTATGAAGCCATATGTTTTTGTTCTTGAGGGAACTGGTTGAATATTAATGACATAACGGCTTACCTACGTTTGTTGTGAACTTACCACATGCTGGCCATTGCGTTACTTACATTTCTCAGTAGCCCTAGAAGCAGGTGCTTATTCTTACAGTACCCGTTTTATAGACAAAGAGAGCTGAGACACAGAGAGGTGAAGTAATTTACCTAAGACCACACAGCTAGAAAAATGGCCAAGTCAGGATGCAAAGCGCACAGCCTCCCTCCACAACCTAGAGCATCCACATTATTTGAAGTAAATTTATGTTTTCAAATAGAATCACAGGGTAGAGTATATTTAAAGCACTATCTTTCAAACCTTTTTACCTGTGAACCATGGAAGCATATCTATTTTATTTTGCAGACTAACAACCACTAAAACCACACGAAACAGTTCTCCCCTTACTGTGTGGGATGCACTCTGACTTTTCCTTTTTATTTTGTTTCCAAAACGTTGTGACCCTTAAAATTGATTCCGTGACTTGCTGTAAGGTCATAACTTGCAGATCACAAACTCCTCACGGTCCTAGATGTAAGCTCCCTTTTCGGGGGGTCCGGGCTCATGTGGTTTGTTGAGTGAATGCCCGTTGGCAGCTTTCCCCCAGTGCCCGACACTGTATGTTGACCCACTGAGTATATAAATAGATTATAATAATCTCCTCCTCTCCTCCTTCCCTTTTCCTTTTAAAAACAAATAGCTGAAATTTTGCCAAACATGGAGATTATTTAGGCTGGAACAGAGAAGGTCAGGAACCACTTAATAATGATCTTGTTACGGAAATATGGGTTATAAGTGAATTTTTATAAAGCAAATTCCGTTTTCCCATTGCTTTTAATTGTAATTGTGACAGTGTTAAATTGTTAATTTGCTGTTTCTCCTGCATTCCGACTCTTGCGAGGGTCTTCTGTGGCCCGCCCTGGCTTCTCCTGGAAAGGTGTTGGGCCCAGAGTGGGCTCAGCTCCTCAGTCCATGGCAGCCCCGGGCCACCTTGCTCAGTCCTTCCAGCACGCTGGGGAAGACGTCTGTCACCGGGGAGGGGGGTCCTCCGAGTGTTCGAGCCTGACCTTGCCAGGACGGGCCTCCAGAATGTGTGGGTAATGTTGGGTTGGTTGTGAGGTGGCTGGAAACTTCTGGCAAGCTCATGGTTCTGTGTTCCCCGACCGCCATCAGTGTGGGGCGTTGTGTTTGAGAATATTGGTGTTGAGGGTTGATTTATTTGCTGGATAGGTTTTGCCTGACGTCATTTCCTCCGTGTTGTCTCTCTGGCTCTTGTCGTTGCTGATGCCTGGTTGCAGACCCGCCACCGGCTCACGTGGTTTCTGGAGTAGGACGGGCTGTGGATGCACGCGTTCACTGGAATAATCGGCTAAGGCCGTTGGGAGAGCAGGGGATTTTTGTGGCAGTGGGGAAGCCCGAGGTGGCGTCCGGGGCAGTGCGAAGGGGGTCGGAGGGGCCCCTCACCAGCAGGCCCTTGGGACCTGCCCGGCTGCCTTTTGTTGGTGCTTGTAACGCAACAAGCCAGGTGCCGAAGCTTTCAGGGTCTTCAAACATAGCAAAGGCGTTCTGAAGATCTTTCCCTGCCGTGACAGAAGGAAGTGTTCCCTCCTGGTCGAGAGGCTCGCTGAGGCACAGCGACGTCTCGCTGGTTAGTGGTCTCAGAGACTTTGTCCGCCTCACTGGTGATGAGAAAAAGCAGACTCTGTGCAGGGGAAGCTGGGTGTGTTCAGATCTGCTGGAGGAGAGCATCGTGTTGCCAGGAGGGACTCCTTGGGGTCACGCGGGGTCACCGAGCCTCCCCGCCTTCACTCGGGGCCGCCGAGGGTGCGAGTCCTGCACCGCACCTGGCTGCTTCCGTCTCAGGAGCCTCTCCCTGGGCCCGGGCTGCGGCCTCTCCCGAGGCTCTCACCACCCATGTCGTCCACGCCATACTGTGGTCAGTGGGGGCTCCGTGGCCGGCTGCCCCGAGTCGGCATGTGTCGGGTGACACAGAAGGTTCCCTGGCCCCATCTCACTGAGACTGTGTGCCAGGAGGTGTCAGGGTGGAAGGACCACGAGGATTGTTTCCTGTGCGGTGATGAACCCTTCAGAACCCCCGCTGAGGGAAGGACGGTCCCCATGATGTGTGCACCCTCCAGGACTAGCTCAGGGATACCTCCCCAGGAGCCATCCCTCCCCCCACAGAGTCTGATCAGGAGCCTCTCTTCCCATCAAGGCACCTGTGCCCAGCACTCCTAGAGCACCCCTCACCCTGGCAGCGTTGTGCTCTGCCTCACAGCGTCTCCCACTGGGTTGTGAACTCTGGGGTGGGGGAACCATGTCTTATCCTTCACTTCCTAGCACCCAGCATGTTGTGCAGTGAGTGGGCATGCCACAGGTGCTGCTAATGAAGGGCAGAGGGAGAGAGATGGAGGGAGGGAGGAGGATGGAGGATGGAGGATGGATGGATGGAGGAGGGATAGTTGGGTAGATGGAGGATGGATGAATGGATGGATGGATGGATGGATGGGTGGATGCATGGAGGATGGATGGATGATGGATGGATGGAGGATGAAGGATAGTTGGGTAGATGGAGGATGGATGAATGGATGGATGGATGGATGGAGGATGAAGGATAGTTGGGTAGATGGAGGATGGATGAATGGATGGATGGATGGATGGAGGATGAAGGATAGTTGGGTAGATGGAGGATGGATGAATGGATGGATGGATGGATGGATGGGTGGATGGGGATGGATGGGTGGACAGATGGAAGGATGGGTGGATGGTAGATGTGTGGAAGGATGGTGGATGGGTGGATGGATGGATGGATGGATTCCACAGATGAGGGAGGCACGAAGTACTCTCCCTGAGCACAGACAGGCTCTTTCCTACACCTTCTCACCCTCCTCCCTTCTCCCAACCTGAGTGGACTGAATTCCTTAATTTTTTACAACCTTCTTCCCATCCACACCTGCACACACCTCCTCCTCCCTCTGCAGTGTGGGGCCAGAGGTGGGTCTGGGTTAGGGGCTCTTTGGGCAGTCACACCCACTAACAAATGAGCCACACTGACCACCAGTCATAGGCACAGACCCCTCAGCTTGTCACACCCCCTGCCCCAGGCAGAAAGCCATTCTCTCTGAGAGGACAGATAACCCAGGTGAGAGCTGAGCCTCCGTGAGATCCAGTCCTGGATCCATCAGAAGAATGACTCCTGCTCTCACAATAAATGGGAAAACTATGCTGTGAGGACAGAAAAATTTCCTCAGGGACCCAGCTCTGTGCTCTCCTTACGTATTCCTTCCCTGTCCACGTCCTCTGCCTCCGAGGGACCATGGCTAGGCTCTGCGTCTCCGCACCTGGACAGTCCGAGCATCAGGATGCTGCTGGCCAGGCCCAGCCACTGATGCAGGAGAGGGAATAAGCACAGGGGTGAAGAGACAGCAATCAGAAGGTGGGACAGTATAAGAAGAGCATATTCTTCACTCTGGACACCTCATCCCATTGGGCAAGACAGTCATTTTCCACGTCTTGCCAGAGCTCTAGATGCCACTTTTCAAAGTACCCTGGAGGGTCAGTCCCCAGCCCGGGCCATGTCTCTGCAGAACCGTTCTCTTGGTGTTTTCTGTGATGTGGGGATCGGCGCACCAGACGCATGCCCATTCGGGGGTAGCTGGCCTGCTCAGAGGGTCTGGCCCTGGGAACCTGCCCTCCCAGCCTCCAAATGCTGCTGTACAACCCAGCAGCCACAGCTTAGGGAGGAGAACAGAGTTCACAGGATGATTTCCAGTATGTTTCTCTTGGGGGAAGTGGAAAGAAAAGGGAACATCCCATTTTAATAAGCCCTGGGAGGGGGTATCCCCTAACAGTTCTCCTAAATTCAATCCAGAACACAGCACATATATACAAGAGACATTTCACATGTCAACACGACTGGGCCCTGGGCGCCCAGACATTTGGTCCTACCGTAGTCTCGGTGGGTCTGTGGGGTGCTTCTGGATGAGGTCACTGTTGCAGTCAGTAGACTGAGCAAAGCAGACTGCCCTCCCTGATGTGGGTGGGCCTCATCTAATCTGTTGACGGCCTGAATCAAACAAAAGGTTGAGTAAGAAAGACTTCTTTCTCTCTGTCTGCATCCTCAGGCTGGCACCTTCGTCTCCTCCTGCCTTCAGACTCGGACTCAGGCTGGAGTGCACGCTAGCAGCCCTCTGGGCCTCCAGCTTGCCAAGCGGATCTTGGACTTCCCAGCCTGCATGCCTGTGTCAGCCAGTTCCTTGGTGTGTGTGTGTGTGTGTGTGAGACAGAGAGAGCGAGCTCTCCTCCTGGCCGAGTTCTCTGGAGAACCCAGACGCATGCAGTCTTCCTAAAGCTATTCAGGCACTTTAAAGATGTGAAGACATGAAAGCCAGCCATTCCCACACCCGAGGGGACACCATTTCTCTCTGGATCCCGAGTCCAGGGAAGCAGCCTCCTGGGTGGGGGCAGCACCTGGGGCCTGGGTTCTGTAAGCCCGGCCCAGAGTACCGGCCTGTGACGCCCTCCTAGGCCCCGGCATCTCTACCCCGGCACTGAGTGTCCTTCCTGCATCTGTGACCCCAGGAGAGATCAGGGGTAGGATTGTAATTTGTACTTGGCTTCTGGGCGGAAGGTAACATGTCCTCTTTCCCCTTCCTTCCGAATGAAAGCAGGGGCAGTGACAGGAACGCAGGGTCTTCACCCCCAGAGAAAGGCATCATTATGAGGGCTTGACCCCTCTGTCTGGGGACTTCAGAGTCTGTTGAAACCCGCCAGACTGTTCTGTGAGCAACACAAGAAGTCTCTGCAAAGAATCATAAAAAGAAAGCAGTGTGAAAAGCAATCTTTTGGCTTATTATAACTGGAAAGTCATATTCGAGAAAGGAAGAGTGTATCAAATGTAGCCAAATCAATTTAGAACTCGGGCTGGTTTCCATTTCTCTGTAAACTGCTGGGTGAGTCTTTGGAGAAAGAAACAGAATAGAGACACAAAAATTGATTTTTTATGCATTAACTTAGGGAGAGGGTCCTGGGGCGGGTGAGGGGAGGGCATCCCTGCCAAGGTTGAAACACACACGGCTGCACATCTGAGCCAGAATCCAGAGCCCCCTGCCCCCCAGCACTCACTGTCCGCCCCACGTGTGGGCGTGGGGACACCGACAGGGCCGGTCCGAGCCCTGGCCTGGGGCTCACGGCCAGTCGCCCTGCTGCCCCTACAGCCCTTTCATTGTCGGGGGGGGGGCTCACATCTTCACAACTTTGCAAACCCTTTGGGGAAAGGACATCTGTCAATGGTTTTGGGGTCTCTGTACCTGTTCACACAGGACTGAGCGAACCCACACACCTGCTTCCCCATCTGCTCCTCATCTGCAGGCTTTCTTTCTCCCTGATTTGTGGACACAGGTTCAGATCTCTTTCATCCTCAAATTTTAATACGGTAACAGGAAAGTCTCTCCCTTGACCCTAATGCAGGGATGGCTTGTGCCCTGTGATCCTCTGTCCCCACGAAGCACCGTGCAGGGGAAGTGCACGCTTGCTGCGGCCTCCCCCTCACTCGTGGGCGGGCAGGCTCCCCCATAGGCCCGTCCAGCCCCGAAGCTGCCCTGGCCGCTCCCTCTCCAGCCAGCGGCCTGCCCCTGAGACGCCTTCCCTTGCTTCTGCGGCCTTGCTCAGGCCGTCCTGTGTTCTCACGCCCTTGGTGGCTGCGTCTGTCTGAGCCACATGTGGTCCTCTCCCTGTGTGTGCTCCCAGGAGGCCGCCCAGCTGTGCCTTTAGCCGCCGCCTGTGTGCAGACCTGTGGCTCAGGACAGCGCGGCCTCCGACTTGGCTCTCTGGCTGGTCATCCCCACCCGGCCTGGGTGTCCCAAGGACTCAGACTCACCACACCCGCCCGCTGCACCGGGACGGGTCCCCAGGCTGGTCTTCACCATGTCCCCTCCCTCTGCATGCAGGCCCAGCGTCCGACCCTGGCAGCCATCCTCGACGCCTCTCTTAACTCATTCCCCTCCCCCCGCCGCTGTCCCTGAATTCGAGCCTCTGTGTCCTTAGTATCACCTGCGGCCTCTCTGTTCCAGTCCTCCCCCCTCGTCTGGCCCATCATCTCCCTCCAGGACTGCGGCAGGAGCCTCAAGAATCCACAGACCTCAACTGCTGGCCCTCCCAGGAGCTGGACTGGCTGCTCAGAGCCATTTGGAGAGCTTTTCAGGAGGACAGCCCTTCCCCACCCACCAGAGAGCACCTGGGTCTGTGGGTCGGCCTTTCACAAACCGTCCTTCAGATCCTGGTGCAGCTGGGGCCCAGGAGGCATTTCTGGCAGTCTTCCCGCCACCGCTTTGCTGGATTGAGCTCCGCCGCGTCCCCTCTCTGCGCCCCACCAGTCCCCTCAGGCCCATCCTCCCTCTGTCTGGCTGATGTCCACTCACCGGGGGCCTCAGCCGTCCCCTGCCACCCGCACGCAGCCCAGCCCTCTGGGGCCGCTCGAGGCTGCCAGACACTGAGGGCCGGCATTGACCAGCCCCATGGAGGGGCTTCCAGACGGCGGGCTCCGTGGGACTCCGTTCATTCCTCACAGGTGTGTGGGGGCGATGGAGAGTGACGAGGGATTCCGTGGGACTCCGTTCATTCCCCGCACGTGTGTGGGGGCGATGGAGGGTGACGAGGGATTCCGTGGGACTTCGTTCATTCCTCGCACGTGTGTGGAGTGATCCAGGGCGACAGAAGGCAGGTTCCATGGGACTCCGTTCATTCCCCGCACGTGTGTGGGCGTGATGGAGGGTGATGAGGGATTCTGTGGGACTTCGTTCATTCCTCGCACGTGTGTGTGGGGGTGATGGAGGGCGAGGGCGGGTTCCGTGGGACTCTGCTCGTTCCTCGCACATGTGTGGGGGCGATGGAGGGTGATGAGGGATTCTGTGGGACACAGAGATGAACAGGCTATTTTTCCCTGGACGGCTCCCAACTGAGCACCGGTGGCGGCTGCGCTCTTGTTGGGACACAGAGGGGGTGGCTGGGTGGGTTTGGAAGGTACCCAGACCCTCGGGGAGCCTGGATGAGGCCTGGCAGGTGGGGCAGGGGTGAGGGGCAGGGAGGAGAAGGGTGTTCGCTGCTTAGGCCTGTCCTGTGGAATGCCAGCCCTGCATCACCCGCAGCTTCGGTTCTGTCCGTGGGATGTGGTCCGTCTGTCCTACAGGGCAGCTCAGAATCCGCCTCCTCCTCCCTGACCCTCCCGCCTCACCCCCTGCAGCATCTCGCCCTGTTTGGTTCCCTGTGTGGCTTCCTTCCTCCCCTCCCTGTCCCAGAGCCTCCGTGAAGGGCTGACTTGGCCGTCAGACGGAGACGCTAACGGGCGCTGTTCCAAGCAAGAAGCCGGGTATGGTGCGCACCAGAATGCGTATGTTCTGGTCTGGCTGGAGTGGCTGGGTGCTCATGGTGTGTGACGGGGTCTGTCACGATGCAGGAAGGCCCCCGGCATCGGAAGGACCTATTCAGAGGCAGCTTCTCTTCTCTCTGTCAATGTAGGGTTGGATGACCTTCAGGTGTGCGCTGACCCAGGCGTCCCCGAGGACGGCTTCAGGACGCCCGGCGGAGGGGTTTTCCTTGAAAGCTCTGTCACCCAGTTTCACTGCCAAGATGGGTTCACGCTCAAGGGCCCTACAAAGAGACTGTGTGTGAGACATCTTAATGGAACCCTCGGCTGGATCCCCAGCGATAAGCCCTTCTGTGCACAAGAAGGTAAAGTGCCCGCCCCTGCCTGTGGCAGCCGCTCGCAGGGCGCGGGGACGAGCTGCAGGAGCCCGGGGCCAGGACGCCGGCCACGCCGTCTGGGGCGATGCTGCATGCTGGTGGGAGAGCACTGAGGCTGGGGCCGGGGGCGAAGGGGGCTTGGCATCACAGGTCACTGTGTCTCTCCTCTACCGTGATTACAACCCAGGTCGTTCCGTTTCTGTCAAGGCAGGAGAGCAGCTCAGGGCACATGCGGGCTGCTCGCTGCCGCGCCACCCACCAGCCGCGTACTCATGGCCTCGGCGCTCGAGAAAGCGCGGTAAAGGTCCAAATTGCGCGTGCTGATGCAGAGACGCATGGTGCTCAGAAGATCGGCTCAGTTACCGTCGCGTCTGTCTTAGGCGGGATCCGTTTAGGGGGACAGAGCGGGGCCGTGACAGGCCGGCAGGTGGACGTGTGTTTGCCGCGGTGACGCCATGGTTTCTCGCCGCGGTGAGGTTTCACTTACGTCTGGCAAGCATAGCTGCATCTGCTCTTTGTGGTTACGCTGTGTGGGTGCGTCTGAGTTGAGAGCAGTGCTCGGAGGTTCACTGGGCGGTGGCAGGGGGCCGACCGTCTCCGCAGCCATGGAGCTGGTGCAGACGAGGCTCGGCCTTCACGGCAACGGCTCAATCTCTGCACACCGCCCCATCTGAGGGTGAGGACAGAGCTTCTCACCCTGACGGTGACTGTTCTCGGACTTCGCGTAGCTCGTCTCTACGGACGTCCTCGAAGCACTGAATTCGGTAGTCCCTGAGCGCGGGCGGTCGCTGCCCTGGGCTGAGAGCACGCCCTGTCTCTGCTTTCATTTTCAAGGTGTTTTTTTAAAAAGTCAAAGTTAGTACAAAGAATTAAGGTGAAGTAAGACAGAGAAAGACGAATACGCGTGACAGGCGGAATATCAACGAGGAAAGAAACGAACAAAAGAGAAACAGACCCGTGAATGCGGAGATCGCCCCCGTGGGAGGGGCGGGTTGGGGCGCCCAGAGGGTTGCAGCTGTGAGGTGAGGCACAGGAGGGAACGTGCCGGGGGTGGGTACCATCTGCGGTACTGTGACCACCGTGGGAGGGGACGGACGGGGACTCCCCAGCGGCCATGTCCAAAGGTTTGAAATACGGATCACCGTGGTTACACCCGACAGCAATAGGATGTGGCTTGTCAGTTATACCTCAGTTAACAGTCAGTGTCACGATTCACAAGAACGCGCGCTGTGGGATTCGCATAGACGTCGTGTGTTAGGGAAGGGGGTTTCTCCGTGTTTTAGTTAGGAGTCTGTGTTTCATGGATACAGAACGCTTCTCTGTATTTACTGCGATAGATGTGTGGTTTTTCCTCTTTAACTTTGCAATCTGGCAGGTTACATTGAACAAGCTTTCCCTTGAAAATAAAAAAATTCTTAAAAAGGTTTTTGAAAGTCAATGAATATTTTCTGCTCACATGCAGCCCATGCAAAAGCTGTTGTTCCCATCAGGTTTCAGTAATTAAAAGTTTATTTGGCTTCAGAGATCGACTCCTCTGATAAGACTTTTGGCCCAAGACACTCCGTGTTTAAAACCCAGACAAGCTCAGGAACATCTCAGGATACAGAGAACAAGTAGGCTTCATGAATATTGCCCAGAGATGAAGGCCTTCTGTTGTTTTATCACCCCGGAAACCAGAAGGCTTCTCGAAAGCACGACCTCTTTCCAGCCCTGTCCATAACTACCTAATGTGGTATGCCCCAGTCTACAAGGCCTTTGTCTGCCCATGCTCACTGGATCTCAGACTCATGGGCCCATCTGCGTGTTTTTACGGACACTTGCGTTTTCCTGGCCTTTGCACCTGCTGTCCCTCTGCCCAAAGCCTCCTTCTCCCAGATCGCACGATGAGGCCTCCTTGCTCTGCGGCTCTGCTTCTTCAGTGTCCTTTCCTCAGGGTGCCTGTCCTGTCCACCCGATTCCAGGGGCCTCTGGTCGGTCTCTGTGACCTTGGCACCTGTTCATCAGAGCGGTGATCACGGCGTGTTAGTCTCTAGCTCACGTATCTGCTAACTTGTTCGCAGTCCTTCTCCACACGGGTGCGGCAAGAGCACGATTCCTGACTGTGCCCAGCACCTGGGACGCATTGCAGGTAGGCTGGGTGCTCAGCGATTCACCGATGGATGGGTGGATGGACGAACTGACGGATGGATGGGCGGACGGATGGAGGCATGAATGAAACTGATGGATGAATGAATACCGAGCATTATAAATGCTGGTGTAACCAAAATCCAGCAGCCTTCCAGCACCTTTCCCACATGGATATGAATGCTGCATGTCCAGTGTGTACTATGTACGCACGTTCCTGGAAGCACTTTTTAGGGAGAATGGGTGTCAGAAGTTGGCACTCGAAGGAATCAGATTCATGTTCACATATAACTGACATTTAAAAAGGACAGTAAATCACACGTGTGTTTGTATTCTTAAAACTTTGCCTTTTCTACTCCTTAGGATCCTGCTCTGTGCTAACTAATGTGATCAATTAATTTGTCCTTAGGTATAAATGTGTAATACTGCCTTAATATCCCCTCTTTCATTTATTTATATTAAATCCTCTGTTACACAAGCAGGAGTTGGACGCAGCGATGGGGTGGGTTGGGGAGAGAGGATTTCTAGAAGGGGAGGCTTTGCGATCCCTCAGTTACATCCCCAAAGCGCCCGTTTGCACCCGCCTACGTAGGGTTTGATCGCTGGCCCCACTCCCAGCACAGTCAGATACCAACAGACCTTTATTCATCGTCCTTGGTAACGGTGTTTTTGCAGCGGTTTTTAAACATTCTTTCTGCCAATGGGATGCACTTGTGTTATAGAAAATTTGTGTTATTTCTGTTTGAAACTTCAGAACTGATGAAGATTATGTATTCATTTTCGGGCACTAAAGATCCTGGCTTCTCTGTCTGCATAGACATGAGCTGTGTAGTCACATCCGGCTACGGACGGCTGGCTGGGCCAGGCTGTCTTCCGATCCGCCCTCCTTCGGTGGGGGGTCAGGTGCCAGACGCCATGGGTAGAATCTTAGCCCGGCTCTGGGGGGTGGCTCCCGCTCCCCGCTCGGCGTGTGTCCCTGTCCCGTAGGGGCCGGTCCCCGTGGTGACTCTGCCGTGAGCAGAGCTTGGGAGGCCGTAGTGCCCTGGGACCTTGCGCCACGTGCCCTGCGGTGGCCCCCAGCTCCTGCCTGTGGACACAGGCACCTGGTCAGGAGTTCAGGGTGCTCCGTGTGACTGACCGCAACCCGCGGGCCCTGGCGTCACTCCTGTCCACTGACTTTACTCCCTGATGCTGGCTGCCTCCTGAGGACCTGGGTCAGTTCCTGGACAAGTCTGAAGTCAGTCAGGGAATGGTGGCGTAGTCTTCGCTGCGAATAACTCCTGCATAGCAATACTGAAAAAGGTAATTCACGTTTCCCATTAAGAAGGTAGCAATGCCGAGCAGAGTTGTCGCTCACCTTGTGACCCCGGTCAGGATCATTCTGGCATCGATTTGGGGGGAATTTGTCTATCCTGGTAGAAAAATTATTGGTTAAACATGAGCAGTTGGAAACCCCTTTCCACAGCCTGAAGTTCAAAAACGAGTGTCAAACCAGAACCAGAAGAGTTTTCCAGCAAGGACACTTCCTGCTGAAATCCACAGGCAGAGGAACGGACTGGGGGAGTCCCGGGGCTTTGGGGCCCCACTTCCTCAGCATTTCTTCTTTGCTGGCCGTGTGCGGAGTCCGGGAGTGTGGAGGGCACGTGGGAGAACGCGGGCGGTGCTGTCCCTCTTGAGCTGACGTGGAGACGCAGGCAGATGCTGCACCCAAGCCTTGACTTTGAAAGACCCTGGGAGGCAGTAGATGGCCGCATCCCTGTGCTCTTCCTTCGGCGCTGGGCTGCCCCATAGCTGACATTCTGTTTTCTAGAGTCTGTTGTCAAATTCCCCAACCCCATATCGAAGCCCCCGGCGTGCTTTTTAAAGCCGCCTGTGTTCCCGGCCACGGGCTGGCCCTGTGTCTTCCCTCTGAGGCTTCAGGACTCCCAGGCTCAGGCTTCAGAGCCGACAGTTCAAGTTTAGGGGAACCCCAAGGTCAAGGCTCCAATTGAGACCATTTCAACCATATGGTGGATTCAGAAGGCTTTCGGGGTGGCTGAGAAACCCACAGTCTTTTAGAGCATTGAGAAATTTCTGGAGAAAGTTTCTGTGATTGTCAAAACGCTGTTCTTGGATCTTGCCTTATTTTTAAAAATTGAGAAGCTTGGAGCACAACCCATCTGTGAGGCAGGGCCCACCAGACTCCAGCAGTGGAAATAAGTAGCTTCCGCTTCCACATAAAGTCAGAGACTTGGGACCGAGGTGTACCGTGAGAGGTGGGAGGAGGGAGCAGGGCCCAGGCTGGTGGCACAGGGTGGGGGGATGCGTGGTAAACTGGGAGGAGACTGCGTTAGAGGAGGAGGACTATAATTTATCCACTTGGTTTTCTCTCTTAATCACCTGCTGTGTGGACTCCTTGTTCCTCTGCCCCCGACGCCGGGCTGGCCGCCTCCCCTCCCAAGTCTGCATCCTGCCCCGACACTGCTCGCTGGGGGCCCGTGTGGTGTGGGCGCCCGCACGTGCTGCTGTATTATTACCTGTGCAGAGCGGATCAGGGCGGAGGGAAGTGCTAGCAGATGCGGCCCCCGCTGTTCAGCAAGGCCTTTCTATCTCATGCCCCAAGGTAGATGTGGTGGGCCGGGCGGGTGGGGACATTGTGAGCCCCCAACTCTTGTCCTTCTTCACTTATTTCCAAAATCGCCTGAGGCTCAACAGCATGGTGTGAAGGGTCGCAGGCAGGAGGTAAAGTTCCTTTCGTGGCTGGATCCGGTACCTCCTCCTCTGTCCCCGTGAAGCGGGTTCTGCCGCTGGCCCTCGGGATCCGAGCCTAGCAGTGAGTGAGGACCGTTTACCACAGGGTAGCCTGAGGCCAGGTCTGAAAATAAGAGCTTTCTTGTCACGCTGTGAAGCACAACCAGCTTAAATTAAAAAAATAACGTGTCCTTTTTACACAATTGCAGATTGCCATATCCCTCAAATTGACGACGCTGAGATTCATAACAAGACGTACAGGCACGGAGACAAGCTGATCGTCACCTGTCACGAAGGATTCAAGATCCGCTACCCGGACCTGTACAACATGGTGTCGCTGTGCGGTGGTGACGGGACGTGGGACAACCTGCCGCTCTGTCAAGGTGGGGGCGCGGCCGTGAGCACGCGCGTGTCTGTCCAGCGGGACGTGGAGGGAAGCAGGGCCCGCCGGCTCTGGTCTCAGAGCCCCCACACCCTCCCTGCCGTCCCCGCCAGCCCCACGTGCCCGCTGTGAGAGCGAAGACCGGAATCCCTTATTCTTGAGCAATGCTGGATTCTCCTCCACGCTGAGAAACCAAAAGTCGTTTAAGAAACAGGCGTTTGTAACCGGGCTGTGAGCACGATGATGAACTGTTGTATATTTAATGAAAATAGCAGAGCATTTATGCTTATTTTAGTGGTAGTGAGGATATATTTAAGGCCAATCTTACAGAGGCTATTTTTTCTTAATAATGTCATCCCTTTTTATAATGCACGAGGAGCAGAAAAATAATCAAATTCAGATTTTATCCAAATCACACAGTAAATATGAATCCTCTTGCATTTTTAAGATTTGCCTGGGCCAACGTGGAGGGCCCTGTTTGTGAAAATAAGTCCTAGTGTGCACATTAGTTCCGATTTTATTTTTTGACCTGTGACTCGGAAGCCAAGGCATAATTCATGCTTCAGGGGAGGAGGTCTGTTCGCACCAGAGCACAGGCATGTTCCAGTCGAGACAAATGTTAACACTGGGCTCGAAGTCACGGCTGGCGGGCTCTGATATTGCTCTGTGTGCCCTGCGGTTGGAAATAAATGATTTCCTTCTGTGAGGGCTGAAGAGTCATGGCCCCTTGCAAGAACAAAGGCTCGGGGATCGGGAGGACTGAGGGCGCCCAGACCGGCCCCTCCCCCATGCACTTCTCTGCCCAAACCCCCGTGCCGTGTGGCTTGCCACACATGCCATTTCCAGGGACACACGTGATTCAGGGGCACTTCCAGGGATGCTCTGCAGAGTCGGCACGCAACCTGAGGTCGGGCTGAATGTTCAGTGAACCTTACGGACCACTGGTTTGCTCCTGTCCTGGGGCCAAGGACGTTCCCCCCGACACCAGCCACCTCTGCCTCATGATTCCCGCTTACCCCGCTCTCCCACCCTTTCTAGAGGTTTCTTCCTTGTAGGTCTTGTAAATACTGTGCGCCTCTTTACGAGCTCTTTTGGTCCCAATTATTTCTTAAGAAATGTCTGATGGCGGTGTCCTCATCAGGGGCTCACGTGCGGCCTTCTCCTTGTTCACCTGGCCCCTCGGGCCTCCTTGGGACCCTCTGTCCTCTCATCAGGCCTCTCCACACAGAGGCAGGTGGAGGCCTGGCTGCCAAGCGGCCCGCCCGCCTGGCACAGCAGGGGCGTGAGGGATCTGGTGGCCTTAGACACCAGACACCTTGGAGCCCCAGGGGGGCATAATTGGCCCTCAGACTGACGTCTCGTCCTGTGGCTTTTATTCACACCTGCAGATGGAGGGGCGAGAGCCTGAGGAGCCGGCTCGCTGTTGCCTAGAAGTGCAAATAGAAATTGCATCAAACTATCGAGTCAAAGCCCGATTTCTGCTGCTGTGTTTAGGATGGCGGTCTCCAACCGAGGAGCGTGTCTTTCTTGCCCTGATGTACTACTGGAGTTAGAACCCCATCTGACTCCTTTTGGGGCAGGCGAGCGGGCGGGGGGCTGTTCCTAGGCCACATTTTCCGTGGGAACTTTGTGTTTTGGAGAGCAGCGTCCGGATGCCTGTTGTTCACTGTGGGCCCGTTCGTTTTAATTTAGGGGACACCAGCTCGTCCGTGTGGGTGGCCGGGAGCGACACTCCTTCCTGGGAGGAGGCATGGGCACCGTCCCTTGTGCCAACTCGTTTGAATGGCGCTGAGGGGCTTGATACGTTCACTTGTTCATGTTAATATGCTTGTCTTGTTTTTCTCAGTCCTAGATTCTGTTTATTCCTGATTCCCAATCTCCCCTGCTCCCCAGCATTTCACTTTCGCTGCGAACACTGTCCGTGCTCAGCTCAGACATAAACTCCTTTCAGGCCGTGGAGAAAGGATGTGGCCACATGTCTCGATGTGGTCTGGGTGGTGGTGGGTGGTGGGTCGAGGATCTCTGTGGCACCGGGACGTGGTCAGCCCCAGAGGGACCGTCTCCCTAAATTCTGCATGCCAGGGCCTCCCTGGCCTCACCCTGGTCTCATCCCAAAACGCAGACACTGCGTACCGTGTCGCTGACCAGAGCAGTCCACGGAGCACGAAGCCCTTCAATGCTTCTAACATTGAAGCGAGTCAGCTCGGGAGCAGAGCTCAGGCATCTGTTGCCGTGGGTGTCATGTGATTTGTACTTGGCGACTGGAAGGGAAAGTTGGGATTTCCATTATACACTATTTACTTCACACACAATTAGTTCTCCCCGGGCAGAGCCCCAGCTCTGCAGGGTCATTATTCCATCCAGTGAGACTGCTGAAGCCAATAGGAAATCCCAGGATCGCCATGGGGGCTTCACAAAATGGGATTCTGCGCCGCCAGGGAGGTTCCACGGGCTGCATGGGCTTCGAGACGGAAAGACAGCTTCTTCCGTTTTGCAGAAGCAGGAGTGTGGGGACGCAGACGGCATGGAGAATTCTGGGTGTGCTGTGGGGGCTCTTGGCGCCTGGCCCCACGCCTGCCGTGGGCGTCCTCGGGCTCCGTGCAGACCTGTCTGGGGAGCCCCACGGGAGGGCCCAGTGGGGTGTGTTCTGAGACGCCCTTTCCCTGGGTCGTCCTCAAGGTTGAGAGCCACATAAACTGCACATAAAACACAAATCGATCTTGACGTTGAATTGTGTGGGGTCGGCAGGCACCTGCCCCACAGTCCACGCAGCGGAAGGGGGTTTCCGCCACCACCTTCTCGAGACCCCCCCAGGCTCCCCACCATCGAAACAGTTGGGGTATATGATTCCTGCACAGCAGCTCAGTGGTTCTCACCCCAACAGCACGTTAGGATCACCTGGGATTTTAATAAAGACAGGGTGCCCAGCCTGTGCACAGACCCAGGGCTTGCAGCCAGGATGGCGTTTGTTCAAAGTTCCTTGGGTGATTGTGAGGTGCACTCGGGGCTCCCCGATTTCAGCTGTGCCCTCCCTCACTTCCTCCCTGCTCCCGGGCCTCTCCGTGTGGTTTGTAAGCGTGACACCAAATGTCCGCGTCATGAATAGAACAGGAAAGTGGGTACGGGCGTCTGGCCGAGGCGCAAGCCTCGGAGGCCATGTCACGTTTGCAGCGGGCGGACCCGCAGGGGGCCAGGGATTCGCAGGTCTCATCAGTGCACAGTGGGGACCGAGTGTGACCGTCCCTCCTCTTTCCCCCGTCACAGGCTGCCTGAGACCTCTCACCTCTTCCAACGGCTATGCGAACATCTCCGAGTTGCAGACCTCCTTCCCCGTGGGGACGGTCATCTCCTACCACTGCTTCCCTGGATACAAGCTAGAGGGGGCCGAGCACCTCGAGTGCTTACACAGCCTCATCTGGTCGACCAGCCCACCCCGGTGCCTTGCTCTGGAAGGTAACACGTTTGCTCTTTGGGAGGTTGAATCACTGTTACAGTGGATGTCTTAGTGGGAGGTGATGAACTGAGAATTATGGTCAGCATAGCTCTTATTCCCTGAGTGCACACGGCCCCGAACAGGGGCAGCAAGGCTGGTCATCCCCCGAGAGGCAGGACTTACAGCCAGTCGTAAAACGGGCTTCCCCTGCCCTACGCTTAAAGGGGATAAGAGAGAGGAGCTTCAAGCATTTGAGGTTAAACCGCAAAATATTGCCAGGTTAAGTGCAATGTCCTCAAAAATTAATTTTCTCTGCACGAAATGAAAACAGATTGCATCATGGCGTCATTCATCTCCCCCTTGCTTTATTCTGTCCACACTTCTCCCTGTTCCATGCGTTTTATGGCTTAGCTATAGCCATTTGGCTGCCGGCACACACTTGGAAGCCTGAAGCCGAGGGCTCCTTCCTCGCCGTTCTCCTTGAATGTGTGTCATTGCCCTGAACAGCGCTCCCAGTAGTGAGGGGACAGGGCATCCAGGGACAGGCGCAGGCCCAGGACTGGGGGGTCTCCCACTGCAAAGGTGGGCATGCTGGTTCAGCCCTCACTTTCATGCAGGTCTTGAAATTATGACAGAAGAACACACACCAATGTGTGTGTTGGCTTCTGAGCACGGTGGGCAGGAGGGGTCTGTGAGGGTGAAGAGGAAAATGAAAGCAGGCTCCAGTCAGGAGCCCCCGGAGCCTGTGAGCAGCCTTTCCCGGAAACAAGACACGATCGCATGGCGTTCTTTCAAGGGTTTGCATGCAGCAGGGAAGATGCCAGACCACGGGGTGCGTGGGGTGCTGACAGCCAGAGGGGGCCGGGGAGCCTCCTAGAGCAGCGCCAGTGGGAGAGTGGGCGGGGGGCCCTGGGCCAGGACAGGAGTGCCCTAGTGAGCCCAGCCCCCACCCATCCCAGGTCCCCGGGGCTGAGCCTCCAGTGCACGTGGCAGGTAAGACATGGGATGCCCCGTGAAAGCCAAATTTCAGATAAACAACAAATAATTTCTTAATATGAATGTGCTCTAAATATTGCATGGCACTTAATTCATGGTAAATCTGCGATTCAAACGTAACTGAGCGTCCAGTACTTTCACCTGTTAAGTCTGGGGACCCTCACCCGCAGGGATGGGGCGTCCCCTGTGTCCAGACGCGCAGGCAGGCGGAGGTGAGCCTGGGCCATGAGGAAAGGGGCTGTCTGCCTGCTCAGAAAGCCAGAGCTAGATTGGGTGGAAGGTGTCATGGTTACGATTCTGTTGGTCTGAAATGCCTGTTTTAAGATCTTGTCAAGTTTGGTTTAAATGTTTTTCACGTGGTCACCCTCTGATAAGCTTCATTTTGAAACTTTGAGAGCTGTTTTTGTGGAGCCTGGAGAATACGATGTGAGCAAAATAAAACAGGCCCGAGCGTCAGGGGCAGCGAGCTAAGGTTGGAACGGGGGAGCTGTGATGTGACCCCGTCCTCCACCAGCGAGGGCCGTGGCCAAGGGTGACCGCTGCCACGAAGGCCACGACGGCCTTTTCCCTCAGGTTTTGGTGTGTGTGTGTGCCTGTGTGCGCGTGTGAGCGTGTGTCTGTGTGTGTGTGAGTGCATGTGTGCGCGTGCATGTGTGTGTGCGCGCGTGTGTTTGAATAATCTTCACATCTCCATTCTCCCTGTCAAGTATCTGATGGGATCACTCGTGGGACCTTGAACTGCTAACTGGCTAAAGACGCCAAAGCCAGATTTTGACCCGAGAGGCACAGCGTGGACCGAGGGATTTTTTTGTCTCAATACCTGATAGAAACTGGGCTAAGTTGAACGATGGGTCAGAGTAACAGGTGAGGGTTCACAGAAGGCTATCCAGAGGTGCCGGGAGTTGGTGTTTCTTCAGCCTGACTTGAATCGTATACGGTCTTTGAAAAGCGGGGTCATATCTGTGAAATGCTGTCACGGGGAATCCATCGTTGGTGATCCGTCCCCAGGGACTCTGCCCCTTGCATCTGTCACCCGTTTCCCCCCTCAGTTTCCCATCTTAGCACACAATCTGATTTTTCTCGATGTCCCAATGAAAATCATTGCACAGTGCTGGAAAGCATGATGCTCTCAGGGGCTTTTAAATGTGGGGGTGATCTGACACCCGAGCACCCGGGTCTGGTCAGCTGTGCTGTGGAAGCACTTCATGCATTCCCTCCCGGGCTCACTGGGACCCACCAGTGCATCGGCTGTGGCCCCCCACCCCCAGCCTTCTCCACACCCGCCAACAGCCAGGAGATGGGGTCACCAAGAGGCTCAGGAGGCAGTGTGCCACATTGAGCAAGAGTGTGGACCGATGCCAGACTGGCCGGGGTCACACTGTGGGTCCCCACATGACGGCTTTGCCGTGGGGTGTGTCACTTAGCTTCTGTCAGCCCCGTTCCCTCGCCTGTCGAATGGGGCAGATGGTCATGCGTGCCTCCTGACACCGTGAGGATCCAGCGTGACAACAAATGTAACACATTTAGTGAAGCGCATGGTACATGCTGGGTGGTCGGTCCATCAAGGGCCACCATTAATATTGCTCCCAGAATTCTGCAGAGTCACATTAAGTGAGAATCTGGGCGTGGCCGTGTGAACCCAGTACCCACACTTCTGTGCACACTCACGACTGTCCTGCATGTTCTAGTGTTTGTGTGGAAGATGAATCCCACATAACAGGAGGAAGCACTGAACAACACTAGTAACTGCCGTTAATTCTGAGCGCTTACCGTGTGTCCAAATGTTTGATGAGGTAAGTCACTGTGAGGCAGGTGCTGTTTTTGACCCACTTCACGGATGGGCAAACCGAGGCTTGTAAAGTTCCAGAAACTCAGCAATTCCCACAGCCAGAGAGTGGGCGCGCTGGGACTCAGACGCGGGTCTTTGTCACGTCAGAGCTTGTGTGCTTAATCATCAAGGTACATCACCTAACTACCTTGTTCTGATCACTTTGCAGTCCAGCAGGGAAGCAACGTGATGTTTTTATAGCCATTTCTTAGAGAGTCAAACAGTTTTGGAAGAATTAACCGTAGGAAGGGGTTCATCTTTCTAGACCGGTTGTTGTCGCTGTACAGCTCCCAGCTGCAGGGGACATGCGGCAGGCGGAGGCCGCTCACTGCTGCCCCCCGGCACCCCGTCTCCCCATTACAGTGCAGAGCCTGGCTGGGGTTGTGTCTCCTCTCAGGCCAGGACGGACATCTCGAGGGTGACACGATGTGTCCAGACCCTCCGTCTCTGGGGCCGTGGCGCCTCCTGTCCTCAGTGGGCCGCGGGGTGTCTTCTGAGGTTAGGCCTCTCTGGCACCAGCGTCGGGTGGCGGCTGCCCCCCTCATGGGTCAGCAAGCCCAGAGTGGACGCCTCACTTTGTGAAGGAGTTCATACTTTGGAAGGAAAAGCTCTGTCACCTTCCCCAGAGGTCCAGGTTGTGTGTTCCGACGTCTGTGCACTTCTAAGAGCAGAGGCTCCTGGAGCCTGTGTTCCCTGCAGCTGAGTTGGGGGAGGGGATAAAGCGCCAGAAATCACCAAGTCTTGCATCAGATCGTTGCTCCATCCTTTAAAAATGGATGCGTGTGTATAAATACACCTGGAAGGGGCTCCACAGGCCCCTGTGTGCCAGCCTGGCTCACTGTGGGCCTCTGATTTTCATCCCCGCGCATTGTCCATTCTGCCTTCATCCCGAGGCATTCATCCCTGTCTGCTACACACACACACACACACATACACACAGAACCCCAAGACATTTTTAGAAAAACAAACCCCAGACCTTTAACAGTGAATGTGGGCATTTTCTTATTTACAAGTGCTAGGACTCAGTTGTCGGTGGTGTTTATTGAACACCTGCTATGCACAGAGCAGCACCAGATTAGGCGCTGGGGAACGACAAAGAAAGTACCAGAAGTAATTTGTTACTCCGAAGGGTTTATACTCTAATGGGAAGAACCAGACGACAAGTCCCGTTATCCAGAGTCCGGCATCATGACAGACAGCACCTGCATCGGCATGCAGCTGCCTTTACCAAGGGGTACGTAAGTGTTTATGCATTTGGGAGGGCTGGAAGGACAGTTCCCGTAGGTGATACCACAATTGTAAAATGAAAATTTCTACCCAGGGATTTGCAGGGTTTTTTTTCTTTCTCCCAGAGACCAAACAGAAACAAGTTTTCTGTCTCCACTTGAGCTTTGGGAGAAGAGGAGCCTGAGTATCTCACTCACATGGAGGGCTGTGCATTTTGAAGCTCTGTAGGGCTCATCAGCCTAGGCAATGTGTCTCAGTGTGTGTGAGGGTGCCAGCCCAGTGGTTTGAAGGGTAGGAACGTGAAAGGATGTCGAGGGGCATACAAATAAGTCAGTGAACCACCTGTGCAACAGTACTTACAGGGGAGACTGCATGCACCCTGGGGCTGTCTAGGAGGAGGTGCTAACTGCCCAGAATCCTCTAGGTACCATGTTTTGGGGCTATAAGGGATGCTGCATATAGTGACTGCAGAAAAGGCTCTTTCTCTACATGGGGAAAAACCATCCAAAAGCCTTAAGTATCCAGAATATTCTTCTGACATTCAGGTTTTTGAATGGCCTGGAAGTAGCTCAGGGTGGTGGGGATCTGCTGACAGGCATTCCTGGGAGCAGGTTAACAGCAGAGGTCACATGACTACATCTTTCAGGCAGGTAGCTAGCACTGGGAAGACAGATGGTTGAAGTTCAAACTTGGAACTTGGAATCTTGATTGTGACCCCGCCCCCCCGCCACATAAAGATTCTTTGGTTTGCCCACTGTTAAGTTAGAGGGCTAGATCCTTTAAGCAGAAGTCCTTCTTTCAGTAGATATCTATGGAAAAAGATGGAATCAAATCTGGAAAGGACCAAGTTTTGCTGTGTCATCCAGGGGACACCCCCACATCTCCTGGTCTACACACCAGCAAGGATTACGATTGTGGCCCCATAGGAATGTATATATTTGCAGACATTAAAAGCTGCTGCCTGAGGGTCTGGCTTCCAGTCAGCGTAAAGCAAGGTACTAAGTGAGATTTCTACTGACGGGTCTTGGCACACCTTCAACAGGGGGACATATCAAGAATAGATCAGGCAGTTTAAACAATCACAGAGGTTCGAGAGACAGCCAAGAGCTAGGGCAGGATGAATGAGAAGTTTCATCACCTCCAAACATCACTCCTTCAAGAGTGAGAGAGGTAGCTGTTCAGCCTAACACATAGAAACAAATACAGAGAGTGAAGCAAAATGAGGACACAGAGAAATGTGTTTCAGATGAAAAAGCAAGACAAGACCTCAGAAAAAGACCTTAGTGATACAGGGATAAGTAATTTGTCTGACAAAGAATTCAAAGTAATGGTCATAAGGATACTCACTGAACTCAGGAGAAGAGTGGATGAACACAGTGAGAACTTTAACAAAGACAAAGAAAATAAGAAAGTACCAAACAGAAGTCACAGAGCTCAAGAATACAAGAACTGAACTGAGAAATACACTAGAGGGGCTCAACAACTGGATGAAACAGAACAGATCAGTGGGCTGGAAGCAATGAAACTCACCCAGACAGCGCAGCAGAAAGAAAAAGGAGTTTTTACAAATGAAGATAACATACGGGAACTCTGGGACATCAGGTGGAATAACATTCACATTATAGGGGCCCCAGAAGGAGAAGGGGGGGCAGAAAAACTATTTGCAGAACTAATGGCCAAAAATTTCCTTAATCTGGGAAGGAAACAGACATCCACAGTCCAGGAAACCTAGGGAGTGCCAAATTAGATGAATCGAAAGAGATCCACACCAAGACACATTATAATTAAAATGTCAAAAGTTAGAGAATCTTAAAAGCAGCAAGAGAGAAACAGCAAGGTAAACCCATAAGGCTATCAGCAGATTTCTCAGCAGAAACTTTGCAAGGCAGAAGGGAGCAGCAGAACATATTCAAAGTGCTGAAGGGAGAAAACTTCCAACCAAGAATACTCTACCTTGTAAGGTTATCATTCAGAATCAAAGGAGAGATAAACAGTTTTCTAGACAACCAAAAGCTAAAGGAATTCATCATTACTAAATTGGCCTTTCAAGAAATGTAACAGGACACGGTTAAGCTGAAAAGAACTGGCACTAATTAATAACAAAAAAAATATGAAAGTAAAAATCTCACTCAAAAAGGGTAAATATAGAGTAAATGGGTAGTGGCTTAGTCACTTGTAAAGCTACTTTGAAAGTTAAAAGACAAAAGTAGCAAAATTAACTAACTATATTAATTAGTTAAGGAATGCATAAAATAAAAAGATGTAAAAGGTGACAAAGAACATGAAAAGGTAGTGTTCTGGAATGTGTTCAAATTTAAGTTGCTATGAACTTAAAATAGACTGTTATAAATACAGGACGATGTATGTGAACCTCATGGTAACCACAAAGCAAAAACGTATAGTAAATACACAAAAGAAAATGAGAATGGGATCTAAACATAACACTAGAGAAAGTTCTCAAACCACAAGGGAAGAGAGAAAGAGAAGAAAGGAACAGAGAGAAACTACAACAACAGCCAGAAAACAACAAAATGGCAGTAAGTACACACCTATTGGTAATTACTTTAAATGTAAATGGAATAAATTCTCCAACCAAAAGCCATGGCGTGGCTGAATGGATTAAAGAAGGAGACTCGTGTCTATGCTGCCCACAGAAGACTCACTTCAGAAGTCAGGACACAGACTGAGAAGGAAGGGGCAGAAGACATTCTGTGCACATGGAGGTGAGCAAGAAAGCTTCTTGACACTTCTGTCAGAGACTTTGAGACAAAGACTCTAACAAAGGACAGTGAAGGGTCCCTTATTCCCGTACTACACAGTGATAAAGGTGCCAGTCCAGTAAGAAGATACAACATTTATAAGTATATTTGTACCTAACACAGGAGCACCTAAATATGTAAAGCAAATATTAACAGACCCAAGGGGAGAAGTTGACTCGATGGATACAATAATAACAGGGGACTCTACCTACATCAGTGGGTAGATAATAAGTAAAGGACAGAAAGTCAATAAGGAAACATTGGCCTCAAACAACCCATTATACCAGATGGACTTCACAGCTATGTACAATATTCCGTCCAAAAGTAGCAGGATGCACATTCTTCTCAAGTACACATGGCGCACTGCCAGGGACAGATCACATGTTGGGCCACAGAGCCAGTCTCAGTGAACACAAGAAAACTGAAACCATATCAAGCATCTTTTCTGACCAGAATGGTAGGAGACTAGAAATCAATGACAAGAAGAAATCTGGAAAAAGTACAGATATGTGGAGTAAACAACATATTACTGAACAAACACTGGGCCACAGGAGAAATAAAAACATATGGAGAGACAAAAGAAAACAGAAATGAGCCACAGTGAAATCCACAGGATGGGGCAAGAGTGGTTCTAAGCGGGAAGTTCATGACAATACAGGCCTACCTAAAGAAGCAAGGGAAGTCTCAAACAGTTTAGCCTAACAGCATAAAGAACTAGAGAAAGAAGAATAAATGTCCAGTGTTAGTAGAAGGAAGGAAATAACAGAGATCAGAGAGGATGGGGTGCCTGGGTGGCTCAGTCGTTAAGTGTCTGCCTTCGGCTCAGGTCATGATCCTGGGGTCCTGGGATCCAGCCCCACATCGGGCTCCCTGCTCAGTGGGGAATCTGCTTCTCCCTCTGCCGCCCCCCCGCTTGTGCTCTCTCGTGCACTCACTCTCTCTCTCAAATAAATAAATCTTAAAAAAAAAATCAGAGGAAATAAATGATAGGCTAAAAGGACAACAGAAAGATCAATGAAACCAAGAGGGGGTTCTGTGATAAAATAAACAAAACTGACAAACATTTAGCTTGACTCCCCAAGAGGAAAAAGAGAAAGGGCTCAAATAAATAAAATCAGATATGAAAGAAAAGTTATAACTGATACTACAGAAATACAAAGGATCGTAAGAGACACTATGAACAATTAGACATAAGCAAATTAGACAACCTAGGAGAAATGAATAAATTCCTGGAAACTTAGAATCTTCCCAGACTGAATCATGAAGAAATAGAATATCTGAATAGGCTGATGACTAGGAAGGAGATTGAGTCAGAAATCAAAAACCTCTCAGCAAACCAAAGTCCAGGACAGGACAGCTTCCCAGGGGAATTCTACCAAACATTCAGTAAAACCTATTCTTCTCAGAGTCTTCCAAAAAATTGATAGAGGAGGAAATGCTTCCAAACTCATTTTGTGAGGCCAGCATTACCCTGATCCCAAAACCAGACGAGGATGCCACAAGAAGAGAAAGTTACAGGCCAGTATCCCTGATGAACATAGATGTAGATATCCTCAACAGAGTATCAGCAACAGATGGAGAACAGACACGTGAGAAGATGCTCAGCATCACTCACCATCAGGGAAATAAAACCAAAACCACAGTGAGATCCCACCTCACACCTGTCAGAATGGCTCAAATCAACAACACAAGAAAAACAGGTGTTGGCAAGGATGCAGAGAAAGGGGGACTGTTGGTGGGAATGCAAGCTGGTGCAGCCACTCTGGAAACTGTATGGAATCTCCTCAAGATGTTAAAAATAGAGCTTCCCTACAATCCAGCAATCGCACTGCTGGGTGTTTACCCAAAGCAAATGAAAACACTGATTTGAAGGGAAATAGGCACCCCATGTTTGTAGAGCCAAGATGCGGAAGCAGCCCAGGTGTCCATCGAGTGATGAATGGATGAAGAAGATGGGTGTGTACATACACAGTGTTGTATTACTGAGCCATCAAATTAGCAGTGAGGTCTTGCCACCTGCAATGACTTGGATGGACCAGAGGGTATGCTAAGTGAAATGTCAGCAAAGACAAATACCACATGATTTCACTTAAATGTGGAATCTAAGAAAACAAACACAGCCCATACTCCTAGTTCAGAGAGCATACTGGAGGTTGCAGGGCATGGGATGGGGACCTGGGGAGGGCATGAAGACACAGACTCCCAGCTGGAAAACCGATGCAGCAGGGGCATTTAGCCAGTGGTCCTGCATGAACTCTGGTGATAGGCTCACTGTGGCGGCTGTTTGGCGGTGTGTATAGACGTCCAATCCCTACGTTGCACAACTGATGTAACCTTGTGTGTCAAATAGACTCCAGGGAAGGAAGAAGGAGGCGGAAACACAGGTGCCTGGGAAGGTGGGAGGCCTGGGGGCTGTTGTGTTTGCTTCTCCCAAATACGGACGAAATCACCCCATTTACGTGACTTGGGCAAGAGCTCCCCCACCTTTTCCACAGGCTTTCTCCCAGGAACAAGCAAGCCTGACCTCGTTTGAAGCCAAACATCTGAATTTTTCAATCCGACCGGTCCCACAGCTGAGGATGCCCACGGTGGTTTCCCGCTTTAACCCGCCAGTTTCAGACCCCATTACAGGGAACGTGGCTTTCAATTTCCTGAGAACCTGCCAGTGCCCAGGGGTCCGCGCAGCTCCGCGGCCTTCTGAGAGAAAGCGAGAAAACAAGAAAGAACTTGAAAAACCCTGTTTGGTCAAATGTGAAATCCCTGGAAATGTTCCGATTTAGGATCGACACTGAAAGCCAGTGTGGACATGGATGGGTTGTCTGCACCTGTTGGGTCCCAGAGCACCCGGCGCCCTTTCCACGGCAGGAAGCACCTCGCAGTCACAGGGCGAACCCGTGAAGGAAGCAGGAGACCCGCAGCAGGAAGTTGGGGTCCTCACGTGTGACCTGCCCTGCTCAGGGCCGCCCAAGGGCCCCTCGTGGGTTTGGGATACACTCAGGCCGTTCCAGCCCCCCTGTGTCTGCGTCATTCCCATCTTACGTGAGGAAAACTCAGAGCACGTGAAGTAGTAGTCTGGGATGCGGTCACGTGTCGCCATGTCACCGCAAACCAGCCGGGAGCCTCTCCACGTGGGGCTGGTGCCCCTCCTGCCACCCCCACCAGACCAGCGAGCCCGGGAGCGTCGGCTCTCTCCCGCCCTCCTGCCTGAGGCCCCCAGAAAGTGCAGAATCGTAACGCTTCTTAACTGGAAACTCTCCTGCATTGGGTTTTAAGTAGCTCAACAGAAATGGCGGGATGGAGTCACCGCGGGATTGACTGGTGCTGAGTCTGGACCATCAGTCATGGAATTCAGAGCTTGGGAGGCCTTAGACATCACCGGTGTGCCGTTCTCCCCGACCCCACACGCCCCGGTGCCGCCTCTGTGGAAATGAAGGCAGGGACAGAGCCGAGTGGCTGTGTCCCAGGCCTGGCCGGGGTGCGCGAGTCCCCGTGCCACCCACACCCTGGCTTGGGCGCCACCCCTCGCGTGGGGCCCCCGTGGCTGTGTCCTGTCCTTCCTCCCCTGCACCAGGAGGACAGCCTCCAGAACTCAGCTTCCTGCGAGCAGCGTGGGGCCGGGGGCACCTGCGTTCCTCGCCCCGGAACCAGCGGGAGCTCATGCAGCCAAAGGTCCTTTGATTGGCTCCGCCGGCAGCCCAGGAGGCCTGTGCGGTGCCACGCGCCACGGGGTGCCGTTAATACTCGATCACTCATCCTGAGGAGCCTCCCGAGAAGCGTGGAGCCGCTGACGGAGCGGAAACAGGCTCCGCCGGCGTCCGCCCTTTCCCAAGGTCGCCCGCTCACAGGTGGGCCTGCCTACGCACCCCCTGAGCCCTCGGCTCCTCCAGGCACTTCTAGGACCAGCGTACCTGCTGGAAGTCAGGCTCTGGGTTCTAATCCTTGCTCCGCGAGCCCCTTTCCTCAGATGCAAAGGGAAGGGGCTGGGGAGGTGGGTCCCCAGGCTCCTTCCTGGCGCCACATTGTGGGACTCTGCTCCTACCTAGAACGCACTGCTCCAGGGAGGCTGCAAAGGGACGGGGCATGAGGAGCGTACCCCCGGTGGCCGCTCCAGAGTTCCCCTGGGCCTGCCTCACCAGAAGGGAGCCGTGTCTGCTGCAGGCCATCTTGGCCCCAGGCACCTCACTCCGCGTCTTTATTCCGCCTCGCAACGGCTCCGGGGTTATTACTGGCTCTTGGCTGAGAGGAACAGGCCTGGGAGCCCGCTGCAGGGGGCCCGGACTCACTCCCCAGCGGCTCTGTGCCGGCTTCCCTGTTCCGCTGCTCTTCCCCGCACCCTGGATCTCCATCACGAGGGTGTTTGGGATGAGGGATGGTACACACTGTGATTTGGCCCAGGCTGCTCGGCAGGTGATGGTGCTGGAGCGTTCTTCCTCCTTTCCTCCCTCCTTCCCGGGAGGGCTGTGGCGCCGGCCTGGACGCACTGAAGCTCCCCTCAGCTGGGGTACCAGCAGCGAGCTGCCCGGGCCTCCCACCGCTCAGAACGCACCAGCTGGCTAGCTGCTGCCCTGTGAGCCTCCCCTGGGCTCTCCAGCTCCCTGCAGACTCACCCCTGATGCTGCCACCCCTGCATTCGGTGTGAAATGAAAAAGAAAAGAGCGATGAGTCCCTTTTCTCCTCTTCTCTCCCCAGCGTAGCAATGGGGCTTCTGCTCAAGGGAAGACGGAAGGAGGGTGTCTGCTCTGTCCGCTCTCCGGCCTGCACCCTTCTCTCGGCTTCCCTCCTGCGTGTAAAAGGTTTCCGCGGGGCCAGGTAACGCAGGCTCGGGCTGCGACCTCCCTCCCCGAGGCCCGGGAGCTCCTCAGGAAGCAGCGGCCGGAGCGGGCTGTGTTCCGCGCCCCCACCCCAATGCTCTGTGCTCCTCGTCCGCACACTGCATTTCCACTTGAGATGTATTTGAAGGAAGAGCTTGCGGCCGTAAAGCGTGCACGTCGTTCCTCTCATTCTGCCTCCTGAGGACCTTGAGACCAGAGTGAAATCACCTGCCGTCATGGTCCCCGTCTCCTCGGCCGCCAGCCTGCCAGAGTGGGAGCAGATGGGTAATTTAGAGCCCCAGGAGGAGCCCAGCCTAGATCAAAGTCTTATAGCATTGTTAGGTCTCAAACACGAGAGACTCGTCGGCGCTCTGTGAAGACCTGCGTGCGCCCTGGCCTGGGAAGAGGCAGCTGACGTTGGCTCGCGGAGCCCATCGGAAGCGGCGTGGGGACTGAGGATGTGCGCTGCCCCCGTGGCGCTTACCTCAGCGCCTCGCTCTGTCCTCCGTCTGCTGGCATCGGAAACTCCAGTGCCGGCTGTGGTGCGAGCCCGGCACGGCCTTTTTATTAGGAGGAAATGCAGAACTCAAGCTGTCTCGCTAACTCACTGTTCGCAAGCAGCGGTCGGCCACCGTCATCTGTGTCCACGTTCGACTCCTGCATCACCGCCGAGCGACTGCAGGAGCCTAGCGGCTCGTGTGGGGTGCCCGTTCCCCGGGGTCAGTGTGCTTCCGTTCCCCTTCTTCTTACAGGAAGTACTTTGACCGCCACAGCCCCTTCTCTTCCCGGCCGCGCGTGTCTCGCGGCTCAAGAGCCGACTGTGCTGTGGCATCAAGAAAGCTCATCATCGGTTTCCCCTTCGACCTCGAATCCAGAAACACCGATCCTTCTGTGCTCAGGAACCAGACGGCCTCGTCCCGATTCCTCCAGGATGACCGGGTCCCCGGGCTGCCCTGCGGCTCCTTCACAGGCTCCTTTCCCTGGAGCCGCGTGGCCCCTGGCCTGGCCACCCCGAGCTCCCGCACACCTCACAGCCTGAGCGGCTAGTGGCCCCCTCGCGGCACCTTGCCTGCCTTCCGGCCTCGGTGGAAACACGGCCATCGGCCCCGCAGCCTTCCTGGACTCAGAACCAGTTTCCTGCCTCGTTCGAGGGAAGAGATTTACATGAAGTCAGAGGCACCAGCAAAGGCCAGCAAAGCCGGCCGAATCCTGGAGTGGCGTCTCCCACCTGGTCATGGAGCGAGGGGACACCAAGGAGGACTCGAACAACCCCAGAGGTGGGGTCCCACCTGGCCGCAGCTCTCCCTCCCTCGGCTCCCACCCGCAGGCAGCCCAGCCCGGGGGGTCTGAAGCCAGGCGCCTCACTCATGTCTTCATGGGGAAGGTCTTGCATGCAGGGCTCGGGGCTGAGGGTGAATCCCTGGTCAGTGAGTAAATCAGATTTTGGAAACCCTCCTTGCTGGCGCTGTGGGTCTGATGAGGCCCCGTGCCCGGTGGGTCTGACGAGGCCCCGTGCCTGGTGGGTCTGACGAGGCCCCGTGCCCGGTGGGTCTCACGAGGCCCCGTGCCCGGTGGGTCTCACAAGGCCCCGTGCCGGTGGTGCCAGGAGGGACCAGCTGCCAGCCTTCTGCAGTGAGGCCCCGAGTCCACAGCAGGAGTCCTACACGCAGGCGTCTCCTGGGGCTCACGCTTCTGAATGGGTCTGGATCCCACACCTTCCAGGGGACTTGGGCCAGGGTGGGCTCATGGCTGTCACCAAGACAATTCTTGCTCTGTCTTGCAGCTGCCTCTTATTTTGGAAAAGCTCCCAGACGTGGGAGCCGAGGTTTTCCTGGTGCGTTCTTGGGATGTCCAGTCACTGAAAGGAGTGTAGGGCTCACGACCGCAAAGCTGCACCCAGGGTTTGAGCCACCAGCTCATGCCGGGGGAGCGACCGCGTCGTGCTCGGAAATTAGGTCCTGGGACAAATGGGAAAATCTCACTGTTTGTCCCTAAACTCCAGAATACCCCCCCGTTCCCTGCTCCAGGCAGAATTTCTTTCTTTCCTGTCTGTGAAGTTTGGTGACTTTATTTCATGGTAGTAAAACTTCTTGTCGTCGGGTGCAGCACAGAAGGCGACAAATCTCTCCAAGCAGGCGGCAGCGGCACTGGGAGCATCCGGGTATTGGGGGGGGGTTGGGGGCCACTCCCCACCCCCCGCTCTTCTTCACAGATGGTTGCCAGAAGGCCCTGTCTGTCCCCATTTGGGGCACAGGCCATCAACCCGTCCCACCGTTCCACGTGTATCTCGGGGTCTCGAATCATTCATCGTTTCTGTAGAGCTTGTCACCGTAAAGCCTGTGTTCATAGTCATTTCCTCTTTGTGTGCAGGAAGAGGAATTTTTCTTGTTGCTGGTTTTGTTCTTGCAAAAAGATGGTGCCTGACTCTAAATTGCGCCTGGACTTCTGTGGAAGTGACAGCTCATCCTTCTCCCGGGAGCCGTGGCTCACATCCTGGCCAGTGCGTCCTGATGGATGAGATCCTAATGCGGTTTCCGGCGCTTGGCTTCCTCACACGGGAAGAGGTGTGGAGAAGGGGGCAGAGCTGGACTTTGAACAAAGGCAGTTATATTGGAATCCGGGTTTTAAACCAGTCCCCAGCACAGGCGATCACAAGTGAACACCCATCTGTGTTTTCACACCACAAATACCTTATCCCGAAGGAAACTGTTTTGACTCGGGAAGAAAAGTAAATTTCTGGGAAGCACGATGGCCCCGAATTCTGTAGCCTGCCACGGCTGAGGAGTGCGAGGAGACCTCACTCCACTCTGCCTGACATTTTCA
Organism: Halichoerus grypus; assembly: GCF_964656455.1. Taxonomy (NCBI): domain Eukaryota; kingdom Metazoa; phylum Chordata; class Mammalia; order Carnivora; family Phocidae; genus Halichoerus; species Halichoerus grypus. Next base: position 85,505,736 of record NC_135718.1, on the reverse strand, counting down.
GGACACGGGCCCTTTGTGTTGACTCTGGGTGACTCTGTCCTGTCCGCAGAGCGCGGTGCTCCCCAGCCTGGTTTCTGCGGGTGTGGCCCAGGGAGGGCTGGAGGCCTGGGACTTGGTCTCCCTGGTCGCCCTGCTCCCACCCACTGCGGCCTGTCTCAGTGGCCGCTGCAGGGCACATAGCTGGTTTACTTCCCTTTGAGGAAATCTCGGTGTCCTGCTGTTTTTGGAAAGACACTGATGTGAGCCAGGAAACCCTCCTGGTCCGGTGGGCTGCTTCCCCAGGGCCCCAGGGGCTCAGCCTCGGCTGAACGGCTTGTGTTCCTCACGGGGGGCTCACACAGCGGATCGTATGTCCTCGTCCTTCTGGGGACTGGAAATCTGAGAAGAGTCCACAGGGCTGTGTTCCCTCGGAGACCCGGGGTGAGACCCCTCCTGCCTCGTCTGGCTCCCAACATGGCCTCCCAGGCCTGCAGTCCCTGCCTTAGTGGCTGGGTGGCCGCCTCCTCTCCGTGCATCTTCCCCGCGGCAGGGACACCGGTCACGCTGGAATGAGAGCTGCCCCTCCTGCAGGAGGACCTCCCCATAACCTGATTTCATCCAAGGCATACCCAGTTTCCAAATGAGGTCACGCTCACAGGTGCCTGAACTTAGGACTTCAGCGTGTCTTTTTTAGGGACACAATTCAACCCGCAGCTCATGCTTCCCTTTGGCTTAGGGGGAAACAGACACCCTCTGCCTCCGCTCTACCTGCTTCCAGTTTGGAAAGATTCTCTTCAAGGCAGCCCCAGCCCGTTGGCCAACCTCCTCTGGACCCTGTCCACAGCCCTGTCCCAGGCTAGCGTCCCCTTGGGCCCAGCGCATGGCCCCTAGAGCCAAGGGGGCTCCCCCACCTCCTCTCCCTCTTTTTGACCTCTGACCAGCCCGCACACAGCCCACAGCCCAACAGATGAAGAAATCGCTGCTGGGACATCTGCCCTTGGGTGGCCTGCATGCCCTTCCCTAGGGCACATGCGAGACCCCATGCGAGACTCGGCAGAGAGCGAGGCTCCGGAGTAACCGCACTTACAGTCAGATCCCAGCTCAGCTGTTTATTTGCTGAGTGGCCTTGGGCAAGTGACCTCACCCTGCTGAGTCTCGATTCCCTTATCTGTGCAAGTGAGGCCATGAGGAACCCGCCCTGCACAGTGGTTGGACGGTGTGCATGCAGCCCTCAGGGTCCGTGAGGTCGGCGTACCCCAGAGGGGTGTCTGCGGAGTTGTGGTTGCAAATCCTGCTTGCATTTCATCTCGCTGCCCATCACATGGCCGTCCAAGGCTCAGGGGTCCTTCCTCATCTGACCGGGCTGCCGGCCGCTCTCTCCTGGCCGCTTGCTGATGGCCAGCCCCCATCTCCTCTCACACCCACAGCGCCTCAGCCAGCGCTTCCCAGATCAATTCTGATGTCAGGAGCGCTCAGTACTTTTCACAGAACGGCACAGTTTGTTTTCGGAACACTGGGACATACTGTGGAAACCTTAGAAGCGTCTTTGCTGGCGGACAACGTGGCTGTTTATTTTCCACGTGTAACGTGGAGCCATGCCCAGGGTGCGTGAGCACACAGCTTGGCGCAAAGCGTGCCTGTCGCTTCCCACGCTCGCAAACTCACCGTCCAAGCACCTATTTCTCATCTGCGAGGATTTCCGAGGAGCAGGAATGAGAAGTTTCAAGTTCAGAAAATTCAGTACGTTAATTTGGTGGTGGAAGAGCTTGAACAGGGCCACGACACCCTGGCCCACTGACCCGGGCGGGGTCGACAGTGGGAGGGTTTGCCGGCCGGCTCCGCATGCTCTGCGCCTGGGGGACACGCTCCTTTTCATCCTGCTCTTCTGCTTGCTTCCCCTTTCAGAAAAGTAAGATGCCCCAATTCCAGCAGGAACCCTTTTGGAAAAGGTTCGCAGGCGTGAGGAGGCTGACACACGGTGGCTCGTGCTTTGCTTACCCTGCGGTGGCTGAGGCTGCGCCCACTTGGCCGTCAGCGCTCAGTCGCTGCCAAGAGAGAAGAGCAGCCTCATCAGAACCCAAAGCTGCCGCCAGCGTTCCCCGCAGACAAGGCCGAGCAGCCGCATGCACCTGGTGTCCTTACCTCTCCCAGGTGCTGTGTTGTTCGGGGACCCCGACGTGGCGGCTTCACAGTGCGGAACAGACGGGAGCCCCCCTCAGGGCTGCTGTGCGGTATTGATCTTAGCCGATCTGTCAGCATGGCTCTGAGCAGGCAAACGCCAGGCTCCCTGCAGCCCAGAGAAAAGCAGAACCCCAGCCTCGTCACCATTTCCTTCCTTGGGTGGACACGTGTACTGGCTTTCCGTGTAGTTACAGCAGAACCAGAGTGGAGACTATAATGTGCTGCGTGATGTTTACTGACTTTCCCTGAGCGAAAAGCAAAGTTCCAGGCGTCACCCTGGAAACACCTGGGACTTGGGCCTGGAGGGGCTCCGTCCAGCTTCCTGGCATCATTACCCAAATGCAGAGTGGTGGGGGCAGCCGGTGCCATGGCAGTTTTCATTACTGGAAGCCCGCCGGCCCGTTGACTGCAGGGGTGTGGTGATGCTGTGTGTGTCGCGAGCAGGGCTGCGCCCCCGGCTCGTGGGGACCGCTCAGACAATATGCTCAGTGCCTCGGGATGATTGGCACTGGTCCCTCAGAGCTGCCGGCTTCCTGCCGCGTCCCCATGCTCCCCAGCCCGGCACAGAGAGAGCGAGCTCGCCGCAGGGCTTTCCCCCAGGAAAAGACTGTCTGACTCGCCTGGGACTCCTGCCGGATGGCGCTGACCTGCGGCATTTCTGCAGGCTCCCGGCTGAGCCACAAGCTGCCGGTCAGGTCCATGGACTGCAGTTGGAAAGCATGGGTCTGGGGGAAGCTGCAGACCCACCGTGGACACCACGGCCACCTCGTTCTCACACTGCCGTGAGCCAGCCGTGGGGTGGGGGGGGTGTCTTAGTGTCTGATGCAGCCGCGGAGCCTGTGCCCTCAAATCGGGCCACCTGTTAGACCCACCTGGGGCCCTGAGGACCTGGCCCAGCCCAGGACCCGGCCTGGACCCGCCAGACCGCACTCCCCAGTGACACCACGTGCAACCAGGTTGAGGACCCGCTGACGTGCGTCACTGAGACACAGTTCAGATGCAGCGTGGATGGATGGGGGGCGACAGGAGCAGCTGGGCGGGCGCACGGCACTGTTCTGCCCCGGGGAGAACGTGGTAGGCCACGGATGTGAGCACGTCCCCAGAGACGTTCCGTGGCTCCACCGGAATAGAAGTGGATCTTCACGCGCTGGTGTTCGTGCACGTGGGCCGGCCAGTCACTTGGGCTCAGCTGTCTTCAGGGTGTGGCTCCCGGGATCCCCAGGGTCGTCTCTGCTGTGGTCAGCCTGAGGCTCGGCGTGTTTTGTGGCTCAGCCTGGATGTAGCATTTGTCATGTCAGCTGGCACGACTGTGGGGTGGCTCTGAGCCCCGTGGGGTGGCGAGCAGCCCCCCAGCACCAGCACCACAGGCAGGCGGTCCGGGCGCGCAGACTGAGGGACGGCCCTTCCCTCCCACAGGACGAGCCCTGAAGCACTGGTCAGCACACCTGGGCTCGCGGCTCAGGGGGTTCCCGAAACAGCGGCTACCGAGGGTGGTGCCCCACGCGCTTCTGCCCCCACGGTACGTTCTGTGTTCGCGAGGCACAGACTCTAAGAACTCGTTCTCCTGTCGGCTGGAGAGAGGTCAGCGGCTGAGGCCTGAGGCGAGTGACCAGATGGTCAGGCCAGGTCTCCCCCACAGGTGGCCTCCCTCAGTCCTCCGTAGGGCCTGTGGCCACCAGCCTACCCATAGCTCTGTTGCATCCCCACCCCGTGTCCCCCCATGAGAGCCAGTCTGCCCCCTCGGGGGCTTTCTTCCACCTGCTCTGCCCCCGTCTAGTCCTTGTGCTCAGAGCCCCGGTGTCAGGGGCGTCTCTGTGGGCTCAGCAGACCTCTGACCACCGTCCGCACCCACCCGTCTCCTCCTCAGCTCATTCCTAAATGGCATCCCTCTGCTGAGGTCCCAGGGACTCCGTGTGGCCAAGTCAGGTGTTACTCTTCTCCCAGCTTTCTCGCTTGCTAGGAGCCACCCTGCTCCCCAAACACTCTCCACCCTTGGCCCCGGTGACACGGCCCTCGGCCACTCTTGTGCCCCCGGCCGATTCCAGCGTTTCGACTGGGACCCCCCACCAGGGGAGTTTGCCCACCCTGGGGTTTGATCTCTGTGCTCCTGAGCCCTGAGTTTCAGGCGAGCTGCAGACGCTCTCCACGGCTGCCCCATCCCGGGTGGAGAGCTCCCTTAGCTCAGACGGGCCCATGCAAAGCCAGACCTTGGTGCCATACTTCCTACCAATGAGCAAACCCAGCAGGACAACCCGTCCTGGCGAGGAGCTCCACTATCTGTCAGGCGCCAATGTCAGAAATCTGGGAGACACCCTCGACCCCAGACTCCAACCCTCACCAGTCCTGTTTTGGGAACAGACTGAAGTCTGTCCCATCCTGTGCTCCTCACGGTCACTGCCTCTGTCCTGGGCCAGGCCACCTCCTTCCTCTCCTGGCTGTGGCCTGAACCACACGACGGCTTCACCGTTGCTGTCCCTGCTCCCGGCGGACTGTCTCATGTTAGCGCTGGCCGTCCCTGAGCGGTGTCTGTCCCTGCTCCCCCAGCGTCCAGCACACACAGGCTAGACCCTGGGCTTCCTCCCCGGCAGCCCCTCCACCCCCTCTCTGGACCCGGGGCCCGTCCCTGCCACTCTCCCTGCCTCCCACTGGCCCTCCTGTGTGCCTGGCCCTGTGCACAGCCCATGACCAGCTCCTTGCTGCTCCATGGGCATCGTGTGTTCCTTGTGCCCAAGCCTCTCATCTGCCAGCACCGAGAGAACCAGCGGTTTGGTTTCTGTTTTCTAACATGTTATAGACCGATAACCGTAAAACATTGGATAGAAGTGGATTATAGAAAAAATAAAGTCAAAGACCTAATACGAGTCCCACTTTAGACGATTACATACAACAGTATTAAGATTGTATTTCAATAGGTAGAAATGGAAAACAGTCTTGGATGTTGCACCAAGGTCACCTTGGAAGTCAGATTGCTACATCTGGTCCCTCACGTAGTGGACTAGAAGCACACGGTCGGAGTGCCGGCGTTGGCCTGTGGGCCGGTGGGACGTGATGGCGGCGAGCCGCCTGCAGACGAACCGTCCCTGAACTGCTCTCGCCCAGGCACCCCGCGCCGTCCGCGCCTCCCCCCTGCGCTCTGCCATGGCGGCGTGAAACCATCTAGGGCCTTGCTGATGGGCGGGCGGCGTCTCCAGCTCTCCGACTGCCCTGGGGCAGGGGCTTCGGGGCCTGGGGATCTGGGGGTAACGGGGGAGACAAGAGCTGAGTCTCCAGTGAGGCCCGGGCGGTTTCCGACCTCCGTTTGCAGGACTCTGACCTGTGGAGTCAGGGTGGGGTTGGAGCTCGGGTGGGGGAGCTGTGGCGTCGGTTCCAGAGAGAAGCAGAGGCAGCGGTGTGCGTGCGTGCGCTCCTGCATGTGTACCTGTGATCGTGTTCACACACGTGATATGTGGGTTCACGGTGTATGTGCGTACTGTACGTACACAGCACTCTGCACGTATGCACGGTGTATACGGATACCGTCGGTGCGTATATGCCTCCCGTGTACGCGTATTCGGTCCCAGCGTGTGTGTGTATCCTGTGTGTACATGACTCCAGTGTGTATGTTCGTACCGTATATGTAACCGCAGTACAGATGTACGTAATGTACACGCACATATATGCACATGCACATACCGTGTATACGTCCGTGATCACAGTGCATATACACCTACTGCGTGCATGTGTGAGATCGAGGAGGCTGGGACTCCCCAGGACCCGCCGATGTGCCGTCTGCGAGCCACCGGTGTGATTCCGCCCGAGTCTGGAGGCCTGAGCACCAGCGGCACCAGCATCCGAGGACGCGGTTGTGCAGAGCAAGTTCACCCCCTTTGCCCTTCTGCTCTGTTGGGTCCTCACACGATGATGATGCCCTCACACTGGGAAGGGCCATCTCCTCAGTCTGTGATTCAGATGCGAATCTCTCCCAGAGATGCCCTCAGACACAGCAGAAGTGATGCTTTACTTGCTGTCTGGGTGCCCTCAGCTCGAGCAGGGCGACCCGCAAATGTGAGCACTGCAGGGTTTTTGCAGCATCCACACGAGGGCCTGGGACCACGTGGACCTGCCCCCCTGGTGGCTCGGTCCACCCACAGCCTCTCTTTCCTGTTCCTCCTTCTCATCCCCGGCCCCATTCACCCCCTGGCGCGTGTCCCTCGGGGCTGCCTCCTCACGGGGCCCGAGCACTGTGGATTCTCTGTTTCTCTGCGTGCATGGCCGCGGCTCCCTGGCCCGCCCCTCAGGGAAGGAAGCTGGCCCAGGCTGCATGTCGGAGTCTTCCCACCCTGGTTACTGAACCCCCGCAGGTGAGTGTGTGAGGCTGGAACGTTTTGTTCAGTGGATGGAGAGCCTCGCCCGGCCACAGAAATAGTTCCTTGGTTACTTACTCTGTCTTCGGTAAGCCCCAGGAGGGTAGGGACCAACGTAGGGTCTAGTTTCAGTGGTTATCCAAAAATGTTGTGTTAAACAAATGAATTAAGAAACGAGTGAGGGCGCCTGGGCGGCTCAGTTGGTTGGGTGACTGCCTTCAGCTCAGGTCATGGTCCTGGAGTCCCGGGATCGAGTCCTGCATTGGGCTCCCTGCTCAGCGGGGAGTCTGCTTCTCCCTCTGACCCTCCCCCCTCTCATATGCTCTCTCTCTTTCTCTCATTCTCTCTCTCAAATAAAATCTTTAAAAAAAAAATGAGTGAAAGACTACAGTCAAGACAAAAGTGTGAAAAGGCCCTTCGTTCAGAAGGTCTGGCGTGTGGGCTGTGTGGTGTGATCGGTCCCGTCTCTGGGCCGGAGCGGACACCACGTGCCGACAATGCAAACCAGGACGAGAGGTGAGAAATCACGGTTTCCACCTAGAGATGCATCTGCCTTTCGGGGGAGGACAGAGAGGAGGGGCCTGTAGCTCGCTAGGTTATTATTAATGCTTCCGTCGTCCGTCCTGGCTTCTGACAGGACACAGGGTGGGGGGTTCCCTTGCCACAAAGCTGATGGTCGTTCAGGCACGGTCATCAGACACTGCAAGGTGTGAAGGTAGGTGTTTCCTCTCGGCGGCGCGTGCATCTGCACCAGCTGGCGGCTGCCAGCCTCGGGACTGAAGCCTCTGCAGGGAGGGGTGTTCACGTGGCCTCGGGGCAGACGTGGCCGTGACACGTATCAGACTGCATGTGTGGGGTGGGGGGTCCTGGCTGCATCAGGGCCTGGAGGTGCCCAGCTGGGCTGCTCCCAATCCTCACAGGCACCCGAGGAGTTAGGAATCGTTCCCTCATTACACGGATGGCGAAGCTAAAACCCCAAGAACTCAAACGCGCCGCCCAGCATGCTAGAGCTCATCAGCTCAGAGCTGCGATTTACACGTAAATCTGGGGACGTCTGCAGCCCGTGCCCCTTTGTGCCCCACTGCCTCGGTTTCCCTGCTGGATGGCTCATCAGTCCAGCCCCGTCGTTCTGTAGCACGTCGTGGGACCCTTTGCCTCGGAGTTAATGCAGTGATGTGGATGGTCCTTTGTCCTTGAGGCCAAGGCCAGGGAGTGCTGCCGGGACCATGGCTCCCTGCGCCTTGGAAACATTCTGGTAGTTTTGGATCCGAGTGGCTCCAGGACTTGCTCAGAGTGCCTGCTGGGAGAGAGTCCCACGGCCCCATGTGCCCCTGACCACAGAAAGGGCCTCCCCCGGGTGCAGCGTTGTGGGGGCTCTGGGCTGTGGAGGGGCTACCTGGGCAGAGGTCACGGCCAGGCTGGCCTCACCGCAGATGTGGACGCTCCCCACCGGGCCTATCCCTCTGGGGCGCAGGGCATCGTGCAGCCGGGAAGGCGCTTCCCAGAGCCCCACCAGCTCCTTACCTGCCACACCTCTGCCGGCATCCCCAGACTGGCTGGTGCCTCACCCTCTCCCTCCTGCTCGCCGGCCACCTCGCTCGCCCACCAGGGACGCTTCAGGGCATCCTGGAGGTGGTGTGTCTAACCAGAGCCCCAGTGTGTGGAACCGGCCATGCACTGGGGATGGGACCCCTTGGGCGGCTCTGGGAAGGCGGCGGCCACCCCTCAGCCTCGAAGTCGGGGCTCTGTTCCTGACCCTGCCTGCTTGCACCTGACGCCGCACTCATGGGGCACGCCGGGCCTGCGACCTCAGGCCCCAGCTGCGACCGGCACTGCCCGGCAGGCCGCCTCTCCCAGGCCCCTGATCAGCTGGCTCCCCACCTCCCCCAGTCTAGATGGAGCCTGCAGGCTGGGCAGGCAGGGAGGTCGGGCCCTGGGGCATCCCAGGTGGTATCGGAGTCTCCCCGGGCTCCGGCCCCTGCAGGACACACCTGCCCGGTCCCAGCTTAGCAGCAGGGCTGCTGCGTGCTGCCGCCGCTCTCCACCAGCACATAAGCAGTCCCTGTGCAGGCATCCCTCTGGCTCCTGGGGCCTGGCTGTCCCTGGCTGCCCACTTCCATGACGTCAGAACAGCCCCTAGACTCTCCTGTTTCATAGGCGAGGGCACTGAGGTTCACCGGTGAGAAGCAGCTTGTTGGGGGTCGCTCGGCTGGCCCGGCGTTGGGCCAGAGCTCAGACCGGGGACGTGAGCTTCTGCTTCCCCATCTCTGCAAAGAGCCCACAAGATCTCACTGCCTGTTCTCTGCGGGGTTGGAAGAGGGTCTGTAGGGGCCTCTCACCCCCACACCTCCAGACGGCTCTGTGCGCGGGGGTCCAACTGCTAGCGGGCCCCAGGGCCTCCCTGCACACGCGGCCTGCATGTGGGGGCTCCCACTGGCCGGGCAGCGGGCTTCCGCAGGTGTGGACGTGAAGCAGGCCGTGGTAGTCTGTGCTTTGTCTCCTGGGGACGTTTAAGCAGATTGGCCGTTCTGAGTCCTGAGGGGAAACTGAAAACGTTTTTCTTCCCCTAAAATCGAAGAATAGAAGAGTCAGAAAAACCATAAATCGTGGAGGGTAGAATAGGCTTCCATTGTACGGGGAAGAACATCAAGGCCGGGAGAGGCTACATGACCCGCGGGAGGTCACACACGCGTGGGGGCCGAACCGAGCCCCGATCCAGGCTCCTCCCGCGCGATGCCTGCTCCCCCATCAGCAGCCTGCCTGGGGATTGGGTCGAGCCCCCGCAGGGCACATGGGGATTGAGATGAGGACACCCAGGGTGCAGACAGCCCCAGATGGCTGCCATAGCGCACAAACAGGCGTGGGCCGGCAGGCCCCGTAGTAAGGGCTTCATCCACGAATAGCCTAATGGTACCGACCTGGTGGTCGGGCAGAGAACGGTGCGTGCCATTAACACAGTCGCTTAACACTCTTCGTGAAACGGGCGCACTCCCTACCGCGTGAGACCAACCTCTGCTTTACCAGGTGGTCGACAGTGCTGGACGGCGGCCGCGGGGGCTCGGCATGTTCAGTGGGCTCCCGGGTGACCCCGCGGGGACAGGTCGCGGGTCTGGTGGTGCACGTGCAGACACCCCTTCCTGCCGGACCTGTGTCCTGATGGCCCGACGGCGGGCACGTGGTGCTGACGCAGCTCTCCCCGCCGCCTCAGTGTGTCCGCTGCCTCCGACCGTGAGTCACGGTGACTTCGTGTGCCACCCGCGGCCTTGTGAGCGCTACAACCACGGGACTGTGGTGGAGTTTTACTGCGACCCCGGCTACAGCCTCACCAGTGATTACAAGTACATCACGTGCCAGTACGGGGAGTGGTTTCCCTCCTACCAAGTCTACTGCATCCAGTCAGGTGAGCGCGCACGGCCCGGGCCACGCCGCACACGGTGGCCGCCGGCAGTGTCCCCCCCCCCCCCCACGCAAGGGTAGGGACGCGGCACAGAGACTCATCTTTGTGAGTTCCCGTCCCTGGGGCAGGAGGGTCCGCTCTGTCTGCCCCCAGCCTGTCCCTCCCACAGACAGGGACCTCAGCCCACGCGTGTGGCCCAAACCCAGCCGTTCTCTTGTGTGTGAGGACACGTGTCAGAACCCAGAGGGTGTCATCACACAGAACACCTGTTCTCACGTAGGAAGGCCCAGGCCACTTGCAAACGTCAGTCCCTCTCGGTTCATAACAAGTGACTAGCAGACCAGCCTTACCGCTGACCTAAGGAGCCCGGGTGGTGAGCACGGGGCGCAGACCAGGGCACCAGCACCCAGCCACCCTCTGTCTCCCGCACGCCCAGCCCTGCCCGCTCGCCCCGGCCTTTCCTGCCAGAGTACTGACAATCACTAAATACGTAGTCCCCGGCCCCCGTATGTGGGGGCAGCACCTGGTGACCCGGGGGCAGCTCCTGGTGACCCGGGGCCTCTGGAGGCCGACGAATGGCAACGGGAGCCAGAACAGGATGCCTGTGGAGGTGGCAGCAGCAAGGGAGGACGGCGGGGGGCAGACAGGGCGGCCTGGGCCCCAGGGGTGGGAGCTGTTCTGGAATGCTCACTGTCGGCTGCCCCTCCTGCAGGTGTGCTGACGGCTAGAGGCGGTGGGGAGGCTCGCCCCTCTACTCCTCTGTCCCTCTCTTCTACTCAGCCCACAAGCCCAGGACCCCCTCCCCCCTGGCCTGCCGCCCCCCGGCCCAGGTGTGCTGCGAACACAGCTTCCCCGGGGCGACGGACCCCCATTCGGACCCCCATTCCCCCTGCCAGAGAAGCAGGAGTGCTCCCAGCTGGGCACCGGGCTCTCAGCCCCGTGGGGAGCGTGTTCCTGTGGGTGGCTTGCAGAGGCCATGCTGCGGGCAGAGCGCAGGGGGTGGGGTCCGGATGCGGGGAGCCCCCAGACGCACATGATAAGCATGCTGTTTCCCAGATCCCCCACACACGGACACGGGGCCATCCCAGTCCGGAAGCCTCACGCGCCGCTCTGTTCTCTCCCCGGCAGAGCAAACGTGGCCCAGCAGCCACGAGACCCTCCTGACCACATGGAAGATCGTGGCGTTCACGGCGACCAGCGTGTTGCTGGTGCTGGTGCTCGTCATCCTGGCCAGGATGTTCCAGACCAAGTTCAAGGCCCACTTTCCCCCCAGGTGAGTGCTGGGGTCCAGCACCTCTGAAGGTGGGTGGTGAGAGCAGAGGGTCAAAGGTCAGGCTCCTGGGGTGCGGTGGGGCATCTGGGGTCAGAGCGCGGGCTGGACAGGGCTCCCCACCCTCTCCCCCACCTCCACGTGAGCCCCAGGCGCTGTGGGGTGTGGAGAAGGGGCGCGCAGAGTCGGGGTTGCTGCCAGGCAGGACCCCTTTCCCATCATGCGCACACGGCCCACGGCCCACAGGGAGGGTAAGAAATTCACGGAATTAGGAGATGCGGCGAAGGTGTGTGACGCAACAGAGGTTGAAGAACAACGTGCCTGGAAGTCTCTGGAAGAAGATGGGGTTCTGGAGGAGGTGTGGGGTAGGGGACAGGACCCGCTCGCCCTCCCCTGCCCGTGCGCAGAGGCTCGGGCCGATGCCTCCGTCCTCCCCTCGGTCATCACGGAAGAGGAGCTTGTCCGGAAGCAGGTAGGCCAGCTCTTCGGCGACAGCAGCCATCACCGCGGCTGCTGGCCGGCCACGTTCCCAGGAGGAGGTGTTGCTGGGAGAGCCGGGCGATGAGCGTGCGGCCATCCGAGGCAGAGGGCAGGGCGCTGGCCAGCCTCCCCAACGCCAGCCGCCTTCAGCCACCTCGCTCCACGGAGTCCTGAGCGTCCTCGGGCCCCTGTGCTGGCCTCCCCTCGGGGACCTTACGCTTCCAGAAAAGACACTTGTCTGCCCACGGGGACAGCCCACCCCGAGAACTATGTGTGCCCCCCCGCAGAGGGGGTGCTGATGGTGGAGGAGGAGGCCCCTGGAAAATCCCACGTCCCTCACAGTCCCAGCCGGGTGAGGAGGGAGGGACGGCACCTGCCCGCCTCCGCCCTGGACCTCACGCCCCGCTCTGGCCTTCTGCTGCTGAGCCACTGAGCCGCTGAGCCATGCACCTGCCCGGCCACAGGGGTCCCGACCCCGCAGGTGCCCCCTCTCCCGGCCCAGCCTGCGAAGTGCCACAGCCAAGCCCCTGCAGAGATGCCGGGAGCTTCTGTTTGCTGTCTCTGTCCTCAACAGCACAGCTTAGTAACCACGGCCTGTGTTCCATCGTGAGCAATTACAGTGTCTGAAAAGGCCCAGGGGTCACAGAGGGGGGCTCACCCACACGTCGTGGTTTATGGCACATGGGGGTGCTTGGAAACGGCCAAAGCAGCCAAAAAGCCGCTCAGCTGTCCAGATAGAAGACTGCGTTGTTTGGGGCAAGCCCAGGATGGACTCTTCCTCGGGCCGCACGGGTGTGGACGCTGGAGAACCACTCGATGAGCACACATGGGGGCTGAGCACTGTGGGGGGGCCGTGGACAGGGCGAGGCCCGGGAGGAAGGGGGCTGGCTTGTCCAGGGCACCCGAATGAGAGCAAGCAGCCTCTTGAAGGTTCACGGCGAGCTCGCCTTTCAGCCCTGCCCTGCCTCCCGGGGAGTGGGCCTTGCTCCTCACTCTCTGGAATTCGCCCCAAACGTCCGCAGACTTGGGCCTGGTGCTGCCCTCCCGCAACGCTGCGTCCTGGCATGGCATTTCCTTGGGCTTTGGAGCCCTGCTGCCACCATGAGGGTCTGCCCGCCGGCCGGGCTGTCTTCTGTCCCAGACGGTTTACTCGGGGATGCGTCGCTCAGCCCCGGGGGCCCTCAGAGGAGCCAGTCCACCGGCCGCTCGCAGCCACTGGGGCTCCGTGGGGGCCAGGAGCAGAGAGGTGGTCAGACAGGGCCTGCGGGGTGATGGGGTGTGCAGGGGCGAGGCCAGCAGCCGGTGCTGCGTTGGGGACCCCCCACACGGACCACGGGCCCTCCCGGTAGCCCCACGTGGCTCAGGTTCAGGTGGCTGCTGGGTTGGGGGGTGGAGCGGGGCCCATGTAATGGGTCAGGTGGTGAGACACAGCTTGGAACTTTCCTTTCTTCCTGTTTTCTACCTTGACTAAAACTCTGAGAATGAAGCGGCATAGGCAGCACAGGGTCCCCCTTCCCTGGTGGCACGTGGGGTCCTGGGTTCCTGTTGGTCTGAGGTGTCTTCCATTCCCAGCAGGCTCCGCAAGGGGCCCTGCGGGGGCCCAGTGGGTGGAGGCCAGAGACGGGGAGGAGGAAGCCTGAGGGGGGCGGGGGGGCCCAAGACAGAGGAGTATGCTGCGGGCGGAGCGCGGTGCGGGCAGAGCGCCATGGGCCGCAGGGGGCCCGGGAAGGAGGCTGGTCCTCCCGCAGGCTCCTCAGCTGTCAGGGGCACAGGGTCACTGGTGGCCTCGGTCCGCAGGGACCTGCTGTCTAATCTGTGGGTGCTGCTTTCCTTCGCACAGGGGGCCTCCGCGGAGCTCCTGTAGCGACCCGGACTTCGTGGTGGTGGACGGCGTGCCTGTCATGCTTCCGTCCTACGACGAGGCTGTGAGCGGAGGCATGAGGGCGTCAGGCCCCGGGTACCTGGCCTCCGTGGGCCAGGGCTGCCGCTTGCCCGTGGACGACCAGAGCCCCCCAGCGTACCCTGGCTCAGGGGACACGGACACAGGCCCGGGGGGGTCAGAACCCTGTGACGGCGGCTCAGGCTCTTCCGAGCTGCTCCAGAGTCTGTATTCGCCTTCCGTGTGCCCGGGGGGCACGCGCCCCGACAGCACTGACATGGGGGCTTGCACGGCGGGAGAGGCGGCGTCCACCAGCCCGGGCATCGACATTGCAGACGGTGAGTGTTTGCCCCATGCCTGGTCTCTTCTGCGGCCTGAACCACCGCTTGTCGCTTTCCCTGAGTGTGAGGCCTCAAACGAGGCCGTCAGGTCCCCCTCGATGAGCCCGTAGCTGAGACTTCAGGAGGCACACGCCGGCTGTGGAGGCCCACGCTTGGTTTTGTCGTGTCCATGGGAACCAGGATGCTTCCTTCCCCGTCCCTGCTTTAGACGGGGCCCTGGAGGCGCTCAGAGACAGGGTCACCGTGCACATGATCAGGCGACGGGTGCACACGGTACAGGGTGGCCCTGGAGAAGCCGTGTGCACGCGGGCGCTCCCAGCAGGTGTGAAGTAACAGGCATGCATGCCTGGCAGTTGCAGCTCACAGTAGAGAGACCAGGGTGTCTCCCCGGGGAGGCTCACAGCGCCCCGTCCACGCGGGAGTGCCAGTCCAGGCCGTGGCCACAGCTCCCCAGAGCCTGGCCTCCTTCCCGCACGCCCGCTGCCACTGTGTCCCTGAATCCTGCCCTTCTTCTGGCTTGACCCCTAAGGGCACGTGGTTAAAGTCTTAACGTTGTATTTTTCATGAGCTGGTGGAAGGTTTTTCAACAAAGAGACGGCATACAGAGGAGTAGTTTCCGTGATTATTTTTTTTTTTTTTAAAGATTTTATTTATTTATTTGACAGAGAGAGAGAGATAACGAGAGCAGGAACACAAGCAGGGGGAGTGGGAGAGGGAGAAGCAGGCTTCTTGCTGAGCAGGGAGCCCGATGTGGGACTCGATCCCAGGACCCTGGGATCATGACCTGAGCCGAAGGCAGACGCTTAACGACTGAGCCACCCAGGCGCCCAGTTTCCGTGATTATTAACGGATATGTGGAACTTAAGAGTTTCTTCTGACACCAGGAATTACAGATGTTTTAATAAAGCTTTTAACTGCTGGTCCTTGCGGCAGACTAGTAACCGTCTCTCCTTTCACAGAGATCCCGCTAATGGAAGGAGATCCGTGACCAGCAAAGCCGCGAAGATTGTCTTGCCCCTGCGGGGACGGGAACCGTGCGCCTCAGAGGGAAGCCCCAGAGGGACCGGCCGTGGGGGCGTGGGGGGTTTCTAGCTTACCTACATGGGGACCGTGACTCGCATCATCCATCCCAGGCTCGACGCTGCGGCGGGCACTCGCGGGGAGCAGGGACGAGGGGGCCTGGGCGGTCCCGGTGAAGGGGTCTGGCGTGTCCCTGCTGCAGAGTGGGGCGGCTCCACACACGTCCCGCTGAGCCCCCCACCCCGCGGCTTGTGCTGCGGGCACTGCCTGCCACCTCTGCAAACATGTCCCCCACCGATTCACCCCGTGTTGGCTCCACGCGACACGGCCGCCGTGTGGAAGGCTCCCGGGTGCATGGGGGCCATCTCCTTGATCCGGACATGGTACTCGATTCGAGGGAGAAGAGAGGAAGGACACGGGCAGACTCTGTTTCCTGGAAGTTCGTCCACAAGTGCAGTTGATGAGCTCTGAGCCATCCTTTGGACAAACGTGGTTTTCTGTCTCACGGGCTGGTGCATGGATCGTGCTCCGGGTAAGTCTCGTGTCTCGTGACTTTGCGGATGGCTGGATGTGCTCAGACGTGTCTCCTGGCGGACAGAGTTACAAGGTAACGTTCTGTTTGGCGTTTTAAGGTGTCCCTTGACCATGTGTCTCGAGAGTCGCGAGTCCCCTCCCATCACCCGTTACGACGTGGCCCCTGCTCCCAGAATGCAGCCATACGTTTATTTTCCAAAACAGAAATTGTTTCTGTCAACGTGCTCTTCCTACAAATAAACTATGAGGCTGGATTTTTTTCTTTCTGTTTTGTCTGCCAAGTGCACGGCCCAGACGGCTCTCTGGCTCTCCCCTCCAGCCGCTCCTGCCGCGAGGGCCTCCCCGGGCCCACTGGGTGCTGTTCCTAAGAAAATGATTGACAAAAACGTTCCCCGAGTCCTAAAACGTCTCTTTCAAATACATGCTGATCTGTGGATTTGATTTCTTTCCTCCTCTGGGCTTTAGGCAAATATAAACAAAACTCTGATCCATAAAATTGCTACGTCCATGCAGTGCGGGAGCTGGGAGCTTGGTCAAATCCTGTTTTATCCTGGCACAGATTAAAAATTAAAAACAAAAAAAAAACAACAAAAAAAACAAAAACAAACAAACAAACAAAATAAATAAATAAAAAATAAAAATTAAAAACAACATGGCAGTTTGAAGCGTGGCTTTAATAGTGGAGTCGGGCGGGCAGAGGAGGGGTTATGACCCCCGCGACTGGGGGCTGACAGCGGCGTCTGCGAGGTGCCCACTGAGCTGGCCTGGGCCCGAGAGCAGGGGATGGTGAGGAGCAGCGTTTAGTCACGAGAACTTCGGCACAACTTTGCCTCACAAGCCGCACACAAGGAGCTGGTTTTCACGAGTGTTTATGCTTAAATGCCACCCGGTCCACCAGGAGGCAGAGGGTGGCGGCGGCGGGGGGGTCCGGGGTCCGCCGTGGGCTGCCTCCTCTAGGCAGTCGCCCCAGGACCAGGCCTGCGCCGGCCTCCCTCCCAGCCCCTAAGTGCACGGCAGGTCTTCCAGGGAAGTGGGCGTTCCTGGCCCACCTCCTTCCGGGAAGTGTTCTCCTCCCAAACTAGAGAGCGCCCCTCCCCCTGAGCCGAGCCCAGGGATGCCGCCCCAGCCGGGCACCGGAGACGGAAGCGCAGGTGCCACACATATCCAGGCGTCCACGGCAACAGTGTTGGAAACGTAGCGACCGGTTAGAAGATGCCTGCTCCTCGGCCTCAGAGTCTAACGCAATCACCTGGACCCCCTTTAGCTTCCGGCTCCAATCCCGCCCACAAGTGCTGCTTGCCATGTCGTTTCATCCTGGGGAGGTTGTATGGCAGGAGAGAACGCTCGTGACCTCCCCAGCACGTCCTGGTCCTGGTCTTGGCTTCGTGTGAAAGTTCTGGAAGGCCCTCTGACTCGGACGCACGCTTGCATCCCCGGGCAGGGGAGAGCGCCATCCTGGCTCTGTGCTTCTGCCCTGGGGGAGGGAGGCGCCTGCAGCCGAGCCGAGCCCAGACCCCGGGCTGCCCCTGAGGAGTCCGGGAACTGGAGGGGAGTTCTCTGTTGCAAGCCCAGCAGACGTCACAGGACAAACTCACACCTCACTGCTGTGAGGCTTGTGTTAACTGCAGTTTGATTTGCTGGCGCGGGGTCTTCAGAGCCTTCCCCACCCCCCACCCCCCCGCACCCGTCCCAGCGGCTGCGCGAGACCCCCTCCTACTCCCTGGCCACACCGCGGTGCCCAGGACAGCAGGGAGTCAGGTGCAGAGGCTCGCGGGCCCTGGCCTGCCGGGTCCAGATGCCCCTCGCACTCCCGGGCCGCTGCCCTCTGCGCCCCTGGTGTCCGCGCGGGGGCAACTGAGCGTCACGCGGCCACCCCCGCCCCCCCGCCCCGCCCCGGCTTCCAGTCTTGTCTCTGCCACTAACGGGCCGTGTGTCTGGACAAGGGGTTGCCTCCTGGGGCCTCCGTCTCCTGATGAGGAAGTGAGAGATGGCTCCCCTTGGCCTTCATCACTGGCCTGTGGTGAGAAGGACAGCTAACGCCGGGCACGCACCCCGCGCCCAGCAGGCGTTGACGGATGGCGGCCGTTCTCCCCTGGTTGCCGAGTGTGGGTGAAGCTGTCACGCGGGTCATTTCCAGGCACTTTTCACCTACCTGGGTCGCTGCGGCCCCCAAGCATGCCTGCAGGCGCACCGTGCTGGGGGCTGCCCCCAGCAGATGGGCAGAAAGGTGGGACGCCCCTTCCCCTGGGCCCTCCCCCAGGAGCCCCTGCCTGGCTTCCGTATGCTGAGCTTTCCATGCAGGGGGAAGTGTCTGATCCTCTGAATGCTCCGGAAGCTTCTGCTCAGGGAAGGCAGGACCATCTCGGGAATGTCCCCAAGGACTCTGAAGAACCCAGATCACCTCCACAGGCAGCCCTGTAAATGAACACTAACCTGCTTCCCTAATTTTATAATCTGTCTTGGATTGAAGGCATAAAAGCTAACGCCCATCCATTTCCAAGGTGATGGCCAAACCCACAGTAAAGATGCCTGGTCTACTAGCAGGCAGAGCAGGGCCCGGGAGAGCGCCATCGCTTGTCAGGGAGGGCGGGTCCTGAGCACAATGGTCTTGAAATCATAAAGCTTGATGCAGAGGGTGTGGTGCCCACACGGCCATGGCAGGCAGCCTGCTGTCCCCACGCTGGGCTAGGACTCGGTTCCTGGGTACCTGTGATGCACATCTCTGAGTGGCCAGAGGTGTGGCCCTGCCACCTGCCCGGCTTAGAGGTGCATCAGTGCATCCAGAGCCCACGGGAATGCTGGTCCCTGGTCCTCTGAGGCCGCTGGACACAGAAAACCCAACACCGGGGGTACAGGATGGAGCCTGAGGGAATGGCTGTGTGCCAGGCCCTGTCTCAGCTCTCTGGGCCGGTGGAGGTGGGCTGGTAAATGGGCAGGTGCAGACCGGGAGCTGGAACACACCGGACACCCACCCAGGTGCTCAGGGAGGCTGCCATGCGGGGGCCACCCGGGGGGTCCCCAGGGGTGGAGAGCAGGTGTGTGGCAGAGGGGCAGGAGAGCTGAGCTGGGCTAGGGGCCCAGACGCCAGGAGGAGAAGAGCAGGTGAGGGGAGGGAGGACGGGCAGCAGAGGTGGGACTGGAAGGAAAGCCGGGCTGGCGGGGAGACTGGGTGTCCCTGGAGAAGGACAGTGGTTCCCTGGGGATTCGAACCCACCAAAGGCTTGAAGCAGGGAAGCACGCCCGGGTCTGAGCTGTCTGCGAGGCCCCTCAGCTTGTGGAACCAGGCCCAGGAGTCAGTTTCTGGCTGCCCCTGGGCCCCTGCCTCTGTCCCCACCAGCGCCTCCTCCCCGGGAAATACGGGCTCAGTCAGGGGGGCGTCTACACCGAGAAACTCTGCAGCCACCTCCGTCGGGGAGGGTGGGGATGAGCAGTCTGCAGGAGCAGACTCTGTGGAACGCCTTCCCCTCCACCAGCCCCCGAAATTTGTTAACTTCCGATCTTATAGTGATTTTGATCAACCACCACTTGGGTATCTGAGGGCTGGAAACCACCTGCTTAGTCATTGAGCCAAACGCCTGTGTGACCCAGCATGGAGTTCCCACATCCACAGGCCACGCGCTTGCCCTCTCCATGCTGGTCAAGCGCTCCCTCCCACGGTTCCTGGGGACCCCTGACGTGTGCGGAGCAATGTCGGCCTCGGGCTCCTGGGGGCCTGGCTGGTGCTGGGCTGGGCGTGTCCCGCTGGGCTCTCCGCCTGGTCCCTTACGGAAGCCACGCCAGGCAAGACTGCGGCGTTGAGCCTCACGTCCTTCACTAAGGTGAAGCTGTGAACAGCCCCGGCCTCTGTTTCTTGTCTGGCTTCAACACCATGACGACACGGGCCGTGGAGCAGTGCCTGGCGCTGAGTAAACACCCACAGCTGCATCTGTCTCCTCTGTACTCCGAGGCAGCAGTGTCCCTGCCGCTCACTCTTCCCGCCTTTACTAGACACAGGAATCCTCTGCGGCTGGGTGAGGCCTTCCCGCAGCCCCTGCTCTGCTGGGGTGTCAAGCCCGGGCCTTGGCTGTTCCCCTGGGGCATCCGCGGCCCCTGCTCCTGCCCCACCTGGGAGCCTCTGTGGCAGTTACCACGGTGAGAGCTGCCGGCACTCCAGACGAGGCTTCCTGGGGAAACTCGGGCCATGTGACCAGCCCCTCTCGACCCTGAACTTACTGAAATCTGGTGTCCTAACGAGAACGGGATTTTGTAAAAGCCTCGTTGAGGGCTCGGCAGGGAGGCATTATTACAGTTGACCCTCGAATCAAGGGTGCCTCTAGCCCGGTGGCTTCCAGCCGGGCAGGTCTTGCACCCTTGGGGGATATTTGGCCAGTGACAGCGGGGGGGGTGGGGCATTACCAGCATCCAGGGGCGGAGGCCGGGATGCTGCCAACACCCTGCATGCACAGGACAGCCCCCAACAAGGATTCACCCCAAATGCCAACAGTGCCAAGGTGAGAAACCGTGGTTTAGGAGACAGTCATGCCCTCAACTGACACAGGTGAGGTTTGACTCAGTCACTCTTGCTCTGAATCAGGGCCCTGGGCCCTCCCACCGTCTGCAGAGGCCTCTGGAGCCTCCTTCAGAATCACATCTCCAAATGCATAACACAAAAATCAGTGAATTACGTGGAAACACAATTATCAAAACATTTATAAGACTAACATACAATACAATTATTTTTTTTTCCCTTGATCAGCACACTAAATAACAAAGTAGAACAGCAGGTCTGATCACGACAATAAATGCAACGCAGCTAGTGTGTGTGAACAGTACCTGCCCCCACCCCGGGGGAGCAGACCCACGAGGGCCGGAGCAGGTGGGCACGGGCGTGTGCATGGATGTGGAGGATCTGAGGCGGCCGCTGGGGGGATGCCCCTGGGAGCCGCACAGCGCAAGGACACAGACGCAGCTCTGGGTAGGGGCTGCCAGGGACTGGCTCAGCCGCGCAGCCTCTGCTCGGATGCCCCCCTTGGGTGCCACAGCTCAGATGCCCTCCCATGCCCCCCTGCTCAGCAGCCCCCTGCTCAGATGCCCCCCCGGATGCCCGGGCTCTGCCGCCCCTGCTCGGATGACCCCCTCAGATGCCCCCGCTCGGCAGCCTCTGCTCAGATGCCCCCCCCCTGCTCGGCAGCCTCCTGCTCGGATGACCCCTTCCGATGCCCCGTGCCCCCGGCAGCACCCCGCCCCCGCTCGGATGCCACGTCACCAGAACCAAGCAGAGAAGCCAAAAGAAACACGTTTTCAAACTATCGATGGTAAAACAAATTGAGATCAACGGTGCTTACAGAAAATACAGAATTATCTTTGTATTCTCTCTACAGAAAATGATGAGAGAAAATCATTGTCCTAGAAAGAGATAAAAGAACATAAGGCCACAAGGTAGTATGATGGACGATTGGCAGCAGATAATCAATAACCATAATTTACAGACTATTTTGTTACTTCTTTCTCAAGTGTGTTATTTTTGTGATGTCTGTGTGGCCGGCTTATTGTAATCTATAACTTGTTGTGGTTTCTTATTCTAAGTAAATACTCATTTTTGTACCCCAGGTTCAATTGTGCATCTTTCTCCTAACAAGGGCCCCACGACGGCGGGCCTGCCATCTTGCTGCGGTGTGCAGGTGGCCTGGATGACCCCCACATCCCTCCCAGCTCTGTGGTAGAATCAGCCTACCTAGCGCCCAAGGTAGAGACGCAGCCGCGGTAACGCGGGGACAGTCGGACGACAATGAGACCCCGGGTTCTCACCGCCCCGCGCATGGACCCCGGCAGTGCTCCCCACCACCCGGGGGCACGTAGGAACTATTCCATGCGTCTACATAATAAAGGCTAAAAAAAAAAAAAAAAAGAAAAAGGGCTATTAAACCAAAATACCTTGAAACTAAGCATTTTTCCATAGCCTGAGCTGTCTCTCCAGCCTTTGCTGAGCTTGTCCCACCTCCCTCCGGCCTGGAGCCCCTTGGCCCGGTGATGTCACCGCGCACAGTCAGGCGGAGCTCCCACCCGGTGACATCAGCGCGCGCAGTCAGGCCGAGCTCCCACCCGGTGACGTCACCCCGCGCTCAGGTGGAGCTCCCACCTGGTGACGTCAGCGCGCGCAGTCAGGCCGACCTCCTACCCTGTGACGTCACCCCGCGTTCAGGTGGAGCTCCCACCCGGTGACGTCACCCCACGCTCAGGTGGAGCTCCTACCCGGTGACGTCACCCCGCGCTGAGGTGCAGCTCCTCGCCCTCGCTCAGTCACGTGTTGCTGCCATTCCCGTGGTTTTTCTATTTATTAGACAAACGTCATCATGCGGTGAAGCCAGGAGACCCAGTTTCTGGATCTCTGTCACTAAATGTAGGACTCTGAGCCGATGTCCTTCCCTCTCTGCCCGCGGCTCCCAAACTGGCCAGGTGAGCGGTTGATAAGACTGGGTACCCCTGGCGGACGCAGCCCTGCTTTTAGAATTTCCAACTTCTGGGGGCTCCTGGGTGGTGTAGTGGTTAAGCCTTGGACTCTTTTTCTCTTTTTTAAAAGATTTTATTTATTTATTTGAGAGAGCGCACCAGCAGGAGGGGCAGAGGCAGAGGGAGAAGCAGGCTCCCTGCAGAGCAGAGAACCTGATGCGAGACTCAATCCCAGGACCCGGAGAGCAGACTCCTGACGACTGAGCCCCCCAGGTGTCCGTAAGCACTGGACTCTCGGTCTCAGCTCAGGTCATGATCTCGGGGTCGTGGGAGCCCTTTGGGAGGCAGCTGGAGCCTCATGCCTTGGAAGTCTCCTGGGGCCAGTCCCACCTGCTCCTGGGCTGACCCCTTCCTCTCGAGCCCCCCACGAGGACATGCATCTTCAGGTCAGCCTGCCACACAAGGGGGATGCAGGGCCCATCCTGCCTGCAGTGGGTGCTCGTGCCCCAGGCTTAGCATGGTGCTGGTGCAGGGGCTCCTCCCAGGTGCCCCCAGACCCAGGCCAAATCCCCAGGTGGGGTACACCTGCCTGTTGGGGGACACAGACGATTGTACATGTTATGCGGGCAGCCTTCTTTGGAGATTTAGGTGTTTGCTTTTTAGCCTTCCACGTGTACAACAAAAATACATTCTCCTTTTTAAATCAGGATACTTCATTTTTAAAAAAGCAACTTTTAAAAATCAGCAAATAATAGCATATCCAAAGCAGGCCGAGTGGTGAATGAGTGATGCTGGGAGCTATGCAGTCCAGCGCTGGGCTCCCTCCGGCCATGTCTGCGATTCCTCTAAGCATTTGATGCTCCAGGCAGGAGCCCGAGCCCTTAGCACCCGGCAACAAAGCCCACCTTCCAAGACCGTGTGCGTTGTGGGTGCGAGTGTGCACACGAGTGGGGGAAGGCGGGTCGGGGAGTGGTCCTGGCACAGGTGAGCTGAGCTGCTGACCCCATCAGCCTGCAGTCTCTCAGCCCAAAGCCCCGGAAGACGCTGGGTCCCAGGGACGCTGCCCCAGGCAGGCTTGCTCAAAGAATCAGGGGGCGCCAGTTCGGAAACCCCCGAATCCCACCTGTGTCCACACTGCAGACGCCCAGAGGCCCCTGGAAGATGAAGGAATTCAGCAGGATCTGCCCCCCAGGCTGGCTGGGCCGGGGAGGGAGCCCGCGTGGGAGGCCAGCTAGGGGGACAGGGGCCTGGCCAGTCCAGTACCAGCAGCTGGGGCAGCCGCCGCTAACGGAACCTCCTGGCCAGTGGCAGGAACAGCTCCCAGTTCTCTGCCTCAGAGCCCAGCAGCCTCCCGCACCCGCAGAATGGGAACACAGCCCCCTCTCCTCTACACACCAAGGGGGCCCTCTCCCCTCACCCCGCAGGCCCCTCCCAAGGGCATCGCGCATGCTGCCCTGACCCCTCTGCTGGGCTCCCTGTTGGGGCTTCAGCTCTCAGCGTAAGGATCCCTGAAGGTCTTTCCTGTCCTCTGTGCCCGAATCCCTGCTCCCCTGCCAGGCCTCTCCCAGCTTCGTGCCACCTCGTCCCACAGGCTCTGGCCCTGGACTGGAGGCTCCGGCGGGGGGGAGTGGGCAGGTTGGCCTCCATTGTAGCCATTCCTGGGGCCCAGCTCCGTGGCTCTACTTGGTGGACAGTGAATGTTCTTTGAGTGAACGAATGAATGAACGATCCCGTGCTTCTGGGAATGACTGCAAATAGCAGACATTTGAGTGCACGGCCATAGAGAGTGTGTGGGGACTGGTTCGGCTCTTGTATGAGCAAGTCTGACACTTCCAAGATGAGTCTGTCCTCTCCAGAAGGGGGTGTTTCCCCTACCCCATAGTGGGGAGCCTGCACCCCATGATCCAAGGACCCCAGACCCAAACAGCGGAGACTCTCAGGTCCTCCCAACAGACACTGGGTGTCAGCCTGGGAGCACCGGGTGCAAGTGGGGGGCTGGAAGTGTCCTGGCGAGGCTGGTCCCCTCCTCACCTGCTTTCTCCAAAACTAGGGAAGTGATATTCCTGTGCTCCCAGGGCCACCCAGACCCCAGGCAGAGACGCAGGATGTACTCTCTTCCAGAACGTTCTGCTGACACTGCCCCATTAGTGTCCTCCAGGTTCGTCCACGTGGCAGAATTTCCTTCTTTTTCAAGCCAGATACTCTCCCCTTGCATGTTTGCACCAGAGAGCTCGAGACCCCACATTCCGTTCTTCTGAGGGTATGCCAAGGTGGACAGCTGGATCATATGATGACGATGGGTTCCATCCTACAAGGAACCGTCTGTTTAATTCGGGGGCTGCAGCACCTTAGCACAGACCCGGAACCAGTCCCGTCCTGACGCCGAATGCCCTCAAGCCTCGCAGGACGCACTGGCCAGGTCCCCCGGGCCGCACAGGCACCTGGACTCGCAACGGACCAGCTGGAAGGCGCCGCCCGGCCCCGGCTCTCCGTCTGCCTTCCCTGCTGGCCTGTGCACGACAGAAGCTTCCTCAGCCGGAAACAAGGGCTTGTTTGCAGGTGGTTGGTGTGGGGACGTGAAGCCAAGCAGCAGGAGTGAGGGCTTGGGAAGAACACAGCAGAGGGGAGACGCAGCGGAGGGACGGTCTGTTCTTGAGATGTCCCTGCCGGGAGCTCGGGCCCACCCTCTGCAACGCCAGGAGCACCTGCCCGGGAACCCCTAGCACCGGACGGACGAGCAGCACGGCTCAGTGGTTCCTGCTGCCCCAGGTCCAGAGCGGCCCCAGGGCTACGGCCCCCGGCGTGAGTGCAGGCAGGTTCAGGGGGTGCTGGATGACACCGCGAGGCAGGATGCTGACAAGCACGCCTGTGTGAAGCTGATGGCCTCGTGAAAGCCAGGTCCTTCCTCTCGCACAGGGATCTGGCCTCGGGACAGCGCTAACCCTGTGTCCGTCAAAGTCGTAGCACCAGCCCCCGCCGGCACTTACCGTAGGCCCAGCGCGGGGCTGTGTGGACATCAGCTCATTTAAACGACCTGCGAAGGCATCTGTGAGCACCCCGATTTACGGACGACGAAGCAGAGGCAGAGGCAGGATCAGGCGTGTGCCCAAGGTCACCTCGCTGCCCCACAGCCAAGCAGGGCTCAAGGCAGCTCCGAGGATGCCCCTCGCAGACACTGCCCTGATGCACAGGTGCGGTGAATGCTGAGCTGCCCCAGGCCAGCAGCGGCCAGAGACAGGGACGTGAAGGACTTCTGGGCTCTGGCGTCAGGCCGGCCGCTGGGTTCGGGTTGAGGCCCTGCCCCCACGGGCAGTGTGACCTTCAGCAGGTGTACCACTTTCACTAATAAGATGCAGCTGTGAACCCACTGTCGTCCCCGGGAGCCAAGCCGGAAAGCGGCCTGGGCACCTGCCAAGAGGAGGGCGGGACCACACACGGTGGGTGCTCCCCAGCAGCAGGCAGGCGGGAGCTACGGACGTGTGCAATGTCATTCATTCATCACGGATGAATCTTGAAGACGTGCTCAGGGGAAGGAGCCTGCAGCGTACGACTCCACTTAAACTGGCAGGTGGTGGAGAAGTTGGGACCCCGGCTGCCTCTGGGGCTGGGGGCTGGGGTCCGCTGAGGACCAGCAAGAGGGAACGTTCCGGCAAGGCAGCAGTGCTAGTCTCTAGCCTCATGGGGTTTGGCTTGTGCAGCTGTTCCCCTTTTTCAAAACTCATTAAATTTGACTTGAGCCTTTCCTTGGAAGTACTTTTTTTTTTTTTTAAGATTTTATTTATTTTTCGATGGAGAGAGACACAGTGAGAGAGAGAGCACAGGTAGGGGGAGTGGGAGAGGGAGAAGCAGGCTTCCCACGGAGCAGGGAGCCCGATGTGGGGCTCGATTCCAGGACCCTGGGACCATGACCTGAACCAAAGGCAGACTCTTAACGATTGAGCCACCCAGGCGCCCCTCCTTGAAGTACGTTTACCCCAAAAGAAAAACCTATAAAAAAAAAAAGTTGACCTCTAGTTAATGTTGCATGCTGAATTTAGGGGGAACCGTAGAGATGTGGTGTTCAAACCCCATGCTGGCAAGGCCCCTGGGATGCAGCCTGTCCACCCTGCTCAGTGTGGGGCACCTTCGTCTCCCGTGTCCCAGTCTGTGCATCTGCCCTCGTGCCTGAGGCTCCCTCCTCCAGCCTAGAATAGCGCCCAGAGTTCAGCCACCACAGTGACAGGGCCTCGAACAGCGCCAGGCCCACCTGGCCGGGGGGGAACTGCAGAGGGAGGAAACTGGCGGGACCTGAGCCCTGAGCCCCACTCGGTAAGGAGGATGTGGGGCTCCCCCAACACACGGTGAGCTCCTTGCCGCCAGCCCCCCGGCCCAGTCTGCTGTTCAGCACCCCACCCCATGTCGGGCGCAGAGGCCTCTGTGAGGAGGCGTCTGGCCAGTTCTCCACGCGCGGGACCCATCCGCTTACATGTGTGGTCGTCAGGACGCTGAGCCCGTGGGGCACGCTCAGAGAGAGGTTTACCGTAAGGAGCTGGCTCATGCAGTCATGGGACCCTCAGAACCCGTGTCCCTGTTCAAGTCCAAAGGCTGGCAGCCGCTGTGGGACCAGCAAGAGCCGCATCTCCGCACAAAGGCCATCAGGCAGGAGGCCTCCCTCATTCAGGGGATGGTCAGCCTTGTGTGCTACTCGGGCCTCAACAGATTGGACAAGACCATCCTCTGGGGAGTACAGCCTACGGATTCCTGTGTTAATCCCACCCAGGAATGCCAGGAACAACGTGGGCCCCCGTGGCCCAGTCACACTGACACATAAGACTCCCCATCACACACGCCCAGAGCCGGTCACTGACGGCCCCTCCCTTCTAACGGGGTGTCTGGCAAGTCTGGCATTGCCCCTAGCCCAGCCAGGGCGGACACACAGGTGTCTGTTCCCGAGGACGGCAGACACCGCCGTTCACAGACTTTCTCACCTCGGCTGCACCCCCCTGCCCCCTGGGGCTGAGCCAGGAAGGCCAGTCTGGAGGGACTGGCTGTGGCCCCTGGCCGGGACACGTCCCTTTCTCCCGCCAGCAGGTGCCCAGCACGAGGCGGCAGAGCTTTGATGAGAGGCAGCCTCTCCGGTCTCGCTGACGGCATGGGCAAGGCATGCCATCGGGGCCTGACTCACTCAAGAACAGGATGGAGGAGGCTGAGCTCCTCAGCAGCCCGTTGGGGGCCACACAGCTCCTCCGCTCAGGGCTGGGGTGGGGGGAAGGGGCTCCATCCCCGCCGCTGCCCCACCGGCCCGGGCAGGGAAGCTGGGAAGGCGGCAGCGGCTGGTGAATTTCTCCCACCCCGCGTGAGTGCAAGCCCTCTGGCCAACCTCTCTCTGCCCCACGCCCTGCAGCCCCCCAGCATGGGTCCCGGCCAGGGCCCGGCAGCCCGACAGCGCGTCTCCAGAGACGCGGGACTTCTGAGGCAGAGTCTAAACGAGTGGCTTTCCACCAGAGCAGGTGCGACAATCAGCTGTTGGCTGCTCGGACTGCCGGGCTCCATTCCCCGCGGTTCTGGTTGTGAAAGTCTGGCCAAGGCCCGAGAACCTGCCTTCCTAACGAGGGGGTCTAACCGGTCAGTGCTTCCCTGGACTTGGAGGGGAGTCCCCTGTTGGGTGGCCATTAACAAATGCCCCAGCCATGGGGGTGCTTGAAGAAGACCATTGTTTCTGGCAGTTCTGGAGGCCGGGAGTCTGAGGTCAGGGTGTCCACGTGACCAGGTTCTGGGGAGAGCCTTCCCTCTGTGGCACACGGCCACTTTCTTGCTGCCCCGTCACGTGGCAGAGAGAGCTGTTGTCTGTTCATATGAGGTCACCATAAAGGTCCCATCATGGAGGGCCTCGTCCCCAAGACCTCTTCCAACCTGATTAGACCACCAGCCAAATACCATCGCCCTGGGAGTTAGGGATTCGCCATGTGGATTTTAGGGGCACACATTCAGTCCATAACACCCGCCCCCCAATCTTGCCTCTCTGCCTCCCCAGCACCCAGAGCACAGGCTGCATTCCTGTCTGCCAGGGGACCGGACATGCAGGTGAGCACTGGGGGGAGCTGGGGGGCCCTGATGGAGTCCAGAAGCACGATTTGTGCGGACGTGATCTTGCCAAGGAAACGTTTGGTCCAATCGAGCTTCGGACGCTCCAGGCTCTTCTTCCTTCTCTCAGGACCCAGGGGTTTCCAATCCTGGACGTTCCAGGCCAATGGGGACAAGCGGGTCACCCGAAAACCTCCTTGTTTAACCTGTACTTCGTGACAATGAGTGAGATTGGGCTCTTTTCGTGTGTTTACTGGACTCTTGGGTCGCCTCTGCCACGGTTTTCTTACTATGATTTATCTTTGAAAAATACAGTTAATTCACGGACACTCTCTATTCCTCTCTATCCACCTAACGGAAATACACGGCCTAATCAACTGTTCACTCTTTGACTTTGCTTATGGATTTTTCGTGTCATACAGAATGTCTAATTTTTGTAAGTCCACATATTTTTACCCTTTCTTTGATGGCTTACGAGGTTCCTTCCTCAGCTAGGACGAGTTCCCTCACCCAAGCTTTTATAAATATGCCCCAAAATCCTATCCTGAGACCTTCCTGTTTTATTTTTATGCCAACACTCAACTCACATAGAATTTGTTTTTATATATGCTTGGGGCATATATCTGTTTCTCTTGAAGTTGGAAAAACAGTTGTGTGGGTACAATTTCAGTAAACCACCTCTCCCTCTGGCTGGAGGTGCCACCATCACGGTCTGGCTCCCTCTGTCATCTGCATCTCTTTCCGGACTCTCTCGTCCGTGTCCCACCCACCACTCTGGTGCTGACCCCGGGCCGTCCAGGCACTGAGAACGCGAGTCTGCGTCATATCGTTTACTGAAGCTGGTCCTCTCTCATTCCTACTTTTCTTCACGAATATTCTCTGAACTTTTGAACCCTGAAATTATTTTATCCATATTAAATTTAAAATTACTTTATCTAGTTCTTGAAAGCAGGATTTTTAGGGGCACCTTGGTGGCTTAGTTGGTGAGCGTCTAACTCTTGATTTCAGCTCAGGTGGTGATCTCCGGGTCCTGGAATCAAGTGCTGCGTCTGGCTCTGCGCTCAGTTCATAGTCTGCTTGAAGATTCTCTCTCCCTCTCTCTCTCTCAAATAAATAATCTTTTTTAAAAAGTAGCATTTTAATTATAATTGCCCTAAATTTATATATTAGTTTAAGGGCTGGCACGTGTCTGATACTCTTTCTGCACAGAAACCCGTCTTGTACATCTCCAGCTGTGGAGGTTCGGTTTTATGTCCTTTGCTTCAATTCTATCATTTGAAGCAGTAGCATACCTTTCTTAGCCTTAGAAAGTGTATAGTTCTGTTGCTCTTATGAATGGGATCAAAACTCTGTATTGCTCTACCTTTCTAAATTCTACCAGTTGTAATAAAACCTAATAGATTGTCTAGGTACGCCTCCAGTCGTCTGCAAATGAAGATATCTTCTGTCCTTTTCCTATATTTATTGCTCTGGGTTCACTCTCCCATCCCACAGAATCAGTTAGAACCTCCAGCACCGTGTTGACCTGTTGTGGCAAGAGCAGGCCCCGGATTGTGTTCTTGAATTAACAGAACAACTCCCGCATTTTTCCACTTAGTAAAATGTTTGATCTGGGGTTTCAGTGAAGAGTTATTACATTTAAGTAGTTTCTCTCCATACTCAACAGCTTCTTAGTGGAAAAAAAGAATATGTACCTGTCAGATTCACGATAGAAGTACCAAATATCTATGAAATTGGGTCCATAATTTGGGCATAAATCATATTTCCATTTTCCCTGCAACAGTATGAAACTCCTAATGTTTTCGTGGTTAGGAAATTTAAAACAGCAGAAAACCATGCTTTGGAAACCCCACTCCCGCCATCTCCCAGCGGGGTGTTCCCCTTGCCCCCGGGTCTGCAGCCCGGGGACCGTCCACAAGCTGCACTCAGTCCAGGGAGCGGCGGCTGGAGGTGAAGGGGCGCGGAGGGGAGCGAGAGGACAAGCGTGGGAGAGGCCGGCGTCCAGGCAGGCTGGTGGGTCCGAGGCGGCGGCCGCGGCCAGGCACATGGCAGACACGGGACAAAGCTGGTGTCTCTGCCGCACCTGCCACCCACAACCGTTGTGTCCGTAAATGAGTTACTCCCGGGAGGACTGTGGAAGCAGGTCCAAATCTCGCCGTCGGCAACGTTCCGCTGCCAGGAGGCCTGCCCTTGAGTTCCCGGAGTGAGGAGACCTGTGTCGCCTCCTCCTGAGACCCCGGTGCCGGGCCTTCGTGTCCACGGCCAGACCTGCCACGTGGGGGAGGAGGAGCTCGGCCCGGTCTGCAGGGACACACGGCCAGCACTCGGGGACAGCTCAGGGATGCACAGCGAACATTCAGCCTGGGGGCTTCTGACTCTACGGCAGGTCGGGGGCTCCTGCCCACCCCCCCCCCAGCTCCTTGTTCGGCTGCTGCCGATCCTTGGTCCCCTGCTGGCGGGGCCGCCTGAGTCTTAACTGTCCCACTGGTTACCCACTCCCCCAGGGAAGGAGGTGACAGGGGCGCATGCAGCGCATCTCCACCCCACCCAGACTCTGAGGAGGGGCCCCTCCACCCCCTGCCCCTCCTCAGCAAGCTCCCCCTGGTCTGAGGCAGCAGGACGACTCCTCCGACGGTCCTCAGGGTCAGGGCACGCGGTTGTGCCACGGCCGCGGGGGGACAACGGTGCGGGCAGCGAGCCCGGACAGCGCCCATGTGAGGGGCCATGGGGGCCCGGGAGGTGCTGTCCCGCCCAGCAAGGCAGGGTGTCCGCAAGCCAGCGCCCCCCGCCGTGGAGGGCTCTCGGTACACAGGCCACCCAGGAAGATCGTCTACGTGGCTTCCTCTTCAGACCCAGCAGGCGGGACAGGGTCAGGTATATATACACAATACGCTAATTTATGTTTCTCCACACATAGATGTAGATCTGCGTCTCACAGACTTAAATATTCTCCAAGACCATCTTCAAAGCCTGCATGTGCCCCAGGATGTCAACGCGCCCTAATTTCCTTAGCCGGTGTCACTCAGCTCCTCCCATTCTCTGAGAATTACAAACGCTCAGCAGTGGACCCGTCCACACATCAATATTATTGCAAAGAAATGTTTAAGCATGAACAAAAAATTTTAAGCACTAAAACTAGTGTCAGAAAAGACTAAGAATTTAGTTCCCTGGAGGGTCTGGGGGAGGGGCTCTGGGGCCGTGTCTGGGCTCAGTAAGGACGAAGCGCCGCATGCTGTCATGCAGGCCCAGGCTCAGGCGAGGAGCGACAGGCAGCATTCCCGTACCCCGTCCAGCCCAGGGGGGTGTTCTGCACCCGCAGCCGCACAGCAGCTCACCGCTGGCTTCCCAGGCCCGTCGGCCAGCACGGGGGCCCGCTACGCTGGAGTTGTTAGTTTTTCGGGTTTTGTTTTTTCATTTTTGCCAGGTGATGGGCAGGCTTTGGGGGAGCTCTGCTGGTAGGACAACCAGCGCCATTGTCCTCGTGGCACTGAGCCACTCAAGGAAGAAGGCAGAGCACTGGGCAGGTGGACGGCCAGCATCACCATCAGCAGTGGTAAAGTCGGGTGCAAGTGGGAGCCTCGGAACAGCGTGCGCTTGGGCGTAACCACGCCTGCCCAGGCTGGGGGGAAGAGAGGCCAAACTCCCTGCACTCTGGGTCCTGGTGACGTGAGCCTCACCCAGGAGAAAAACAGGAGCCGAATACGCCGACCAGGTAAGTCAGTCCATCTCCGTGGGGAGGAGACCGGGTAGCATGAGAGGCTGTGGATACAAGGGGTCTCCTCCTTGAAGCAAACGTCAGGATGGGGAAGAGACACCTGCCTCCCAGCAGGATGCCGTGGCATCACACTGGTTTGGGTGGGAGATCTCTGATCGCTGGTGAGGCTGGTACAGTTTCATGAGTTCATTGCCCACTGACGCTTTTTCTCCCTGGAACAGAACATCTTTGCCCATCTTTCGGTGGTGTTCTCTGTCTCTAGCTTAGGGGTCTGTGGGCATGACTGACATCCTGAATACCAAGCTTTCGTCAGCAGTGCACGCTACCAACACATTATTACCGTCTTCGAGTGCTGTTTTCACTTATTTATGATGAAGTAGAAGCATATGAAAACTAAAGGGTTTTTTGGTCTTAAATGTAGTCAAATCCTGGGGTGCCTGGGTGGCTCAGTCGTTAAGCGTCTGCCTTCGGCTCAGGTCATGGTCCCAGGGTCTTGGGATC
Source organism: Halichoerus grypus (assembly GCF_964656455.1). Taxonomy (NCBI): domain Eukaryota; kingdom Metazoa; phylum Chordata; class Mammalia; order Carnivora; family Phocidae; genus Halichoerus; species Halichoerus grypus. The sequence continues at coordinate 85,473,604 of NC_135718.1, read as the reverse complement.
GAGCCCCGCATTGGGCTCCCTGCTCCGCTGGAAGCCTGCTTCTCCCTCTCACACTCCCCCTGCTTGTGTTCTCTCTCTTGCTGTGTCTCTCTCTGTCAAATAAATAAATAAAATCTTTAAAAAAAAATGTAGTCAAATACTTCATCAGTCCTTCTCTTTAAGGTGCATGGTTTTCATACCTCATTTAAGAAACCCTTTGCTTCCTTTTATGGGCCAGGGATAGCAAGAGTTTGGGGATGTGCATGAGCTAAGCTGCTTTGACCACATCCTGAGGGTGGAAGCGAAGGTCTGCATGGCCAGCCTGGTGGAGAGTGGTGTGGATGGGAGGCAGAGGGGCTGGCCTTCCCCCGCTGAGCTAGTCCTGAGCAGCACAGAGACCCCCTGGGCAGTGGGGCACCTCTGGCCACAGCAACCAACAGGCCGGGACCACCCCCTACCCTTGGGCAGCCAGGGACCTCCCAAGATAGAAAGCCTAAGGGTCACAAGGCACATGGGGAGGACCACCCATGGTGGGTCTGGACATGCGGGAGGCAGCTCTTTGTTCAGGATGGCCCCTCTCCTCTGAGGACTCGGTTTGTCCCCCCGACGCTGAGCATTGTCCCTCCCCTGAGAGGTCTGGGGAGGGGAGAGGCTGAGACGTGACAGGCCCTGTGTCCCTCCGGGCAAGCAGGGGCCCGAGGGATCCGGGGAGGGCTTGTGAATCCACAGCCATGAGCTGAGGTGGCTGCAAGGATGGGGTGCAACAGGGAAGATGGTGCTGGACTGACGTCTGGAGGGTTGTTTCCTCCAAATCTGCTCCCACGTCCCCAGAGGCACCTCTGCCAAAACCACTGGCGGCGTCTTGTCCTGAAGGTCCCTGGTGGCACGGCCTCCTAGGCTGTGTCTGCACCTCCCCGTGCCCACGCCGGGGGCGCCCCCTCAGCAGCCCCACTGACCCGCACGGCAGGTGATGGTTGTCCTGCCCAGCGGGGACCGGCCACCCTCCGGGACAGGCCTGCAGCCTGCTATAGTCCCTCCCGGCAGCCCTCCTCCCCAGCCACCTTCCGCGGTGACGTCCATTCTGCGTGGGCTTGGCTGCAGTTAGCAGATGGTTGGCGCCGTCATGTCCCCGGGTGCCCGATGGCAGCGGGCGGCTTCCCCAGAGCCCTGTGCCCTCCTGGGGAAGCCATTCTAGCTAATACGCATTGGGGGACGCGACCACCCCAGGAATTACCGCGAGTTTCCCGAAGGCTAAGTGAACGGGAATTCCCCTAGAATAACGTGTGGGAATCAGGAACCCAGTTAAGGTGGTAAAGGCACATCGCTGTCACCTGCTACTTGCCCATCAGAGCCCCTCCCTTGCTCAGCCCTTCCCCCCCATCCTGCGTTTGTCTTGGTAGCTGGTAGGTGGCTGCAGTTATGCACGCGTGCACACTCGCACACACACACACACTCCCAGCCGTTCGCGGTCGTTTACAAAGCGTTTGCATGGATGGGCGGGTGAGTGCGCGAGCGAGGACGGAGCGGAGGACCGCCGCAGGAAGACCCTCCATACGCGAGTACAGACTGGGAATTTTATGCCCCAACTATTCAGAAGGTCAAGGAACAGGCCTTGCGAGCCAGAAAAATCTGCCACCCCAGCGGCGGTTACCGTAAAGTAACCAACACAGAGGAAGAAAGTGAGAGCGGGGCACGGAGACACAGGGAATAAGATACAGAAAGAGGGTGGCCAGCTCCCACACATATAGGGGCGCCCGGAATCCACGGTCCCAGGCGCCCAGGCGTTCCCGGCACGGAGCAAACCCACTTCCGCCCGCGCACACATCAGTCCTGGGAGGAAGGCGTTATTCTTTGTGCTTTCCAGGAAATCAAGTCCACGCTGTGAGAACTGAGACATGCCCGGGAAGGGTGTGCGGGGCGGATGCGCGGGCGTGTGGGGACAGGACGTGGTGGGGCTTAGGGCACGGCCTGTGGGTCACGGGAGGAGCATCGTTCACGGTGGGAACCCCAGCCAGTCTGAGCTGGTGCGGCATCGGCTGCTTCCCGACGCGCAAGTCGGGGACACAAACGCTCCACGGCGGTGCACTGTGCCCCCCGTGTGCCCCGGAGTCGGGAACGTCCACCTTGGGGCTCCAGGCTGGCCTGCAGGCCAAACCGACAGTGGGAAGCAGAAGACCTGGGCATGGAACAGCATGAGGGCTCAGACACCATGTGCTACCAGGACTCAGAGGAACGGGGACTGCGGGGGCTGCAGCCTCCGTTCACAGGGAGCTAAGGACAGTATAAGGGTGAGGCTGATGGGGAGAGGGGTTCCGGAGCCAGATGCTATCCCGACTGCCACGGGAGGGGCCTCGACTCCAAAGGGCCTTTGCAGCCGGACACACGCGCGGGGTAGCCTGCGTGTCAGTCACCAACATAACTTTCCCCTCTTCCCAGTAAAACACTGGTGGGGATAGAGACTTAGAAGAAACCTAAAATTTAGGTCTAACAGTCAATCCATTGCCATTCCGAACCACAAAGTTTGTAAGCCTGGATGGAGGAGCCCAGAGGCAGATATGAGACCCCATTGCTCCCCACCACTGCCCAGCCTGGATTCTGAAATACAAAATTCACAGCGACCCAGAAAAATGGCAGCTCCACTGAACAGGAAGGAACCGTGCTTCTTCTAGCCTGTCTTCTCTCCGCACGCACCTGCTCACAGACTCCACACCCAAAGCCAATGGGGCAGGCCGCAAGAAGCGGCGGGAGGAGGGACACAGGTTGGGGAGCCCCGGGAGCCGTGGCACTGAGCACGGGACTTCTATACACCGGAGAACAGGCTGGGGAAGACACTCGTCATCCAGCCACTAGATGTGGGAATCGGGCTGGCAGAGATGAGTCTAGAAAGGAAACCTGACACACAGGTGAGTGAGCAGGGGCGCCATGCCCCTCTGTGGACACATGCTTCGTCCAGGTGAATCCCTGCCCCCTCGAGAAGGAGTAGAGCAAACCCCAAGCAGAACCTGTGAAGCATGCTGTGGGACACGGGAAACATCCATCACCCTGAAGACTTAGACAATGTCCCAATCTCGGCAGGAGGTTTTCTACAGAAACCTAAAGGAAAGCTAAGAAATCCACTCTGTAAAAGATAGGACCTCAAAAAGCAGAGCTGAGAGAAAACAGTCCAGGATGAAGACAACAGGTCTTGCATGGACGATCAGAAAATCCTACAGTGAAATCAAACATACAACAGGAGTGTTAAAATTCACATGGGTGCCTGGTATCACCCCATGGATGGCTCGCTAACCTCAGAGGGGAAATACATCTTTACCACAGAGGGCCCAATGCTTCCTGCCCTGACACTGAAATCACACTGAGAAGGTCACCTGCAGACCTAGCTCCCCGTTACAGCAAATACAGGGGCAACGGGATAAGCTAAACACACCTAGAGGAAACAATCAGACGAATCCCGAACGTGGGACAATGTACATGTAACATCCTGGAAAAGCGTGGGGAGCAAGGGGCTGCTCTGGGTTAAAGACTAAAGAGGCCAAACGTCAGAAAGTGATGTGTTAACTTCGACCATGCACGGAACTTGGGGGAAAGGCCCTGGGGGGACAGTCAGGGAAGTCTGAATATGACTGGTTATTGGATACTGGGGAATTATTGTTAATTTTTAGGTGGGATGTAGTACTGAGATTATAAAAAAGAGAACTTCCTATTAAGAGACGTGCACGCTGAAGTCCTTCAAGGTGGCATGTTACAATAGTTGCAATTTGTTTTCAGACAAGTCCATATTTTAAATACACATATATTACAACATTGTAAAACATTGACGATTATGGAATCTATGTGATGACTGCTGTATTATTCTTGCAGCCTTTGCATTTGGTAACTTTTCACAGTAAGAACTGAGGGGAAGCCACGTTGTGTGGGTAAAGGGCAGAGCTAACTGTTACCTACTAAGCCAGCAAGGTGAAGACGCCTCCAGGAGCACTTCCGGGAAGCGGAGGGAAGAGCAGAGACGTCAACGCTAGGAGTCTGGGGCAATAGGTGCGAGACAGAGCCTCAGGTGCGAGTCAGCAGGTGGAACAAGGGGGAGTCTTACCTTCTGAGGAGTAGAAATGAGAGAGGGGCGCCTAGGTGGCTCAGTCAGTCAAGCGTCGGCCTCTTGATTGTGGCTCAGATCATGATCTCCGGGTCCTGGGATCCAGCCCTGCACTGAGCCCTGCATGAGGCGCCACACTGGGCGTGGAGTCAGCTTGAGATTCTCTCTCCCTCTGCCCCTTCCCCCGCCCCTGCTTGCTCGCTCGCTCTCTCTCATTAAAAGGAAGGAAGGAGGAAAGAGAGTGGAGCCCCAGCATGGGAATGGGAGGTGTTCCTGGAGAAGACATTGCAGCAAACAGAAAGGATCGGGAGCAGGATTAACACAGCCTACAGCCGAAGTACAAAAGCGCAGTCTGGATTCCAGGGAAAAGCAATTGACCCATTTCTAGAAAACTTCTGGAAGTAGTTTTCAATTATAAAGAAATGCAAGAAAATACTATAACCATTCCTAGAAAAGGGAAAAATTTACATTTGCATTATGAACAAAGAAATGGATTTTATGTTACAGACTTCTAGGCAATGCTAAGTATTTTCTTAGTTACCTCCAGCGCACTTTGAGTGAAGGAAGAATTCAAGAATATTATTCCCAGCCAAATTACTTGTGATATGTGATATAAAAATATTCTGTATAAAAATGTTCTTATATACGGGCATAGAAAACATAACATTTTGGGGAAAAGTTACATAAACCTATGTCCCATTCAACCAAGAGCTAAATTTGGAACACGAGACTGGTGAAGGCACATACAAATGTATTTATGGGTCCTCTCTCGCTGGATCTGGACCCCAATTTTAGTACTGTAGTCTGATTATGGCTTCCCAGAGCAAAGCGTGACTGCGCAGAGTCCCCTCACCTGTTCCTCACCCGGCGTCTGCGTCCTTTCTAGCTCCAGCCAGTGTGACGTGGGGCGCACGCACCGCGCGTGGTCGGAGGCCACTCTCCCCGTGGGCGGCGTGGAGCGTAAGCACCGCCCACGGTTGGAGGCACCTCTCCCGTGCTCATGGGCCCTGAGAGAACAGTGTTTTCTCCAGCGGCCATGAGTAGCAGTAACCCGTTGGGTTGGCGGAGAGTTCTGCCAGGGGGGTTTACCCAAGAACCTTTTTTGGCTTTGTTAGATACAGCTACACAATACCGAGGAAATTTAATAGTGATTTTTCTACATCGAGAGTGGTACAGTATTTTTGTTTTATTTTTAAAAAATAATACAATACCAGGAAGCAAATATTATTAGTCTCTGTATCATCTTCCACCTAAAGTGTGTGGATATCCTTTTATGTTAATTATTCCTTAAAAAGAGCATAAACAGTGTGGCCCTGACAATGCAGTACACGCACACACACAGCTCAGGAGAGGAGGAGCGAGGAGACGAGACGAAGATGAAGCTTATTCCCCAGGATGCAGAGATCCCCTCCAGGGGCATATGCATGGGCCCGGGAAGTTTGCTTTGATGGTGGTGCATGCGCACACAGGCGGACACCACCGCTGGTAGCGGTAAATTTCCCACCCACGTGGCCTTTGTTTTGCTGAGTGACAGCTGCAAAACCAGGTGGTGGTTGCATTGCTGCAGAGCAGAGCATTCGGGAGGCTAAATGGGAATGCTACTCGCTAACTCCCGTTCTGCGCCAGACGCCGTTCTAAGCAATAAAGGACAAACAGCTCGGCGCGGCGGGTACTATTTTGACCCTCACTTTACAGGTGAGGGAAAGTGAGGCGCAGAGAGGTTAAGTAACCATCCGAGGCCCTAGGGCCAGGAAGTAGCAGAACGTGGGGCTTGAGCCAGGCCCATGGCTTCACTGCCCCGCGCTATGGACGCCGCTGCCCGTGACCGGCAGAGGCGCCTCGGACAGGAGTGCAGGCACATTTCTTACGGTGGCATTCCTGGTCCTGTCTTCCAACAAAGTGTTTCATAACATAGTCCATTCTCCTTAAGGCGTGGTAACGTTGAATTTGTTTCGTGGTTGCAAGGAGGTGCCGCGTGTCGTGTGTGCGTGTGTGTGTGTGCACGTGCATGCGTGTGCAGGAAGAATGTGGGCACGTAGGAGAATCTCGGTAAGTTTTCCTGCTTTACGTTGTCATTTTCTGTAATATTCTGCAGTGAATGTGTGCACTCTTACAATCAGGAGCGAAGATTGTTTCTTAAAAAAAGTCACCCAATTTTGCCATTGCCACATGATGACTGCATAGCCAGTAGCTTGGAAAGGAAGTCATCCGAGTGTTAGCAGCGCTTATAACTGGATGGGTGACGAACCCATGTGGTCCCTTCCTTGTTTGCCGTACTGGAGCTTCCAGCCCGACAGTAGCCAAGTGCCACCTTTGAAATGGAAACAATCATTTTAAAAGAAAAGTCATGAGCTCTTATCGAAGAGGAGGGACGTGAAGACAGCAGGCTGGGGGTTTGCCTGTGGCTGGAGGCGAGAGGATGGGATGGGGCTCGGGAGGGTCTAGCCACACAGAGACCCCTCCACTTAGTTGTGTGTTCAAAGCAGCCACGGGCTGACCACGGCGAGGGGCTTGGATGGAGCGGGGCGCTCCTGCACTAAGCAAGTGCACGGTGGACACACAGCCAACTTCACACGGTGTCAGGGTGTGTGAGGGAATGAGTAGCACACTGACCAGGCATCGTGGGGCGGGGAGGACGGAGTCCTGCTCCAGGTGAGAGGCAGGAGGGGCAGGGGGCAAGAGTCGAGTTTGGAGGCTACGAGGGGGACAGGGACAAGGAGAATCCATCGGAAGACTTGAAGTAGTGGGATTCCAGAGTCACTCGGCCCATCAGAGAGACCTGACACAGAGCTGGGTGGGGTCAGCCGCTGGTGGCGATGATGGCGACAGGCCTGACTGCGGCAGGACCCGGCCGATAGAGAACCAGCCCAGCTGTAACCCACGTGCCCTACGCTGTCTTGTGGCACTCATATCTGTGGCACTCACCCTGTGGCCTGTGTGTGTGTGCATCACGGTCCTGTGACAGGTGGGGCTTCTCCACTCCCACATCACCATGACAACAGCCACGTGGTCCCACCACCGCCAGGCTTCGAAGTTTCAGGCCACGTGCTGTTTTAATCCTGACAACAGCCTGGTAACATGGCTATTATCACCCTTCCACTTCACAGGTCAGGAACTGAGGCTTCAACAGAAACCCATCCCGGGTCGCAGAGCTGGGCTTCGCACGCGGGGCTGGCAGGTCTGGAGCCCACAGCGCTGCCGAGTAGAGATTCGGTGAACACCTGTCAACGAGGGACGGGGAAGAGGAGGCCCTGGTCCAGGGCCGCACTGACCGGACAGCGGGGACCTGCTGCCAGGAGGCAGGACGACCCTCCCTGTGCGCGGGAGCCTCGGGAGCTGCGGGAGGAGGAAGCCAGCGCCGCCACGCCTGCAGTGGGAAGGCCGACCCGGGTGGGGAGCTGGCGGCTCTGGGTCTGACCCAATCCAGGTGACCCACTGTGTCGCAGAGCATGGCCCGGAGGCCGAATCGTCAGCAGCTGCCAGCACCTTCTGGGACAAAGGGAGTCAAGACAAACACCGTTCACCATTGAGTGCGGCCGAAGAATATTCTCCAGCTTGCATGTTGAGAAGAGAAGCAAGGACTCAGGGTCCATCTCTACCCCTTCCCTGCCCAGAAGAGGAAGGGAAAAGGAACATCTCACCTTCTCACGTTCTCAGGACTGGAGTTGCCAGGAAAACGTCTCCCCTGGACACACCCATGGTGCCTAGGAGCCGGGAGGTTAGGGAAGTGTGCTCGACCCAGCACCCCCACCCATGCAACCCTGCAGCTGAGCCTGAAACTGTGGTGTGCGGGCGCAGGTCATGGGGCCACCCGCTCAGGCCGAGTGCTGGGTGCTCACTGGCCCCCCATGGGGGGAAGGCATCCACCTTGACAGGGACCTGGGGGATGGAGGGGGAGGGTGAGGAAACAGGGCCCAGGAGAGAGCGGCCCCGTCATCCATCATCCTGGGGCCAGAGGGCCCTGGGTCTAAAGTCCATGTCTGGGCCTCTGGTGGAGAGGAGAGGAGAGAGGCTAACTGCACACAGCTCCTGGAAATAAAAAGCTCTGCTTTGGCAAAAAGAGGAAGGCGGTGAAGAAAAGGGGAAGGAGGAGGAGGGGAGGAAGAGGCTCTGGAGATCCAGTGGGGGCGTTTCCGAAGGCCGGGAAGCCGGAGTCCAGCACAGAGGGATGGGCGATGTCCACTTATATAGGGCAACTTCCTCTCCGAAGAGGGAGCACCAGCCAGAGGCTCTTCCAGAGCTCAGGGCTAAACTGGGAAGCCACAGGCTTCACAGGCTCCTGAGCTTGCAGGTAATGCCCGTCCTGGAGAGCCATGAATAAGCTCGTCCAGAGTCTGCTAGACATGCTTTACTCCAGACATCTGAGACCCGTAGCAGACGGCCGTCCCAGCTACCTCCCCGTGCGTCCCCTCCTCCAGCCCCCCCACAGGGTCTCCCAGGACTTGCAGATTACAGGGCATGGCGGCATGGCGGTGGCTCCACAGAAGCCCAGAGGCCCTCGTGGGCTGCCGCAGAGAAAGTCCCTGCCCTACGGTCCCCAAGTACGGCTGCTAAGGGTGCAATGAAGCCACACAGCTTTCCATCAGCCTCAGCTCACTCTTCTTGCCGGCGCTGACGGAGCACTTGCCACAAGTGGTACCCAGAGCCAGGCCAGGGATGGAAAGGTGCAGATAAGGCTGCGTGAGGATCCCCGACTGCTGGCTGAAAACAGCTCCTGTGTGCTGTCCCATGGCTTCCTGGGTCAGAAATCCCTGCTCCGGTCTCACAAACCTGAAACCGCAGGCTGCGTCCGTTTCCAGAGCTTGGAGTTGTTGGCAGAGCTTGGTCTCCCGATCCTAGGGTGGAAGCCCCCACGGTCTTGCTGAGTGGTGGGGGGACCACTCGCGCTCTGGGGGCCATCCTCAGGTCCTGGCCACGTGGCCCTTCCATGAGGCAGCTCACAACGTGGCTGTTTGCTTCTTCAAGGTCTGCTAAGATGGAGTGTTATAGACGTGACCTGGTCACGGGACAGACGACCCATGAGCATCACCGGCCTCCCACACGGGGGGGGGGGGGGGTGCGCCAGGCGTGGACATCTTAGACGCCTGTTGGGGATCTGCCAGCATAGGGCGCTGCCGCCGGCCACATCCTGTGGGACTCTTCACTCTCCTTGGTATTTAATTTCTCCCTTACCTTCTTGAGAGCCACATGATGATGACCTTCCTAAGTTCCTCTTTCTCGGTTTTCCTATTTTTCTGTCCACTTACTGTGAGTCTTCCTCTCTTAGATAATTCTGTAATGAGAAATATCGTGCACACACATAAAACACAGCAGCATTTTGTGATGAGCAATCATAACGCAAACACCGTGGGATGGGATGCAGAACGAGGCCCCGCCCTCCGAGACCAGCGGGAGCCCTTCCCAGTGGGAGCCCTTCCCAGTGGGGCTGCCTCCCTCTGGGCCCCTGGCTTCCACAGTGAAGTTGGCCTGGCCGTGTAAAGCCATCTGTCGGCTCTTGACATACATACACCCTGACAGCACAACGTGGCCTTGCCTGTTTTGCATTGTATATAAGTGAAATAATATTCGTCTATTCTCTTGGGTCATGATATATATAGATGTATATATCTTTTGCTCAACATATGTCTTCATGTTTTATCCATGTTGTTGGATAGAGTCATAGCTCATTCCTTTTCAATGCTATCGAACATTCCGTTGTCTGACTGTTACTGATCTGCAGTTTATTTGTCCATCCTACTTTTGATGGACATTTGGGTGATTCTCAATTTGGTGATTGTATTGGTTACCTATTTCCATATAACAAATCACCCCCAAAACTTAGTGGCTTAAAACAACCAGGACTCTGGGCCTGGCTGCCTGGGTCCTTCGGCCCCGGCGCCTCCCACAGCTGCTGTCCAGACGCTGACCGAGGCTGGGATCGTGTCAGCGTTCGCCTGGACTGAATTCACGTCCACGTTTCCTCGGGGGGTTGTTGGCAAGATTCACTTCCCATAGGCTGTTGGACTAAGCCTTCAGATTGTTGCTGGCAATTGGCAAGCGGTACCCCCTGCCCTGGGGACGCGGCCGCGGGGCAGCACTGTAGCTGGCCTCCTAGGAGGGCCAGTGAGAGGGCCAGAGAGAAGGTGTGAACAGGTGGAAATCACGTTATTTTGTGAGTTAATCTCAGGAGCGTCACCTGTGCCACATTCTGTTGGTGAGAAGCACATTGGTGGTCCAACCCACACCCAGAGGAGGGGTTGCAAGGAGGAGAGAATGCCGGGCAGTGAGAATCACTGGGCGCTGTTGTAGAAATTGTCTACCATAGTGCCCGTGTGTCATGCAGTGCGTGCGAGCTCCCAGCCATACCCTGGCAGGCATGGAATTTCTGGGTGTCAGGGGACGTGGATCTTCAGCTGTCCCAGAGAATGAGTGCCCGCTTCCCCAAGCGCCTGCGCCAACTCACATTCCCACTGGCAACACGTGCGAGTTTCTGTTGCTTCATACCATCACCAACGCTTGTTATCACCAGATTTCTTACTTTGGGTCAACATGATTATGTGAAATATGGGATCTATGAGGGTTTGATTTGCGTTTCTCAGATCACGGATGAGGTCTGGCACTTTTCATTTATTCAGTGGTTGCCGGGATTTGCTCGCTTGCGGAGGGAGTATCTGCCTGTATCTTTTGTCCGTTTTCCTGTTCTTCTCTTACTGATCTGTGTGCCTTCTTCATATAATCTGGATTCTTGCTCCTTGGAGGTCATCAGAATTACAGGCATCTTCCCAGTTTTCTTTCCTGCCTTTGCACTCTTTAAATGATATCTTTGGATGAACAGGGGTCTTATTTTAATATAATTACATTTAACAGTCTTTTCTTTTGCAAACTCTTACTCCCTTTCCTGGGCCTTGATTTTGCCTGTCTTCTAGACGCAGTTTTTCACCAATGTCTCCAGCTGTCACCGCTGTCCTGATGCCTCCCGGCCTGTCTCCACGTAGGACTCCAGCTGTCTGCCGGATGGTGCCACCGGCCCGTCCCACAGACAGCCCCACACCAGTGCACCCCGTACTGAGCTCAACCCACCCTTCCGAGTCCACCTTCTGCCACGCTCCCACCCGCCCTGTGTTTCCTGATTCCATGGCTGGCACGCCCCCCATCAGAGAGTCAGGGTGACGTCCTTGGCGGGGACCACACCTGAGCCCTGCCCCCATCTGTCTTCTGTCTCCGGAGCCGGAAGGGAAGTTCTGTGACATGGGGACCTTGTCCAGCTTGTTTATCATCGTGATATCAGTTCAGGACAGTGCTGAAGTGTTCTGGAGCCCAGGGACCCACGTTCAGATCCTCACTGACCAGCTGTGGGAGCACCTGGAAGTAACATAACCTCTTTCCCTTCAGTTTGCTCATTTGTGAAATGGGGATGGCAGTCGTCCTGATCTGTAGGGTTTCGGTGAGGATTAAATCCGTTAATGCACATATAGAACGGAGCAGAGCACATGGTAAGCACTCAGCTATGGATATTACATCCTACCCACCCTGCATGGTGCTTGGCTCATAAAAGCATAAAGACACTGGCTAACATGAATGAGCAGCACATCCCAGGAGGGTGTGGGGAAGGGAGGGACTCAGTGTTAGGACGCCCAGGGACTCCCAGAGCCCTCTCCTCGGTGCTGCTCCTGGCTCCAAGGGACACAGCCCCTGCTCCGTGGTCCTGTCTTTGGACAGATGAGGTCACTGGGGCGGTGACAACTCCCATGTGAATGGCCAGAACCTCTAGGTCTTCTCATGTGTGGCCCTTGAGTGAAAGCTCCCTTTCTCTTTCTTTGTGGCCCAGGAGGAGCTGGTGATCAAAGTCTTTGCTGCTCAGAGCTGAGGACTGTCACTTGATTTGTCCATTAAAATCCAGAGTAGCAGGGATACCTGGGGGGCTCAGATGGCTAAGCATCTACCTTCTGCTCAGGTCATGATCTCAGAGTCCTGGGATGGAGCCCCGCCCCGCCCCTTGCTGCTTTGAGTCTCTCAAGAGCTTGGAAATCTGGCTGGAGGTTTGGCCAAGGGGAGGGAGCACTGTGCGGGGAGTCCAGCGAGCTCCTCCTCGCCAGCTCGGCTGTGCCTTTGGACTGTTACTCCAGGTCTCCTTTGCACCATGGCAGGAGGGTCGGCCGTGCTGGCCTGGATGAGCCCAAGGACAGTCCTGGGGCAGCCCCTTCCCCTCGGCTCGAGGGAGCGTAAAGCTCCCAGCACCCACGCGTCCCAGCCTCCCGCCCCCCAAGCCCACAGGTACCCTACATTCTTCCTCGTCCCCGCAGCCGCAGAGCCTCTGGGGCGCATTCGAGGGGCCCTGGGGTTGGAGCAGGAGATCCCTCCATCCGTCAATGAACTTAAAGAGGTGACCCGAGCCGCGGGGCGGGGCTGGAAGATGGGCGGGACCTGCCCAGAGGGACAAGTGGGTGGGGCCTGGACGATGGGAGGGGGTGGGGATGAGGCAGGCAGGTGGGCGGAGTCGGAGCGGCCGGGGTGGACAGGTGGGCGGGGCCGGGGAAGGTGGACGGGGTCGACTGTGTCCAGGGGCGGGGATGGGGCAGGGCGGTGGGCGGGGCCGGGCAGGTGGGCAGGGATGAGGCAAGCAGGTGGGCGGGGCCTGGGCCGGTGTGCAGGCCCGGGGGGTTGTGGGGGGTTGCGGAGGCCGGGCAGGTGGGCGGGGATGAGGCAGGCAGGTGGGTGGGGCCGGATCTGTCCAGGGGCGGGGATGGGGCAGGACGGTGGGCGGGGTCGGAGGGGCCTGCCCACGGGCCTTCCGGGAGGAGGGGCTGGGAGGAGTGGGCGGAGGCGTGGGTGAGCCTTTCCTGGAGGTGAGCGCCGGGCCGCGGACGAGGACCCTGGGCAGGGGACGGGGCGGGGACCGGGCTGCTGGCGGGGTCGGGCGTCACCCCCACCTGGGGGCGTCCCGGGCCGCTTCGGGCTGTCCTCCCCGGACCCGCGGTGGCCGGCGGGCGGCCCACCGCGAAGCCCCGGCTCTGACGAGGTCCCTTGCACCCCACCTTTGGAAAGCTGTCAGACTTTGTCACTTTCGCTTTCGTCCCCACCCCCCAGGGGGCAGGTGGCTTCACTGTCTTGGAAAAGGGAGACAGCCACGCCCGCGGGGCCGTGGAAATCTCAGAACGCTGCCCAGCTGCCAGACCACAGGCCTGAGCCCGCCCACCCAGAGCACCGGGAAAACAGCCTCCACGGTCAATATTTTTTTTTTTTTAAGATTTTATTTATTTATTTGAGAGAGAGAGAATGAGAGAGAGCACATGAGACGGGGGAGGGCCAGAGGGAGAAGAAGACTCCCTGACGAGCAGGGAGCCCGATGCGGGACTCGACCCAGGGACTCCAGGATCATGACCTGAGCCGAAGGCAGTCGCTTAACCAACTGAGCCACCCAGGCGCCCTCTCCACGGTCACTATTGTTGGCCTTTACGTTATAAACAATCTGCCGATGAAGACAGGGGAAACCACGGCTGGAATGACATCCTCCCAGGCGTGAGGTGGGTTCGGTTGATTTTCTTAGGGGGAGGGGTGCGCTGTCCCAGGAAGCCTACCCGCAGAGACCATGTTGGGTGGGAATCGGTGACAGGAACTTTCTCCTCCCTGTGGGTTAGCTATGAAGTCACTTAGTGTTTGAACACTCCTGTCCTTCACAGTGACCCACAAACAAGCAGCTTAATTAACCTGAGCATCCTTAGGTAGTGTCGCTATCAATATGATGCCCTGTTCTGACGTCAGGTACATCTGGGATGCCGTCCTCTTGCTCAGTGACTGGAAGAGAGCCCTGGGGATGCTGATGCTGGGGGTGGCCGGCCTGGGGAGCGTGGCTGAATCACTTCCCTGCGTTTACTCACCCTGGGTGAGCGTTGAGAAATCTGTCCAGGACCCCTGGATCCCTGACTTGCTTCACCCTTGTTCTCGTGGGTAGAAGACAGTGGCCAGCAACTTCCCGGTATGGCGGGCACAGCGAGTTACAGGGGACATGGTGGGGCAGGGCCCTGGTAGAAGGTCTGTGGTGCTAGACACTAATCCCTTAATTGTGGGATTGTGGGCAGGTTCCATGGGGTTCCAGAGGAAGGGCCCAGGCCAAAACTAATTACTGAGCACATTGTAAAAATCACCTCAGCCTCCGTGGCCCTCCCAGCCTAAGTGCTGTCACGTGATCATCCTGAGCATGTCAGCTCTAAGCAGAGCAGGGAGTGCTTAGATTCCACTGTCTGAATACAAAGCTGACCCTGCCAGGTTTTTTGGTTTTGTTTTCTTGGAAGAAAGGCTTCTCAGGAAGTTGTGTCCAGCATCACAGAGCCTTCTTTGTTGGTTTGAGAGCACTGGGAAGTTCAGCTTTGCTGAGTGTTGAAAGCAGAATAGGCCTGCTTGTTTGTTTCTGCACGCTCACAGACTCAGCAGAAAGCCCTGCGATGTGCAGTTCCTGGGTCCGGATGTGTGTGACTGACTCCACCCCACCCGGAATGAAGCCCAGCCTCCGGGCAGCCAGCCCAGGGCGGATTCCACCCTCTGGAAGCTCCCTTGGTCTGGGACGCTGGGCACAGTGCAGGAGGACGGGCTTCCAGCAGGGGTGTATTCGCCAGCCCCCCTGCCCCAGCTCCCAGTCCCTGCAGAGCCACCAGTGAAATCTTCCCTCCTCTGCGCCTGGCAGGGGAGAAGCAGGACCCCTCCTCCTGGCCTGACTCCCTCCTCACGCTCCCTTCTTAAGTGTTGTGTAATCTCTCCTCACATTTCCATTCCCCGTCAGTTTTCCTTCCCTGTGCCTCCCCCACAATTGCCTCAGTTTACATCACAATCCCGATGATTTTTGCAGCTCTGTAGCGCAGACTGTCAATACTTCAGGGGATGCAGGGTGGGGCTTCCCAGCTTTCTGCTCTGGTTGCCGCCCTTGCTGCTCCCCCCGGCCCCGCGTCCTGGCAATTTGCTTGGCCGTCAGCCTGGGGGCTTCAGCTGAGTTGCATTCAGGGAGGCTGTCAAGCCTCTGATGAATTTTCTGCAGACAGGGAGAGATATTCAGCTCCGTGGGGAGCTCTCAAGGAGTTGAAAGGTGTCGTGCCTTCAGCTGTTGTTCTTTAATAATCACCCACATGGAATTACTTTCTTCAATCAGATGTTTTAAGACTGTGCTAAGGAATGTATAATGAACAGACCCAAGAGAAGCCATTCTGTTGGGTTTTCAACATACTGTTTTCAGAATACCAGTGCCTCTGGATGCCGCAGTGGTTTGGGGGGACCACCACCTGAAGATACTAAACACAGTCAGGCGAGATTTTACATAATTTCCCATGAGTGCAGAAAAGGGAAGCATCAGATCGCCCCGGCATAGGGAGAAACTCCGTTTCCTCCGCAGTGTTCCCCTTCAGTGGTTCCTAAAGGGAGTGCGTTTCCCGCGAGGTGCACTTGGATAAATGATGTCTGTGTACTTAAGCAAGAAATATTAGCGGGTTACGCGTGCGTCAGTAACCGGTTTCTCTGGGTCGGGCACTGGAGTGTCCCTGGGGAAGTAGAAACTGTTTCTGTGGCTAGTGTAGAGATGATCGCACTGGTGCTCAGACAGGCTAGGCACTTGCTCGAGGTCACACATCCATTAAACTGGGAGCCAGGACTTGAATCCAGCTGCAAACTTAGTCCTCATTCTGATTCCCCCACCCATCAAAACAGATGCAGAGCTCCGAGCGCGCGTGGGTGGGGTGGATAATCCCTTCTGAGCCCCGTGCGCTTGGGAAGAAGACGACCCGGTCCTGGGCGAGCCCCGCTCCCGGTGCGCCCCCGCTCCCCGTGCGCCCGCGGATTCCGCCCTCTGCCGCCCCCTGCCCGTCGGCTGGGGGAGCGCCCCGCGCACCTGTGTCCGAGGTGCATGTAAACCCGCGTGGCCTGTCCAGCCCCCTCCTCAGAGGGTTCAACTGATTTCCGTTAGCAACCATCTGATGCTACACCCTCCAGGGCTGAGAAGAGTTGGGGTGAATGTAGTAACGTGGCCCCTTCTCAGAAGTGATTGGGCAGCATCTGGTCAGCAGTGAGCAGTGACCGAGGACAGGTCACTATTCTTGCCACTCAGGCTGCGGTCGGTGAACCCTCCGGGTCAGGATCACCGGGAGGCTTGCTCCAGAGGCAGAGTCTCAGCTCCCAGCCCAGATGCTGGCGAAATCTGCTTTTCAGCAACATTTCCCAGTGATTCCTGTGCAGAGCGCCCTCTCTGTTACCTGTTACACCTGTTTCCTGGTGTATTCCATCTGGGGTTTTTTGGAAGATCAGAATGAGGACTAAGTTTGTAGCTGGACATAAGCCCTAGCCCCCAGTTTAACGGACATGTGACCTCTAGCAAGCGCCTAGCCTCTCTGAGCACCAGTGTGATTACCTCTGCAGCGATGCACAGTGCCAGACAGTTCTCCAACTGGCAAGACCCCTCGTCCTCCATCTATGCCCTGAGGATTTCCTAGTCAGTGTCCCCTCAGTCAGCCCTAATTTACCTAGCCGGACTGCTTAGAAACGTCACACTCTGATGGCGACCTTAGCCGTCTGCCCAGAAACCTGCAAGTCCCATGCTCACCGTGGGGCAGTGAGCGTTGTCCACAGCCCATGCTTGGTTGAGCCGCAGTCGCCAAATGCCCACCGTGAGGTCGTGGAAGGGACTTTCAGGTCCCACGGAGACCCTTCCTCAGCATCACAGTGATTTGGTAAAGAATGCATTTGATTGTGAAAGGGTAGAGTTTCCCTCTTGGAGTCACGGGGAGGCGAGTTGCCCTCCTGACTGGCTCTGATGCACACCTTCTGAACCAGGGGCTGAGCCTGAGATCTCCAAGAACCCTTTAGCTCTGAGGTTCCATGTGCCTTGACTCACAAAATGGTTTTGGTCTTTTCCAATTAAAATTCTGCTCCGTAAGAGACACACCTATAGTTTCAAAATCTTCTACAAGGACAATTGCTGCATGGCATAGAAAAACAGGTGCATGGGGGTGCCTGGGTGGCTCAGTCGGTTAAGCATCCAGCTCTTGGTTTCCGCTCAGGTCATGATCTCGGGGTTGTGAGATCAAGCCCCATGTCAGACTCTGCACTCATCAGGGAGTCTGCTCAGGATTCTCTCTCTCCCTCTCCCTCTGCCCCTCCTCACTGCTCATGCTCTCTGTCTCTCTAAATAAATAAATAAATAAATAAAATCTTCAAAAAAAAAAGAAAAACACGTGCATAACGTTTTCTGTTTCTCCCCTTTAATTAGCTTTTCTCCTTTAGGAAAACCAAAGCCCTTTCTCCTGATTCACCAAATTAACACTGACCACCCGCATCACTGATGAAGTTCCTATGGTCTCGGGAACAGAAGTTGTAGAACAGTTGGGGGACCTGGGCCCCTAGAATGGGGAGGACGTGTCAGGAGCTCCCTGTGTTAGGCCTGGGAGGTGAGTACTCCTAATGAAAATAAATCTTCAGAGTACTAGTGGGGAATATTACTGGGGTGTTTAAGTGTGCTACTTCAGGGATACGGCATGAATAAAAACCAGGCCCCTGCCCTCAAGAATTGTGCAGCTTCTGAGCAGAGCTGTGCTCTCTGGCTCCCTTGGGTAGCTGGGTGAGGGGTGTGTGTGTCAGTGGGGGACCAGCGGGGAGGTCCATGGGTTGCCCGGGCAAGGGGGCGGCACGGCCGTGACCGGAAGGGAGGGGAGTCGATGCTGGTGGTGTCCTGGGGTGAGCCTCGCAGGATTGGCCACCAGCTGCACCGAGGTCACACCGGAAGCTTCTCCCAGTTTGACCTCACCTACCTCACTAGGTTTGATGACTATGTACGCTGAAAACAGAAATACTCGACACAGGGTTGAGCCAGTTCGAAGGGCTCAGAATTTGGAGGGAGCGCCACAGATGCCCAGAAGGATATTTCCAGCTGCGTCCAGACAAGCAAGAAGAAGAAGGGACAGGCTCACTCTCAGACGCTGGTGGTGTAATGCTTACAGGTAAGTGTTCCCTGCCAGGAGGGATGTGCCCGTGTGCCCGGGACCCAGCTCCTGCCCAGACCAGGCCCTTCAGGGACTCAGAGAACGCAGACCAGCCCCCAACACTCTGGGGACCACGGAACAGGAGGGACGGCCCAGAGGCACGACGTGGCAAATTCACTCAGGGGACACCTGCCCACGTGGTATGTCCTGGCTGCTGGTGGCGTGGCAGAGAACCAAAGAGATAACACCTGTCCTCGGGAGCGGAATTCTGATTTACAGAAAGATGGCTTTTAGAAGGACGTGGCTCTCGAGACAGCGTGGCCTCCCTGGTGCCCCCTGGCAGGCCTGTGTCCGTGGGATGCCCTGTTCTGCTCATAAACACATGTGTCCTTTGACTCCACCCAGTGTCCTGGCCTCAAGCCTTCGCGCAAGGCAGACCCAGCCCTCCACACCCGCCTTCGGATTCAGTTCGGAATTTTCATTGCCACATGAACTCTGGAGAAACTCTCCCAGTCCCCATTTGTAGATGAAGTCAGTGTTTTTCTCAGCGAGTCCTCTGCAGCTGCCCGCAGTGGGCCGCCACCCACCAGGGAACCACCCAGCTCAGACTCAGGTGCCGCCCGGGGCCCAGGACCAGTATTGTCTGTGAAGGATCGAGGGGCCCCCCGGCCGGGCTAAGTGTGGAGACGCGCCCAGAGCTCACCCAAGCTTAGGCCAGCCGGTCTGCTGTCCTGGCCGTTAGCTCAAGAAAGGCACCTGCTCTGCTAACGGCTGGGATGAAAGCTAAGTGAATTTGACTCAAACGGGAGAGTGGCTGACCGTTTTCCCTCTGGTCTCGTTATCGTAATTAACATGCTTGGCAGGAGGGGGAGTCACGCCGCCCGTGCCGCTCCCGCCGCCCTCAGAGCCCAGACACCAGCTGGCTCACACACGTGGAATCACACCGCCTTTGGCCTCTGGGACTGGCTTATGTCACTGGGCACCATGTCCTCGAGGTTCGCTAGTCACACCAGCCGTCGGAGTCTCCTCCGTGCTAAGGCTGACTCGTACATTGTGTGTGCGACGCCTTTTGTCAACCTACTTGCCTGTCGGTGGACGCTGGCTTGCTTCCCTCGGTGGTCGTGCACATGATGCTCTTTCTGCGTTCCGTCCCCTTGGGAACACACCCACAGTGGGATTGTGTCCCGAGGCGGGCGAGTCGGCATGGCAGCTGTGAAGCTGGCATGTCCGGCATTCTGTGCTTGCAATCACCTGGAGCGATTTAGCCACTCCGGATGCCCCGCCGTCCCCAGACCGACTAAACCATCTCTCCAAGGGGACCCAGGTACCTGTACTGTTTTCATGTCCCCTGGCGATTCCGAAGGACGGCCGAGTTCAAGAACCATTCGTCTACACCAGGGAGTCTCCGGTTTGCGTGTACAGAAAGTTCACACGCTTGTTGAGAGTCCAGAGGCCTGTTGTAAGGCTGTGTCCTGTCCCTGGTCTATGGGAGGCCTGGACTTCCTCGCTCCCAGGCCCCCCGGCGACTCTGACCTGCAGCCCTGGTGAGACCTTCTCTGCTCGTCTGTCCTTCATCGAAGCATGAGCGCGCCAGGGCTGGGGAGTGGATCCACCCAGGTCCCTGAGCCTCTGGGACCCGAGTCCACGCTGGCCCCAGCGGGTCCCCAAGCCCGTCCTGCAGCCTCTCCAGGCTCTGCCAGAGGCTCGCAGACAGAACAGCAGCTCTATCCTCCAAACTGGCGCCGTTAGCCTTGAATTGAAGCATAGATGCTCTAACACGTGCTTTGAGTAACATGCTTGTTTAATCCACACGCTAGGAAATGTGAATTTCATGTGGGCTTGTGGGCATTTTCTTAGGTTTAAATGAAGAAAACTGGGCCCAGCTGAGCCACCTCATATGTGAATAAACACAACACACTTGAGAACCTGTCGGGGACCTCGGTTCCCCATCCACATCTGCTGTCACTGCTGTCCACCTGCTCCCAGGGATCCCCGCATCCCCTGCCTTGTGCAGCTCAGTGCAAGCCTGGGACTCGGGCTTGAGTGACCCTCAAGGTGAAAGCGGTCTCCTGCACCGTGTCTTTCATAACCATGTAACATCTATACGACTGCGCTACCTTCTCTTTATCAGGTTTTTTGGTGCCACCAGGGAAGATTTTGAGTGTTGGACACTAGCCTCCTTTCCCCAGAAGCCCCATTTTTGTCGTGTGAATTTGCGTAGCACGGGATTTGGGGGAAGGAACACGTATGTCACCTGATGCACTCACAGTTAGCAGGGTAAGCCGTTGTCCATCATCTGCTCAGTAACGATTCAGGATCGTGTGTCCGCTCCCTGCACCACTAGGTGGCCGCTCTCTGCAGCAGAGCTTGGGGAGACGTGAGCGCGTCCTCCGAGCCTTGCTCCACATGCATGCACCCCTCCCGCTCCCTCTGCTTCACCCCACGTGGGGACCCTTGGTCTTCTCTCTTGGATTGCCCAAAGTCCACACCCGCTCCCACCTGCTCCTGGTGCCGCCCACCGCCCGTGTCTCTCGCGGAGGTCTGACGGGGTCCGGAACAACTTCACAGCCTGGTTCTCATCGTTAGATTCGACACGCCCTACAACAGGACTTGTTCATATTTACTTCAACCCACGTGGGCTTCTGGCTCCCATTCCAGGACCCTCTGCTTGGGCGGTCGCGCCTCCCGGCACCCGTCCACTCACTTGTCCTGGAACTTGACCCCCCCGAGGCCCCCTTCAGAGGTAGAAATGTAGTGTTTCACACCTTTCTGTATTTCATATGAAAATCGGCCTGCATTGTATCTTTGTGATACAACCAACATAAGCCCAAATAATTTTCTTTAAAATCTGGCCTTACCCACCTCACTGTTTGTACATGGGCTTGACAGTTCAGCATCTTAGAGTGTGTTGTCTGGGGCTCCCATGTATCACTCGTTACTGCCACGAATTCAGGGCTGAGCCCCCTAGCCCAGGGTATGCATTTGGGGGTCAGCAAGGAGTCGTCTGTAAAAAGGCAAAAGTGAAACTAGGACATTCGACTGTTATTCTGAGCTGGTGTTCCCCCTTGTGTGTCTCTGCAGGGATTTTTCTGTCTGGTTATGTAAGATGAGAATTTGTTCTGATGTTCGAACAACTTGGGGCCGAGTGAGTTCTTCCTGCAAATACTGGCAGCTCAGTATCAGGATATGTTTATCTTACACTCACTTAAAATCCTCATTTGTGAAATCAAAGTTTCTATTCTGTTCTAGAACAAAGGTTGGCAAACTGTGGTATTTGGACTACAAAGCCTGAAATGTTTACCACCGGGCCCTTTGTAGAATGTGCTGGTTGTTCCTCGTGAGTGATGGGTTGGAAGGAGCAGCCGTCGGGAGGTCCATGAACCCTGGAAGCTGGGTCCTGATGCGCGTGTGCATCTTTGGAGGTCAAGGAATCAGAGCTATTGGAGTCTCAAAGTATTTAAGAACTACTGTAGAGTGTGGTCCCTGCACGTTGCTTTAGGGCCCCGCTCCCACCGTGAGACAGGAAGGCGGCTGGGGAGACAGAGTGTGGTCTTCCGCAACCACACGTCTCCCACATCCTCAGTGCTCTTCCTGCCCCCTTCAGAGCACCTTTGAGAATCTGTGTGTGTCTCCAGGAGGATCTCCCTCCTGAGAACCACGCCTCCCACCACGTGGCCCAGTGCAGGCCACCAGAGCTGCCCCAGATTCTGGAACTACAGCCCGGGACGCGTGCCGGGAGTTTGGAGCCTGATGCAGGTCGCCGCAGGAACCCGTGATCTCTCGTCCCGTCTCCGTGAAGGTGCCAGGCTGGTTCACTTAGGAATCGGGATGGCAGGGATGGTGTTGTCCCAGAGCCCGTGCCCTCTTGGGGGGCTGGGCCTGGCCTCTGGGGCTGCCGAGGGGCCATAATGCCACATCTGCCCGTTTCTGCTTTCTTTCTGACTAGTCTTCACTTTATCTACTGAGATCACTCTGAACTTGAATCACACTTCCTGGAACACAGGTGTGTCTTCCGTAAATACAAGGTCATTGGCTCCAAGGCCCACCTGAATCCAAAAGAAATTCACTGAGGAAGAAAGCAGCAGTTTTACTTTTGTGACTCAGTCTGATCATCTATGCGAGGGACAACCACACGCTACGTGGGTGGAAATAGTACGTAAGAATATCTGGCTTTAATCATCGCAGCGCCTACAGTGAATGTGGGAAGAAGGGGCTAGAAGCTTTACCTCAGGACTGCAGTGCTTAGGAAAGCAGCTTTTTACCACAAATGTTTAAATGACCAGACTTTTCCATTCTGAAATGGAATCACACATCTAATCTAATCTACCCATACACACAATTTTAAAGAAATCAATGTAATGCCCTAACAGGAATATCCAAAAAAATTAAAGGGGAAGTCATTTATGACGAATTAAATGAGCCCCACACTAGGAGGCAAAATGAGTGATTTGGACTCTCACACATAATAAGTTCAGGGTGCCTGGGTGGCTCAGTCGTTAAGCGTCTGCCTTCGGCTCAGGTCATGATCCCAGGGTCCTGGAATCGAGTCCCACATCGGGCTCCCTGCTCTGTGGGAAGCCTGCTTCTCCCTCTCCTACTCCCCCCGCTAAAATATTAAAAAAAAAAAAAAGAATAAGTTTGGATTTAAGAGACGTAGGAAAATATTTAATGGACGTTTCTTAAACTTTTTAAAAATTACATTTGACATTTAGAAATGAGGGCCGAATAAACTGGCTTACACGCATGCACACACATGCGTGCACACACGCACACTGGCGTGTGCGCACACACACACGTGCACACGTGGTTCCAGGCGCCCCCCCAGGGCCTTGGGCACCATGAAGGGATTTTCTGAAATGGTGAATAACTCCTCGTCAAGCTCCAGACGGAACAAGGTACGATCTTCCCTAGATTTACAAGGTGGTCATGTGCCTAGAAAACTCAGTATATAGTAAAACAGTGCAAGAAATACGTTGTTGGCCCCGAGAAAAGAGTCAGGCTCTGAGGTAGTTTTGAGCACGGTTTTAGCTTCCAGGGCCGCCTGGTGGGACATCCTCCAGCCGCGGGCGCCCAGCGAGCCTCCCCGCTCGCTGGGGGGCTCCCGTCACCTCCTCTCCATGACCAAAACACCCCGAAACCCCCCGCGCGCTCACAGGATGCTCCGGCAGAGGCAGCGTCCCCGTTGGGAGCCCCTGTGCTACACGGGATGTTTTGTGGATAAAATGCAGTTTCCTTCTTACCAGAGACAGTTCCTCCAGCAGATCGAATGCCCTGACGTTTCGCTGGCAGGGTGACTTACTCCACTTTGTATTTCCTTTCTGGCGGCACGCACCCTTCCCCACGCCTGTTGCACTGATGGAGAAGGTAGCCGAGTCAGGGAGACAGACCACAGATAAGGAAACCAGAGGCTGCACAAGGTGATGAAGGGCTTGGGAAATATGCAGGGTGGTTTCAAGAGTCAGGGGACGGGGAGTTATTGCGAGTAGCGAGTGTGGGGAAGGCTCTTGAGGAAGTGTCCACGTGAGATCCAGCCATGTGAGCAGCAAACAGGAAGCAGCATGTGCCAAGGCCCTGAGGTTGGACAGAGTTTGGGGTGGCAGACGGGAGCCCCATGTGGTGGAACTGACACCGGGCCTCTCCGTTTCCTGTTCTTCCCTCGGGTCTCTGCTCAAATAAAGTATCATCGGGGAGGGCTTTCCTGGCTACTCTACAAATAGCCTCCGGCCCCCGCCCTGGCGGTCCCAGTGTCCATGTTGCCGGTTTACGTTCCTTCTTCTGTTGGGTGTCACCCCTTCCCTGCTTGCCTGCACTAGAACATAAGCCCCCGAGGACGAGCGTGGCCTGTTTGTTCACCCCTCCTGGGCCCCAAACAGCGCCCAGCACATGGCGGACGTGCAGCGCACGCTTGTCCCGATGATGCTGGGGAGGCAGGTAGAGCCAGACCACGGAAGTGAGAAGGAGGGAGCCACCTGGGGAATGCAAGGAGAGACCAGAAGTGAGTGGGGACAGGGGGGTCCCCAGGCCACGGACAGGGTGAGTGGCCCACGAGAGGTGCGGGGCCTCTGCTGCTGCCACCCCTGCCTCGGCCTCGGGTGCAAATGGTGGAGAAATGAGTAGCCCTGATCAACATTCTCGCCGAGTTCTTCCCCATGATTAGTAAATGCACGGTTCAAATGCTTGGGGTCAACGCCGGGTGCACGCCTACTTCTGATTTGCTATAATTTGTGTGTCTCAGCCTCAGGGTTTCCATGGAAACCCCACCACAAATCAGCCCCAAGGCGGAACAAAGCCTCTGCAGAGCCGTGGGCCAGCCCCATGGGAAGCTGTCTCCGTGGCCACGGGTTAAGGCTCTGTGCAGACTCACACCTGCTTCCTGTTACCCCCTTCCTTCGCACCATTCTCCATCCTCCGAGCCACGGGGTCCTTCCTTTCCTCTGGAGGTTCCACTCAGAGCAGGCTGAATGCGCCCCCGGCACGGGAGACGGGACACCTCACCACCCAGTGCAGCGCTGGGGACACAAGCCAGACGCAGGTATGGACGCCCTGTACTGACGCCCGCTCACGCCATCACACAGGCTGTTCTAGACCCGCCACGTCCGACGCTTCATGGAGAGTGACGAAAAGGGCGAGCGTTTTGTGTGATGCGACGTGCTGTGTGTGATCCCATGTGCCATGTGTGATCCATGTGCTGTGTGTGATCCCATTTGCCATGTGTGATATGACATGCCATGTGTGATCCCATGTGCCGTGTGTGTGGAGCGAGGGCAGAGGGGTAGATGGGCTTGTGCCCTGGCCAGGGCAGCTGGGGAGCAGCTGCGGAGCCGACAGCAGGTGAGGAAGGGTCCCTGGCAGGGGCGGGGGAGGGAGAACACAAATGTGTCTCTACCTGCTGTTTTCTTCAGCTTTCTCTGCAAACCTTGAATAAGTGATTGCATGAACTAATGAATGAGAAACAGACTGTTATAAAGATCAAGTACCTCTGAGGTACTTAGAACAGCGCTTACTACGCACTGTAAGAGCGAGAAGCGCTACCTACACCGACACGTCAGCCACGGCCACGGCCATGGGATCTGGCGGGGGCAGGTGCATCATGGGGGAGCCTCCGAGTCCTAGGGGCCCTGGTGCGATGCCTTGAGCTGGGACAGCTGTGTTTTCATCCTCCCTCCTTCCCTGCAGGATCATGGGAGGCCACCGGGCTTTCTGTTTGGGGTGACGCTTGCAGCTGGCCCTGTGCTTGCAATTCCTTCCTGTGCCTCTGACCGTCAGAGGGCCTTGTATCGCTCCTGCAACCTCACCCAGGTGCCTCCGGTCCCCAGCACCACCCAGACCCTCCTGCTGAGCTTCAACTACATCCGGACTGTCACAACCACATCCTTCCCTTCCTGGAGCGGCTGCAGCTGCTGGAGCTTGGGACTCAGTTTACCCCCTTCACCACTGGCAGAGAACCTTTCAGAAACTTGCCCAACCTGAGGGTCTTGGACCTGGGCAAGAGTCAGGTAGATTTCCTGCATCCCGATGCTTTTCAGGGGCTGCCCCACCTGCTTGAACTTAGACTCTTCCACTGTGGTCTGCCTGATAATATATTAAAAGATGGTTATTTCAGAAACTTAGAGTCTTTGTCTCACCTGGACCCGTCCAAGAATCAGATTCATGGCCTTAACCTTCATCCTTCATTCTGGGAATTGAATTCCCTGAAGTCCACTGATTTTTCCCTCAACCAGATCCCCACTGTGTGTTCACATGAGCTCCAGCCGCTGCAAGGGAAAACGCTCCCCTGTTAAACCTCACTGCCAGTCATCCATACAGCAGGGTCTCCGTGGACTGGGGCGCATGCATGAACCCGCTCACAAACACGGCCTTAGAAACCCTGGACGTTTCTGACAACGGCTGGACAGCGGACGTCATGGGAGCCAGATCTCCCTGGTTCTGGCCCGCCACATTATGGGGTCCGGGTTTGGCTTCCCGAACATCAGGGACCCCGACCGGGAGTGCGGCGCTGCGGCTGGATCTGTCCCATGGCTTCATCTTCTCCCTGAACTTCCGACTCTTTGAGGCCCTCAAGGACTTGAAGCTCCTGAACCTGGCCCACAACAAGATAAACAGGATTGCAAGAGAAGCATTTTATGGCCTCGACAGCCTCCAGGTTCTCAACCTGTCATATAACCTCCTGGGGGAGCTTTATAATTCTGATTTCTATGGACTCCCTCAGGTAGCCTCTATTGATCTTCAAAACAATCACATTGGGATCATTCAGGACCAGACCTTCAGATTCCTGAAAACATTATGTACCTTGGATCTCCGGGACAATGCTCTTAAAACAATTCCTTTTCTGCCAAGCCTAGACACTATCTTCTTGGGTAGCAATAAACTGGCAGCCTTGCTGAACATTAGACTTAAAGCCAAGTTCATCCACTTGTCATAGAACAGGCTAGAAGATCTGGATGATCTCTATTTCCTCCTCCATGTCCCTGACCTCCAGGTCCTCATTCTGAATCAAAACCGCTTTTCCTCTTGCGGCCGAGCTCATGGCCCAACAGGGAGCCTCAGCTTAGAAAAGCTTTTCCTTGGAGCAAACGTGTTGCCGCTTGCCTGGGAAACCGGCTTCTGCTGGGATGTGTTCAAGGGGCTCTCACGGCTCCAGATCCTGTATCTGAACAACTACTTGGCCTTCCTCCCGCCCGGGGCACTTAGTGACCTGACTGCGCTGAGGGACCTCGACCTCAACTCCAACAGGCTGATTCAGGCTCTTGCTCCTGGCGACTTGTCTGCTAACCTGGAGGTGCTAGACATGCCCAGAAACCAGCTCCCGTCCCTGGACCCCAACTTGCTGGCGTCCCTCAGAGCCGTGGACATAACGCACAACAAGTTCATCTGTGAGTGTGACCTCCATCCTCTCATTACTTGGCTCGACCAGACCAACGTCACTGTATTTGGGTCTCGTGCAGATATCTACTACACGTACCCCAACGCGCTCGCAGGGACGCCTCTCTCCTCTGTTTCCATGGAGGGCTGCGATGAAGAGGAGGTCTTGAAGGCCCTAAAGTTGTCCCTTTTCATCTCCTGCACGGTCACTCTGACTCTGTTCCTCGTGACCGTCCTCGTGGTCACCAAGCTCCGGGGGCTTTGTTTCATGTGTTACAGGGCTGCCCAGAGACTGCTGCCCATGGTCCACGCCGAGCGCTGCGAGTCCGACACGTACAAATACGAGGCCTACCTCTGCTTCAGCGGCAGAGACTTTGAGTGGGTGCAGAGGGCTCTGCTCAGACACCTGGATGCTCAGATTCAACCTTTGAAGGTGCTTTGAAGACAGAGACTTTGTCCCAGGGCGGGAGCACATCGCCGACATCAAGGACACCGTGTGGGGCAGCAGGAAGGTGGTCTGCCTCGTGAGCAGACACTTCCTCCAAGACGGGTGGTGCCTGGAAGCCTTCACTTACGCCCAGAGCAGGTGCGTGTCTGACCTGGACAGCGCCCTCATCCTGGTGATCGTCGGGTCCCTGTCCCAGTACCAGCTGGTGAAGCATCAGTGCATCAGAGGGTTCGTGTGGAAACGGCAGTACGTGAGGTGGCCCGATGTTCTCCAGGACGTTGGCTGGTTCCTTCGCACACTCAGCACATTCTGAAGAAAGAGAAGGACGCCAACACGGACAGTAGCATCCAGCTGCAAACTGTGGCGACAGTCTCCTAGTCAAGGAGCATTTCCAGCTAATCCCAAGCCACAGATAACTCTTACCATTTCAGGGTCCTGTTTTGGAGAGGTTTTTGGTTTTTTCCTACTAGGAAAACAACATAGCTCTTGATTCCCATAGCCGCAGGATGCCTGGTCTCACTGACCTGGAAATGGAAAGGAATCCTGTTCTCTCCAGTTGCACCGACCACAGGCCATGCCCTTGTCGTGGGAAGGGCCTGGGAGAGGGGTCCCAGATGGCTGCGAGCCTCCCTCTGGTGCTTGCTCTCGGTCGGCAAGGGGCGCCCTCTGCTCTGCAGAACAACACTGACGAAGAAACACAGAAAAGAGGGCGTGTTTCCTGCTTCTGCCACAGGGATGGTGCTGCTGCTCGGTGCCAGTCCCGCTCGGTCTGGGGCAAGCCGTGGCCCCACGGAAGCGGGCGGGACAGTACCTGGATCTCGTTGCAGCCGTAGCACTATCCCTGTTTCTTGTGAGCTCTTCTCCTTCGCACATGGCCTGCATTCCCCTCCATTCTCTCCCACACCCCGCTCGTCAGCTGCACACAGAGAGCCTGGTTCCAGGCCTCATTCTGCTGCTCGGGGGTGGCTGTGTGACTGTGAGTACATGACATACCCTCTCTGGGCCTGATTTCTCATCTGCGGGCCTGGTGCTATCTACCAAAGACGTCAGGCTTCTCAGATCTGCCCTGCTGTGGCCCCGAGGGCGTGCGCACACGGAGGGGCCTTCTGGAGGCAGTGGGAACTTCTCTGAAGTTGTATTTTTTTTATCTTAAATCTCTACATATTTTGCATTCTGTCTTTTTGCGTGTTTTTTAATACAGAAATGTTTTTCTGCAAAAGTACTAAGAAAATTTAAACCAAGGAAGGTGTGCCAGAATATTGCCCATGGCTTCATGCACAGCACCTCCAAACCCAGCAGCCCCACCTCGGCTGTCACATTTGAGGGGTGCCCCTAGGCCTGGGGCCCAGCGCTCCAAAATGTCCTTCCTGTCCCTGTGCCCCTGGCCCTGACTCCTCCAGAACACACATCCCCCCACTCCACCTCTTCCTTCTGGAACGTTCTCCCAGCTCTGCACCTCCATCCTTTATGTTCTTCAAAACCCAGCCCATGCAGCCTCCTGGGAGGCCTCCAACCCAGCATCCTCTCTCCCTTTTGTGCAAATTCTCGGCACCTTACCTGTTCTTCTAAAACGCACTTAACGACTTCCTGTGAGAGCCGTGAGCCTGTCTGGCCCCTGGCCCCTCTGGACTACAAGCTCCGCGGGCAGACCTTTCTTTGATGTCCCACCCTCACTGGCCGTCACAGACCACATATGGCTTGGGGAAGGAATTCCTTCTCTCTGTCCTCATCCCCATCTGCCTGGTGAATTTCCATTCCTGTAACCCTACAGATCTTTGTCACTGGCCTAGACTGTGAGCCCCTGATGGCAGGGACGTTGTCTTATTCATCACTGTAGCCTAAGCCCCATACAGTGCCTGGTCCATAGTACATGCTTAATAAGGGCCTGGTGCATGGATGAGGTGTGCTGCGACGCCCAGCATCCCTGGTGTCAGCGCCTGCTCCTGGGAGGTGCTGGGTGCTGGGTGGGGGGCAGAAGGGCTAGGAGCCCGAGGCTCATTTCAAACCATGCAGCATGGCGTGGGGCTCCTGGGTGGAGGGATGGTCACAGCTTTGATGAGCAGCCAGGGGTTGGGCTAGAATGAGGGGATGGAGAGATTGGATGGGGGCTGGAGGGGTGGAGGGATGGTGTGATGGAGGAATGGGGGATGGGGGATGAAAGGGTGGGGGGATGGAGGAATAAGGGATGGGGGATGAAGGGGTGGGTGGATGAAGGGTGGGGGATGGAGGGGTGGGGGATGGGGGATGAAGGGGCAGGTGATGGGGGTATAAGAGGATGGGGGATGGAGGGATGGGGGAGTGGGGGATGGAGGGATGGGGTTTGGAGGGATGGAGGAGTGGGGTATGGGGATGAAAGGGTGGGGGTATGGAGGAATGGGGGATGGGGGATGAAGGGGTGGGGGATGGAAGGATGGAGGAGTGGGGGATGGGGGATGAGAGGGTAGAGGGATGGGGTAGGGTGATGGAGGATGAAGGGGTGGGGGGATGGAGGAGTGGGGGATGGGGATGAAGGGTAGAGGGATGGAGTAGGGAGATGGGGGATGAAGGGGTGGGGGGATGTGGGATGGTGTGATGGAGGAATGGGATGATGGAGGGATGCGGTGATGGAGGGGTGGGGGATAGGAGGATGGGGGATGGAGGGATGGGGGATGAAGGGGTGGAGGGATGAGGACGGGGGATGGGGGGACGAAGGGATAAAGAGGGAAGACAGAGAGAAGTACTTCTCGTGAGTGTTATACTAGGACAACACCCCTCACACCAAGGCACTGCTGTAGGAACAGCTGTAACCAGGAATCAGGAAGACGGTAAAAGGCCATTGACTCAGGGCAAACCTTCCTGCCACATGGGGCAGCCATGCTTCTCCCCACGCTGCAGGAACCTGGTCTTGCATCAGGACCGTCAGGAAGGGTGCTCCCTTGTCCTGGCAGGGTGGGGGGCTCGGGGGGGGGCAGCGTTACCCCAGGTACCCCCTTGCTTTGGGTGACTGTCCCCATGACTGTTTTCCAAGCCAAAGCCAGACCTGTGAAGGACAAGGGTGAGCGTCTCTGTGGGAACAGTAGGTTGGGACATAAGGAGGGAGTCCATCCCACAACCCTTTCTTTTTTTTTTTTTTTAAAGATTTTTATTTATTTAACAGAGATAGAGAGAGAGCACAAGTAGGCAGAGCGGCAGACAGAGGGAGAGGGAGAAGCAGGCTCTCCGCCGAGCAGGGAGCCCGATGCGGGGCTCGATACCAGGACCCTGGGATCATGACCTGAGCTGAAGGCAGCCGCTTAACCAGCTGAGCCACCCAGGCGCCCCTCCCACAACCCTTTCTAATTCTCTTACTCAAAAATCCAAATAGCAGTAATTTTCCTAATCAAACACATTTAAAAAGCACCTTTTGACGTTTCTGTCATAGTTTATGGGGGGGCCTGTTCACAGCAGATGTCCCAGCCACTGTTGAACTCAACAGGCCACTCTAATTTATTCCTGAATTTCTCTTTTCTGGCAAAGACCCCAAACATTCCTCAGTTCTTTTCATTTGCCTTCCCTCCCATCAGCTGACCCAACAGCTGGAATTCTGTTTCAGGCCATTTTTCCAAGTGACGCTTCCCAAGACCTGGCAGGAGGAAAGCCTGGCCGGGTCACATTGGGACGGTGATGTGGGCGCCAGGTGGTCAGTGGAGAAGCTCCTTGCATCCCGCTGTCACAGCATCACCATCCGTAGAGAGGTCCCTTGGGGTCACTCTTAAGCGGGAAGAACTATAGTCTAAGAATGGGGAGAGCTTGCTGTATGTGAGACAGACTATTCTGGAAAAATCTAGACTCTTCTTCGGGGCTGCTAGAAACGTCTAAGGGAATCTGACTCATGGCTCCAAATACACTTGACTTTGAGTTTCCTCTCAACCACGTGAATCTGCAGTGAAGAACGTAGTCTCTACATGACGTGAAGTAGACATGGCTGAACGTTTGTAATCATGAAGTAAGTCTGTTGGGAGAACGGAAGAATAGGGAGTACACATGCTCGTCTACCACAATAAAAAATCGATACAAAATATCTGGAACGTTAAATCAAGAGCCAGCATTCTGCGTGTGTATTTAGAAACAGGGAAATGCCAGAAAAAAGAACTGGACAAGTGAGTGGTGATTGTCTGTGGGATTCCTGCTGCTTCCACGGGGATACGGAGCGAAGCTGGAGACGTGAGTGCTACGGGCAGGGCTTGCAAGGAATTTGCAGGCCCCGCTCAGGCACCGTGGTCCAGGCCACCAGGACAAGGCGGCTTTATTCCTGACTTTGGGCTGGAAATCGTGTTTCTTTTCCGAGGGCAGGCACCTCGCCTCCCCAGGAAGGTCGCCTCCCTGAGACACGATAAAACTCAGTGACATCATGTCTCATCCGGGCCCTGCAGGAAGCAGGTGTTTCGTCGGAGTTTTCCCGCTGCCCTGACCTGGACTTGCCACTCGAGCAGCCCTGAGGGCCTAACGCTTGAGGCTGCGTTCCTGGTTTTTCCGATGACCTTGGCCATCCTTGCTCCCAGCTCTCTCCCCGCTGCTGCTGTGTTATGCGGCCAGCATCGTCCAGGCCTGCAGGTCGTGCCAAGCCTGGAGAGGTTTGCAAAAATAAGTCACCAGGGTTGAAAACAAGAGGTTCTTTTTGGAGAGGGCCTGGAGGAAGACCTTCGGGCACAGGAGTCAAACAAAGGGAGGGAGGTGGGTGTGGGGCCACTGGCCCCAGAGAAGCGTCGTCCGAGGACGCGGCCGCAGAGAGCACTCTGCACGTGGCCCCCTAGTCAGCTGAGTGTGGTTGAACTGCTTGGAGTGCCAGGTTTGGGGTTTTTGTTGTTGATCGCCCCCCACCTCCAAATTAAAAGAAGCAAGGAGCGTGGTTGTTTACAAAATAACTGCGTCGAGGCCGGGTGGAGCCCGGGGAGCACATGGGCCACCAGCTTTCCGTGGCTCCATGAGGCTGGACACCCGCCCCTGGGCTCTGGGGCAAAACCAGCCCGTTTTCTGAGACGGAAACCCATGGGTTGTTCTCTTTCTAACACAAACATGGATCCCACGTGGACACGTCAATGCATTTGCACAAACGTCTGCACCAGTGTGATCTCCTCCTCGTCAGGACGGGGAGTATTTCCGTCGCCTCGAGAGTGGCCTCCTGCCCCTTCCCTGCGGAACCCGCCACTGCCCCACCGCAGGCGGCCAGGGTCAGGGTTCCCACCAACACGGGGGAGCTGAGCCTTCTAGAACTTCGTGTAAATAGGCATTCAGTTAACCCCCTGCATCTGGCTGGACACTGAGCAGTCTGCTCCTCTTCACGCATTTTATGGATTCACGAGCAGGTGTTTGTGGCTCCTCCCGCTGAGGCTCATCCTCACCCACAGAACGAACGGGGGTGCTGTGCGCAGAGCTGGTGCGGCCGTTCCCTCACAGCCTCCTGTGCACCTGCTCCCGTCTCTCTGGGGTAAATAACGGGGGTGAAGGGGTCGCAGAAGAGTGTCTGCCCGGCACTTTCCAGAATGGCTGTGACGGCTTTCACGGCTGCCAGGACGTGAGGCTCTGCGGGCCCTGCAGCCCCCAGCCCATGGCGGGCACCCTCCCACCTGCATTTTCCTGCCGACCCTTGTGGGAGCACCAGGGCAGTCAGGAGCCGGGTGGCCAAGGGTGAAGGCCCAAAAGGCTGCTGGGGGCCACTCTGCGAGGCACCTGGGTCGCATCTGCCGCCCGCCCGCACCCGCCGCGTCTGGGCTCCTTGCAGTGGCCCCGAGAGCGGGTGGCGGGCGGGCACACTCCCAGGCATGGCCCCAAACACCTTCCACACATTCACAGGAGGAAACGCAGACCCATGAGGGATGAGCAACCTGCTCAGCTAGTAAGTCGTCCACCCCGGGGTTCTTCGGACTCTGCTTCTCCGTAGCCACTGAAAGTCCCCGTTCTCCCCCCAGTGTGGCAGCTCTCTGTGCAGGGACCTTGTTCTTGCCCCCGCCACGGAGCTGTCACCCTGTGCGGGGACAGACCCCTCCTGTCCTTTGCCAACTGGGGACACATCCTGAACCAACACGCTCCGGACAAGCCTGTGCCCCTTCCCCGACGCCCCGGAGGCCGAGCCTGTGTGGCCACAAGGGGCCCTTCACTTCACGACGGCTCAGGGGAAACTCGCACAGAAGGGAACGGACGAGGGTCAGTCGTGGAGTGTTGTAGGTTCAGTTCTGTCCCCTTGGTAGCTCGTGTGCTTCAGACCCAAACCCAGTAGCTCAGGCGTCACCGGATGTGGAGACCCGCTTATTGCAGATGGAATTACGGTCCTGCCCCCCTTGTCCACGGGGCACACATCCCACGAGCCCCAGTGGACGCCTGAGCCGCAGACAGGACTGAACCCCATCCGACTAAGCGTTTCCTGCACAGAGATGCCTGTGGTCAAGTTTCACCGAGAAGTTAGGCTGGTAAGCGATTAACAGCAGTGACTGACGGTCCGAGCAACAGCTAGGCACGGAAGTGTCACAGCGTTAGGGACGCTGGGTCCTTCTGACAAGCTGCTTCCCGACCACGGTCGACCTCACAACTGAGACGCGGGAAAGGGACCTGGCGGGACTTTTGTAGTTTGAAGGGATGGCCGTGGAGCAGGGCGGGCGCAGGGCCTGGGCTCTGTCTCCACGAGGGGGACTCTGGACGCAGACGCTCCGCGGGGAGAACTGTGTGCGCAGGTTCTAGCGGCGGTCAGGGCAAGGCGTCTACGCCCCGGAGCACCCAAGATGCCGCGAATCGCCAGAAGCCGGGGACGGCGCAACACAAGGTGTCCCCCGGCCTGAGAGGGAACCCGCTGTGGCCACCGTGCGTGGCGTCCAGCCTCCGGACTAGACCACAGAAGTCTGTTGTGTAAGCTGCCCAGTTTGCGGTGATTTGTTTCGGCAGCCGTGGGGGTGGAGTGGCGCAGGGCGGTCGGAGACGTGCCTAGCCCGCCGGACAGCAGACAACAAGAGTGTCTGTGGTCAGACAAGAATATTCCCTTGACTTCGGTGCCATCCGTCACGGAGCATCAGTCCCGGGTGGACACAGAAGCTGGGCCCCGGGGCTGTGGGTGGCCAGGAGGCACCCGCAAGGTGGAGGCGGTTCCTGGACCAGTGGCTCTGGGCTGTGAGGGGTCCTGTCACCCCACATGCGCACCCTCGTGGGGCAATGCCTACGCCGGACGCTGGGACAAGGTGTCCATGGGGTCTGACCCACCCCGACACCTGCCCCACGCCCTCCAGCCCATAACTGGGGGAGACCGAGGAGGAGGACACATTCCCACCTATCCCTGTGACCTGGCACCCAGCCCTCTGTCACAGAACACATGGCCCCAGGCCCGATGCTGGGGCAGGTGGGACAGCCGAGGCGCCACACCCGTCACTCAGAGCCGATGAAGCTGCTTTTCAATCCCACGTGGGGCCTGGACTTAATCTGTGACTTTGGGGCCAATCAGCGAGCTCTTCTGAGTTTACGTTTCCTCATTTGTTTTATGGGACGAAGAGTAGGGTTTTATGATGTTATCCAAGCCCGTCTGGATACTTGGCATCTCGCTTGGGTGTGGCGACCCTGGGGATCTTCACTAGTTCTGCTTCTGCCTCTCCTGAGACATACGTTCCCCGTTGGTCGGTGTCTGCTGCCGGGGACAGCCGGGTCCTCTTCCTGAGCACAGTGGCCCCTTTGGGACTGTCAGGGACCAGCCCATGGGGATGGCAGCAAAACCAGTGGGCCACACGTGCTCCCTCCTCCCGTCTGCAGTCTAAAATGTGCTTGTGTTTGTGGTAAGGAAGCTCTGCTCTTTTCCTCCATTTTAGAACTTCCTGCGTATCTGAGGATGGACCCTCCTGTGTATTATGTTCTTCAGGAAAAACAGTGGCATTTCGAAGGCCCTCTCAGCCACCCCGCTTCACCCTCACAGTACAGACCCCAGTGAAGCTAGGTCGATGCTTACAATGAGATGAACCTGCTTTTCCACACCCGACACCCAGGGCGAGTCCGGGCTGATGGAGGAGGCAGACGTGACCAGTAGATGGCAGCCGTGAGCCACGCGCTCGGTCTGGATGGTGCCTGGACGGTTCCCCAGGAGGCCCAGCCCTGGCCTGGCCCTAACCCTGACCTTCCAGAGACAGTGGGGCCGCAGGGCCGGAGGGCCTTCATGTCTAGGCTGGGTCTCTCGGCAGAGAGCTTCGAAGGGCAGCGGCAGTCTGGGGTCTCCTGTGGCCCCGGGGTCACAAGATCGATGGCCAGCTGCTGTTGGGTGCGGTTTTGTGAGTTACGGGTTATGCAAGGCAGTCGGACTTTAACTGGTTACATACGTACTTATCTGATCAGCGTTTAAAGCCATTACTGTTTAAAAATTTGACTTTGGTGCTGGCAGGCTTGGTGCCATTAGGCCCCAAGCACATGGCGAAGTAAACCACATGGGCTGCTTGTAACCCGTTATGCAGGACACCCCTGTATAAAGAAAATGGTAGATGGGATGCAGGGCCTCCTTCGATCGCTCCGCATTCTCCGCCACCACAGGGCCGATGCAGAGAGCCGCAGGGTCGTCCCCAGACTGCTGCCTGCCCGGCTCAGACCCCCGTCCCCGTGGAAATAAAGCCCCACACAGAGGCAGCCATGGCACGGGAGTGCCCCAGAGCCCGGGAGCAGGCCTGCCGCCCGTCACCCCGGGGTCACTGTCTCCACACACACTTCTGAGGTAAGAACAGACTAAGCTTCAGAGCATCTCGAAGGTCCACGCCATGGCCTCGGCTCAGCTCCGTCGGCAGGTCCTTCATCATCCCAGCCAAGCCAGGGGACAATGCACTTGGCCGCTGGACTGTCCTTGTCAATGAAACTCTGAGCTGGTTATAAAAACAGAAGTGAAATCGTGCGGTCACATCCGACATGCCACCGACTGTCCTTTATTTGATGAACCACTAACACGTGGCCCAGCTGTATAACGCATCCTGGTTGTTCAGTGTCAACTGTGAAAACACGTGCTTCCAAATCGGCGGATGCAGTCGGCGGGATGTGGCTGAGCCCACGCTCCTCCCGCAACACATGCCTCCCACCCCGTGGTGATGAGAAGGTCTCCGAGGTCCCTTTCTGCTCCCACATCCCAGGGCGAGGCTCAGAGTGCTTTCTCCAGGCCCAGACGTCCCCTGGGTCTCTTAGACATGAGGAGACTCCACACCTGATGTTCTTAGCAGCGGGATACATGGGGGCCTGGCTGGAAGCAGCGGTTCTCAGCCACTGGGGCTGCAGGAAGTGGCAGCAGACGGAGGGTCAGGGCGAAGGCCAGGATGTGGACCCCAGCCTGGAGGGGCCACCACATGCCCCTTAGGGAAGGAAAACTAACGTCCCTCCCACCTTCTGAGTTCCCAGAGGAGACCCTTGTAATGAGAGATGGACGAGCACAATTGTTGGCACGAAGACCTCATCCTTACGTGGATGACGCCCAGGGCATGTGAGTAGCTCCCAAGGTGGCACAGCATTCTGGCCTAGATGCTACCCTGGGGAAAGGGGGGGTGCAGGCCTTCTTGGGGGGGGGGACATGATGTGTAGGAAAGGGACCGGGCCCTAGAAGCCTGGTGGTGGAATGACAGCCCGTCACAATTCTGTCCAGGGTCAGTGGCATCCCGTCCCCTATCCTGTGGCCCAGAAAGTCCTCCCGGGACATGGTCTGTGACACCTGCGGTCCTTTGGAGGATCCATCCTCAGGCAGACAAGGGATGTTCAGAGAAACCTCCCCCTGCACCTGTGGTCCTCCAAGGTGGATGGGTGGGTGGGTGGATGGATGAACGGATAGAAGGATGGGTGGATGGATGGAAGGATGGGTGGATGGATGGAAGGATGGGTGGGTGGATGGAAGGATGGGTGGATGCATGGGTGGAAGGGTGGGTGGAAGGATGGATGGAAGGATGGATGGTGGGTGGGTGGATGGATGGATGGATGGAAGGGTGGGTGGAAGGATGGATGGAAGGATGGATGGTGGGTGGATGGATGGATGAATGGAAGGGTGGGTGGGTAGATGGATGGATGAATGGATGAGATGGATGGGTGTGTGGATGGATGGATGGAAGGATGGATGGAAGGATAGATGGAAGGATGGATGGATGGATGGATGGATAGAAGGATGGGTGCGTGGATGGAAGGATGGGTGGATGGATGGATAGATAGATGGATGGATGGGTGGTGGATGGATGGGTGGATGGATGGAAGGATGGGTAGATGGATGGATGGATGAATGTATGGATGGGTGGGTAGATGGATGGAAGGGTGGGTGGGTGGATGGATGGATGGATGGAAGGGTGGGTGGATGGATGGAAGGGTGGGTGGAAGGATGGATGGTGGGTGGGTGGATGGATGAATGGGATGGAAGGTTGGGAGGGTGGATGGGTGGATGGATGGATGGAAGGATGGGTAGAAGGGTGGGTGGGTGGGGTGGGGATGGACAAACAGATGGTCACTGTCAAATGCGATATGGAAATCCCATA
The DNA here is from genome assembly GCF_964656455.1 of Halichoerus grypus. Lineage (NCBI taxonomy): Eukaryota > Metazoa > Chordata > Mammalia > Carnivora > Phocidae > Halichoerus > Halichoerus grypus. The sequence goes on along the minus strand of NC_135718.1, from coordinate 85,435,825 downwards.
AGAAGGGGCCTGGCTTTGGCTTGTGGAGGTCACTGATGCACTCAGAGCAGTGTCAGGAAGCAGAGGGCAGTTGTTTGGGGAATGACTAGTGCTAGAGAGTGGAGACAGCAAGTGTAGACTGCTTTCGGAAGCAACTTGGCTGTGGAGGGCAGAACAGACAGGTGCTCAGGAGGGAGATGGGTTAAGAAAAGATTTTGGCTCTGCTGTAAGATGGAAGAGCCTTGAGAGTGTTGATGTGCCCATGGAGACCTAGTAGGAGGGGAGAGCTGAGGACCAGGGAGCAAAGGGAGGGCCCTTGTCGGGGGCGGGTACGAACAGGGGTGTGGACAGACATGGAGCACAGCGAGGCCAGGGGAGGAAGGCGGGATGCAGCTCAGGAGCCTCTCCTAGACACCCAGGGCTGAGCCGAGAGCCAAGAGCCGGGAACGCGCCCGAACTCGGGAGAAACAGGGTGAAGTGCAATCTTTGTGGACCTGGCTGCTTCCCTGTGTCAGTAAAAAGCATTTGAGCCGTTTCGCGTGGACGCCTCTCATCCTTCCCCTCCCAGCCCACGGCGAATGTGCTCCTGGCCGCACCGGCTCCTCGTTCTACGCGTTTTTGGGAACTTTCTTCATCAGTCCCTTCAAACAACATAGTGTGGACGTGTGTGCGATTTCATCTTGTTTAAAGTTTCAGTTGGGAAAATTAAGCCGTGTAGACTCGTCATGGAAAGAAATGTTCACGTCTCCTAATAATCTGGATATGGAGGGAACAGGCATTTCAGCGAACACAGATGAATTCTCTCTCCCACGAGCTCCCTCCTCATTAATTGCACTTCACTTTCATGGAAAAAATTTTCCTTGAAGTGTTCCACAATCTGAGTCAGTCTTGAAGTGAATCTTTTGGGGGGAAAAGTGAGCTATTGCTTCAACTGCTTTTGACTGACGGGATGTTGGAACACACACATACAGTTTCTGTAAGAGAGAGAGGGAAGAAAACAGGCTGACCTATTTTCACACGCGCGCGGCTCGCCATCAGCGGAACTGTAAACTCCAAACTTGGCCAGGCTGGGCTGACATCTTTGAAGAGGCAAACCCAGCTGGCTCAAAGGGACGCGGCCGCAGACATCACAGAAGTTTAAAACCCTGCATCTGAGTCTGGGGAGGAAACACTTCCTACCCAGAATTTAAGCAAACCTCATTATAGGATCCCCACTAAAAAGCTTCAGGGATGTTACCAGCTGCCATTTCTTTTCATTAAAAACAAGCCTCAAAGAGGAAGAAAAAGCAGAGAGAAGGCTCCTGAGCTGCCTTCAAAGACCTGAGCTCCTGCAGACACCTTAGCTTACTCCAGAGACAATTGCGAGAGTTTTTCTGGACAGATGTGGGTATTTCAAACCTGCATTTGAAGGCAGGAACAGTAAAACCCCAGGCACCGGGAGGCTGGATCTCAAAGAGGCCAGCAGATCTGACTCCTGGAACTTGGGACCCCGCTGTGTCCCCGGACAGACTGTGATGATTAACAAGCCAACAAGAAAAGCCAGGCTGGCCCGGGTTAGGGTGTGGGGTCCGGCGTGAGCCACTCCCGGAGGGGAAGGGCCCGGAGGTACTGGGCACCTGGGGTTTGGAAGCAAGACACCAGTTCAGAGTGCGGCTCTGGGAATTACCTGATGCTCCTGCCGGGCTGGTGTGAGGCCGGGCACAGAGCTGGTGTCCGGTCAGCGGGAGCCACATGCAGTGGTGATTGGGAGTGGGGCCCCGAGCCACACACCTGCCTCTGCCATTCACTGCTTGCTCCTCGGGCAGCCCCGGTGTCCCGGAGCCTCGGCCTCCCCGTCTGTAGGGTGGGCGTGGCCACAGTGGTGAGATTGGCCGGGTCTGAAGTACAGAGGTTGCTCTCTCCAGGTGTTAGGGACCAGCTGATGAGCACACGGTGTGCGGGATGTACTAGATGTTGGCTTATCTCAGGAGCGTTGTGTGCACACGGGAACGTGTGTGGAACACACAGGAGCAGGTATGCGTTGCCAACGGCGTCACCGGGCCCAGAGGAGAGCCAGTTCTCCCTCCCATCAGGCCCGCGGCCGGGCCCCACCTCCTGGTCCCCACACGGGCACCGTGAGGCACGGGGCTTCGGAGGCCAGAGCCCTCAGCAGCACCAGCTCCCCACACGGCGAGGCCACACTCATCGTCATGGTGCCCTGGCAGCGAGGGGCCCCCGACTTGATTTCCTCAGAGAGCGTCCCCCAGCCCCTCCCAGCCTCTGCAACGTCCCCTGGCTGCAGCCCCCCTCGTGCGTCCCTCAGCCCACGGGGGGCCCTACTCCAGCTGCAGACCCTCCCCACCCCGAGTCTGCAGGGCCTGGCTTGCAGCCCAAGGCAGCAGGTCTGGGAGACACTGTCTTCTGACCGCTACGATCCATCTCCAACACGCCGTCCCTGAAACCATTAGCCTCCCTTTCAAACAGAATTTATGAAGTGGGAAGAGGTTCTCAGACACTATCAGGCAAATTCCATTTTCTCGCGCCTGAAGAAAACAGCCGCCTGGTTTAGATCTGCCTCCAGCGCCAGGTGCCTCGGCCAGAATTCTCCTTCCCCCAGCGTGAGAGCCAAGGGCGCAGTGGCCACAGCCTCGTGGACACGGGGCTCTTCTAGAGACTTCCAAACCTGCCAGTTTGGGGAGGGGAATCTGCCGGGGACTGTGGTTGACCGGCTGTGAAATCGAGGGAGTGCCAGGTGTGGTCACACATCCCACCTGAATCCCGCACACCCTGGGTGCCCTGTGTGGAAGGGCGGCCTTCGAGTACCTGCTGCGTGCAGGGCGCCATACTCAGCGGCCGGGATGGGGCAGAGGAGAAAGGAACCAGGTCCTGGCCGTGGGCCATGACTGCGGGTGGGGATGGAGACGGTGCCGACTGGCGCTCAGGCGGTGCCACGGGGTGTGCGGGACGAGGGCCAGGCGCTGGTCCCGGGAGAGGCAAGTAGAATCTGGGTTTGCTGGGGCCTCCGGGGCCCCCAGCAGCGCCTGGTTTTGCCCTTGAGCCAAATTGGGCTTCCTCATGTCACTTCCCCAACACAAATCTAACTCCAACAGGGGGATAAACCAGGGAATCCTGGCTGAAGGATTCCCAAGGAGATGGAGGAGATGTGTCCTCACGCCCCAAAAAGCAGAACTTTCCCTCAAGATCATGTCAGGGTCTCCGTTCCCTCAGCAGTGGCTTGTCCTGCCCCCACAATCCCCAGAACTGCACGCTGCTCCCCAAGCTTCCAAGCATCTCCTGCCCTGGAATGCCCCTTCCCTTGGGCCCTCGGCTTCCAGATCACAGAAGGAAACACGCAGGGGCCACTGGAGCAGAACCGTGCGTTGCCGTAGGCCGAATCGTGTCCCCTGCAAAATCTACATGTTCTTCAGAGTGTGACTTTGACAGGTGTCCTTAGAAAAGGGGATGTCTGAGGACAGGCACACGTACAGGCGTGCCACGGGAAGGGATGCAGGCAGCTCAGGAGACAGGCCTGGGGCTTCTTGTCCCTCTGAGACTGAGAAGGAGCCGCCCCGAAACACCGGCGGTGCGGGGCCTCAGCCCTCCCTGCCACTGCGCAGAGGGCTACAGGTGCTCAGTAAGGGGAAGCCACCAAAGTGAGTGCCTGGAGACAGACCTGGTGGTGCGAGGCCAGACACCACGCAGGGCGTGGCTGGGCCCAGGAAGGTGGGGTGAATCCCACCGTGAGCTCGCGCCCTCTCCCATCCACCGGGACGGCAGGCGGCCTCTCTCCTGGACCAGGTGCCGGCCATGTCTCCAGCCCTGGCGCCCACCTCCCGCTGCATTCCCCCTCCCCACACGCGTGCCAGCCTCACCGCCTGGCTCCCTGGGCCCCATGGGTGCCCAGCCTCGGCTCTGCAGATGGGCGGGGTCCCCACACGCTGGAGGGCGGCCAGGCCGGGGAGACAGCCTGTCTGAGCCGCGGGCTCCTCACCTACGACAAGACGGGCGGCCGACGCCAGGGTCTCCCTGGGTTCCAACACTCGGGGGATCTTCCAGTGATTGTCACCTCCTAACAGCACAGCTGTTCAGACAAAAACAGGGCAGGCGGGTGGGAGGGAATGGGGTCTTCTGGTCACTCCAGGGCCCGGCCAGGCCCAGACTCCAGGGCCAGCACATCCCCAGAGCCTCCCAAGGAGCCGCGGCCTCTCCTCTGGGGTCAGTGCCGGGCGTGACCCCCATGGACCCCAGAGAAGCCCCAGGTGGCCTCCGGCGGCCGCTCCCCTCACCGCCCCCAGGTGGTGCTGCAGGACCTCTGCCCAGGAAGCCAGGGAACTGGCGCTTCAGTCCAAGACCTGGCCTTCTGCTCTGCTCCGGAGTCTTCCAGAGCTTTCCACAGGAGCCGGCCCCAGGGCATCTCGCAGGTCACTGACGTCAGAGGACACAGTGCCCAGAGCCTGGACTTCCCACCTGGTGCCATGGAGTCCTGTCCCTGGGACACCACCTCTCCCGCCTCCAGAAACCAAATGAATGCACACACCTCCCTCGGCACACACACACCGCGGGGGCGGGCATGCACGCACACACACACACACAATGCACATGCGTGCACACACACACACTGCGGGGGGGGCACGCACACACACACACCGTGGAGGCAGGCATGCATGCACGCGTGCACACACATACGCACATACACCGGGGGCATGCACACATGCACACACACAACGCACACACACACCCCGAGCGTGGGCATGCATGCACGCATGCACGCATACACACACACCGCACGCATGCACACACACACACCATGGGGCGGGCATGCGCACACACACACACTGTGGGGCAGGCATGCACGCACGTGCACACACACACACAAATGCACACACGCACACACACCGTGGGGTGAGCATGCATATACACACACGGCAGGGGCAGGCATGCATGCACACACACACACACCACAGGGGTGGGCACACACGCACACAGAATGCACACGCGTGCACACACACACTGCAGGGGGGCATGCACACACACACACCGCGGAGGCAGGCATGCATGCACGCGCACACACACATGCACATACACAGTGGGCATGCACACGTGCACAGAATGCACACACACACACACACACCCTGAGCGCGGGCACACACGCACACCGCACGCACACACACACCATGGGGGCAGGCATGCATGCACGCGTGTGCACACACACACAACGCGCACACACACACACCCCGCAGGGGGAGGCATACATGCACACACACACACAAATGCATGTGTGCACACACACCATGGGGTGGGCATGCACACACACACACGGCGGGGGCGGGCACACACACGCACACACACACACTGCGGGGGCAGGCATGCATGCACACACACACACACGGTGGAGGCAGGCATGCATGCACACGCGCACACACACACACACACACTGTGGGCATGCACGGATGCGCATGTGCACACACACAGCATCGTTGACGTGTGATCCCAGACTGTCCCTGTGGGAAATCCACGCTAACTCGGGCTGGGCTGGGTGACAGTCTGTGCAGGGGAGACCCCAGGCCCCAAGGGGAGCTGGACAGCCCTGCTGTAGCCCTGCCTGTCGCTGTGGGCAGCAAGGCTGCAGGCAGACAAAGATTCGGGAATATTCTAGTAACCCTGGCAGACCCCATTTCCTCAGACCTCTGCCATTTTTGTCAGTTCTAGGCTACGGAAAGTAAGGCACCGCTTGGGAGAGAATGGAAAGGGAAGGTCGGCGCTGACTGACCCCAGATCACACCTCTGACGTGTGAGGAGGGAGCCTCCCCGGTCCTTACTCTGGGGTCGGAGGGAAGGCGGCTTCTCTTGAAAAAGAAGGGCCTGTGGGACCCCATTCCTTCCCCGCTGGTGCTGGAGGCCAGAGACCCCAGACCCTGGGCTGCCCAGCACTGCACGGCGGCCGGGGTCGAGTCCAGCTGGCCTGCCGGTCTGCTGCTTAGCGGAGCCAGGCTGCCTGGGTGTGGACTCCTTGCAGGACGGTGAGGCCCGAGCCCAGTCCCTGTGGCTGGACGAGGGTAAGTGCAGGTGTGAGAGGCAGCAGGTGCAGGACTCCGAGCTGTGCGCCCTTTCCACCCCATCTCAGTGGGACGGCCAAGCCAACAGAGGGTTCAGTGCCCCTGCCAAAGTCCGTTCCGTGGTGTGTGAATCCCAGCCAGTTGCACCCAACTAACCAGCTGGCCATTAACTTGGTTAACTCTTTGCCGGGGCAGGTGGGGTTCGCTCTGCCAGCCCGTTTCTCAATAGTGACCAGCAACCGTCCTGCAAAATGAGGACGGCCAGGACATGCAAAATGCTAAGTGCCACTGCATAGGGTCTGGACAGCGGAAGGAGGCTCCGGGAAAGGTGTTAAGGCACCCACCTCTCCTCTGCGGGGCTGCGTGGGTCCCGGCCCCCGCCACACCCAGGCACCGTGGACTGAAGGGGCCCACGGCTGGTGCGGCTGCACCCTCACACAAGGGCAGACGGGCCGTGTGCCAAGATGGGCCCAGTGCGTAGACGGTCCCCAGAACAGCCCCACAGCTGCCCCCCAACCCGCGCACGCGAGCCCTCTGTGTCCCCCTCCCCCAGCCCCGCCGAGGCCACCCTTCCCTTAGGCGTTGGCAGCTGGCGCAGGAAGGAGGCTGAGCGAGGTCGCAGACCGGCCTGCACGGACGGAGCCCAGGCTTCCTGAAGGCCTCTAAACACCCCTCCTGCTGCCACTCTGCCCCTAGAAGATCTGCGGCACTTCGGCGGTGTGGGGGGGGGCGGGGACCGCCTGCTGGGCACACGGCCGTGCGTGCCCTGTCTCCACCGGGAGAGCAGCTCCAGACGTTACCTCATCTCCCAGACACTGGCCTCCAGATCCTCAGTTTGGGGGGAACGTGACTCCTTCCCTCCTCCCTGCTCCCCGCGCCCTATCCCTGTGTGGACCGGGGAGGCCGCCAGTGCCCAGAAGGGCAGAGGGGGCACCTGGATGCTCATGAGGGAAAGTGAGTCTCCCCAGACCCCTTGCCCGCAGCGCCACAGAGGGTCCCCTTGAGCCAGAGCCGGATCCTGCTGCTCAGGGTGCAGGGTGCATGGGGTGGCCCCCAGGGATGTCCAGCGCCATCTCAGGCCTAGAGATTTGTGGGTCCTGCTCCTCTTCCTCCCTGTGCCCTGGCCTTTGTGTCCAGCTTAGCTCCGTATTGACGTTGTCCTCCCTGCCCGTTTCCGTCTGTCCTTCCATGCCCTGTGCCCATCGTCCTTCCCGCCCCGTGTCTGTTGTCCTCCTGAGGACAAGGACTTACATTCTTTTTAGTCTCAGAGACCCTTCTGTGGGGAATGGCTTTTACGTAATAGTTGCTCAGCAAGTGAGAAGTTAAATAAAATGAATTAGTTTCATGATGTGCAGATAATGGGGAAGGACTTCGGCCTCCCCTGGAACCCGGAAGGCGGATGCGAAGTGGGAGGCCTTGTCCACGCCAGCCCCTCGCCCATCACTGTGGCTGGCAGCCCCCGCGGGAGGCCCACGTGCCGACAGGACCCTCACCCCCACCGCCCCCCGGCCGGGCCATGCACTTGCGGTGAGGCCGTGCCCTTGCACCCCATGGGAGCCGAGGGGCTCGCGCAGCAGGACGGAAGGGAGGACTTTCTGGGACAGAGTCCGTTGTGGGCTTGCCAGCTCTGGATTTCCTTCCTTTCTTGGGGGCTGTTATGGGAATTTCCCACTCGTCTTCTAGACTGTAAAGCAATCTCGGAAAACCAAAGGCGGGAGGAGGGATGAGGAGGCCAGGTGCTTCTGATGGCCACACAGCTCCAAACAGGAAGGCTGCACTTTCCCGTGTGGACGCGGCCTCTGGTAAGAGGAAATCAGGACCCAAGTAACAAGGACAGTCCCACGCACCCTCGAGTGTCCACTGGTAACAGTCCCCTGCACAAGCGTGCGCCAGCTCCCTGGGGTCCGTGGCCATGTGTGCAGGGCCGAGCTTGGCTCTGTGAGTGGCAGCAGCACGGGAAGGCTTGGCCAGAGAAGGACTCGCTCAGGGATGCCTGCGGGCCCAAGGGATGCCGCAGGCCTGGGGCTGGGGGGAGCGGTGGGGCGGGGGACTCTCAGCCGCGGTTCAGCGTCCCAGCTGGCCGGCCTTGGGCTCAGCGTCCTTAACACTACGAGGGAGATGGTACCCTGTCCATATGTGCACACAGCACACTTCGCCACGCCATTGAACGTTTGTGTCCCCTTGAAGAAACACATGGGCTGGAGGCACAAGCTTGACTTAATCCTGGGAAGACCGTGGTCACATCCCCAAGGAATAAAGGGACAGAGAAGATCCCGCACCTCCCCCCGGGGCGGCCCGCTGCAGTGCCCATCCTCCGCGGCCCCAAGGCGCCACCCCAGGCAGCCAGCCCAGCCGGTCTGCACCGGCCAGAGGAACCAGGAGAAGAGAGTGTGTGTGGTTCTGGAATCCAGCACACTCGGGGAACGTCCTCTCGCTCTTGTGTAGGACAGAGGGGCCTGTGGCTGGGGCGTCAGCGTCCAGACTATGGGAGGGAGCTCTCGCCATCAGGAGGTGATTCCAGAGCCTGAGGGTCAGCACGCAGACTTTGTGGGTGTGATTGCTTTGTTTCAATCCTCCAACCGTGTGTCTGGGTTGGGCTAACAAGGAGGGAAACTGAGGCACCGTGGCAGGAAGTGTGCGCCCCAAACCCACACGGTGATTTTCAAAATCCCAGAGCGTATCTGGAAGCTGGTCAATGCCCAGCGGATTCGAGTCAGTGTTTCCCGTCTGGTCACAGTGAGCAAATTGGTTTTGCAGGCCTGTCTTGTTTTATAATCTAATGCTTGTTTTTATTTAACGGTGCCTGATACCTTCATAAGAGACAATGAACACATCACAAATAGCCTTCACTCAACCCGACAAATTGTGACCAGAGAATATGTCCACGTAAAGGCTCATTGTTGAGCTATAAATTTTTAACACGCTGCTGATGAACTAAGAACCTCTTACCGAGGATGGTGGGTGAATGAGCTGGTGTGTTCAGAACAGAGACGCCAACCCAGGCATGTGCTTCTCGCTGCCCGTAGCTGTGGACACGCAGCACCCACGCCCCGGCCCGCGGGACAGACGTGTCACTGGCCCATGGCTGCACAGCCCACGGCCACATTGTCATTTGCTCCTGCCTAAGACCACAGAAAGCAAACTGTCTCTTGCTAAAGAAAGAGGTGACAGCCCACAGGGATTTGGTGCCCTTGCCGCCCTGGGGCCCTGGGCCATGATCATCTGCGGTCACTCGGGTCCCTCTACCCACCCACCTTCACACCCCCTCCCGTACCCAACAGCCCATTCAGCAGCCCGGGGGTCCCTCCAAAGCCAGGAAGTTTGCTCTCCATCCGTTCTATTTCGGGAGCTTGGACTTGGCCCTGGAATTTTATAAGCCTGGGAGGAATTGGCCAAGTCTTGGTGCTTTCCTCTGCCCCCACAGGGCCCCTATCTTCTGCATCCCCTGACTCAGTGGGGCTGGCTCCCCAGCCTGGCAGCGGGGGGGAGGCTGGAAGGCTTTCCAGAGGGCTCCCAATGCAGGGAGGCTAAAATCTGTGATTTCTGTAACAAAAGTGTATGGTCTGTGATCCCTCGACTAGAGTATCTGAGAGGATTCTCCTAGCTGGCACTGGGACAAAATAAACTGACTTCCATCGAGACAGCTCTTGACTGTGAAGATAAACTGCCCGTGACGATGTGTTTATGTTCTCAGGACTCCAGGATGTTTGTCCGAGTCCCTGTCCCCATGGCCAGCGCACGGGACAGAGCCTAGCCCGTAGCAGGTGCTCAGTAAAGGTGAAGGGACGGAGGGAGGGAGGCGTCCATGTCACAGCTGTGTGTCCTCAGACCTGGGAGACACAGGGAGGAATGGGGGGCTCTGAGCAAACTGTCCCTCCCACCAACATTTGGGGACAAAAGTCTAAATTCCACAGCGGAAACCCAGTGCACCGTCTTCATGTTCCTGCTTCAGTTCTCTCAGTCCTGTAGAGGGAAGGACGCGGTGGGGAACTCAGGCTTGCTCCCGAAACACAGCTGCTGTGGTGACACGCTGGTGTCAGGTCCCGGGAGCTACTTGAGGGACAGCCAACGCCAGAACCCTCGCGTGTGCCACACACACAGAAATCACACGTTCGGAGCAAACCCAGATTCGTGCGGGCTAATCTCTGTGTGGCGGGAACCGAGTGTTCTCGACTCAGCACCAGCGACCGCGGGCTGGACCATCCTGTGTGAGGCTGTCCCGTGCGCACAGGACGCCAGTGGCCAGTGTGACAACCCAAACTGTCTCCAGACCTTGCCCAGCATCCCCTTGGGGGACGAAAGTACCCCCGTCAACAACCATTGAGCCAGAGGGACTTTGAAGGAGAACTGTGTTTTACCGCTGGGAAGGCTGGGGCTCACGGGGGCTGCGTGAGCTGCCTCTTTCCTTGAGGCGATGGGGCCTGAGGAGCTGGAGAGGCTCACGGATGCCCCTGGAGGACCTAATGCAGCTCCTCAGGGAGGTGGATGAGGATGACTCTTGGGCTGGGCGATGCCCCCCGAGAACTCCCCTGCTTGCAGTGACAGGCGAGGCTGGAAGCACGCAGCATGGCAGCTCCAGGCCCACGCGCCCTCCTGCTCAGGCCCAAAGGCCTCCCTTCAGCTGGGCCATGCCAGGCAGCCCCACCCCAGAAGGGTGATTCTTTGAAGGGATCTTCCTCAGCCTCCCTCCCGGGCTCCCCCCTCCCATTTTTCTGCCCCGTGTAGGTGTTTCTGTGGGGCCCACCTGGCGCCTTGGCAGGGCCGCGTGCGTGTTCTCAGCACGGCAGGAACAGGTGGGTGAGCGGCAGGTGCATCTTCCGTGTCTGTCTCCACCCACAGGCTGAATGCAGAGCCCACCAGGGACTTGCAGGATGGAGGCCTGGGTCCCTGGATGTTCTCGGGGAGGGGACTTGCTGACCAGGAACATCCTCACCTGACCGCAAAACAAACAAGAAATAACCGCTGTTAAAGACTGACCGGGCGTTCAGGCTTGTCTGTCCTACAACTGATATTCCCAGGAAAGCACACGTCACAGGGGACTGAGGTCTCAGGTGGTCTCAACGGGGACAGAAGCCATTGTGGCCCCTGGTGAGGTGGCCGTGGGCCTTGCACAGAATTCAGCAGCTCTGCCGGCCGGCAGGGCTCCCGCGGTGGCGCCGGGTCCCTTCCTGAGCGTGTGATGCTGAGCCAGGAGGCTCCCAGATGAGCCACCTAAAGCATGCCCGTTTTCAGGAAATAAAGCCCCAGCCTGGACAATCTTACCGCCAATACACACCCTCTTGCGGAGATCGGAAGCCTCCCACTTTTTCACTGTAAAAGCTTCCCACTGAGATGTATAGCTTTGAGTCATGAAACAGGAACGACAAACCAGGCCTCGGGGCTCATCCTGTTCATTTCACCGTGTTTGTCCCCAGAACAAAGAGCAGGTGCCTCAGAGTCGCCCTCTCCCAGAGCAAGGAAGGAACTAGCCCTGAGGTGCAGCCTCGGAGCCCACATAGAGAACATTTTAACTACTTTCAGAATAACCCTTCGCCTCTGCTTTCCAGGGCTAGAAATAGTGAGGCTCCATCTCAGAGCACCCAGCTGCTGATAAAGAACATATTCTAACGATCAGCAAAGGCACATCTATCTTTGGAACGGTCATTTGCGGGAAGACAGGAAGCTCCGGTCTCAGCCGGGGCGGTGCATCCAGACGCCTGATGAACGGGGCCCGGGCACTGCGGGCTGGCCAGCCAGGAAGTCCAAGGGCCACCCAGGCTGGAGATATCGCTTTGGGGCAGACGGCCAACAGCTCACAGGAACATGGGGTCCCCCACATGGAGACCGTGCCCCTGTGCGCTGCCCAACCCTCGCCGTGAGCCTGTGGGTCCAATGTTTGTCACTTGGTGAGAGCCCACCTCAGCTGACCGCCTTCTTTTAAGCCAGTGACCACTGGCATTATCTGGGTTCGGGGCAACCTGTCTTCTGTACCTTAGCCCCCAACTCCTCCTAAGTTTACCATCTTTTGGGGGCCACACATACGGCCATGTAACGACTGAGCCAGCCCACATGTCTAGTTCTCAACACCTGTCCAGGACTAATTTTTCATGTTCTCTCGAGAGCTCTCCCACCGCCACCTTATGAGTCCCCGTGCTAAGGATGCCAGGCTTCACAGCCTGCGCCCGCTGTGCCCACTTTCTCCACACGGCCCTCCCTAAACATGCCCAGACCACACAGCCATTCCCTCAGCTGTTGGGACCTGGGTCAGCCTTTTGGGACATATTTATTGATTCAACAAATGTTTATTGAGCACCCACTATGTGCTAAGTGCTAGAGATGAAGAATGAATAAATCAAATGGCCCTACCTTTGGGGACCTGCCAAGCATCATTCAGAATCAAAGCTTTTCCCCTCTTTCAGACCCAGCCTGATGCTGGCAACTCTGCTTCCAAGCTTAAAGACCACCTTGTAATTCTCACTCAGCTTCCCAAGCAGCTCAGCCCCAGGGAGAGAACTCAGCTGACCCTCCATGGTTAAGGGCTTAATCCTGGTCTATACATCAGCCTCTATGATTTTGGTGAATGTGAGTCTGTCCCAAGAAACAGAGCCACTCTTGCAGTGCTGATAGCATGTTTCTGGGCTTGTGAGACTGGGAGCCAGACGTGCAGCTGTCACATTCACTGAGGGGCCTTTCCTAAGCTCATCCCTCCTTGTCACTCTGTATGTCCATAAACTGGTCGCAGTCGTGTCATGACCGTGAGGAATACAGAGCACGCACGGTCACTGTGGGTGATACTCACTGATGCGTGCAGACAGACCCGAGCAGTCTCCCCTGATGGACTCTGCCCTGCGGGGACTCGGGAGGTGTTTGCTCATGAGCAGAGCACTGATAAATCCTGGCTCAGGGCTTTGACAAAACCCAGAAGGTTAATTAGAAGGAGAACGTGCTTTCAATGGCTCGAAAACAGTGAGTACAAAACAATCAAGTTAATCAGTCTCACTGTTTGTGTCGCAGTAAAAGTGTGTTAATTCAATTCCATGTTGGCCGCTTGGCGCTGGCTCCTGCGGCGTCTGTTAGTTCCCGAAAGTCTGTTCATTCACTCGCGAATGTGGGTTTTAGCCAGACGCTAGAGATAAATGGTCTAAAAAGTCATCATTACGGAGACCCCATTTCTTATGCCAAGTCTGCAGTGCTCCTCTCAACACCGGGTGCTGTCCTCGGAGCCCCGTCTCCCATCGGCCCTCCTCCGGGGCGGGTCACACGCCCACAGACTGTCCCCCCAGCGGGAGGTGAATGATGCAGAAGGGGGGGCAGGGCTGTGTTCTGCAGCATCTGCAGGACGAGGGTGAGGCTGATGGTCTCCCCATCCCAGCCTGTCCCCATCTCCTAGGAGGCCTCCAAGGAGGTGATGTGGAAACCCAGAAGGGGCGTCCAGCCAGGATCCAGGACTGGGCCGTTCCCACTCCGGACAGCAGGTGCTGGGACCGAGGCCCAGTTGGGGCACAGGTGACCTTTGGTGGTGACTTGGGGACCGGGGATGAGGGGTGCAGGACCCGAGAACTGACTCCGGCACCTTCCATGCACCTTCTCTGGCAGACCGAGCGCCTCTGAAGGGCAGAGGACACGTCGGTCAGTTCAAACAGCAGACGTCCACTGGGCAGTAATAATTCCATCCGTCGTAAGGGATGAACGACGTCCCAGACGCTTGGCCAGGTGCTAAGCTGCTGGCCATGCCGACTTCTCAGAACGTTCGGACCAGGAAAACACGCCCCTACTTCGAAGGTGAGAAAACTGAGGGTCAAGGCGGTTGAAGTGAGTCTCCCGATCCTCCAGACGTAAGTGGAGACTCTGGCTCCAAACCAAACACCTTTGACAGTGAAAACGCCACCACAGAAACTGGTGTCCACATCTGGACCAAAGGGTGAGGGTGGGCTGTCTGGGGCAGAGGGGCAGTTACGAGGGCTGTGGCGCCGGAGACAGACGCCCCGACAAGATGGCCGCCGGCCCTCTGGGACAATTCGGGGAAGGCGTGGACTTGGTGTTGGATCCAGAACGGTCCCGTGCAGCTGTCTGACCCACCGCCGACGCCCTGTGCACAGGGCCCGGGGGTGTTACCCACTTTCCTTATGTGTCCCGAGCCCGCACAACCGTCGCGTTTGGGGGTACCCGTCATGATGATGCTTGTCCCCACTCGTTCATCCTGAGCAGGGGCTCCCCTGGAGTCTCAGCGACTGAGTCAGGGCCCAGGCCTGTCGGTGGAGCTCCAGGACGATGGGGGGCAGGCCCCCAAGCCCCCGGCCAAGTGGGCCACATCACCTCCCCAGAGACTCCTGCTGTGGGCAGGCCCACCGGCTGATCCCCAATCAGGGTGTTGCTGCCTGGCGTCTCTGTGGCCGTGGGCAGCCCACAAAACTGAGATTGCTGCGAAACACCAGCGGCTGTTTCAGCCCATCATGTATCTGCCCAGGGGACGCTAATGGGGTGCGCTCTCTGTGGCAGGCCCCGTACTCAGTGCCGAGGTCTCTAAGGTGAGTGGAGCACAGGCTTGTGCCCCTAGTGAACTTCGCTCAGCTAGGACAACACCACAGGAGTGGCCTCCCCGAACAGGGGTCTGCGGCCCCTGTCCCGAGGGAAAGCCGCCACATCCTCCCTCTCTCAGCGCCCGAACCAGGCCCAGGACCTGCCGGGGCCTGGGCATCATCCCGACTCCTTGTCTGCTCATTCAACACTTACCGGGTATGCACCTGCCACGCGCCCGGTTCTGGACACAGTGTCGCAGGCCCCTGGCCCGATCAACACAACAGACAAACACACTTCTGTGATGAGCAGACTCGGGCAGGGGGGTGCACGGGGTGGTTCGAGGGGCCCACTCCACAAGGTGGTGGCTGGTCTGAGCGGTGGCAGCTCTGGAGCTGGGCGAGAGAACCAGGGTCACCCTGCCGCAGGGGCCGTCGCCTCCCAGTGCTGGATGCGGAGCAGCGGGCGCTCTAGGCAGGGTGTGGGTGGGGCAGGCGGGGGCAGCGGAGGCCGGGGCAGCATCACTGAGAGGGGACGGGTGGTCTGGTGAGGGATGGCTATGGTAAGGGGTCTCGCGCTGCCCTCTGTGCATCACAGGAAACCGTCACAGGGTCTCGAGTACGATCCTCACGCCGGCTGACGGGGGGGAAGAACAGCACAGGTCGGGGGGTGGGCACCGGCCACCGGGAGGGGACGGGAAGGGACGGGAGGCTGCACGCGGTCCTGGTGGGCTCGTGACCAGTGAGCAGATGGGAGGCTCAGAAGGTGGAGCCAACCGCTGCCAAGCTCCGTCCCACTCTCCGTTTAGTCCAGGAAGGGACAGAGACGTGTGAACAGGGCCAGCTTCCCTCAGGTCAGTCACCACCATCATCACAATCGGGGCCAATGGCAATGCTTCGGAAAGACACCAGCGACGTGAGGTTTGATTTTCACTGACTGTCGTACGTGAACTGTTTAAGCCCCGCAGAACCAGAGCTGCACATGCTGCTTCAGCATGAATGCGCTGACTCTGCGTCCAGCCCTCCTGTGGACCCAAAGACAAGGTTACTGCGTACACCCCAGCCGCGGACTGAGGTCTCCGTCCCACAGACGGGGTCGGAGCGACAGAGTGGCATCTGCGTTCTTCCCAGTGCTGCTGGGAGAAACACGCCCATTTCAGCTCCAAAGTTCCGGTCATAAGGCCGCGCACAAGCCCGGCCCTGCCCCACGCGGGGCCCTGGGACAGCCTGGCCTGGGGGCCCGGGCAGCAGGCAGCTTTGCTCTAGCGCTGAGCCCAGTTTCCCCATTTCCAAAGTACCGACAGCGTCTTCCCTTCCTTCCCCGCGGGAGGGGACACCACTGCGGTGTTTGCAGGACCCGCGAGGCGAGGCACATACGTGGTCTCAGAGCAGGAGAGACGGGCGGTGAGTGGCTGTTACCTTGCAGCCGAGAGGCGCCCTCATGGGCAAAGCCCCTCTCGCTGTTGTTGAGAAAGAGACAAGGACACCCTTTTACCACGTCTCTGTAGCATCGTCCTCGACGGCAAAGAAACAAAGTGTAGGGACTGGACGGAGCAGAGCTGCCCTCTGAGCAGATGATGGGACTGCGTGTGCACAAAGTCCAAAAGAATCTACAAGCAATCCGGATTAATACGGTCATTGGACAGAAGGCCAACATACAAAAATGAAGTGTATTTCTATATATGAGCAAAAAATGAGAACCGGAAAACTTCTCCGTGTCATTTACAAAAACGTGAGAAAGAACCAGCTATCCGGGAAGGAGCCCAACAAAAGGCACGCAAGACTGGAATACAGGAAGACTGTCCCAAGGATCGTGGAAAGGGACTGTAAACGTCTAAGTGGATGGAGATACACCATGTTCACGGACTGGGAAGCTCGGGATTTCTAACATATCAATGCTCCCCAAACAGATCTATCATCACGGTGGAAAGCCCAGAAGTGTGTTTTGTGATTTTTTTTTTTTTTGAGAACGTTGAGAAGCCCGGCAGATGCTCTGGTGGACGGGCCCTCGGTAGGGTCCCAAGTGGGACAAAAGGAGCAGCTCCGGGCGCCCCCGAGTGCCTCGCTGCCGACTGGCACGTCTTTCCCGGAAGGAGATGCCAGCGCAGGAGGGACGGGGCGGCCCACGTGTACACTGCAGGAAGACGGGGTCAGGGAGAACTACAGTAGGTGCGGGTCATCAGAGGGCGCCAGGAGAGGGTGGTGGGGAGCTCCCCCAAGGTGCGGCTGCCTGTGGGACACTGGCTCCTCGAGCCCGTGCGGGAAAAGCCCGTTGAGACTCTTCCATGATTTTCCAGTCTCCTCTGCATTTGGGGCAAAAACTGTGGACTGTGTCGTGAAGGGTCACCTGCTTTGAACCTCGAAACCAGTCCTGCTTCCAGAAGGCCTCCTCCTCCTCCTTCGTTTTCCTCCGTTTCGGCTACATTTCACATTCACGTTCACACAGGAAAGTGTTGCCCTCTCTTTGGAAAACCTACACGTGTTTCTCTGGGACAAACAGTCTTTTCCTGCTAGGAAGGCTGAGGCAGACTGCGTTCCCTCGCATGGGAAGATGTCACAGAGGTAATTTTAAGTAAATACCGTCCGCTCTCTTTCTGGGGACGGACGTAGTGCGTGCATATTGAAGAAACACTGCGCCACGCAGAAAAGCATGAACACTGATACAACAATCACCTGTGATCCCAAAGCCGGGATGCTCTCTCAACAGGCCCGTGTTGTGCCCATGTTCCTCTTTTTACAACAGAACTGGGATTGTGCTCCCTGAAGCATCAAGGAGGTTAGCTGGTGGAGGGGAGTGAGAGGTGAGGTCAGAAGTACTGAAGGGCCATGGACCGGGCAGTGGAGATCACGGAGGGCCTTGCTGGCTATTGTAAGGACTTGCTTTGTCTCAGAATGAGTTTGAGTAACACGTTCTGACTTAACGTTTTAACAGAATCGAATCAGAGTCTGCATACTGCGTTGCAATGCTCTCTGCCCAATTTTGGCCAACACACAGAGGCTCCCAGGCTTATTGCTTCCCCCCTCCCACCACCCCCAACAGACACACACACACACAGGAGAATGGAGGATGTCTCTCTAGGGAAGAGAAACAGTTCTGCCATCGACATACGGCCACTGCTTATGTCTCTGCTGTCTCACTCTTAACTCGGACAGACGTGCTGGGGGAAAGTCTCTCACATGAAAGAAACCAAAACAAAGAGGAAGATTAAAAAAGAATGTGAAAGGAACAGAAACAATAAAGGAGCAAAAGACATTTCAAAGAAACTGTAATCAAAATCCTCAGATAAGAGAAGACTCTGTGTCTACGGAACAACAGGGGCTCCAGAAAGGATCATTCACAGAATAAATAGGGCTCTTGGATATTGGAAGATTATTAATTCAGTAGAAGGGCTGGGACATCAAATGGAGACTACCTTCCCCAAAGTAGATTTCAACAGGCGGGGAGGCAGACAATAAAGTGGAAATGGAGGTAACAAGGTGCAGCTAGAGGAAGCCGGGCTGGTGTTTGTTGGGCAGGAGGAGCTCCAGGATGGACAGGACAGGACAGGAGGCACTCCGGGACGGACAGGGCAGGACAGGAGGAGCTCTGGGATGGACAGGGCAGGACGGGAGAGGACAGGAGGAACTCTGGGTCGGACAGGGCAGGACAAGAGGAACTCCAGGATAGTCAGGGCAGGAGGAGCTCCAGGACAGGACAGGAGGAACTCTGGGATGGACAGGGCAGGAAAGGAGGAACTCCAGGATGGACAGGGCAGGACAGGAGGAACTCTGGGTCGGACAGTGCAGGACAAGAGGAGCTCCGGGATGAACAGGGCAGGACGGGAGAGGACAGGACTGGGTAGAAATGTCCATGGAGACCTAGCTGTTTGCTTGCCCAGAGCATATTCACACCCACAGAAGCTTCCGGAACACAGAATTTACTCTACGGAAGCATGTGGCTCAGCCGCACAACAAAACCAGAAGAGAAGGACTTTTGCAAAAGTCAAGGAAAGACCCATCTGCCATCAAAAGGGCCTGGAGAGTGCTGGTGGGAATGGACAAGACTCGGCACACGAGGACAGAGATGCCTGAAGTTTCTGGACTTCACGGGCAGGCGGTGTCCCCATGGGTGTCCAGGACGAGAGCCAACGATAACGAGATGTCCTCCACAGAAACCACATGTAGGGGTGCCTGGGTGGTTCAGTCGGTGAAGCATCTGCCTTCAGCTCAGGTCATGATCCCGGGGTCCTGAGATCGAGCCCCGCGTCAGGCTTCCTGATCAGTGGGGGGTCTGTTTCTCCCTCTCCCACTCCCCCTGCTGTGTTCCCTCTCTCTCTGATAAATAAATAAATAAAATCCTAAAAATAAAAAGAAAGAAGCCACACATGTTTGCAGCAGACTTCCCGCCCGACTGGACGCATCGTCCTCACGTTTTCTTAGGGAAACGATTTTGCCCCCAGAATTGAATACCTGCTCGCAGACCATCATTGTGCAAAACGAAAGCATCGTTAGTCAAAGACTCAGAAAGTCTTTTAGTGGGAAGGTAATGTTTCTGGAAGAGATTACAAGAGAATGTCCTTCAAAATACTGACAAGTGGACACAAAGTAGAGCAATGAGATCTAGGAGTGGCGTGCGGTGAAGACACGGTGGCTCGGGCAGAGCTCACAGGGACACGGGATTAGGTCACGTAACATGACTGGTACAAGAAGAAACATAAAGTAAAAACAAAATGATGAAGACACAGAGGGAAACATGTAAATAACTGACACATGACTCAGCCACTGAACGGAACGTGCTCAATGGCAGGGAAGCGTGTGAAAGTCTCAGAGGGACCTGCTCTGTCGAGCATGGAAGCGGTGGACCAAGAATCTAAGAGCATGTGGTTTTCAGTTCAGCACCGAATTTCCCAATACAGCCCCAAACAGTATGGTTTTCTTATTAGATTTCAAGGATCCATCCAAGAGAGGCCTCCAATTGCACATTTTGGAAACACTGAATGTTAAGGAAAACCCAGTAAATGGTTTTCTTGTAGTAGTGGCAGGGAGAGCGACCCCCGGAGGCCCCGCCGGAGTTCTCGTTGCTGTTCCCCTCCTGGGCTGTCTTCAGAGGGCACAGGCGCACAGCACACACACCGCGGCCTTGCCCCGGTCCCCCGGACTCCTCCTCTCTGTGAAAATGTCCAGCCACAGGAGGGTGGTTGCCTTCTGCAAAGACAGCCGCTGACTGCCGCAGGAGGGTTAGCCGGAGCCCTGAAGCGCGCTCTCCTCTGCGAGAGGAGCAGACACGGGCTGGGGGGCAACGCTGGCTGCTTCACCGGGGGGGGGGGAGGCATCTCACCACGTCATGGAGCTCTACACTCAAGATGCATGCACTTGACGTGCGTGAACATCTCCAAAAAGAAGTCAGAAAATGAAAAAGAAAGGGCCTGGGAGATTCTGTTACAAAGTGAAGAAACGGGTTCGTGGCTGGAGGCAGATGTGGGGTCAAGGCCCAGGTGTTTACGGTGTGTTTCTTACAATGGGGAGGCCCCAGGGGCGGGGTGTTGATGATACGAGCAGGGCGGGCTCAGCTGCTGAGAGGGGGACCCAGACAGGGTCTGGCCTGGAGGCACTTGGGGGGCCCAACACCAGGGCCTCACTCGGACCCTACCCTCCACACCCCTGCTCTGTTCCTACAGCTCTGGAGGTCAATGCCAGCCCCCACGCCCTTGGAGGAGGACAGCAGTGATGATGAGCCCCGTGAGCCACCGGAGAAGCAGACTCCATCACCCGACACCCCTCAGGTGTTTGGCATCGAGACATGAGAACACCCGCGTTAGAACCCTGCTTGGAGTCGGGCCCTGGGCGCCCACTGCCCTCCCCGTGGCTCCTCCGTATGGCCCAGTTCCTGCGTTCCCAGTCGGTGAGCGTGGCTGCTAGGAGTTGGCCAGAGTCCCAGCTGGGGCATCTCTGTGGGGTGTGCCACTTGGGGCAGGCCGCCAATGCCCCCCAGAGACCACACCCGCCACGTGTAATAACTAGTTGGTAAATTAAGAGCAGGGACAGAGCGAGACGCTGGCTGACCGGCTGGCTGACGTGTCAGGGCCTGAGCCGCGGGAGAGGGAAGCCGGCGGCTCTGGGGAACACAGGAGCTGCCAGGCGGGGAGGAAGGGTGGAGAGAACCTACATGGGGCTTTCTTGGGCGTTGGGCTGTTTTTGTCTGGGATGTCATCATAAATTAACCCCACATGTAGGTGTTCCCAAAGACAGAACCGAGGAAAAATATTTCAGTTTTCAGGAATGGAATCAATGTCCTCCAGGTTCCCTCCCAGGCCCCGCGAGCTTGCCTCCCCTGGCCGCCCAGACGCTCAGACCCAGAGCCACCAGGCCCTGGACGGGACGGGACAGGTGGCGGGAGTACAGAGGGGACCCTGCCTGGCGGGCCAGGACAAGCTCCCCGGCCTGCAGCCCCTCCCAGCCCAACAGGACCCAACCAGGCCTACTTGGGTTGGTGACACCGTCCCCAGCTGGGGGCTTCGTCTGCCCCCATGGAAACGCTCCACGGGGACATCAGCCACGGCTCACATGACAGCCACGTTCTCCTTGTGCCAGAGGAGGCCCAGGGACCCCACCGCCCCAACACCCACACTTCAGGGGGCCCCTTGGATGCAGGCCTTCCCAGGGGGCAGGGTCCACAGGATCAGCCCACGTCCTGCCTTACAGGAACTGGACTGTGCTCAGCGGACCCCAGACCCCAGACTCCCTCCATGATGGCCCTGAGCTGCTTGCGGGACTAGTGTGGGACCCCTTCCCAGGACGGTCTCTCTCAGCGGACGGCCACCACACAGCTCTCTGCAGGAGGGGGACCAGAACGAAGGCCCGTGGGCTGCAGGTCCACGGGGTGCACACGAGGCCCAGGCAACCATGCTGGCAGGGGAGGGGACCGCAGCCAGCTCTCCCCACACCCCCACCTTCTGCAGCACAGAACTCAAAAATTCTCAATTCAACATGGCCTTCCAGTTGCTGTGAGGCACATTTGTCAAGGCTGGAGAGCAGAACGCGTCATGTTTATGGCTTCTTGCAACAGATGTTAGACGTGGGCTCTTACCCCGGGTCCAACCGGGGAAGGAGGGTGCTCCCAGAGCCCACCCCCAGCTCTGGGTGCTGCTCGAGCTCAGTTGAGGTGTCGGATCTGAGGAAGTACGTCATTCCCGCGTTGGTTTGTGCTGGCCACGAGTGCTGTGGCGCCCTTGGCCCCAGTGAAAGGCTCTGGTGTGACCCTCGGGCCCTCCCCGGGCCCCCAGTGTCCTCCTCCTTCTTCCTTCCACTCCCGCCTGTGGGTCCTCCTCCTGCTTCGCGGCCCGGCCCCTGTCCTTGCTGACCCGGCTGAAATGCTGCCTCCACCAGTAAGCCTCCTCAGGTGGGCGCCCGCTCGGGCTCCTGCCGCACCTCTCACCCGGCCCCCATGGGTTCTTGGTGTCCCTCTCGCCCCAGAGACCCTGTGGCTGCCCCTGTGTGGGGCGGGCGCGGACGGACGAGCGCAGGCGGACACCAGTGTCTGGGGCGCTGGCACGGAGGCTGGGGGTCAGCGCTTGGCTCTAGACCTGTTAGCGGAGAGTCCTCTCTCCCGGGGGTACTGTCCACACCTTCACAGTGGCCACAGAGGCATGGAAGTGGCTGCCACTCTCCCTCCCGGCCCCCGCCCCCCGCGATGAGCCTGCAGCCCCTCCTTCACCCCAGAATGCAACACGAGGGCCAGTGTGGGGACAACACCAGCAAAAACCAGACGTCACACCAACCTGCCCGAACGCCCCACAGGATGGTCCCAGGGGATCGTGGGCTTCTTCCCGCAGTGTCTGAACATGAGGGTTTTCCGGGGAAAAAATGCACAGAAAGGGGCCGAACTGAGAGTTGGGGTTTCTAGAATGTTCTTGGGCTCCTCTGAGGGACCTTACAGTTGTAAGTCATGAACGACCTGCACTGGCTGGTGTCATGAACGACCTGCACTGCTGGTAAGTGCCATCCATCCTGCCCGCTGGAGCCCCGAAAACCCCAGGGCACCACGCTCAGAGGTGTCCGTCCGCTTGCGCCTCACCAGACCCCACATGACTCCGTCTTGACCTAACTGCCTCTCTAAATGGGGCCATGTTCGGAGGGACTGGTGGTAGCACTTCAACACCATTACCCCTGCCACCAGAACTCCCCTGGGAGCCCCCCACCCCCGTCGCCATACCCTGTTCCAACACATGAGGAAGCTCACACCTTCCTTCATGTTTCTGAGAAACGTTAAGCCATCAAGTGCCCACCCCAGAGCACGTCTGACCTGTCCAGGGTCGGCTCCTGGCTCAAAACAACCTTTTACTCAGGACGAGCTGGACAGCAGCGAGGGAACCGGGCCGACCAGGGCTTCTCAGGGTCGACCTCGCCGTCACGGCAGCCGCGGCAGGACCACAGTCACGCCGACGCCCTACAGACTGAAAGCGGGACATCGGAGTGGCCGGGCGGGACCAAGTGGCTGTGGGGCATCCAGGCTCCAGGCTGTTTGGGTCTTTGCTAAAAGGAGAATCTGTATGTTTAAGGTGGGTTTGTTCCTGTTGTGCGTTTGCCTAAAGACGGGAGGCTGGGAGGACAGATGTCGGCGCCCAAGCTCGGCGAGTCCTTGCTTCAGCCCCACATTCGGGGTGGGAAGCTCACTACCTGTCCACTGTACCCCCGACACCCTCGCCCGTGGCCGGGGTGCTGCTCCCGTTGTTCTCCCCACGTGGCGCCAAGAGTGCGGCGAGAACAGATACTGTCCTGTGTCCTGTCCGCCGGGGCCGCTGGGCGAGTCCTTCCCATGAGGACGTGGACGCCCTTCAGAGCCGGACAGAGAGCTCCTCACACTCAGTCAGATGCCGGCAGCAGAAAGGCCTCTGGGCTGGAAGCGAGCCGGGCCCTTCTCACAAAAGCCAGGAGCGTGAGGGGGACCAACCCTCAGCCCCCCCGCCCCCAATAGGTAAAGGACTCTCGAGAAAACTGCTAAGGAAATAAAAAATCTCCCATTTTTGTGTGGCTCTCTTCCTGTCCACGTTTTAGTGACATCTGGACCTTCCCAAGGTAGGAGCTCAGCCAAGTGTCCTCGTTCCCTCTGTCCTGCGTCCCACGTCCAAGCCCTGCAGGTCCCGTGGGATCCGTGCTGCCCGCCCCTCCCCCCCACCGGCCATGGCATCGATCCCCCGCCAACAGACCGAGGAAGATGTGAACCTGAATCAGAGGTCACTCTCCTGCCACGGACCCTCTGGGAGCTCCCCCAGACCCCCAGCACCAAACCTAACTTCGCTCGTGCCCCGAGATCTGCCCCGGCTGCCTCCCTGCCCCCACAGCACTGCCGGGCCTTGTGTTGCCGCGGGTGCTCAGCGTGAGTCCCAGACAGTGGGATCCTGCCCTCGCCCACTGTCCACCACGGCCCCTCACCACTGGGGCGGGACTGGCGTCTGCGCTGGACCCGGACGGCCTCTGAGCAGAGCTGACCGGGCGAGGCCAAGGCTGATCAGGGCAAGCAGCTTCATCACCCACCGTCCCGGTTGATGTTACCACCGAGCGGCCGCTCAGCACAGAGGAAGTCATGTGCTGGTTCTGGAAGCTTCTGCCTGAGGCGGAACTTGTCACCACCACCCACATTCGTTGGCTCAAGGAAGTCACACAGCCGAGCCGGAGCCTCATGGGGCCCAAATGAGCGAGGCTCCTCCAGTTACTCTGTACTTCCCTGTATCGGCAAGCAGGCCTCAAGGAGAGCCCTCGAGGCGTGGGCTTGGCCTTCGTGCTGTCTCCGTGGCAGGAGCCTGCCCCACACACCCTCAAGCAGGGGCGACAAAAGAGAGGCCTCCAGCCCTGTTCCCCCCGACACCCATGCGTTGGTTGGCATCAGGCCTGGAGCCCCGGATGGAGCCTGTGGGGGCCCCAGCCGACCTTGTGTCTTCTAGCTCAGAGGCCTCGGGGAAGCAATTCAACAGACCTCAGGGCAAACCCTCTCTGCGGGCATCCTTGCGGGGTCCTGGCCCCACTCTGCTGCGGGTCACAGCTGGCTGGCTATGTGGGAAGCCCAGATGCCCCAGGACTGTTTGCCCGGTCTGTTCGCCCCAGGACCGCACATGGGCTCTGTGGTGGTGCCTCCCTGCTGACCCGCTGAGCACCGCCTCTCTCCCTAACGCCCTGCCGGCCGGCTCTTGTTAATGGCAGCTCCCCTTGAAATGCTTCGTTATTATGTTCTTCTGAAACACGGAAACACATCTTCCCAGCCACCCAAGCTCCCGGGGAAGAAAGGAGAGGCCCACAGTTTGTACCATGAGCCTGGGTCCTGGGAAGGCTGCCCAGGCTAGGGGAGCTGGCTGCCCGCTCGAAGCCGCAGGCAGGCTCGGTCCTGGGGACACGGCTTCCCTTCACTTCTCCCGGCACCCACTCCCGGCGGGGAGGGCACAGGACACTTCCTATGTTCTTCCATCTGTCATCTGTCACAACGGGCTAATTCCCGCCCTGGAGCCACCAGTGGATTTGCTGGGCTCCGAGCAGGTGCGCTCTCGCCTCTAACCCTGCACGAGTGAAGGGCAGAGACGTGCTCAGAGCAGCCATCCAGTAGTGCGGGGGGCCCCGCACAGACTTGGGGACTGCGGTCCCTTCCTCGCTGTTCCCGCCAAACAAAGTGCGCCGGGTGTGGGGCTCCACCCAAAGAAGCAAGCCTGTGGCTTCCAGCCGGGGGTCGCATGGGGCAGTGCCACCTGGCGCCCACTGCACACACGCCCACGACGCTTGCTTCAAGACCCATCCACCCTGACTTTCCTCCAGACCCTCAGCCCATAGAGCCCGCACAGCGCTGGGGGCACTAACATTTCTGTGAATCGTGCCATGAAATCCATACAGAGCTCGGTTCTCCAGTGGCTGCGGGCTGTGCTTGGGTCGAGTGCCTGAGTCGTAGAGGGCAGGCGTCGTGGTCTGCCCTCCGACCCGCTGGAGGCTCCATCCTGGCTGTGGTTCCAATGAAGGACGGAGAGCGTGAGGAGTCAGTAAGCGTCAAGTCAGACCCTCGGATATTTGAAGACGCGGGTGCCCAGGCCACATCCTGACCAGCGAAATCAGAATCTGTGCAGGAGGGAGCCGGCGTGAGTACGTTTTCAAGCTCCCCGGGGATGTGGAGAACCTGAGCCGCACACCACGTGCATGCGCATCATGCGGGGTCCTGCCCAAGGGCAGGCTCTCCTCCCGCAGGGATTCTGGATTTCAAACCGGCACGAAGTCGCGCTGCCGCCCATCCACACACCTCACCTTGTATTACAAGGCGCTCGATGACATTCGGAACTTTCTGGAACTGCCCCACGCACATGCTTTGTGGCTGTTGGCCACAGGCTCACGACACCCGAGACCCCCGTGATGCACAGGCCGTGTTCAAGTGCGTGCGCATGAATGTGCGGAGAGAACAGGATGCATTTCAAAGCACCCGAGCGTCCGGTCCTTCAGATGCGCATGGGCTCAGGCCCCGGTGCCTGCCGCCTGCTGACAGTACCCGCCGTCTCCGCAGGGACAGCCCAGAGCCCACCTCCAAGGGCACCTGCCCTGGAGCCGTGTAAGCCCAGAGCTCACATCCTGCACTTGTGTGTGCGGGGAGTGGGGGGAAGGGCAGGGCTGGGGCCGCCCCGGCGGGGACAGAGAAAAGCCCCGGTGGCGGCCTCCCCTCCTGCTAGTCTGAAACCCTAACAGTGTGACCGCCTCGGCTCCAGCTGTTTTTCAGGCCAAGCCCCATCCCAGCCCCCACTCAGTCCCTGCAGGATGCGGGGAGGGTCACCCCCAGCTCCCTCCTGCCCCGGGGACTCCCTGTCCCGCCTCCTGCCCTTGGGAGTCTCATGGGGCCGACGGGCGGAGGGACGGGAGTACCTGCTTCCCTGGGGAGTGGGAGCTGGGCGCTCAGCCGCTGGGGCCGCGTGACGGAGGCAGCAGGGGTGCAGCCACCGTGGATCCCTGCCAGCCCTGTGGGGGGCCCGCCCTGGGGTTCTGTGGGGCGCCCCAGTTCCCGCCGTGTTTGCACTGTGTGGGCCAGGCTGTGGGAGAAGCCAGGGACGCCCAGCCTCCGCGCCTGGACAGTGGCCTCTCTGCACGAGGTTCAGGGGCCGGGGACATGGCTTTGGCTCTGACCCAAGGGGCGTCCGGGTCCTGTGATGTCTGCAGGTTGCCCTGTCCCTCAGGAGCCCACTGCCCGTGGCCCGAGGACAGACGTCAGGAGCAATCGCACTTGACCCTGGAATGGCCCAGTGTCCAGGGCCCAGGAAAGGCGGCTGCATCATTTGAACCCAAACACAGTCGGGGTGGTAAGACCTGCCTGAGAACATGGGGAAGCTTATACTTTATTGGGGTGAGCGTGGCGGACAGAAGCCAGGAGCCTTCGCCCAGACCGATGGGTCAGTCTCCTCTTGGCCAGTGAGAATTCCCACTCAGCATTCAATTGCTGGTCTTTCTGTCTTTATTTTTGCTTTAACAAAAGAAACTTCACTCAGCACAGAAGGAAAAATAATTCTGCCTCTAACTCCAACGAGGGCACAGATCCAGAGCAGCCTTGGCCCCGCACTGGCCTCGGTCCCTCCGGGCCCAGCCCTACCCTCCCAGCAGGCTGGCTGGGTGCTCCCAGCTCGTCCTGGGTGGACAGGAGTCTGTCTTCCCTCGTGCGACAGCAACCGCGACACCCGGAATGTTCTCTCTACGTCAGACCTCCAGATCCACCCCATGTCCCATGTGGACAAAGAGCCAGCGAGGTCCCGCTGATGCTATTCTCAGCTCTTGCGTTAGCGGATGAGTGAATCGACATGTGGGTGGCAGACTAATGAAGGGAAAGTCAGTATGCATTAGGGAAAACTTTACATTAGGAGATTGTGAAATAAAATATATATTCCGGGAATTGTCACTCTGGTCCGTCCATTTTACGAAAGATTCATCTTCAGTTCAGGGACACCTCGGTGGCTCAGTTGGTTAAGCATCTGCATTTGACTCAGGTCATGATCCCAGGGTCCTGGGATCGAGCCATGTATTGGGCTCCCTGCTCAGCGGGGAGTCTGCTTGTCCTTCTCCCTCTGTCCCTCCGCCTGCTTATGCTCTCTCTCTCTCAAATACATAAAATCTTCAAAAAAAAGATTCTTCAGTTCAGATCATTGCAGAAAAACCACTGTGGGTCTTGGGTATTGTTTTTCAATTCCTGAGCATTATGAGACCCTCAGAATGAATATGAAACACACATGGGGCAGCATTCATATATGCAAATAGCAAATACAGGACTATAAAAATGTTTATCTACTTTGATTAATAACTAAACAAAGGTTAACAGGCTAGTAAGTAATTATGTCATGAGAGGTCATACAGACTGCTAAAATCAACACAATAGCAAGGAATCATTATACATATTTTTTAAAATGACTTTGTAATGATGGGTTTATATCCTGGAAAAAACCCTGGACTCCTAGCTGGGCACTTTGAACTGAATGACCAAGTTAAGTCCCTCAACCTGGGTTTCATCATCTGTGAACAGGGGAAAATATCTGCCCAGATTACGTCAACGATTCGTCGTCCTTTTGTCCACTCACTCACTCAACACTTAGCAGACATCTGACAGTGCATTTCATTTAATTTAAATGAATTTAAGTTGACTCCAAGAACATCTTCAGAATATAGTGGATGAAAACGGTGATGTGGGAGACTTCTGGAACGTAAGTAAATACCACTTATTTAAAGCACAGCGATGTCCAGGGAGACAGACTAGAGCGGGATGAAGTTGTCATTATTTTGTAGTATTTGCACAAATGCCTGCACTGGAGACCGGCATGTACACACCCACGTTCTCTACACCACACACACCTGCTGCCCAGTGACAGACAGACAGATGGCCTCAGTGTGGTGTGGGGCCAGCAAACAGCCCCGCTGGGGCTGAGCTCTCTGCACAGGAGCATCTCACGTGTCCTGTCCACCGCGTCCTCGCTGCCCTGGGAGGACGGCATCACCAGCTTCAGTTGATAGACGTGGAAGCTGAGGTCCTGCTCTTCAGCCCGGGGCTTCCACATCACTCCATCTTTTGTTCATACCAGGAGATTCTAAAATGCTCAAGACATCGAACCCTCGTCCCAACACCTTCATGTCTCCCATTTGAACAGAAGTCTCCTTGTGCAGTTCCCTGCTTTGCAAATCCCTTTTCCTTGGAGGGCTTCAACTCTGCTTCTTAAGGGCGGAAGCTTCCTGAAGGCGGGGGCTGTACATCGTCAGAGGCGCTCCTCCACGCCCTGCACGCCACGGCGCTCAGTAGGTGTGTGTTGCCAGCATGGCAAGGTGCCCCTCTGGAGCGCCACAGGGCCTCTGTCTCTCAAGGACGTAGTCTAGTGAGGGAGACAGGTATTCAGGCGATTGCAACACTGGGTGGAGGACCGCAAGCTGGTGCCAGAGGGACCCCAGGGCAGTTTCCTGTGGTCTCTCAGGACAGTGCACTGCATGAAGGACCCATTCACCTGATTCTCCCAAGACCCAAGTATGACACCAAAACACAATGAACAGAAAGCCCTCCCTCCCCCTCTGAAGGGGCTCAAGAATTAGAGATGAGCTCTCCCACCCTGGGTGCCGTGTAACAATCAATCCACAGTTTTTGTTTCCAGGGCAGGATCTGTCCCTAAATTGTTTTTTTTGAGTCACAGTAATTTAGAGGCGGGACTGAATTTTGTCCCTGTTTGCTTTTCTAACCTCTGCTTTCTCTTGGATGGTAAAGTGCCCTGTGATTTGTTATGACTGGCGGCGAAGTGTCCACGGAAGGGAAGGCCCCCTGCCTGCCATTCGAAGCCTGGGCTCTGTGATAGAAATACCCCAATGCTCAAGGTCATCCAGTCCATCTCTCTCCCCATCCGGCACGCACACTCTTCCAGAAACTGAAAGCCGAAATCCAGCTACAGGAAGGAGCAGACACCTGGACGTCAGTCTGAGTGAGGGCGTCCCAGAGATTTCGTGCTCCCAAAGCCTTCTCCGGATCTCCGTATGAGCAGCTTTGCTCCACACGTCCTCCCCCTGGAGGCACCACTGTGCACAGCCCGTGATTGCTGCTCGGATGCGGGGAACCAGAGGTCACCAGTGGACCGCAGAGCTGCCCAAGGGGGGTAATGACCCTGGGTGGGAAGCAGCCCACAAAGTTCACATTTAGGACCCTTTAAAAATAGATGCTGTCTTAATATTCTCAACCAGGACTTAAACATCTGGGCAGGTCTTGCCTTGAGACACTCCAGCTGGACCGCTCGGTGTGGAGTGAGGTGGGGGCTCGTAGCAGAGTCTCAGACTCTGGAGCTTGGCTTCCTCGGCAGGCTAAGAGGCTCTTATAACCGCTGTCCGATTGATTTACTCAGCAAATCCTTTCCCCTTTAAATGCAGAAAGCTAAAGTCAAATTCATGGATCAAAAATGTCCAATTAGTGGATAAAGGCTGAGCTGCCACTTTGTCACAAATTAAAACCAGATCTTGAAGGAATCTTGCTGGGCTCCAAAGAAAAACATCTCTTGCTGAAAACAGTCTGCCCTTCATGTTTTAGGATGGCGCAGATCACATTCTATAGAGTTACGAGGAAAAAATACGAGTAGGAGGGCAAACATCAAAGTTTAACTATTCCGGTTGATTTGAGCAAGGAAGTGTAGCCCCTGTGTCACTGAGAGTCCCCGGCGGGGCTCCCACCCTCACCCACAACAGGCACCAAAGTCAGGACTTGCATCCCGTTTCTGGCACCTGGTGGGAACAGTGGGGGCGTTGACTGGTAAAAGCCAACGTTGGCTTAAATCCCGGAACACAGCTCCTCGTAACCGCCTGGGCCACTGACTGACCTTCTTACTCAAATTAAAAGTAGATGGTTCTCAAGGTTACCGAATGTCCCGGCCAGGAAGAGCGCTCCTGAGTGCAGAACATCACTCCTTTGCACCCTACTCTCCCCCAAACTGCTAGCTGCCCCAGATCTCAGGGGGGCCTTGCTGACGTGCCGCGCTCACCCGCACTGAGTGCTCAGGGGAGTGGAGGGCACCACGCTGACCCTCGCCATATGCTGTGCTTTCTAAAGCTCATGAGAGCAGAAGTTATACTCTTGGGTTGTTCTTTTTTTTCATGAAAAATCCAAAATTTGGGCAGTTAAAGCATTAAGAACAAAAGACACAAAATTCTACTAAACAACCATGGATATTCATTACTCATCTTTTCCCTGTATATTTATAGGAAATATAATGTATATTTATGGGGAATCAAACAGTGAAGAAAGTGGTTATTTTACAAAAAACACTGCAGATTAATATGACAATTGGACACAACAAACTAAATGTCAGCAAACATTCTGGAAAGATCCATGATGGTATAAAGGGTATCTGAACATGACAGTTTCTTCTGCATTTAAAAAAAAAAAAATCCCCTCATGATTTCAACAAATTTCTATATTCACAGCTGTGTCTGCATCTTATGAAAAAAATCCAGTTGAGTCTTTGGGGGTTTTTTTACATGGACTTAATTTTTTTCTTCTAAAATGACTCTCCTTGTTACAGAGAAAAGACACAGCTGTTTTCAGTCATGGTTTCCTCGAATTTCCTTCAGAAACTGTCCTAACTGCCGGTGGAAAGATGGTTTCCATGTGAGAGCAGGGGAATCAGGAACATCTCCCGATTGGCTGTAAGACCCCATCTTCAAACCACCCACTACAATCATTTCATGCTGAGAACCATCCAACATGCATCGTCAAGAAATTTAACATAACAAGAGCTCAGTGTCACCTCGGAAAACAGCGGATACAGCCCTGCAGCTCTTCTCTGACACGCTTTGTGCTTGCGGCCTGTCCCACTTTTCCATCAACTAGAGATGTAAGAAGTGACCTTGTAGGGAAGAAGTCATGGATGGATCTGGGAACACAGGCTGGAACCTGAAAGTACGTTCTGTCGCAAATACCCCCCGAACTACAACTATTTCACAGTGAAAGGGCTCTTTTCCCACATGTAACTCGACCTCTTATCTGCTTTGCAATTCTCTACAAGAGGACTGAGGATGGAATTTCTTTGTGAGACAAAACTAGAAATAGGGACCCTTTGTTGCCTGGTAATGAATTAAAAAAAAAAAAAGATTTCTAGTTCCAGCTACCAAATTCTTTAAGAAATTCCTGCATGAAAAATATAGTCAGTTCAAAGCCCAAAGCCGGCAGATGTAATCCACGTGGGTTTACGGCCACACTCAAGGTTTGGGGTAATGAGGCAGAGGGGCGGAAAGATGGGTCCTCTGTTCCCAGAACGGGTACCGGTGCAGCAGGCCTATCGCCAAGCCGGCTGAGGGCCCGGGTGGATAGAGGACCCCTCCCTCCTCAGCTCGCTCTCTCTTGATTTTAGTTTCTCAGCCCCCCTGACAGTCTTTCAGGGGAGACTGTTCGGAAGTGTGTCTCGGATCATCCTTAAACTCAGTCTGTGTCCGTGCCAGCATAAAGCTGCTTTGGGTCGCCAGACTTTCACTAGCCAGCCTAACGGTTACAGGTCTCAGGAAAAACACGAGTCCTATTTTCAAGTGTTCTCTCTCCTGCGCTATTCCTCTAACAGAGCCGAGTGCACCGGGGATGGACACGGGGTCCTCAGCCTCAGGGTGGAGGACTAACCCGCTCCCACAGGCGGCTCAGCAGCAGTCCGCGCCAGGCCTAGCGGGTGGGCCTCCTCCACGCTGCGTGAGGCTTGGCAGTGATGTCTGCGCCACGCCTTACTTCCGTCCCCAAGAGAACAGACAGGAGCACCGTCCCGTCCCCCCTTCAGGGCCTCCACG
The DNA here is from genome assembly GCF_964656455.1 of Halichoerus grypus. Classification (NCBI taxonomy): domain Eukaryota; kingdom Metazoa; phylum Chordata; class Mammalia; order Carnivora; family Phocidae; genus Halichoerus; species Halichoerus grypus. The sequence continues at coordinate 85,403,550 of NC_135718.1, read as the reverse complement.
CAGGCAGGTGTTGCCCGGAGGCGCTCAGTCAGCATCTGAACGGCTTACAACCCAGCAGAGGAAGAGCAGTGGAGGGAGCGGGACGTTCATGGGAGATCAGAGGCATGTGTTTTTGCTTCAGAGAACAGAAGGGCCAACGGGTAGAAAAGCTATAGGACAACAGACTGCGGTCAGCAAGGGAGTCAGGGAGTGAGTCCCCTAACAACGAAGCCAGAAAGCTACTTAACAGAAACGTGGGTTGGAGTCAGGGAACCATAAGGTCCCTTCCAACTCCTGACTTCAGGCCCTAGAAAAATACTCGGTTCTAATTTGGAAACCTGTTCTCAGAAAATAAGCAATACCGCTTTTGGAAAGAACACTGTATTTAAAAACATTTCCACCCGCTCTCTTGGGAGGACCAAACTAGAGGCAGAATGGGAGGGACACGAGTGCAGCAGTCGGGGTATTAGCGGCACCAGGAGCGCCCCCCCCCCATCTAGGGCCCCAGTCTGATGGCAGAGGGAACGGAGCTCCATGGGACACCCTCAACCAGAAAGCTTCTAGGGCCCACTGGCCGTCTCCCCCCGCGTCTATCCACGCATGCCCAACCCCAGCAAGTGCGGTGCTATTCTCTCTGGCACTAACATACGTGTGGCCTGACACGGGATGGCGCCCTCGTCTTCTGGGTGATCAGATGTGAGACCTGAATGTCCGTGGGTTTTGGCTAGTGTGGAAAAGACCCCAATTTGGATCTAAATGAGTCACTGGCTTCATGTAAGTTCTACTCACGCAGAGGGGCAGAAAGCACCATTAATATGTGTGGAAATTAATATAAATTTTAATGTTGTATAGTTCCTGGATCCCAACTCAAGTGTCTCTATCACAGTCAGTGTTTACGTTGGGCGATCAGAAGTCCTGCTCACTGCACCCGAGTCAGGGTATCAGGTGAGCAGCACGGCCAGAGAGACCCGACGCTTCCGGAAGCTTCCGACTCTGCACCTAGGGCTCATTGTTACCGCACAGCAGACGCCCACCAGTGCTGGTCAAGCCGGGTATCAAAGTAAATATAACACCTGTTTGAACTTTGTACTTTTTGAAAATATAAAATCCAATCATCAGCCAACACTCATGAGATATGTGAGTTTGTTGACTGTTCATACAGAATATGAAACTACCCTATGATTTTTAACAAAGTAAAGCCTGTTCCTGCATTTTGGGGCTCCCTTTACAATTTTACTTCCATTTCAAAGGAACAATTGAGAGGCACTGCTTCTGAATTTAACACTATATTTATTAAAGTGTTTTTATTAACAAACTTTCACCAGAAAGTTCCGAGTGTGTCAGCGCAGGGGGCCCACTGGCTTCAAGCTCTGGCATCTGACGGCCCGCAGAACCGCACGTCAGCCGGACCCCTCGGCCACAGCTCTGGGGGTCATTAGGGCAGCACCGGGCGTCCCCCGTGCCACGGTTAAATACGGGTTTCGGTTCTTTCTGATTTGAATGTTCCGAGTCCTGTGACAGGCACGGCTCTGCTTTCCTATCTGCCTCGTCCGCCTGAGCCCCCAGCCCCGAGCCCTTGTTCCAGGCCCCTCCGCTGCCCTCCATGTTCCCGAGCTCTCTGTTTCTGGAGAGTCCCCTTTGGCTGTTTTCGGGATCACAGCAGTTCAGTTTTCGCAAGGACCCGGGGCTTCTGCGGACAAAGGACGGTGGCTCTGGCGTCTGTGGACTGGGCTCTCCCATGCCCTGGGCGCCGTGGGCGCTGGCCTTGCCGCCTTTCTCCTGGGCCTGCCCGTGCTGCACCGGGTGGAGGAAGAGGCCTGTGGGCAGAGGACTCTGTGCTCCTGGCCGTCTGGCTCTGCCCTGCAGGCAGGCGCAGTGGCGGATGTGTGGGACGGCGCACATGAAGCCTTCGGGGGCCTGCTGCGCAGCCTGCAGGGGCGCCACGCCCTTCTGCACGTGCACTAAGCTGCTGGTGGTGGCGGCGGCGGCGCATCGGGGGCACAGGCCGTCACCTGCCTGCTGGCACACATGCGGGCTGGGGCTCAGGTGTCTGTAGGCGTTTGGGCAACCACACCTCTGACTGAGAGAGAAGAAGTGACACAGGGTGTGCTGCTCGAGAGCGGGCGGGAAGGAGGCGGGGCTGGCTTCGTGTCTGGAGCTTGGACTGTAAGCGGCGTGCACAGGCAGCCCCAGACTCTTGGCCTGGCCGCCGAAAAACTCAGAGCACATGTGGGTCTCCTCATAAGCCGCCTTCCCAGATGCGGTGCAGCTGTGGGATGTCAGAGGCTCTAATTCATAGAACTCGTGCTCCACGTCGGGTTTCTGGGCCCTGGGGTCTAAACGATATGCATTCACGGCATGTGTTTTGCTCTGCCCCTTGTCGGCAGGGGTCGCAGACAGGGCGTGGGAGAAGGCACTGCACCGGAGCTTCCTGGGCAGCGGAATCTGCCCACAGGTGCCCTGCGGCCCGAGGCAGCGGCACATGCACTGAAAAAAGAAGGTGGCAAAGGCCCAGCTGACGCACATGATGAGCATCATGAAGGTGCCCAGCTGGGTGTATGCCAGAACCGTGGATGGCATCATCATGGCCCCGGCCACAAAGGTGGTCAGGGCGGCCATGGCAATGGCGGAGCCCATGCGGCTCAGGGAGAAGATCACCTTCCCCTCCCGGTCGGCATCCGGGGCCAGGCGGTAAGCAACCCCGTAGTGGACAGCAAAGTCCACGGACAGGCCAACGGCCACGGAAATGATGACAGACTCCAGGACGTTCAGCTCCCAGCCCAGCAGGACGAGGGCGCCGACGGTGACAAATATGGTCCCGGCGATAGACATGATGGCGTACAGGCTTACGATGACGTTCCAGGTGGTAAGCAGCATAACACTGAAGGCCACGGCCACGGACAGCCCCATGGCAACGAGCGTGCCGTTGGACAGGCTATCCTGGAGGTCGTAGAACTCCAGATTGCTGACGAACCAGCCGTTGCTGAGGCCCTCGGGGGCAGAGCTCAGCTCCCGGGAGATCCAGGCATCCACCTCCTCATAGAACTGGTGCATCTTCTCGTAGGCCAGCGTGAAGAGGTAGGTGCTCTGGAACTCCAGCACCACCGCCCGGATGGTGTCATTGACATCGAACCGCGGCCCCGGGGTCTTGCTGTCCAGATGGTAGCCTGTACCCCTCTCCAGCTCCATGATGGCCCTCTTGATGCACAGCTCGAAGACCTCCTGCTTGTAGGGGAAGCTCCAGCGCCGGCAGCACAGGTACAGGGCGGGCTCGTCGCAGTCCTGGTTCTCCATCCACTGCTTGAACGTCTCGATGAAGCAGCTGGTGAAGTCCTGTTCCCCCGTCTGGTAGAAGAAAGTCTGGTTTCTCAGTTTCTGACAGAAGTGCAAGATCCAGACCTGGGAAGCCGGGCTTGCGATGTTAAAGCTGCCGTCCAACGCCAGCTTCCCTTTACTCTTGGGGTTCAGGGGGTCGCCGTTGTCTTCTGGGGACACGCCCCAAACCACAGTGATGGGCATGTGCAGCTCCTCGCCACGGTGGACGCGCTCAAACATGAAGAGCTTCTTGTACTCGGCGTCGTAGCGCTCAAAGGGGTGGGAGGGCCTGAACAGCTGAAACTCAGACAGCTCCAGGGAGGGCAGCTTCATCTTGGGGTTCACGCATACGACGTAGGCCCCACCCACGGTCAGGGCCAGGAACCACAGCAGCCAAAGGTAGCGGAACTTAATAACGATGCACGGCAACACCTTCTCAAAAAAAATGCGCGATGCTTCTGAAACGGCAAACAGCGCTCTGTGGCACGTCCGGCGGGCCACAGTCCAGCAGCTCTTGCCCTCGTAGACCTGCTGCGGCGGCTTCTTGAAGCAGCTGAACATGTTGAGGAGGTAGCGCTCGTGCAGGACGACAACGGCCGGGAGCCACGTAACCATCAGCACATAGTTCACCAGGATGGCGGTCCCCGCGTACACGCCGAAGCAGCGGATGGCGGTGATGTTGCTCACGTAGTTGGCATAGAAGGCGGCGGCCGTAGTGAAGCTGGTGACGAACATGGACAGTGCCGCGTGCTGCAGAGTGACACCCACCGTCTCTGTGGTCGCCGCGTGCGGCCGGTCGAACTTGGTGTAGCTCCACACATCACACAGGACAAACGCGTCATCAGCGCCAATTCCAACCAGAATAACAAGTGCGGTGAGGTTCATGAAAGGGAAGAACTCAAAGTTGAACACCACGCGGTAGAGAAAATAGGAGACGATGAGGGAGCTGATGACAGCGAACATGGTCATCAGCGTGATGAACAGGGACCTGGTGTAGGCGCACATGACCAGGAGGACCAGCAGGACCGCGATGGCCGGGTACGCGGTGTCCGTGAGGAGGTAGTCCTGGAACAGGCTGTGTTTGATGCCGAACTCGATGCCGGCGACGGTGGTGACGCCATCTGAGCCGTTCCAGGGCTCGAAGTTGTCCAGGTAAATGTCCATCATGCTCTCCCCCTTCTCTGTGGGAGAGAAGAGCATGCTGTACTTGAGTGCCGGCGCGGCAGGGTCAGCCGCCTTCAGGGGCAGGAAGTCCTTGTCCACCAAGTAGTGCAGGATCTGATACACAGCATTGTACCTGGTGCACTTGCGTGGCACGCCCGTGCACTTGAGCTGCCCCTTCCTCCTGGCGCCTGCGTCCCAGCAGTCGGGCTCCAGGGTGCCGTTGTGGTAGTGCTTGGCGCATGCGCGCAGCAGCTTCAGCGTGTGAGACACGTCTCGCTCCACAATCTTCTGGCAGGACGACCTGTTGTTGAGGACAGCGATGTAATTCCCCAGCGTCCAGCTGGGGCAGCAGGACGTGGCCGTGGCCCTCTGGCACAGGTCGCCAAACTGCGGGTGGGATCTAATCTGCGGAGAGAGACACACGGAGACCGGCGTTTAGAACCGTTTCACCCAGAGGCCTGAATTAAGGCGGCCTTGAGGGACAGGTTAAATAGCCATCTTCCTAGTTAGGTGTCAGCTGGGACACGGGTGGCCACCCCCCAGAGCCTGCCCCGCGCAACACCCGCCAGGCGCTTCCCTCTGGACAGAAAACTGCTCAGCGTGCAGGGGACACATGGGCATGTAACCACCAGTGCTGGTTCGGTTTTAAGAAGGACACAGAATTAGCAGCTCTTTAGGAGACAGGCCTTTTCCAAGTTACTTTAAAAGGCAATGAAAAGGACAGGCCGTGGGCTCATGTACGGAATCTATAGGATTAATTTAAGAGAACAGTTGTCCAATTGATAGAGGAAACAAACTGGTGGCTTTGCCTAAAACTTCTGGTTATCGGCATGAAATTTTTGGTGACAAAGGTACTACATATCTCAACCAACCTAGCTGGAAGCAAAGATAATATTCCGCCAGAAAACTGTCAGCGAGCCCCAAGGTGACATGGGGAGCACTGATGTCAGGGGTGCACGAGAGACCGGGGGTGAAATGGCTTCCTGAGAAGCAAGCACAGTCTGCATATCTGATTAACAAATACTTCAGTAGGAGCTGATTTCTTCCACACTTCCGTCAAAGCTTCCTGGAGCTGGCTGAAACTCTCTGGGTTTTGGTGACGTGGGGTCTGCTGTGTGGTGGCCGTAGGACGGCTCTGGGTCTGCTGTGGACAGTGCCTTACTTACAGCTGTTCCCGGAGGCCTTTCTTCTCTGGCTGCTCTTGTTACAGCAAACTGAAAAAATCCTCCACTGCCAAGGGTGGGGTTGCTAGAATACGGCAGAGCCTTCGCAATTCCATACAAATCCGTCAACTGTGTGAGTGGCCCCTCTTTCCTGAGGCTGAGCTTAGGAACCATGCCCTTCTCTCGAGCCTGTCCAGAGCTTGTCTGTAGAAGGTGACCCACTCACTTCTACTTACCAAAGGCTGCTCCAGGAGGAGACTCCAAAGTCCAGAAAGGACAATTAAACTACTCTCTGCCTTTATTAATAGTTGACTCTACCAATCACAGGGACCATTGGCACAAATCGTCTGTTTGGAACTTAGAATGATCCCAGAATCCCGCTCCCCATACCACTTGAAGGCCTAGCCATCAAGCTGCTTTGGTGGGACCAGTCCTGGGGGGGTGGTGCAGAGGACACAACACTGCCCATGTACCCCAAGTGTCAGAGCTGGGCAACCCACACGTGGGGGTTCAGTACACTAGCCTACTTCTGCATACATTTAAAAATTTCCATAATAGGGGCATCTGGGTGGCTCAGTCGGTTAAGCGGCTGCCTTCGGCTCAGGTCATGATCCCAGGGTCCTGGGATCGAGCCCCACGTCTGGCTCCCTGCTCAGGGGAGAGCCTGCTTCTCCCTCTCTCTCTGCCTGCCGCTCTACCTACTTGTGCTCTCTCTCTGTCAAATAAATAAAATCTTAAAAAATTTTTTTTCCATAATAAAGCATTTTTATTTATTATTATTTTTTTAAAGATTTTTATTTGTTTAACACAGAGAGAGAGAGCACAAGTAGGCAGAGCAGCAGACAGAGGGAGAGTGAGAAGCAGGCTCTCCGCCGAGCAGGGAGCCTGATGCGGGGCTCAATCCCAGGACCCTGGGATCATGACCTGAGCCGAAGGCAGCCGCTTAACGACTGAGCCACCCAGGCGCCCCCATAATAAAGCATTTTTAAAGGGCCCTCTATTGAAGGTAAAGACAAATGAGCCAAAAGGGTTATTATTCAAGTGTACTAAAATGTCTACTTTAACAAAGGCTTAATTTTTCCGCTCATTTCTAAAGAGCAATAATTATTCAACATTTTATAACATAGGATAATTAGTATTTAATTGTTTCTAGGTAAAAGCATTCATACATGCTATGTCAGGGGAAACGGAACCACCTAATAAATAACAGGAAACCCTGGGATAGCACTGCTCTGGGTTTTGTGGCAGATAACCAGTTCCCATCCCACGAAGAAGTATCACACAAGCCTGTGGAGTCGGCCTGGTGAGAAGAAAGGGGGTATAGCCCCAGCGTTGGACAGTCTCAGATGGAGGAAAACTGCATTGTTATGAAGCCTGCCACCAGCTTCACACTTGTGCTAACGATGAAGGGAACAGGGTTGCCAGCCAAAGCCTGGAAAGAAATGACCTTGAATAAGCTTTCCAAATAGTAGCAGGGTTTGCATGTGTATGACCAAAGATTAAAAAGTTAGACAAGATAAATGCAGATCAAAGGCGCTATCAAAACTAGAGACTAGTAAGCTGCTGAGAGCCAGTCCTCTAATTCACAGATGGAGTTGGCTGATGTACAACCTTCCACACAGTCCTCGAGGACTCTGACAGGGTCGGAAATAAGGAAAGAGAAAAGATGTCGTAACTGATACTCTTTACCCCGAGCTGGATGCCAGCGCCCTGAATCTAACAGCATGGAGCCCAAGAGACTGTGTAGGCTTTCAGGGAGGAAGGCCCTGTGCTCCCATCCACTGGTCCGTCCGTCCATCCGTCCATCCATCCATCCATCCATCCACCCACCCACCCATCCATCCATCCAAAAGAGAAAACAATATTTACTGAGCACCTACACTCGTAGAATAGGAGGGTACAGGGGTCCTTGCCCCGGAGCAGCTCACAGTGAGACAGAGAAATCAGGGTTCAGCTTGGGAAGGAGCATACTGAACGTCAGGGTCCGTGCAAAGCTGCAGGGGGGGTGCCCAAGTCTGAAGGGCGGTGGGATGGTGACACCAGCCTGGCAGTACGTGACAGGGTGGTGAGATACTCAGGCATTTGTTACATCGTGGGGCTGGAAGAGACTGCAAGCAGGTGCATCTTCACACAAAAGGCAGGTGTACTTTCTGCCATGTTTTTGGGAAAGAGATTCATTGGAATGATTTCAACATCTTTTAAGTTTCAAACTAAGAACAGTTACTGGAAGTAATTTCTTGTAGCTCATGAGAAAGTGGCCCTTTTCATTCTAGTCAGTCACAGATTGGATGTTTTAGGGAATTATCTTGCTTCTGTGGCTATAATATGTCCATGCACACATCTGTTGCCAGACTGCAGCAGGGGTGAGGTTGATTTAGAATTGGGGGAAGCAAGAGAAGACAGAAAAAGGAGAGTTTTAAATGACACCCTAACTTTTAAAACTACTGGTGAGGTTGGGGATATCGTAAAAGGCTAAGAACAGAGTAAGAATAAAGAATGGGCCCTACTACGGGATCCCATCCACTCTCCTCCCACGTGACAAACCCCTCCAGTCCTCTTTGAAACAAGCATCAGGAGGCACATTTCTGGGGTCCACTAAGCTTCAGGGGGTCTCATGTGTCCACAAAACCTACGCAGTAAACAGAGTGTTAGGCACTAAATTTCAAATCTCCTTTACAGAGCTATTCCTCAAGCTCTAACTTCCATGAAGTGCAAAGACTAAGGAAGAGGGAGAAGGGTTTCCAGCAGAGTCAAGATCTGAGAAACACACTGTGGCTACGAATGGACGGTCTGCCAGGGTGTCCCTGGGGATGGAGATCCGGGGAGTTGTCTGAGGCTCCTTCTGAAAGTGTCTAAGAAAACAAGCATTCTGTGAGGACATGACGACGGCATCAGAAACAGGAGCCCTTTGTTCTGGAAACCAAAGCCCGTTGGAATCATGAACTGAAATGGACTCAGGTTGGAGCTCCACGTGCTGGAAACACAAGCAGGTGACAACGGCCACGTCTGGCTTAAGATGCTGTGCCCATTGCCGGCCATCTCCCAGAGTCATCACCCCACAGGTAAGCTCTGCTCAGCATCATTTGCTGTATGTCCCACCCACTGATGGCTGCTGATAGCCAAGTGCTGAAGCAGGACAGCGGGGAAGTCAGGGGAGGGGAAGGGAGAGGGGACACAACTTACTCGCGTCACCACCAGGACTGACAGCACTCTGCAAAGCCTCTCGAGCTGGGAGACCCGAAAAGGGTACAGTAATAATCTGCAGGCTGAACTGCCACGAAACAGTTATCACTTAGGGTGTCACGGGACATGTTATCTCTGTGACTAAGGTTTATCATTGTGCATTCACTGCAGAGGCCAAGACTGGAATACGAAGGTGTGTGCAACTGGTAAAAATAGTATTTAACAAGTAAAATGATAACCTGCTCTGTGAGGCAGAATTCTGGGGCCCTGACCCTCTGTTTATTCATTTGTCATTGTGGATCTGTAACTGGCTTGACCATTCATGCAGACACGTCTTGGGTCTGTTCCTCAACGTTTCAGAAGAGGACCAGGTGCCCACCATGTTTTTGCCAGGAATCACATGCTCGAACTCAGGGCCATCTGGGCCTGACTATGAGTCCACAGAGGGAAATACTCAGACAAGGAGGCACACGGCTCCTTCCACAGTCTATACGCTTTGCAAATGCCGTCAAGCTAGGCCATTGGGAAGCCACACACTTAGACTTCATTGCTTTAATTTCTTGTAGAAATAGCTTTTGCCATAATGTTCTCCTGTTACCAGCCTGAGCACGGCTTAGAAATCAGCTCAGATTCATGACTGCGCATCTCGTGAACATGCTGCTAACTAAAAACTTTATGCATGACATTACACTTCTACAGAGGCCACGGAGACGGTGCTCCCCCACTTAGTGTGAGGGAAGGCCGGCTTCTTCTAAAACCCCAGCTTGTTGCCCTCTTTGTGACTTTTGCCACCGACTGCGAATTCCAAGTTGCTCTGGCGGCCAGGGAAGGAGACAGGTGTGCAGCCACCACCAGTGAGCGTGGCGGACTGTGGGCATGCATCGCTGCATACAAATCACACCTGTGGCTTTACCTTTTCCTCCCACGATTTTCCCTTCAATTTAGTTATATTACCCTCTCTGTATGCCTTTTTGTGAGCTACCTCCTCATGCTGATTTTTATCATCTAATAGCATCTGATACATACTCACATGTGTACGAAATAATATCCTGCTTCCATTCATGAAAGCATTGCTTATGGGCTTGAGAGCCCCAGTGGCACTCACAGAATCAGCTGTTGCTGGTTCAAGGCCGTGAGGACCCTGTAAATCCTATTATTTGCCTGTGTTCTGGACGGGGGAGTCCATGTCGAGGGTAAGAGGTGGATGTGGGATTTGAACCCAGTCTCCCTTGAGTCTCTTTCCCACCATGCATCACGTGCAGAAGACAACCACCCTTTTTCCCTTGTCTTGTTGTATCCTATATGCTATTTCCCACTCAGGATCCTCAAATCGTTAACACTGTCACAAGGACTAAATGAAATAACCTGGTCAAGTGTTTGGGACACCCTGACAAATTAATCAGCTGTGTGGATCTGCTCACGTGAGAATCTTCAGGGGAAGGAAGGTCTAAAGGTCAACAGCAAAGGTAGAGAATCGAGGCCTAGAAAGTGTGGAGTTACTGAACTGCTCTGTGAGTATGTCTGTGAAGACGGGTCACAAGTGCCAAGGCCAGGTGCTGACTGCAGGGAGGGATGGAGAGTGCCAAGCAGGAAGTCCTGCACATACTAAGTACTCTAAGTATTTACTCCTCTAAAGTTAACTTTCTACACAGGGAGGGTTGTAACATGTTCACAGCCTCCGAATAATGAACTGACAGCTGTAGAGAGAAGACAATAAGGCAGATATAAATTGACCAGTGGTTAAGAACCTTCGTTTGTGTGGAGAGGTTGGTGACTTTGGTCTGTTTGAGCTGGGCGGAGAAAAGATGGCGCTCACGGAAAATCCTGCTAGCTGGACCGGCAGACAACACACATCATCTTTCAGAATGAAGACTAAAGTTGGGAGACCTGGGACCCAAGAGGGGAAGGTGTGTGCGTGAGCACGATGAGAGCTGACCCGGTGACCACCAGGAGCCCGGTCTACTTCCCCGAGAAGCCCTATGGCCAGCGCAGGCGCCTGCACCAGGGATCAGGCTAGCTCTTAGGAGGGCGTGTGATTACACTTCCTTCTAGTAGTGAGTTTCCGCATTATAGTTACACTAGGCATACAATGAGCTCCTTTTCCACCTGGTTCCTGGCCTTGGGCAGGTGCAGCAGTGACCGCAGACAGCAGTCTCTCCTGGGATAATCTGCCTCTGAGCACACAGAACTGACAGATCTTCCAAGCCCAGAGGTAGATGTCACAGTTTCTGGGGCTGACATCTTTCAGCTCCAGAGACTGAGAGCGGAGGGCTTTTTGTCTCGAATCCTCTGTGTTCAAGGTGTTCAGAGTTCAGAGCAATCTGGGCTGGATTCCTCATCATTTACACAGACACGCACCCCTGGGTGTCCCCTTTCCCAGCCTGTGCCCTAAATCTGCCCCAGAGACCCACTGGTTGCCAGAGAGGCAGGCTGTTCACTGCAGAGTTGAGATGCTGACAGTGGCTTCAGGATGAAACAACCAGCTTAGGAGAGAGACCATCCAAGAAAAGGAGAGACAAAGTCTGAGCTGTGAAACACCAGAGGATGGGGCAGCATCAAGGAAAGAGCTCTTCTCTGGAGAAGGTGGCGGGTGTCAAAGATGGGGCCACGCAGAAGCGCTCAGATCCTGGGGTCTACAAGCATGCAAGCCGGGCTCGGACGTGCGGTCCCCAGGAGTAAGGCCCAAGTAAGTACCGTCATCCCATGAGTCACCAGGGTCAGCAGGGAATGGACTGGCTAAAATACAACCTTATTTGTTCTCAACACATTTCAGTTTTTCTTTACATACCCTTGAATTATCTACATTGCACATTGATTTAATGGCAGGTAAATTCCATAGTGTCTCCCCTCCAGCTGAAGTAAATACTACTCTGGAATATCGGTCACCTGGTGACATGAAAAAGAAAAGAAAAAGGTTTATAATTGTCCATTTCTTTCATCAGACTCACCATTCAGGAGCAAGTCAAACTGGGGAAGCATAGGGACAAGTCATTAGCAGCAGGGAGCCTTTCCTTGATAAATTCCAGGAGAAAAAAAATAAAGCAATGCTATAATATTGTTTCTGCTCAAACAACATCTGAAAACTCATAGGAGTTATATAACAAATCTATTTCTGATCAGACTGTGTTTAGGAACAGTAATCCATAAGAATGCTCAGCACAAAATTAACTGAATGCCTCCCTCTTAATTTTGAAACACATTATCAGAATGGGGTGTAAAACCCAAGAAGGATCCATTAGGGAATATCAAGAGTGGGTGTTCTCTTTGGCAGCACACTAGGGAGGAAAGATGGCAGGTGATCAATTTAAAAGCACTAAAAACAGTCAACCAGGTACCGAATGTGGGCCAGGGTCGCAGATACACTACACGTTCTGGCTGGGTCCGTGGTCTCTCTGGTCCACCAGAGTCTAGATAAATACTGTGGTAATCAGGGGCGCCTGGGTGGCTCAGTCGTTAAGCGTCTGCCTTCGGCTCAGGTCATGGTCCCAGGGTCCTGGGATTGAGCCCCGCATCGGGCTCTCTGCTCAGTGGCAAGCCTGCTTCTCCCTCTCCCCCTCCCCCTGCTTGTGTTCCCTCTCTCGCTGTGTCTCTCTCTGTCAAATAAATAAATAAAATCTTAAAAAAAAAAAAAGTACTGTGGTAATCACACTAACACAGGCCAGCTGCAGGACAGGCGAGCCCGGCCCTGGGGTCAGAAGCAGTGGAACCAGGTCCTGCCTTGCCCCAGCTGTGGGGATGAACAGCTCCTCTGAGCCTTGGCCCCTCATCTGTAAGCACGTCTCTCTCAAACAGGTGTGAGAACTAAAGGAAAAACAGTGGGTGAGTTAGTGCTGTTTTAGCTCCCTCCGCCATTAGAAGAACTTCATATAATAAAACAGAATGGACTCACTTTCTGTTATCTAAAATGCCTAATTGTGTTGACAAAGAAAACCAATCGGCAAATTTATGAATAAAACTTTAATACATGAGCTTTTATTCATGATTATGAAATTTTCTTTAATAAACCCTTTTCTTCACCAAATGGCCATTATCTTATGTTGACTGACTTCTAAGAATAAGACAAGCCCATGGAAACAAACATTTCCTCCTCAGAGCAGGACTGGGATGGCCTTCCTCAAGGTGGAGCCGTGGCCGAGGGGACGAGTGTTGTGTGTGGGCTGTGGGGACAGACGTGGCCACATTTCATGAATTTGCTAATGTTCATCCTGGTTCAGATATTAACCAACAGATGTTGGTTCAGAAATCTATAGTGTCACTCAGAGAGAGAGAAACCAACCAGAACATTCAACTAGAGTCCAATTTTCTAATAAGACACAGAAAAAGACATGTGTGCTCCTTCCTGGGACCAGGACAAAATTCTCCCTAATCTCCTATTTTCCATCTCTCAGTTACTGTAGAGTGAAAGTGTCCCAAGTAAAGACCTTCAGGCTCGGCTAGATCTAGAAACATCAGAGGTCTGGTGAGGTCCTTTAACAAGACAGGAAAATACACATTTTAGGGGGATTTTCAACAACAATTTTAAAAAGCTGAATTCAAAAGAGCATTGGTGTGAAGATTCGCTGAAGGAGAAGCTGTAGGTCCTCATGCCCGCTCTCCATGGCTAAGCAGCGACCTCCAGGTGCACTGGTGTCCCCGAGGCCACGCTCTACACCCCAGCAGAGGCTGGTTAGTGAATCTGCTGCCAGCATCTGGAGACCTGGTGATGCTACATTCAACTCTGGGTTCCTGACCTCAGGAAGTTCCTACACACCTGGGCCCTCATTTCTTCAAGGCCACATTCTGTGGAGCTAAGTAGCAGCTCTTCACGCTCCGTGACAAGTCACGTCCTGCTGCCTGATGTGTTCACGTGTTGGGCTGGCCCCCAAGGCACTCCAGCCGTGGGCTTCTGGACCGTATTCTGTTCATCTTTCTATCTCTAATGCCTAACAACAAGGCAGGCACAGGGAAAGCTATTATTTATGCTTTCTGAATGAAACAAAACTTAAAAAGCATACTTCTGATAATATAGATTATTTTAGGGTTCAATCCAAAAATATGTACTTGTTCACTGGGAATATTTTTTAAAATAATGTAAGAAATTTAAAATGACTTGAAATTTGGGGCAAGGTCAAGATTTTTTTTTGATATTTTTATCTTCCTTAAAACTGAATCTAACTCAATAATCTCATTAATTTTTATTATAGGTAAATAAATTCAGATTAGTGGTTGACTGACCTTGAGAAGTAAAACTACAAGTTAATTCAGCTAAAATCTGTGTCAGTGCCCAGCATATCCTCCCACCAGTCTCAATTTACTTGTGCTCCATCTCGAGCACAAGGAGCCCCGAGGGGCTGTTCACCTAGGATGCCACTCACTCGGAATGTCGCAGAAAAAGCTGTCTTTGTGGAAGTTCCAGTCAACTTCTCTTTTCTCTCTTTCATAGTGATCATCTGACCATCTATCATCCCGATGGCTGAAATGGAACGACAATGTGATCCTCAATAAAGCACTTGGACAGCACAGGGAATGTAGTCAACAGTCTGTAACAGTGTTGCACGGCGGCATATGGAGGCGAGCACAGTGTACGGTACAGACTTCTCCAGTTGCTCTTATACACCCGAAACTAAACCATGTGTGTCAAGCATAATGCAATCATAAAAACGTAAAAATAAAGTACAACTATTTCAAGTCCAATAAGCATACCAGTAACGGTATACTTTAGCCATGACCTACCTGAAATTAAAAGGATTAATATAAGAAACCAACATTAATTTTCTCACTTCTGTAAAAGAAAAAAACCCCAAACCCTCACTTTTTTACCTTAATACAACAAAATCTTAAAAGACAACGAGAATGTAAACAAATTCAGTGGCAAAGATTTTGAGCCACACACTTGCATTTAGTCATCTTGCTCAGGCAATCCTTAATAGTGGAATTCATCAAGCAATGTTTTGTGTAAAAGTTAATAAACAATTACCTTTTGGCTTGTTCATCTGCATATTTAAAAGGATAATTTGCTAATGTTGCTTTGTATCCCGTATTTTTCACCATGTTATTCCACGTGACCAGTCTCTGGCCTATCGCAGTCCCTCTTGGCTCAAAACCCTGAGATAAAATATTACAAATTCCCATTAGTGCACTTTTCTTCAGGCTATGAATGGTTACAGCAGGTTGGGAAAGCAATGCTGGGGCGCCATGTGGCTTTCAACAGGAAGCACAGATGCTGCTCGCAGCTACCCCAGGAATGAACAGCACTGAACAAGATGGCGGCCACCGTTCACTACGACAAGGCAGTTTGGTTCTCTGGTGTGTGACCTGTTTCAGCAAGGAAGAGTAACTGTGTCTGAAGCTTCGCTTTCAAAATCATACCTAAGCAATTAGCAAATACTTACTTTGATGTTATAAAAAATTATGGTGAAATCAAATTATGTCATGCATGTTATAGTGTTTTATGGGAACATTTACTTAAAAACAGACCCTGCTATCTCTTAGTAAAACTGAAATTCCTTTCACTTCTCTGCGGGGGGGCGGCGGGAAGACATTCAGTCTTAAAAGACTTTATGAAAATATTTTTATAGAATGCAGATTCTCCATTTTATTGCTTTTTAGCTTAAATGTGGGAGCCAGGAAGCAAAATTTCCAGGTCTGTAATGGCAAACAAGTTCCTTGACCTTTTAAGAATCTGAAAATAGGATGACAAGTGTTTACTTTTCAGAAAGAGAGCTGCATACTCCTGTTAGGTTGAGAAGGTTTTGAAAGAAACAGGATACTAAATTATATAATTTGACACGTATTAAAATACTGAATTTCTTGAGATAATTTTGGGCTACAGAAATTTGACGGGCTGAATTTTCCTTACCAGCAGTGGATCAGAGAAGTCGGGAAGCTCGGGCACTAACACCCCAACCAAGGCGCAGACAACGATGAACATGGTGCACATGCCCAGCACCACCACGGGCCAGTCCGCTATCAGGGATGCATAGCTGCAGGGCAGAGAGGAGCACACAGGAGGCCGCTTAGAAGCAACACGAGGCTTTGCTGCCCAAGAGAGCAATGTGTTAAATCCTCCTAGCTCAGACCTAGTCCAGTTTATCAATCAAAGATGCAGTGAGATGATAAGACAGATAGCATTTCACATCTACATCTGTTCCTGGAGAGATCTACAATCTACACCCTCACGTGGGGAGAAAATGTACTTGAACAGAGGACCCATCCTCCTGCAGTCTCGTCTGGAACTTGTTTCTCCATCCTTGTACTCTGGCAGTTCTTGGAGGAGAACTCAGCCCACAAACAGGCTCATGTATCCATCTTAAGAATAACCAAACCAAACCAAAACTTCCCACAAACCTGCCACTTTCCTTCTGGCTGAAACTATAATGAACGCATCAGCCTGAGTTCCAGGAGAGAGAGAGATGCTTGTTTTCTAGATTCGTTTAGTGCAGTTTTAGTTCATTTAGTACACCTTTCAGAAGGTACCCTGTGCGTACCCGCCCCTCCCTTCACTCTCCAACCAACCTCAGCAGCTGGGCCTTGGTTTCCCCTCACTGTTACCAACCCCGCCCCAGGTTGGAGTAATTTCTTCCGGGCGCCCCTCCCTTCTGTAAGATCCTGGGTCTTACTGTCATGACACTTGCAGATCTTTTTTTTTTTTTTTTAAAGATTTTATTTATTTGACAGAGAGAAACACAGCGAAAGAGGGAACACAAGCAGGGAGAGTGGGAGAGGGAGAAGCAGGCTTCCCGCCGAGCAGAGAGCCTGATGCGGGGCTCGATCCCAGGACCCTGGGATCATGACCTGAGCCGAAGGCAGACGCTTAACGACTGAGCCACCCAGGCGCCCCATGACACTTGCAGATCTTGATGTGAACTCTGTGCTCAACAGGAGTTGACTGAACAGAATTCTTCTAAAATTCAAAAATGTATCTTGCCAATTTCAGGTTTCTTGAATTCATATTGGAGAAAAAAGGAGCATTTCGCTTGTGGACCATTACTCTCAAATCCTCCACAGTGTTAGCTTGACAGCTGTGATGGCTGGTTCTGGCTCCTTACTCCTGTGTTTGTGGGTTATTTCTTCAAAGTCAGACCAGGGACTTAATGAAGCTGGTGGCCCTAAATGTCGCTCAGAGAAGCTGCTGTTTGTCTCCAAGACAAGGCTGCTCATGTTTCCATTCTGATGGCGCAACGCCACAGATCTGGCTTTCTGGGGGTATTTACTTCACATGAAATTTTAATATGGAAATTAAAATACAACATAATTATGCTTTAAGGGAACACCTGTCAGGGATTTTTCAGTGTTGTTCTTCTCAAGGTGATCTCAGGAGGAAGAATGATCGCTTGCACTTACCAGTGGTTCCTACGCATTACATACATCACCTCACTTAATTCTCATGGCTTTCTGAGATGCACTGTGGCACAGTTTGATCTGTGCTCTGCACCACGAAGCAGGGCCAGCCGGTGTCCTGGGCATGCAGCATGCAGCATGCTGACTACAGTTAGCAACACTGGACTGCACATGTGACAGTGGCTGATAGAGTAGATCTTCACAGATCTCACCACAAGAAAACAAAATTCTATACCTCTGTGTGGTGGCGGATACTACGCAGACTTGCTGTGGTGGTCATTTCACAATATATACAAATACCGAATCATCATGTGCTGTGCCCGAAACTAACATAATGCTGTATGTCAGTTATAGCTCAATAAAAAAGTCACAAATAGGAACCCCGGTCATCTGGCTCTAGAATGGGGCCTCCTAACCACTGTGATATCATATCTTGCTCTGAACATGAGAGAAACAAAAGACATCAGGACTAAGTCTACTTGCCACAAGTGTACGCTCCCCCAAATTCACACTGTACACTGAATTCCCAAGCCACACTAACGGTTCATTTCACAATGCAAAACCACGGAGGTCCACAGGTCTCCAAGCCCAGGCATTACTCACAAGCCTGCAAATTCTGAATTAACAACTCACTCAGGAAAAATTATGCTAGATAAGATGGAACGATCCTTGGAACATAATTCTGAATGTAATGAAAACATATCAATCACAGATGCTGATTGAGCTTGTTCAAACGTACACACTGTTTCGGAACACGCCCAGTGCTGACAGTCTCCCCTGGACTCTGTTTCCTCCTCCACCAAATGCAAACTCAGGATGAAAGCAACAAGTGTAGAAGCAATCTAGTCCTTTGTCAACAGCACACTTGAGACTTTCTGTTCCCGGCTTCAGCCTTAAAAAGAGTCCTTTACATTTTAGACCTTTAAAACATCAGTCCTGTGCAATGAAAATGGCCCCAGGCTTAGACAATCCCTATACTTTATTTTAAATGGATCAATTTTCTTGCAAATGGACCACAAGTTCTGTGTTCTTACCTACAAACCTCTTATCAACAGGGGGCACTGGGTCCCCAAGTGTTTAATTTCCCCAGATAATGACTTTTTGTTTTGTGTTCTTAAAAAATCTGCAGGCATATGCAACCTTAACACCCCTTTCAATCATTGCTTTTCTTCCCTTGAGCACATCTGGCTTTGATATTATAGCCCTGCCCTAGGCCATGTGCGTGCCCAGACTCACTCCATATGGAGACTTCACGGCGTTAGTGATCGCCGCACGCTTCTTCCACATCCGCTGAGCGTCACGGTGCTATGACTCCCTCCTCCCGCAGCGCGTGTCTCAGGGGCGAACCCCTCCCAGAGACAATGTTCACACTTGGTGGAGTCACCGCACTGAGCACCGCGGGGGGAAGTCCGCAAGGGTCTCTCCTCGTTACCGCATTACTGCTGCCTACACTGGATATGGCTCAGCCATGGGCACCACGTGGGAAACAGAAGTCTCATGTACATTATGAAACCCAGACAATGTTGTAACATTAAGATAAAAATCTAATAAAGCAGGAAAACCGGAGAAGCAAAGGAAATTAAATATAGCCTGTAAATGTCACTGCTACATCTTTCACTAATTCCACTCCTGGTGAGTCTGGGTTCAAGGCCTATAATGTATCTAAGTGAAAAGAATAAAGTATCTGCACATTCGTTTCTGAGAAGTGAACCACGTGTGCAGGAGCAGATGCGGCAAAAGGCCCACTGCACTGTGATTCGTCCTCCTACATGTCACGTAGTCCTGTCCTTCTTGTGCCCGCTCTCATTCTGGAAACCTCTAGACAACACCACAGCCTAACTGCAAATGCCGTCGACCTCTGCACCACAGCACTTCCCAGCCAGCAACCAGGAGGACTTCTCCCTGAGGCCCTTCAGGGAGCTAAGTCCCAGAGAGGACACGGATCGGAGGCACTCGTCCCTCCACGGGACGGGGACACGAGTTGCAGCTGAGCCAGGGATCGGCGCGGGCATGCGGCCGGCGTCCTGCTCAGGCTGTCGGCATGCTGCAGTTTTCATGAGTGTCCCTCCCGCACCTTCAGAGGTCCTAGCCACCTTATTGCTGGGCTTACCCTGGGATGAAAGCAGAAGTAACTGTCCAAACAAATGCACCAAGCGTCTTTCCAGGTTAACTTTTGCTCAGGCGCCACTGTGTGTGGGTCACCACTGTGTGGGGGCCGGTTCTAAATAGGCCATTTGTACCACAATGGGCCTCCACAGGGCATTTTCCTCTCTCAGCTCACAAAGCTGTTTTCCTCTGCCCTTCCTGGCCTCTCTGGAAACAGGCTCTCCTTTCTCCCTTCCCTCTGAGCAGAGAGCCGGGCTTCACACCGTGTGAGTGCCCTGGAACCAGGTCCCCCTTCCCAACCAAACACCCAACCCGTAACCCCTTGTAGCCCGGCTCTGCTCTCTCGAACCTGCCAAAGCCAACAGACTAGTTTTCTTGGTTTTCATTCTCCCTCAACTGAGCAGTATTTAACACTTTAGTTACTACCCCTTTCTTCCCGAAAATCTCTTTTTCCCTTGTTTTTTCCCCCTTCTATTTCTCTTAACCGTTCCTTATTCCTCTTGTCCTTTAAGGGCAAGCATTTCAAAATGTTGTTAATCATAATTTTCCCAGTGGCATCGGCTATCAATTTAGTGGGAGGACTGACTGAGCTTGCGGAATTTCCCAGAACACAGGATACAGAACTCTTTCTTTGTTTGGAAGTAATAAAGTCAATGCGGTTAACGTCACAGAGTAAGGGTGCAGGCATCTGGGAGTAAAAACACGGCAGACACAAATGTCGCCCTTCTGGGACGTGGAACCTGATACAGAGAATCAGACAACTTTATAAATACTTACAAAACCAGGTAAAGAAATGTGTGTTTTTAGAGGGATACAGATATTTTGTGAATTCAACAGAGATTACTTCCAGCTAGGGGAAGGGAATCAGGAAAGGCTTTTTTGAAGAAGTTGTATTTGTATGTGTACGTACTGAAAAGAAGACACTAGAACTTGTAAAAATACCAATGTAATAACAGAAAAAATATGAAAGAATGTCTTCAAAATGCAAAAATCTTAGTCATTAGAGAGGGTTGTATTGTTTGTAGAAAAATGGAAATTCATTTTCCTCACATGCCATAGTTACTTGTATAACCTCTTCCTTTATCTCTTGCCATAAACACAGTCTATCCAGACAACGGACTGTCATTCAGCCTTCGAAAGGAAGGACGTTCTGCCACCACATGGAGGAGCCTGGAGGGCATCCTGCTGCGTGACACGGGCCAGTGCACTCACAGGAGGCGTCTGCGGAAAGTAGAGGGTGGCGCCGGGGGCTGGGAGCAGGAGGAACGAGCAGCGGCGGTTTAACGGGGAGAGTCTCTGTTCTGCAGGATGAAGGCAGTCCTGGAGGTGACCGTGGCCATTCCCCACAGTAACCTGAACTTGGCGCCGCAGAGCCGTGAACTTACACTCGGTTAAAATGGCAGATTTTATGCTCTATTTTAGCACAATTTTTAAAAATAAATAATCTTTAAATGGAGAAGGAATTTACAAATGAAAGTTTATGTAGTAATTATACCGTAAAGAGAGGATAAGCCTTCTCTAGGAGGTGAGATTCAACGATCGTTTAGTCGCCAACATCTGGAACTGCCACCTATAAGCACATCACCGAGGAGACCAGGCTTTTTTTTAAAAAACACTTAACCCTTTAAAATTCTGCTTTTTGACTGAAAAGATAAAACTTCAAAATTTCCACATAAAAGACTACCTCCAGTTTAATACGGTAACCACATTTTGGAGAAGAAACACAGACAACCCCCGAAACAAAGGGCTACAAACCCAACTCATGGCAGATGGCACAGCAGTGACTTGTCCTCCGCAAATAAAACAAGAAGGAAGGGATCCACTGCAGGAAGGAGCCGATGTGAACGATGAAACACAAACAGAATCTAGGTCACCCACTTTGGGAGAGGGCATTACTCAAGCAGCCAAGTCAGGGGAAATGTACTTTTCCTTCATAAAAATACGAATGAGGAAGGCAGGAATAGCAACAAATGTGACCCAAGTGCAGAAGAGGACAGTGCGCAGGTAACTTCATTATCTAATGAGATGATACAGATTACTTTACCTTTTTGGCAACTTGAAAGGTCTGCGTGGTCTGAAAAAAAGCAAAAGAAAACCAATCAGAAACAAGGCATCACAACACAACATTTTTTTTTTTTTAAAGATTTTATTTATTTATTTGAGAGAGAGAGAATGAGAGAGAGCACATGAGAGGGGGGAGGGTCAGAGGGAGAAGCAGACTCCCTGCCGAGCAGGGAGCCCGATGCGGAACTCGATCCAGGGACTCCAGGATCATGACCTGAGCCGAAGGCAGTTGCTTAACCAACTGAGCCACCCAGGCGCCCACAACACAACATTTTTATGTGCACTTAGCACTGTCCTCGGTACCGCTCCTGCGTGGGCGCACACGGCGGGGGGTGCCCGGCAGGCCAGGGTGGGGGTGTCAGAGCGGCTGCCCAGGACGTGGACATATAAATGGATTGTTTTTAAATTGAATTAAATGACACAATTACCCAAACAGGCAGCCAGCACGCACAGGCTTGATAAACACACTCGTCAGACTCCAGGCGCAGAGGCGCATGGATGCCGTGGACCCTCGCACACGTGGCCGGCGGGGCGCCAAGGGCACGGCGGGAAGGAGTGATACCACGGAGTCGGTGAAGGGCTCAAAAGGGGCTTTCATTAGAAATGGCAACTACTCAAGTAGTTATGAAGAATATTTAATTTGGGGGGTAAATCTATCCGGAAACCAAAACACTGTATTTTCAATATAATTACATACTTGTTTTTTAAATTTTATTAATATACAATTCACAAACCATACAATTAATCCATTTACAGCGTACGGGTTGGTGGTTCTTAGTGCCTCCACATACTGGTTTTTAAAGAATATGCTACCTGAACCCCAGTGATGAAGCTACTAATGAGCTTGAAGAGAAAACCTACTTTTACAGAGTGGGAGAGTAAGGCGCTGAACAAAGAAGCAGATCATTTAACTGGTACACGAACCCTTAATATTTTACTCACAGTGTTCAAGTCAGACATCCTCAAAACCACCTCCTGATTTTCCGTAAGAACCTAACAGACTTCGTTGTCTTTAGGTCAAACGTGAACCCTCAGAGCCACGACTCTCGGGCAGAGCATACTCAGCAGTTGCAAAGAAATGATATTTTATTATATACATTTTGGGTTGTAACAAATGTAAATATTCTCTTTCCCCTACTCACCCCCACTAACATTTTTTTTAATCAGATAAATTTATGGATCTATGACTAGTTTACTCCCTAGAGGCAGAAACACCCACAGACTCATCATGTTCTTTTGGCTCGAATAAAGACTTCATTCTGTGTTATATTTGGGAAAGTAGA
Organism: Halichoerus grypus; assembly: GCF_964656455.1. Lineage (NCBI taxonomy): Eukaryota > Metazoa > Chordata > Mammalia > Carnivora > Phocidae > Halichoerus > Halichoerus grypus. The sequence goes on along the minus strand of NC_135718.1, from coordinate 85,380,974 downwards.
GATGGTCACATCCGTTGCATAAGGAAAACGGGTTACCACCAAGATACTCCTTGGGAACACATGAAATCCCTTTGACATGACAAACAGATGTGTGAAATGATACGACGACAGGTGGACACGAGACCCGTCCGACTGGACATCAGTGATGATGCCGGGCCACCTCTCACCCCAGAGGAGGCCAGCAAGGCGCCCCCCACACTTCCATCCACCAGAAGTTGTCCTCCACCATTTGTACAATCCTTCCGAATTGCTGCTTTTAATCTCTATCTAATAGAACCCGCAGCATGATTTTTCACCTAACCTTAGTCTTGGGTTGATAAAGAACTCTAAAAACAAACAATCTAATCTCTATTACAGAGCGAAATAGTCTTTTCCAGAGTTCATTCACCTTGAATACCATATAAACTCATGCCCAAAACCAAACAAACAGAAATAATCTCAGGTGGGAACATCTGCCCGTTCTTTGGTTAGGTTTTCAGCCTCTTAACGGAGGAAAAAACCCCAAAGCAGACGGCATTTGCACCGTGACACAGTTCCAGGGATGAGCTTGAGTTGTGCACCGTTCCCAGAGGACTAGCTCCAGAACGCATTTCTGTGCTCGAGTGGGTGACAGCAACACCATTATAGGCAAATCTCCAATCTGCATAAGAAAGCACTTTTTAAGTTTGCAACTCGGGTCCTCACAAATAGGAGTAAGCTGCCCGGCACCTCACACCTGAGAACAAGAACAGTTGGGGACCGTGGCTCCGGGACCCCGAGGGATAGTGAACTGTGCCGTGTGCACATCCCTCGGTCAAGAGCACAACTAATGAGCCCACAAAGTTCTCAGGACAGGAGGAGGGAGGTACAGAGCGGAGGAATCCCCATGACGGGGTCGAGGCAGATACAGAGGCAAGGGAAGTCTTTAAAAACTGAAAAACAAACTGAGGGTTCTAGAGGGGAGGGGGGGTGGGAGGATGGGTTAGCCTGGTGATGGGTATTGAGGAGGGCACGTTCGGCATGGAGCACTGGGTGTTATGCACAAACAATGAATCATGGAACACTACATCTAAAGCTAATGATGTAATGTATGGTGATTAACATAACAATAAAAAATTTAAAAAAATGTAATAGAAAAAAAGAAGTATGAGAGGAAAGTTAACAAGAAAGAAAAAATCTGGAAAAGCTACAAATGGTATTTCTTTGTTTCCCTTGCGTTCTCTCTCTTGTAACAGTGTTTGGGAGAGTGGGGGATTGCAGGGTGAGGGAAAGAAGATTAGGAAACCAGGAATACGCCCCCCAGCCACCTAGAGCTCTCTTGTTGACATAGCTGCAGAATCAATATCACAACTTACAAAGAGACAGTGTCAGCTTCACAAATTCCAAGTCATTCTTTTTAGCAGTTGGGAAAATCAAAACCATGAGGGAAAACTATATTTCTTTTTATTTTTTATTATTTATTTTTTTAAATTGAAGCATAGCCGACACAGGCTGCGATGTTCGTGTCCGGCGCATAGCACGGTGACACTGCAAGAGTGTGTTACACTGCGGTCTCACGAGTGTGGCTGCCGTCCCTCACCACACTTCCCTGGGGCAACACCACTGACTGTGTTCCCCGTGCCGTGCTGCTCCTCCCGGGATTTATCCATCCCATTCCTGGAAGCTGGACCTCCCTCTGCCCTTTACCTGTCCCTCCCCTCCCTCTGCAACCACCAGTCTGTTCTCTGTATTCAGGGCTCTGTTTCTGCTCGTTTTGTGCTTTAGATTCCACATATGAGTGAAATCGTGTATTTGTCCTTCTCTGATTGAGTTACGTCACTTAATATAATACCCTCTAGCTCCATCCACGTCGTTGCAAGTGGCAAGATTTCACCCTTTTTTATAGCTAAGTAACATTCCAGTGTGTGTGTGTACTGCATCTTTTTTTAATTATTTTTTTAAACTGCAGTATTTTATTTTTTTGAGTAATCTCTATACCCAATATGGAGCTTGAATTCACAACCCTGAGATCATATGCCCTACTGACTGAGCCAGCCAGGAGCCCCACTACCACATCTTCATCCATTCATCACTCGATGGACACCTGGGCTGCTTCCATATCTTGGCTACTACAAACATGGGGTGCATGTTTCCCTTCAAATCAGTGTTTTCATTTGCTTTGGGTAAATACCCAGCAATGCGATTACTGGATTGTAGGGTAGTTCTATTTTTAACTTTTTGAGGCACCTCCATACTGTTCTCCAGAGTGGTTGCACCAGTTTGCATTCCCACCAACAGTGCACGAGGATTCCCCTTTCTTTGCATCCTCGCCAACACCTGTTGTTTCTTGTACTGCTGATTTTAGCCATTCTGACAGGTGTGAGGTGGGATCTTTTTGTGGTTTTGATTTGCATTTCCCTGATGATCAGTGATGTTGAGCATCTTCTCATGAGTCTGTTGGCCACTTCGATGTCTTCTTTGGAGAAATGTCTGTTCATGTCTTCTGCCCAGTTTTTAATTGGATTGTTTGGGATTTTCTTGGTATTGAGTTATATAAGTTCCTCGTATATTTTGGATATTAACCCCTTATCAGATGTATCATTTGTGAATATCTTCTCCCATTCAGTAGATCGCCTTGTCATTTTGTTGATGCCTTTGCTGTTGCCCTTTGCTGGGCAAAAGCTTTTTATCTTGGTGTAATCCTAATAGTTTACTTTTGCTTTTGTTTCCCTTGCCTCAGGAGACATATCTAGAAAAATGTTGCTAACGCCGATGTCAAAGAGTTTACTGCTAATGGTTTCTTTTAGGATTTTTATGGTTTCAGGTCTCACACTCAGATCTTCAATCTATTTTGAGTTTATTTTTGTGTATGGTGTAAGAAAGTTGTCCAGTTCCATTCTTCTGTATGTAGCTGACCAGTTTTCCCAACACCATTTGTTGAAGAGATGTCTTTTCCCCATTGGATGTTCTTGTTTCCTTTGTCAAAGACTAATTAACCATATAAGCCTCTCCATTCTGTTCCATTCCTTCTTTTTTTAAAAAAATTGAGCTATAACTGACATACAATACTAGTTTCAGGAGTACAACCTAATGATCAATATTTAGATTCACTTGTACAATGATCATAAGTCTGGTTAACATTGACATAGCTTTGTATATTTCTGAACAATGAAAATGCTTTGAAGGAAATATATTTTCTGCTTCATGGGCTGTAGCCAAATTTAAGTAAGAAAGTGCCTAAAGTAGCACATTTTTGTCTCAATTGTCCCACTGGATTGTGCCATATTGCCTTTTTGTAAAAGGGCAGTCTGCAAATAATAACTTTTCAGTTCAGTGCTGGTATGTGAGGAAGAAAGTATCTGAAAGTAAAGAATCCACACCCTGATGAACATTCTTAAGACTTCCAACAAAAACCAAAGCATTCTTTGTCCTCCAGTATTTGCATGGATCATCATAGGGACCCTCGGGTGCTGTTGAGAAGATGAAATGAGCAACCTGTAGGCCAGCCTTTGATCCACCGTTCACACACCAGAGCTGGGTGTGCTCGGGTGATGCATTTCCTGAACGCTCGCAGGACGTCCCCTCCATGCGGGTCATCTCACGTCTGGAGCTGTTACCACCAAGGAGCCCCAACTACCAAAAGAAGTACAAAATGAACCAGGCAGGTGGACGAAAGGGCTGGCAGTGGAGGACTAACATTTAAAGAGCATCTCACAAACATCAAGCACTTTATACATATTAACAACGACATTTAGCATATATTAAATTAAATGCTTGAGTATGAGGAAATTGTCTTTTTTAAAAAAGATTTTCTTTCTTTCTTTCTTTCTTTCTTTCTTTCTTTCTTTCAGAGAGAGCAGGTGGGGAGGGGCAGAGGGAGAGAATCTCAAGCAGACTCCGTGCTGAGTGCGGAGCCCAACACAGGACTCGATCTCACGACCCTGAGATCACGACCTGAGCTGAAACCAAGAGTCTGATACTCAACCGACTGAGCCACGCAGGCTCAGTCCTCTAAAGACGTAAATGTATTAAAAAAATTTGGAGGGGAACTTGGCATATCAATAACCCTCTTTACCCTGGGAGGAAAGAATCAAGGATGAGTTTCACTTTGTATTTTTGAATTCATGAGAATGTATTTGTGAATTAGTTGTATAATTAAAAAGAAGTGAAAGAATTTTTATAAAGGAGAATTGTGTATAAATTATTCACTTAGGTACATGTGAGCCAAGTATTTTATTTGCAAATTTCTCTCACTGATACAGAATCCTAACTATAAACTAGATGAAGTTAATACTATACACAGATCATAATTTTCAAAGAACTTAAAATCCATTTAATACAAAATTGATAGTTCGGAAATTCAAACATTTACTGTACAGTTTAAGTGACGAGTAATCTGATCATCACTGGAATGAATTCCCTGGAGGCTTAATGGAAACAGGGTCCCGGGCTCCTCACCAGAGATCGGCTTCAGTAGCCTCAGAGCAGGACCTCAATGGTCCGAGCTGGGGCCACCGCTCTGGGCAGTTGCCAGGAAAATGTGACATTCAAACAAAAACAGTGAGAGAATACTACAAGAAAAGAAGCAGAACTTAAAAGTATGGTGCAAACATGGAGTGGACAGGGAACAGGGAGATAAGATGAGGACAGAGTAATCCAGAGAGTAGCACTGAACTAGGTGTGAGAAGCAGAATGTGAGGGAGGACTTGGAGGGCAGGCAGGGCTTGGACAGATGAACAGGAGGCAGACGGATAGCAAACTTCACACATCGTGCAGGGCCTTCCTGAGCAGACTGAGCCGCATCACAGGGACACTGCGGGGGCAGCCTAATGAGGCAGGGGCTGCTGTGGCTGAAAACTCGATTTTAGGATGAATGATCTGGGGCCAGTGTGCAGAGTGAACCCCAAGGAGAAGCACTAAAGACACAGGGAACCCAGGCTGGGAGCTAGTGCATGGTCCAGGAGCACGGTGCTGGGAGGAAGAAATGGAATGACTTCAATCTTCCTTTAATGAACCAGAAAACCTCTGAGAATCTTATGAATAACGGAACAAAAACTATTACTATATATTTTCATAAATATATATGGTACGACCAGAAAACATTCTGGTGAAATGTTGAATAAAGCAGGTTGATCTGTCCTATGTACCTTAGAACACATTTCCATACTCACTGGTGTTCAGGATTGATATACGATGATGTACTTTAAGGTCAATCAGAAATGCCTAAAACTACACTGAACATCTTTATAGAATGAACTAAAAATAGCAGCAGGGCCCAAGGAAGTGAAGTTAGTGACAATGTGGACAAAGAGGTTGTCCGAAAGATTGGTCTGGAGGTTGAGGGTACAGTTTTATAAGCACGTTTTTGAGACTGACATTAAGCCTGGCTCAACAAGTATATTTCATTACTCTCATTAAGAAAGACACACAAACACTTCTCACTTTCAAAATTTTATGGATCTTATCTACAAAAAAGCAAAACCATTTTGCATTTTCACTACAAACTATACAAATTATATAAATAAGAGTGTGTATGTTAATCACGACCTCAGTGAAGGGACATCTGAATTTTAAGTCAAAGTCACCAGGTTTACTGCAAGGACAGGGCCCTCCTTGGTGAGACTGAGAGCACAGCAGAAGCACAAACGTCCTTCACTAACCTGTCGGTCACCTTCTCCCTCCAAGTTCTCCTGGTCTCCAGTTTTTAGTTTGACTTGTCCATATTTGGTTCACCATAAAAACGATTATTTGAGTTCAAAATTATGAGACATCATTAACCTTTCTTAAAATTCATTTCCCACATATTTTGGATTACATTGTCCCTACAAAATTACTCAGTATCACACAAGTTTGAGTGTGGAAGGTTAAAAGTCACACCTGCTATAAAAAAAACAAAACAAAACCAAACAACTTTGAGGGGGAGTTACAGAACTAATAAAAATCCACTGTATCAAATGAATTGCAACAGTGTAGCCAATCCCCCCCCCCCCCACACACAGCTGTTGTGACGTCTTCATTGTGCTGGCCAGGAGGACAGGCTAGTCCCCACCATCCACAGAAAGTCTTTAGTTATGGTTTAAGAACAACAGTATATAGAGAAACAGAGTTTTCTTAACTAAATTTGTTCATACTTATCCTTTAACTTAGAAACTAAATTTACATAACTCCACTGCCAAAAGATCGAATAAATAAAGATCAAAGCAAAACTCGAACAAGGTCAGCTTTTGTAAAAATAATACTGATAGAAAAGGGATTTCTTCTCAGCTGGAAGTCCAAGGTTAAAAAAAATCAACTAAGCTGAAAAGAATCCGATGAGAACAAATGGGAATTTTCTGAGAAAACAGGAGGAAGACCCCAGCGTGGTGGGACCCACCTGTTCTCAGGCCGCAGTGAGAGGCTCCATGGCAGCTAAGCAGAAGCTTCTAGGCCACCGTGTTCAGCTTGCAGTGGAGTAGACTCTATGCCAACAGAGTTTGGATGTGTATTCTGAGGACGACGTAACAAGAAGACCACGATGACAGGTCAGGAAGCCTGTGACTAATGGGGTGCTAACCGTGGGCCCCAAGCTCTCTGGCTTCACCCTCTTCATATGTACAATAAACAGAGTTGGATTAAATGATTTCTAAGGTCCTTCCCTGCTTTGAAATTCTACGTATTCTGTGGAGCTTTAGATCATTCAGATCACCACCTGGGTATCTGAACACCAAGCCAAGGCACCAGCTGGAAAGCCAGGCGCCCCTAATCAAAATTCTAGGCTGAAATACTTCATGTGAATAATCAATGGAAACGATCCTCCACAAGGGAGGGAAGAACTTATGTTTTAAACTGTTTTGAAAAATAATGCTGACTCTTTATGTGAACGGCGAGAGAGATAATATTTTTGAATGGCTGAATAAATGGTTTAATGAAAAAAGTGCTAAAAAGGGCTTGGTAGGAGGGCTCCCCACATGTTGGCTTCAGATGAGCGTGCAGATGTGAACCCTGAGGTCAGCAGCACGCCGGAGCGGGCGCGTGTCACAGGGAGACTGCAGGGACCCCAGATGCTTGAAGGCAGTGGTGTCCCCAAGGCGGCAGACCTGCAAGAGCGCTCAGGCTTTCCAGAACCTCTCACCTGAGTCTCCCACCTACTATTACAGAAAGGCAGCATAAAATCTTCATTTTTTATTTAAAAAATTTACCTTTGGGGCACCTGGGTGGCTCAATCGGTTAAGTGTCTGCCTTCAGCTCAGGTCACGATCCCAGGGTCCTGGGATAGAGTCCCACATCAGGCTCCTTGCTCTGCAGGGAGCCCACTTCTCCCTCTCCCTCTCCTCCCCGCTTGTACTCTCTGTCTCTCCTCTCTCTCTCTCAAATAAATAACTAAATAAAATCTTTAAAAAAATAAAAATAAAATAGAAACTTTATTTTTTTAAGATTTTATTTTATTTATTTGAGAGAGACAGAGAGAGCACAAGCAGGGGGAGGAGCAGAGGGAGATGGAGAAGCAGACTCCCCACTGAGCAGGGAGCCCGATACAGGACTCGATCCCAGGACCCTGAGATCATGACCTGAAGGCAGTTAACTGACTGAACCACCCAGGTGCCCGGAACTTTAACTTTCAAAGGAGGAGCAAAGCTTTGAGGGGAGATATATTTTGTTTTAATGTTAGTTTTGTTTCCCGATTATAAAACTAACACATTCATTTTTTTAAAGCCAGAAAATGCAGGAAATGATGCAGGAAAAGCCATTATCCACACTCTCACTACAAAGATCTAACCTCTATATTCTTTTCGATCTATTTCCTTTCCATATATTCCCCTTTGTGCCTAAATCTACACATTGAACACACACACAGGGCACACTGGATGTGTAAAGTGTCATCACCTTGGATTATGAGCTTTTCCCAAGTAATTAAAATCTTCTGAAAACATGACATTTCATAGCCATACAGCGTGCCATTGCATTTATCATCATTTATTTAATATACACACAGAGTTGTAATCACAAACTCCACTCTTTTGCGTGTCCACATGCATGTGTGTTCATGTGTGTGCACACGCATCTCTCCTACTCACAAATGAGAGAGAACCTGTTGATGGCTATGAAACATCACAGTTGTGGAAACTTTTTCCTACTTGTGATCTGGTCTGTTTTTAACATGATTTTTGGCCACGCATCTTAAAATTTCCATAGTTGCAATTTTCCCTTGTAATTTCAGGAACGACTTTTACCACTGAAGAGTGACCTTTGACCCAGAGGTCAGTTTTCTTCCCAATTTCCCCTGAATAACCGAGGCCAGCCCTATCACTTTGTGATGCTTTGGCTGTCATCTTCTGCAAAGCCCTGCTCTCGGGGGAAACGAGGGTCTAAACGTTCATTTTCATAAAACACGTGTGACGACAGCGAGCTGATCACGCAGCGCCCACTGACACCCCCAGACCCACTGGGCACCATCTGTGCAGTTGTTCTTGGGGGTTCATCGTCAGTGGGGACAGCCGTGGCCGATGGCCTTCGTAGGCTACACTGGTGGTGAAGAATCTCACAGCGAGTTGGTGCCCACCCTTAGCCAGATTCAGGGATGCTGGGCTGTGAAACCGCCTCCCACTTCCTCCAGGCTTTTGTCAGAAGCAAATGTTTGGCGCATTTGAGAATGGGAGCTGGGCAGAAGTGAGGAGCCCACGGAGTCATCAAGAGGTTTTCCTTTAGTGAGATTTTATGTATACTGAGGTTTGTCTCATCTGTCCTGGTGGCTCCACGCATTCACTGCGTTTCACAAAATCCGTGGTTTTCATTATTTTGGCTTCAGGACAGGCAAGAGCTAGGACAGAGTGCACTTAGGAAATCCTACTCCCTTTCGAGAACTAGTGGGTTTACAGTGTTACTGCTGCATCTGTGACTTCACAACGGCTCTGGTGAGTGAGAGAACAGCAGGAATAACTAGAGGACCTCAGTTCTCCAGTGATGTGCACATCCTAGATTACAGCCTAGAACTAAGTTCCTGAAGGAGATGCCAAAGCCTTTAGCTCATTCAGAACAACTTCCTAACAGGACAACGGCATGAGCCCCAAAGGCAGAATTACGGCCACACTCCCGTATGCTTTCCCCAAACAGAGATATTTCTCACAAAGTAAACTCACATTCCGTTCTAAGTCAACTGAGCACAGTAAGTTGCCCCGAACCTGACTTATGTCATAGGATGAGGTATTCTGGAAGAAAAGGCTTACATATGGAGACTCTCTCATGTCAGAAATAATAGAAACACCCTCTCTGTTCCTCCTTCCTGGCCCTAAATCTGGCTCTTCCATATGGAAAACTGAAATCTTTTTATAACCTTGGCTTACTTCTATCGTAAGACCTTTGGCAGAGGGGTGGAAAAGATGTGTTACTGTCTCCCCACGGATGGCTCTTTATTTTCTCCGTATTATTAAATCCTTCCTTTGTCATCTCTTCTCCACCCTAGAAACCCCAATTCACTACCTACTTGTTGAGTAGGAAAAGGTAGAAGACGGTTTCTACTCTCAAGCACCACAACGGGAAGATGGGCGGCTGACAGAGACGCCAGTGGGAAAGCAAACCAGGCAAGAACGTGATCGTGTCACAAAAGACTCTACGCTTCAGCTTCCGAATAAAAACACAGCTGTTGACATGAAGTATGCTCTCTTCATATCCAGGAAAACATTTATCTACACACACAGCAAGGGGATGACTCAGGGGGGAGCTGGGAGGAGGACAAAGTCCTGGGGGCAAGCACCCCACGCCTTTCTCCTGCCTCCCACCCTCTCCCACTGCACAACCAGGAACATAAGAACGAATGGAATACTGTCCCTGTGTTCCAAAACAAGGAAAGGACATTTTAGTTTTTCAAACTCCTTACGTCATTCCTATTTCACCCAGCTCATCGGGAAGAGGCACAAAGTGTAAGTGTTCAACTTGATGGATTATCATACACGTGCATGTCCATGTACCTACCACTCAGGTCAGGATACAGGACCTCCCCAGCAGCCCAGGAGGCTCGCCGGTGCCCCCTCCAATCAATCACCATATCCTGCCCCCACAGGTAAACAACATTCAGGCTTCTGTCACCATATGTGAGTTTTGCCTAAAGGACCGCCGTTTTTTAAAGACAGCCAAAGAGAAAAGTTTAAGGACAAACTGAGAATAAAATTCAGGTTAGCTCAAACTTAGGAATATATGTAAAAATGAAGCCCTAGTAACATTTAAATGGGTGGTTCATAGATGAGTCTTCACTGGTCCTTTGCCTCTGATGAGCAACACAACTTCATTGATCAAGGCTACTCTTGGTTCAGTTTTCTGTCATTATGCTACTTTTGAATAAGCTATTTAAAAAAATGCATATTGTTCTGTTTCCTTACATTTTAGTTTCTTCACGATCTTGCCCGAGTTGACAATATCTAGTTACAATAAGCTATGCTTACTTGTGTCTAATTAACAAAGGTACATGGGCATCCGTCTAAGGGTTTCAAAGTGCTCCCTGATACTCTGGCAAATATTCAAAGGAAGTTGTCCTACACGCTACTGTGAATACACATGTCACATGAGAGATATGGGCAGGAAACGGGGATCTGAATTTTGTTTTTAAAGATTTTATTTATTTATTTGAGACAGAGAGAGCACAAGCGGGGAGGTGGGGCAGAGGGAGAAGCAGACCCCCCGCTGAGCAGGGAGCCCAACTCCCAGGACGCTGGGATCAGGACCTGAGCTGAAGGCAGACGCTTCACCGACTGAGCCCCCAGGTGCCCCCAGGATCTGAAATCTTTTACAGGCAAGAGGGGGAAGGAAAAACACAGGGACAAGGTAGGAGAGACGGAAGAGGGGCTCGGTGAGCAGTGCGAGGGCAACAAGGCCACAACACTGGGGAGAGAGGAAGCACGGGGCTGCGGCTACGGAGAGGGAGCTGTGTACAAAGGGGTCGTAAGTGGGGACTGCGAGCCACAGAACTCAGGAGGAGAAAGGAGACGGGTTTGTCGGAAGAGGTCACCGATCTGGGTATCACCAGGAGAGGGGAGGGTGGAGTCAGCCTGCAGGTCATACAGAGTCCAGACATGAAGCATAATTACGTATTAGAGATAGCAAGAGTCAACACGTAGAGAACTTCACTACGTGCCAAACACGACGTCCTAAGCACTTGGCACAGTAAACATTTAATTCTGAAAACAATCCTGAAAGGTAGGTGGAGATTTTATAGATGAGGAACCGAGACACAGAAAGGATAAAGAACCCCCCAAATTTGCACAATTGATGGGTGTGAGGGCAGGGTTCAGACCCAGGACTCCCTGCGGCTGGCGGCAAACGCCTCGGCTGTTCTCTCAAGAAGCAGGTGAGCTGTCCACGTCCAGCGGCTGAGCCTAAGTCCCGCTGGGGGAAACTGGACAGAGAGGCGCACAAGGAAGCGTGCTCAGGGGTTTGCAATGAGGACGCACTTCTCCCAGGAGGCAGAGCAGGAGCGCCAGAACCCTTGGGGGGTCGGGGGCAGCCTGACATCTAAAGCAGAGGGTCCCGTCTGGACAGCTCTTCCAAAAAGGGCGTATTGCCCTTAAAACCTGCGAGATCTACTCCTTACCACTGGCATTTCCAACACTGTTGGAGCGCAGTGCAGACATGACACAGACAGCAGGGAAATCGGGTGGACTCTCCCTCCGGTCTGTGCGAGAGGCGTGTGAGGAGCTGCCTCTGCCTCCCGGCCTGGAAATCTTCCTGCAGCCTGAGGCCCATCGTCTGCATGTGATCTGTGACCTCAAGGGCCTGCTGTGCTTCCAACACAGCAGTAACGGACTCCTGAACCTCTGTTGACACTAAGACGCCTCGTTCTCTGATGCCGGAGTCGCACACGTGGGCGAGAGACCAGGACTCACCCCAAGCCCGTCTTTGTAAGCCCCTAGTCTCCGAAAGGGCACTTCATCGCTTCATCTAGCGATGGAGATGAGCAACAGCTCTGAATTCCGGGCTATTTAGGATTAAATCAGAGAGCGTGTGTAAAATAGAGCACAAGGTCTGGTATATAGGAAGGGTTCGGTAAAACCACTAATATTGTTATAAATTTGAGACTTTATGCCACTGAAATCCAGTTTCTTGGCTAAAAACACAACCAAGTCCCATCTCATAATTCCGAAAGAATTTTACTCATTCATGCATTTACTCAAACTTATTATTCATTATTTTGGAATACCTTAGAATATTTGTGGTAGTGATAAAGCTTACTGTTAAAATTCTTAGAAAGGTAATTTTGTTATGACATTACATAAAGGAGATAGTCATGTGATAGCAGAATAAAAATAATTTAAATGTTACATAATCTAAATTGCAATGCTGATGGAAAACTAAATTTTCTCAATCGTGTACATGACCAGACATATTCAAGGACGCCATTAACACAACTGGTAGCTGACCGTATTTCCACACACAGCCTGCATCTGCAGATGAGAGAAGGGGAGACACGGCTCCTAACGACCGTCTCATCACTTCCCATTTTCACCAAGGTGCACACATGAAATGCACGTGAGTGTGCTCTACGTTTTACAGACTTGATTCACAATGACAGAGAACTGCTTTTCTTTTAAATCATGATTTTTAAGCAGAATGTCTTAGGTTGGTTATTTTAACTAATGAAAAATAAGATATTTAACTTGCAAATTACGTGACACTAAAATCCTATTTCAAACCATGTTGAATTTACATCTAAGATACATCTAGACTCCTGATTATGACCGTTTCTACCTTCAGTAATCAATGTCTACACTTTTAACATACAAGTTTTATATTCTCTTTATGACTGATAGGAAACTCTATGGGAGAAAATAAAGCATGTTTTCCGAAATGACCGAACTGCTAAGATGTCTGGTTATGGGCAATCCTGCTGCTGAATCTCCTTTGCTGTCTTTCACTTCTACCCACTTGGAAGCCCAGGTGAGCATCCAGTGGCTACTGATCAGCTGAGAAAATCCCAGCTCCAGTTGAGCTGTGATTTGCAGTTTTCCCCCTGGAGACATTAAGAATTTTGCAGAGATGTAATAAAAGATGCAGCAGACACAATGACAGGAACATGCATTTTGAACGTATTTAAGGATCCCTGAGCCAATTTAATTGAAACTGGCAGAAGAGGAACAAGCTGACACTGAAGGACATATGTCCAGTAGGGACGCGGAGGGAAGAGCGAGAACAGTGGCCCCCACTAGTAACCGAGCCTGGGGACCTGTGGAGGCATCTCTATGTGATGTTCCAAAAGGGAAGTATGTTTGTGCATGATATACGTGATTCCCTGTCTGTCCCACTGAGACTCAAAGCCCCATACGCTGAACAAATCCCACTTCCATGGAACAGCCTGAGTTCCAGTTTAAGTTAAAAAGAAATGTCTTATCAGTAGAGCCTGGTCCTAAGCAGCAAGCAAGACATGATGCTAATTTTTCCCCAGTGATTTCAGTAAACAAGAAAGGAATTGTGTTATACAAAACTGGGGACGATGAGGAAGGATGTCTCTTCCTCTTCTATTATTAATTAATTATCTCCTCTTTAGAGACCGCTAGCTAAAAGGCAGCTCTTCGGCTGCTCGCTGAAAGGTGAGGGAAGCAGGTCGTGGGAACTTCATTTTCAAACACATTTTGTCTCTGCCACTTAGAAGGGGGAAAGAGGACAGGCAGTCACTAAAGGTCAAAATACCACGTGGCTCTGGTCCCACGCAGGGCACACCCCAAAAGAGGAACCCAAGAGTGCCTTATGTGTTAATAAGGAAACTATTAAAAGACATTCCAACACTGAAAAGCACAATCGGTTCATTAAAAATAGTTTTAAATGGCTGAGAAGTAGCTTTGGTTAAGAGAAAACATTCTTCCTCAGCCCGTGAAGTTACATCTGCACGGGTTAGCTGGAAGTTATAAAGCAAACAGCCCCATGCATTACAGTTAAAGTAACACTAAATTATAAAGCACTTGCCCTTAAATGTGAGCCTTCCCACGCAAGACTATTGCTGGGGGCCCCGCACCAAACATGCTAAATAAGAGGACAGCATATACTTTTCTTACTAAGATGTGAATGATAATCACTAATAAGAGATCCAAGAAAAGCTCACAGAGAGCCAGCAAAATCTTATTAAACTTAACTAACTTAAGAGCATGGAATGCTGGAATGAAGTCTAAAATCCTCAAGCCAAAATACTCACCAGACACAAATGCTGCTCAAGTAGAATGTTCTTTGGGACAAGAAGATGAGGGTGAGAAAGTAAAATAAGAAAAAAAAATCAGTACAATGTGGAGCTCAAGGTGGGGTTTAACTCTGCGTGCGAGGGGGACATTTTAACAATCGGATAATACATTTAAATGCATGTCTGCTAGGGATTGCTTTACAATGAAATAGTTTTATTTTCTGGCGGTCAATACGGTGGCCAATGGCTGACAACTAAAAACTCCTAGGCTAATACCTAAAAAATAAAGCCCCAGAATATTTAGTGTTGGCTGGGATCCCAAAAATTCTAAGTCTCAATTATCTGTAAGTGGAAACAAAGACCCAGGCCATCATTAATCAGACTTCTATTTAAACTGCTGAATGGCAGGAAGAAAATCTGTTATAGTCATCTCACTGCCTGAGATCTGTCACCCTGTTCCTGTCCAGGGTTACAGACTTTCCCCTGAACTACCACCCTTCCTTCCTCCAGCAAACACACTCCCTCCCTGACTCCAATGCCAGGTCAAGGAGTTGGGGGAAACCGTGCAGGATCCCTGAGCCAGGGCCAAGAGGCGTAATTATAAGCAGTGTCTCAGGAAGGGGAGGTGGGCAGGCCCACGTGACCACAGACACACAAATACGGTCTGAAGGAATGAATGTGCTAACTGTCCATCCTTACTTCTTACTAGACACACAGAATAGTGTTTAGAAGCAGTAAATTGCTCACATTCCTAGGAAAGCATCATGCTTGAATCTCAAGCTACTTGGTAACGATCAGAGCCCTGGATTGTTCAAACCACCTAACTCACAAATCCACATAGAACAGGTATCACATCTGGTCCTGCACCTTATTTGAGTCTGCTTTCTAAATCCATAAAATACATATGAACAAAGAAAAGCCCAAACTCTTATTCAGGAATTTATGGTTCATCCACCAGCTTTATAAAGTCACTCTTACGAGACCTGCAAATATCCTGGAGGTGGCTGGAGCCGAGCAAACAGAAAGGTTATCCCTGGCCGACTTCCCGGAGCAAAGGCTCCTGGCCCCGTGTGACTTTCTCAAAGGGGCTCCAGAATCAGGTATGAAGGCAGCTTGGGAACTGCGTGAGGCCCGGGTTTCTACATGTCCTCCCTCTGCTCTTCACGAATGAGTCTGCGATTTTTTAAAAAAGATTTATTCATTTGAGAGAGAGGAAGAGAGAGAGAGAGAGAGCACGCGTGGGGTGGGGGGGAGGAGGGCAAAGGGAGAGAGAGAATCTCAAGCCGCCTGTGCACTGAGCACGGAGCCCGATGAAGGGCTTGATCTCAGGATCCTGAGACCATGACCTGAGCCCAAACCAAGAGTCAGACACTTAGCTGACTGAGCCACCCAGGTGCCCCCATTTTTTTTAAAGTCAGAAACCAATGCATTTGCAGGGAGATTTAAAGAACAGAAGGAGGCATCCCCCCAAATAGACTCAAACAAAAGTAATAAGAGTGTTTTTAGGGAAACAGAACCTGTGGAGTCTTCCTCCACTATTTGGGAAAATATCTTACTACGTTAGACCAATGGTTCCTGATTTTCATTATCAAATTATCACATCATACAAATAAGCTCTGCACAAGAATGTGATGGATGCTCAATTATTTATTAGCCTGTTAAACAATTAATTTGAGTGTTTACTAAATGCCAGGCACCGTGCTAGGCCCTGGAGACACACAGGAGTACCAAAACCTGGTTCAGCAGGCCCAGGGAAAGGTCAGTGAATCAAAGGTATGAGAATTATATAGCTGCTGTGTGTGAGTCCTTAGTAAGTTCTTCATGATGCTCACACAACAATGGGCACATGCTGCTCGGGCGCGGGGGGGGGGGGGGGGGGCAGTCTCCTTGGACCACTGCAGCACGCTGTGCTTCCGGGATCCCATGAGAGGAACACACCCCGCACAACGTGCTGTCACCCCTTCTCTGGGTCTTTTTCCAGACAAAGGAGACCACATGCCACGCCCCCGCCATGCCCCCACTCCCAGCCCCTCCAGACCTCCTGCTCCTGCAGGGCAGGCTGCAGGCCGTGTGCGTTTAGGCAAGGCCCCCCGAATCCCTCTCTGGGACTCACATGACACTCTAGAATATCTCTGTGCTCAGATAGCACCTGCGTTTGTCTTCATCATCTCTACCCTCTGAGACCATCATGGTGCCTGATGCCAGTGACTGGTCTAACTTCATGAGGTTTCCTTAAAAAGTTTAAACTCTGTGAGTTTTTCATTACATAAGATATTCCAAGAACTACTGTTTTTGTGATCACTCAACAAATATTTACTGAGTTCCAGGGCAAATATTTACTAGGTACGCCCCAGGTGTAGTTCATACCCAAAATACCAACCCACTGGTTAGATATCTGATTTGTGCTAAAAAAAAAAAAAGAGATGCATTTTTATGGAGTCAATTTGCTGAAAAGAATACAAAATAGTATAGCAATCAAAATTCTCCTAATAAACATTAAGTTATATAAATTCTTTTAAGTGACAGCTAGCCAAGCACTTAAGTTTGGAAATAGGATGCCCTCAGCAAGCAATTGGGGTCTTCCTGAAGAGATGTACCTGATCCTTTCATTAGGGTTTACTGTTGGTCGAACTTCTTACCTTTCTTTAAACTTTTTTTTTAGCCAAAAGAGAAGGAGAAAATTTGAACCATTTCTTTTTTTTCTCTTCAGTCTCTAGTATCTGCTAAACAACGCTCACTGACACGGAAAGGAGGTGAAGAAAACATGGTTGCCTCACTCCAAAATGTCGTATTAACTAATTAATTTTCAAATAAAGAGGGCATTGTTTGCTGACATTTACTATGAAAGCAAAGGATGAACAAGGTCCAAAGTCTGAAATGTGCGTTCCACGGCACCCTCCGAAATCTGTTCCCTTATGCACACTAGTCTCTAAGACAAGTCTCACCCCATCAGACTGCCAAACGGACTGACTTTGGCAAGCAAGCTCGGAACATTTTAGATTCTACAAACATTACCCTGTTTTAAAAGTAAATTTTGACTACTTTAAGGAATTTAAAAATAAACCTCGCTTTCAATGAAATCAAGATTAAATCTTACCAGACTTCTAAAATTAACCATGCAATCAGACGATATATTAGCATTAGTACAGCAGCTCGGGTCTCTGGGGCGGGAGAGGCCCGCTTCTTCTCAACAACCCTCTCCTCGTCCAGACGGCGAGTCCGTGACCATCTGCTACACTTGCTCTTCCGGGGGTCGGTGGGATAAGAGTGAAAAGCAATACATCACGTACCTACTTCCGCCAGGGTTCAGCCACAGCCTGACTTCTGAAACAAGACTAACGGAGTGAAAAACAGAAGCAAGGAGAAAGAGAAAAAACAGAAAGGAACACAACCAGAAGAGGAATGGTTCCTCCCGTCTTTGCAGAGACAGAAACGAAGGCTGAGAGAGATGAACTCCTGCCAGAGACACAAAGCCAGAGAACGGCAGTGCCAGGACTCACACGGGCTTGTGCGCGCCAAGCCGCGTGCACACCCCTCACCTGGCATGGGGAGCAAGGGAAAAAGGGCTGGAAAAGAGAAACACGAGCCATAAAGTAGCACCAGTGGTGCCTCCAAGTAGGGCTGTCTCCCTACCCCCAGAAAAACTGTCTGACGTTGTATTGTATACCCGCTGGCTACAAATTAAATACACCGACACTTTTGCCTTCAGACTCATCTAAATAACAGGGCAGGTTGTGGGATGGAACTGGGGCCTCTAGAGGATACTGACCCACTACAATTTTTTATAGTCTGGGGCTTTACCCCTTTAGATTTTTGAAGAAAAGGGTTTTTATCTTTTGACATTTCTTTGTGATACAGTAAACAAAATACAAGCAATCAAACCCCAATTAACCAGAATCATGTGGACAAAAAAGGGTATTATTCACTGTCAAATATTGTTGCTACCCTACATCACTGGGGCTCCATTTGCTGCCACGGAGGTCGGAAGGGACCTCAGTTGCTCTAAGAGAAAAGAGAGACGGCCTTGCCCAGGAAAACTGGTAGAATGGGAAATGCCAGAAACTGCTGGAATGGGAATGTCCAGTATGCGAGCCCCTGGCACAGGGGACTCCGGAGCACGCGAACGGTGCCCAGTAGGACTTAGAACTGAATTCTGCAGTTTACTGGGCCCTGTGAAGAGTGCCCGTCTAAAGCACACAGTATGACCATCCTTTCCTGCAACACGCCTGCTCAGCAGTCCTACAATCTGTATCAGTAGGATTAGGATTATGTCGCTATTAGTGATCTTCCGTTGTAAAAGAGGAAAACAGGAGGGAAGAACTTACATAACTATGATCTGGTTGTCTTTCTGAATTAATACATGGACGAAGAACACCGATGTTTAACTTCTGTGCCTCAGACAACACAGTGGACGACCTACCTAGAGTCTGCCCAGGCCGAGACCCAGCTCTCGCCCTGTCCATATCACCTCTGCACCTCTGAAGGTAAGGACCATGCAGTTTTTACCTCTGTTTTCAGCACCTGACACCATGTATGCAAGTACTCATTGAATACTTGCTGAATAAGTGAATAACTTTGAATTTGTCCACTCATCGTTTCAGCATCTTAGAAAAGCCATTTGGTTTGAGTCTAGTGATTGGGGCAAATCAGACACTGGGATCTGTGTCAATGCCAGGCTCATGCCACAATGCTAATGACGTGTTCAATGTGACTTCTGTTTCAAATTTCCCAGCTAAATAGAAATAACTCCATCGCCAGGGCTCAGGAAAGGGGAAAAGCGTGGATCGCTGCAGAGCACGTGCATCATAGGAAGACAGTTTGGAAAACAATGCTCAGAGCTGTCATCTGGCCCCTGGGTGTTATGATATACTGTATACAAAGAAACCAGATTTCAGGAGGTAGATTCTCTCATAACATAACACAAGAGTTCTCAATTCTTACTTTTTTAAGAAAAAGAGTTGAAAGCAAGTAGCGTCCTAGGGGAGAGCAAACACCTCTGAGCAAGTGAGCCACACGTTGGAAGAGTCAGGAGGACGGCAGGAGAAGGCGACACAGGCTACAAACGGCATAGGGCACAATGTTCAGGACACGGACAAGGGTGTGCTCGACTGTCAGCCCCTTTCACGGGCTCCTCAGTGCCAGGCCTGCTCAACTGCACAGCTCTCAAGCCTCCGGCCATGGGGGGGGCACTCAGAGTGACCATCTGTCCATGAAACCACCTTCAGGGAAGTAAACCTGTGTTTGGCAGGCACCCAGAACCATCACAGGTTCCCTACCACTTGAGTATGGGACTTGCCAAGCATCATTCATGGAGTCCTCCGCCACCATGGAGAACAGCTCTTTGCAGGGCTTGGATTAGGAATCTGTCTGCTAATTTCTGGAAGCAGAACTTTCTTAGTTGTGTTATAACACGATTATCTTTCCATCCTCAGATGGCAGTAAGAGCACCCCAAACCAGCCCCGCGGAGTGTGAGAGGCTCCAGGGGGCACTTTCCAGATCTAGATCCAGGATGCTCCAGCAGGGCTGCTCTCATGCCGCCACGCCTGCGTGCACTCATACACGCGCGCGCGCACACGCACACACTCCACTCCCACCATCCTGTTCACTCTACTCATCCTTCCACACGCTGTCAGTCTGCATGCACTTCCTTCACCCTTTCCCAGCCACCCACGCTCCGCCCCCGCTCCCCTTCCCCTTCCATGCTCCACCCCCACCCTTTCCCCTTCCATGCCCTGCCACTGCTCCCCTACCCCTTCCATGCTCTGTCCCCTCCCTCCGCCCTCCTTCCACTCTCCGCTCCTGCTCCCTTCACTCCTACCCTCCTCCCCGCAAGCCCTCCCCTGTCAGAGGGCCTCTCACCTCATCAACCCACAGGGTTCCTTCCCTCCTCTGATTGCCTAGAGTTATTTTTTTCTACTGCAAAGGAAGCATCATTATTATAATACTTATTTAATGTTTAACTGCCCAGATGATTCAGATGGCCAGTGGGGTGTAGCCTTGTCTCTTGGTAGGGAGACATTACGTCTTGCCTTTTTGAATTCCTTAGTGTTCTCAATTAGACCCCGTAGTTAATGGCCAGACTGGCGGTATGAAGACGGGAATCTAGAAATGAACAACCGGAAGCTTTAAAATGAGATCTACGTAAACTACCTCATATTTGGTGATAAATGGAATTAAAATAGGGTATTACTATAATTCGTGCACTGATCTTAATTTTATCCACCAAAAGATTAACAGATAATGTTACAAAGCAAAAAAGCACACACACATTGATCTAATGAATCTTTTCGAGAGAGGTGCTGGAGCCTAAAGGGCCAAGAAGGGATAAGACAGAACCTATCACTTTATAGAAGGTAAGGAAAGACAGCAGCGTAAATGGGCCAGGATAAAATTACAGTTTCCACTTGACTGACCCTTTAAAACATTCTCTATGGCTTAAGTGTTTTATAAACGAAACTAAAAGACAAACCCAAACACCAGTCAGGTGGGCCCATTTGTGGCGTGGGTGCAGAGACACGTCTTTGCGCAAACCCTTCCCGTCCCCACTGGTGACTTCTATTCGCCCACAGCCCATGAGCTCCTTCTCAGCAACACGTCTCATGATTTCGTAGCAGTGGCTGGCTCTTCTGTCTCCCTTCCTACCACCTCATAGTCTCATCTTGTTCAGAATTACATCTGTGATGCCCCGCATCACAACAGTGAGTACTGTTGATCATATAAATAAGTAAATGTATAAAATAAGGAAGTGGCTTTGGCAGGACACATTTTACAGTCAAGTATGTGGCAGACCCAACTGCGAACAGACGTGCCTTTACAAGCATCTGTAAAAGGTTCTATGTTATACATAGTTGATCAAAAGGCTCAAATTCTTGAGAAAAATTCTATATGAAAAACTTCTATTCCACTTTTTTCTACAACTTTTCTTGATGGACAAATATGGCATTTTTATCTGTGTTTTTTAATGCCATTCTATTTATTTTATTTTTTATTAAAGATTTCATTTATTTATTTACTTGTTTATTTGCGAGAGAGAGATAGTGCGAGTGAGCTGGGGGAAGGGCAGAGGGAGAAGGAGAGCATCTTAAACAGGCTCCATACCCAGCACGGAGCCTGACAGGGGACTCAGTCTCATGACCTCTCACGACATCATGATCTGAGCTGAAACCAAGAGTCGGCCACTTAACTGACTGAGCCACCTCAGTGCCGTCCTATTCAAAGTTGTATGTACATAGCACTCTTATCCCTTTAAGAATAGGTTTTTCAGAAACGCTAAGCTAAAGTCATGAAAATACTGACGGGCCTGCTGTATTAAAAGAATTGGTTCCCTGCCCATAGCTTTAATATTTTCTCAAGTTTTTTAAAGGAGGGATCAGCCTCAAAATGTAGAACTATCTGTCTCCCCTCACACCCTGCAACCATATAACTGATGATTCTAAAGGATCAATATCGAGGACCACATAATTTCACAGTCAACTACTTCCTCGATTTAATCCAAAGTGGTCACGCAGCACAATGCTATCAGGATTAGCGTTCTGAAAATGGCTTTGGCCAGTCCTTCCCATAGTTCTGTGACTAAAAGACTCTTGCCCCTGACATAGAAAACGTATTTAGAAACTGCAGAAACACGCTGCAGAGGAATGTCCCCCAGTCCCCGAGCCCCACTGTCTTTCCCCATCTCTCTCTCTGCCCTCTTTTTAAAACAGTGAAACCAGATAATGTCAACAGCAACCCAAACCTGATAAAGGTAAAAAGGATCCATCACTTAACCCCTTTCTGGATCTGACTCCTTTTTTTACTGAGCTGTAACTGACATACAGCATTATATGAGTTTCAACATAATTTGGTATTTGTATATATTGTGAAATCATCACAATAAATCTGTCACCACCCACAGTTACAAAAGCTTTTTCTTGCCGTGAGAACTTTTAAGATCTCCTCTATTAGCAACTTCCAAATGCACAGCCCAGTGTTCTTAGCTACAGTCAGCACACCCTATGTACGTGACGCCCCCAGGACGTACTTCACAACTGGAGGTCTGACGGACTCCGTAGGTGACCGTGAATCTGTCCCAGGTACACAGTGGATTGTGGCTCAGCAACAGAAAGGAAAACTACGACACACAGCAGTTAGACGAGTCCTCCAACACTATGCTGAGTCGAAACTGCGGGACACTGGAGAGTACGTACTGTAGGACTCCATTCGCACAAGATCTCAGAGCAGGCACAACCAGCGCGCAGTTACAGAGCTCAGAGCAGCGACCAGGTCGGGTGAAGAGAGCAGGAACGAGGAGGAGGCAGCCGGAGGGGACATTCTCCATCACCCCGGAAAGAAACGTTCCAAGTGGGCCGAGGTGTGGACCACGAGGGTCACCGCCGATCAAGCTGTGCACTTCAGACTGGCGCATCTCCCTGTGTGTAAACTCTAGCCTCATCAGAAAAGGAGAGTGCTCTCCCAGCTCACTGAAAGCTCATTACCTACGAACGCGAACTCATACTTGGTTGCTCCAAAGCACTCAGTATTTCCTAAGATACACCAACATCACTCACCTGCAGTGCGCGTGGAGGAGACAGCGGAAGACACAGAACAGAAAGCACACGCAGGAGCCGGCCATGACACAGACCCAAAAATGTTTCACAAAACATAGTTTTCAAAGATCTACGCTACAGATCGACAGGTTCCCCCCTCGAGGAAAGGTCTGGTCTCCACATACTGATGGTCACCCAAACCACACGAACAGAGCTGGTAGACGCGGCCGCTCGGAAGCATGAGGAAGCAACTGCTTCATTGTCATAAAGGTTGATGACCATCAAGACTCCTGTTCAGGCAGCCTTGTCACAGATGTATCCCCCACAAGTAGTAACAGCAACTGCTGACGGAAAGTTTTACTGAACTTTGTAAGTCAAGGCCACCAGGACACCGAACCAACTGGTAGGCAGGCAGAAAGTGCGCGAGTGTCTGACGAAGAGCTCAACGGATGAGACAGGGACACATTATTTCATGTGCATTCTGGTTTTCCTTCTCTGACACATGTATCCTCCTCCTTTTGGGGAAATCAACACAAGCGGGGGCACTCGTGTGGGCTTGGTTGGATGCGAAGGCGAGCAGAACCTGTGCACACTCACCTGAAGCCGGCCACATGCTGCTGCATGGGCTGGTGTGGGAAACGGCCGGGCCACGCGTGGTGCAGGCAGAAGGACGGAGAGGGCTGCAGGCAGCACGCAGTCTGGTAGACGGGCGAGTGGCTGGGACACAGAGGTGCAGAATACTCGGAGCGTGGCTGCGTGCAGCACGAGGCCAGAGCAGAAGGCGCGGCCGGGCCAGCCTCAGGGCGGCCCTCTGGGTGACTGCTCTGGCCGGCCAGGGGCTGATGGAACGGGCACAGGTGGCAGCATGGGGACAACATCGTGGGCACTCTTTGGTGGCTATCCACGGGCAGAAAGGAGGACTTCACGGTGCCATTGACCTGCAGGCATCCATTCAGACTCACTTTTGTTTTTGGTGCCTCTCTGGGTGTGAGCTGCTGGGAGGCAAGGTCCCCATCACAGGCCGTGAGGGCGCCAGGCTTGGGGGCACTGGTTGCGCTGCTGCCGTTGCTCAGAACCACAAAATCACTGTTCCCGTTGCTCACAGCCATGTTCCAATTTCTTGGCCCTAAGAGAGAAAATGATATAAAACCAGCCAGTGCCAGGCAGGCAGGCAGAGATGCAGACAAGACAGGAAAGTTACTGGAAGGAGTCGAAATCGTGGAGGGAACGCAGCAGCCTCTACAGGGGGCCCAGCGGCCCACAGCACTCGGGCCCATAGCTGCTCTGTGCACCCACCTGTCCCTCCCCACCTCTGTTTTTAACCCTTCTCTCCCCGTGCTTGTCCTTGGTGTGAAGTATGGAGTAAGACTTGGCGCATTTTAGGAGCGGACAGGGAGAGAGAAGGCACCAACATCGCCCTTCGACTCCTCACCCAGGCATGGGGTGTTAGGACACAGGAGTAATGACAAAATGAAGGGCCACCATGAGGGCAGTGAGTTGTCAAGGTTAAGATAATTTGAATAATCTTAAGAACATCTCATGTCTTAGAAAGATCTCAAGAACATATGATTTTTCCCCTAAGTCTCTCAGGTCCTAGAATAAGAAGAAACAAAAGAAAATAAAAAGTAATCAGCTAAGCCAAGAATTGCTGCAGCCAAGATACCAGACACCAGAGTTTTTCCTCCTCAACTGATGACTATAATGCTTAAAAAATGAACAAGCCACGTAAGTTGCCAAGAACTTACTGCTTTGTCTTCTACATTATGTAGCATTGCTTGCACATGAGAAAATAGTATGAGCAGGATTTGCTTGAAATGAGATTTTTGTTTTTAACTTTTCTTCCTTTTACCAGAAGGTCTAGGCTTTCAATGTAAAGGAAAATTAACAAATTACCAGTAGCATGTTTCTGTCCCATCAACAAACAAAAGCAAAAACACACAAATTCCTCCCTCCCCACTCACCCACCTCACCTCTGACCACATGCACAAAATCTGGGAATTTGCAGTAAGAACAACGGGTCACCCACTGCCGGCAGTCTGTTTAACCAGCACGTGAAAGCCAACGAGAAAAAAGCAAGAGCCCGTGCAGCTCACTAGCCCTTCAGGCAGGGCACTCCTCAAGCAGACAGAATAGCCTCCAGAGCAGTCTCTCCCCGGTCTCTCCCCGCCTCCTGCGGTCACACAGGCACCAGAAGAAATCACCTTGGCTCAGTCTGAGCGTATGGTCATCCAATCTGGCAAACCTGGGCCCCTACCAGGAAGGTCCCGTGTGCATTCTCACCCAACACCTGCCCCATGGCAGGGGCATTTCTGAGCAGAGCGCACCACAGCGATGCGCAGTTCCAATCTGATCCTGGTGCCCAGAACACGCTGGGCACAAATTCAGCATCATTACTGTATTTACCTTTTGGACAGAAAAAGACTACTCAAACACATGCACAAATTCAACATCATAAGAGATGGAAGAATTACATGGATGTCAAACAATTTCTTTGTAAATTATTTTAGTGGAAAGACAAAGAATCTATAAAACATCAGAATATACATAAAACCGGGTGGATGTTGACTTCTCTCCTCCTGTCTTATCACTTCTGAAAGTGGTCACAGGTCCCAACCTCCTCTGCAGGGACAACGGGGAGGGGTCCTGAACATGTAGTAAAGGCAGTTTCCCTCTCTGGGATAGGCACCTGGCACAGGGTGCTGGTAGGCCCGCTGTCACCGGCCCAGGGGGAGGGCAGGGCCTCCCCTGGAGGATCTGTCACAGCAGCTTCCTCTCACCAAGAATGTATCCTCCCTTTTGCTAACAACAAAAAAAGCTGCATGCAAATCTCTGAGAACAATTAAGACATGAATCAGGGGGCACCTAAAGAGGCACTAGACTTTTTCCAAAGCCAAGTGAAATTTAAGATGCTTGTTTGTATGCTGAAGTGCAAGGCAGCCTAGAACGTGTAAGAAGCACTAGCCACAGGACATAAATGCGGTCACTTCCCAGAACCAGACACTCGTGGACAAACACTCCACACAGAGACATCACGGGCTCCTCTCCCCCCGACCTGGGACCCTTGCCTTCTCTCCAGAACTCAGCCCGGCTGCCCCAGCTCGTGGGGTCCGCAGCTCTGCTGACCCTGCCACCTGGAGGACCAAAGGGGGGATGTTTTCTCTGATTTGCTGGTTGGTTTTTACCATCAGGTTCGTTAATATCATCTCAGATAATCCATGTTGTCCATCAGTTCTGTCGATGCTAATCATAGCTGTCCTGGAAGTTATGCCGGTGCCAAGTGTCTAAGAACCACCTAATCCTCAAAGTTTTAACAAGAACCTGGGCTTTAGACAGTGTCCCAGCCTCTAGCAGCCTTCACAGCACCGTGATGTCCCTGTAGACTCTCCAGTTCCCTCTGTGTCCCCATCTCCCAACTGGACGCTTCTCCGGGGAAAGAGTTTTCTTCGTAACCAGAATCCCACGATCATTCTCTTACTTCTACTGCAAATGCATCATTAGGTGGTTACATAAGAGCTAAACAGACTTCTGTAAGCCGGCCAAGGGGCCTAATCACAGGTTATAACATTTCCCCCCACCATTGGTAAAATGCAGTCCAAGTGCCAAATCATGACTGACAAATGGATTTTTGGAACGTAACCTGTTTCTTAAATTGGAGACTTCTTTCAATGCAGTAGGAACTAGTAGAGAGTAAACAATCATTTGAACTCTGACTGGCTTGTATTTGAAGTAAGTCACATGAGCTTCTTATGATTCAGGTTCTTTAATCATAAAATAGGAACAATCAAATTGACTAAAGTTGTGAATTATAAGCAAAAAATAATTAAAAGCAAAAACAGAAAAAAATTATTCTAAGAAATGTCTGTGGATTAAGTTCAGTAGATGTATTTGGCCAGGAAAACAGCAAACTTTTGATCTGAAGTCAAGAATGGAGCCTACACCCTTACAGAGAAAGATCTTATTTCTTTAGAAAAAAATTTGGTCTGAGCCTAAGACAGAGAGAGCTAAGGGGAAAGCAGATGAGACAGAGGAAGAATCAACATAATAAAAAGGAACTATCATGACAGATGTAATGCCACGTGATTATGTCTGCAGTGAATTAAAGGAAGTTCTGGATCAAATGCACTGAACTGTTAAGTCACCCATTTTCCCCGCCCGTCACACACACAGGCAGCCAAAAGAAAGCTGTTCCTGAGCCACTGCTGGCCTAAGGTGTGACAGGGCCCCGTGGCCAGAAATTTGAGTGCATTTTCCTCTTGTTCATGAACATAATGCACCAATATCAATACATTCAAAGCCACTAATCCCACACCCCTTATTTTACCTCTTCTCCTAGCGTTTTTATATAGTGCTTCGGCAGTTTGGGGGCCATAAGGCCTTTGGTCAAGGACCATCTTCTGATAACATTTTAAAATTTAATTTCTTTTTTCATTGAGCCTCAGTTCTTCCCATGTATTAATCAGAATAATAATCAATGTCCATCTCATAGGACCACAATGAGAATGTAAAAATGTTCTGAAAACCATTAAGGGCTTAGAAGAGGAAGGAAAGCTTCCAGGTGCATTTGCGAGGCCAGCATTGCCCTGACAGTAAAAACACACAAGGACACTGCAAGGAAGAGAACTACAGGCCAATATCCCTGATGAACAGAGAGGCAAAAATCCCCAAGAAAATATTAGCAAACTGGATTTGACAATATATTAAAAGGATTATACACTGTGATCAAATGGGATTTATTCCAGGGACACAAGGATGGTTCCATCCTCATAAGTCAGTCAGTGTAATACACCGCATTAATAGAATGAAGGAGAAGAATCATACGGTCCTCTCAATAGTTGTAGAAAAAGCTTTTGACAAAATTCAACATCCATTGTGGTAAGTACTCTCAACAAAGACAGAACATATCTCAATGTAATAAAGACCACATATGACAAACCCTCAGCTAACATCATCCTCAATGGTGAAAATGTGAAAGCTTCTCCTTTACCATCAGGAACAAAAGAAGGATGTCTACTTGCGCCACTTTTATTCAACACAGTATCAAAAGTCCTAGCCAGAGCAATTAGGCAAGAAAAAGAAAGAAAAGGCCTCCAAGTCAGAATGGAAGAAAACTGTCACTCTTTGCACATGGCATGATATCATATGTAGAATACCCTAAAGACTCTACCACAAAACTGTGAGAATAAGTGAATTCAATGAAGTTGCAGGATATAAAATCAATACACAAAACCATAAAGGGCTGTGTATTTACCATGGAAGAATTATCATAACTGGCTGATTGAGTGTTAAGAATATAAAAAGATAAGGAA
Organism: Halichoerus grypus; assembly: GCF_964656455.1. Lineage (NCBI taxonomy): Eukaryota > Metazoa > Chordata > Mammalia > Carnivora > Phocidae > Halichoerus > Halichoerus grypus. The sequence continues at coordinate 85,353,050 of NC_135718.1, read as the reverse complement.
TAAGGCTTCCTAGCTTTAAAGCCAATATTATGCTTTAAAAGAGCAGCTGAGGGGAGCCTGGGTGGCTTAGTCAGTTAAGCGTCTGCCTTCGGCTCAGGTCATGATCCCAGGGTCCTGGGATCGAGTCCTACATCTGGCTCTCTGCTCCACGGGGAGCCTTTCTCCCTCTCCTCTGCCCACCCGTCTCCCCCGCCTTGTGTTCTTGCTCTCTAATAAATAAAAAAATTATTTAAAAAAAAAACCAAAACAGTGGCTGAGACATCTGTAGCTTAGAAGAAACAGTGTGGGTGGATCTGAGTTTGAAAGCTGACTCCACTGCTTTCCACCTTTGAGAATGTGGGTCAAATTATTTACACTCTTACAGTCTCTACTCTTGGCTCTTCTTAGAGTTAAACTTCAAATGCAAATTAGCACAACCGTCTAAGAGAGCAACGTGGCACTCCTAATGAGAATTTTAAATACCCCCATCCTTTGACCATAGTACTACTAGGAATTTATCTTTTGGATATACTTGAACAATGTGTAAAGATGAATGCACAGATAAAGATGTTACAGACTGCCCCACTGTCTGTACCAGTGAAAACTGGAAACAATCTAAAATATCACCAATAGCAGACTTAAATTTTGTCGTATCTGTACACTGGGCATTCTGCACAATAAAAAAGAACGAGTTAGATCAGGCTATATTACTATGGAAAGAAGTCCAAAGTACATCTTTAAGTGTAAATAAAACCTAGCTACAGAACAGCCTAATATGGTATGAATCCATTTCACTGAAAAAGGAGAGAGATACATATATATGGTTAGGATACACAGATAGTTTCTAGAAAGACATACAAAATGCTAACATTGTTTCCTGCTGGAGAGCTGGACTGGGAATTTTGGAAGGGTGGCGAAGACTTCCATATTTCATTTTCTGTAGCACTTACAACTTTTGCTATAATTGTGTCTTCTTTATAGTAATAAAATATTAATAAAACATATAAAGTGTCTAGCACAGAGACTAACATTGCACAAAAGGTAATTATCATTAAAATGTAAAAACAGAAACAAAGTTATTTTACCTTAAAGGATAACTAAACATCTATTCAGTGGATGTGTTTTACATTGTTTATCTTCTGAAATATATCTGCTGTTACAATAACACCCCACACAATATACTGAGTAACTGGATGAAGCAGGAAATGAACAGGAAGCTGAGGAGTAAGAACAGATGATACAGAGTATTCAGGACACGTTTCCATGTTGGGTTTCTGGAAACACACATGACAATCTATTGGACCAAAGCTATCTATGAACCAAGAAAAAGAACCATGACCAGTTCCACAGGTAGCTGGCAGACACCGTGGACACTGCAGAGACCCTTCACTCATGTTTCAACATAGAGAGAAAAGTCATTGGAGTTCATGTGATTACAGGGATCACACGAACACCTCCTACTCTGGTTTGAGACCCAGAAAACTTACAGATTTAGCTGTAGAATATATAATTACGCATAACATACACAATTGGTATAATAAAAATAATATAGTAATACATATTTTTATAATATAAGGAAATTATATTTAAAAGACAGAAAGTAGGGATGCCTGGGTGGCTCAGTCAGTTAAGCATCTGCCTTTGGCTCGGGTCATGATCCCAGGGTCCTGGGATCGAGTCCCACGTCGGGCTCCCTGCTCAGTGGGGAGTCTGCTTCTCCCTCTGCCTCTGCCTCTCCCCCTGCTTGTGTGCTATCTCTCTCTCTCTGACAAGTAAATAAATAAAATCATTAAATATATATATTTTCTTAAAAAATAAAAGAAAGTAGTAGCTCATTGGATATATTATTGTATAACCACAGTAGGACCTGTTTGAGTTATGAAAATTTTATTCATCAACATATTGTATATGAAATAAGTTACAGGACACAGGGTCACAAAGGGGGCAATCAAACTATTTAGGTGGCCAGCAGAGCACAGAGATCTCTAAAGCATTGCTATGCAAACCTCATTGTAGCTACCTGGAATTGAAAGTCAGGACTGTGAGCATGGTCAGAAAACCGCCAAGTTAAAATCTAAAGGCCATGATGAAGAGAATACACAGACCTGTTCCAATCACCACAGTGACCTCTAGCAAAGCCAGCCCGACCTCTAACAAGGCGGGGCTCACCAGCTGGAGGAGCACCACCCCCACCCCCATCGACAGCTCCAGCATTTCACACGCAGGATCCCACTTGACTCAACTCTCAGAAAAACAGGTGTGGCAGGCATCGCCAGTCCGTTTTGCTAAAGAGAACTGGAGATCCAGAGTCTCAAATGGTAGGCCAGGAAGCCCGAGGCCCAGGGTTTCAGGGCTTTCTACTAAAGGACTCCATAAGCTCTATCACGTGTTCTAGAAGAACCCTCATCTTCGTCAGATGCATATCACCAAACCTAACAGTAAAGGGCAAGACAGGATCCCTAGCATGGTCCCATGCTTTCTAGCCAGTCACCTTTTTCAGAAGAGTGATGCTCCCCACAGCACAGTTTCACTGAGTAAAACAGAAAACACTAACCCAGTGCTTCTCAAACACAAGCATCACTTGCGGATGTTGCTACAATACAGATTCAGATCCAGTCCACCTGGAGCGGGGCAACAAGCCTCCAGCAACGTGCCCACACTGCTGGTCCCTGGAACACACCTCACGCAGCAAGGCAAACCACAGACTCGCCAGAGCATCAGGCCTCAGTTACGGCAAAAGGCGCACAATTCAAGCAGCACGAGTCAAGCAGGGAAAGGACAGGAGTGACAGAAACAAAGGTCTGCCGTTCCAATGAAGGCAGAGAACAGTAACACATTTTAACAGGAGAGATTCTAGTTGGTAACTAAGTTTAAGTACAGCTTAACAAAGAGCTACGGGTACAGATTTTAATCTTTCGGGTGCAACTCACAAATACGCATTAAAGCACCGTGCCCAGTTAACTGAGTGAGACAGTCTTTTTCCCTCAAGTGGTAGCAGATATTAGGGGACGGATGTATAAAGACACACCAGGTATAAAGGCATTCAGTCACCTGTATCCATTACTTATCAAATTTGTTTTAACATGAAATCGTTCGTCTAAAATGGCTTGATGCTCATCCCAAATGATGGCCTCGTTTCTGATCACTATTAATACTTGGTGCTGTGGCCAGAGCGTAGATAGCTTCTCCAACTGCCCATGGACAAGGAGTTGTCCTGCAGGCTCTTTCCTGGAGGGGCTGCTAAGCTGGCCTGCAGAAGGCCGTGTCTCAGTGATGTTTTTCCCCTTAAAGGGCTATTAAAACTGGTTTTTTTATCTTCTGTGTCAAGCGCTTTCCTTACAATACCTCTTTGTAGATATTACTAAACCCACTACAGAGAACCCGGGGGTTCAAAGTATTGAAGTGTAACTGATCTAAATCACAGGATTGGGATTCCGCCCCGGACCAGCCCGCCAAGGCTCTCTGGCTACCTCAAGATGTCTCCAGGGCAGGGCCCAGCTCTGAGAGCTCCGATAGGACCCCTGGAAGCTAAAGATACAAAACCCAGTCTGAAGGTCCGCATGAAAAATAGCCTCTGAATTCAAGATTTCCCAAGACATTTTCAGAAGGTACAATTCAGAATCCAAGAGTGTCAGAGACATATTTCACTGAACTAAGAAGTGTTTTCCCCTGCCCTGGACCTGTGACTTTCGGGACTAATTCTGTTTTCATTTGTGGCTGGATGTAACACGTGTACAATAAATCATCTCTTCTGCTGTCTTAGCTGAAGGGAAAAAAAAAAAAAAGAAGTGTTTTCCATCCATGCATCATGTTATGCAAACCTGAAAAGCAAGTCATGCAGCGTTTGAACAATTTCAAAACGTAACTGTGACCTGACAGCGAAATCTGTATCTTTAATCAAAGACGCAGGCTTGTTAAGGAACCGACAAGATGGGTCATACGTGAGGAAATAGAATCTTCTCCCCTTCTGAGACAAGTTCACGAACTTCCTACCACTAAGCTCTCCTTCAACAAGAATACCTAGCAATATCTTCACTTAATCACCGATGAGGATTTCAAATGTTACAAAGAACTCTACAAAAATAAGGGAGTGTTGCTATTGTTCCCCTTCCTCAGAGATGGCGATAAATTAGAAGTTATCTCCCCCGAGAGGCAGTGGTACACACTAGAGCGCCTGTCCCCTGAGCACACATTCCGCGAGAGCCCCCTGGGTGCTACACTATGCTCTCCCCACACCAGGAAGAAGCAAACTGAGTCCAGGAAATCTGAGAGTCACAGTTCACTCTTACAATGAAAACGTAACTATGTTCTATTAAATTTATATTATTGAGAAGGTAGTTCTGATTTATGATAACAAACACCACCTTTGAAAATGAAATCTAACATTTTTATATAACCTCTTTTAATATACACAGTCGATACTGATAAAGACATCAATAAACTGTAAATGTGAAATGTTTCATCATTACAACTGTTCATGACATTTACAAATAGCTTCGTGATATGGAAAAAAAACGGTCTGATAAATTGTCCCTCCCAGATTTACAACCCAAAAATATAAAGGTTACATAACCTTAGGCAGATCTTACAGTGTCACAGCAAGTCTGAAAACGCTGTTTGGGAAGCAGTCCTACGGCCAGCTAAGAGTCCGGTCGTCCAAGCAGAGACCCACGTGGGCAGGCGCCAGGGCCTTCCGGGCTGCAGAAACGCCAACCTCCGTTCTCTCGTGTGTTTTACATCCAATGTGCCTTTGGTAACAGGTCTTACCTGGGAAGGAGAATGTAAAATAAAGCTTCTGTTTTACATCTGGGATACATGATAGCCAAGAACATCTTTTTAGCATGAACGCTTGTCTCCTGAAATTCCTGTTTCACGAGAACTATCACTGCATTGCGGTGATGAGGACAGTTTTCAGAGATCCCTTTTCCAAGTTCATCCACAAAAATTATCAGTCTGCACGATATGCACCACGTCTCCCCACGCTCACGATACAGTGCCCTCTCCACACATCTATGCCCTTCAAAAAGAAAGGCTTCTTGTATCTCTGGGTTTCAATTTCACATGAGTTCACGGGTAAAATTAAGACTATGTAAAATAAAACCAGAGGAGTCTTCTGTCATATTAGTATTAATCAAAGGTCTTTGACAAAAGTTCTGGAAAGCCCTCTGATAAGGGTTCATCTAACCTAGGAGCTGGCCACGACCAGCCTCTAAACTTGGCCACAAGTCTGGAAGGGAATGTAATATATACAACAAATGTTCACAAAGTTATGAGTCTATTACAGCGCTCTCAACCCTTTCTGCACTTTAAAATCACTTTAGTAATTAAAAAAAAAAAAAAATTACAGACCCAGGGCCTTGGCCCCAGAGGTTCTGACTGAATTCATACTGGAATGGACTGTGGTCATTAGCATTTTTTAAAAGCTCCTCAGATGATTCCAATGTGTGGCTAGGGCTGAGAATCACTGATTTATACTTCTTATTAATTAATGCTGATCAAGTCATAAGAGCAACCAACGGTCACTCAAAATACTCAACAGGCAGAAAATATTGCTTAAAATGCAGAGTGCTGCTCTCTACTCAAACACACGTAGAACCGGTACTCCACGTGAGATGTGCTTTAGAGCATTTAGATGGTCTTTCTCTAACAGTGAAGAGTACTTCTGAAGCTGTAAGGGTGGGGACGAGGGCACAGTAAGGACAGTGCCTTTGCCCCACAGTCTGAGAGACAACGGCGCAGAATTCACGCGCATCGACACTGAGAAAAGGTGAAACGTGGCATCACGTGGCCTCAGACCCACGGATCATTTGACTGAAGTTTAGGATACAGCCCATTTGACTAATGAGTTTATTTAACCTTCAAGATAAATTAGGTCCCCAGCCTCTTGTCAATCTTCAAAATGAAGTCCCAAGCCCTCGTATTAAAAGAGCATGTTCCCTGAAGTTTTGTGCCAAGAAAAACAAAAAAAAAGAAAAGAAAGAAAAGAAAAAGATATTGCATTTTAAGCATCTTAAACGTTCTAATTCTTAGATCAGACAGCCGTCAGACACTGATAAGAATTACAGGGCACTCTGGCAATAAGCAGCAGCACCACCCCCGACCCACCCCCCACCTCCCGCCCCCTGGTGACAGGTCTGTGTTTAGGCCACAGGATTTCATCTGAAACTACTGCCTCAAGTAAAATCACCACACAACAGGCACCCTTGCAATTGGCAATCCCTCTGGGACACTGTAGCTCTTGCCCGGCAGAAACAGGATCGTATTACGGAGCTTAACTGATGTGCTGAACAGATCACAAGTAAGCTCGAGGACACCAGGAATGTTAATACTTCACACATCTCAGAAACTTAAAACTGAGCAGCTAGCTCAAAGGAAAAACACGCCACCGAGATAAATCAAATCAAGAAAATTCAACTCCCACATATTATGAGGCAAAAGAATGTGAGAGAATTTTTCAAATGTCTTCCACAACACAGAAACCGAGATCAATCACCATAAAGGACTCGGGTTGTCTCGTTTAGATGGTAACTGTTGTTTTTTAACACCACTCTTGGAATTATCTAAGCTTTCCCCACAAATGCTAACGTGTCTGATAGCAGGCCCCACGCCCTGCTGTTCTGTGACGTCTGAGCAGTAACAAATCCAATTTCCCTAGAGTGGCGCCCCAAATGGGCTCTTTACCCAGAGTCCAGCAAACAGCGTCTCAAGGGCATCCTTCACTCTACTGAGCAATCCCTCCAGGTACTTGTATCAAACACAGTTAAACACACCCTTTTACTTAAAGAACTCTGAGATTTACCTGAAGCTTAGGAAAACATCAAATTCGTAAAGCCTTTTTTTCTTCCTTGCTTTGGATCAGTAAGTTCACTCTTCCTGAGAACCTGGGTGAGACTTTCATAAAGCTGTTTGTCTTTACTGACGTTATCACTACAAACGCTTGGGAGCTCGACTTGCTCTCCTGCAGGCAGCAGATGAACTGAAATCACAGTGACCAGCCATGCGGGATCCTTGTTTGCCCACAAAGGGAATCAACTCACATTTTTCAGTGAAATAGGTGAAGGTCCTTCTTCAGCAAGCATTTACTAAGCAGCTACTATGTTCATTGCAGACATTTCTCTTGGAATCTGCATATGTGCACCTACAGGGTATGAGCCTGCTTCCTGGTGATTAAATCGATAAAGCACAGAAATTCAGACGGAGCCAACAAAGGCCGCCCTCTTCCCAGTCATGCTTCTCTAAGTTTTACTTGAGTTACTTTGTTTTGTACTTTTTCCAAAAAGGCTGACAGGCTAAGCACCTTGTCTATCCAGTCCTAAACACCCACGTGTATTTCCTGTGTTAGGGTGTGATCAGGACTTGCCATTTTAAAGAAGAGACAGTGTTCACAGAGCCGGTGTGCCAAGGCTGCCGGCCGTGCTCTGGGTTACGGGCGAGGTGGGCAAGGCGTGCGCACCGCTCCCACCAGGCCAGCAAAAGGCACGAGACAGGCATGTGCAACCCACTGGTGTGTGGTTCCCCCACAGTTGCCAACAAGGGCTGACCAGTTCAGTAGAAACTAAAGACAATGGGCTCAAGGTAAAGTATGGGATGCTTCAGTGCTATGATACAAAGATGCAGTGAGGTTTACATGTGTTTTCTGAGCTGCTTTGTAGGTCAACCATTTCAGACATTTCAACATTTTTCATAATCAGTGCAAACAGTTCCTGATCACAATCCTATAATTCACATCTAAGATGGAAGCTAGATGAAGCATGGAAGACACATGAAAATACTCTGCCTTATTTGTGAACACTAACACAAGAAGTTACAAATGCAGTAATAAAGTACTCCAATGTTCCAGATTGGCAATGAAAGCATTTAGCCTAGTTAGAGATGTAAAGTGTAGAAATAAATGACATAATGCAAAAAGATTATTTATTTTCGCATTTTAAGAAGCAGAAATGTGTCAGCAGACATTAAAACCACGGGAAGCAGTAAATCCACTGTCCACAAGTAAAACATGCATTAGTTTGGAGTTTATTTACCTAGTTTAGTGACTCCTGAGGCTTCAAAGGGAACTACAGTTTTCTTTTTTTCTTTTTTTTTTTTTTTAAAGATTTTATTTATTTATTTGAGACAGAGAGAATGAGAGAGAGAGAGCACATGAGATGGGGGAGGGTCAGAGGGAGAAGCAGGCTCCCTGCCGAGCAGGGAGCCCGATGCGGGACTCGATCCAGGGACTCCAGGATCATGACCTGAGCCGAAGGCAGTCGCTTAACCAACTGAGCCACCCAGGTGCCCGGGAACTACAGTTTTCTTAATTATAAATACTATGATCAAAAATAACTTTCATGTGGGTAAAAAGGATATATTCGTTCTTTTTCTTTCAATGAGACTACCCGTTAGAGAAAATTTTACCATATCGTAAAGTGTGCTCTCAATTTCTTACATTACCACTGAAGAAACTCATTTATGGTCAATGATTTGCGTGAAATACCTCAGTTTTGACAAAGTTTTTATCTCCTAATTACTTTAAAATTTACATTTTACTCTCAGACATATAAATATTTCACAAGTTAAACTAGTCTGAATTTCCCTGCCAGTGGCATAGAAATTATCTATTCTACTGCAAGCAGAAGTGAACACAGCAGGGATAAAATGGATGTTGTTTAAGGTATAGACTTGCAATGGGCAGTAAACAAGCCAGAGAGCTCGCGCAGGGCAATGAATCCACACAACAACACTGAACCACCATCATCAAACCTGCGAAGACACTAAAACTTCACTACCCCCGACACTGGACAGAAAGGGTAACTATGTAACGGGATAGCAGTGCTAAACATCACTACAACAGCATTCATTGCTACAACATATAAATGTACCAAATCAACACACCTACGTCTTCAATTTACACAATGGTAAATGTCAAATGTATTCAATAAAAAAGAAAACACGTAAATGTGGCCCACGCATTCTGACTTCCACTCTGAGTGGTAAATCTAATTACAATGCATGAAACGTGTCATTGACTCAAACACAGCCTGAGGTCACACACAGCCTGCATATTTAAGATGAGCATTGCCATGACTTACGCTTGCTGTGGACCCTTAGTTCTGCGGTAGGTATCTTCACCAGACTTCTATCCATATAGATTGGAAGATGCTAATATTTTACCATCTTTTTCCGATATTTAATTCACACAAGTGAGTAAAGTAATTCCTAGGGTTCTACACCTAGTTTTCTACCAGCTAGTAACAAGAGAAGAACATATTTTCAAAATCCTCTCCTTTAGACAGAGGCTAAAGAAGACTCACAAAGCATGAAACAACTACTTTTTTTTTTTAAGATTTTATTTACTTATTTGACAGAGAGAGACACAGCGAGAGAGGGAACACAAGCAGGGGGAGCGGGAGAGGGAGAAGCAGGCTTCCCGCTGAGCAGGGAGCCCGACGTGGGGCTCGATCCCAGGACCCTGGGATCATGACCTGAGCCGAAGGCAGATGCCCAACAATTGAGCCACCCAGGCAGGCGCCCCCAACATAAACTACTTTATTTAATTATTTTATTTTATTATGTTAAACTACTTTAAATCTGAGGTTTCCTCCTGACTTACTAGAAAGCACATTTTAATAAACCCAAGAAATGGCTGACCTTACCTTTCCGTGTCAGATCAAAATTCAAATAACCTTCATAAGACTTTTAATGCATTTAGATGCCAAAGTTCATACCAAGAAAAAAACCTAGGAGTTGAAATTAAAATTCGAACCTAGAAGCAGAGAACAAAGTTCCATTTTTAAATAAATTCTCAAACAATTAATTCACGCATGCGGAATAAGTAAACGTATTACCTTCACGTGCAAAGAAGAACGGTGGCTGGCTCGGTCTGCTCCGGAGGGACAGCCCCAGCAGGAGCTGCAGGAGCGGAGGTGGACGGAGTGCAAGCACAGGCAGAGGGCTTTGAATTCTGCGTGTGAGGGGCCGGGGCTCTCAGTGTCTGGGCTCCTACAGGACAGGAGCGCTTTCTCCCACCTCCCCACGGAGGGGCAGGGTCTCGGCTATGGGAACAGCTGACACACGGGCTAGGGCTAGATCCTAGGGCTAGATCCGAGCACAAGGTCAGCAAGCCAGGATATGAAGGTGACATGTAATTTCTAGCCTTTTCCTGCTTTGGGCAAATTGCAACAAGGACTGTTTTTACTTAGAACTTCCTTTGATCTTCTGGATTTAAAGTTACTTAGTAGACTAAAGCCATGTTAGCTGATATAATTTGCTTGCTTAGACTAACTTAAGTGTTACAGATTCAGTTTTCTGACACATGGGGCTACTACATTTAAACTAACACAAATAAACGCCAACCCGTATTTATTTCCAAGTTCCGGGATTCTTATGTTTTTTCACGAATGTTCTTGAGACTCTCCTTTTAGGGCAGAAAGTTCAGAGTTTTTAAAAGGCAGAGTCTTCTTTATTAAAGAGGAAAGTATTATTTAAAGCAGTGATAAGTGTTTCCCTTCAATTTTCCTAAGCAAAACAGCTGTTTGTTAAATGACTTTGACACTACTTTATGGACTTGTGGCCCTGATGATGTCATTATTTTAATTCCACAATGTAAAAACCTTGTAAATCTGATATCTGCAAACAAATACTTTCCATTTACAGCCACTGGCAAATAAGTAATCATTTATTGAAACCCTGAAATCTGACTCTTCACGCTGTCTAATTTAAAAAATGCATAAACTCTTTTAACAGGTTGTACTGATTAATTACGTAAAGACAGCACTTCCAAAAATAAAGAAGTTAACACCAAAAGCACAAGTAATCAAAGAAAAAATAGGTAACACTGGACTTTGTTAAAAGAAACTTCCGTACATTAATGAACATCATCAAGAAAGGGAAGACAACTTACAGAAGAGGAGGTGGTATCTGCAAATCGTGCACCTAAGAGGCTAGTATCCACAATATAGAAAACACAACTCAACAATAAAAAGACGAGTAATGCAATCTAATAGTCAAAGTTTTGGAAACAGTCATTTTTTCCAAAGAAAATGAATGGATGGCTAATATTCACATGAAAAGTTGCTCAACATCACTAATAATTAAGGAAATGCAAAATAAAAGCATGCCTATACCACTGGACACCCACTAAGATGGCTATAATGGGAAAGAAGGGAAGGAGGGAAGAAGGGAGGAAGGAGGGAGAGAGTTGGGAGGGAGGGAGGAGGGGGGAAGGAGTTGGGAGGGAGGGAGGAGGGGGGAAGGAGTTGGGAGGGAGGGAGGAGGGGGAAGGAGGGAGGGAGTTGGGAGGGAGGGAGGAAGGGAGGAAAGAGTGGGGAAGGAGGGAGGAAGGGAGGAAGGAGGGAGGGAGTTGGGAGGGAGGGAGGAAGGGAGGAAAGAGTGGGGAAGGAGGGAGGAAGGGAGGAAGGAGGGAGGGAGGGAGGAGGGGGAAGGAGGGAGGAAGGGAGGAAGGAGGGAGGGAGTTGGGAGGGAGGGAGGAAGGGAGGAAAGAGTGGGGAAGAAGGGAGGAAGGGAAGAAGGAAGGAGGAGGGAGGGAGGAGGGGGAAGGAGGGAGGTAAGGAAACAGGTCTGGGGTTCCCTAAACAAATGGAACAGTCAGTCACTGTAGGACAGCAGTGCCATGCCTAGCACAGTGGATCCTCAGTGTTTGTGGATTCCGTATTTGCAAATTTACCTATTGGCTCCAGTTTACTGGTAACCCCAAATCATCCTGGCGGTGGCCTCACATTACTTCCAACATGGGTGTGCACAGAGTAGTGAAAAATTTGAGTCCTCCAACACACATGCTCCCACATGATACTGAACACCGTGACGTCCCGTCTTGTTTTAGTTCACATGCGGTAAACAAGCGTTCTTTTCTCTATTTAGTGCCATGGTTTTTCACATTTCTGTGCTTCTCGTGGGCAATTTCACTGTTTAAAATGGCCCCAAAGAGCAGTGAGCAGTGCTGCCTGCTGTTGGTAAGCTCAAGAAGGTGTGATGTGCGTGTTAGGTACGCTTCTGTCAAGCAAGAGTTATAGTGCTGTTGGCTGTGAGCTCGATGTCCACGAACCAACACGTTAGATAACGTGTCTGTCAACAGAAACACACACAAAACAAGGTCATGTACTGACTGGTCATCCAACCTGGAAGCAAGACGTGAAGGCACCTAATCCTGCATTTCCCTTTATTTGGTGTCAGTGGCGACCGTATGGAATAGAACCACCGCGAGCAGCAGAGGACTGAAGCACTGGGTCCTACAAGCACTTGCACATGGGTGCTCAAAGCAGCGTTGCGATCGTAACAGCACGGAAGGAACTCAAATGTCCATCAGTGACGCATGGACAAACAAAATGCTGCATGCACACAACGCAACGTTATTTAGCCATATGGAGGAACGACATGGACGGACCTGGGAAACAGGACGCTAAGCGAAAGGTCACACATTGTATGGTTGCGTTTATAGGAAACATCTAGAAAACTCAAATCCATGGAGACAGAAAGCAGACGAGTGGTTGCCAGGGGCTGGGGGGGTGGGTACGGATACGGGAGTAACCACTACCAGGGAGGCGGTTTCTTTTTGGGTGATAAAAATGTTCTGGAATTCAACAGTGGTGATGGCGCATGACCTTGTGAATTTCTGGAACATGGATTTTATCTCAATAAAAAAAAAATAAGTATAAAGTTCCAGCCATTAGACCAGAGACCCTCCAACTTGAGAGTGTGACAGAATGTCCAGGACAGCTGGGAGAAGGCAGACTGCTGCATCCCATCCCCCCAGGGCTCCAATTCTGAGCGTCTGGGGCCTGAGTCCCCAGGTAATGCAGACCCTGCTGATCTGAGACCACATTCTGGGAACCAGCATATTAAAGACACTATGTCCCTATGTTGTACACCTGAAACTAATATAGTACTGTTTGTCAATTACACTTCAATTAAAAATAAAATAATTGTAAACATCAAAAAAAATAAAGACAATGTATGAGCTCCTCGAGGGTAGGAAGGTAACTTTTTCCCTGTATCCTCTAAATTTACATACAGAAGAGCCAATCCTGGGGAGAAGAAGATAGGAAGACAGAAGAGGAGAAACATTTACTCAAGTAAATACATTAAAACATTTGGTCTCTGAAATCGCAGGGTGTGTGGATTCCAATGTCATACGTACGCCATATGCTGTAAGACCAAAAAAATCTCCAAGAAAGAAAGAAAAGAACTAAAATGAACACGAAGGTATTTTAGCATTCTTTGATGGTTTGAACAGGACTTTGGTTCAGTTTATTAAAGCAGCTAAACCCACTGCATCGTGCTTGCTGCGCAAGAAATGCAAACAAGGTTCTAGAGTTGTTGGTCCCATAAATTACCTCAAGAAACCCATTAAATTAGTTAGGGTGCCACAGAAACCAAAGACCCAAACTGTCATAAACTTGCAAAGTCTTATTTATATTTTTCACCAATATTTACTTTATTTAAAAATGTTGGGTCCATGTTAAAATAGACAATTTAAAGTACACCTCTGGTATTGTCAGATGGACTACATTACTATTTTACAATAGTTTTACTACTGTAAAAAATTTTACAATAGCTTCAGTATGTTTCTCAATATACTATTTAGAGTATAAAGCGATTGCTAGTAAGTTTACAAAGTTCTCATGATCTCTGAAAACAATATCCCTTTTCTCTGAGGTCCCATTATTGAGGGACCTCTCTCCCTCCAGTAGTAGACAGACGGAGGGTGTGCGACAGGACAGAGGCAGGAGCGGGCAGGGGAGGCACAGCACAGGGCACTCGGCAAAGGGAAGACGGGTCTGATTTATCAACTCTTTCACACTGGAACTCAATCCAAAACGTCACTCCAGGTCTTGCTGTATTTATGAACAAACCCATCCGATAATCTCCGGCGTGTGCCGCAGAGCAGGCACGATGCGGTGAAGCACTGGGTCAGCACAGTCATCTTAAAGGACCCGTCCGGAGAAGGGGATCATAGGGACGTTCTGGAGGTCATACCCCACATTGGACTTCAACGTCTCTGCACATTGCTGGGGACACACTGAGGCCGTCAGCCCAGAGCACGCGGCTGCCCCCGTCACAGCCACTAATGGGGATCAGTGCCTCCCGCCAGCCCTGTGACCCTCAACTATCACGCCCCCAGATCAGCAGAATCCACAGACTGCACGCATAGATGGTCTCACAGATCCCTCCCAGCTCTGAGTTCAGTTTTTATGAATTTGGGCATCACTGCAGATGAATAAAATAAGTCCCAGGTTTACTCTTCAAATCTACACATTTGACGCTGAGGTAGTGAGTTGGGAGCAAGACCAGACTGCAAGCAAACTGGAGCAAAACCAAGCATTAGCCTCGTAGGTTCCTCTCACCGGACACATTTCTTAATGTTAACAGCTTCTTTTAAAATCCCATTTCTTGTTGAAAAGCCTGCCACCAAAATCAACAACTCTTACAAACGGACGCTTTATGACCTTGCTTACCTTCCAGTCTGACATCCAAGGGTCTCCTTGGCGAAGCGGTCCGGCCCTCGGCCCTCACTCCATCCTCCTCCCTTCTCACTGGCTCCTACCTGCAGTCCTGTGGTCGGCATTCACTTACTTCGCTACCCTCCCCGGGCCGGCCTTTCCACGGCCCCCGCTCCACTTCATCTCCTGCTCCTCTGGTTTACTCCCAGGTTTGGCAATGCTACTGAAAAGCCACCAGACAGGGAAGCAGAGACCTGACCCGATGCACACTCTCACCTCCAGCAGGCTGTTCTGTCCGTGCTGCTGAGATTCACCCACCCACCCCCATTCTCTGAAATCCCGCAGGGGCTGCTGAAAGCCTTTCCCGTGCTCCCTACCTTCACCCTCTCCCCAAACAGTGCTACCTCTTTAATGGAAAATAATGAAACTATTTGGCCACGGGTTCCTTCAAATGTTATCATCTTTCCCTTGAACTTTTTTGGGAACTCCTCCCCATCTCTCACAATGTCTGGTCCACTTTCCTAAATTAACTACTTACACACTGTATCTCTGCCATCCAATAAGGGAGCCATAAGCCACATGTGACAATTTACATTTAAATTAAAATTCCACGAAACTGGAATTTCAGCAGGTGCCCCGCAGCCCCCCCCAAACACGCACAGAGCTGGCAGAGCGTGCACCTGGCCCCCCCAGCAGCACGTATCGGTCCCCCTCTCTCTCCTAGGTCCACCTGCATCCCCCCAGCCTAGGAAAGTGAGCCTGGTGTTGCCTGCTGGTGCTCAGGCTGCTGGTCCAGCATTCCTCTCCTTGCCAGACAGCTCCTCTCACCCCTTCTCAGTCCTACCCATCGTCTGACCAAACCCTTCCTTCAGAAACGAAAGTCGACGGTCTTTCCTCAATACTCACTTTCTTTAAATTTCTTCACCTCCGGGACGCCTGGGTGGCTCAGTCGTTAAGTGTCTGCCTTCGGCTCAGGTCATGCATGGTCCCAGGGTCCTGGGATCGAGCCCCACGTCAGGCTCTCTGCTCAGTGGGAAGCCTGCTTCTCCCTCTCCCACTCCCCCTGCTTGTCTTACCTCTCTCGCTGTGTCTCTCTCTGTCAAATAAATACATAAAATCTTTAAAAAAAATTAAAAAATAAATTTCTTCACCTCCTAATGCCCCTGGCAAGACTCTCTTCTCCTTGCTCAGTCTCTGCTGTTCTCATGTCCTCTGCAGCCAGGACCTTGATTCCATTTTCCTGGAGGACCCTCACAGTCCTCTTATTCTAAATCTTACCGACAGCCCAGGCTCTTGTCAACTGTCTCCTGCCTGTATTGTCACATTTAACTTCTTTTCTTTTCTTTTAAGATTTTATTTATTTGAGAGAGAAAGAGAGCATGAGTGGGAGGGGCAGAGGCAGAGAGAGAAGCAGGCTTCCCGCTGAGCAGGGAGCCAGATGCGGGGCTCGATCCCAGGACCCTGGGATCATGACCTGAGCTGAAGGCAGATGCTTCCCGGACTGAGCCACCCAGGCGCCCCTGAACTTCTTTTCTAAGTTCCATTTCTGCAGCTCTTGCTGCCTCAGGACATTTCAATATATGAGTCCTGTCAGCAGCTCAAACTCAATACAGTCGTCCCCCCAATCCATGGGGACACGTGCAAGACCCCCATGGGCACTGAAACTGCGGACAGTACAGACCCTACGTGACCATTCCTACACAGACACGCCGAGGATGAAGCCTCGTGTATAAACGAGGTACAGGTGGGATGAACGACAGTAACTCATGATAAAATAGAGCCATCACAACAATACGCAGTAATAACAGCGTGTGGACGCAGCCTCTCTCTCTAAACACCTTCTTCCTGTGACAGGGAGTGACATGTGGGGTGAAGGACATGGGCGTGTGACACCACGCCAGGCCACCCCTGACCCTCTGGCCACAAGTCAGCAGGAGGGTCATCTGCCTCCAGACCACGGCTGACTGCAGGGAACGGAACCCTGGGAAAGCGAAACCCAGGAAAGGGGGGCAGGGGGACTACTGTATAATTGTCTCGTCATCCTCAGACAGCCTCTTGATTTTCCTGTTTATTTATCCTCTCAGTCACTTAAGCCCCGAACTTTAAATGTAATATGTATTTATGAACACCTGCCCTGTGTGGGGATCCTGACCCTCACACGGCTGTCTGCCCACACTCATCTGTCCTCGAGACGGAGCCACTGCTGCGCACACCGCTCCTCTCCTTTCCAGGCCGCCCAGTCGGCCCTCAAACCACTGCTGCAGCCTCAGCCATGCTCTCCCTAGAGCTTCCAAACTCTCCATCAGAACAGGCAGATCTGGTCACGCTGCCCCCAGTCCAGGAAACACCAGCAGCTGCTCCAGGCACACAAGGTCAAGTTTAAAGTCCCTGGCCGGCACGCAAGACCCTCCACTCTGGCCCTTCCTACGCGGTGCTCTTGCCAAACAGAATGTGCTCCAAACACATGCACACACACAGCGTTTCAGTGCTTTTGCCTTCCTTCACCCGTGGCAGTGACCTCTGCTCACCTTTCCTGCGGCCACATCCCATCCATTTTTCACAATACATGACAGGTAACGTGTTTCCACAAAGCCTTCCCAGACGACCCAGCCTGGAACCCTCTTGTCCTTCTCTGAGTTCTATGACCCTGACATCTCTCTTACAGCATGTACCACGCCTTAGTTCTTTATCATGGTCATTTTTAATAAAGATTTTATTTATTCCAGAGAGAGAGAGAGAGGAGGAGCAGAGGGAGAGGGACAAGCAGACTCCACACCGAGCCCAGAGCCCCATGTGGGGCTCAATCCCACAGCCCTGACATCATGACCTGGGCTGAAACCAAGAGTCAGACCCTTAACTGACTGAACCACCAAGGCACCCCTATCTTGGTCATTTTTATACCTCTTTCACCCCCTTCATCTACACTTAACCCCACAAACTCTATCACCATCATTTTTATACCACTCCGGAAGATCTAGTACATGGCAAGTACCTGACAAGTATTTATGGAAAAGAATGATGTTTTAAAATTTTTTGCCATCGTACTATTACTTTGGTACATTACTACTACTTTGTTAAACAGAATAAATGTGGTTTTGGAATGCAAAATAAAATTTGGTATACAAAATCTTTTTTTCTTGCTGATTTCTATGGGCCCCAAGGACCACTTCCACTGTGGTTATGGGAAAGAAACAGCCAAGATTCAACATATTTTAAGTATAACTGCAATATGTTGCACTATTGTCTGCTTGTAAATTTGGAATAAATTGCTGCTGAATGATAAGAAATATCAGCGATTGGCTTTTCATGCTTTTATCCAAACCAGTGGAGGTCACTCCAGCAGCTAATATGCAAGCTTATTCTTGGGAAGTTTTAAAAGTTTATCTTTATTTTGTTTCTAAGGTAGGGTTTTCCTTGGCATTAGCATAAATATTCTTAAACAATGAACACAAACAAAATTTTTCTCCCATAGTGAGCCATAATTCAACTTTCTGCATAACTGCCAATTGGTCTTATGCTGGCCTAAGTGATAAAGTGTCCTGGAAACAAGGGGATCTGGGAAGTCTTAGTTTTCATTCACTACATCCTTTGCTTGATTTGATTAAACACAAGGAAACTCTACACATTTTATCAATAATCCAGAAAGCATTTTGGTCATCAGGAATGAAATTTACGTATTAATCTATATACTTTTAGAAATTTTAGTGAAGATCAGAAACTGGGGTACATATTTTAAAGCAAAACGCAAGGAGATTATTAGTAACTTTCACAGAAAAGCTAATCTTCTATCTTCCTGTGGAGAAAAAAAATCTGACCATGCAATACTAAAACAGACAAAAATTTGAGCCCTCCTTAACCTAACCAAAAGTTAAAAAACCTTTTTAGGGGCGCCAGGGGGGCTCAGTCATTAAGCGTCTGCCTTCGGCTCAGGTCGTGACCCCAGGGTCCTGGGATCGAGCCCCACATCGGGCTCCCTGCTCAGTGGGAAGCCTGCTTCTCCCTCTCCCACTCCCCCTGCTTGTGTTCCCTCTCTCGCTATCTCTCTATCTGTCAAATAAATAAATAAAACCCTAAAAAAAAAACCAAAAACCTTTTTAAATGTGAATACCAACTCAGGTAGGTTAGTTTGGTTGGATTTCAGGAATTTTGGTAAACATTCAGTCTTTGGGTGCGCAGCCTATTTCAGCAACAGGAGAGCCTCCTCCCACTGAAAGCATCCGGAGTGCGTTATGTTTTATAGGAGGGGAGGAGGCCCAGAGCTGATAGTTTATATCAAAAACAAGCCGGAACATTTCAGCCATAACAAAGTAACTAGACTATAGATCATCTAAGAATATAATCTTGTCATGCATAATGATTTAAAGGCAAAACATAATGCACCCATGGGCTCTGGAGAGTTTCCAAAATATTTTTGGTCTGTGATATAGGATTTCAAAGGAAGATACTTTACTTTCACAGTTGATGCTCCTGCTATGAGATATACTCCTCAAATGAAGACCACTGTGTCTTAACTCTTAATCTAGTTAGAATATTATTTTAAGGGTTTCAGCCACACTGCTACCAAATAAATCTAAATAAATCTAAAAGAATGTGGTATGTGTAGATTAAGAGTGGGATTATGACTAAGAGAGAGAAATTTTTTATTAGAAGCCAGACTTCTAATATTTATGGAGAAAGTTACACTTACTTTCTGCATGTCATGAAATAAAAATACAGGCAAGTTTGGGGCACCTGGGTGGCTCAGTCGTTAAGCGTCTGCCTTCGGCCCAGGTCATGATCCCAGGGTCCTGGGATCGAGCCCCGCATCGGGCTCCCTGCTTAGCAGGAAGCCTGCTTCTCCCTCTCCCACTCCCCCTGCTTGTGTTCCCTCTCTCGCTGTGTTTCTCTCTGCCAAATAAATAAATAAAATCTTTAAAAAAAAAATACAGGCAAGTTAATTTTCCAAAAGTCAGACTTTGTAGGAAAATAGATGTGTCACTCTCATACAGACACCTGTCTTTGCTGCCGAGGGCTCCCGAGTTAAGTGACACTGTGACACACTGCATTCTCTGACATAAGTTGTACAGAAGAAAGTAAATGAGAATCCTGGTCCTATTTATTTATCCTTTTCATAATACGTGGTAATATTATTTTTGGCAAGCAAAGAACCTCAAACTATCCAAACTCTGAGACAGAAAACAGCATTAGGAGTCTTTCACAAATGCAGGGGAGTAGTTTCTTATGTGGAAAACACACTAATCAGTGATTCAGTAGTTCAGACAGTCCAAAATTATGAAACTGGTGCCATGTCTGTCTTCAGAGAGCAGTTGATATGGAAAAAAGTTCGGTGACATGCCCCTAACAAGATAAGAAAGGAGGTAATAACAAAGGAAGGACAGGGGTATTTATTCGTATCAGAATCCAAGACTGTGAGACATACTCTAGTATTTTTGGCTTCCTTCAAATCTTCTGCTATATCACAGCACGGCAGTGTTGTTAGACTCAAATCACAGGCCTGGCTGGAAGAATACGTTTATAAATGGGGTACATCAGAAACTAGGATTAGGTCACGGAAGGTAAAAGGGCTTCTTAACATGTTAAATGCAGCATGTCACTGAGCTCAGCAAACGCCACCTCAAAGCATGGAGACAGAACCCATAAGGGTTGGCATGCTCCACGATTAGTCCACAATTAGTCCACGATGAGGTTCCTCAATAACAAGCCACCTTTGGCACATTCGCTGCAAACCCCAAAGGTGAATGTGCCTAAGCAAGTCTAGCTGGCCATGACCGTCCCTGGCAGGGAGACTTCCGGGCTATCAGCCAGGACGGCCCTCATGGGTATGGCCTGGTAAGAGCTCCAGGAGCTCAGCGGCTGGGACGTGTGGCCATGGCAAGGCAGGTGTCCCAATGCCCATCCCAGGCCGCCAAGTACGTGCCGTGACATGTGCTGCTATATGCTGGCATCCATAAAAGACCCAGAATGCTGTGACTTGGGGGATGGGGGGGGTAGAGCTAAACCTACAGCGGCCACCTGCTGCATCCTCAACCCTAACCATCTGTAGAGAAGAAAAAGCCACAACTCTGTTAACCTGTTCCAGGTTCTCAAATAACCAAGGATCACAAAACTCTTGACAAAAATGTAGTGGGAAAATACTTAGAGTAAATATAAACATTTCTATTCCTTTACAACAAAACTCGCAACCTAATGGTATAAGGAAAATGACCAGGACAGACATATAACAAGCCGTGGCTCAAGCACTGCGTTTGCACAGAGACACCAAAGGAGAGGGGCATGGGGTCACTTCATAAGGGACATACTTTATTTATTAAGCAGGTCATTGTATCAGAGTTTCAAGTTAAGCTAACAAAAGCTTACCACCCACATGACCTCTGCCTTTAAAAGGAAACAGAAAAGAGATAGTCATCACAATGTCATTAGAATGTCCAGTATTTAGATTTGCAAAGATCTGTCACCGGACAATGAAAGATGAAAAACAAACAAACAAACAAACAAACAAAAAACATGGGGGAACTGGAGAAATGGAACCAGTGAGTTATTTGCTTCGTTCTTGAGTTAAAGCGTCTGCCTTGTCCGGTCACCGAACAGTCTTTGCCTCCCTGGATATCTCCAGGAATGCCTAAGTGCGTCCCCTACTTAATAACCTCAAGCCACATTCCCTCACACAGCACGGTAACACCGCCCTGAACCACAGAGAGGGAATGCTGTGCACTCCCCCGCGCCATCCCTTTGGGATATTAGGCAACTCAGTGCTCATTCCTTCCTCTGCCAGTGGAATGCCTTAGTAACAGGCATCCACACCCTGCTGGCTTTGCAAGGAGTCAAATCCAGCAGCAAGGGTCAAGCTCAGAACCCCTGCACAGAAACAAGTGGGACTGTCACAAATCTCTGAAATGATCCCTTTTAAAGCTAAAATGTACTTACTTAGATCAAAGAAGCCTATCTTGGGAATGACTGCTTTTCCTAATCTCTGATATTTGCAACGATGGCTACAGAGACAGTGTCCAGGACAACTGCGGCTGAGCTCAGATTCTGGGAAGCCAGGAGGACACGAAAGATGCTCAGTCTTGGGGCGCCTGGGCTGGCCCAGTCTGTGGAGCAGGTGACCCTAGATCTAGGGGTCATGAGTTGGGAGCCCCACGTTGGGTGTACAGATTACTTAAAAATAAAATCTTAAAAAGATGCTCAGTCTTTGCTCCTATGATCTTAAGTTCCCACATTTTTGACACTGTCAAAGACTAAATTTTACAAGATCTCTCAGCATTATCTCTTACGAAGGGGGTAGTATTTACAGAGCTTATTCTCACAGTGACAAGTAACTCTGTATCCTTCTCAAGAGGGCAAGGAAAAAGCCGGAGTGAGAATACTGAAGGAGGAGGTCCTAGCACTCACGTCTCATTTCTATGGCAAAGCCCCTCGAGCTGGCCCAAAGAAACCTGAATCTTAATGAATAATAATGCACACACCTCACGGGGTCACAAAAAATTTTTTTTTCTGACCCCAACTTCAAAGCGTAAAACTGACATCCCATTGGTGTAATATATTTCAAAAGGCAACTAAGTTTGTATATAGTAATACACTTTCACTTCTGGATCCTGGTGCTCTATCTGAAAAGTTCAACTGTGCACTTGCACAGTCTCCCTAAAAGAGTTTTTATTTTTAAAAAGTTCCTTTTAAAAATTTAAATCCTGGTGTCTTTGATCAAGACTGACTTCAAATAGCGGGGCAAGCAGTTTTACAACAGCCTGAAGATTTTCATGATTTTCTTTGGATCTCAGGCATCAGAGTAACTCTACACCCGCCTGGGTAGGAGGAATCAAGAGCATCAGTTATACATACAGCAGACCTCACCCAGGCTTTATGCAGAGCATTTCTTAAAAAATCAAGTACTCCTACTTTCAAGTACAAATTTGGGAATGAAACAAGTGTATCCCCACTTGGCTCTGGAGCAGACCAATTATCCAGGACCAAGGAGTGTATGAATCTCAAATTTATAAAAGTTATCCCAGAGACAGATGCTAATAACAGATCGCTATTTCAGGTTTCATCTGCTCTTTCACTGAATGTTTAATGCTAATATCTTGTGACTTCTTTTTTAAGATGAAAGGTTAAATAACAAAAGCAGGGGAAAAGGGGAAAAAAGCCCACAGGGTAAATCTTATTTCTGAGCAAATAAAAAATATAGTTCAAGTTATTTTGATATTTTGTGAATCAACTTCCTTTTCAAATAAGCCATTGAACTTGGAAGTTCAGACTGGATAATGTAGGTCTTAATGGTTAACAGCTGCACTCTAAATTGATACCTACACGTGCTAATGGTTTGATATATGAAAGCTAATTATTTTATTCATGAAAAATAAACTTAAGCCATTAATTTCTTTGCTTAATTCTTTAATATTTTATAAAATGATTGTCTTAATTTTATATTTCATTTCTGACCGTGTTTGAGGTAAACCTTTAAGAGACAGGGTAGGGCAACACTTTTACAACACTGAAATAAATCTTTTTAATGTGCTAAGTTCCAATCACTACTTTCTACGTTATTCCACCACTTTAAAGTATGGTTCAAAGTTTTTTCAAAGTATAGGTTTTTTTCAGCATTCCTGCTATAAACACATAGTCCTGCAGGTAGAGAGTCCCGCAAAAGTCTCGCGGTCCAAGATCACACAGCTGCATCTGGCAGCGGGGCCTCCCCTCTTGCCCCCATTCCCATGCACGCCAATACTCAGACATGAAAGCGCTTCCCTATCACTCGGCCATTTTTCTAGCTCACATTCTTTAGTGAAACCTCAAATAACCAAACAAGTTCAACAAAAGTTTACCGGAGCTTATGAATATAGTGCGACTGGCTTTTATTCCTCTGCTGTCTAATGAGCCTAGAGAAGAAAGTTAGAACAGCTTGGTTAATATAGGGGTCAACCCCCCAAAATGGTGAATGTATATGGGAAATGGACAATGACCACAGCGTTGAGGGGGTGAATTTAAGACGTACTCACCAAATACCAGGGAAGAAGGGCAGCAAGGGAGGACTCAGGCCATCTGAGGGGGACATAGGGAGCTGAAGGGAGAGGACAAAATATACCACTGAATCTAGGAAGGCAAAAGGGAATTTGGGTGTTTTATGCTGTAATCGAACACAGAGAGGTCATCTTGGCTCCTACAACAATTTACTGGCAGAAGGAACACGACTGGAGCAAACTGTGTCCCTGGGCAGACGTAGAGAGTCACCGCAGGGGTGGGACTAAGCGTTCTCACGCATCGTGGTTCTTTCCAAGATTCCACCTTAGTTCTCTTCTTATGACCCCTAACACCAGTTATAACCCTGGACACCAGGGCCGTAGTTGAGGCATGTTAGTAAGAGCCTGTGAAACTCAAGGCACTTCGGGGATCCGGAGTCAAGACGCAGCAGGGTCCTCTGAAAGCCACGGCACCTGCCCCTGCTACCCCCTGCAGCTGTCACGGCCACCTCAGTCCCTCAGGGGTCTGTCTCTTCCCCCTGTAGGAGACAAACAGCCACCAGATGTGGCTGCCCTCCTCCAACAGCTCCTTAGCCCTTGCTCTCCCCGGTGTTCCCCTTTGAGCAGAGCAAATGCAAGCTATCTCAGTCCCTTTGCTGCAGATATGTCATCTTCTGGACAATTTAAAGAGAAACAGCAACAGGCTTCCATCTGGAGCAGATACTCTGTGCTGCTAGGACACCCTTAATTTATACTAATCCCTAAGCAGCCTTTATTCAGTCTGAGGATCACTTGAGGGACAAAGGAAAAATAGGTTTTAAAAGTAAGTAAAAATAATACAAGGAGATGAACCCATTTCTCCTGATACAGAGACACTCCCATGCCCATCAGAAGGGCTCCAGAAAATTCAAAAGCACCTCCTCTACCACTTTCTTACATAAATCCTCACGTCGGGCCAAACTACTGTCAGCATGAGTCCTGAACCTCATTACCTGCACGCACTGTGCTCAGTCCCCTGTGAGAGCAGCAAAGCTGAATGCTCCGTTTCTTTAAGGTACAGCTAAATCTCCTTTTCTCTGTTAGACTATGGACTCACAGAGATCCTTCTCTCCTTTGATTGCCTAACAACTCGTTTCTCTGCCTGTACTGGATATTTGCAGGATCGTAAGGGCTTCTATCTTTGTAGTTGGAGTAACTGAATTAATGCTGTTTAGCATGTCATGTTCACACATTCTCAAAGGAAGGTCTGACTCCCACTCTGACGTATTCTCCCCTCCTGTACTACTGTTGGATTTCACCCAAGTGTTCCCTCTGGGATAACTTCTGGTTGAGTCTATTTTTTGGTATTTCCTCTGGGAGGTTATGTGAATGGTAAACACTCTTATTTTATATATTTTAAATTTTCTTAATTTTGTTCTCATCCTGGAGCAACAGTTTAGGAGGGTGCAAAGTTCTACGCACACTGTTCTTTTTTTCTCAGCTCAGCCCGGTTATTACTTCCCTGTCTTCTGGCATCTCACCTGCCAAGGACAAGTCTATTAGGGGAAGCCTTTCCCCCAGTCATTGTACTATTTTCTATGTCTGAGGTAGTTCTACTACAGTGTTTCAAGTGTGAATTTACCTTTATTTGCCATTTGGTCCCTGGAGTACGTTTGATCTGCTGCCTCCTGACTTCCACCGATTCTGGAAGCCTTGGCGTCAGGTGCCCAGCCCTTCTGCTCGCTGAGCATCCCAGACACACTTATCTACAATCCTTGTGAGAGAGTTCCAATAGTGGACTCAATGTTCCAGTTTCTGCTCTGTCTTCCTTAACAGATGCTCTGGCAATTAGGTTTGCAGGATCATTTTTGAAAGGGAGGTCATTTTTGTTTCATTTCGACCTTGTTCTCCTGACAACTGCTTTTGTGGCTTCCTGCTCTTAGCTCCTCTCCCAGTCTGACTGTGTTCACACACTTGCTCTAAGACAGTGCAGATATTAGCAGTTTAGAGATTCAGTTCAATGGCGGTATCAGGAATAACACAGAACCAACAGACAATCTGCCCTGGTTTCTGGCCAAACCATGTTTTTATCCCACTTTCTTCCCTTGGTTCACAACTTCTAATGACGCTATGGCCCCAACACACTGGCAGAGTTGGCGACTTTTAGCGTCTGGCAACAACAGTGATGGAAATCAGGTGGGGGAAGGGTTCTCGCTTCCGCTCTTCCTCCGAGCAAGGAGCCCGGCTCCACTGCCCCAGTCCCTCTGCAGGAGCCAAGGAGCCCTCGAGCACCTTCCCGCCCTGGCCAGGAGACTGGCTGGCCCACAGTTCCAAGTTCCAGTCCGATCACAACTTCCTATCTCTGAGCACCTTATGGTCTTTGAGGTGCATGTCTTGATTTTCAGGCTGGCCATGTCCCTTCAGTTTTCTCTCTTCTGCTCTGCCATTGGCATGTGGAGGATGGTGCTGAAAACAAGGCCTACGGAGCTGGAGCCCTGCTGACCCGGGCTCTCCTGTCACCCAGTGTGGTGCCTAATACACAATAGGGTTTTGATAAATAACCTGCACAAGGTAAGTGCACACCCCCAAATGTCGATGGAATCTTGAATCATCACAGCACAGCACTAACAGTCATTGTGGCATATATATTTTATTTGCTTTGATTAAAAATAGCCATGTCTATGCCAGCCACACGAATGTGACAATTTCATGTGTAATTCATAACGAGCCTGAAACAGTTCTAAGAACACCAGTGAGCTAATGGCTATAAAACACTAACCACAGGCGCTGACCCATCTCTTCCTGACTTCCTCTGCTCTCTACATACATTATTGGTGACATGATCCTAAGGAAAATGTTTCTTGGATCCGAAACTGAAATTAACATGAATTGACTCAAACCCATTTAGCCCACATCATTCTCAGAAGTAAGGCATCCCGGGGCGCATGCGTGGCGCAGTTGGTTAAATGTCCGACTCTTGGTTTCGGCTGAGGTCTTGATCTTGGGGTCCTGATCTAGGGATCCTGATCTCGGGATCATGATGTCGGGGTCGTGGGATGGAGCCCCACGTCTGGCTCTGCGCTCCGTGTGCAGTCTGCTTGGGATTCCCTCTCTCCCTCTGCCCCTCACCTCATGTGCACTCTCTCTTTTTTCCTCTCTCTAAAATAAATAAATAAAATCTTTTAAAAAAAGGCAGTAAGTCATCCCAAGAAGCTTTTTTTGTAGGAAGTATATGCTGTAAGGAAAAACAGTGCCTCCCAACCAATCCTGAGGCCATCAGGATACAATACATTTGCAAAACATAGCATATTAACACCACAAAGAGAAGAGTAATAATCCCCAGGAATTCTCAAAAAAAAAAAAAAAAAAAAAAAGAGAAAGGTCAAAGAAAAGGTCAAAGAATAAAAATTTTTCCAAGGTCTTCAGCACTGACCAGGAGAAAATGGTCTTTGATTTTTTGAAAAGGCTTCCATTTATTTTACATTGAAATATTTTTGGTATGGAAAAATTAAATTAGGCTACTGATTTCAAAATAAATAATGCTTAAGAATATCCAGCTGCCGCTGATTTAATTCTCTGGGCACCACACAGCTGCTTTGATTGATAGTTTTACCTTCCAGGAAAATAAACACATCACATGGAAGTGTGTCATTCTGGTTCGAGCTAGTTTTGTTCCACTATCCCATGATATCTTGACAATGTACTTTACAAAGAAGTCTCTGGTTACTTCTGGGTAAACTGATAACCTGCAAAGCTGAAAGCCTGTGGTTACTACTCCATCAAAGTGCAAACATCTCTTTCTTTTAAAAGTCTGTACATTCAAGGACTACTAATTTCCCGACAGCTGTGCTAAATCATCAAATCTTGAAACCATCCTGTCTTCTGTTGGAAATGACCCTAGTGGTCATCTTTTCTATAGAATTCCTGATCCTAAGCTGTTCCCCGATGAGCCTGCTGAGACCAGCATCCCTGGAAGGCCCATTTAAAACCCGGCTGTGGCTGTCCTTCACCAGCAGATTCCCATTTAAGGATGTGCATTTCTAACAAGCTCCCAGAGGATGCCAAAGCTGCTAGTTGGAGAGCCATACTTTGAGAACCATGGCTCCAGCTTCTTTCCCCTTTCACTACATCCAACAGAGTTAAACCAACCCTCCTCAGGCCAGACATCAGTGTACCAACCAGGGCTGTCACATGAAAGCTAAACCAACTCCCTTCCCTACGTTAGCCCCTCTGTTAATCAGGTCCCTTGTCTATCCCGACCTCATCTCTTGTCCAACCAAGCAGACCCTTCCACAGCTCTGGCCACCGCAGATCTCACTCTGCTAGAAAGCTCTCCTTATCTGCCAATAAATGGCCACTCCTTTATCATTCCTTATTTATTCACTCAGTAATTCAATTTATGAGTCACTATACTTAGTGCTGTGAAAAATACTGAGGTCAAAACCTGCCATAATTAGCTTCAAATCAACAAATACCCCATGACTCCATATCCGTCTTAGAAATTAAATTGTTTCCACAAGCAAAAAATAAGTCCCCCTAAAGCATTTTGAACTGGTTTTTCCAGGAGTGGAAATGGATACTTAGCATATCTACTGTAGTCTCTTTCCTGGCCCTCTTCTAACTTAGTATCCATTTTAAAGAGTTCTAAAAAGAGTTCAGAGTGTAATAAAGATTCCACTATGTATATGCTAAATAGATTTGCAACCTCATGCAGTAGGCTTAAGAAAACTAACTGCTGGTAATTACAAACTGATGCTGGGTATTCTCTCTATATAGGAAACTAAAGTATTTGAGGGCAGGAAATAAGCCTTCCCCATCTTGGTATTTCTGGAGTTTAATGGCGCACAACAGCTCAAGATCTAGACAAAAGGATGAAACCACTCACTGCCTATTAAATTTTCCAGATGAAATATTTTTACAGACAACACCACGGCGATATATATTTAGTGTAACATTTTACTCTTTTGAACCAAATAGACATTTTTCTAATCCTCAAAGTCCTATGACTACATTTTTAAATTTGCTTTTACTTGTGCTTAATTTTTAAATAGTATTTATTCATATTCCAGTGCAAATCTTAATGAAGTCATTCAAGTTATCCAAAACTAATAAGCCCATGGAATAAATGGAATTATTAATGATAAAGGAAGCTTTCACACAGACCCAATTAAGTCAATTTTATAATTTTATTAAAGCATGACAGAAGAGCCCATGTAAGTGCAATAAAGTTTAATGGAAACTCAGTCTGGTACTAAGGGGTGGGCATGGTATGCAATGAAAGCATAAGTTATAAATAAGAAACAGTCTTACAGAAAGTCTCTATTTCCTCAGAAATTAGGCAACATCTACTCATGATCAAATTTATGCACTCAGAGCTTGTGGATAGCTAAAATGATGCTATATATTGCTTATATAGTCTGCATTTGAAAAATGAAGTTATTCTTTAATTAGCATTTCTAAGCCAAAGTTAACGGCTGTTTGAAAATGAGGCTCATTACATGATTCTGTAAATGTACTCATAATAACTGACATTACCACACAGCTGTATAAACATATTTACCATGACATTTTTCTTCTTACCGCAGGTGTATATTTTCCATTCTGAGCATTAGTAATACGTATCTCAGACTAGCCTGGTTTAGTATTAACACTGACGGGAAAAAAATATTTCTTAAATTATTTAACTATTTGTAAAATAAAATGTTAACCCCACAGAACATTTCATATGTCATAATACATCTTATTTTTTTATTTTTATGCTCCGACTTATCCCTGAAAGGGTTTATTGTAGCTACTTAATTCTTTTTTCTTTCGGATATATTAACAATAAAATCTTCATCTAAAAACTCAATAAAATCAGTCTCAAAAGAAATAATCTGATTTGCATTACCAGAAGACATTACTTGCAACATGAGTATATTTTACGTTTTTCTAGTAACATTTGTAAAATATAATTTTTAAAAGGTAAAATATTCCATAATATAATCATATAACTAGGAATCATTTTATTAAGGTAAAACACGAGTCCCCGAACAAGCTAAAGATAAATTAGCCTTTCTAAATTTAATATAAAGTATCACATTAAGAGGAAAGGTTTCGGGAATGAACTTTTGGCCTTCTTAACTATTTTTTTTATTATTATGTTATGTTAATCACCATACATTACATCATTAGTTTTTGATGTAGTGTTCCATGATTCATTGTTTGCATATAACACCCAGTGCTCCACGCAGAACATGCCCTCTTTAATGCCCATCACCAGGCTAACCCATCCCCCCACCCTCCTCCCCTCTAGAACCCTCAGTTTGTTTTTCAGAGTCCATAGTCTCTCATGGTTCATCTCCCCCTCCGATTTCCCCGCCTTCATTCTTCCCCTCCTGCTATCTTCTTCTTCTTCTTTTTTTTTAACATATAATGTATTATTTGTGTCAGAGGTACAGGTCTGTGATTCAACAGTCTTATGCAATTCACAGCGCTCACCATAGCACATACCCTCCCCAATGTCTAAACTTTTGGCCTTCTTGAACATCAAGAATGGTAATGTCTTAGGTGATAAAAGTCTACAAATATTTTAGCATACAAATAGCATATTTGGTACTGTTGAAAACAAATGGCTTAGTAACGACTTATGATGATCACTTACAAGAAGAGGTTTAGGAAACTCCCACAAAATTATATTTTCTAACAATTCAGAAACTTCAATCTTGGAGATTACTTTTTAGTTTAGCAAAAATAAAAACATTAAAAACTTCACACTGGCAGGTAATCAAACACCTCCCATGTCTCAAGTGATTTCTTTTTTCTTTTACTTTTTTTAAGATTTACTTACTTATTTTAGAGCAAGAGAGAGCACGAGCGGGAGATGCAGAGGGTGAGGGAGAAATAATCTCAAGCAGACTCCACACAGAGCACAGAGCCTGATGCGGGGCTCGATCTCACAACCCTGAGATCACGACCTGAGCAGAAACCAAGAGTTGGACTGAGCCTCCCAGGCACCCGCAATGATTTCTAAAGATGTTTAACCCTTTACCTAAAGGACATGAGAATATTTTTCAGCTGTTCCATGCCTATTAGCTTTGCCCTTCCTGAAGGAAGGAATAGGCAGACTTTTCTTTTCCATAAAAGGGATCTGAATTGTGGGGAACACAGCACACATGCTAGGTTTTATCTGATCTGAACACAGTGGAGAAGACACGGATAATAAAAAATGTATTTAAGCACAAACTCAACGTTTATTCACACTGCCGTCTCATGCTGAGCGAGTGCCCGAATACACAACTTCCAACGCACAGGAGGGGCACTCTTCCCTTCTCTGCACAAACATCCCGGAGCCTGGGAATGTCTTTGGTGTCTGATAAATCCAGGATTTAGAGTATTAATGTTTAGCATACTTGGAAGGTAATGTCAACTATCTCTGGCACCCTCTGATTTTACACAGTGCAGTTCGGGTCCCACTATCTCTACCATCTCTAAACAGCGATCACAAAGGCAGCTTAAGGGACAGGAGCTCACGGGGCTTTCTATGTCCTCATTCATCCCAGAGGGGAAAAGCACAGTAACTGAAGCAATTTGTTATAGTCAAGCATATGCTCCAAATTCTTCCCACTGTAATATTAGTAGATATATTTAAATATATAATGTTACATTTTAATATTTATTTTTACAATTAATGCTTCTTTAGATATACCAAAATATCTACCCACTTCTTTGCTCATATTGATTCTTACCTCTCACGCTTGCATCTGGGTTCAGTTTTCTTCTAGTTGAAGCATACAGTTCTGCAGCTCTTTTGGCAAAAATCTATTGATAGTATACACCCTCAGTCTCTGCAGATCCCAAAATGTCTTCTTTTCATTTTTACTCTTAAATTATTTCCCCCCAGCACTTTGAAGGGTTAGCCCACAGCCTTCTGGCACCTGCTAGTAAGTTGGCTGTCAGTCTTAGGAAGGAAACCTACCTTTGTCTGCAGTCATTGTTAGCATTTTCTTTTTCTTTTTTTTTTTAAATTTTATTTATTTATTTGACAGAGGGAGACAGCAAGAGAGGGAACACAAGCAGGGGGAGTGGGAGAGGGAGAAGCAGGCTTCCTGCCGAGCAGGGAGCCTGATGAGGGGCTCAATCCCAGGACCCTGGGATCATGACCTGAGCCGAAGGCAGATGCTTAACGACTGAGCCACCCAGGCGTCCCTAGCATTTTCTTTTTGATGACTATTTCATACCTGATCCCGGCTCTTCAAACCTCTGACAAATCCTCCCCCATTCTCATGCTGGGCCAAGGACCTGAGTTTCTAGATCCCTGGGGATACACTAGCAATCAGCAGCAACCCTCACTGCCAGGGGCCCCGCAGCGTCTGCAGGCAGGCCAGCTCTCTGACACCTGCCTTCTCCTAGAGATAAGTTACTCTCACATGTAAGGATAACCCTACACTTGTGCCCTAGATGCCATTTCCTCGCACACTACAGAGCACTGTCCAACACTTCTCGCAAAATCTTCCCTCTCTACTGGCTCACTCCATCAGTTCACAAATAAGCTTAGTTTTTCTGTTTTAAAAATAACAAGACAAACAGAAACTCTCCCCTCAGCTCATGCCCAGATTTCCAGACAGCACCCTAACTTCAGCTCCCACTCATCACTCTGTTCATAAAATATTAGCTTTGATCACAAGGGAGATCATAGTCAAGTTTGTTGGGATCACACTGAGATCACTTGAGATCATGGTTCACTACTGCCATATTGATATATCTCTAATTTTTCAGGTGAGTTACTATCCTGCCTTAAAAGTATGTTCTGGGAGGAACCACGATGTGTTTTAGTAGACGAATGGATAAATGAACAGACATTGATGCAGACAATGGAACATTACTCAGAGCTAAAAAGAAATGACCTTTCAAGCCATGAACAGACATGGAGGAATCTTAAATGCTTATTACTAAGTGAAAGAAGCTGATCTGAAAAGTCTACATGCTGTATGGTTCCAACTATACGACATTTTGGAAAAAGGAAGAACTATGGAGACAATATAAAGATCCATGGTTGCCAGGGGTCGAGTGGGAAGGGAAGGATGAAGAGGTGAAGCACTGAGGTTTATGAGGGCAGTGAAGACACTCTGTGATACTGTAACGATAGATACACATCATTGTACGTCTGTCCAAATCCCCAGAATACACACCACCAAGAATGAACCCTAATGGATACAACCAAGGCCTCTGAGTGATTATGATGTGTCGGTGTATGTCCATCCACTGTAACAAGTCCCGTCTGGTGCGTGCGGTCGGGGGGCACACGGGAAGTCTCTCTACCTCCCTCTCCATCTTGCTATGAAACTAAAACTGCTCTAGAACAAATAGCATTTTTTAAAAAAAAGTAAGTTCTGGGTGATTTTGGTAATTGCTGTTTTCATTTAAAGCATAACTACAGTCAAGTTTCAGTCTTTCAGACTACCCAGTGATATATCATCCAGTTTGCAAACTTGTTGAAGAATGCAACTTTTCCATATTCTGATTAATTCCTTACTCAGTAGGATCCCCAACAGACGAAAGAAAACAGAAGCCAAGAACAGCAACAAATGAAGGGTACAATGAACTGAAAGCCACTCACCAACTAGATTTTCTGTTTTCTGTCTCATCTACTGAGATAGATAATCCAAATTCCCTGCATCGTGTGACCGTATATGGATGACCTAAATTATTCACATGAATAAAGCTTGTTTAATCCTCATTCTTCCCTGGAGAAGCAAGCACCATGATTATCCCCATTTCATCAACGAGAAAATGAAGATTTACCAATGTTGCAGAACTGACATTAAAGCCTGGTGTCTGAGCCCAGAGCCTAGACTCTTATGCACTGTACAGGTCAGTCCTAAGGACTCAGGTTCCTAAGGTAACGTACGCCCTCCAACACGTGAGCCCCGTCAGGGTTTTAGGAACTAAACTACCTGAATTTTACTTGCTTTAATTCATCTTACGAATTTACCTAATGACACAGCATATATTGTACTTTTTATTAAACTTTATAGTAAAATTAATTGAACTCTTGAAGTCAGCAACCTTTTGGGCGTGTAAAAACAAACCATTACTTTTTGAAAAACTGGATTAAGGCAACAGACAGTTCTACATAGAAATTAACATTAAATCTCTTCTTGCTCTGGGGTGCCTGGGTGGCTCAGTCGGTTAAGCATCTGCCTTTGGCTCAGGTCATAACCCCAGGGTCCTGGGATCAAGCCCCGCATCGGGCTCCCTGCTCCTCCCTGCTCCGTGGGAAGCCTGCTTCTCCCTCTCCCACTCCCCCTGCTTGTGTTCCCTCTCTCACTGTGTCTCTGTCAAATAAATAAATAAAAAATCTTAAATTAAAAAAAAAATCTCTTCTTGCTCCAGTTAAATAATCTCATTCCTTTAAGCCAGATAATATAAAATAAGGCCCTCACCCTTTGCAATGAGAACATAATTAAAATGGAGATTTTATTATTGAAAACTTGGTCAACAGAAAAATTGAGATTGAATACCCACAACTTAGAAATCATAAATGAGGGGCGCCTGGGTGGCTCAGTCGGTTAAGCGGCTGCCTTCGGCTCAGGTCACGATCCCAGGGTCCTGGGATCAAGCCCCATGTCGGGCTCCTTGCTCAGTGGAGAGCCTGCTTCTCCCTCTCCCCCTGCTTGTGCTATCTCTCCCTCTGTGTCAAATAGATAAAATCTAAAAAAAAAAAAAAAAAAATCGTAAATGATAATTCATCAACTAAGAAGACACCTTAGTCTTCATCTGACATCTGCCTGAGAAAATTGATACTGAAGGCAGAGACTGAGGGAAAGCAAATTAACTTTTAAAACTGCTTTAGATATCCTCTTACCATTAGAATCTAAGACTCTATTGTCTTGATTTCCCCCCACTACAATCAACAGGTTGAAAATTTCAGGAGACAGCACAAGGCTGTGGAAAGACTGTATGAAACATAATTCTTGTGAACTTTGGTTTTCTCACGGCCTTATTGTACGAATCAACTGAAAAAGCAAAAGACTGTATTCATATCAAGTGTTATTTCAAATAGAAGCTGCTCAAAAATGTATTTGCAACTTATTTTCTAAAAAGATATTTAAATCTTTTCTCAGAAGCATCAAAGATTAAATGTCACAAAAGTTAAACTATTTCAGTGTTAATTACGTACTTAGATAAACCAGATCAGGGTCCCAGTATGCCAACTAGCTTGTCTAATTTATTTATTTATTTTTAAAGATTTTATTTATTTATTTGACAGAGACACAGCGAGAGAGGGAACACAAGCAGGGGGAGTGGGAGAGGGAGAAGCAGGCTTCCCGCCGAGCAGGGAGCCCGATGCGGAGCTCGATCCCAGGACCCTGGGGTCATGACCTGAGCCAAAGGCAGACGTTTAACGACTGAGCCACCCAGGCGCCCCTAGCTTGTCTAATTTAAACTAGTCCAAAATGCAAGCTCACATATCAGGAGATGTAAGGGAATGAAAGTAATGTAATGTGTATTATATAACGTAACCCTGGATGCAACCTCACACAGCCTCTATTAAAAATGGAAACTGTGCCTTCCCAGCCAACCCCAGCGGGCTGTTGGGGAGCTCATGAGAGATGCTACATTTGAAAATGGTTTAGGGGGTGCCTGCGTGGCTCAGTTTGTTGAGCGTCCGACTCTAGATTTCAGCTCAAGTCGTGATCTCAGGGTCCTTGAGATGGAGCCCCACATCCGGCTCTGTGCTCAGTGGGGAGTCTGCTTGAGATTCTCTCTCCCTCTGCTCCTCCCGCTCACACTATCTCTCTCTCTCACTCTTTCTCTCTCAAGTAAATAAATAAATCTTTTTTTTTTTTTAAAGATTTTATTTATTTACTTGAGAGAGAGAGCACATGAGACAGGGGAGGGTCAGAGGGAGAAGCAGACTCCCCGCCGAGCAGGGAGCCCAACGTGGGACTCGATCCAGGGACTCCAGGATCATGACCTGAGCCGAAGGCAGTCGCCCAACCAACTGAGCCACCCAGGTGCCCCAAATAAATAAATCTTTAAATAAGAAAATGGTTTAAAGTATTAGGCACTTTTTTAATTGAAAAAATTTTTTTCTTGTTATTATTAAACCAAAAATTCAACAGGAAGGGTTTCAAGAGCTATAAATTACCTAATAATTTTCATTTGTTTTTCAAAAGAATCACTTTTCCTCTTCAAAGAACATTCTATGCCACATAAAAACCAGTTGATACCTCAGTAATTGTGTCCCTCTCCCAACTGCTGTGTGAGCTCGGTCTTTTAAAAATAATTCCCTTCACCACCTCTGAAAAGACATTTTGATACTGGCTTAAACTTTTATAATACATCAACTGGTGCAGACTTTTTCCACTCAAAAAAATGTCTATATCCCTGCAGTTAAATTTCTTCCATGTGCTATAAGCTATAGCCAACCCCCAAGAAAGTGACCAGAACCCTACAATAAGACCATTTCATAAGCAAGCTTATGTTTTTCCTCCAAGAACTTGGCTAGTGAAAATCAGATGCCAATGATGCATCTGCAGGACACGGAGACACAAGGCAGGAGAGCAGGACGGCACACGCTCACGACTCCGGTAACACAGGGAATACTTTCTCGGAAGGAAATCCAAAATGAACACATTCATGTTTTTAAGGCACGTGTAATGTAACTGAGACACCAAGTATTTGAGCCTCTAAAGATACAGTAAAGTAAATCTAATAACACTGGTACACATGTTAAAAACATAAGCCACTCAACTGGAAGTAAGAGCTGCAGAGGTTAAGAAGCTTTTCCCAGAGGTAACCAGGCAGACCTCGTTAGTTCTCAATTGCACCACAACTATTAGGTGCAACATTCAACTATTCATGACCGGCTCACGGAACGGCGTCCTTGAAGGTTTAATACAACACCCTAGAAATACAGAACGGCTCCTGGTAAATTTAACTGACCAAATGCTTTCTAACAAATACATAAAACTAGATGCTAACAGTATTTTAATGATTTAAAACACAATTTCATGTTCTTATTTTTAAACTGCTTTGTTGATGTATCATTTACACAAATAAAATGTACAGATTGCAATGAGTTCTGACAAACAGGTGAACTCGTCCACGTGACCACTACCAGGCTCAAGCTACAGAATGTTACTCCTTGCATCCTTTCTAGCCAGTCTCCCGACTCTGTGCCACTCCGGACAAGCACTGATGGAACTCCTGCGTTCACAGAGGACTCCTCTCCGCTCGGGAACTTTGTGGATGGAACCCTGAAGACGTACTTTGGGCCCTGTCTGTCATCAGCAGACGCCTGGGAGACCCCTCCGTGCTGATGCTGTGGTATCCGGAAGTCTGGTTTCCCCGCACCACGGAGGGAATGACTACATCACAATACGTTCACACGTCCTCCTGCGGATACACATGGAGGTTGTTTCCAGCTTTTGTCGAACAAAACTAAAGCTGATGAGAACATTCATGCACAAGTCTGCCTGTGGGCATGTTTTCACTACTTCTGGGTAACTATGCAGCTATGGACTTGCATGTGTGTCTACTCAGAGCCTGGCTGTTGTGCAAGGGATGACACCACGTTCGCGCCTGTCGAAAATGTTCCACTTTGTTCTGCTTTCTGTCCAACACTTGTCCTTCTCAGTCTTTCTAATTTTAGCCATTCTGGTGGCTCTAAGTGGTATCTTGCTGTGAATATTATTTTATTTTTTAGATCTTATTTTTAAGCAATCTCTACACCCAACATGGGGCTCGAACCTACAGCCCCGAGATCAAGAGCCAGGAGCCCCCTCGCTGTGAAGTTTAAATAACTGAAGTTCTTTTCAGGTCTGCCCATTTTTTAAAAATCGACTTATCATTGTATTGTAAAAGTTCATTAAATCTTCTAGATACAAGTTCTGTCACATATTGTTTTACAGATATTTTGTCCCACTTTATGCCTTGCTTTTTCATTTTTTAAATAGTCACTTTTGATGCCCAGAAACGTGTACAGTCTTTAAGTCCAATTTATTAAAACACTTTTTTTATCATATGAATAGTGATTTTGTCCCAAGAAGTTGCTATGGTCTGAATGTTTGTGTCCACCCCTCGCCAATTCATATGTTAAATCCGAATGTGATGGATTAGGAAGTGGGCTTTTAGGAGGTTGTCAGGTCATGTGGATGAGGCCCTCATGAATGGGATTAGCACCCTTACAGAAGAGAACCCAGAGAGAACCCTAGCCCCCTCTGCCACATGAGGACACAATGAGATTCACCACCAGGAGGACGGCCCTCACCCGACCACGCCGGCACCCTGATCTTGGACTTCCAGCCTCCAGGGCTGTGAGAAATAAAATCTGTTCTTGGTAAGCCACCCCTGCCTGTGCTACTTTGTTACAGGAGCTTGAACGGACTAAGAAATCTTGGTCTACCCTAAGTACATAAAGGCTTTCCATGCTTTGTTCTTTAAGCTTTGATTTTAGGTTTTACAACATTTAGGTCTACGATCGATTTTTTAAAAACCGTGGTATTTGTCGTGAGACAGAGATCAAGGTTATTTCACCCATCCCCCAAGGGAGCCAGTTCACCCAGCACCACATGTTGAAAGGCTAATCTTTCTCCACAGAATGACTTTGGCACCTCTGTTGAAAAATCAATTGGCTATATATGTGTGGGTCTATTTCTGGACTCTGCTGTTCTATTTATCTGTTTGTCTATCAATCATGTTCTCTTAAAGAGGTGAACTGTAGGGGCGCCTGGGTGGCTCAGTCGGTTAAGCAGCTGCCTTCGGCTCAGGTCATGATCCCAGGGTCCTGGGATCGAGCCCCACATTGGGCTCCCTGCTCAGCGGAGAGCCTGCTTCGCCCTCTCCCTCTGTCTGCTGCTCTGCCTACTTGTGCTCTCTCTCTCTGTTAAATAAATAAATAAAAATCTTTAAAAAAAAAAAAAAAAGAGGTGAATTGCACATTATTTCCTCTGTCTTGGTATCAGGAGTCAGAACCAAGGCAACCACTGATACTGATGTATTCCTTCAACAAGGAATAGCAACAGATTGAGAAAAATGGCAAAAGTTTGTATTTTGTTATTCTTTAAAAATGATCACTTATTGGGGCACCTGGATGGCTCAGTTGGTTAAGCATCCGACTCTTGGTTTCAGCTCAGGTCGTGATCTCAGGGTCATGGGATCAAGCCCCCTTGTCAGGCTCTGCACTCAGCGGGGAGTCTGCTTGAGATTCTCTTTCCCTCTGCCCCTCCCCCACATGCACACACCTGCAAGCAAGCACGCACACGCACGCACACTCTCTCAAATAAATAATAAATCTTAAAAAAAAAAATCACTTGTTCTTAAAACAATAAATATAAGCCAAAGTAACACTAAAATGTGTTAAATTAGTTTTCTAAGTTGACTGTTATTCAGTCAACTATTTGGAATGAATACAGAGGCAAAAAAGTACCAAGGGGGTTAGCTCCACAAAGGGTCATCAGTAAGCCTTTCAAAATTTCCCCAAAATGCTTCCCCTGGCCTTCAACTGGATGGTGCTCCCTCAGACTCATCCCTGGTCAGCTCTTCCCAACTATAACCACCCCACCCTGGCCGCCCAGGCCAGCCTGCTTGCCCATCATAATCAAGAGGTATGAGTTCACTCCTTCTTTAGAGAGAAAACAGAAACCATCTTTTAGATTTTGAAATTCATCTATACTTCCACGCATCTTTTGTTCCTTCCCAGGAAAGAAAAAAAAGGAAAGCGGAGATGTCCCTACTCAGACGCTGGTTTCTCTACCCATGTCCTTCATCTTAGCCTTTGGGTCAAATCCATGTCTCAGGTGGTGAATCCCTGATGTATCTGAAACCAGAAACTGGAA
This sequence comes from Halichoerus grypus, assembly GCF_964656455.1. NCBI lineage: Eukaryota > Metazoa > Chordata > Mammalia > Carnivora > Phocidae > Halichoerus > Halichoerus grypus. The sequence goes on along the minus strand of NC_135718.1, from coordinate 85,313,873 downwards.
TCCCCGAGAATTCTCAATACCATACGTTAGTCTGTATTTTTCATACATTTATGTTTAAAATAACAAGTGACATAAATCATACACAGTGAATAATTTTTCCAAGATAGGATTATATTAAAAGTTTCAGAGATTTCCTGTAACACAAGAGATTTAATAACAAAGGCATGGTTTATTATTATTATTAACCAATATATTGTAATAAGATTATATATTTCAATAATATGTAAGAACAATCTATACCTCATAGACATCTAGTAACAGAAAACAAATGAAATGAATATAACATAAATGTCCAACAAAAATCATTTAAAAATGAAAAAATATATAAAAGTCATTATATTTTATTTATTTTTTATTTTTTTTAAGAAGGCTCCACACCCAGCATGGAGCCCAACATGGGGCTTGAACTCATGACCCTGAGACCAAGACCTGAGCTGAGACTAGGAGTCAGACGCTTAACTGACTGAGCTCCCCAAGCGCCCCAAAAGTCATCATTTTTTTTTTTTGAGAGAGAGAGAGCGCAAGTGGAGTAGGGGCAGAGGGAGAGGGAGAGAGAATCCCAAGCAGACTCTATGCCCAGCTTAGAGCCCAACTGGGGCACTCGATCTCACAACCTTGAGCCCATGACCTGAGCCAAAACGAAGACTCAGATGCTTAACCGACTGAGTCAACCAGTGCCCCAAAAGTTATCATTTTTTAAATGAAAATTTTAAAACACACAAAACAGTGACAGTCTTAATCTCTGTTTCATGAAAAATTTCTTTCATTTTGCACAGATGGTGTGGTCTCCACGCTGGGCATTCGGGTATATTTTGCTTCATTTAAACTCATTTCCGTTTTTTGTTTTCCTAAAATCCAGTATAGTTGACATACACAGCAATACTAGATTCAGGTGTACAATATAGTGATTCCACAGTTCCAGACGTTACCTGGTGCGCATCACGGTGCTCATCCTGACAGGTGTGCTCCTTCATCCCCATCCCCTGTTTCCCCCATCCCCCACCCACCTCACCCCTGGTGACGATCAATGTGTTCTCTAGAGTTAAGAGTCTGCTTCTTGGTTTGCCTCTTTTTTTTTCTTTATTCACTTGTTTTGTTTCTTAAATTCCACACCCATTTCCCTTTTTAATGATGAAATTATTTTGTCTGCTTGCCCTGATTTTGGTTGTGCCAATGAGGTCAGTATTGCTTTGTGAATTCAGATTACAGATCAGTTTCAATCCCACAGCCACACTCACACCTTCTCTGCATTTGTTCTACTAAAGTATTGGCAATAATTGCAGCCCGTAGCATGTATCAAGCCCTGGAAACCATCAGCAGACATAATGAGGTAGCATTCCAATAACATCATTTGAATCTCCTAGAGAGGGGACCAGCGTGACACAGAACCGCAGGTCCAGACCACCAGTTTGCTGTACTTGTTAGTTCTTGGAACACCGTTCCCTGGAATCATACAAAGTGATGAACTATGTGAATGAACTTATTAATATTTATTTTGTGGGGCACCTGGGTGGCTCAGTCAGCTAAGCATCTGCCTTCGGCTCAGGTCATGATCCCGGGGTCCTGGGATGGAGCCCCGCATCAGGCTCCTTGCTCAGTGGGGAGCCTGCTTCTCCCTCTGTCTTTGCCTGCCGCTCCCCCTGCTTGTGCGCTCTCTCTCAAATAAATAAATAAATAAACTCTTAAAAAAAATACTTACTTTGTTTGCAAGAATGACTCACTGTTAGCAGCAGACATGGCTAAGAATACACACGAAGACATGTAACAGCCACAAGGGAGAGTGTGACTCTTTCTCTCCTGCACGATGCTGTCCAGGTTCCCAGGAATGTCCTCCCTGGCCCGCGACCTGTGCGCCCGTGCTTCCTGCTCTCGCTCAGGACTTGATGTCAGTGGGACCCTCTGAATCATCAATCTATGCCTTGATTGCTAAACCTTAATTTTTACAGGAGAGTTACAACATTTTCCCTATTTTCCTGATTTCCCCACCATTTGGGGTCTGGGAAAAAGGACATAAATTGTGCAAGGAAACCCTTCTCTTAGGTATCTTCATCACCTGCCCCTCCTCATTTCCTGCTCTTGGCTTCCAATCCTGCTATCTTCCACCATGTCTGGGTGCCACTTTCCTTACCCCCTTCCCCTGCCAGTGTTCAGTACATTTACTATGTATTTTCACGCTGTAGTATAAATGTATACTATATAAAGATACTTACTAATGATTTACTCCTGCTCCTCCTCAACACACAACAATCAGGTTTCCACTCTCACCTCCTACAGAGCCTGGTCTTTGACCTCTGATCTCTTCTCAGCTCTCCTTTTCCTCAACTTCCGTGTAGCACCTGCCCCCACTAACCCATCCTCTACTTGGTTTTCTGAGCAGGGCTCCATCCAGGTACCTCCTACTGCCTTTCTGTGGGCTGCTTGTTCTGACTTCTTCCTCAAATGCGGGTTCTCCTCAGGTTCTAAGGAGCCCAGCCCTTCCACCTGAGACACTGTTCCTGAGTGATTTTAGCGAACTCTGACCCAGGACGCCCCGACCCCGAAGTCCTTCTCTGCAGCCGCAGCCTCGCTCCTGACCAACAGACACTAACTTCTATCTGCTGGGGTATCAGCACCTGGAGATGGCAATCCTGCTTTCCTTCAGGCCATGCTCAGGGCCCACGCGGCCTCTGTACCCATCCTACCTTCAGCATGTCCTGGAGCCACCTCACTGCACCGGCCCCCAAGTCTGTCCTTAAGTGAGCCAGGCTTCTTTCCAACATGAGACCTTCACATGCTGTCCTCACTTCTTGAGAAAAAAGTTTTCCCCTCCCCTCTTCTTCACTTGGCTGGTGTTGTGAGTTGCCGTGTCCCCCCAAGATTCACACACTGAAGTCCTAACCCCAACACTGCGGAAAGACCTCATTTGGAAACAGGGTTGATACCGAGTAATTTCTTCAGATGAGCTCATACGACTGGTGTCCTGATATAAAGGGGAAGCTTGGACACACACCCACACAGAGAGAATGCCCATGTGAGGATGAAGGCAGAGACGGGGGTGATGTGTCTACAAGCCAGAAATGCTGAAGACTGCCAGCAAATCACTATAAACTAGGAGAGAGGATGGAAGAGATTCTCCTTAGAAACCTCAGAAGGAACACCTTGATCTCAGACTTCTAGTCTCCAGACCATGAGACAATAAATTTCTACTGTTTAAGCCACCAGTCTGTGGCACTTCATATGGCAGTCCCTTGGAAACTGACACACCTAGTTGTCGTTCAATCTTAGCTCAAATGTCACCTCCTGCAGGAAGTCCTCCCTGTCTCCCTCAAAATGGACTAGTCCCCAGCTCCCCGACTTACATGGCTTCACTCCACCCTTCCTTCGTGGCATTTATCGTATTCATCTGTGTGATTAACTGTACTCGCATTTATGTCCTCTAGGCTGTAAAACAGATCAGTCCGTGTCCACAGTTACTTCTCCCTGGCCTTGAAGCACTGATCCCCATCTGAAACTGGCTGCATCATCTATGTATGTACTTATTTACTGCTTGCTTCTTCCTCCACGGAGCATGACCCCAGCCTGCAGGACAGCGCCAGGTATGTGGCTGGTGTACAGTGAGCGAGTGTATCAATAAACACCAACAGCAGAACCCAGGACTGCTCTGCCCGCTACTGTGTCCCCAGCACACAACATCAGCCACACAGAAGGCAACCGAGAATTCTACATGCTGAAGAAATGACTAAATGAGCCTATCTAATAGGGCAGGCAGTTCATTATAAGGGTGTTGTAATCACTTAAAAACAGTAAAAGTTTTGGGGCGCCTGGGTGGCTCAGTCATTAAGCGTCTGCCTTCAGCTCAGGTCATGATCCCAGGGTCTTCGGATCGAGCCTTGCATCGGGCTCCCTGCTCGGCGGGAGGCCTGCTTCTCCCTCTCCCACCCCCCTTGCTTGTGTTCCCTCTCTCGCTGTGTCTCTCTCTGTCAAATAAATAAAATCTTAAAACAAAACAAAAACAAATAGTAAAAGTTTGAGGATTGTAACCTTCTATATATTAAAGGAAATCTCGTTTAGTAATAATACATTATTCATCAACTCACTTCTGCTTTCCACCTAATATTTAATATTTAAGAATGTTTGCCAACAAAAGAACTCAAAAGGCACAGCTCTTAGCTATCACTGATTTAAAAATGATTTAAATTTATGGACTGAAGATAAAACTTTAAAAAACTTTCTTCATTAAGGTTTCTGCTCTGAAACAGCAAAATGGAGAAGGCTAAAATGTTTTTTTCAAGATTGTCAAAAAGGAAAAGTGTCTTCCTTGGACTATTACATATTGCTGAGGTTTTTTTTTTTTTTTTTTAATTTATTATTTATTTATTTATTTATTTATTTATTTATTTATGAGAGCACGTAGGGGGAGGGACAGAGGGAGAGAGAAGCACGGAGGCTGACATGGGGCTCGATCCCACAACCCTGAGATCACGACCTGAGCTGAAATCAAGAGTTGAACACTCAACCGACTGAGCCACCCAAGTGCGTCACAACATGGAGAAATTTTTAAAAATTATTTTTATCCATTATCCTAAGTTTCTAACAGAATAGGGAGTTTCCTTTTTTTCTATGTTTCCTGTGGTCTTTGCCCAAAACACATACATTTCATGTAGTTGTAATAATATATGGCTATGACTATGAGAAAAATGATAAGCCAATTCAAAACTATATTTGGAAGAAAATCAGTATCACACAAACCAAGAGATAGTGTCCCAAGTGCTAGTGTTTGCACTCTGTCATCTTTAATCAGAAAATCTCTCAAAAGAGCTCCTTTTGCATAGGAATCTTCAGGAGTTGCAGAAAAGCACTTATTGGGGGGGAAACAGACCCCCTATCATTAATCAGCTCAGCGGACAAGGTAACTGAACACCAAACAGAACCCTGGCTTTCAAGGGATTAGACGTCAATTTATTTAATACTCGCTTACTTGGATTTTGACGTTTCTTCTTCCCTCATTCTTAAGGTAAAAATTCTTGACCTCAAAAAGGATCCTGACACTGTTTTCCAAAATACACCATAATCAGAAAAGCATGACTTGAAGTATAAAATGTATTTTTAACAAGAGTAAGAATCTCAGAAAAAAACAAACTACTTACCTAAAAGGTTTCAAGGCTAAAAACAAGTAAACAACTAAATAAACTAAGAAATCTCATAACAAAAACCCACCAAAACACAGAACATAAGCAGTGACTCAAGATAAGGTTGTCACTAAAATAACATAAAAAAAAACTTTAAAATGTTTGTAGTTCTCACAAAAGTTAGCACCGTGGATGTTGTGGAAGTCTGTGGGAGAAAATAAGCATTGTGGGAACACCTTCTGGTTTGCCTGTTAGCTTCAATGAACAGCAACGATAAAAATACCGGAACACTTAACGTTTCAGAGACTCTCCCACTCTTGTGGACGTGCTAATATCACCCCACCAAGCATGCCTTTCTTCAGAAAAAACTAAAAGTAGTTCTAAGTCTTCATTAAATACACTACCATGAAAAATTTTACTTTAAAAAACTTTTTCTTAAGATTGGCTTGTCCAACACATGTAATGGCTTGAAATTTTACTCTTTAGAAGATGGTCTGTTTCATTCGCATGTGTGAACACCATACACGCATGTATGGACCTGCTCCATGCCATTCACGCCCATGCAGCGGCTAGCCTGTGTCACATGGGGGGGCTCACCATGATCGGCTCTCCCATTGAGATCAAACTGTACCAACGGCCTTTCTCTGCACTGCACATACATCACTCAGCACCGACTGGAGCGGGGTGGGGGGGCACTCGGCTCAAGGAGAGCCATGCTGTGACCATTTGGGGTAAGTCCACAAAGCTAAACCATCTACTAGAAATGGTCTTCAATTAAACAACTGGTAGGAAATGCCAACTTGCTCCTCACATTCAGGCAGACCCACTTTGCAAATCCACCCCAACTGTGAACTCCTTAAAGTTCCATAATCAATATTTCAAGGACCACGCAGCCAAGGCCCCAGGAGAGTCCCTATCGGAACCCAAAATCAGCAACTGGAACAATCAGATGATAAAGGGTCAGCAGGGTCACTTCTCTGCTATTGTGACCTCTGAACCCCACTCCCACCTGCTAAATTAGGACAAAAGCTCTCTTTCCATTCTCAAAGACATCATTATTTTGAACATGAAGATATTCAAAACAAAAACAATGCAATATTTATAAATAACAAAGCAAAGGAAACCATCAACAAAAGGAAAAGGTAGCCGACTAAATGGGAGAAGATACTGCAAATCATGCATCTGATAAGGGGCTAATATTCAAAATATATAAAAAAACTCACACAACTCAACAGAAAAAAAAAATCTAATTTTAAAATGGGCAGACAACCTGAATAGCCATTTTTCCAAAGAAGACATGCAGGTGGCCAACAGACACATGATCATCATTACTGATCATCAGGAAAATGCAAATCAAAACCACAGTGAGATATCACCTCACACCAGTCAGAATGGCTACAATCAACAACATAAGAAACAACAGGTGTTGGTGAGGATGCGGACGAAAGGGGGACTGTTGGTGGGAATGCAAACTGGTGAAGCCACTCTGGAAACTGTATGGAGATACCTCAAAAAATTAAAAATAGAAGTACCCTCTGATCCAGTAGTGCTACTTCTGAATATTTACCTGAAGAAAATGAAAACACTAACCCAAAAAGATACCTGCATCCTCATGTTTACTGCAGCATTATTTACAACATTCAGGGTGTGGAAGCAGCCCAAGTGTCCATCGACGGATGAATGGATAAAGATGTGTGTGTGTGTGTGTGTGTGTGTGTGTGTGTGTAATATTACTACTCAGCCATAAAAAAGGATGAAACCTTGCCATTTGCAACAACGTGGATGGACCCTGAGGGTGGTATGGTAAATGAAGTAAGTCAGACAGAGAGGAGAGAAACACAAATGCCCTAGGATCGCTCTTGTGGAATCTAAAGCAAACAAACACCCCAAGCTCACAGGTACAGAGAACAGACCGGTAGTTGCCAGAGGTGGGGGAGCTAGAGGGTGGAAGAAATGTAGTTGTTGTTTTTAGTTTAAATAAATGGAATTTTTAAAAAACAAGATTAAAATTTTTTTAAAGACCAGGGCACCTGGGTGGCTCAGTTGGTTAAGTGTCTGCCTTCGGCTCAGGTCACAATCCCAGGTTCCTGGGATCGAGCCCCGCGTAGGGCTCCCTGCTTCTCCCTCTGCTGCTCCCCGTGCTTGTTCTCTCTCTGTGTGTGTCAAATCAATAAATAAAATATTTAAAAATAAATAAAAATAAGTAAATAAAAATAAAAATTTTTTAAAGACCAATGTGATATTTACAAGTATTACTTGGTTCAGGAAAACTCTTATGTCTGAAACTACTAGGCATTTTGGCCTAGAAGTGTCAGAGTAATGAGAGAAGAAAATACTCTGACAGGGTTCTTTTACTCTCAACTGGTTGAGAAATGTCCAGACAGAGCGCCTGGGTAGCTCTGTTGTTAAGCGTCTGCCTTCGGCTCAGGTCATGGTCCCAGGGTCCTGGGATCAAGCCCCACATTGGGCTCTCTGCTGGGCGGGGAGCCTGCTTCTCCTCCCCCTCCCATTACCCCTGCTTGTGTTCCCTCTCTCGCTGTGTCTCTCTCTGTCAAATAAATAAATAAAATAAAATAAAATAAAATAAAAAAAAGAAAGAAATGTCCAGACGCCCTGGCTATGATCAGAACAGCCACTCAGAAGGATGACAAGCCGCAGGAAAATAAGGCTTGTAATTCAGGTATTCAAACAAGTATTTAAAAAATGTGCCTGTCTTAACAAGCAAGGTTTTAAGGTGTGAGACGGTAACACGAACCAGCTTTTGGTTTCCGATTTCCCATTAACCTGACCTCAGGGAAGAGAAACTTGGTAACTCCGTATCTCTGAACCGAACCATCAGCTTCTGTGATGATTTTTTCCCACCCAAAACCCTTCTTTAAAACATTTCAACCGCACACTTGGTGCGTGTGCAGAGTTGTGCACTCATCCATAACGTGGCCCTTTCCAGAAATGTCTGCAAGGACACAGGCCAGAGCCCAGAGGACTCGGAGGGGGCACTGCAGCCCGTCCAACTTCCCGTAAGGAATCCTCTTCAGCAACTAATCCTCTGCCTGTAGGGAAACTACATTAACTCCAAATAATCTCTCTTGAAACTCTTCAAGTCAACATGATGTTTCAAATAACCCACAGCTATTTTCAACTCCCTTCTGGCAGAGGATTTTTCTTTCTAGGCTTTTCTAGGTCCCCTGATTGGCCCCGTGTATGCCAAGATTGCCTTGAGTCATTCTGCTTCAAAGGAAGTGCAACCTCAGATGGTCTCACATGCAGCTTCCTCTACCGCTGGAATCCACAGGCCGAGTCTACACAAGTTCAGGAACTTCAAAGAGCTGGCCCCCAGCCAGCCACAATTGTGCTCAGCTGCCTCCTATCCTAGTCAATCCACCTTGAGGAAGAAATGCACACATTATTTACCAGAGAGATCCAAACGCTGTCTTCCTACCACTGGTGTGGCTTTCTCTGAAGATAAGTCTTAGTGTTTTCAGACCTTGTCAGTGTAGTTCTGAAGCACATAGCAGGTGCTCAGCAAACACTTCCTGACTGCATGAATACCTGAATCGGGCAGCTGCTCCCCATCCTGCCTCTGGTGTTCTCCCAGCACTCACAACTAGAGGACCTGGCCCCTCGCTCTCTGTGCCATCAGCATCAGGAAAACGTGGAGGAGAAACATCAAAGGAGCATGAGCATCAGCTCCAGTGTCTGAGTTGGAGAGGTCCCCCCACAGCTGAGAGGGAGGGACTCCACAGGCAACATCACACACAGCAGACGAAGCCTAAACCCACCGCCTCCCGAGTTGCCCTCTGCAGGGGTTTTCACACTTTCTCATCGGGCAGAACATACCAGAACATTATGGTGCTTTTTTTTTGAAGTATCATGCTGAGTCTGCGTGAGATGGCACAAAACAGGATCTATTCAATAGAATTGTATTTTTTCAAAGATTTACTTCTTTGGGGTGCCTGGGTGGCTCAGTTGGTTAAGCGCTGCCTTCGGCTCAGGTCATGATCTCAGGGTCCTGGGATCGAGCTCCACGTCAAACTCCCTGCTCAGCGGGAAGTCTGCTTCTCCCTCTCCCTGTTCCTCTCCCTCCTTATGCTCTGTCTCTCTCAAATAAAAAAATAAAAAATCTTAACAAAAAAAAAAAAGAACAAAAATAAAAGCAATAATTGAAACACTTCCCTTTAAAAAATTAAATTTAAAAAAAGATTTCTTAATTTTAGAGACAGAGAGAGAGAAAGCATGAGCAGGAGGGGCAGAGGAAGAGAGAAACTTTAGGAGACTCCCTGCTGAGTGTTGAGCCCGAAGGTGGGGGGAGTGGGGTTCAATCTCACGATCCTGAGATCATGACCTGAGCCAAAACCAAGAGTCGGACACTTAACCGACTGAGCCACCCAGGCACCCCATATGTGTATATAAAATATATATATTTTAAACAAAACTCAACCAAGGGCCTATATCACAACAAAAAACAAGCTTATGAATTTTAATATGATCATTTCAAGGTCTTGCATCAATAATAATATAACTGTTCATGTCTTTCCACATAATGTTTACGAACAAAAGGTAAGAACAGATATGAATAATTTACAAGAGAAAAACTCAAAACTGAGCAAATTCTATCCACTTAGCCTATTTTTCAGCAAACTTGAAAGAGACCAGGTTTACTGGATGCAGCAGAGACATACCTAGGCAGCGTGTGGGGCATCAGGGCGCCACAGAAGCTGATTTGAGAATGAAACCATGACACAGCAGGGGAGGCTGGAACAGGGGAGATGGGGCTCCACACACAGCCCCTAAAGGTGCCCCTGCCAAACCTCTCCCGAGAAGCAGATTCAGCCCCACGCAGGCCTCGGAGAGCCATGGCAACCCCCTCCTTAGCTTAGGAAGAAGGGAGACCCCGGATCCCACAGACCCTTCCAGGGCACCTGCAAGGTCTGTCCCTTTTACATTCTTACTCCCTCATGAGTGTCCAGCGCAGTGTTCCAGAGGCTACATGATGAGCAACACTGCAACAGACCGAGTGTAAAAACAGACAGAAAAGTCCAGCTGCTTCTATTGAGCCAGACAGTAAAGAGATTTGTAAACAGTATAAAACAATGCCACTATTCTCATTTTTTTACTTGCAGAAATAGTTATTTTTTCACGAAATATGTTATTTATGTTAACGTGCAATAGTTTTATTTTTTAATGAATTAATGAATATTTTAAAATTCTGGTTTTTTAAAATTTTTTTATTTATTTATTCATTTCAGAGAGAGAGAGACAGAGAGAGAAGCAGGGGGGAAAGCAGAGGGAGAAGGAGAAGCATACTCCCCACTGAGCAGGGAGCTCGACTTGGGGCTCGATCCCAGGACCCTGAGATCCCATGACCTGAGCCGAAGGCAGACGCTTAACCGACTGAGCCACCCAGACGCCCCCTAAAATTGTTTGAATTCCTACTGTGGTAAAGATTGATAGCTGTAACTCACATAAACAAAAGCTCCCGGAGGTCCTCAACCAATTTAAAGAGTGTAAAAGGTTCTACAGGTCAAAGAGTCTGAGCACTGTGGCTCAGCTAGCCAGAAATGTCTAGGCAAAGACCGAGAACAAGGGAGACCCCACGCAGCTCGCTTCGCTACAATGCCAGGGTGGGCTAATCCGTTTATACTTACCGCCACAGACCTCTAATTAATTATTTTGTTTTGAAGATCCTGGAACTCTCGTTCATTGGGAATAGGTCAATCCCATTTAATTAATGGAATACACTAATTGGTCACTTAAATTCTGAGATCCCTTACCCTCTGTTTTGGGGAGGGGAGGGTTGTGCTGCCAGACATTTAGATCCCAGTGAAGGGCCCCCAATTCCAGCTAAACTACATGGAGTGATCACAAAGAGTTTCTCAGTGTCAGATATCCTGGAAACACCCTGAAGGGATCTTTAGTTAGTCCCCGTGGCAAACCATTCACATCTGCCCTCAATATTGTTTTCAAAAGAAAGTCATTTTTTCTCTGCTACATAGCAGTAAAATCAAAACTTTTTTCTTCCACTCCTTGTACTCCTCAGCACATACCCCCGATTTAGAATATAAATTACAGAAATGTACTTTTGTACCAAAACATTTGTTAAATTCAAAAACACACAAATTAGACGTTAACAGGACAATGTAAATAATACATTAAAGTATTGCTTTATTGATTGATGGTTCAAAAACTGTTTCACTATAACATTTTTATTTATTATTTATATATTAACATAGTAAGAGCAGTGTTATTATATATATGTGTGTGTATATCTATACATTTTTTTTTAAACCTCTGGTCTGGGGCACCTGGCTGGCTCAGTCAGTAGCGCATGCAGCTCTTGATGTCAGGTCGTAAGTTCAAGCCCCATGTTGGGCATAGAGCTTACTTAAAAAAAAATAAAATAAAAAACAGGGGCACCTAGGTGGCTCAGTCTGGTAAGTGTCCGACTTTTGATCTCAGCTCAGGTCTTAATCTCAGGGTTGTGAGTTCAAGCCCCAAGTTGGGCTCCACATGGAGCCCAAAAACAAAACATAACCAAAACCAAAACCAAACAAAACATAACACAACTCTGCTCCTAATTTCAGTTTATTTAGGTACTTAGTTTTAGTGGCTGTCACCATGGGGAAGAAAAATCCAAAGATAGTATGTAGATCCAAATGGAAGAAGCACATCGTTAGTTGCAATACCAAATCATGACACTTGCTTTTCAATTCCACCAATGAGTTTTTAGAGGTCTGTCCTCACATACTACAAATTTAAAATGCTGATATGATCCAAGCGGTGACTTCAATAGCTAATAACCTAAAGGTGCAATATGCTCAGAGTGAGATCAATCACTAGTAAGAGGCACATACTTAATAAGTTGAAGAACTAGGATTCAATGCCCCAGAAAATGTGATTTCAAAGTCATGTAATAACCGTTGTTGCTCAAAGTGTGACCCACAACCAGCTACATCTGCTGGGAGCTTGTTATAAATGCAGAGTCCCAGGCCCCAGTCCAGACCTACTGACTGATTCCGCTTTTTAACTAAATCCTTGGATGATCTGTATACAAACTAAAACTGAGAAGCACTGCTCCAAAACATTTTCATATATGTTTAAAAAATCTCCTGAATGGCTAGTATCCAAGAACTCTGAACACCTGAATACAGGTGCTCCCTAGAGAGTTCAACTTCGTACAGTCTGCTATCTAGACATCCTTAGAAGCCTGAAATGACATCTATTTGAGAGAGTCGGCGACACAGAACGATCTGTTTCTCTAGATTGCTGAGTTTTACCACAACAGCTCACCAGAGAGATAAATACATAGTCTGCACCCGTCAGGCCTTCTAGGGAAAAGCTTCCACATCGATGTAAGAAATGGCCACTCTAAAACTGCCAAGAGCCCCCCTAAAATGTGAACCCCTAAAAGGCATGAATCAGGTCTTACTTATTTTGTCTCACTGGGGAGCAAGTATAGCGCCTCGGCACACGGTAGCATCGCCCGTGTATGTGTTAAACGGATACAGGAAAGAATGAACACAGCTCTCATGTGGGCTCCCACTTTGTGCAGACATTTTGATAAACACCGCATGTATACTTTCATACCCTCATGACAACCCTTGGAAGTGTAGGCTCAGGGAGGGAAAGTAATTTACCCGACATTACATACCTGATAAGAGACTGGATGTAAATTCAGGTCTGACTTCAACGCCCATGAGCTACACCATTGGTTCTGAAAAAAGGTGAAAATCAAAATCATCTGAGGAACTTGTAAAAACAGATCTGCACTTTTGGAGCACATCCTTCTGTACTGGTCTGACTTTTAGAACATACATTCAATCAACCAAACCCCAAACTGAGTACAGACAGTAACAAAGGACCCTAACTGGGTTACAAGTGCATCACAACCATACTGAAGGAGGTAGAGGAAGGAACTGGTCCTAATAAACTCAGTAACACTGTTTTGACTGAATACTGTAAGACTAAAGAAAAAGTAACTACACAAAGATTATGTGTTTCTCATAGGGGTACAGGCTGGCCATTCTGAAACCGCTTGATGCCCCAGGTTTCTCACCATGGGCACTACCAGCATTCTGAACCATTTAATTCTGTTGTGGGGGCCGTCCTGGGCATGGCAGGAAGGTCAGGATGTCTCTGGCCTGTCCTCACTAGATGCCATTAGCACTCCCCCACCTGAATTGTGACAATGGACAGGGTCTCCAGACATTGCCAAATGACCCTTGGGGACAAAACCGCCTGCAGTTAGAATCACTGCTTTTTGTGTCTACAAGATTTGAACAAACAAGGAAATGTATTATAGATAATGGGTGCCAAGTCTCTCACTGCTGGAGAAAATAGGCTGCCACTAAGAAAGGCAGTGACGTTAGAAAGAACCCTGTCCTACGGGATTTGAGTCAGAGGTAGGTAGATACTGAAACGAATGTGTGCAGCTGTGCTAGCATACTTATGTGCATTCACTAGCTCTGTCCACCAAAGGGCCTACAAGCAAAGACACCCAAGCAGCAGGGAGCATGTCCAGCACCCTGATCTTGGTTTCTAAATACAAGTATCCAGTACAAGAAACCCTTGGAGCTCTAAAGCCATTGCAGGAAAAATAGAGGACAAGCCTAGAATACCTTGTGATGTCTCAAAGTACAGATGTGCTAAAAAAAAAATGCAGAGAGAAGTCAAAAGCTAATTCAAAGGAGTTCTCGATGGCCAAGGCTGCAACTATTTGAGCAGGAAAATAAATTGATGATGGTATTGGATGAAAACCCATAGAGTAAAATAAATACTCCTGAGGCCATACTGACATAAATAAGTAAACGAGGGAAAAGGGACAGTTCTTCCTTACAGTCACTTTCCAATTACTGAATGTGGAAGGAATAGTAAAAATAAAAAAATTAAGCAAATACCATAGTAATGATTGTTGCAGGCAAGAGTGACAGTGGTTTGATGAGAATATGGATATTTGCAAAGTCATCAAGCCACAGATGCTCTTGCCTGCAAGAATTACTACTATGGTATCCGCCTAATGGTAATTTTTGTTGAGAAGCAGGATATTTGCAAAGTATCTCCTCACAAGATACTTAATTACAAAGGAAAAAATAGTAACTACACAGAGACAGAGTAAAACAAACTGGTGGATACCGTAACTAAGAAATCAAAGTTACCATCACCAGTAGTAAGACTTGGTGACATCATATACCCCTGATATGATGTACTAACAGGTGTACAGCTTTTCTCCTGTGGTATTTCTGCCCCAAATGCATAACCTCATTCTAATGATGAGAAAACATCAGATATACCCAAATTGAGAGACATTTACACACACACACACACACACACACACACACACAAAGTGCTCTTCAAAACTGCCAACATCGTGGAAGATAAAGACTGAGGGGCTATCATCAAACACAGAAAGAGACGGGGAAAACAAGACAACTGAGTGCAATGTGGGACCCTCGATCAGATTCTGGGCCACAAAATGGATATAAGTGGGAAAACTGGCAGAATTCAAATAAGGCTTGTAGATCAGTTCATAGCATTAAGACATCAGTTCATAGCATTAAGACAATGTTCATTTCCTTGTTTTAATAATTGTGCTATAGTTAGGTAGGATGAAGAAAAGCTGGGTGAAGGGTCAAGGGGAACTTGCTAAGTTTGTTTTTTAAGATTTTATTTATTTATTTTAGAGAGGTAGCGTGAATGGGGACAGGGTGGGTGGCAGAGGGAAAGGGAGAATCTCAGGCAGACTCCCCACTGAGCGAGCACAGAGCCTGACCTGGGGCTCCATCCCTGGACCCTGAGATCATGACCTGAGCCAAAATCAAGAGTAGGATGCTCAACTGACTGAGCCATCCAGGCGCCCCTCTAAGTTTTTTGAAGGTTTAAAATTATTTCAAATAAAAACTTGTGAAAATAAGCCCACATGAATGAATAAGAATTCCAGGGAATGGAGATCTAGGCATTTATGTTTTTAAACATCTCAAGTGATTCTGGTGCAGTCACCTGGCAGGAATTTGGAAGCCTGCACCAGCAATCAGTTTAAAGAAAAGAGTGACAAACAAAACATGAATCCTTGACTGAAAGCCGGTTACAGGACAGGTCCTCTACTGGGGCACCAGGATGAGAATGACAGGATGGGTCCCTATCTTCAGAGCTGTCACTCTGCTGGCTCTCCTTATAATCAGATCCCCTCTCCCCTTACGGTGTGTGACCGGCCCCCACTGCGGTGCAGGTGCATCTGGCATTTGTCTACCTGTAAGCACAGTTAGCATACTGCCCAGGTTGGCGATATGAATACAGCACCGTGACCCTCCACACTGCCCCTTTCCAGAGCCTTGGCTGTATTTCCAGTGAGCCTTGTGAAGCACGTGTACAAGTCCATCTGTAGAATTAACAGCCCTCTGCATGCTTGTGGCTGAGCGCCTATGTCTTGTAACTCCTGCACAGTCTGTCTCTAAACAACCAATATTGAAAGTGGAAAAATAAGGTTTCTATACAACACTTGGTCCATGTGTACACCCTTGGTTCCTGTTGCAGCTGTGTCTATCTAAGTCTTTTAAATTATTTTCTTAGGATAAATGTTTATGCTTGGAATTACTGGGTCAGAGGCTATGAACGTATTTACAGTATTTAAACTTTTTTTTTTTTTAGGTTTTATTTATTTGAGAGAGAGAGCGCGCGCACTAACGGGGGAAGGCAGAGGGAGAAGCAGACTCCCCGCTAAGCAGGGAGCCCGATGTGGGGCCTGAGCTGAAGGCAGACGCTTAACCGACTGAGCCACCCAGGTGCCCCATATTTACAGTACTTAAACTGCCCTCTGCATCCTTCAACCTGACAAGGTCTGGGCCTCCTCTTCTTTAAAAAACAAAAAATGTCAGTTTAAAAGACATGAAATTATTCTCCTGCCTTATTTTAACTGCCATTTCTTTAGTTAACTGTACCCTCCCACAAGTCTTCTCGCTGTACGGACAGAGACATCTTGCTAAAGGCTGGTCCAGTCATAATCTTACCTATTTCAGTAAAGCCTTTATATGTGACAGACTTTGACATTCTTTCTGAAAAATTCCTTTGGAAAACTTATCTTTTTTTATCTTCTCTGATAATATTTTTAATTTCTCTAGTGTATGTTAGTTTCCAAGTACCTAGACAGATACCCCATGCTGATGTTTAACATACTGTCAATTGTTGCCATCATCATTTATGTCCAGTGAGTCTGGCCTGTCATAGAAACATAAGGAATTTATGTAATTCCACCATAAAATGTTTTCTTTGTTCTGTCAAATTCCATGGAAAACAGAGTCAGACAAATGGGAAATGCCCTAAAAGTGGAACACATAGGAAGTTTTAAAACTAGAACAAAGGAAACAAACAGAGAACAGTTTTCTCCATTCACAAAGTTACAAAGAGAAAAATTTGGTCCCTTTGCATTAGCCTGCAAATTTGCAGTATGTCTTCTTCCCTCTCTGGACAAAGATACTTTCCAATGTAATGCAGACAAGATCCCACCAGACATCAATCTCCTCCTTCTGCCACTGTACTGGAGTTCTCCCAAATATCTGCCACTCCCAGATTACTACACTAGCAAGAGTGCGTTTTGCTCCTTCGTTCTGTAGATGATTGGAATGGCCCTCGAGAAGTAAGGAAAAATTCACATGCCTGCAAGGAAGAATTAAATTTAGAAGCTAAATCTTAAAAGATGAGAAAAATCATTGCAAAATAACATTATCATATTTATTTGCAATGTACATTTTATCTTAAATGATCTGCAACGTACAAGTATTTTATCCTTTTTTTAAAAAAGATTTTATTCATTCATTTATTAGAGAGAGAGAGAGAGAGAGCACGAGCAGGGGGAGCAGCAGAGGGAGAGGGAGAAGCAGGCTCCCTGCTGAGCAGGGAGCCCAACACGGGACTTGATCCCAGGACCCTGGGACCATGACCTGAAGCGAAGGCAGACGCCTAACTGACTGAGCCACCCAGGCGTCCCACAAGTATTTTATTCTTACGACATGAACACATATGGTAAAAAGACCATGATGGAAAGGATTAAGAAAAGCTGAAAATTCTCCATGTCAGTCGCAGAAGGAAGTGAGACAACTGTGCTCATGTAGTGCTTCCTTTAAAGATGTGTCAAGGTTCTAATTCTATAGAAAAGAAAGAAATGCTGTTTTTCTAAATGTTAATTATTAAAGTCCCCAACTCAAAATTTCCTTTAACCGCCTTCTCAAATGCTTAATTTGATAAAAGTCTTATTTCAGGTGTACATGTTGGATACATAAACCCACATAAATATATATGAAGGTACTCACTCAAAAATCTGTTCCTGTTTACTCTTCCCAAAATAGGAGCATCTTTTGTGTCCCTTTCAAAATCCAGAATTAAAGAGTGTCAAAGTAGTATTTTTCCTTTAAACCAAAACCAAAGGTACAATGACCTGTAAAAACGTTCAAGCACAACTGAAAATACTGTGTTGCTAATTTTACAAGCTCAAATTATACCCCAATGCAGGTGGCTTTGTCAATAAATCCATGACAGGAGCTGCAAATGTGGCCCCTCCCTCACCCCTGTCAGGAGAACTTCAAGAAGAAAAGATAGAAGCGCTTGTCTGAACATCCAGTTCCTTCCTTAAAATCCATGGATGTGCACAACGGGAATGTATCTCCAGTGCTAAAGGGGCTGGAGCAGTTCCCTATAGTGGGGCACAGCAGGCCCGTAAGTTCTCGAAGTCATGTGAGGTCAAACCAGCCTCCTGTCCTGCACACTCTCCTGCTACTCTTCTAGAAGGCCTCCACACCCGGGAAAGCTACACTTCCCCCAGAACGCGTCATCCCTGAGTAGTTCACACAGGAAAGTGTTGCCCTCTCTTTGGAAAACCTACACGTGTTTCTCTGGGACAAAGAGCCTTTTCCTGCTAGGAAGGCTGAGGCAGACTGCGTTCCCTCGCATGGGTAGATGTCACAGAAGTGATTTTAAGTAAATACTGTCCGCTCTCTTTCTGGGGACGGATGTAGTGCGTGCATACTGAAGAAACACTGCGCCACGCTGAACACTGATACAACAGTCACCCGTGATCCCAAAGCCGGGATGCTCTCTCAACAGGCCCGTGTATGTGCCCATGTTCCTCTTTTTACAACAGAACTGGGATTGTGCTTCCTGCTTCCTCCCCAGTGCTCAAGTTAAGCTTCATAAATATAAATTTTAACGGTTGCATAACCAAACATTCCCCTAATAACCACTTAGATTGCTTCTGATTTTTACTATTAAGAAACCTCAATGAATTAACCTTCATACATGACTTTTTCTACATATATGTTGTCATTTCCTTAAGACTCCCAGCAGTGGAGTCTTGATGCTTATTGTAAAGCTGCATGGTCTGTCCATCTGTACTCCACAAGCAAGGCAAGAATGTTCATTCTGACAAACCGTCAACATTTTTTGTTAAATCTTAACAGGTGAAAGGAGTATCTAAATTTACATTTCTTTGATTACTGGGAAAAGTAAATCTTTTTTTTTACATATGCTAATAATATATATGTCCTCTTTTGTGAATTGCCCTCTTGTCTATGAAGAATTTGGTCTTCTTATCATTTTTAAGAATTTATAATTCATGGATATCAATCTCATCATTTTTGATGACATTATAGTATTACTAGTTTGCTTTTTGTCTTCTCCTTTTGTTGTTAAGTTTTATGTCCTATAAAAATGACCTTATATTTAAAATATTCTTCATGATCAATAGGGGAAAATGCAGACAATTGCATTTTACAGAAATTAAAAATTTTATAATATATGGATATTCCTTATATAATTTCCAAGTCTGTCTACCAGTCATTCAAGTCATCATGGCATCACGTGAAGTCACTACATACAGGACGCATTTCACTCAGTTCCTTCACCAACACAGCAACTCTCACTTCCCAACAACCCACACCACACACACTCAAGTATGACCAATGCACACGAAATGTGCTTGTCCGGGAGGAAAGCCCGCGACACGTTTCATACGGCAAAGGAAATGGGAAAGTGAAGATGTATCGCTGAGGTCCTCCTACACAACTAAGCCAGGGGTCTTATTACCAGAGAATGAACTGTCAGTTAAGATACTAAATGATTTTGCTTTTAAAACAAAGGTTACACTAACAAGCATAATTAAAACTAATGGTCTTCAAAAGTCCTTCCCTGAGCGAGCCAATTTCAGTTAAAGGTATAACTATCAGGGCCCTAATCTATTATAGGGCAAAGTCTTTGCTCAGAAGAAAAGAAAAAACAAAATCCTGAGCTGCCAAATAAACATACAATAATTAAAATGCTGCTTTTATTTATACCCCAGAAAGCAAGTATTTACACTTAGTTTCCTTACACATAAAATCACAATGCTAATCAATATTAAAGGTCAGAAATCAGCTTTCCTGAAATTAATTTTCCAAGAGCACATAAGGTCCCTTTTTAAGAATCAGGGGCACCTGGTGGCTCAGTCAGTTAAGCATCTGACTCTTGGTTTCAAATCAGGTCAGGATCCCAGGGTCTTGAGATTGAGCCCTGAGTTGGGCTCCACGCTCAGCAGGGAGACTGCTTGAGATTCTCCCTCCCCCTCTCCCTTTACCCCTCCTGCCACTCACGTGCTCTCTCTCTCTCAAATAAATAAATAAAAATCTTTAAAAAATAAAATAAAAAGATCTTTTTAAGAATTAAAAAAACATTTAAAGGTTTTGCTTTCAAAAGTAAGTAAACTTCTTAAAAGTGTAACACTGTATTTCTACATGACTTCAGAGTTTACAAAAATGCTTTACCATAACGTGTTGTAGTTGCTCATTATAAGCCCTATCTCTCACCTAGGGTATCTGTGCCGAGAATATCATACTGATGAGGGAAAAGAAGGCAAGCTGAGGACAAAGCAGAAGCTGACACCCCACAACCCCCTCCCCCCATGGGATATATGTGTCATTCCTAAGGCACTCCTGGCTGCCCTAAAGGAAAAACAAATAGTTAACTTATAGAGATCACAATCCTACAAGACAGGAGTCTCCCTCAGTTTACAAATGTCTTAGCAATCTACAAGAACAAAGCATTCCTATCATCAATAACCTAGCTTCCAAAAGGAAATGGAGATACAATTAAATGCCCTTATAATCGGCAGCCCATTGAGAGATAATTGAAGTGGGCAGAATGTAATGTTCCTCCAGGAAGCTCCCAACTATCTTAATGTTAATGCCTTGCTAGAGGGGTAAACAACCTTAACTTGATAATGGCAAGGCCTCTGGTATCTCGTAGGTCCTCTTTAGCATATGAAAGTTCTTTGGAAACCTCCCTTTTCCCTTACCTCCCCCAATCCCATAGTATATAATCGGTCACCCCTCACAACCCCGGGGCAGCAGCTCTTTCTGCCCACAGGTCCCATCCCCGAGCTTTAATAAACCACCATTTTGCACCAAAACGTCTCAAGAATTCTTTCTTCGTCGTCGGCTCCGGAACCCCATCAATATGATTCGCTGTGAAGCTAATCACAGAGCAGAGCTCCTCCCCTGAAGACCTTTCCATAACACCCACTGCGCCTCCTTATGAAGCCACACCTCTGTAAGCGTAATGGGACCCACAGCACCTTGGAGCCAACCAAAGCATTAAACAATTAAGGACTCTGGATTAGAACTGAATAAAAAGCATTAGCCAAAAAATGTGAGGTTAAAAAATAATAATAATAAAGGCAAATTAACTTACTGATAACTAAGTTACGTTCAGATCAAAACACTCAGATGCTACTTTTACTTTCAGCTAGGCTAGATTTAAGCCTGCCGACACCCCTGCGGACAATGGTGTGGGTGTGGACACTGTCAGACCCATGGGAGCTAACAAAGTTAGTAAACCTTTCCAGAGGAAACACAGTAACAGCTATAAATATTTTTAATACACCTTTAAAAATACCCTCTAACCCAGAAATCCCATTGCCACAATTTACCCTATGACTAACCTAAAGTTCATCAAAATAATACAAACAAGTATATTTGTTGCACCATTCTCTATTTATCGAAGGAGGAGGAAGAGGAGAAAATAGAAACACATTCTCCATCAACAGGGAACCAGCTGAAAAAAGGTCCATTCCTATAACAGAATTTTATGCCAAATGTTTATTTAAAAATGTTTATCTTTATACGTCTCTATTTTTTTTAACTTACACTTGATGTCCTTGATTCTCTCCCGTTACCTGCCAGTTTTCAGAATGAGTTGGTCCCTTAGCACCCTCTAAATGTGACCAATGAGGACTGAGATCTCTTTCTCTTATTAACCAGTGCCTGGAGCCCAGCCCACACCGTCTCCCCTTCTCTCCTCTCTCTGGCTGTCCCTTTATTGCTGGAGGAGACACAGGAACTGCCCCAGAAAGCACGGGGAACAGCTCCACAGCCAAGGGTGGGTGGAGGGGAGTGATCTTGGGAGCAAGCAGCAGCACACCAATAAACTCATGCATCCATCCATCACGCACCACACACAGTGCTTTGGGCACAGTGAACCCTCAACAAGTATTTGTTTAACTCATGAATGTTGGAAAGCACTTAAAACATTCATGTATTAAGCACTTCAGCTGGGGGTGGCAATGAGTAGGAATATCATTGTCATTTTGGTAACAGTGGTTATACCCAAACCATCTATGTAGGATACTGTTAAGGTCCTTGGTATTTGTTCACTATTTATTTTAGGCTCTAGCTGTGTTTGTAGAACAGTGTAAACTTAGGAATGCACACCACAAAGCACTCTATTATATTTAAAGATAGTGACCCCTTAGGGTGAACAGCTACTGGCAAAAAGGAGTAAGGGAGGGAGGATCAAAACTCTTTTCCAATCGCACAGATGTTTCAAAAAACTACCCACGGGTTTGTGGATGCAGCTTATGCCTCTCAATTCTCATCTTCTTTTAAAAAGCCATCTAAACTCTGATTACTCTGGGTCCTTCTCTCTAGGCAGATCGATTTGTAAGACTTCCTAACAATGCCCCATTGTTTACAGTTGTTTCCAAACCATCCTTCAAGAATGTCTTTGGTTCACCCTGATTTTCAGGGACTCTAGTCTACCAGATCGTCTTTCACTGCTGTTTTCATTCCCCAGATACCCAGCTGGGCCTTCAGAGTGCTGCACAGCTGGCTCGGAGCTTCGTAGCTTGTCTTCAGCCTCTCCCCCTGGAGCTCTGCAC
The DNA here is from genome assembly GCF_964656455.1 of Halichoerus grypus. Classification (NCBI taxonomy): domain Eukaryota; kingdom Metazoa; phylum Chordata; class Mammalia; order Carnivora; family Phocidae; genus Halichoerus; species Halichoerus grypus. The sequence continues at coordinate 85,291,595 of NC_135718.1, read as the reverse complement.
CCCGTTCCACTGGCCTCCTTTGGGCTCCTTCTCTAACTGTGCACCCTCCAGCAGCACTTTGGGGCTGTGCCTTCAGGCTGGACCAGCTACCCTCTCTTCTTCACTGAGCTCCTGCTCTTTTTCTTCAAAGCCCAGCCCTAAGGCACTTCTCAGGGAAGCCTTTCAGGACCTCCCCAACCAGCTCTCCTTCCCCAGGCCTAGTCAGTTTGCAGGCCTGTAGCCAGAATCTCATAGGCTGGGAGGATCAAACAACAAACATTTACTTCTCACATTCTGGAGGCTGGGGAGTCCCAGGATCAGGGTGCCAGCATGCCAGAAGGAGGTTGTGGTGAGAGCCCCCTTCTTGGTTTCCTCACATCGGAGGGGGGATGAAACAAGATCTCTCCTGTCTCTTCTTACTAGAGCACTAATCCCATCATGAGGAAGCCACCCTCAAGACCTAACTATCTCTTAAAGACCCCATCTTCAAATACCAACACATTGGGGATTTGAGTTTCAACATATGAATCCGGGGGGACACAGATTTGCGGTCCATAATATCCCCTATCAGAGGGAATCACACTGCACATGTCTTTCAAGACACAGATTACAGGTGTCATTTACATTTGTGTGGGTGATTAACTGATGATCTACCTCCCCCACAAGACTCTGCAGTGATGTAAGAGCAAGGACGGTGCCTGTTGTTGCTCAGACCTTATTCCCAGTTCTTGGCATCTCTGCATCAACAACTATAAAAGGCCCTTTAGGGATGCTATTAATTCCTAACAAACTGGGCTAGAGATCCTATTTTTTAAAATTATTTTATTTTTGGAGAAAGAAAGAGAGTGTGCGTGTGAGCGGAGGGAGGGGGAAGGGCAGAGAGAGAGAGAGAGAATCTCAAGCAGGCTCCATGTCCAGTGCAGAGCCCGACACAGGGCTCGATCTCACGACCCTGAGATCTGAGCTGAAATCAAGTGTCAGACACTTAACCGGCTGAGCCACCCAGGTGCCCAGAGGTATTATCCCTACTTTAGAGATGAGGTCACAAGCTCAGAGAAGTAAAGCAAGGAGCTGAGGGCCAGAGTCCGAAGAAGCAGAGAGGACAGACCCGTGCCTCTGACTCCAGGGGCCACACTGTCTCCCTCTCCTTGCTGCTTTTACAGTCTCTCCACATACTTATCTTAATTTGTGTGCACGTAAAGTATTTCAAACATAAGAAAAAGAGATGGATATAACGAGTGCCCACGCCTTCATTTACCAGCTTTATAAACATCTTTAAAATCTGTCTTATCTGCGTTTTTTTCCCCCATAAACTGCTTTAAGTGGATTCCCCTGCGGAACATTCCGCGATTCTATTCCCTTTCTTCACGCCGAAGATGTGACCGCTATCCTGAACCTGGGGTTTTCATATGCAAGTATTTCTTGTACTATTGCGCCACGCGTATCCATACACAACAGGGTACCGTCGTGCACGTCCTCAAACTTCCTGTAAATGCCGTCACATCATGTGCACCACTCCCAAGTGATGGCTCGCACACAGCTCTACTTCCTCCTTCTAACTGCTACGGTTTATTCCACAGTGTGGAGCCATTAAGCTCACTCCCCTATCACTTTCGGTGGACACTGAGGAGTTCTGGTATTTTACAACTACTGACAGTGCTTCAATGAACCTATTTCTGCCTCCCATACATGCAGGTGATTCTCCAGCGGAGTGACCTTGAACAACACGGGTCTGAACTGCATGGGTCCGCTCGTACACAGATGTTACAGGACAGGACTGTATATGTTCTCTTCCTTATGATTTTCCTAATAACATTTTTCTTCTCTAGCTTACTGTATTGTACGAGTGCAGTACACAATACATACAACAATGTATTAACTGACAAGATATCAATCGGTAAGGCTTCCAGTCAATAGCAGGCTATTAGTAGTGAAGTTCTCTGGAGTCAAAAGTTACACAGAAACTTTCAATTGCCTGGGAAGTCAGCGCCCCCAATCCTTGCATTACTCACTAAGAAGTGAAACTGCTGGTGTGCACAGAAGAATCCGTGCACAGAAACTGCAAACCTGCTCACCAACATACGGGTAACTCCTTTCATTTTAATCGATTAAAGATACATCACATTATATACTCCAGAAGCTGAGTCTTTTCTGGCCCCACCAACACTGATCAACCAAACCTCTCCCCATATACACAGAGCAAGTGAGTAACGTCTATGAAATAAAATCAGTATCCAAACCAGGAAATTTATTAAACATTTGTTCTGTGTCAGTCACGATCCTAAGAATTTTATTCATTCATTCATTTAAGTAGGCCCCATGCCCACCGGGGAGCCCAATGCAGGGCTTTAACTGATGACCCTGAGATCAAGCAAGAGTTGGACGCTTAATCGATTGAGCCATCCAAGCACCCCTATCCTAAGAATTTTAAATAAAAAATACCTTTTCATTCTCATGACAACATTAAGAGGTTATTATCCCCCTTTGCTATCTGATAGATCAAGTTAGATAGGTAAGTGACTCTCCTTTGCAGAATTCTCCTGGCTGTTTTCACGTATTTTTGTTTTCTTCCAGGCAAGCTTACGTTCATGTACATATCTTAAAATGCAATAGCAAGATCAAGAGCTCTTCATTTTAATTCATAATGACAAGCATCTACCAACTGTCTTCTGCGACTATTTCCTGCCTCCTTGTCCCTCCAAGAGGCCAAAAGAAGTTCTTGCCACTTTCACTCTTTGTAGGCTCCAAGTACATAGAAAAAGAATGAAAAAGAGCCAAAATAGAGTTAGGATAATGTATAGTATATTCTATAGTTTAATGTTTTTAACACAGAGACAAAAAACATACAACTATACATATAACCTTAACTAGAGATAGAGCAAAAAATTTAAATTTAGGGCCCTCCATAAGTGCAAGGCCCAAGCTAACTGCCCCAGCGGCCCACCCCATTAAAAGCCCAGAATTCTCCCCCATTTTCCATTTTCATAGCACCCGCTCCACAAAATCAGTAAACCACAGTCACGGTTTCCTCTGGCCTGATAATGGTCTAATTCTCCCTCAGCTGTATTAGGAGCAGGTGTTGGAGCTCCTCCTGAGGGGCTTGCCACACCAGATTCATCTGAAAAGCTACAATGTGAATTTAGGTGCTCCCATCCCTCAAAATGTAGAAAGATCAAGAAGATAAGACCTCTCTGTTTTTCTTTATAACTGTTCCATCCTGTGTAATTTATTTGTTCTTCTGTAGCATCAGTCAACTAACCCTTCAGTTATGAGTTTATGCATCAGCTGCTCATGGTTCCTGCAGGCTTCAGCAGCTCCTCAGAGAGAAAGAACCCCCTGTCCACAGGCAGTGCTGGGTCAGGTCTTGGCTACACTCTCGTGGTCTTTTAAAGATATTAATTTTGTGCTACTTTAATGAAAAAATAAAAGCCTGCCACAAGACCAACTGATTACACACACAGACCTTAGCCAAGAAAAATGTATTTTGTTTTCTCCATCCTAAATACACTCAAATTGTCACCAGTATTTTTCTTCAAGATTTAAAATTGACTAGTTTTTAAGTTTTATGTGAATAATGGCTTTGTTAGTGCTATGGGAGACCTATGACTAACAAACTTCCAGTAAATATTTACATTCAAAAATATTTTTCTTTTATTAGTACCTGTGATTTAAAACAAACAACATCTTAGGCGTGAGGCATCCCTTCTGTTGGAAAATTACAAAGGTATCTGCACTTATTTGGATTATTGAAGGCTCAGAGCCTTTGAATTTAAGAAAATTTGCAAAATGCAAAGAGTCTATGTGGTTCTTTCTTTAAATGAAAATTGTAATTACACTAAGCAATTCATTTCTTGACAAAAGGAAGGTTTGAGTCTTCATTAAATCATGGGCATGAGAATTTGAGTCTTGGTTTCACATGGAAATAACATTCATCTTTTATTGGTAAATATATTAATTTAATCAGTTTACTGCTAAATACAAAAGATTATGAATTATGTAAATGCTTAAAATTATGTGACTGAAGAATGTAAGCATTTGAAAAATGTGATCTTAGGGAAAGCACATCTGAAAATTATCCTCAAGATGTTCCCTTCTGTATATATTATTACTGAAGAATTTCACTGTATTAGAAACCAACCAAACACAGCCAATCAGTAGCCAGGTAATCTATGATTTTCTTCTTTGGGAAATTCTACTAACGGACCTCACTGTTATAAGTTCATTTAAAAAAAAAGCACTACCAACAACATCAGTGCTTGCTTCAGCAGCTCAAACACTGAAATTGGAACAATACAGAAAAGATCAAATGGCCCCTGCGCACAGATGACATCCAATATTTTTCACGAAGCATCCCATATTTTTCTGAGAGAGAGAGCATGTGCGTGCGTGAGCTGGGGGGGGGGGTGTGGTGCGTAGGGAGAGAGAGAGAGAGAATCTTAAGCAGGATCCACGCCCTGCGCGACGCGGGGCTCAATCTCACAACCCTGAGATCATGACCTGAGCTGAAATCAAGAGTCAGATGGTCAACTGACTGATCCACCCAAGTACCTCTAGCAACCCTAACCCTAACCCTAAAAAATCATAAATACACAAAGCTATAGGTTGATTTTAATTTTTCTTTATTAGGTCTTTTTAATAACAAAAGTTAATAGATGCTTCTTGAAACAAATTAAACAATATAATGATAAACAAAGAAACAAACAACAAAGTTTCCAGATCCTATTCCAGGAGACAATTAATGCTCCATGCTCGTTCACAGATAAACATCTCATATGTAACATATATGTATATATGTTATATGTGTGTATATATCCCTACATTCCTCATATGGAGACATATAACACATAATACATAAACATACACATGCAGGGTTTTATTTTATTTTATTTTTTTTAAAGATTTTATTTATTTACTTGACAGAGACACAGTGAGAGAGGGAACACAAGCAGGGGGAGCGGGAGAGGGAGAAGCAGGTTCCCATGGAGCAGGGAGCCCGATGCAGGGGCTCGATCCCGGACCCTGGGATCATGACCTGAGCTAAAGGCAGACGCTTGACGACTAAGCCACCCAGGCGCCCCTTATTTTATTTTTGATAGGATAATACATACTACTCTGCAACTTGCCTTTTTCACTACCATCCTGGCCATGCCTTTGGTGTTAGATGCAGAGCGTACGCAGTCTGTGATGCCCCCAACAACTACCTTTATTCCCTTTCCTGATGGACGACGTTCAGACTCTTCCCAAATGCTTGCTGACCCTAGCCCCTTCCCTGTGGGCCTCCCTCTCATTAACCCCCTCTGCAACCAACACTCTGTGAGCGCTAGGGAGGACAGAAAAGTTGTTTTTTAAACCCAATTTTACATGTAAGGCTGCCCCTCAATGTCCCATATTTGAACATATTTAACATATTGCCTAGATAAATCTGCACAGAAAGACACTAACTTATGTTACATAGTAGTGAGAAGTCTATTATTTACAAGAAAGATGCCCGAGACAGAGAACCATAAACCCCAGGCTCTATTTCAGGTTTGAGATGAGCCACCAATGTGACACTGAGCAGTTACATAACTACGTGGAGGGCCATTTCCTCCCCCAAATAATGAACTGCTTGAACTAGATAATTTCTAGTACCTTCACACTAAAATCAATGATCCTATATTGTTCAATGAATGCAGCCTTTATGTCAGCCCAGAGAGGATAATTTACTAAAAGAATGTCTGCGTAACTCCCACAAAGAGTTTACTAACAAATGAACAGTGCAAACAATATTAAAAGAACAGGTATTTTAACAACTCAAGAAAGCAAATTATTTAAGTACTTCCATAAGAATATTATAATTACCTATTTATAACTTATATGCTAATCACAATTTTTAGTATGACTAAAAATCTCACATTATTATGTATGTTCGGGTCAGTTCCAATTATTACAGATTTTGAAGATGATAAAGTGTAGTCAGTGCTGAGCAGCTACCGGGAACCTGGCTGTATTTCCACCTCAGCTATTCAGTTTCTAGATTAAGTTCCTTCATTTAAAAACTTAAGAAGTACCTGAAGCTTTAGGATTCACTCACTCAGTAAAATGATATTTATCAAGCGTGTCCAGGGTGCTGGGCAGACACTGTGCTGTTCCAGGGCCACCACTGTGGGAAAGATCCACAGCCCCCGGGGCAGCCCCCCACCACTGGGACAGCATAACACCTACAGATCTGCACCCCAGACTGTTTTCTAATTCAAACTGGCCCCTCCATAACTGGACTTGACTCACTTAAATTTTAATATGTTTCTGTTAAAAGATTCGTGTGTCATTTTTTACAAATATTCTGCTGTGTTCTCTTTTTTGAGAGAGAGAGAAAGACTGTGGGAGCAAGCGAGAGCAGAGCGAGAGGGAGAGAGAGAGAGAATACTGAGCAGCCTTCATGCCCAGCGTGGAGCCCACCCAGGGCATGATCTCACAACCCTGAGATCATGACCTGAGCCACAATCAAGAGTCCCATGCTCAACCAACTGAGCCACCCAGGCACCCCTCTGCTGCATTCTTAAAAACAGAAAGGAAAGTTAGTGTTTACTTCAACTGGCAAGAGAGGCTTGGCTCACTGCAAATTTATAGGAAAGGGTGACAAGAAGTTACTTATCCATAAGTACCTTTAGTTCATGAGTGAAATGAAAATGTACCTGCATCTTAATTTACTTGATGTTTGTCTCATTCAAAAACATGTAAAACAGAAGGAAATACAACACGAACCCAAAACACTGCATGGATCCCATTTCTGAGGCCATGTGCTCCTGTGAGAGAAAGCAATGAAGACAAAGCCACCACTGACAAGAGATGAGGGTGTGCCTAGAAAGTGGGGGGGGGGGGGGAACAACATCCAGCGTAGAGAAAGACCCCCACTGGCCCCTCTGCTCCCCCCTCCCTACAGTCCTCCTGCTTAAGGCAAGGAACAGGTGGGCAGGCAGGGCCAGACACAGACCCACCGAGGCAAATACGAGTTTCCCTGGGTAACTCCTGCCAGTCCTCATGTGGGTCCAGTTCCTGGGGGGCCCACTCCTTGAAGAAGACACTGCATTATCATAAACCCAATAGGGGGCCCTGAAGTGACAATTCAAAGAGAAAACAAAAAAGTAACTTTGGGCTACAAGTGCAAAGACATTTTTGTCTTGCCAACTACACCTGCCTCTAACAGTTACTACCATGAACGCGTGTGTAAATCAGCAATACTAGGCTGATGCTGGAGCAATCTCCTCTTACCGAGATCAGCCAAACTAGGCAGCAGGGAATCTATGATACGACAACACTTTAACCACCCCCCAAGTAATTCTTAAACAACAGTTTTGGGATTTTAGCTTTGTACGTCTATACAAAGACAGAAATCCAGGGGCGCCTGGCTGGCTCAGTCGGTTAAGCAACTGACTCTTGTTTCAGCTCAGGTCATGATTTCAGGGTCGTGAGACCAAGCCCCACGTCGGGCTCCGTGCTGGGTCGGGAGTCAGCTTGGGATTCTCTCTCCCTCTGCCCCTCCCTCTGGTCGCACGCATGCGCACGCTCGCTCTCTCAAATTAAAAAAAAAAAAAAGAAATCCAAAAAACTTTATACTTTCAAACATTTAATCTTAGAAAAGAGTATGTAAACTGCTATTTAGTTTTTCTTTAAATAGGAAGGGCTTTCGAGACTGAAGTGCTTTAAATGTCTTGATTTTTCTTAGTTTTAAAAGCTACAGAATCCTGAGCGCCTGGGTGGCTCAGTTGGTGAAGCAACTGCCTTCGGCTCAGGTCATGATCCTGGAGTCCTGGGATCGAGTCCCACATCGGGCTCCTGGCTCAGCGGGGAGCCTGCTTCTCCCTCTGACCCTCTCCCTTCTCATGCTGTTTCTCTCTCCCTCCCTCTCTAATAAATAAATAAAATCTTAAAAAAAAAAAAAAGATACAGAATCCTGGCACTCTCCCCTTTTAAGCAGGGGGACAAAAAATTTAAATGTTTCTGTAAAGGGTTAAGGATACCATGTTGGAAGAAAACTTCTTTAAAACAAAAAATAATCAATTCCCAGCCAACTGTATGGAAGTCTTCCTAAACATAAAACTAACCCACTTGTAGCTTTGCGCAGTGGCAGTATCGTAGCCAATGAGGTTTATCTGAGGCACGATTATTGCTAATTGAAAACTAACCCACTTGTTTCTTTCCTAAGTGTCTAGTAGTATGACTCATTAGAAATTATATTGTGAATTCTATCCTAGAGATTACAATGCATATGCTACACTTAATACCCTTCAGGTAGAGAGAAAAAGCAAATACATAAAAGGATAGTTTCTTATTTTTATTTTTTTTTTAAGATTTTATTTATTCATTTGACACAGAGAGAGAGAGAGAGGAATCACAAGTAGGCAGAGTGGCAGGGAGCGGCAGAGGGAGAAGCAGGCTCCCTGCTGAGCAAGGAGCCCGATGTGGGACTCAATCCCAGGACCCTGGGTTCATGACCTGCGACGAAGGCAGACGCTTAACGACTGAGCCACCCAGGTGCCCCCGGATAAAGTAGTTTTTTAAACAAGTTCTAGGGATGAAATACGAGTTTATGAGCAAGGAGTTGTTAGTTTTAATTATATCAAGACAAAAATAGGCATTTCCTGAGGTTTAAGAAAAAAAAATCCACTTCATGAAAGAACATCATTAACAGCTGTTCTAAATTGTAAATCTACACCCTTTGAGGTCATTGGTGAATGAAACCCTACTGTTTTTTCCCCAGATTATTCACAGTTAATATAACCGGCAATGAGTCTGCAGGTTATCAGAAATTTCTAATCTTGCTCCTAAAGTTAGCTGCCAGCATTTTCTTATACCAACTTAGTAACAAGCAGCAGTGACATGGAAATTGTTTTTGTCTGACAATGGAGGCTGACAAATGTGAAAAGTGTGCCAGACTCTGCAAGCTACAATTTCTGTAATTAGAAAATCAGGAACCTTTACAATGGTGCTGCCCAAATCTGAGGTTTTTCAAATAAAAGAACTGTTTTTCGTACAGAGTAATTTTATTTTTATTTATGACTTTTTTTTACTGGAAAATGATCGTTCCTATTAATTGAATAATTTCTCTGGATTCAAGCTTTAAATGGCAAAAAACAAGAGTACTTGGGGCAGCTGGGTGGCTCAGTCGGTTATGTGTCCGATCTTGGTTTCGGCTGAGGTCAAGATCTCGAGGTCATGGGATCCAGCCCCATGTAGGGCTCCACGCTCAGCTCAGAGTCTGCTTGGGATTCTGTTTCCCTTTCCCTCTGCCCCTCCTGCTTGTGCTCTCTAAATCAATCAGTCAATCAATCTTTAAAAAAACAAAAACAAATAAAACCAAGAATACTTATATGTAGTCATATCTCATTTGGTTTGAAAATAAAATAGGAAGATATTGGAGAGGAAAGAACCACTTGTTCAACAAAATTTTATTTACCATCCACCTCATGCCAAATACTGGTTACAGCAGTGAGAATATGTATAGAGATAACACTGTAATGACTGGATTTACTCATTCATTCATCCAAATCCTTAAACAATGGATTTACCACTCAATGCCAAGGCTTAGACAAGATACTAGGGACACGGAAAAGCATCATGGAGCCAGGTTTCCGCCGTTGGGGGTTACAAACATGCTGAGACTAGAACAAATTGTGGGCTGCTAGATTTGAAGTGGGATGACGTGAACTGTTCACTTAGACACAGAGCTTTAATTCAGACACAGACGGAGGTATATTATACTCACACAGGTACGCATATTCCCTGGCTCAGACTGAGAGATCTGAGACCTAACAGGATCTAAAGCCAACAACATATTATTAGCAATGTGTACGCCAAGCACCCAGATCTTGCTTTTAAAATACCATTCTCCACAAAAAGGAACCAAGTCACCCTAGAAAAAGGCTGAGTCCAGGGCTGGGGCAAAGAAAGTACATGAAGAACTTAGAACATCTTGTTATACACCAAGAAGCAAGAAATTCTCCAAGAATTATGAAGACATTTCCAAAGGTCAGAGGAACAGTTAGTAGGTAGGGGTTCCCTCAGACCGAAGCTGGAATAATTCAAGCATTGAAATAATCAATGACAGTAAGGAATATAACTCCTTGAATAAAAGAAGAATCTATGAGCTTGAACTAAGACAAATTTTAAAAAGAAGAGAGGGAAGCTCTTTCTTAGAGCATAATACCAACGAACAGGGAAGATCTGGAAGGATGGATGCTACAACTATTGAGTCAAAGTTTGATGAGGAACAAGATATTTATAGCTTCAAAGCATCTCCCCACAAATTACATATTAATTACAAAGGGAAAACAGTAATTTTACAGTGGAGAAACTTGGTGGATACAATCTAACCGACTGACCAGATCAGTAATATTGGTACTGACATCACGAGGTACGAAGAAGGCCCAACATCCCTTCTCTGGCTTTCCTGCCAAAACTAGCAAACTTCAATTGAATCATGAGGACACATGAGACAAACCCAAATTGAGGACTATTCTACAAAATAATTGATTCCTACTCTTCAAAATATGTTAATTAAGGTCAAGAAAGTAAAGAAAGACTAAAGAACTGCTCCAGATTGAATTAAAGGAGGTCATGAGACTAATGTGGACCGTATGGCTTTGGACCCGAAAGAAACGGCTGTACCAGGCAGCATGAGACCGTGGACTGCAGGGGAGAGCACAGTAGTATATCAAGGCTAAATACAGAGGACTGCACTTTATAGGAGAATAGACTTCTTAGGAACTACGTACTGTATTTAGGGGTAAAGGGGCACGATGTCAGCAACTTATTCTCAAAGGGTTCAGAAAAACATTATGCATGTATAAAAAATTAAAAATGGGGCACCTGGGTGGCTCAGTTGGTTGAGGGTCTGGCTCTTGACTTCGGCTCAGGTCCTGATCTCAGGATCCTGGGATTGAGCCCTGTGTCGGGCTCCATGCTCAGCAGGGAGTCTGCTTGGGGACTCTCTCTCTCTCCCTCTCCCTCTGCCCAGACCCTCATACGCACACACATGCAATCTCTCAAATAAATAAATAAATCTTTTTAAAAAAATTAAAACTTAGTAAACAATTGGTAAATCTGGGTAAACAGTATATGGGATTTCCTTGTACTAATTTTGTTAACTCTTCTTTAAGTTTGAAATTATATCAAAATAAAAATTACAAACAAATGAAACACTATAGTTTTAATCCACTCATGAATGTAGTCCTTCGGTTGACAGTTAAGACTTTATAAATGTCACACAGTGGACAAAGATGAACAGAACACAGATTCCTACCCTTGAGGACATCTCAGTCTTGAAAGGGTTGCTCAGCCTTTCAGAAAAACAAATTGTAAAATAATCTTTTTTTTTAAGATTCTATTTTTTTAAGTAATCTTTACACCCAACGTGGGGCTCGAACTCACAACCCCAAGGTCAAGAGCCATATGCTCCACGGACAGAGCCAACCAGACACCCCTAAAATTATCTCATTACTACTCTCTTCTAATGCAGCCAAAATACCTCACAAGGAAAACATATTGTGAAGGACATGAACATTTTCCCTACTGTACCAGAAGTTCTATAATAAACATTCCTAAAAATAAATAAATCTATCTCCTGAGAAGAGAATTTTTGCTTTAAAAATATTTCTGTTGTAACATGATCTATATTACAATAACATTAGTAGAGAATTCAGGGCATGTGGCTTTACTAACACCAAATATTTTTAAACGCCCAATTAATCATTCACTGTGGTGAATAAATTTTGGAAGAACAGTAGGATGATGACCAGGAACACCACACAGTGAGAAGGTGAAATGTTTGGGAAGGAGAGGGCTTGTCGGTGTTAACTGGAAGCTGAGAGAGAGCACTTCAGCAAGAGACGGGTGCAGACATCCACCAGAAGGACAGCTGAAGAAATGTGCCCGAGAGTCATTAACACGTGCACACGTGCTGGGCAGCTCTGACTTCATAACCAGACCAAGCCAAGGGCAGTGATGGCCCCACAGGGAGGCAGAAACAGCGCCGTGAGCAGTCTCAGGCACATGCTGTGTGCTGAGCGGGGTCCCTGTCGCGCCCCGCACCCCCATCCTGACACAGAGGAAGGGACCAGGCCAGGATGTGACAGCGATGGGATTCAAATCCAGGCTCACTGACTCAGAAGCCATGCTCTTAAACACTACATACCCTACGTTTCATGGCGTAGGAGAACTTGTGTCAAATACCTGAGGATCTCCCGTGTGCACAGACTGACAGGCACTCCGTAAGAAACAGAATCCCTGATACTGCAGAATTTCCGGTCTAGAATATGTAAATGGCTGGAACAATAGTCAAAGCACTAGTAGGCTTCTCTAGAGTGAAATGTGTTATCAGCAATTGGAAGTTACGAGAAAATAACCACTAATGGCTTATAAGTCGGGGGTGAGGGTGCCCTTGGGATGAAAATGCAGAGTCACCACAAGACCAGAGAACTAGGGGTGGAATGCTCCCAGCCACGCTGGGTTACGATTGGACTGACTGTACTAAGGTCTCTAAAGGAACACAGTAATTCAGAAGACAGGATGGCAGCCACGGAAGCCAAGAGAAGACAGGGGCTGTCCCAGAGGGAGGGCTCCTTGGCCCAGAGACAGCCACACTCTGGGGACAAGTGTGGCCTCAGTGTAGGAATGGATGGAGCCTGGTTTCATCAAATATCTGAAATTTAATTTTTACTTTCATCAAAACAACCTATTTACATAGTTTTAAAGGTAGTTCTACAGGACCTGTATTGGGGGCAAAGTGGTCCCCTGTCCCTCCTTGCTTCCGCTACGCTTTCTCCTCGTTCAATATCTGCAGGTCACATGTTCATAACTGCTTTCTAAAATTTTTTAAGTGGGCTCCACGCCCAATGTGGGGCTCGAACCTATGACCCCAAGATCAAGAGTCATGCACTCCACTGACAGAGCCAGCCAGGCGCCCCATGCTTTTTAAGTCTTTCTACTCCAGGCATTACATACGGACTTCATACAGACGATATGGATGTAGCTCTCCAGAGCATCCCCCCACCTTCTCCGCACATCACACCTGTTCACTAAATCAGTACTGTTCACATTACAACTAAATAGCACCTAAATATTATTCCCAAAGGAATCGCTTATAGAACGACGATCACATTTCCTTTTTTGACAACATGTTTCCTTCTGATCTGCGGCCTCCTACTTTTCTGCACATATTCTCAATACAAGGATGATTCGGTGACAACACCTCCAGGCCTGTGACATGTGTACATTGGACAGTGACACGCACCTGGACAACAGTGGTCTCCCTGAACCTGTCCTGGAGGTCCTCCTGTCCGTCCCGGAGTTCCTCCTGTCCTGCCCTGTCCATCCCAGAGTTCCTCCTGTCCTGTCCTGTCCTGGAGCTCCTCCCGCCCTGACTATCCTGGAGTTCCTCTTGTCCTGCCCTGTCCGACCCAGAGTTCCTCCTGTCCTCTCCCGTCCTGCCCTGTCCATCCCAGAGCTCCTCCTGTCCTGCCCTGTCCGTCCCGGAGTGCCTCCTGTCCTGTCCTGTCCATCCTGCCCAACAAACACCAGCCCGGCTTCCTCTAGCTGCACCTTGTTACCTCCATTTCCACTTTATTGTCTGCCTCCCCGCCTGTTGAAATCTACTTTGGGGAAGGTAGTCTCCATTTGATGTCCCAGCCCTTCTACTGAATTAATAATCTTCCAATATCCAAGAGCCCTATTTATTCTGTGAATGATCCTTTCTGGAGCCCCTGTTGTTCCGTAGACACAGAGTCTTCTCTTATCTGAGGATTTTAATTACAGTTTCTTTGAAATGTCTTTTGCTCCTTTATTGTTTCTGTTCCTTTCACATTCTTTTTTAATCTTCCTCTTTGTTTTGGTTTCTTTCATGTGAGAGACTTTCCCCCAGCACGTCTGTCCGAGTTAAGAGTGAGACAGCAGAGACATAAGCAGTGGCCGTATGTCGATGGCAGAACTGTTTCTCTTCCCTAGAGAGACATCCTCCATTCTCCTGTGTGTGTGTGTGTCTGTTGGGGGTGGTGGGAGGGGGGAAGCAATAAGCCTGGGAGCCTCTGTGTGTTGGCCAAAATTGGGCAGAGAGCATTGCAACGCAGTATGCAGACTCTGATTCGATTCTGTTAAAACGTTAAGTCAGAACGTGTTACTCAAACTCATTCTGAGACAAAGCAAGTCCTTACAATAGCCAGCAAGGCCCTCCGTGATCTCCACTGCCCGGTCCATGGCCCTTCAGTACTTCTGACCTCACCTCCATTCCCCTCCACCAGCTAACCTCCTTGATGCTTCAGTCTTGCGTCCACCTCAAGGCCTTTGCTCTACCTGTTCCTCTGCCCCGAACACTCCCACCTCCAATCAGCAAAACTCTTTCCCTCTCCCAATGCATTGCTCAAATAGACTCCCACTCTGCCACCTCGTTTTAAACTACAACCCTTCCCCCCAGCACTCACAACTTCCCTTATTCTAAGTTCTTCTGTAAGTATTTATCACTTCTAACATCCTAGGCAAACCACTTTACTACATCTACTGTTCACTGTTTATCTCCTCCCACAAGAAAAAAAGCTCCTCCAGAGCTTTTTTGGTCTGTTTACATCACTCATACATACCCAATACCTATTGTGGTATTCATCCCTCTCCTTAACTGTGCCCAGCTGAAGGGTTCTGAAAATACAGCACCAGTCTTCTGCTAGAGTGGGGAAAGGCAGTCCCCTGGCCACATGCAGCAGAGACAGGAGCCCAGGAACCCAATTTTCAAACAATTCTCCTGTTCGCAGGTCCTGCAATATGTTCGCCCTCCAAGATACCCTGCGCCCTCCATGTCTGTGGCCTCTAGGGATGCGCCCTTCAATTACCTGCTTCTACCTTGTTCTGTCTTCTCTGCTCTGCTGAACCCATCAGTGCTGGTCCATCCACAGTCCAGCCTCCAAAATGCTGCTCAAGTTTCTTCTACGGTTGTCACCCTCTATTCCATTACAGTCAGTTCAGCCAGAGTTCTGAGTTTTGAGAGAGAGAGGGCGCAAGTAGGGGGAGGAGCAGAGGGAGAGAGGACCCTCAAGCAGACTCCCCAGTGAGCATGGAGCCCCACACGGGGCTCGATCTCACAACCCCAAGATCATGACCTGAGCTGAAACCCAGAGTTGGATGCTTAACTGACTGAGTCACCCAGGCACCCCCAGAATACAGCTGGATTAAAAAAAGAAGGGGGAAGCCTAAAAAAAAAAAGATCTATAAGATAAATATAAATAGATAGGCAAGTAGGTAGGCAGGTGGATGGGTGGGCAGGCAGACAGACTCGACGGAGACAGACAATTCACAATAAATATAGAATGGATCATTTGTTGAGTACCAAATATGCCCTAGGCCTTACATAGGCACCCATACCTACCATATCGTTAATCCTCACACCAACTCTGTAATGTTATGCTATTTTTTATATATATATAAAAAAAAAGACTAAAACTAAGACTCAGAGATCTTACACCACTGGCCTAAGGTCAGAGAGCCAGCTGAGACAAAGCCAAAACTGCCCAATTCCAAGTTCCATGATTTTTATTCTCTACACACTGTTTTTCCATTAATACAGTTTAAAATGTGAAATGAATACATTCTGATCTGATTTTAACAGAATGTTAAATGGTGATAATATTTTGAATGTTTGTCCCAAAGTTCTATTACTTTTATAACTTGCAATAAACATTAAAACATACTGTCCACCCAATTCAACATTCTGTCCCAAAATGGCCAGTGGCATCAGTCGATACCCTATGGTAGGAAAGAGCTGCTTTCCATCACACTAGCTTCAAAACCTTAGGGCCAATCCCCAACACAGCCTTGTTTTTCTGGAAGACCCGCCCCACGCCGATCCTCTGCTGCACCGAGTCTACAAGTGAGCCCACACCCACCAGCCCGACAACAAAGCCCAGTTATGTCAGGGTAGGGAAGGCCTCCACCTCCAGCCGCTGGAATCTCCAGCACATGATCACGCCTTCTCCTGGGAAAAGGCAAACACTGCCTTTGGGTTCAGAAGAAGAAAATTAAAAACAGTGAGCAGCCATACCTGGATTAGTAATAAGTGACAGCAACACAGCCAGCAATTATTAGTTTCATCTGGGCCGGAAGGAGTCTCGGTGCAGGAATTCTTGGCTGCAGCTCTGCTATTTGCTGAGAATTCTGAAAATTAAACACTGGTCCCCTCGGAGTGGAATGTGCCTATGCAGATCTCAGGAGCGTGCCAGCCGTTGCAGCCAGGGGTTTATATGAGATCTAATGAAGGACTACACGTCAGAATAAAGTTTTCAATTTTTCCATTTGAACTCAATAAAAAATAAATGACAGTCATGCGTTCAAAATATTCACACCCTGGAGCTGCCAAGCTAAATAATTTAGTATCTTTTTGAACAGAAAAATCTTTTCCCCCAGGACATATTTTTCAAAATGCTAAATGTTCTGTGAGCTCAGCCCTCCTTCTGCAGCCAGCGGCATACTGTTTTTGAAATTGGAGAATGATGGTCTGCCTCTCCCGTAACTGGAGAAAAATTCCAGTCCCATTAGGTAGGAAGCATTCAAATCACATATCCTTACAGCTTACAAATGATGATATTCTTAATATTATGCAAAATCTGAATTAGTGAAAGTATCTTCAAAAGGTGGGGAGCAAAATGTGCTTTGAAATAAAAAAAGGAAGCCTTCCATACTACAAAATTAAGCTAGTCAACTCTTTAAATTTTGTTTCATTAAGCATGAGAAGCACTTAGTAACCAAGTAAGATTAATTGCAAAAATCAGGACGGCCTGGTTTAACGAAGACCGGGCCTGACTGAGGCAGCCCGGGACGGGCATCTATCTGCTGGCACCCAATAACCATCTCCACGTGTTGATCCTGCAAAGGTTCAGACTCATTAGTGGCTAAAATCTGTTGCTTTCTACATAGTTCTGAGTGTTGGTTACTTCTATACATATTCTTAATGAAGATGATGCAGTTTTTCACTTAGAAAATTGAAGAGTATCTTTCAGGGCTTTCAAACGTTAATCAACGTTTAAATCCATCATTTCTAACAGCTCTTACTTTCCTCGCTCTCTCAGTGTGGAAGTCAACTCTTACACTTCCTTTCCCTACTTTCCTTGTGTGAGAAGGGCCGAGGAGGACAGGACAGGGAAGCCCAGGTGAAAAGGTCCTGTGGTGGCTCCTTGTCACATGCAGGAACTCCTCGGGAGCTGGTGCACACGCTCCACGGGGGAAGGGTCCGTGACAAAGAGGCAAGAACTTGTCCACTGTTTTCAAGTTCTTTGTTTGACTTTGTAGCAGCTCCCTAGTTAAGGGGAGTGGGGTGGGCAGAGCTCCCCTCTCCCCCACGTCTCTGCACACTTGCTCTCATTGGCAGCCCCGAGGGTTGTCTGGGGGGGTCCCTGCGCCATCCAGACAAATCTGAAAATGATTTACACTGAACTGTCCCAGTTCCTCGGGACACAGACAGGACTGTTAATGCTCTGGAGCAGCCACTCTCCTAGTCCCCCAAATTTTGTTCATCGAAAACATTTCAACATCCCCACTTATCCCTCAACGCTCAGCTTTCAAAGCACAGTCTTCTGGATAAGCAAAATATTACCCAAATACCACAAAAACAAAAAAAAAGGAAAGCAAACAAAACAGTGAATTGGAAAATTTAGGCTGGACAACAGGATCTCTTCTGATGAACCAGAGGGAAGGCACTGAAGCCCCCGTTTCAGCAAGTGAAAGGCCCACACTAGACTGGTCGGCAGAGACTGGAGTGCAGAGCTGTCTCCAAGATGCAGCTCCGGGCACCAGCTTCCACAACTCAGCCCTGTCGCATCAGGGACATGGGGGCAAGAGAAACAGACCATCTGTTCCCACCGCCTTCCCGCACAGGCTGTGGCCAACACTCCTTGCGTATGAGTCCACATGTTTGCATTTCCAGGGCAAATTTTCTGTTTCCATGCACAAATATTATTGGATGACTGCAGCTTCTTTTCTGAACTGCCACAAATCATGGCCTGGCACCAACTTTATTATTAAAACACAGAAAAGACATTAATCCTCAAGACTAGATGCAGGCCTCCACTTTCTCTGCCAAATAACTAATGGTAGGTGGCATTCTGAAGCAAAGATTGCCTTCTCCTCAGGCCCTATTCATCTCTTTACTGTACTTGAGGCTATTTGTGTATGAACATATGTAGGACCTATACTTACACACGTGTGTGTCTGTCTCAAGGGCAAGAACCTTCTGTGCCACGTTCACTATTACACAGCCCAAGCAAGCACCGGCGAGGCACTCAGTTATTTTTGTTAAACGTGTTAGCTAAGCCCCACACATGAAGCCAGGATTGATCACCAGTAGTTTTTTAAAAGGGGGAGTAAGGGGTTTGTGTTTGTTAATTTGGTTTGATTACTCCCCAGCAGAATCAAGACCCTTGAAAATGGCCGTTTTATTTTTGAGGTCAGAATCATCAGTGCAGAAAGCAGCACTAATTTCAAAGGAATCTTTTTCTTCTTGCAACTCTGACACTTGGTAAGATGTGTTACTTGGGTATCTCCTCCTCCTGGAGGAGGCCTAACTTTTCCAGGCTATCATGATGAGTCATGTGAATGATGATTTTAGTCAAGAAAACAACTTTGGCTCTTTGGCCAACTAGAAAAAAATATACTAAATATACTATACTATACTGTTTTGTTACAGTTGACCTCTCTGCCTTCAAAGGCTTATGAGAAACCCCAAATGCTGTCAAACTGAATTTTTTTCTAATGAATTTATAACTGATTCCAAATAAAATGTTCCTCCACTAGACAATTAGCTTCAAAAATATTGAATGCTTTTGTTTCCAAGTTGGAAAAAAATACAATTAAAATGAGAAATATCTACTTTGTTTTAAATGGAGCTGGCCATTTGTTAGGAATATCTGAAACAGGGAAAATAACTACAGAATGCTTTTTATGTCCCTAACACCATTAAAATATTTAAAAGCAAAGCTGTTACACTCAAATATTAAAGCACACCCAAGAATGTAACAGTTAATGAGTTTATAGCAGCAATGTCCACAATAGCCAAACTGTGGAAAGAGCCAAGATGTCTATCAACAGATGAATGGATAAAGAAGATGTGGTATATATATACAATGGAATATTATGCAGCCATCAAAAGGAATGAGATCTTGCCATTTGCAACGACGTGGATGGAACTGGAGGGTATTATGCTGAGCGAAATAAGTCAAACAGAGAAAGACATGTATCATACGACCTCACTGATATGAGGAATTCTTAATCTCAGGAAACAAACTGAGGGTTGCTAGAGTGGGGGGTGGGGTGGGAGGGATGGGGTGACTGGGTGATGGACACTGGGGAGGGTATGTGTTCTGGTAAGTGCTGTGAATTGTGCAAGACTGTTGAATCTCAGATCTGTACCTCTGAAACAAATAATGCAATATATGTTAAGAAAGAAAAAAAGAAGAATGTAGCAGGAGGGGAAGAATGAAGGGGGGGAAATCGGAGGGGGAGAAGAACCATGAGAGACGATGGACTCTGAAAAACAAACTGAGGGTTCTAGAGGGGAGGGGGTTGGGAGGATGGGTTAGCCTGGTGATGGGTATTGAGGAGGGCACGTTCTGCATGGAGCACTGGGTGTTACGCACAAACAATGAATCATGGAACACTGTATCTAAAACTAATGATGTAATGTATGGGGATTAACATAACAATAAAAAAATTAAAAAAAAAAAAGAATGTAACAGTTAATGAATTACTGGGGAATAATTAAGTCCCTTTATACTTGTATAGTGCGGATCTCCTGTCCTCCCTGAGAGCAGACAACAGAGTGGGGAGCACCTTCCCAACATACACAGAGGTCCCCTGACACCTGAGAAGCAAAGGGAAAGGGGCCCAACAAGTCATCTGGGAAGGAGGACATCTTCAACTCAGAGAACTCATGAAGTCCTCTGAAACTGGTAAAGAACTATGGAAACTTCCCTTAAATAATGCATCTTCATAAAACCTTATGTACAATGCCAGGTTCTGCAGCCCCGCTGAAGGCACACGAAGACCCGGCCAGGAACCCCAAAAGGAAGCAGAAAGCACAGCCACTGGGCCCGTCAAACAAAGGGACAGGAATTGGGAAATTTAAAAATATAACAAACCTTAGGGTAAAATGGGAAAAAAAACAGAGTAAGAGAGAAAGAGGGAACGACAAGGGAGTTGGTGGAACTGAAAACACGTGGGAAGATGAGAACACTGAGAAGGGTGAACAGGGGTGGGCAGGGGAGGGAGGAGGGAGGGAGGTCTGCTGACACAGACGCTCGCTGCACGTCTCTCCCGTATGTGCCCACTTCGATCCCACAACCAGCGCAGGACATCCATCTTGCACACGTCCCAGCTCAGGATCGGGAGACGCAGAAAGGGGAGGTGCCCTTGCAGCCGACCCACAAGGGATGGTGACAGGATTTCAACAGAGGCTCAGCTCTGCCCAGCGGTGCCCGCACACGCCCTGCACCCCTCCTCTCCGTGGCCCTCCTTACAACAACTTTCTAACGTCAGGGGCACCAGAATACATTCTCTTTCTCAGGAGGCCCCATTCCTGAATCTCAATTGCACTCGTCAAGATCTGAAATTGTCAGGGTTTTCTTTTTTATTTTTCCGCTGTATTGTGATATAACTGATATATAACACTGTGTCATGATGTTCGTTCCAACTGAACTGGTACTTTTATTTAGGCTTTTAATTTTTGGAAATTTCATAATTCCACTTGCCAAAAATGCTTCATATGCATCGAGATATTATAAAAAATGTCCTAGAATCAAGACCTGTAACCGTCACTCACTAAGGTACTTTAGGTTCCGCAGTCTTTTCAAGGTACACTTTTGTCAGACTGGCCACCAGTTGCTTCCCTGTCGTTATTTTCAACAATACTGTTTTGTTAAAGCTGCCTTCCCAAATCACAGATTTTTTTTTTTTTTTTTAGCTACACTGATCTTGAAAGGTTTATGTTATACAGATCTGGTCTATTGCATCTAGTATGGTTTTGATTTAGATGGCCCTTTTTGCATGCATACTAGGTTTACAAGTAACTTCATTCTTCCCAGAGTTTCAGTAATTGGTATTTTTCACACGGTTACCACACAAAAATAGAACGTATGTTTCAAAGCTGGCATGCCCCTTTTCCAAGTGAATGGCTAAAATCATCTTGTCATAGGTGTGCATAGAATGGACACTTGGGATTTTAAAATGCATTAATTTGATCTTAAAAAAACACACAAATTACTTACATGATTTTAGTCACAGAATTAGAAGAAGCATTCAGAGAAAATATTAGAATATCGTACAGAAATTACTACCATTTTGTTAATATGTAGTGTATACACATTCACTATTTAGGATTAAACATGGACTATATGGAGTTAATGTATTTAACAGCAGAAAATATACAAAAGAAGCATTCCCAAAATATCTTTTTGCCTTCTTTGAGATTGGCATTATACAAGGATTTGGGGGCGGGGGAGGGGGCAGATACGTAAATACTCTGAGATATAGTTCATGGGAAGCTAGCATTTAAACAATATTTAAGGGGTGCCTGGGTGGCTCAGTCATTTGAGTATCTGACTCTTGGTTTCAGCTTAGGTCATGATCTCAGGGTCCTGGGATTGAGCCCCTCGTCAGGCTCCACACTCAGCAGGGAGTCTGCTTGAGATTCTCACTCTCCCTCTGCCCCTACCCTCGCTCATTTGCACGGGCTCTCTCTCTCTCTCTCACAAATAAATCTTTTTTTAAAAAACACTATTTATTTTATTTTATTTTATTTTTTTAAAGATTTTATTTATTTATTTGAGACAGAGAGAAAGAGAGAGAGAGAGCACATGAGAGGGGGGAGGGTCAGGGAGAAGCAGGCTCCCTGCCGAGCAGGGAGCCCGATGTGGGACTCGATCCAGGGACTCCAGGATCATGACCTGAGCCGAAGGCAGTCACTTAACCAACTGAGCCACCCAGGCGCCCTAAAAAACACTATTTAAACATTCTCATCTTCCCATCCTATGTTTACGGAAATGTCTCAGTGAATGTGTGCAGTTCTGATATAAATATTTCTGTATCAGTGGAAGACAACTGAAAGCATTTTCATAGTATTTATATTTATTTGTTTATACATCTGTTTCCCCAGCTGGACTGCGAGCAGCTCCAGCTAAATGTTACGACTGGTTCAGGTGCTCGATACACATTGTTACATGAAATAAGATGTAGTGTTTGCCCTCAAAAGATCCTGTAATCTAGAACACCTATAACTGTAAATAACTGAACTTCATCTAATCTCGGTTGTGTGTTTTAATATAATTTATCTGTCTATAGCAAATACAAGTTCCTGTCATTCGTAAGCATAGTACAAAAATGAGGTTCTAGGGGCGCCTGGGTGGCTCAGTTGTTAAGCGTCTGCCTTCGGCTCAGGTCATGATCTCAGGGTCCTGGGATCGAGCCCCTCATCGGGCTCCCTGCTTGGCGGGAAGCCTGCTTCTCCCTCTCCCAGTCCCCCTGCTTGTGTTCCCTCTCTCGCTGTGTCTCTATCAAATAAATAAAATCTTTAAAAAATAAAAAAAAAATTTTAAAAAATGAGAAGTTCTGAGTTTTTATGGAAAAAAAGAGATGCCAGTACTTCTTGCTATATATACTTTTTATGTTTCTTTTGCAACTTACTCTCAATAATGTTTCAATAATGTTTCAATAATGGATTCCTTCTCCACTGAGACGATAATAACAATGGGTAATAGGTGTTGACTGTAGCAGCCAGCCAGCTCTAATCATTTTCTTACTGGGGTATAACTGACGTACATTACATTAGTTTCAGGTATAGAATATAATTTGATATTTGGAGAGACTGTGAAATGATCACCACAGTAAGTAAGCAACTTTCAACTATGCACTAGAGTGTTATTAACCATCACATCCCCGTGAGTAGTTTATTTTATAAGTGGAAGTTTGTTCCCTTTATCCCCTTTACCCATTTCCTCCACCCCACACCCTCTGCCTCTGGCAACCATCAACCTGTTCTCTGTATCTAGGCACTTGGTTTTTGTTTTTGTTTTTTAGATTTCACATGTAAGTGAGATCACACAGTATTTGTCTTTGTCTTATTTGATGCCCTCAAGGTCCATCCATGTTGTTGCAAATGGCAAGCTCTCATTGTTTTTTATGGCTGAGTAATATTCCAGTGTGTATATACCACATCTTCTCTAACCATTCACTACTAATCATCAGACGTGCATTTCTCACGTAATGCTTACAATCACCCTGTGAGGTGCTATCCCACTATCGGGCATACAGTGGAAGAAAGAGATAAATGGGACATAAGAACGCAGGAAAACAACAATGTAAAGCAGGATCCGGTGGAGAATGTATCTTACCTCAGGTGAGGAAAGACAGACTAGTGAACATTAATGTTGGAATAAATGGCTATCCATTTGGACGCATCAAATAGAATTAGATCCTAAAACAACTCCAAGTAAATTTCAGGTGGATTAAAGATTCAAATGTCAAAAATAAAACAAAAGGCTTAAAGAGTACTACAAATACTTTTATGAACTTAGCTGGTGACATGAAAGTCAGAAACAAAAAGAGAGAAAGAGAAATTGATGAAATTGACTATTTTCAAGTTTAAAATTCTACCTGACCCCTTCCTTCCTTCAGTTTTTTCCACCCAATGGAGTAACTGGGACAAGATTCACTCCTTTCCCTTCCTCCCTCTCCCTTCCCACACCTTTTCCTGTCACCTGGGCAGGGCATGGCTGCTGGGAAAGGGGAGCCAACAAGTACTGGAGCAAAAATCTGGCTAATTATAGCCAGAAGAGTTGTACATATAAGGGGATTGAGCAAGTAAGTAAAATCCTGAGGTTAGTGGGAGGCAGGCTGCAGAGAAGAAAGCCCTATGACACTGGAATACAACAGAGGGTATTTATAAGACGAACAGATGCAGAAACACATACAAATACATATGCCCTGCGTAGACACCTGTGTGTGTACACACATATGCACATTCATATATGATTTCCAAAGTCAGTCCACTGACAGTACCTAAAAGCAATGGGGCCTTGGCAGCATGAGCACACTGAGTGTCTGGATCTTTGTTCCAAACACCATTCTCCACGAGGAAGAACCAGAGCTCCTGGGAGAAATGACCGGGTATAGGGCTTGGGCAGGGAAAGGCCAAGATGAGGCCAGAACATCTCTTTAGAGGGGGCTGTACAGATGTGCCAAACACCTGAAACTGTACACTTAAAATGGGTACATTTTATTACACACAAATTATATCTCAATAAAGTTATTTTACTTTTTTAATTTTTTAAAAAGATTTTATTTATTTATTTGAGATTATTTATTTGAGAGGGTACACATGAGCAGGGGCAGGGGGGTGGCAGAGGGAGAAGGAGAAGCAGGCTTCCTGCTGAGCAGGGAGCCCGATGTGGGGCTCGATCCCAGGACCCTGATATCATGACCTGAGCTGAAGGCAGATGCTTCACTGACTGAGCCACCCAGGTGCCCCAATAAAGTTAATTTTATTAGAAAACTAGATTGAGAGACTCAAAAATGTTCATTTTACACTGGTTACCAAGGTTACACATGTTTCTGAATTCCCTGGCCCCCTCAAGCTCTTCAGGGTAAAAATATTTGATGTTCTGCAAAACATATTTTAGTAGTACAAAGTTCACATACGTATCATTGGTTCTCCTTCATGAGAATCATTCTGCTTCCACATTTTTAAAAATTACTTTTAAAATGTTTAAACAAGGGGCACCTGGGTGGCTCAGTCGGTTAAGCGTCTGACTCTTGATTTTGACTCAGGTCATGATCAGGGTTGTGAGATTGGGCCCCACATTGGGCTCCCCACTGGGCATGGAGCCTGCTTGAGGATTTTCTCTCTCCCTCTCCCTCTGCTCCCCCCCCCAAAAAGAAATGTTTAAAAAGATTTATCCACACACACAGATAGTACAATTACAGTGTTGTTCACAAAATCCAAGAATGGAAATAGCTTAAAGGTCAACCAAAGAGGACTGAGCACATGCCCCATTGTCCAATGGACTAGTAAGCAGCTCTGTGTGCACAGGTATCTACAGTCTAAAGCCTCACAGAAGCCAGCATTATCTGTTCAAAAACCTAAAGCAGATACCACGCTCTTGACAAATCAGGCACATGAACAAGCCTTCTAAGGGCCTCTCATCACTCTTAAAATGAAACCCAAACCCTCTGCCTTGGCCCTACCTGGCCTAGCCCCTGCCTGCCCGACCCCTTCCCCCTCCACACCCCCATCCATACCAATTTCTTTAGCTTCCTGGAGCCTCCTTCTGCTCATCTTCCCTTGGCTGGACCCTTCTTGTCAATCAGGTCTCCATTTAAAAGTTACTACTTCCAAGACCATCCCTAAGCACCTAGTTCAGTCATGTTTTACCACAAAATAACCCTATTTTAATACTCATTCATTCTCTCCGTGTGTGTTTATCTCCCCTACTTGAATGTGAGCTCCATGAGAGTAGAGATCTTGCCTGTTTTGTTTGCTGCTGTATTCCCAGGATGTGTGCCAGCCAGGCACTTATTAATACTCACCTGCCGAATGAATGACCTCCAAATGTGTTGTCAAATAAGGGAGAGGGTACAGGACGCTGTTTGTGGTGTAAATAAAATATATGCACATATCGCAGACATGCTTGTATCTGCATAAAATCTCAGGAAGGATACTGAAGGAACTGGTGTCAGCTGTCACTTGTAAAGACAGGGCAAGGCTAGAGGGACTAATACCTTTACCCCTTTTGAATTTTTTACAACACGCATACAGTATCTATCTTATAAAGTAATCTGAGGTAGATAGAAGCTGTTACCCATCAAACGCAGTGATATTCATCATAGCTGGAAAATGAACTTAGGAGAGCATGTCATCTCACAGCTTTACAGAGCCCCCCCGCACCTCTGAATGAAAGCGTCAGCAGCCGACACAGTCCTTACACTCTCCTGTCATCATATGTACTTGTTAACCACACTTACTCATCATCATAAAGATGACATTTTGATTTTGTTTACATCATTGAAAATGCGTTCCAAACAAATCTACTACCTTCCATCTTCTTCCTAATGAACACCCACAGCTTTTATTCTCCATGTAAATCATACTGGCGAGCACAGGTTAAAAAAAAAAAAAAAAAACAAAAAAAAACAGAAGGCAACACATGCCCAAAACAACAGGCTCAAGAAATAATAAAAAATTACAGAAGTCTCACTAGGACGATTATAAAAATTACTCCAACCTATTTGGAGTTAATGACATTTTATTCTATATGAGCAACATTCTACAATGTGGATCTGGACCAAAATAATATAAACCAAAACAAATCAAAACCAAGTTATGAAACTAAACACTTAAATTTTATTTTTAACTGAATTTTTTCAAAATTAAAAATTAAAACTGGTAGGAAACCAACATTTAAAATATATTTTCAAAGTATCCTACAAGTTAAACCTGATAAATTTACATTTTACTTAGATAAAAATAGCAGATATTCAATAAAGAACATTGACCAGTTGCCGAGTATTCAGTTTCACTGTAAATTATTCTGAATATTAAAAGCACGTCAAGTGATTCATACATTTCCAAATACTATACCTCAAAACATACTTCTATTCCAAAATCTGCATCTTATGGAGGGGGAAAAAAGTAAAGAGTAAGGCTTCAAAATTATCTCTCGATAGCACAATCATTGAACTATCTGGCTGAGGTCCAGATAAAGCCAAAATACACAAACATGCACACAAAAACAAATCAACTCAGAGTCACAATAAAAATAATTCAAAACAACCTAAACATATTGTTCAAATAACCAGAACTCAAGAACTGTTAAATGTTCACTGTGCTAATGTGTATAACATTGCAGATCTACATAATGTTTCAAAAACACTAATTGAAAACACATCTAATAGTTACGTAATTTTAAGTCTTTTATCTTACATTGAGAAATTACACAAATTCAAACAACTTTAAATAAAAAATAGTCTGGGATTTAAAAAAAAAAAGAGTCCTTTCAAAGAAGAGTGTGTGGTTAAAAGTCAAAACACACACATAAACCACTAGATGGTATTTACTATCAATCAAATCATTCTGTCTTCCATTTCTGTTTTTGCTTTAGGATGACAAATGGAGTGCAAAATCGATCTTGAATGCACACAGAACATTAGTAACCCACTTCTGCCTTTCTTCGACAGTTACCACAAGCAAATTAAGTTAGGTTTGAGTATTCAAGAAATATCCTCTTTGCCAAACTCTTTTCCTTGGCCAAATACAAACAGGTATCTGAATTACGATTTTACCTTTTTAATCACTAGATTACAAAAAAACTATTATTTTAACCTTAATAGATAAATGATTGACAGTTTTCTTGAAATGTACAGTCAGAAAGCTGAAGTAACCCATTTTTAGTCAGCTCAACGAGCTATAAAACCCTAAATGGGGAGTCTGAAGCTTTCACTGTTGATCAGCGAGCAATTCTCATCCTTTATATTCAAAACACCTCTTTCACAGCCTACAACTAAAATAAAGCAATTGTTGGACACCCTGGGGAGTTATTCCAAACTCTGCTTCACAGTATCTTAAACTACTCACTGAGAAACACTGTTATCAATACAAACCCCGCGGTAATTGTTCCATTCTGCTTCCACATGGCACAGAGCCGCATGATGTCTTTTCTGCATTCTGAAAAACTCGAATTCTTATTTAGAAACAGCTTTGAACCTTGGCTCATGGCCTGTTTGTAATTGATACTACAGCTTAAATACCTTTCCAGCAAAGTTACACTAACTTCAAAATACTCTGGGATCAACCATTAAAATGTTTTTGTTTCAGTTACAACACTAATGAGCACCAAATGTTAGAATTTGTTTTAACGACCTAATACTTCAAGGATTTTCTTAAAAGGAAAAGCTAGATCAGCTATCCATTATATAATGAAAGGCAGATTAGTCAGTGCTGATACAGATAATGCTTGAAGATTTAATACTTAGAGTGCAGAATCAAAGATATAAAAGTTAAATTCAGAAAGCCTGCTCAGTCAGCCATCATAGTTTTTCCCTGTGAAAATACCAAACTTCTGCTCATGGAAGCCTCCTTCCCTTCATGCTTTGCATTAGCCACTCAACCCTCACCTTGATGTCCCCATACCTATCAAAGGAGTGACACTACCAGGCTTTACTATACTTCCTCGTAGTACAAAGGAATATAAAGTACCGAAGAAGCAAAAAGCAATTAAAGGAAATCTCAGCATATCAGGTTTATTAAAGCCTGGTAAGAACCGCTGATTTGACAAGATTTTAGAAACAAATGTGTAAATGCTATTTTAAAAATACAAAAACAAAGAGGAAGGAACGGACCATTTCGGATATATTCTGGAAATAAACACTTCGCACGCAAGCGCGCAGCTGGGTAAGGACTGCTGCCACCCTGCGGGTGTCTTCCTTGGCCCCGAGCGCACTTTGCAGGGCAGGGCACACCAGGACCTGCACGGCCGCCGCAGGCTGCGGCTTCTGCTCCTTGGAGGCTGACTCTTCTGCATACTGGCCCCTGCGTTCAGACCTCCTCCACATCTAAGCATCATGGCTGCTTCAACCACCGTAACTAATTTCAACTTTCTTTTCCAGCATCTTTTAACTCTTCTCAGCATCTCATCACCTTTCTTTTTGTTTTTTCATTCTAGGTAACTTAATACTCCTTGACATTCGATCTGGACTTTTACAGAACTCAACAAACAGATGTCTTTCCTTTTGGTTTAGCAATTATTAATTCCTTTTGGCTTTAATGTTCAAGTCTTGGGTCCTTGTCATTTTTTATCACTGCTCAAAATTTTCTTTCCTTCATCATTAGATAAGATCTTTCTTTTGCCTTATTTCCAGGTTTCATTCTACTCTCAATTAGGATACAGCTCATTAAATAACTAAGGTTTTATGAGACATGCCATATTAAGAATCTGTAGATTAATTTACAAGAAAATGACTTAGCAAGCAAATACTGTAAATAAGATTCATATAATAAAAGTTAAGCCTTTGAAAGACATGCTTTAAAATAATCTCAAGTATTTCAGAAGTACCTAAAGTCACCGATATTTAGTCTTTAAAGAATTTCCACCCAGAATCTCCCACTTGAAGATATAATTTGAGATGAAGTACTTACAGTGATAAAACTGCATTTCTTCAAAAAACATTCCGTATTGTTTTTACATTATCTTGGATTTGCATAACTTCCCCAGAGTAGTTGGAATTAATAAGGCTTATTATTCTGACACTATATATCAAGTAGAGAAATTAAGTCTTTTGTAAATAATGTCTACAAATGCAAGGAACTATAGTATATAAATTCAAAGAAAATTCATTGCACCTTCAATTTCTAAATTTCTAAGTGCTATTCCCTAAAATCTATTTATTAACTAGAAACGAAATAATGGCAGATTTTTGTTGGATCGCTATTCTGAAACCTCAGCAAACTACTATATTGTCACACTGCTGTACTGCACACCATTATTTCTCAGTCTGTGGAGCACAAAGGGCATCTGACAACCAACAGATACTATGGAGAAAAAGGGTTCGAGGTTCCAACAAACGTGGGAAATGTGGAGAGAAGGAAGCTAAGGCGGTTTTTATCCCTATAGGATTTCTCAGTATCATTAACATATCCATAGAGACTGTAGCTCCTCAAAGCACGTGTGCTGACGCATGCATCTGTGTATGTTGGGAGGGGTGGTATTTATGCAATTCCTCCTCAGCTTATGATTACAAAACCATATTGCAGCAGAGCATCCCCCTAAAGTAAAGTCCCACAGAATATACTTTGGCAAATACTAAGATTTACAGAAAATAGTCACTATTGGTTGTTGTTTCTAATCTTTAATATAAAGCAATTTCTGCAAGATACTGTATTTTTTTTTTAAGGTTTTATTTATTTATGTGACAGAGAGAGACACAGCGAGAGAGGGAACACAAGCAGGGGGAGTGGGAGAGGGAGAAGCAGGCTTCCCGCGGAGCAGGGAGGTCGATGCGGGGCTCGATCCCAGGACCCTGGGATCATGACCAGAGCCGAAGGCAGACGCTTAATGATTGAGCCACCCAGGTGCCCCAAGATACTGTATTTGTAAAGGTACTGGTTACTGGGGAAAGAGGGAAGGCATAAAGGTTAAAAAGAGAAATAAAGTTATTATTCTTCTCCTAAGAACAGTAACACCTGAAAAGACAGACAATGCTCTGTCCACATTGAACCCTTCTGCTGTAGCTGTATATGAATTCAACAGATAATTCCTTTTTTTAATGACAGGTTTTGCTTAAGAGATGGCACATTGAATTTAGACATTTCATTTTTAAAAAATTCAGGCTAATGGGGACTTTAAATAACTAAAATACTAATATCCCAAAGGCTTTTATTTTTTTTAAAAGAGATTTTATTTATTTATTTGACAGAGAGAGACACAGACAGAGAGAGAGAGAGAGGGAACACAAGCAGGGGGAGTGGGAGAGGGAGAAGCAGGCTCCCCACCGAGCAGGGAGCCCGACACAGGGCTCGATCCCAGGACCCTGGGATCATGACCTGAACCAAAGGCAGACGCTTGACGACTAAGCCACCCAGGCGCCCTCCCAAAGGTTTTAAGGAAGGGCTGCATATAGCCATAAACGAAATGTAAATTGAGTGCCTTGATTTGTATGATACCAAACTCAAACTAGAATAGAGCGTGAATCTTCAGAGCACTCTCCTGGATCACAGAACTAGGCAAGGAGCAGAGACCCTCCAATTCCTCAGGTCCCGGGGCTATTAGAGCAGACCAAGGGCAGTCCTACGTTCAAAATTCACTAGGTGCCTAGCACAGGTGTCAAAAATAGCAGCTAGATGTCTAAAAATCCAATCCTTCTGATCCAACGACTCTCATTTCTTCTGACACCTCAAAGATGTTTCAGACAGAAAGAGCACTTTACCAACAGAAAGGTAAAGCATCCCAACAGTCACACCCACTGTTACATTTGGAAATAATGCCCCATTTACCACTATCGATAGTTTATCAATGTAACTATTACAAGGCATATTTCAAATATGCTTACAATAAATATAACTTTTAAAATAACACAACATATTCATCACATAGTTTGATGATAAAAGATAAGTATAGTGAATGCTACTGTTAGAAAATTTCTATTTTAGCAAAATTTTACTATAAACAATAAGACAAGCCCCAGCAGTATGGGCAGTCTTCTGGGCAGATGGAAATAGGCTCAGAGTTGGTATCTGTTAAAAACAGGAGCGTACTACTGTGGTGGTGAAGCACAGACACGGAGCAAATCCCGCTGAGACACGTAATAGCTGGTAACTCTGAGCAAGTTACCTAAATTGTCTGTGCCTCAGTTTCCCCATATACGTGCAGTAATATCAATAGCTACCTCCTAAGGTTTTCGTGAGAAGAACATGACTTATGGAGAAGAGTACCAGACACATAGTAAGCACTACATCCACATTTGTTAAATATGCCATTATTTATTTGTTATGGAATCCTATTACACGAGAAAATTATTTGAAATGAAGTTTAGTGTGCTTTTATTTTTTTAAAGATTTTACTTATTAGAGAGAGAGCACGAGCAGGGGGAACGGCAAGCAGAGGGGGAGAGAGAAGCAGGCTCCCCGCTCAGCGGGCAGCCCAATGCGGGACTCGATCCCAGGACCCTGGCATGATGACCTGAGCTGAAGGCAGATGCTTAACTGACTGAGCCACCCAGGCATCCCAAAGTTTAGTAAGCTTTTAAAAGGAAGGAGTCAAACAC
This sequence comes from Halichoerus grypus, assembly GCF_964656455.1. NCBI lineage: Eukaryota > Metazoa > Chordata > Mammalia > Carnivora > Phocidae > Halichoerus > Halichoerus grypus. The sequence goes on along the minus strand of NC_135718.1, from coordinate 85,259,801 downwards.
CTAAGGAAAGCAAATGAAACATATTCATAACAGAAGGATTTATGGATGATAAGGATATGTGTACCAACTTACAGACTGATACTTACTCCCTAACTCACAGACTCCTTCATGCAAACATGTGCTCATCGCTTTGTGCATGCCCAGCACTGTGCTAGGTGCACAGTCACAAGGATAAACAAGAAAAAATCTTTGACCCAAGATTACCTGGGTACTCTGCTCACTGTAGCGTTTATTAAAAATTTAAAGTTAATAAGTTGTATGTATATAGTATATAACTAAATGGTATAACTGTATAGGTATGTGGTTTTGTTATCACGGTTTTTAAGAACCCTCTAGACATACCGCCAGTGAAAGGTCCGGCCAGTGACCCGGTGGACAAGCACATGTAATCACGTCTTCACCCCTGCTCCACTCACTAGTTGATTAGAGCCTGCTGGAAAGGATAGCCTGGCTTTGGGAGCTAAACTTAAAAGAAACTAGTACTGTTTTATCAAATAATTTGATTGCTCTGATAGAAATGAACAGCGACAATATGATGCCTGTGATGTGCCTCTTTCGTCTGAGGCGGGTTTACGGTTGCTCTTAGACCCTCATGTTTCCGCTGTGGGTGGTGATGCAAAGCATGATCGGCCTTCTAACTTGGCCACTTGTATCTACCTTGCCTTATCATCTCCCGATTACTCAAGTATACAACAAGCACACAAAACATCAATCAACACAAACAAATGGTCAAACAGTATTTAAAACTTTTATATAGAAATTTTTAAAAGCTTTAAGTCTATAATCCCTTTAAGAGCAGACACTACCTAAATACTTCTCTCCCTCTGCACTGTCTCAGCGGCTGAAATCAGCGGTGTATTTCTAAACATTTAGGATATCAGACACTACATTCTTAGGAAAAGTCTAACTTCTAGACTTTTCCATTCCTTATTAGACTACTCCACTGGATAAAATTAGTTGCATGTATCTTTAAATTGATAAAAAACAGGTTTTTTTTAAAGAGAGAGCATGCAGGGGGTGCCCTGAGATCTACCTGAGATCATGACCTGAGCTGAAATCCAGAGTCAGACGCTTAACCGACTGAGCCACCTAGGTGCCCCCTGCACCTTTCAAATTTTCTTACTAAGATACAATTAATCAACTATTGTAAATGACTTGTATCAATTCACCATTCTATCAAAATTGAAAAGACAAGACCAGTGGCAAGATAAAGACCATCATGAAGTAGAAGCAGCACAAGAACGGAAGGGAAGACGAGTAAAGATGACTATTATCACTGTTGAAAGACAGAGAGCCATCGGAGAATGCTCAGAGAGTAGGTTTCAGTACCGGAATGCATGGGGTCAAATTCCAGCTCTCTTTTCTTAGTTCTATAACTTTTTTTTTTTTAAGATTTTATTTATTTGGGGTGCCTGGGTGGCTCAGTTGTTAAGCATCTGCCTTCGGCTCAGGTCATGGTCCCAGGGTCCTGGGATCGAGCCCCACATCAGGCTCCCTGCTCAGTGGGGAGCCTGCTTCTCCCTCTCCCACTCCCCCTACAGAGAGAGACATAGCGAGAGAGGGAACACAAGCAGGGGGAGTGAAAGAGGGAGACGCAGGCTTCCCGCGGAGCAGGGAGCCCGATGCGGGGCTCGATCCCAGGACCCTGGGGTCACGACCTGAGCCGAAGGCAGACGCTTAACGACTAAGCCACCCAGGTGCCCCTCACCCATCTATTTGAATTCACTTTGTGGAAGGATAGGAATGAGATATATATATCTATTTCCCCCTCTCTCAGGAAGAACTGCATTTCAATAGGTGGTGTCTTGGACTTTAAAAGAAATAGTTGTTTTGTTCTGTTTTTTTAAAGAAATAGAACAGTGTAAGCCCATTTCTTCTATTGTTACCCGATTGTAAGAGAAGTAAAGTGCCTATCATTATCATAGTTGTTATTGTAGTACCGTTGATTGGCCGCTTACAATGTGTTGGGCATCTGCTAAGCATGTAACATGGATTATTCCTTATTATTCTAACAGACTTGTCAAGTAAGTGGTATTATCCCCATTATAGAGATGAGGAAAGTGGAATGCAGAGGTTGAGTAACATGTCATGACTACTCAGTGGCATTCGGATTCCCATCTGGGCTAGCTTCCATATTCATGCAGTTCTAGATGGCTGTTTCTTGATTATTCTTTATATTCTGTAAGATCAGTGCTAACCCCTACATTGGGAACAAAGCTTCTTCAGTGAGCTCTTTGTGAAGGCCATTGGAACCATAGCTGCATGCCCTACAGTTCAACAGCAGTGTTCCTAACTCAATAGTGTGACTGAAGAGCCACGGGTTCACATTTGTGGCCACATAGTGGTCATGCCTGTCTTGTTTATAAGCTGACATTTGTTGGGTGTTTATATCATGCCAGCCTCTATGCTGAAGGCATTATCTCATTTGAACCTGAAAACAACTTATATAACAATGGCTTCTAGTATCATCATTTTCAGGTAAAACTGCTGAGGCTTTGACAAGATAGCTCCTTTAAGATACCCTAAGTTATAGAACTAAGATGGGGCGCCTGAGTGGCTCAGTCATTAGGCATCTGCCCCAAGTTTATATACTGAGTAGTGAGCTCCCCACTCCCCTCCAACTCTCCCTCCTAATCAACTGCCAGAATCTGGTGGCCAGTCCTAAACCCCCTCGGCAGGAGACAGGATTCCTCTTTGGGAAGAAAATCAGAGAAGACTACAGGCGTTAAGAGTCAGAGATGTGTCAATAAAATAAATCTGGTCTTCAACTAACAGCCCTGGAATGAAACCCATGCACACAGCTTCCACTAAGACTTCTCAAGTTAGCCAAGCACTTGAGAAACACGTGAGGAATTCTTCTACATGAAAGAAACCAAACAACAGAAAAACAAACGGAAAAGAGATAATACAGTACACAAAGAAATCCCTTTTTTTTTTTTTAACTGAAATTAACATCTTCAGAGAGATGAGATGAAACTGTGTCCATAAAACAGTAACAGGGCCTATCCAAAGGAATGTTTACACAACAAGAAAAAGCTTTTGGGGTTTTAAAATGAGAGCAGAAAACTTAAATACATATATAATACTAAGACTGGAAGATAAAGCAGAGGAAAATGCCCAGATACTAGAAAGAGAGAAAGAAGGAAAAAAGAAAATTAGAGGACCAAAATCCAGGAGATCCAATACTAGACTCTAAAAATTCCAGAAAAAAGGGAGAAGAAATAATCCAAAAGATAATACAAGAAAATTCCCCATAAACCCCAAAAAAAACAAGTTATGGGAAAAAGTGAATATAACTGCAATCACTCTGTGACTCCACTATAAATAATACTTAAGTATAATAATGAAGTCATTGGGGCGTCTGGGTGGCTCAGTCGTTAAACGTCTGCCTCCGGCTCAGGTCACGGTCCCAGGGTCCTGGGATCGAGCCCCGCATCAGGCTCCCTGCTCCGCGGGGAGCCTGCTTCTCCCTCTCCCATTCCCCCTACTTGTGTTCCCTCTCTCACTGTCTCTCTGTCAAATAAATAAAATCTTTACAAAAAAAAAAAAAATGAAGTCATTGACCAACCAAAAATCGGGAACAATGTTGAGGGGGAGAGGAAGAGAAATGACAAGTGAGGTATAAAAGAGGTCAGTCCTCAATTGCCTCACTAAAAAGTCAACAGGTAAGTGACAAATGAAGAAATGGCATCATAAATAATATTTAAAAATACAGAGGTAAATACCAGAAGAAACCGCTAAAAGAATTCAAACCAGGCACCTCTGGGGCTACCGACCCACATCTTTCTTTAGAGGCTTGACCTCATTGTTCAGCTTTTTAACAGTAATTAAACCTGTAAACCTTTGTGAGAAACAACCATTTATAATATTAAGTTACATGAGGTACCTCTCCATACATTTTTACATTCTTTTATGTCTAAATTAAATTGTAAGTTTTTCCAAGAATTAAGTCCAGTTAACATCCAATATCTTACAGTTACAAACTTCTTTTTCTTATGAGGAGTTCCAAGATCCACTCTACTTTTTTTTTTTTTTAAGATATTTTATTTATTTATTTGACAGAGACGGCGAAAGAGGGAACACAAGCAAGGGGAGTGGGGAAAGGGAGAAGCAGGCTTCCCGTGGAGCAGGGACCCCGATGCAGGGCTGGATCCCAGGACTCTGGGATCATGACCTGAGCTGAAGGCAGACGCTTAACAACTGAGCCACCCAGGCGCCCCGCACTCTTCTACTTTCAAATATGCAATACAGTATCATTAACTATAATCACATGCTGTATATTACATCCCCACAACTTACTTATTTTATAACTGGAAATTTGTACATTTTGACCCCCTTCACCCATTTTGCCCACCTGCACCCCCGGCCTATGGCAACTGCCAATCTGTTCCCTATATCCATGAGCTCAGTTTTTCATTTTTAGATTCCACATGTGAGATCATATGGTATTTATCTTTTTATATCTGACTTATTTCACTTAGCATAACACCCTCAACGTCTATCAGTATTGTCACAAATGGCAAGATTTCATTTCTATGGCTGAGTATTATATTTAAATATTTATACACACACACACACATTATCATGTTTTCTTTATTCAGCCATCGATGGACACTTAGGTTGCTTCCACATCTTGGCTATTGTAAATAATGCTGCAATGAACATGGGGGTACAGATACTTTTGAATTAGTGCTTTCATTTTCTTCAGATACTCAGAAGTAGAATTGCTGGATTATACGGTAGCTATATTTTCAATTTTCTTGAGGAACCTCCACAGTTTTCCACAGTGGCTGTACAAATTTGCATTCCCCCCGCCCAAGAATTTTTTTAAAATAAATAAAAAAATAAAACGTATGTGTAGAAGCAGGAAAAAAAATTTACATTCCCACCAACAGTGCACGAGGGTTCCCTTTTCTCTGTATCTTCACCAACTTGTTATCTCTGGTCTTTTTGATGATGGCCATTCTAACAGGTGTGAGGTGATATCTCACTGTGGTTTTGATTTGCATTTCCCTGATAACTGGTGATGCTGAGCAGCTTTTCATGCACCTGTTGGCCATCTGTAGGTCTTCTTTGGAAAAATGTCTGTTCAGATCCTCTGCCCATTTGTTAATCACAATGTTCTTTGCCACTGAGTTGTATGAGTTCTTTATATATTTGGAGCTCAGGCCCTTATATCAGATATATGATGTACAAATATTTTCTGACATTCAGTAGGCAATCCACAACTCTTTAAGGTAGTGTTTTGTTTAGGCCACTAGGTGGGATGCAACAAACTGTAATAGCTGTAACAAAGAAATACAGAAATGCAAGGGCTCAAGTAAGACAGAAGTTTATTTCTCTCTCACATAACAGTTCAAAAGTGAGTGAGTTGTCTTCATCATTTGGTGTCTACCTCTGGATCCAAGGCTACTGCTTCAACAATCAGGGCAAATATAACTGTCTTTTAGAAGAGGACCCAAAAGTTGCCCACAACTCTTCCTTTCAAATCCCAGGGTCCCAAACTTAGTCACAGGGCCACATCCAGGTGCGTCTTGCTAAGGAATGCAGTTATACCTGGGGAGGTCATGGGTTAGCTGACATTGGAGTGGGACTGGAAAGTCTCAAAAGAAGAAAAAAAATGACTACTGGGGTATAGTTAGCAGTCTTTGTCACAGGTAGGTATTATCATCCCTACTTTTTAAATGAGGAAACTGAGATTCAGAGCTATGTGCCAAAGGCCCCATAGCTAATAATAATTAAGCCAGGATTCAAATGCATATTCTGTCTCTAGATCCTATACTATTTCTACTAAATCATGTTAAGTGACAAAAGGAATACATATATTTTTAAATTTCCTGCTAGGGGTGCCTGGGTGTCTCAGTCGGTTAACCATCTGCCTTTGGCTTGGGCCATGATTTCAGGGTCCTGGGATCAAGCCCCACACCGGGCTCCCTGCTCAGTGTGGAGTCTGCTTCTCCCTTTCCCTCTGCCTCTCCCCCGACCCCCACTCATGCGTGCTCTTTCTCTCAATCTCTCTCAAATAAATAAAATCTTTTTAAAAATGTCTTGCTAAATACAGCACAACTGGAAAACACTCCTGGGTATCAAGAAGTAGTGGCCTCCCCACCTACAGAACTGACCTGTCCACTTCCATCTGAGGGGTTTAACCTGCCTACGGAAATAGTAATGATCTCCCCAGAGGCAGCAGTCATGCAAGACAATGCTGATTGTCCTCAGGACTCACCTCTCCCACCCCTCTATGTTTCTAGACCTATAACTAGACTCGAGTCCTACCAGGTACCTAAAGGTGGGATACAAAGTGTGACTCATGAGGAAGTGTGCTACATTTCAAAAGAACTACTTGGGTTTTCTAATTTATACAAGCAGAAATCCAAGGAATATGTATGGGAATGAATATTTAAGGCCGTGGGATAATAGTGGAAGAAACAACAAGTTGGATCGAGCTGAATTTATTGATTTATTGGGCTCACAAAGAAGAAATTCTGCATTTAATGTTGCAGCTCAGGGAGTTGGCAAAGGCTCTAACGACTGGTTGGTTCGTTGGTTGGTTGGCTGAAAGGTAGATCAAAATATGCTGTGCTGCGAGCAGACTGGAAATGCCCAAGCTCCCTTGGTTTAATGCAGAGGAAGGGATTCAAAGGCTCAGGGAGACTGGACTGTTAGAGTGGATTGTCATTTAAGACCTGCTCACTCAGTGGGGGAGGATCCAGAAGACATAGTTTTCACCCATACTTTGAGAAATAAATTTGTGAGGGAGGGGTCCCAGCACTCTTGAAGAGCTCCCTTAATTGCTCTCCTCTGTAAGCCAGACCTTACAGGGAACTGCAACCAACTCAACTGGAAAACCTGAACGCAGTGGGAGTAACTGGATCCCAGAGTGCCAAGTGACAGCACTCAGCAGCCAAAGGCAAGGTGGGTGTAGTTACTATAATGGACAGCAGGCCAAACAGACATCAGAAGAGCAGGACTCATACAGACCTATGGCACTGGCTGGTTATCCATGTTGCTGCCAGAAGTGACGTAGATACGAAGTCTACTAAATTCCTACCTGATCTCTAGAAGCAGAAGAGATCTAGGTCAAGTGAACAAAAGTCTAACTTAAAAAAAAAACAAAAAAAAAACTCAAAACATGCAAACAGAGCCATGGTCCCCCAGTCAATTCCCAGACTTGAGTCAGTTTACAGATCTAGAGCCAATCCCCCCCTTTTTTTTTTTTTTTAAAGATTTTATTTATTTATTTGAGAGAAAGAATGAGAGACAGAGAGCACGAGAGGGAAGAGGGTCAGAGGGAGAAGCAGACCCCCCGCCGAGCAGGGAGCCCGATGTGGGACTCGATCCCGGGACTCCAGGATCATGACCCGAGCCGAAGGCAGTCGCTTAACCAACTGAGCCACCCAGGCGCCCGCCAATCCCCCCTTTCTTAAAGTAGGCTCCATGCCCACCATGGAGCCCAACATGGGGCTTGAACTCGTGACCCTGAGATCAAGACCTGAGCTGAGATACCCAGCTGCCCCTGGATCCGAGCCCCTTGAATGAAGGGGAGGCCCAGTCCCCTTGAGGAAGAGCCCTGGCACACTACAGAAAATGAATACGGTTAATCATCCTCCCAGTATCCCCCCAAAAGCACCTACATGGGCTTTCCATAGGCTGTGCACTGGGGAAATGGAAATAATCAGGCCTTTCAAGGACTCATGGACACTGGCTCTGAAGTGACAGACTCCAGGAAAGCCCAAACATCATGTGGGCCCTCCAGTCAGAGTACAGGCTTATACAGAGGTCAGGTGATCAATGGAGTTCTAGCTCAGAGCTGTCTCACATGGGTCCAGTGGGTCCCCAAACCCATCCTGTGGTTATCTCCCCAGTGCCAGAACGCATGACTGGAATTCACACACTTAGCAGCTGGCCGAATCTGCACACGGGTTCCCGACCTTTGTAATGAGGGCTATTACGTGGAAAAGGCCAAGTGGAAGCCAGGAGAATTGTCCAAACCTAGGAAAATAGTAAATCAGAGGCAATACCACATCCCTCCAGGGACTGCAGAGCTTACTGCTACCATCAAGGAGCTGAGAGATGGCAGTGGGGATACCTACTACATCCCCATGAAAATCCTACTGGACCTGTGCAGAAGACAAATGGATCCTGGAGAATGATGGACCATCCAAAGTTTAACCGAACGGGAACTCCAATTACAGCTGCTGTGCTAGATGTTATCCCACTGTGTAAGTTAATGCATCCCATAGGCACCTGGTAGGCAGCTACTGATCTAGCAAATACCCTTTTCCGCAGACCTGTCCAGAAGGCCCACCAGAAGCCGTTTGCTTTCAGCTGCCAAGGTCCACAATACATCCTCACTGTCTTACCTCAGGAGCATATCAACTCTTCAGCTGTAGGGCATAATTTAGTTCCCAGAGACCTGGATCACCTTTCCTTTGCACGAGATCTCCCACTGGTCCATTACATCGATGGCATTGTGCTGACTGGGCCCTACTGAAGGAAAAGTAGGAACTACTCTAGCCTTACTGGTAAGACACGTCGAGGCATGTTGACCACCTATCCTCTCTGAGGTGAAGGGTAAGTTGTTGTATCTGGTCCCTCCTACAACCAAGAAAGAGGCACAACCCCTGGATTTGGATTTGGGAGGCAACATACTCCTCATTTGGGTGTGTGACTCCAGCCCATTTACCCAGTGACCTGAAAAGCTACTAGTTTGACTGGGGCTGTGCCCCTTGGGTCACGTGATGCAGCAGATCCCATGGTGCCTGAAGTGTCAGTGGCAGATGCAAATGTGTTTGGTGACTCACCACAGGCCTTCAGGATTTTGGACCAAGGCCCGGCCAGCACCCTGTCACAAATACTCCCCTTTTAAGACACACTTTGGCCTGCTACTGGGCCTTAGGACAAATTAAATGCTTGGCTTTGGGCCCCAAATTACCATGAGACTGGAGCCGCCCATCATGAACGGAGTATAATGTGACCCACCAAGCCACAGAGTTGGGCGTGCAGAGCCACACTCCATCATCAAATATAAGTGATGCATACATGGTCAGGTCCAAGCAGGCCCTGAAAGCACAAGACAGACACATGAAGTGGACCCCACTCCTGCTACTCTGCCTTCTCTCTCCCAGTCTGCACCTACAGCTTCATGGGGAGCTCCCTACGATTTGCTGACAGATGGAGACTCGGGCCTGGCTTACAGATGGGTCTGCCTGAGAAGCAGGTACCACCAGAAAGGGCACAGCTCCAGCACTACACCTCCCCTCTGGGGCCTCCCTCAAGGACAGCGGTGAAGAGAAACCCTCTCAGTGGACATTACTTTGGGCAGTGCATCTGGTTGTGTACTATGCTTGAAAGGAGAAATGACCAGACACTCGACTGTAACAAGTAGACTGTAGCCAATGGTCTGGCTGGCTGGTCAGTGACATGGGAGAAAGATAATCAGAAAACTGAGAACAAAGAAATCTGGGAAAGACGAAGGTGGACAGACCTCTCTAAATGGGCAAAAACGTATGAAGATCTCAGTGTTCCATGTGAATACTCACCAAGGGTAACTTCAGCAGAGAAGGATTTTAACAATCAAGTGGATAAGACAATCCACTCTGTGGATATCATTAGCCTCCCTCACCAGGCACCCCCATATCACCAGGCAAGCTCGTGAACAAGGCGGTCACGGTGGCAGGGATAGAGGTTATGCATGGGCTCAGCAACACGCACTTCTACTCACCAAGGCTGACCTGGCTAGAGCCATCCCTGAATGTCCAATCTGCCAGCAGCAGGGAACAAAACTGACCTCCTAATATGACACCATTCCCCAGGATGATCAGTCAGCTACCTGGTGGCAGGCTGATTACACTGGGCTGCTTCCATCATGGAAGAGGCAGCACTGAGTCCTTACTGGAATAAACACCCTGGATATTGATCTGCCTTCCTTAAACACAATGCTTCTGCCAAAACTACTGTCTGTGGACTTATAAAATACCTTATCCACCATCATGGTATTTCGCACAGCATTCATTTTGATCAGGAACTCACTTCAAAGCAAAAGAAATGCAACAGTGGGCCCATGTTCTTGGAATTAATAGGTCTTACCATGTTGCCTACAATCCTGAAGCAGCTAGCTTGATACAGCAGTGGATGGCAATACAAATAAATTGCTTGGTGTATGTCAAGGACAACAGTAAAAAAGAAGAAGAGGGGGGAATCAAGTATTTTTCATACTTGCTTGATCTGTCCATGTGAAAAATAATTTTAATGATGGTTAGTCTTGTTTAGTGTCTCACAAAATTTTCATGAGCTACTCAGGCATAATTGTTAAGAACAAGTGAATTAATCTAAGTGGGATAAAAGTTTATAAATGAGCCTTTTTAAAATAATCGTTAGGTTTTATAATATGTGTACTTAAAAAGAATTTCCAAAATTTTTTTGGAGAAAACTTAGCTATACTAAGTTAAATAATGGATAGTCACTGAATATCTTGACCATTTCTAAATAACATAAAGCACTGAAACATTAATTGTTGAATATAAGTTTATGTACTTTTTGCTTCTGAAATTTTATAGAGAGACAAACGGTATTTAGGTCTGTTAAGCAAACATGTCCTTTGCCACATTGAAAAGTTGTACTCAAAGGAGGCAAATACCTCTAGAAATTGTGAAGTAGTGTATTCATAAATTTACTAATATACCACAGATGGTTAGTATGTGGCAGATAGCTCATAGTTGCCTGCTCCCTAGTTTTCACTGAAAATTAAGGTTACTAAAGATTAAAAATTCTTATCGACTATGTAAATGAAACTACTGAAAATAATATAGAAGAAGAAGAAAAATATATACAAAGTATGCAAGGAAAATAAGATATGTTTGTGGTAAGAAGAAGTATACAAGGTATGAAGGATATGGTTTTGTTGAGAGAAAGTAATTTGTCCTAATATAGGGTATGATTGGCTGTTCCAGAGAAAATGAGAAAAAGGAAAAGAATAGGACAAAAAAAAGCATTTTATTTATTTTCTGTTTATTTATTTATTGCATGTTCAAGCTGCTAAGATTAAATAGATTTATTTGTAAGTTTAAAAAAAAAAGATGGGGGCACCTGGGTGGCTCAGTCAGTTAAGTGTAGGACTCTTGATTTCGGCTCAGGTCATGATCTCAGGGTTGTGAGATTGAGCCCCGCATCAGGCTCCACACTCAGCAGGGAGTCTGCTTGAGATTCTCTTTCTCCCTCTCCCTCTGCCCCTCCGCATGAGTGCTCTCTCTCTCTCTCTCTCAAATAAATAAATCTTAAAAAAAAAAAAAAAAAAGATGAACCTTAATATCAGAAGTATACTGATGTAAAACTAGAATGACAGATTTTCTTGGATTATTGGCCCACTTTCATTAAGAAATTGAAAACAGATTTTTATCTTTTAAGTAATCCTCCTGGGGAACCAAAGTTTTGTGTGTTATCAGAATGATTTCCTGGGCTTCATGTTGTCTTTATCAGGTCTTTGATTACTTAAGAAAACCAAACCTTCTCAATATTAAAAGAGCTAAGGGTTTGTTCACAACTATGTTACCTTCTGTATCTGCCTTTAAGAACTTTTTTGTCACTTTGGTTAAATAGATAATCAAGTATTATAATGATCTATGTACTATTTAATCAAATACTCAAATCTTTTGACATTTTTTACAAGCTTTCCAAAATCAAATTCGAAATATTTTTTTTTTAATTTTATTTATTTATTTGAGAGAGAGAGACACAGCGAGAGAGGGAACAGAAGCAGGGGCAGAGGGAGAGGGAGAAGCAGGCTCCCCGTCGAGCAGGGAGCCCGATGCGGGGCTCGATCCCAGGACCCTGGGATCATGACCTGAGCCGAAAGCAGATGCTTAACAACTGAGCCACCCAGGCGCCCCCGAAATAAAGTCTTTCTGACCTAAACTAACTTTGATATTTTAAAGAGGGTCCCTGGAAAATCTCAAAGGATTTGTCTCTCACCTTGTGAGAGATGTTAAACTAATTAAGTTTATTCAAATAAACAGCATGGGAAATGTTGTCAAGTAAGTGATAACTTTCTTTCAGTTGTATTTGTATGGATATATGCTATTAATAGAAGTATTTCAGAATTGTATGAAGTTCAGAGAAATTTGTCAGTACTCTTGATGTTCATGATGTGCTCAGCATCATGTTATCAGTCACAATTATGGTTATTACGTTAAAGTATCGTATGTCACTGAAATAAAGTTCCTTGTCAGTTACATTAGAATGACCTCTCATCAGATTTTTATCCATGGCCATTTTACAGTCTTTAGTCATTCACAGACAAAAGACTTGTTTCTACTCCTGATCCTTCTCTGAAAGTGTTTGCAATCAGCTACAGCTGAGAATGCCCAATGATGCCATCATTTGAATAAGTTTGAGACCATACCAGTGGACTAATTTTCCAAAGAATGAAGTTGATGGGGTCATAAAACTGCTAATCAAAGATCAACCAGAACAAGAAATTAATTACATGAGACTGAATGAACTGATGAGGAGGGTCATAATTTAACAACTTTTTGAAACATTGCTCATTCTTTAATATTTGGGTTTCCTCTTAAACTGTCTATAATTTACAGCAACTTGGTAAAGTATACTTTTGTGAAAAGAAATTAAACAATTAGTTTTTCTCCCTCCCTGGTCCTTCCAGAGCTCAGAACCTCTTACTATTTTTGTTTTCATGGCAATATAGTTATTTGCCTAAGTCCAATAAAAATCTGTTTTCCTTGTAACAGGAACTAATAGAAAACATTGGTTATATTGCCAAGGCTTTGACTCAACTGTCATACTTGAGAATGATGTATACAATTAGATATGACCAGACAGTTTTAAAAAACAAAGATGGTCTTCATGCTAATAAAACTCTATTGAGGAAAAAATTGGCCTGGTAATTGGTTTACAGGTTTCCCAGTCTTATAGGTGAGTAAGGAATGTCACTTCCTAGGAGACCCAGGAACCTTAAAATATTTTGGGAATCCCAGGAAGAGAGGAATTCAGTCAAATCTATAGGTACTGAAGGCAAAATCTAGTGGCAAGTTCCTGGCTTGGCTTCCTAGCCATGAGAAGCTTTTAAATCTAATTTGAGAGTCCTCATTAAAAGTTCTAGCAAGGCAACCTTAAAAATTTTAGTCTATATGGTCAACCCTGTTCTTGCTGCACTTGTGTAAATAATCAGGCCAAAGTTAATGAGACTAGGCTTATTTTGCAAACAAAACACTTTATCTTTGATAGAAATGGGAGTGACTATAGAGAAAAGCAATGTTTCAGCAGCTAATTGTATCCACCTTGGGGGTCCTAATTTCTACTCTTGTTCATTGTGTTTAAGGCTTTGTTATCTACCTATAAATTGGACTGGATCCTGAATTCTTCTGGCTTCCTCCAATATCTGGCTATAGTTCTCCAAATTAACATTTCCAATTTTTCTCCCACCCTTCTGCCTTGGAAGCAGTGAGAACCAAAACTGTCCTTTTCTGGAAGCCCTGCAAGCTGAGGATAGCTGATTTGATTTAAATATCTGAGAAATCGCCCCAGCAGATCATGTGTGAGCAACCTTCCTGCCTGTAGCCATGTGGGCCACTCAGGAAATTCACAGGAACACATGGTGACCCCACAGAGACATTCAAACTGCAAATCAGGAAAATCTGTCAGATTGTTGCTGCCTGTCCTCACTCCACCATCTCAAAGATGCTTTGAACCCAGTATCTAGAAATCTTAACTGACTGCCATCTGGGCTCAAAAACGGAGTTTAGAGTTTGTTCTAAACATTAATCTTTGTTCTTGTCTCTAGAAAAATGTCCCTTCTTAAATGCCTGACTGCTCACACCATAGAGAGGCCTAATGTAGGTGGATCTCTACTCCCACCTAGACTAACACATCCTGAAATGAGACACAACTGTTTGACAGGACTGACCTCTTCCCAGGACTGAGATTGGTTCCATGGGTTGTGGGAGAGTCTACCAACTCGGGGTTTGGACCATGAGACTTGGGAAAGTTTCGCATGGGGGAATGACAGGGTTCAGGACATGCTACCCCAGAATATGGTACCTTGGCATGTCGAATATTATAAATTGAAGGAATTTAAGAAATAGCACATGCAGGAAGGACTAGCTGAATTTCCCCTGAAGAAGGGCATAAGATCCTCAAATGAGAAGTGCCCTCCCTGTATCTGGAGGGAAAGAGCATACTTCTCTCTAAAGATGCAGGGACACCAAGAAGACTCTGTTTTCCTCCGTTTACTACTCTCAGCTCATACTCCTTTTTTTCCTATCCTATTTTTCATTGTCCCTCTACTTTTGATGAAACCTAGGATAAAAATCAGGTTTTAAGCATTTCTTTGGTCTTCATTTCCTTCTGAAGCCTCCTATAGCACATAAAATTTGCATTAAATAAATTTGAATGCTTTCTTTCATTAATTTGTCATCTATTATAGAGAACTTAGAAAGGTAGAAGGAAATTGGTATTTTCTCCCCTATAATAAAGAACCAGATGACTTCCAAAAAAAAAGCTTTTGAATACTCCCCTTTCTGGAGGCTTATTTATATTGACTGCCCCTTGAGGAAGAAAGAGAAAAGTCTGAAAACAGATCTTTTAATGGAGCATTAAGTATTGTTTTTCTTGAATCTTATTCTGAGATAAACAGAAGCCAAGAATTACTTAATCTGAGCATCGACTGCCATGTGTAAAGCTCAGGTAGGAGCAAATACTCTAAGAATATTTATAATATTAAGGCTGAAGTTACCGTGAACATGTCAAAACTTATTGGTAGGGCGCCTGGGTGGCTCAGATGGTTAAGTGTCTGCCTTCGGCTCAGGTCATGATCTCAGGGTCCTGGGATCGAGTCCCGCATCGGGCTCCCTGCTCCTTGGGAGCCTGCTTCTCCCTCTGCCTCTCTCTCTCTGTCTCTAATGAATCAATAAATAAAATCTTTAAAAAAAAAAAAAACTTATTTGTATGGGAATTTTGCAAAGTTCTGAGGATTTACCTTCTTCAAGGGCCTCTGTAATCTTCAAAGAGATGATAACTGTACCTCATCAGTTCTCTTCAGATTTTAGGCTCAAGAACAGATTTTTTTATTAAAAGAAATTAGATAAGAGAAATTTTCCTTATATCTGTATTAATTCATGTTTTTAAGTGAAAAAATCATGCATTATCAAAAATGGTGTCTAGGTTCTATTTTTCATCTATTCTCCTTATTTAGCAATAAGTATTAGGAGGGCATCTAGAAGTAGAAAATAATTTTAGAGCAGTGTTTCCTATATTCTTTTTTCTTTCATATAATCTTATAATGTGATTACCTACATAAGATATGTGTTTTCCTTTGCTCACTAAACATTGTTAAAATACGATTTTAATGGGAAAGATGCTTAACCCAAATATTTTTTAATGGGTTAAGGTTAACATTTTATCAAGTTATTATTTCCGTAGCAGGCGGTATTGATTCAGAGTTGTTGACAGTGGTTTTCAGTTTGTGCTAAGAGAAAGGATGAGTATTTGAAAGGAAACAGTTGCTTGCTTTTAAGTGGTGATGCTGAGTAACGACTAAGCCCATTCATTTGCACAGTCAGTATAAACCCTAGACAGATTTTCCGTGCCTTTTCCTCAAGTGGGTCATGTGATTTGGTGTTTATCACTGGCTTGAGTACCTTCAAGTCTTACAAACCATGTAACTTGACCATGAAAATCAATCAGCTGTTTGAAAGGACTCTTTACAAGCAGATTTCATTTTTTATTCTTGGGGGAGGAGGGGTCAGGTCATTGCAATGACGATTGTGCAATTTGTGTATGTATATTGGAAACTTTTCTCCTCCCCTTCCCTTCACGTTCTTTAAAGTGAGTCTCCATGCATAGATTTCTACAGTATTTTTTGGTTGTCTTCTCCAAATGGTTCCAGCTTTGTGCTAAGGCCAACAGGACATTACGTTTTTAAAAATCAAATAGTGTGGGGTGCCTGGGTGGCTCAGTCGTTAAGCGTCTGCCTTCGGCTCAGGTCATGATCCCAGGGTCCTGGGATCGAGCCCTGCATCGGGCTCCCTGCTCCGCGGGAAGCCTGCTTCTCCCTCTCCCACTCCCCATGCTTGTGTTCCCTCTCTCGCTGTGTCTCTCTCTGTCAAATAAATAAATAAAATTAAAAAAAAAAAAAATCAAATAGTGTGTATGGCATTTTGTACCTGTCTTTTATAGATGACAAGTCAACATCTGTGAAATGGTAACCTCTGCTCTTTGTCCTTTTATTTTAGGTGTAATGGGGAAGGAGTCTAATCTCTAAAGAATGGTGTCTAAGTGCGAAAAACCTGCAAAGGTTGTTATGGTGGCACATGGAACTGATGGATCTTTTGGATTTATATACCTACAATGTTCTCAACATAGGTTTCCTCTAAAAATTGTTCATGGGTCCTTTTTTTCTTCTGCAGGATGTGTGTACGTATTAGTTGTACAGAACCTTTAATATGCTGGCCTTCGATTTTGCTAATGTGAAATGCCTCTCAGATGATTTTCTTAAAAACTGGGTTGTTTTAACATTGAATGTCAGCATTATTATCTGATGAGAGCTACCTCTCCATTTTAACTATTACTCAGTTTGGTGTTTATATGTATACATGCATACACATGTGAAATTATGAATCAGGCAGATATGTGAAATATGTGGCCATTATTTTGGGGGCAGTAAGTTTATTTTTGGATAAAAAAGGTATTCTTATATTTATTTAACAAATATATACCAAATGCCCATGATGTGTACAGAGCTATTTCTGACGCTGGCTAGAATTTACAAACAGCCATAAATTCTCATCCCTGTCTTTGATGACCCCATATCCTGTACTTGTTGAGTATAAGTGCTGTAGTGATTCAGAAGAGATTATCACAGGACAACGAGATTAGAGAAAACTTTATGGACATAATGACCTGGGTTTCAGTATTTGTTTTTAGGCTAAATTTATATGATGCCCTTTTATGGATTTCTGAGAGCGCAGGACACCATGTTCTGTTAAATAGTAGGCAGTAACTCAAAAGACACATACCGGTTGTCAGAAGCAGCTTCACTGAACAAAAGATAATTTCAAATTTTGAAAGGGTCACTTATTCTTTAATTTTATTTGGGTTATATTTGTATCCTGGACAAAGATTATAATCTTCTCAAACTAAATTGGAGTCATTCAGACTATAAGATACATCAATCACGTCATACTCTCTCTGTCCTGGCGTTATCATCTCCCCTCCATCTTTGGTAATACTATTGATTTTAATTTTCCAATCCTGATGACCAGTACTATGCTATATGAAGTGGACAACGGGAATAATTTGTTGCCTTGCAAATATTTAAAAACTTTTCCCAGGGGCACCTGGGTGGCACAGTTGGTTAAGCGTCCAACTCGATTTTGGCTCAGGTCATGATCTCAGGATCATGAGATCAAGCTCTGCACTGAGTATGGAGCCTGCTTACGATTCTCTCTCCCTCTCCCTGCCTGTGCTCTCTTAGAAAAAAAAAAAAAGTCCTTTAAAATATCTCATCAGGTTTCAGACAGAACAACAACAAAAATTCCTGGCAGTACTGAACTCCCCCCGCCCCACTTTTTCTTAACCAAAGGTATACCTATTTCAAGTAACTCCAAACTGATGAGCCTTTTATGACTTAAAACCAGTGAGCGTTTTATGGCTCAAACAAGGACACAACCAGGCTTCCCCAGAGAGGCTGCAGAAGATACAGGCCTCTCAAGATTCAGAGTCACCCCCAAAGACAGCCAAAAGAAAGACTAAGACAACACCCCTGAGAGGTGGCAACAGTGGGTCGGACATTAGCCACAAATGGGGTGCCACATCCCTGGGGACCCCATGGTCCCCCAGCCTGCAGCCGGCCAACTGCACACACAAGTCCAGTAACTTGCATGCCCCTGCAGGGAGAAAGGCAAGCCAGGCTTTCAGGACACAAGGAGACAGAAAGGAGCTGGAGGAGAACAGCTGTCCCCGGGAAGGAGAGGATCTGTAATCAATTGGTTACCCAAAACCAAATTCACGACAGTCACAATTCAAAGATCTGATTTTTACAACTGTTTTTCTCTTGCTAATCTGAATTTGGAAATGAAGGGACAAAGACAAATGTTTCCCTTCTTCTCTTTAGGGTAGACTGGGCACTACAGACAGCGATCTGGGAGAGCTGACTGTGGCAAGAAGTCTTACCTTTCCTGGTCTTTTGTCAGTTTTCCTAAGATCCCATCCGCAGACTCTGGAGTGAGTGGGGTGCCCCAGCCATGCCTTCACAGTCACCAGAAACTGCAGGGGAGGAAAATATCTTTTCTCTCTCCCTTCTAAATTTTGGCTGGGACTCTGTAACAGAAGACAGAGTAACAAGAGAAAAGCATACTAATTTATTTAACATAAATTTTATGTGACAGAGGAGTCTTCAGAAGGAAATTAAGACCAAAGAAATGTTTTTATACTAGGTATGATGAGGAACAGAGTCATGGAAAAATGTGATGAGATAAAGAAGTAGTAAAATGGGGAAACTTAGCAAGGACTATTCATTCAAATTCCTCTTGGCATCACTCCATCCTCAGAGATAAGGATGAGCCTTTCCTCTGGGTTTAGCGAGGGCACCTCTCAGGTGTGGGTCTTATGACCTGCTTCACGGAAAGGCCAGAAAGTCCTTCCTACACCTGCCAATTTCTCAAATTCCTTCAGCTTAAAATATTCAACATGCCCAAGTGCCATATTTGGGGGTAGCATGTCCTGAACCCCATCATTCTCTTTCAAACAAGTTATTTCTGGGGCACCCAGCTGGCTGAAACAAGTTATTTCTCAGGACTCTCAATGAAAGAGGTTTGCCAGTTAGGAAGAATGGGTATGTAAGTCGTCCCCCAACCCCCAGGTTCAATGCAAAACACTTCAATCAAGCACAACAATGTGGACTTCTTTGGCAATGTAAACCCGATGGCTGGAGATCCCCTAAAAATGCTGTATTATATATTTTAAAATTATTTTTAGAATGTATGGCAGAGCCAGCTATAAAGCAAGAGAAATGTTCTAAGGCAGAAATGGTAAGAAAGCACAAATCTAGAGGTGAGTTAGTTCTGAAACCAGCATGTCCTAGGCTCATGTGCACAGTCCTAGTGGCTAGAACTTAAAGTGGGGAGAGGAGAAGCTATGGGAAACAGGACAACAGGAGGCAAAACTGGGGTGCCTATGCAAAGTGCTGAGCCAGAGCACAGCCCCACCCACAGAAGGCCCTAAAGCGGAGAAAAATTAAAAACAATTCATCTTCCTATCCATATGTGCAATAGAATGGTCAGAAGGAAAAAAAAAAGATAAATGAATATGGGTAAATCTAAACACTGTGTTATTTCTGGGGTTAAAAGATCAAGTCCCCGGACGTCCCAAGACGCCTGGGTGACTCAGTCAGTTAAGCGTCTGCCTTTGGCTCAGGTCATGATCCCAGGGTCCTGGGATCAAGTCCCGTGTTGGGCTCCCCGCTCAGCGGACAGTATACTTCTCCCTCTGCTTCTGCTGCTCCTCCTGCTCGTGCTCTCTCTCTCTCTCTCTCTCGCACACGCATGCTCTCTTGCAAATAAATAAAATCTTAAAAAAAAAAAAGAGATCAAGTCGCAGAACCTATAATACTAATAAAAATAGTTTGTATCAGGAAGAAACTGATCTTGGGCACCTGGGTGGCTCAAGCGGTTAAGTGTCTGCCTTCAGCTCAGGGTCCTGGGATTGAGTCGGGCATCAGGCTCCCAGCTCAGCGGGGAGTCTGATTCTCCTTCTGCCCCTCCCCCCCAGCTCATGCTCTCTCTCAAATAAATGAAGTCTTTAAAAAAAAATTATGTTACCTCAAAGATGTGTAACTCATTTCAGTTAATTAAAATTTGTCAAAATTCAGAATTAAGCATATAATCCCAAAATACAATAAAATAATATCTTGTTGTATAAAGATTATTTTGTGAATTTAGAAACTGTGCTCCAAAAATCAGAATGTTCAGTAAAAGCTTAGTATGTCAAGTGTTTCCCAATGAGAGTGTTATAAAGGTTGACTCTAAGGACAAAATAATGTGAAAAACCCTTAGTTCGACAACCCACATATGGATTATCCGTGTCCTCACCCCATCCCTGCTTTAAACTGTCCATGGCCAATTTTATATTCTGAGTGGCTTTTTTCTCTTCCACACAGGACGCTTCCAGACCTTCCCCATCTGTACATTTTAGAGAACAGAAATTAATTTCCATACCTAAGATAAACTTCAAATGACAAATCTGCCCCCCAAACTACAATATAACCCAAAATACAGTATGAATGCTTTAACTTTTTGTTTCTCCCAGGACAAAGGTTTGGCTACCAACTTTAAAGCAATATGTCAAATAGTCAGCAAGGTGACACAGTCCTCTTACCTGCAATAAAAATGCTAAAAGCTGAAACTGTTTTGCAAGAAACCAACTGGCAACCACTAAAACTAAAGATGAAAGTTCTATTTGACTAGAAATGGAAAATCCTGTATGTATACACAGACTCTGATAGGGCCTGGTGGACTTCCAGGAGTAGAAAGCTTACACAGAGCTGGATGATGTATAAAACAGAAGGCTAGCTGTCCAGTGGAGTAGTTAAGGGCTGTGGCCCTGAGGTCAGGATGCCCAGATTCAGACCCCGGCCCCGATGACGGTATAACACAGGCAAGCTATTTAGCTTCCACATAGTTCAGTCTCCATCTAAGAGGCTGGCGTGACAGCCCTTAATAGGACTGCAGTAAGGATTAAATTAGATATGACAGATGTAAAAGTCCTTAGCACAATAATCGACACTCGGTAAATATTCAATAATTGTGAGCTAGCCATGGAATTATTATCCTGTTTCTAATATTATTTTATAATACCACACTACCAGAAGTGTCAAAAAGCACCTTAAGCAGTGGCTAAATAAATTATATTCAGTTACTCCTTGATAGTAGATAATCCTAATGCCCATCATACAGCATTAAGCAAACACAAGAACCAGATCCAATGCCAAAGAGCCACAAATTAAATCATTAAAAATTATTAAGGCATAACAGTGGCCACTAATCTGCTCACTTGAGGCCAGAGATCTGATTACTAATAATCAGGTTACAGGATTAAGGGACTAATGAAATTTTTCTATAATACACTGCTGCAGTGATCTTGAGAGGCAACCATAAAAAAACATAATAAAGTCAAAAAGAATCAAGAACTGCCAACTATTCTGTGACCACAGCAATTCAAGATGCCCACCTCACAGCCTGAGCAGCTGAACAGGAGGCTATTCACCAACAGCTGAGTTCTCTTGTGTTCCATGGGGACGAGCACCCACAGCAGATAATTCTAAAAGTCTGATTTGCATTTGACCTTGACAGCCTAAGAAAACCTAAGCAGTCCCAGGGAAAGTAACACCTATATCCAAAACCTACAATTCAGGGATGAAAAGAAAAGACTCTTAAGAAAGACTGAATTCTTACACCACCCCCCGGGGCAGTAACTATTTGAGACCTAACTGTGAACTGGCAGCTACCACCATCAATATCACTGAGCCAACTCCTAGAGCAGGAATCTAATAACCACTTACTCAGTAGCCACTAATTTACTCTTCATTTCAAAGCAGCCTTTTTACCTCGGTTTAAAAAGAACGGAAGTGTCTAAAATTCTCTTTACAGCAAATGCAAATGCATTCATCATTACTTCCCATTATCCTGTTCAGCTGGCAATAACTTGTGGTTGTAAAGCAGAAAAACAAAAAAGAGTTTGGGCAATGTTCGTCAAAGCTTGGATTCCAGCCCTGCCCTGCAGCCCGCTGTAATATGAGAAAGTTCCTGCTTCACATTCTAAAAGAAATGCATTCTTCTCTGAACAGCCCTCTAAGTTAACTGCCACCTCTCTTTGTGTCATTGTTTTTACGCACGCAGCAAATATTTTGTAAGCATTTACTACTTCTTGCTCGAAGCTACATTATGGTACCAGCCTTGAAAGACCCTGATAGCATTTCATAGAAGTTTAAAGTGGAACAGATGAATCACAAACACTACTGTGAGTACGTAGATATTAAAAAGAATTCTAGGGGCGCCTGGGTGGCTCAGTCGGTTGGGCGGCTGCCTTCGGCTCAGGTCATGATCCCAGGGTCCTGAGATCGAGCCCCGCATTGGTCTCCCTGCTCAGCAGAGAGCCTGCTTCTCCCTTTCCCTCTGCCTGCCGCTCTGCCTACTTGTGCTCTCTAACTCTCTGTCAAATAAATAAATTAAAAAAAAAAAAAAAAAAAGAATTCTAGAATCACCATGCTGCTCATACCCTCTAGAAAGTACCTGAGGGTAGGCGCCCAATTTAAGGCTCTTTTAAAACATAGAGGAAAACAGTATACAATCAAAAGCACACAGACTTTAGAATTAGTTCCACTGTTTATAAGTGTTACAAATTTAGACAAATTACTTAAACTCTCTAAACTTTGGTTTCCTCACCTATAAAAAGGAAATATAAGTATCTACCTTAAATAAGGCTGTTGCGAGGGCTGAATATAATGTCTATTAAATGCCCAGTGCAGTGCCTGATCAATAAATAGAAGCCAGTGTTATCAGAGACATTTTTAACAAGAGGAACACATTTAGTGGTGACTTGTACTCTTTGGTGGAAAAAATTCATCATATCAACAGAACTTACTATTACTGTTCTAAAAAGACAAAGTGAAATCATAAGCTTCACAGGAGAGAGAACCTGTAACTTGATACCATAAATTTGGAGCACTTAACTTATGGCAAGGCGGAAGATTGGAACCTGCAATTAAGAAGTGAGTTATATTTCCTAAGAAGAGTATTTAAACAAGAAAACAAAAAGAATGTAGTGAGATTACAGAGGAAGGACCTGAAGAAGGAAAAAGTCATAAAGCGGCTATACCAATCTGTCAAGTTGAGAAAGGTCCTGTCTCTCCCCATTATCATGTCTCCTGTTCTTAACCCCTCTAAGGAAGAAATATGTTCTCTTAGAAACTGGGAGTCCAAAAAATGGAAGTCTGAACAGACCAG
Organism: Halichoerus grypus; assembly: GCF_964656455.1. NCBI lineage: Eukaryota > Metazoa > Chordata > Mammalia > Carnivora > Phocidae > Halichoerus > Halichoerus grypus. The sequence goes on along the minus strand of NC_135718.1, from coordinate 85,236,786 downwards.
GTAAACAAGCAATCTCTATATATTAAACCATGTGCTAACGCTTTGGACTGACAGGTTTTTGTGTGGTTTTATGAATTTCACTTTAAAATACACATACAATTTAAATAATGTACCTTAGGAGTAGGTCTATCGGTCATCCACACCTTCCTCTGAATTGACATAATCAAATAATTATGGATTAGCTATCAGTTATGAGGGAAATGGGAGATTTCACTGGGTGGAGAGGTTAAGGTACAAAAGAGAGAGAAATGGGTGATTTTAGCACCATTACCTAATGGAGGACACCGCAGGGCAGGGGAAGGGAAAGACTGCAGGAGAGGGTGCAGGGGCGGCCAGAGAACAAACGCTAATAGTCAACAGACCCCCCTTCCTCTGGCTTTTTAGGGGCAATAATGCCCAGCCTATTTCCCTCAAAATCAAAGGCTACTGCAGATTACCAATATTTATCAACTCTAGGACTATGAAACAGGATACCAGGTAATGTGAAACGCTAGGGTCTGCAAATACAAACCTGTTCTACCTTATGATCAAACTACAGAGAAATCATTCAAAGATTAATATTCATTTAATTGCATCTTTTTTTTTTTTAAGCAGTCAGAGGTCACTCAAAAGAAACATTCACACTTACTTCTTTGCCCTGAAGGCTTCTTTCAAGCTTTTCTGAACTCCTTTTGCGTGGAAATGTAGAAATGCACAAATTTCTCAATTTAAATTTAAACCCAGCATACAAACCTGTGCAGAGACACTCTCGTCCAGCCCTAAGGGTTCCAGAGAGAACCCTACTCAACAGATGTTCGAGTACCAGCAAGGCTCCTTAGAATGACACTAAACACTCCAGGTTACTCTGTTCTGAACATCAGGGAAACGGCTCCGAGCCTGGTTCAGAAATAATCACACTATCAAGCTGGAGCAGATACTCTATGCCTCACATCTAGTCATCTCAAATTTGATCCCATACACTGAAAAAATCTGTTATTTGACTACTGCGGAGTCTACATCCATAAGTGCTTTTATATCTTAAGACGCAATTATCAGAGAAAATGTCTTTTTAAATCAGTTCTCTTTCGAGCTGGCATCCACTGAAATACTTCATTTTGTTTTTTACTCAAAACCTGAAGGAAATAACCCTTTGAAGAGGAAAGGGAGAAGTAGCTTCAAAATCCTGCACCTTCACTCCCCTTTCCAACTGTATCTTCCTAGTTAATAGTCCAAAGTGCAAAAAAAGTAATAGAATCAATTGGAAGTAATGCCATAGTTAAGTACATCGTTTCAATCTGATGAGATGAAATCTGCAATTGAAATACAACCCCCCCAAAAAAGAGCACAGCTTATTCAGAAAGACCAGCCCTGTTGACCACAGAGCTGAAGAAGTACTGTCTATGCCTGGAAATACTAAACCTGAAGTAAGAAACCATGGTGAACAGCTGTAGGCTGGCCTAAAATAGCTAGAGTAAGTGTAAGAGAAGGGGAGAAAGAAAAAGGATCTCACTCTAGTGACAGCTTCTGGTAAGACCCTCAGCCAGCTGTCAGGATATAGTATATAAATGCTATCATTTTTGAGAACTACGAGCCAGGCATTATGCTAATGAGCACATTGCACACATCATCTCCTTTACTCCCTCTAACTACTCCGAGCAGTGGGTATTAATACACTTATTTTGCAGGTAAGGAAGTAAACTCGATGATGCCTGAAGCCCTGAAACCTTCTAAAGGACCCATTTACATCCTACGATGTTTTCTCTGTGCCCCAGGGAATCCTTACAATTCCCTCTTGGGGGATTTCCAAACTCCAGCCCTGTGGGGCTCAGAGAGCACTTGGGTTCCAACAGCTCCTTGTTTCTCTACTAACCTCCTCACGAAAGAAAGCTCTCTCGGCCACTTCTTCCAAACCACACAGTCTCCCAACTTGAGGTCCTCTGGACTATCCCCTGGGAATCACCCGATGGCTAGCCTGTACTTACTTGTGAAATCTCTCCAGGCCCCAGGGGTATCCCATGTCGCCATGGCCCTAAGTGGGTATGCTGTCCACCTGAACACACCACGGGACACACCCACTTCACTCTGCCCACCCTCCCGCCAGTGGCACCGAGTGGACTGAATATCACCTCCATTCTCTCAACTATCAATTCATACTCAATCCCTTAAGTAAGGACTCAAAATCACCCTCTCTTCAGAAAATCCCTTTACTAGCTTCACTTCCCTGTAATCACTCTCATAGCAGAACGGTACTGGATTGGAAATCAGATCCAGCTTCTAATAATGGTTCTTTTATTTACTGCATTACCTGGACAAATCACTCCACCTTCCTGGGACTGGTTTCTCAACCACAAATGAAGAGAATTTGACTAAATAAGTGCAAAATTAATTCCCACCTCTAAGAATTTTTTATGCAAAAAGGCTAGCAACAGCATTAACTTATAAAAAACAAAAAAAAGTTATCAAATTTTTAAATTATTCAAGGCACTCTAAATTTTAAAAATTAATATCCAATATATAAAAACGACAAAAAAGAGAACTTCTACATTTCAAAGGGTGACAAGGTTGATTTAATTGTTCATTTTCTATTCTGTATTTGACACATGAATGAAGACCCAGATAATCCCTTACAGACTACTGGTCTTCAAATATAGACATTATCCTAATCAGTACTCACTATGCCATATTTTAATATACCAAACATGTTTTAAATACTGTGATAGTTGGTCTTATGGGTTAACCTGGTTGGGTTACAGGACCCAGTTAATTCATCAAACAATTAACCTAGGTGTTGCAGGGAAGGTATTTTGTAGATGTGGTTAATATCTACAAGAAGCTGACTTTAAATAAAGGAGATTACCCTCGATTGTATGGGTGCGACTCATCTAATTAGTTGTCGGCTTAAGAACAAAAACTGAGGTTTCCCAGAGAAGGAGCTCTCCTTCAGCCTGGCAGCAGCAATGCCTCCCTCACATTCCAGCCTGTCAGCCTGCCCTGCGGATTCTGACCTGCTAATCCCCACAACTTCATGAGCCAATTCCTTAAATCTCTTTTGAAACACACACACACACACACACACACACACACACACACACACACACACATACACACACACACACACACACACACACACACCCTGGCTCTGTCTCTTGGGGAGCCCAAGACACCAACATACTGAAAGACAATTTTTTTTTCTTTTCTGAATAAGGGTTAACAGATGTCTGTTTCTTGTAACCTTTTTAAAATATTATTTTTTAAATGTTAAAGTATTTTTTTAAATTAGTACTTCCTGCACAAAACCAACAAACTAGCAGTACTGCTATCTCACTGTGCTTTTCTTTACTAAAATACATAGGAGGGAAAAGAACAACAGTGATATTCCCTACCTGGAATTTTTAAGCTCCAAAACTGATTTCAGAAGATTGTAAGATTCCATTTTTTTCTCTGTCATGGCTTTGAAAGTATTTCCTCACTACCAGTTAGTATAACATCACTGTGGGGAAAGTCAACCATCAGCCCAATCTCAAAAACTGAGGAAGCATACAAAATAGATGTAGACCTTGCCCTACTTGGTGACATTTGCAAAATCAAGCTGAGAATTCTCCAGCTCTAATTTTTATTGTTGATCCATCAATTGGTGAATCTTCAGTGCTACAGTGACAGAGAAAAAGATTTCCGAATCACTACACACACACAAAACTACTAAGGATGTAAGAATCACACACTTAGTGACATCAGTTCACACACTGGTGCCATTCAAAAAACATTATGATACATGATAACTAGAAACTTGTTCTGTAAAGAGGCCAGTAGTGTTTAGGCCTTGCAGGCCATCAAGTCTCTATGGCCACTACTCATACCTCTGCTGCTGTCGCCCCAAAGCAGTCAATGACAATCCATAAATGGATGAGCGTCGCTGTATTCCAACACAGCTTTATTTACTAACACAGGCCATAGTTAGCGTGGGGGGTGTAGTTTGCTGACCCCAATAACATCCCTGACAAATAGATATCTGGTCTCTGTTTAAGTCCCAGTGACCGTCCTGCTCAGAAGAGTTCCCATAATTAGACTCTTCTCCGAGCTAGACAGAGTTTCCCCATGAGGGACATCAAGATTTTGGGATGGGGTATTTTCCTATTGTGTAGGACTGTCCAAAGCACTGTGGGTCATTTCACACCCCTGGTTCCCAAACACTAAATGCTAACTACACACACATACACCCATCACTGTGACAAACAAAAACTTTCCCACAGATTTCCAAATCCCCTGGGGTGGAAGTGTTGGCACCCAGTGGATCAAGATGCACTGAACTGTATCAGCAATGGGAGTAAATGGCAGGTGTCCCACGCAGCCATTCCCCCTTCTGCCTATGGCAGATATAACTAATAAATCACAATATTCTTTAATACCAAGGTTTTTTAACACAATGTTCAAGACAACCATCACTAATGAATCAGAATTGTGATGTTAGCACATACTTGTTATCCCTAATCTAAAAAGAGTTCTCCATACACACTCTGAAAAGAAACTGGCTTCCTCTGATGTTATAAGGCTGAAACATAATATGGTTTAATTTTAAAACCTAAGGGGCATTGTTAAAGTCTGGTTTCGAGAATGGCTGAGGGGCACTGAAGGCACCGAGGTCCACTGCAGGTGGACCGAGGCCAGGAGTGCAAGGCACACAGCAGCCCTGGGCACAGCTCACTTCTGCGCCACGAGATCATCCTGTGTCCTGCCTGAGTGTTGAATATCCCACCAGAAACACATGTGGACAGAAAACTGTTTAAATTATCTGAGCCATTTAACATAAAAACACAAATTATCTTATTCACACTTTTAATAATCATTAAATTTTCCCAAAATGCAACTGCTTTGAAAGCCAAGTCAAGGCCATACCTAACTGTTGTGTGAATTTGACCAAGTTGCTCACCATTTTGGACAATGACCTCAATGACAGCACCAGCATTCAGGGTACGTAAGTACAGCTGAGCTGCCCAGGCCTGAATGTGTGACTGTCTCATTCACAGTGATTCTAGACACAGCGGCAAAACACTGACCATTTGGAACATGTAGAGAACATACATATTAAAAATATATTTTTTAAGTGATTTCATTTTTGTTCCTCCTTTATATCACAGTAAGAAATTATGTTCATTTCTTTGCCATTAGGTTTGTATATCTATGAATTCATTTCAGGATCCTAAAGGAGGAATTATAAAATACTTGTTATAAAAACAGAGTGCTGGATCTGACAGGTTAAGAACCACTGGTCTAAAGATACCTTTTTGGTCAAATTTCCCTAACACAGATGCCAATCTTGCTCACACCCTGGAAACAAAGGTAATGCATTTCAAGAGTTCAAAAGCAACTTTAACTGGCTCTTTTACAGATAAACACTAGTTCTCACAATATAGGTGTGGTTTCCATATGTCCTGTCCTCTGTTGGATAGAGTATACGAGAAAGGGCCGTGAAAACCTAGTGCTGAGGACCTCTCAGTCCCCCAGCTCACCGTCTGTGTCTCAGCAATGACTTCTACCCGATGGTGAAGGGAACTGGCGGGGATTAACAGTGTCCGTGAAAGAGCCCAGCCATCCCTGAGGCAGCTGCCCTTGCCCACCAGACACAAAGATTCTATCCTCAGTGAGTCACTTTCCACATTGTTATTTTCCTGAGATCTGTCCCTACTTCACACAGAGCAGGTTCTAGAACAGCATCGACCGAACAGTGTGCAACCAAACACCGAGCAGGCAGAAATATCGCCATCCACACTGGCTGACATGGTGACCCCGTGTGGCACGCAAGCCTTGGTTGGGAGGTTTAGTGTGACTGAAGAAAGGCGTTTTTCAAGTAGCCGCATGTGACCGCTGACTCCGGTACTGGACAGCACAGCCCTGGAATACCAGAGCTGAAAAGGGGCCTGCAGGCCATGTAATCCAGCCACTCTTACCGTAGGAAACAGACTTCCCACAATAGGAATTAGGAAGCAGCAGCTGAGAGAGGCTTACCCGTAACACTGGGGAAAACAAGAACCTTGATGGGATCAACCCCTTAACTTTTCACAGGACGGTTACGAGGCCAAGCACCCCACCAGTCACAGCCCATTAGCGGCACAGCTACTTCTGGCACCCAGATATCCTGAACTCAGGTTAGGGCTCCAACTACTCCTCTCCCATTTTGTACCTAACTCAACGAAAACTCAATTGTTTCATGTCTAACTCCCCTAGTAAATACAGAATTAATCTCGCCAACTGATCGACGTTCCTCAAGTCTAGACTTAGCTATAAACCATTTTAATGTTAAAAATATGGAAATAAAAAAAAATAAGATTTGAACTAAAGCTTAAAAAATGTGTCTATATAAGAGATTACTAGTTTGGGACTGAAAGGTTTGACATTGACTGAAAATGAAAATAAGCTCTACAATCTATGTCGATCTACATATAATCCATATGCATAATTATATATCTCCGTTACAATAATGGACTGAGGCCACTGGCAAAGCTTAGTTTCCAAGAACATTAATTATCATTTCCCTCTGTAAGTTTTTAAGTCTTTAGAGTATGGATAAAGAGTTCATATATAGTTCAAAGGCTAACTCCAAGCAAAATCTTAAACATAAGAAATGGCAGGTCCCAGATACTTTCTTTAAACCAGGGTTTCAACTACTCGAGGTTTAAGTGGTAGCCTTCTGTCTGGAGGGCTGGGAGAAAGCCAGCCTCTCTCCCATTGGAAGCACAATTCCAATGATTTGTTTTCTCCATTCTTCAGAGACACGCGTGTAAAAGTGAGTGGTAGGGAGCTGAAAACCCAACACAAATTTTGGGATGGCCTCTAAGTAATTCTTGGGTCTCCCAGGGCATAAGGGCACCTGATCCAGAGAACCACCACTTGTCACACCTCTCTGCAGAAAACCTGGTATAAAATTACACACAGACAATCTGCCTGTAAGCCCTACGAGGAGCATGAGCTATGTAGCTATCATCAATCCAAAGCCAGCCCTGGCTCCACGCAAGCTTGAAGAGGTAGGTATTATAAATGTAAAAGACAAAGCTGAAAAGGATAAGTGAGTAAGAAAACTGGGACCAAAATAGATCACTACAGGCTGAAATGCTGCACCTCTGAGACCCAGGCAGGATCAAATTTAACAGGAATAAATGTAAAGTCCTGTAGTTCAGTTCAAAAACCAGTTGCACAGGTGCAAAGACCAGACTAAGAGATTTCCCATGAAAATTTTGGGGGCTTTGACTTACCAAATGCTTAATATAAGAGCAAGATGTGTCTTCTTAAATGTTAATGTAATTTTGGACTTCAGTAATATTGAACGTGCAGTAATAGAACTTTACAGGAAGTAATGATCCCCCCATTTGCTGCCTTGATCAGATGTCTAAAGTAGCATGGACAATTATGGAAGCCATATTTTCAAGATACTGCCAACCTACTGCACCCAGAATAGTAGGATCAGGATGGTGAGAGATCTAGGTAGTGGCATTATTTAACCTGAGAAGAGACACTTAACCTTAAATATATGACAAAATTTTACATTGCAAAGAGAAAATAGATCTTCTATGTTGCTCTGGATGATATAACTAAAACAAATCGATAAAAACCACAATAGGTAATTTGGATCTGTTATAAGTAAAAAAATACTCTTATACCTGGAGCCTCCCAACAATGAACCAAGGCTGATTAGAAAGAGGTGAACACCTTGTTACTCTAAGTTTTCCTGCAAGGGCCATAAATAAATCCCTTCCCATAAACTTTGGGAAGGGAAGGGTCATGAGAGTATCCAAATTAGGTAGAAGACTGGATTAAATGACTTTACTACCTGTCCACTCTAATCCTGCAGTGATACTATGGGCCCAGCACGCCTGCAGTGATACTATGTTAAGTGCAGAAGAAAAGATTAAGTAGAGTCAGCGCTTTCTTCCCCTAACACCAAGTTCAGTTGGTGAAAAGGGAGAAGAAACAAGAAAACCAAAAGAATTTTTTTTATTTTTTTATTTTTTAAGATTTTATTTATTTATTTGACAGAGAGAGACACAGGGAGAGAGGGAACACAAGCAGGGGGAGTGGGAGAGGGAAAATCAGGCTTCCTGCTGAGCAGGGAGCCCAATGCAGGGCTCGATCCCAGGACCCTGGGATCACGACCTGAGCCAAAGGCTGGCGCTTAACAACTGAGCCACCCAGGCGCCCCGCCAAAAGGATTTTAAAATACATTCAAAAATATGTGATATAGGATCTAAAAGGGAGATGCAGTAGAACAGGTGAATCGGGATCAAGGGTATATGGATTTAGGGTTAGAAGACTGGGGGGGCTGCATCCCAGAAACAACACAGCCTCGTTCCAGAGGACATCCGGTAAGTCACTGAACCATTCTATATAGCTCATGGTTTCCGTCTCTGACATGGGATACTACCTGTCCTGCCCTAAGGACCAAATGACTAGATAAGAGAAGCACTCTGTAAATAATTTACACATAAATGGTCATTATTCTACGTTAGTCAGACTCTTCTAAGCTCTGCACTTTAAGAAGGGTATGAAAGGGGGACCTGGGTGGCTCAGTTGTTAAGCGTCTGCCTTCCGCTCAGGTCATGATCCCAGGGTCCTGGGATTGAGCCCCGCATCAGGCTCCCTGCTCAGTGGGAGGCCTGCTTCTCCCTCTCCCACTCCCCCTGCTTGTGTTCCCTCTCTCACTGTGTCTCTCTCTGTCAAATAAATAAAATCTTTTAAAAATAAATAAATAAAATAAATAAATAAAAAGGGTATGAAAAACCTAGGATCTTGAAAGATCAACCAACATAAGGCCCTGTGAATGGACTAAAGACACAGAAAGAATATTTTTAGGTAGAAATCCTAAAAAATACTCTTACCTGAGGTGTTAACAAGGTATTTATTACAAAATAGGTTAAATGTCCTTAAAAAGGGTGCTGTTTAGCTGTTTTCAATAACCAAGGACTAGAGATTAAGAGGAGGCACCTAGGTGGCTCAGCTGGTTGAGCATCTTGGTTTGATTGAGCCAAAATCCTCTTGGTTTTGCCTCAAGTCATAATCTCAGGTCCTGAGATCAAGTGGGCAGCAGCTCCTTGCTCAGCAGGGAAGTCTGCTTGGAGATTCTCCCTCTGCTCCTTCCCCCATGCATGCTCTCTCTCTCTCAATTAAATAAATAAATCCTAAAAAAAAAAAAAAAAGAAAAAAAGAAAAGGCAGACTTGAGTGAATGTAAGCAAGATCAGGTAGGTCTAAGGAAGAACATTTACATGGTTGTTTTGAAATCAAATGAAAAGGTATAAGCCACAAAGCAACAGACAGACATAAGAATTATAACCCCGGTCAGGATGATAAGACCTTGCAAGAGGCTACAGAAGTCTAGAAATCAAAGCACACTGGTCGTGGACTGGTCAACATTCACCACCCTTCAGTGAGTCACATCAGATTGTCTACCAATGTACTTTCTAGCACTAGCACTGAGTTAGAGCCAATCAATTAACTGTTAGGAAAGAAAAAGAAAGTTAGCAGTTCCATTCAGAAGTATATTTTACATGAGCATTCTACTTGGGGCATCTGGTTGGCTCGGTCAGAAAACCATGTGACTCCTGATCTCAGGGTCATGAGTTCGAGCTCCACATTGGGTGTAGAGATTATTTCAAAAAAAAAAAAAGTGTTCTCGTTCTTAAGTGATAAAGCAAATGGGGTAAAATGTTAATAGGTGAATCCAAATAAAAGGTATACAGGTGGTTCCTTGTACTATTTTTATTTTTGCAACTCTATTCAATCACTGTGAAAGAGTCACCACTTAGGTTTAAAATATTAGGTGTTGACTCTGATAGTCCTTATCTGCATAGTCTTAGCTCTTGTGGTAAAGTGTAGAACTTGATAATGCATCACTTCCTAGGGTCTGCCCTACCTCCTCTGCCACTTTAATTAAGACACGTTCGCTCATATATACTGCCCGGTCTTCTCATCAATCTCCACGTTTTCTTCTAGATATTGAAAATAAAACCCAAAGCTAAAATAAACCTCAATATTTATTTTTTTATTCACATTTCAACCCTTCCCTCAAGACTTTCCATGATTCCTAATTACCACATAAACTTTTGACTTCAAGAGCCTCTGCCAGGTCATTCTCATGGAGGTGGGAGAAGTAGGAGGGATTTCTCTTTCTGCTCCCTGCAGGTAATAAAGCAGTGCATTGTCTGTACGGTACTTTAAAACAATAATAAAGCCAACTAAGTCTTTCTGCTGATTTTATTATCACCAAGCACTGGCAATTCTAAACAATGTCAGGGCTAAGATACTCCCAACCACCAGAGACAGCTCCCATCACCACCTCTTAACAGGTCAACAGTAATGGTTGCCTCCCCCACATCTTTTATGTGATAGTTTTTCTTTTCATTAGGATCTCAAATTAAAGCAAACCAACCAAGAAAAGTAGTAAAAGAGCAATGACTAATGGCAATCAGTGTATTTTCTATAATATCTCCAACTGTATCACTTTAATAGGAAAGTTTGTGTATAATTTAATGTGATGCCTCACTCTAGGCAAAACTAAGTTGAGTCCATTTATACAATCCAACCAATTATGATTTAGTATTAAAACTACTTTTTAAACAATAATAATGTAAACAAATGGTTCACAGCCATAACTGAGTGTCTGGAGGGTGGAAAATTTGCCAAGATTTATGGGATCAGACTCGGTAGAATGAACAAGGTTAGACCAACAGGACTGCAGCCCTTCTGGCTGCTCTGATCCCCCGAGTCACACCGAGGCCAGGTCACCTTAGTCACTGAGAGAAAAGGTCTAACTCAGCAGAAGAAAAAGGACAGAAGTCCTACTAAAAGAAGGGGTTGACTATGCCTCACCCAACCTTACATTACAGACAAGGCAGCTGGGTAGTAAGTCAGCAGAAAACCAACACTCTCCTTGGAATCTCCTTGTCCAGAAGCAGTATTCCTCAGCAGTAACAAATTCTCCTGATTCCATCAAATGGCAGGGAATGGCTTTCTAACTAGGGGGTACAGATAACTGAGACTGGACTATGTAATTATAAAATTGACAATCAGAGAGCACAGAACCAAAAAACTCATATAGCAAACTACTTCATATATTACAAACAGGTGATGATGGAAAAGAGACTGTGTACATAGGTGTATACAAAAACAGAGTTTGGGCTTATCACTGTTTTAGTAGTTCTCCCAAAGCACAGATACATAGTTTGCCATAGCAGAAACAAAAAGAAATAATAAATCCATAAGAATAACTAGTAATTTGCTGCACCCTCATAAAAAATTTCCACTATTGGTTAAACTGTAAAATGTATCTAAATCCTACAGAATAACACGTAGGATTTATCTATAAAAGCTTAAAAATGTACTCAATTAGGACAAAGAACAAAAATTTCAAAGATTATCCAGAACACAGAGCAATCAAATTTCAAATATATCATTCAGACATATAACTAGAAACTTGCCACAGAAGGCGAGCTCTTGTGTTTCAAAAACAAGCACTTCCTCTACCCAAACTAAAGGCTAAAGACCTGCATACTTTCTCAAGTGCTTTATCTCCCAAAAGCCAAGGGAAAAGGGAAAGAATACATTTTTTAAACCAAGATTTTATGGAAAATTCAGGACAAGCCTTATCAGAAAAAAAAAATTGTCTAATTTAAGGAAATGAGATTAAATTAAGAGATACATATACAGAAATGTACACAGCAGGTAATTCAATAACTATAAAGATCAGTGTCATCTTTTCATTTTCTAATTTGAGAAATTATTGAATATGCTCAATTACATGTTAAAGCATTGTTTATTCCTCAGCACTGCTTTCCAACTGTGTCCCTAAATATAAGGAAATCATAACTATGTAACTCAAGCACAGACTTTCAAGTCCATCAAGAGTTTATACATGTTACCAATACTGGAATTTGAAATCTGGAAGAGAGTAGATCCTAACTGTTCTCACCACACACACACACACACACACACACACACACACACAAAGATGGTTAAGTATGTGTGGTGATGATCTGCCATCAGCTTGACTGTGGCAATCATTTCACAATATGTATATATATCTATCTCACTGTACATCTTAAATAGATACAACTTTTATTTGTCAATTATACCTCCATAAAACTGGGGTTGTGGGAGGAATTTATAAGCTAGCAAGACACTAAGGCAGCAATAAATACAAAACATTCTAGTTTATTTAATTAGTGCAAGTCAGACCACCAAATCAGATCCAAAAATTACCTGTACCAATACAGTAATTTGAAAAATACAAACGTTTAACACTTGAAATAGCAAACACCTGCAACAAGCAAGCGCTCATCAGATATCACCCTCCACCAACCACAACGTGATGGCTGTCCCTAGCTACCTTGCCCAGTTTGTGCACCCGCTGCTCACAGCCCGGAGTCTCCGTAATTACACTTACGGGAAACACTACACGATGTAGATTGGGAAGCACATATTAATTGCAGCCAATAAAACTTACATACAACGCAGACAAAAACTGAAATTAATAATGATCACCTCCGGTAATGTTATAACAAGCCCACACACTTCACTGGACACTAAAGAAAACTGAACGTGTTTAATGTGTATATAACAACAGATCTTGGGTCATTAATATTTCTTAACACGCTGTCAATGGCAACGTAGCAGAAATAAAGCCTAAGTAAATTTTTAGAAATCGGTCGAAACTGTCTGCAGGCTTCTGTACAGTTGCGCTTTTCCAGTTCAGCCGAGAACTGAAGCAATAGTAGAAACGCTGTCTGTTAAGCAGAACCCTGCTGAGTCCCCCTGCAGCTGTGAAGGCATTCAGGAGCTCACTGCACGACGGAGGCGGAAAGACAACCCGGACTGCTACCCGCTCGGGGAAGAGCACCGAGCACGACCGCGGGTCTCGGGGGCGCCTGCACGGCGCAGTCGGGGGGTGGGGGTCCCAGCCCCACCGCGGGGGCAGGCGACTACAAATCATACATGACCTGACGGGTCTGACAAAGAGAGCGGCACGAGTGGCCACGGGCAGGGGAGAGTCCACGCTTCCCCGGGAATGCGAGCTCTCCTCCGGAGACCCGCACGGGGTGAGCACACACACGCCCCGAGGAGCCAGCACCACCTGGCGGGGGGGGTCCCACGAGCTCGGCGTCCAGCAGCGGGCGGCCGGCCACCTTCCCGACCCGCTGCGCCCGCACCCTTCTCGCCCGCGACCCCCAGACGACGGCTGACCCTCCCCGCCAGCCCCCTGGGCCGCCCCGCGGCCCGCCTCGTCCAGGCCCCCGCCCTCTGGGACGCATCCCCTGCCCGGGGTCGCCCGCGCCCCCCGCCCCGGCTTCCCCCCTCACGGCTGCCCTCGGGGCTACCCGCGCCCACCGCCCCCGACCGTGCTCGCCTCCCTCAAGCCCGGGGCCCCGGCTCGCCCTCCGCCCGCGCGGGGTGCCCGCCCGCCGCGTCCCTACCCTGTCTCCCCGTCCCGCGGCGCCGAGACGCGTCCACTGAGGAGACGGGCGCGTCCAATGAGGAGACGGCCGCCCGGGACCCGCCGGCCCCGATGTGGACCCGGAGCCGGCTTCCGCTTCGCGCCGGAAGGCGTCCGCGAGCGGGACCGGAAGTCCCGCCCCAGCCTGCGGGGTGGGTGCGGGGCGCGGGCGGAGAGCTGCGGGAAGGCTCACGCGGCCTCCCCTCCCCGGGTGTTGCCCGCTCTGGCGGCGGCCGGCTCAGCCGGCGGGCGCTGCGGGCCGGACGGAGCACCTGAGCCTGGCGGGAGGTCACACACACGTCCGCGGGCTGGGCACAGCGCTGGCCGTGAACGGGCGCGGGGCGGTGCTGCGGAGGGGGCGCGGCGCCGGGGGCGGGGGGTGACGGGCGCCCGCGACGGCTGCGAGCTGAAGGCGGGACGAGGCAAGAGTGCATGCCGGGGAGACTGGCGCCGGACACAGCCCGGCCGCGTGGGGGAGTCGGGGGTGCTGCACCGGGGAGCTGGGGGCTTATTGGGAGCCGGGGGCCGGGGGGCTGCCTCGAGGGCCCAGGGTGGGGGGGCGCGCATCGGGAGCTGGGGCGCAGCCACCGCCACAAGGTCGAAGATCACGGAGCCAGGAGCAAGTACCGGGGCCCGCCGGACCACCAAGACTGCTGGACCTTGTACCAAGGAGCTTGGACTTTGGACTCCTTACAGCAGGGAGGGCGGGTTCTCTAGGGCAGTAGAGAAAGTCGGGAGTTGTGGGGTTGACTAGTGTCATGGACCTGGTCATCAAGAAAAATACAAAGACTGTGGACAGAACATTTCACCCTCGAGGGAGCGTTTCCAAAACTGCTGTACCCAGATGCAAAAACGGCGGTGGAGGACTAAGTCCTGTAAGGCGGGACCACAGGGTTCTCACCCCTCAGGTCACCCCATTGGGCAAGTCACCCCCACCGAGCGAGATGCCAGCTGAAGCCACAGGGAATCACAGAATGGGCTGAGGAGGAGAAAACTTCACCCGCTACAGTAATGAGGATTGTTGGCTCTATTGAGTTACTTTCTTGCTTGCTATACCTTCTCGCACACCAAGCCCCCCTTTTCCTTTTTAGAAAAAGCGTGACAACAATTTTTCTTTTCCTTTTGCCAGTAGCAGGGTATGTTGTGATATACACAGATAGGGTTGTTACGGAAGAACGGGAAGAATGGAGGTCATGTAGAAAGTCTGTACCCTGAGGCCACAACATCCCCTCTGGATGAAGTAGAAGGGCACACCTTGGGGAGGCGAGCAGTCCATTTGTGGTGGTGTATGAAATAACCCAATCATGCGGTAGAGAGGTGTAACTTGGAAGGAATGAAAAGATTGTGTGTGTTTGCGAGCGTGCGTTAGCACGCATGCATGTGCACACTGGGGCTGGGCCACCAAGAAGTAGAATGTAAGAGGCACTCCATGAAATGTTTTGCTATAGATCATCACAGTTGTTTGTCGTTTTGTTGTATGAATGGCCCTAACACACAGGGCAATCCATTAAAGAGCCATATATGCATACACAGGTGACCGTGTTCTAGGGTGACCAAATGTCCTGGTTTGCCCAGGATTGCGGGGGATCCCAGGACACTGGAATTTTGGTGCTTAAACTGGGATAGTGCTGGGAAAAGTGGGACAAGTTGTTCCTACTATCATCCCCTGTAAATGAGATTAATCCAGAGATGGACACATCCTAAACCGGGCCATTTAGACTCTTCCCCCACCCCCAGGAATTTAAAATATGGCATAGGAAAACAAGAAAGCCCTTAGAGCAGACACATAAAGGGCAGTCAGTGCCCTAAAGGAAAGATCTGTTAACATCCTTTGCCGAGGACCCAGGACCTGCCTGTCTCCTTTGATTGCAGGAGATACCCTATGTACTTGGAACATTTTGTTGCCTGACTTGTCAGAGAAGGTTTCTGCTGCTTGCAAGCACCCACAGCACACCCTTGTTTAAGACCATCTGCTCTCAGAGCCCCTGCTGAATGGGCACTGAGACAAATGGTCCAGACTGATCGCCACAGGAAACCAGTAGATCCATTACAAACCCAAACAGCTTGAGAGTCTCATGCACAGGTTTTGGTCATAATTGGAGCTACAATTGGTCTCTCCTGTTGAGATAGAAATGTCATATGAATCTAGAATTGGGTTAGGCATGAGCAAGATGTCGGAGGCACGTAGAGCGAAAGGTGGGGAAACTGGAGGGAAGAGAGAAGACAGGATTATCTGAGGGGTGTTCATCTTAGTCCCCACCTGCCAGATTTTGTTTTCCAGTCCCTTGTGAGGTCCAGCTACACTTCCTGTCCTCAAATTGTATTAAAATTCTATGTCCTTCTGGGGCGCCTGGGGGGCTCAGTCTGTTAAGTGTCCGACTCTTGATTTCGGCTCAGGTCATGATCTCAGGGTCCTGAGATGGAGCCCCATGTCAGGCTCCGTGCTTAGTGGGGAGGCTGCTGGAGAGTCTCCCTTTGCCCCTACCCCCCTCAAATTTTAAAAAATCTTTTAAAAAATAAATAAAATTCTGTGTCCTTCCGATAAAGTCCCCATTTTCCTTGAGTTAGTTTTAGTAGGTTTCTATTCCCAGCAATGGAACAAGACAGCAATTCACAAGACACAGGTTGCCTGCTCACCCTACAGCATCCATCCCTTCTCAGCAGAGCTCCTGAGCCAGCTTGTCCTCCCAGGCCAATGACAGGAGGAAGATTTGCACACCTCCACTGCTGCCTGGTCCCTTCAGGAAAACTGCCTCAGGGTGCATGGGAGGGAGACAGGGAAACCATGTATTCCAAAGTCCTTGTTATGCAGAGGGGAGAACGGAAGTCCACTTGGACATAGTGGTTTTCCCAAGGTCAAACAGTTTCAACCATCCCAGAGACAGGATTAGTGCAAAATCTTCTCCCTCCCAGTCCGTGGCCTGATTTTCTGGTGTGGAGGGAGTGTAATACCCCCCCGGACGCCAATGTGAGGTCCCCAGGTGGGCTGCTGAGCTTCTTGCCACCCACCTCCTGGCCTCTAGCATCAGCTGGACTGCAAAATCGTGACCCTGTTTCATTGTCAGTGAGGGTGGAAAACAGACATCTCGCTCAGAATCAGGAGAGAACGTTTTAAGGAAACATTTTCTCAGTACTCACCACTGGCTCAGACAAATAAATGAGTTAACTAACGGAGCTAATAAGGTTAAAGAGTGTATTTACACTTTCTATATATATTCTCTCTTGTTCATACATGGGTGTTTTTCTTATCTGTATTTGTTCATAAAGATCAACCAGCATCACCATCCTCAGCAGCAGTTAGGTCCACAGCTGTGCCTCGATCCCTTTGCACACAGTCACTAGTAATTTGTTGCAAAATAAACTCGTCTGTAGTCGGGGGCAATCAGAACAGCATGTCCCTTGGAATACTAAACACTTAGTGTAAAATCATATTAATTAAAGATTATGTATTGAACAATAAGTTCAGCCAATGCTCTCCAATTAATAATTCCCAACTGGGCTGCAGAGTCCTAAAGCCAAGGTATTTTTTATGAGGATCTCAATCTTCCGTGATTCAATAATACCACTTAAAGTGAAAATTGACTCATGACATTTAAGGTGGTGTTTTCTTCCCAAAAGGGTAGCCTGGGGAATTGCCCCAGAAATGTTTCCATTTGATTGGAATATTTAAAAACATAACCTTTGATATTTTGGTCTATTTTTTTTTATTGTGGTCAAATATATAAAACATAAAATTTACTATTTCGGCCATATTCAAATGTACAATGTTGTGTGGTCGCCATCCCCGTCCATCTCTAGAACTTTCTCATCTTCCCAAACTGAAACTTCAGACCCAGGAAACAGTAACTCTCCATTCCCCAGCTCCCCTAAATCTAATTTTGGTCTAGGTTTATAGGTTTCATATCCCATAAAAATATGTTCAACACAGATTCATATCTTCTGCAAGTAAACATTTATAAATAGAAATAAAATAGGGCCTTATTCACCTCTTGTCTCCTATGGAATTCAAATGAAACCTGTGATTTCCACAGGGACACTTTGTATAATAATCAGATATTTCTACTTCAGACCTCTTTAAGACCTACACCTGGTAATCCCACCTGTAAAACACAACAGAGAAACTTGGCACGATACTCATTAACGGAAAATTTGGGTGGGTATGTTCTGAAGGACTTTTATACAAGCTGATAACTGTAAATGCCAATCCTTGCTTGTCTTTTTGCAAAAGCGACGAGCATTCCACACATCTGATTGGAGCACAAGGCTTGCTGTGTTTTCCTCCCAATGGCTTCACAGCTAAGCAGAAATGCTCCTGCCAGAGAAAGCTTCACCTGCTTCATCCCAGCAGGGCTGGTAAAGCAAGCCTTTCCTGGTGAATAAAGGGTTCACTCCACAGTTTGGTAACAAAAGTAGACACGCAGCTCAAAATCTCACCACTAGGTAAATAATAAAATGACTTTTCAGCTCTGAGTCTCAATGATACAAACTTATTTCCTAAGAAGAAATTAGCTACAGGCTGGGAAGTTCAAGGCAAAACTCTCCCTGCAAAAACAATGGATGTGTCCCTTAAAGAGGAGCATGGCAGGGTGCCTGGCTAGCTCAATGGGTGGGACACACAACTCCTCACCTGGGGGGCGTGAGTTCGAGCCCCATGGTGGGCATAGATCTTACATTAAAAAGACAAAAAAAAAAAAAAAAAGAGGAATATGCCTTCTGTGCAAGAGTCTCCTGATTAGTAAGAAGTCACTTCCTTCGGCACTCTCTTAACTTTTAAAATCAAGTGATACCTACAGGTTGGTTATATCTGCCTTGAGTAGACATGGCAGAATCATAGAGAGTTAGCTCTGTTCCTCTGTATTTTTGTCCTGAGACAGACCTCCACATTACAGATACTCACTGCCCAGAAAAATACCCTGCACATAGAGTTGCCAGATAAAATGCAGGATGTCCAGTTAAATTTGAATTTCGTGTTATTTTTAGTATAAGTGAGGTAGGGGAGCTGAAGGGACTTCATCTTAGAAAGGCTCCATCTCTGCTGTTTCTCAGCTAGGCCCCATCTATTTGTGTTCTATATGTCCTTGCATCTGAGCGACCCAAAAAGCTGTTCCCACTCCAGGAGGGAAGCAAGAAAGTTCATCGTCCCTTGAGTTCCGTCCTCTGCCCCCAAACACCTGATAACATCTCAGAACTGGATCCCAAGCATGTTCCAGAACAATAGAGTCAAACCTCGGTTGACACTGGCATCAATACCCCTGACCTTCGCTGATTCATGGAATAACATCTGTTCACCTGTCACTCACCTTCGATTGGACCCCATTCTGGATTTCTGAAGGAGCATGGACTCTGGACCTCTAACCCCAAGCGATGGGGAGACTCCTCCTTTCTGAGCCTCCCAGTCGTCTGCCCGCTCTACTGTATCATTGACATTATTCCATAGACTCTGTTCTCACTTCCTCCTGGCTTGCATTTGATTTCTAGGTTGTGTGAAGCCAAGGACCCTCCTGGCTGGTTCTGCGGGGCTCCCTCCAGGTCCTTGGACCTGGCCTGCCTGCGTCATAAGTATGTCCCAAAGATTGCATGGGACACACTTATCATAAGAGAGTATTTATTTATTGTTTATGTAAATTTTGAATGTAACTGAGCATCCTCATTATTTGTGAAATCTGGCAACCCTATTGCACATAAGCAAGATTCCTTAAATATAGCAATGCATTTTTTTTTCTTTACCAAAGTATGCATAGAGCATTAGACTGTATCACAACGATCCACCCTTGCACACTTTCCTTAACATTTCATAATAAAAAACAGAAGCAAGACCACAGATCTGTGAAGGGGATTGTTAAGAACTCAACGGAAAGTGTGGAAGCCTGAATCCCAGAGACAGATCTGATTTCCACGTGGTTGTAAAGCAGTAACTTATGGTGGAGGTTGAGTTCTGGAGTCTAGGATTTTACCTGAGAACTCTCTGGGCAAGTGCTTTTGAGCGAGACTGGTTGCTTCATGGTACTTACTTTCGAAGTACTTTTCTGTAGTGTTTTGTTTTTTTCCTTGAATCATGTTCTATATCTTGTATTCTTTTTTTTTTCCTCATGGCAGTCAAATAGAATTTTCATATTAGAGGAGTACAGCCCAAAAAATGTTGGAGGAATTTCTGGAAAGGGGAACACTGAGACATTTACAATGCCGACCTCTCTCTCTGCACCCTCTTTACTGTTCACTCTAACAAAGACTAACCACATGCTGTCTGTGAGACCGTGTGCCTTCCCCCGGCCGGGGATCTCTGTGCTTCAGGCCCGTCTCCCCAACAAGGAAACTGCATGCGCCTTCCCCTGGCCAGGGACCTGCGTGGGTCGCCCAAGCCCCCAGCCCTGGGGCCTCCATGTGGAGGCCCCTGCAGGTGTCCTCTCCCCGGCTCTTGTGTCGTTTTGTCACTTGAGACATCTTGCAAGCGCTGTAAGCGGCTCCTCTCTGCATGGAGGTGTGACCAATAATATCTACACAGACACAGGGCTTTCCTGTCCGTCCTTTTTTATTAGTCTTATTAGCCTTTTGCTAACCTTCTTATCAACTAAGCATAGGCTCAGTCGTCTGTTCATTCAACAAGTATCCAGACAGCATCAAGCCCACTGGGCCCATCAGTAAACAAGAAAACAATTCCTACCCTGAGCAGCTTGCATTCTAAAGGGGGGGGGGGACACAAAAATAAACAATACAGCAATAAATAAATATGTTAAATATGTTACAATTTTACATATTTATTTATTCACATGGTGATAAATGTTCATTTATTATAACTTAACATGTTTATCTTACCATGATAAATATTTTAGGAAAAATAGGGCATGATGAAAGACAAGGGCAGTGGTGGGGGGGGGGCGGGTCAATTACAATCATCAAGAAGTGACACTGGAGCAGAGGGCATGTCTGAGGAAAAGTGTTCCAAGACAGAACAGCCTGGGCAAAGGCCCCGAGGTGGGAGTATGACAATGGAATTCTGGATGTCCAGCTCTGAAGCCTGAAGCGTGCTCACATGTGTCTCAGTTCTGGCTCAGGCTCAGACTGGACTCCCTTCCAGAATGACTGATTTGCTTGCATTTCTGTCTCTGCCCGCCCCCCCCCCCCCAGCCCTGTGGACTCTTCCCCTTTGCCCACTGTCCCTGTGAGGTTGCCCATGTGTTCAGTGGGACATTGCTTCTTGTTTTCCGTCGGCATCACCTGGGATGACCCTTTGCCTTGGGAATGGCTGTGGGGACCAGCCCCCAGCCTCATCAGGTCCCTGGAGGGCAGGAAACTACAGTGTTCCTTGGTTTCCCAGCCCCGTGGATAGGGTGCTCCCTGCCTCCCTCACCTCTCCCGATGTCCATCACTTGGATAACAATTCCCTTCTCAGCTTCTCTTCTTTAGGGTGACTGGTGTCACAGACTATGTTTTCTTCGGCTCCGATTCCAAGCACCCGGCACAGAACCCAGCCAGTGACAGCGCTCCGTCAGGGTCTGCTCAATGAATAAGGCACAAATACTCCTCTCTACTCAGCAGCTAAGTAAACTGAGACCAGTGACTGGAGACGTGACATCCGGCCCCACCTTTGTCATTACAGATTGAGAAAGCTACCTTGGTTTGCTTTGTCAGAGTAGGCAACCCTTGCCCAAGCCCTCACTCGCCTCACGGAGGGAGTTTGTGCAGAATGGGGAGGGCGTGGAGGCGCGCATGGAGAACACAGTCGGGAACAATCAGTCCTCACGCGCACAGTTGTTAGTCCATGGAGGTTCTGAAACAAGGAGAGAGTGTTTAGGCTAAAATTATTTACTAAAATCATTAGCGTTTGGCCCACTGCCCACCAAAAGTCTGCCAAAACATGGGCCACTTACTGACAGGGAGCCCTAGCCAGATGCCGAGCAGCTTAGTTCATTTGCTCAGAAAATATAAAAGAACATCTCTCTGGGAATACTCGTGCACTAGGGAAACACCACCCCCATTTTAAATGCTTGACTGTATTCCTGAAAGGAAATTGGGTTGTAATAGAAACAAAGCAAATGTTACCCTGAACATGGAGCAGGGCTGCCCGGGGCCCCGCACGCACTGAGCATGGAACAGTCGTGACGCTCTCCCATCCACATTCTTTATTAGAGCTCCAATCTATGACGAAATCATCCTGCAGAACTCAAACCACTTTGGATCCTGTAACAAGCAGACGAGAGACAGGTTGACTTTGGTGCACTTTTCCATCCCAGCCACTGCCTCCATATAAACTCCCTCTTTTGGGTTGCTGTCATGGCCTCCAGCCTGGACTTCTGGCCACTCGCTCAGGCCATACTACACGTTGCTCTCAGGTGTTTTTCCAAATCTCCCTTACTTAGTTCAAATACCAGCTTTGTCACTTACTAGCTGTGTGGCCTCAGGTAACTTGGTCAACTTCTCTGTGCGTTGGCTTCATCATCTTAAAATGGGGATGATAACAGTACCTACCTGATAAAATTGGTGCCCCAGATCAAAGTAAGTTAAAGCGGGTGAAGTACTCAGGACTATGCCTGCACATTGATACCGAGATGTAAGTGGTGGTCATTCCTGTTACACTTGCAAACACTAGCTGGCTTCACACTGCTCTTGGGATAAAATGCAATCCTTTAGCAGATACGGGTTTTCCTACTCAGAATCTCCAACTGTCTTTCCAGACTCATCCTCCACCTTTTCCCTTTCTACTTCTCCCCATGATTACATGTCTCTTCACCGCTCCGACAAAACCTACGTTCTTGCGAGAAGATTCTGTGAGCTGGACCTCGAACACCACTGCCTTCCCTGTCTTTTCTTATCGAGTGTTTTGCATGTGCTTTTCTCTATATGCGGAATGTTCTGCCTCCTCCTCCATGACACACGCCATCCACCTTCCGGGCCCTCCCGGCTGGGACTCTGTCTGTGCAGCCACCCAGCACCCTCCAAACAGAGGAAACAGCTCTGGTTCCCCAGGCCAACGGAAGCCTTCACATCTCTGAAGGGCCAATAACCACAGTGTACGCCACCTCACGTGGTTGTTGTCTCTCCTCATAGGAATTCATGCTCCCTGGAAGGCAGGAAATATACCAAAACCGATGACTTCGGTGCTTGGCATGTGTTCAAGAAATGCACAAGTAATTGAATTGATCACATAAAAGCAACTCGGAACGGGCAGAGGAACTGGCCTGTCACTCAGGGACTCCCGTACCACAGTTGCTGGGTGAGAGGAGCTGAGACTTTGGGCTGGGTGACTTCTGACTCCACGATTCCAAGAGAAGCTAGAAAAGTTCGTGCTGCGTGTTAATATAGTTGACTGGATGCAAATAATAAATCGGACTCCAATATTGTCATTTCATTGTACTACTTTAAAAAATTTTTATACTAAAAAGATGTGTAAACACATGTGACAGACCAAAAGTTGGTTCTCAAGGTAATGAGTTTCGTGAGAGTTCACAGAACTCAACTGCACCAATGTTTTATACAAGGGGTCGTTCTTCCAACTGGAAGATCTGAAAAATGCAAATTTAATCTATTCCTCTTGCTAAAAAAAGTCAAATACAGAGGAAGAATGATGAAGTGGTGGGTGAAGAAGGTGGGAGCCACAGGGACAGAGCAAAGGAGCTGCCAGCCGAGCCAGAAGATGGGACGGTCAACAGTGAGGTGAGCAGTGAGCTAGCTGTCCAAGTGGCTCCAAATCTACAATCAGTGTGCTTATGTCAGTAATACGCAAAATGAAAAAGGTCAAGCAGTGAAAACACTAGCAGCTTTTCCTCGACAATCACACAGGAGACGTAGCCTGGACCATACCTCTTGTCATCCAAGAAGTTTCTCCATTTCAGACTTGAGTATGTCACATGCAAGTCTGACACGGATCATTTGGGAAAGCAGAGATGAAAGAATGTGCCTGCAAGGAAAATCATTCCTACTTATTTTTTTTAAAGACTTTATTTATTAATTTGACACAGACAGAGAGAGAGAGAGCATGAGCAGGGGGAGCGGCAGAGGGGTAGGGAGAAGCAGACTCCCTGCTCAGCAGGGATCCCAACGCGGGGCTCCATCCCAGGTCCCTGAGATCATGACCCGAGCAAGGCAGACGCTTAACCAACTGAGCCACCCAGATGCCCCCCTTCCTACTTATTTTTAAAAAACAAGTGTATATTTAAAATATGGGGCGCCTGGGTGGCTCAGTTGGTTAAGCGACTGCCTTCGTCTCGGGTCATGATCCTGGAGTCACGGGGTCGAGTCCCGCGTCGGGCTCCCTGCTCGGCAGGGAGTCTTCTTCTCCCTCTGACCCTCCCTCTTCTCGTGCTCTCTCTCTCTATCTCATTCTCTCCTCAAATAAATAAATAAAATCTTTAAAAAAATAAAAAATAAAAAAATAAAAAACAAGTGTATGTTTAAAGTATTAAAATCGTTCAGGCTTAAGAAATACCCAGTGTTGGCAAGGCTGTGGAGGGACAGGAACCTTCGTGCTCGGCTGGGAATGTGATCAGTACAGCACTGCAGGAAATAATATGGAGGGTCCTCAAAAAGGTAAGAATAGAAATACCATATAATCCAGTAATTCTACTACTGGGTATTTACCCAAAGAAAACAAAAACATCAATTCAGAAAGCTATGTGCACCCCTTTGTTTATTGCAGCATTATTTACAATAGTTATGGTATGGAAGCAATGTAAATATCTATCGATAGAGGAATGGATAGAGATGTGGTATAGATTGATAATGGAATATTACTCAGCCATCAAATTAGCAGTGAAATCTTGCCACTTGCAACGACGTGGATGGAGCTAGAGGGTATTATATTAAGTGACATAACTCAATCAGAGAAGGACAAATACACGATTTCACTCATATGTGGAATCTAAAGCACAAAACAAACAAGAGCAGAAACAGAGCCCTGAATACAGAGAACAGACTGGTGGTTGCAGAGGGAGGGGAGGGACAGGTGAAGGGCAGAGGGAGGTCCAGCTTCCAGGAATGGGATGGATAAATCCCGGGAGGAGCAGCACGGCACGGGGAACAGAGTGAGTGGTGTTGCCCCAGGTAAGTGTGGTGACGGACGGCAGCCACACTCGTGAGACCACAGTGTAACACACTCTTGCACTGTCACCGTGCTGTGCGCCGGACACGAACGTCGCAGCCTGTGTCGGCTACAGTTCAATAAAAAATTTTTTTTAAAGAAAAGAACAAAAAGGACTGAGATACTGAGATGAGCTACAGGAGAGCCAAGCTCAGAGCAGCACGCCAAAGGCCAAGTGACAGAAGTCCAATTTTCCCGCAGGGTCCAGAGCAGGCAAGTTGGTGCAGAGACCGTGCTCTAGAGCCGGCCAGCGTCTGGGGCTAGGGAGGTGGAGGGACACGCTGATGTCGCCGTGGGGTCTCACCGGCAGCAATGCGCACCAAGCTCGGCATGGTACTGGATGCGAATTCTAGCCTCTAAAGCTGATCTAAAATTTTGGAATAAATAGTGAAAAATAAACAACTGAACTTTAAACATAAAATCAGGGGCTCCTGGGTGGGGATTGGGTCGATTAAGCTAAGCGTCTGCCTTCGGCTCAAGTCATTATCCTAGGGTCCTGGGATGGAGTCCCACAGGGCTGGGGGCGGTGGTGGCGGGGGGTTCCCGGCTCAGTGGGGAGTCTGCTTCTCCCTCTGGGTGGCTCCCACTGCTTGTGCTCTCTCTGTCAAATAAATAAATAAAATCTTAAAAAAACCCATAAAATCATTTAGTCTTGATGTGAAATGTAGTTTGTTTTTTTTAACAAAAATAAAGAAATGTTTTGGCCAAGTTCACCTTCCTCTTCTGGTTTATTCACAGATGAAAGAGAAAGATAAACTTTCCTGCTTTTTTCTTCCCAAGCTCCCAAGGAGATCTGTTTACAGAGGCAGAGAACATTCTTTCTGCCGTAGAAAGCTCAGCTTTCGGAGGAGCTGGGCCCCCAGGCCTCACCGCCAGCGCCCAGCGAGAACGGCCAGCCCTGGACGCCTGGGAATGTCCTCTCACCCGCAACTGTTCCTTGAAATTTAACATATTTGAAAAGAAATCAAATAGAGGTTTTTAAAAATGGAAATCTTTAAACAAAAGTGCCCAGATAAAAGTATAATATTTTTATTATATATTTTATAAATATCATAAAATATATAATAATATATATATTATTATATATTTTATACTTTTAAAAGTATAATAGTTTTAAAGCAGTCATTTTGTACAGTTTTCAAGTGGGGGGAGATTTCTGTTTCACCGTGGGTGTGGCGTCCAGCCAGCAGATCCAAGCGTGGGTCGGGAAGGGTGTCACCCCGCAGACCGAATGGGAGGCAGCGCCCTGGGCTAAAGTTCACTAGAATCTCAGATATCTGATCCCATTACCTGTGTAAGAACACAGATTTGTCAGACCCCTTCAGGAAACTTCTATTTAAAAACTATGGTCAGGGCGCCTGGGTGGCTCAGTTGGTTAAGCGACTGCCTTTGGCTCAGGTCATGATCCTGGAGTCCCGGGATCGAGTCCCGCATCGGGCTCCCTGCTCGGCAGGGAGTCTGCTTCTCCCTCTCCCACTCCCCCCTCTTGTGCTCTCTCTCTTTCTCACTCTCTCTCTCTCAAATAAAAAAAATAAAAAATAAAAAAAAATCTTTAAAAACTATGGTCATTAAAAACAAAAACAAAAACAAAAAACTATGGTCATTGTTCTACCGTTGACATTTAGGCCAAAAGAACTTTTAATGCCGCTGGAAGGAGGGTTCTGAGAGATGTGTGATCAGCAGATTCCCCCACATTTCCTCCCTGCTCCCAGCCCTTGTTCAGTGTTAACCAATAATCAAATAATCCAGGTGTCAGCTGAAGAGGAGCTGGAGAGGTCTTAAGCACTGATTTTTATTTCCCTGAAAAACAGTCCTTAAAAAAGGGGGTTGGGGGGTGGGGAGGCTTTCAAGAATTAACTACCTGAAGCAGTCACAGTGAACTGCTGTTCTTAAGCACTGATTTTTATTTCCCTGAAAAACAGTCCTTAAAAAAGGGGGTTGGGGGGTGGGGAGGCTTTCAAGAATTAACTACCTGAAGCAGTCACAGTGAACTGCTGTCCTGGAGAGGGAGGGCCTCAGTTTACCGGCCAGCGCTGTGGCCCCAGGCCCGTCCACCCCTTCCAGAGGGAGGTGCGCAGCCCAGGGAAGCCGCTGGCCCTCTGCCCGCGCCCCGCCCTCTTCCTCTGCCCGCGCCCCCGCCCCCCCCCCCGCTCGCGTCCCCCCTCCCTCTGGCGGCGCCCCCTCTCTCTCTGCCTGCGCTCCCTCTGCCTCTGCCCCCCTCCCTTCAACAAACCAAAAACGCCTGAAATGATCAATCTGAACAAGGAGCACCTTATTCTATCCTTCGTGAAGGTCAAAGCTCAGAATTCAGCGAGACCGCTCCCCCCTCGGCCACCTTCTGCATGTCTGCTCAACTACCTCCCCCCTACAGTCCCCACGGGCATTCTCCCCTTCTCCAAAGGGCTCAGGAGGACAATCTTGACCTGGATGATTTGTGTGAGCCTGACTCAAAAACATTAATTCTGGCAAATTGAGCTCCGAACATTCACAATACACAAACCCTGTCTTGTGGGGACTAACCCACCTTCATTGTGCTGTTCCCTCCACCCACCTTGGGTTGTCTTTGTATGAACTAGGCTTTGCTCTGAGGCTATAGGGATTGGTTTTACTTTGTTTGTTTTGGTTTTTCTGGACCTCACCCAGAGGTCAGTGATTCTTAACCTTATTTCACTCATGACCCCTTTTGAGAACAAGGTGAAGGATAGGCATCTATTGCCCCATGACAAAGCGCACCCACACACTCGCCCGTGTACACACACTGTTTTGTGTACATTCCAATAAGATGATCTTTTGGTTTGCGTCTTATCTTAGAAAACTTCAACTATGTAGACAACATGGACCCAATATATTAGAAACTAATACAGCCTATGTTTATAAAGTCTTTGCAATGAATGGTTCCACACAGCTCAGTCCCTTCCAGGGGTAAGTTTTGTGAGCCTGGGCTTCAGAAACACACCATTGGAGCCAACCCAACCCGTCTCCTCGCCTTAGGCTGGTTTCACGGTCTGCAGAGTGAAAGATTCAGGAATGCCAACCAGACCACACATTTTGCCTAAGGTTCCACTTTTCTATTACCAAAACATCATTTGAATTAGTCTTTCTTTTGAAAAATGTCTTGAATAGTTGATACTCCTCCTCCCTGCTCACACCTTCCCTGCATCATACTTCTTATCTAGAGGTGAGGAAGAGGGAAACATGACCTTAATAAGAAAGTCAAACAGTATTTGTGAAATACCTGTGGTGTCACCAGTCCTGAGTTTCTGAGTGCAAATATGCAATGACCCACGTTGTCGAAACAATAGTTCTCGAGTAGAACAAATCTTGAGACGTGGAAAATTTAGTGGTGCCATTATAATTACTGAGGATTATGATTGTCCATTAATTTGATGATGATTGTTTAAGTGCAGTTGGGCATTTTACAGAGACATTTTTCATTTATATATGGAAAGATAAGTCTAAGGAATATAGTACTTTATTTTATTTTATTTTATTTTTAAATATTTTATTTATTTGGCAGAGAGAGACAGAGCAAGAGAGGGAACACAAGCAGGGGGAGTGGGAGAGGGAGAAGCAGGCTTCCGGCAGAGCAGGGAGCCCGATGCGGGGCTCGATCCCAGGACCCTGAGATCATGACCTGAGCTGAAGGCAGACGCTTAACGACTGAGCCACCCAGGCGCCCCAGGAATATAGTACTTTAAAAAAAGCCATTTCAAAGCCTTCTTGATACCATCTATTATAAACTCCCAAACCACTCTTTCAGTCGCTTTGAATCAGAAAATTCCTAAGTAAAAGGAGAGTACTCGGAAAGGGAGAACAGTAAGTAGAAAGAAATGTTCCAACACCTTAAAATAAAGCAGTATTTTTGTTATTCGCCATTTCTGAGCATGCATGCATTCTTACTGGAGAACACTGAAGAGAGGCCGAGCACTGAGGCATGTTTGCAGGCTTGGGGTATGGCCAGAGGAAGGATGAGGGAGCACAGCTGTGAGACACAAGTCAGGAAGCAGACAGAGGCTGCAGCCCAGCCCAGCACACCCGCCTCGTCAAAGCATCTAAAGCAGGATGAATGAGTGGCTGTCAGGGCATGAGGGATCAAGGACCCAGGGGCTGCTCCAGATTCTGAGCCAGGGAGGGAGGCTCTGGCAGTGATCTGGCTGGAAGAGGGTAGGGGACTTTTCCTGGAGCTGTTTCCAAAGCAAGGCTTCATGAATTATGACAAGTGCTAGTCATGTTTTTTCCTGATTTGGGGTAGCCTGAAGAAGGCCAATGGACCTCTGGTGCAGGGCGTCCCCTAAATCCTCCTCTGGAGCTTCTGCTAACATGCTGTCCCACTCCTTCCCTCCCCGTTCTTCTCTCAGAAATAACCTGATAGCCACCCCCCTTCCCACCCCTCGCCTGAGCCATCTCTGTCCCCAGACCCTCTGCATGCAAGACCCCGTGCCCACTTCTCTGAGCAGAGTTACCTTAGCAGAGGCTCACGTGTCTTTCTTGCATCCAGATACCTTAAGGCTGTTCATTAAGACCGCTTAATGAGTATGGTTTATTTCAGAGAGGTTTTAGTGACTGTCTGTCATTATAACAAACGTGGCTCACATTTATTCATCTACTTTTCCAAGGACTTTACATGAATCTACTCATTCAATCCTCACTATAATTAGAGATTCCCTTGGCCTATCCCTGAACTTCGTAATAACGAATTAGTGCAGTAGGTACTCTTCTCAGTAGCTTCTTGCACTCGACATTATGTCTGTGAGACTTGTCGACAGTGTTGGGAGTAACTGTAGCTCACTCTTCTTCATTGTGGCTAGAATTCCAACAAATTCATGAGAACAGGATCTGCCCGCGTCAGTTTACACGAAGACAATTGTGTTCAGAGCACAACAGAGCAATACAGCCTTCATTCCTATCTAATGCCAGGATTACTCATGCTTGAGTTCCCGAAGTTCTGTGCGGATACTTTAATTACAGTTTTAAAATAAAGCTTTCATTAACAGGAAAGAAGAGGAGAAAATTTACAGGTGAAATTCCTTGCTTGTGATTGAGAGTAAGCGGGGGAATTCTGAAGCTGGTCTTTGGGCTCCCTCGAGTTTGAAGGTAGAGCCAGATCTTAGGAAAGTTCAGGAAAAGGGACAGAAAAATCATCTTTGGAAGCAGAAGCTTAGAGGGTGGAAAACAGGAAGAATTAAGCTTCTAGGTAATAGTTCTCATTGTCTACAAGTTACACCTCTAAGTTCACTCTTCAGTACTGACCGTTGCCAGATCCCAGAGGTTCACTTGCGGGAGCAGTGAGCAGCACGCGGGCTCCAAATGTACCCGCCCCGTCCAAACCCCAGCTACTGTCACATTCACGGACATTTGAAGACTTAGGAAGCTGGATAGTCAGCTTCTCCACATTATCCCCTTTAAAGCTAGAGTTTTGCTGCTTTAAATTTAAAGTCTCATGGCTTTGACGGCCAAGCTGTGGCGGTGAAGACCTTTGCCAAATATTTTGTTCCCCGATATCAGGAGAGGAAACTGAGACTCTAATGAACCTATGGAACCAACAAGGTGGCCAAATCTTTCAGGATGCCAAGAGAATAGAAAAGAACCCAGTTGTTTCTGTCTTTGTTTTACAGAAAAGAACAATTCTATTCTCATTAAAATTTCAGGCAAAAATGAATAGTTTCCTTCATCCTAGCAGAATTTCTCCCTTGTTCAAATTAAATAGATATTTATTAAGCATCCACTGTGCGTAAGTCCCAGTAACAGGTGCCATAACGGAGGGCGCCTGGGTGGCTCAGTCGTTAAGCGTCTGCCTTCGGCTCAGGTCATGATCCCAGGGTCCTGGGATCGAGTCCCACATCGGGCTCCCTGCTCCGTGGGAAGCCTGCTTCTCCCTCTCCCACTCCCCCTGCTTGTGTTCCTGCTCTCGCTGTCTCTCTGTCAAATAAATAAATAAAATCTTTAAAAAAAACAACAACAACAGGTGCCATAACGGATATAAAAATAAGTGAGAGACATTTCCTCCAAATTATATAGAGAAAAAAACAATCTCCGTATCTACAGAAAAGCTAGAGAAAATGAGCAAAAGCTACCTTGACCCACAGCGACACCTAGTGACTGATCCTCAAACAGCACTCAGCCGTGTGAAGAAGGATGGTCGCGCACCGATAGGTGAGGCTGGTGACAGGGACGGCTAAGGTTTGCAGGGCACTCAGTACTTTACCAAGCACTCGTCTCTGCCTTATTTCACCCGGTGACTGAGACGGATGCCGTGGAATGTAATCGAGGCTGATGGGGTCTGGGCCGCGGTCAAGCTGGGGTCCCCTGGGCTTTCTGTCACAGATGGGGAGGGGCGGGCAGGGGGACGCAGCCCCTCAGCAGTGCTGGACGAGATGCATG
This sequence comes from Halichoerus grypus, assembly GCF_964656455.1. NCBI lineage: Eukaryota > Metazoa > Chordata > Mammalia > Carnivora > Phocidae > Halichoerus > Halichoerus grypus. The sequence goes on along the minus strand of NC_135718.1, from coordinate 85,205,876 downwards.
GAGGGCTGGGCAGCCACCTGTGGGCACCTGCAGAGTCCCCCTCAGGGGGGGAATGATGTGTCCGTCTGTCTGCACTGGGGTGCCCCTGAGCGACCTTTCCAACCCCTCTCCCCTGAGAGCCCCAGACCTTGGAGCCCGGTGCCTGTCGAATGACTGTGTCGGGATTTGTGGTCACAGGTTGTTCCCGACACGCTTGTCCCGAGGCCTCAATGACCTACTGCGTCTCCAGAGTTAAAAATGCTCGCATTGCGATGATTGATTGACAGTTTCTCCTGGACTCTGGCTTCCTTGAGTGAGGGTCTTCCTCGTCCCTGCAGCCCCAGCACTTGGGGATGGCACATAGTAGGTCTGGGTGCACAGTTAGCTCGGGTTCCAGATGAATAGCAGAAGGTTTCAGCAGTTTTCTGGAGCATAAGCACATGGAAGGGAACCAGAATATGTCACCCCAAAATATGCCACGTTGCCAGAAGGGTTAATTTGAGCTGAAGACAATCAAGAAGAAGCAGAGACAAGGGAAGTTCCCTGTTTTTTTGGAAAACCTAAAGGCAGGACTCAAATTTTCAGGTGTCCCTCCTCCCCCTCTATCAGGAAGGACAAAAGGAAATCACCAGAGGCAACCCTATTTTCTTATTTTATCATTTTTTAAAGATTTATTTATTTAATTTTTAGAGAGAGAGAACTAGCATAAGCGGGTATGGAAGGGCAGAGGGAGAGAGAGAATCTTAAGCAGATTCCCTGCTGAGTCTGGAGCCTGACGTGGGGCTCGATCCCACGACCCTGAGATCATGACCTGAGCTGAAACCAAGAGTCGTTCGCTTAACTGACTGAGCCACCTAGGTGCCCCCCCAGAGGCAACTGTAGACCCTTATCGGTCTGGAGTTGGCTCCAGAGGAATCTACGGACAAATGTTACTGACTGGCTTGGATCTCCCATGACTGGCCTCCTGTGCCCTCCCCTTCCCGCCATTCCCTGCCTTTGGAAGCCTGAAATGCTTTCCTTTGTCCTGTTGTCTCTCCACGACCTCACTGTCCTTTGTTATGGAGACTGTGTAAGTCTGAGCTTTACCATGTCTGTATGAGCCGCACATGTTCCTATTAATAAATGTCTGTTTGTCTCTTACTAACCTGTGTTTATTACAGAGCCCCGGCCAAGGGCCTAAGATCGGTAGAAAAGCCTAAGATGGGTAGAAGAAAATGTTTTCCTCTTGCACAGTATTTACAGCAGGTCATATTAGGGGACCCAGGCAGACTGTCAGGTCCACGGTTCTGAGCTATCCCCAACCTTTGGACAGCCTAAAAAGTCCGGAGCAGCACCAGGGTCCATTTACTAGAACTAAGGATCAGGTGGGGAATAGGATTCTGGATTCAGGAATTGGGCAGAAACCTGGATGTCGGAATTGGAGGAGACTCGGGGCTGGACCCCCATAGAGTCTTTCGCAGACAGACGGGATGGCTCCTGAGTCTCCCGATTGCATGCTCCTCACACTGCCACCAGAGCCAGCTTCCGGAGACTCTGAGGCTGCCACCCCCTTGCTCACGGCTGTTGTGTGGTCCCGTACTAGTGCCTCTCATCCCCAAAGTCGCCTCATGGCGCTCAGCTTTCGCTGCAGGACCCTGGACTCTGCAAACCACTTCTTTGTTTGCTAGGTGGCTCGGAGTTGGGTTCTGATGAGAGGCCACACCAGCAGGAGACTGGATGCCCAGAAGGAAGACAGGATCTCCCCTTCCCCTCCACGTCCTGCCAGCATCGTCCTGGCAGCCTAGCCACTTCCAGCCCTGGATTCCAGTGTGCAGTGTTCCCAGCATGCACCAGCCTCACCGCGTCCCCTTCAGAGACGCCAGCACCAGCGGGACTGCGTCAGTCCAGGAACCCCAGCTCCCAGCCCCCAGGGCCACCCTGGGGCTCAGGATGCCAGCACCCAGGCTCTGAGTTTCAACTCTGCAGGGCGCCTCGTCCAAACTTCTGGGTTTTCTTTAATCGGTAAAATACACATCACGTGGAATTTATCATTTAACCATTTTTTAAAAAGATTTTATTTATTTATTTGACAGAGAGAGACACAGCGAGAGAGGGAACACAAGCAGGGGGAGTGGGAGAGGGAGAAGCAGGCTTCCCGCTGAGCAGGGAGCCCGATGCCAGGACCCTGGGATCATGACCTGAGACGAAGGCAGACGCTTAATGACTGAGCCACCCAGGCGTCCCCCATTTAACCATTTTAAGTGTACAGTTCAGTATTGTTAAAACCATTCGTATTGTTGGTGCAACTGATTTCCAGAACTCTTTCATCTTGCAGAACTGAAGCTTTATCTCCGTTAAACAGCAACTCCCTATTTCTCCATCCTCCCAGCCCTGGGCTGCCACCATTTTACTGTGTATCCATGAGTTTGACCACTCTAGGTATTTATGTAAGTGGCTTCATATGGTATCTGTCCTTTTGTAACTAACTTATTTCCCTTAGCATGATATCCTCAAAGTTCATGCAGGTACGAGAGTTCCCTTTCTTTTTAAGGCTGAAAAGTATCCCATTGTGTGTATGGACCACATTTTGTTTATCCACTCACCATCCACGGACCCTTGGGCTGCTTCTGTCTTTTGGCTACTGTGAGTAGTGCTGTTGAGAACACGGGTGTACAAGTATCTTTGAGACCCTGCTTTCAATTCTTGGTGTATATCCCGAAGTTGAATTGCTGTATCATATAGTCATTCTAGCGTTAATTTTCTGAGGAATTTCTAAGTATGAATAACTCCAAACTCTCCCCTCTGTCCCCTACGCCATAGGGGTAGTTGCTGTTCCCCTTGTGTTTTCATTATTTTTAGTTCCTCAATAACTCTTTGTATTCGGTTGTGGATAATTGTGTTGCAGATTAATTTTTGGAAGATAAACTTAGTTACAGGATATTCAGCTTGGTTGCAATTGGACTTGAGTACTTCACAGCATCCTGACTGGGTCCTGACAGTGATACCCGTCCCACCTGCTGAGTGAAGGACACATATATGTGTGACATACTTGTGACAGACGAAGGACACTCAGCACATCATCCGTGGGCTTCTCACACCCTGGGCTCCCCTTGCTTAGGTCTGGAACCACGTTCTAGCCATGTTTCCACTCTGCTTTCCTTCCTTCCTTTTTTTTTTTTTTTTAAAGATTTTATTTATTTATTTGACAGAGAGAGACACAGCGAGAGAGGGAACACAAGCAGGGGGAGTGGGAGAGGGAGAAGCAGGCTTCGCACTGAGCAGGGAGCCCAATGCGGGGCTCGATCCCAGGACCCCGGGATCATGACCTAAGCCGAAGGCAGATGATTAACCCACGGAGCCACCCAGGCGCCCTACTTTTCACATGAATTTGAGCAGGCATTAAATGTGGTGATGTGATCAATGCCTCTTGCACAACAAATGACCAGTGAACATTAGCTACTGAGTAAGAAATGAATATATAACTTCAAATGGTTGCAACTGTTCCTCTCAGTTCGTCTTCATCCCTCCTTGCCTGCTCTGTGAGGATGGGTGTGGGCCCTTTGAATGTTTTCCTGCACCGGCCAACAGTGACCATTGTAAGCGTGGAGAGCTAGAGAGACGTGGATGGTGGAGGTCTTTCTTCCTGGGTCTGAATGGATATCTCAGCTGGATCCTGTCCTGTGAGCAGCACTGGGTCCTGTGGTGCACGCATGGTGTCCCTGGCACCCGTGTGCACCCGGCAGACAGCAGTCCCTGGGGTACCCCTGCTGTGCAGGTGGTTTTGTACAGAATGCTTTCATCCAACAGCTTTCCTAGCACCCTCCAGGGCAGCTGTCCTGCAAGCTTCCAGCAAGCTCCCCCAGCAATGCCACCACAGTGGTCTCTCTGCAGCTCACTGAGCCGGGGCCCTATCCTCTCCAACAAGGTCTGGATCTGAGCTATGAAGCAGGGGGCCTTCCCTTGGGGCTCGAAATCAGCCAGATGGCAGCTAGTGGCCTCTTCTTATATTTCCTAGCATTCTCTTGATTTCTTGCCTGCCAATTCCATGTTGTTTAATAATTCAAATTACTGTGTGGTTCCTCTGTCCTGATTGGACCCAAACAAATACAGATGATCTTTAAATGAAGCAGAAAATAATCTCCGTGCACTTTTACCTCCAACCCAGACTTGGTCTATCCTTTGAATTAAGTTCGTTTACATTCCTGCTATTTGCATAGGTCCTGTGCTCAGGGTTATGGATGTGGTGCACACGAACAGAGTAGGATTGCCTTCCAGAGTTTGAGTGGGAGGGAAAGGGCAGGAGGCAGATACAGACATAGATGTACATGTAATGTCTTTGTGTTTGGATCTTAAAATGATAGAGAAGAAAGGAGGAGAGGTGAGAAGAGCAGAGGATGGGAAAAGGAGAAACGAAAAGCAAGAAGAGGGCATCGAGCCTCCGAAGAACTGACTTCCACTTAGAAATCAGGGAATTGAAATAAGCTGCCAAAAACCTTAGCTAGGTCAACTACCACTCAAAGTTCTCCTATTTTCTTTCTTTTTAAAAAAGATTTTATTTATTTATTTGAAAGAGAGAGAGCACAAGCAGGGGGAGTGGGAGAGGGAGAAGCAGACTCCCTGCTGAGCAGGGAACCCGATGCGGGGCTCGATCCCAGGACCCCGCGATCATGACCTGAGCCCAAGGCAGACGCTTAATGACTGAGCTACCCAGGAGGCCCATGTGCTTTTATTTTTCACTAGACTAAAAACTTGAGGGCAGGCGCAGGGATGTGTCTTGTGTGCCCTTCAGCAGGAGGTGGGACAGAGGACTGACAGACTTCCCACCTGGATGCCGGCTGAACGACAGTTCACATTGGGACGTCAGAAGGTGAAGTTCTGGAAGGTGCCGAGATCAGACAGTCCCACCTCCTCGTTCTCCAAGGAGACCAGGAGCATCGAGAGGATTTTTGGTTCTCCAGGCCCCAGGACACTGGCTGGCAGGAGCTGATACCTGGTACACACTCAGGAGGAAGGAGAGGAGGGAGGTCGGCGTGGCGTGGAGGCAGTGCCTCGAAACTGGAGTCGAAAAGTGATTTTTGCTGAAACTCACCTCAAAACTCAGTTCTCTTCTCTCCCAGTCTAGCTCTGTTTCCACTAGATTATTCACATTTTTAACATTACCAATGTTGCCAAAATTGCCGTCTATTTTTCTGTTACTGATGACAGTTTAACTGTGAGAGCAGTTGCCTAGCGTCCCTGCAGCTGTTGCCCCACGTACCTGGACGGTGCTCCAGCTGTCACCACCGAGAGCCCAGCCTGCAGGAAAACAAGACAAAATACTCTGCTGCCTTAATTCTAGTGGGGATTTAATTTAATTAGCATCTGATTTACGCAATGTGCTCTGACAGCTGTGTTTGTGGAGTATCCGTGGAAGCAAGAAATTACCATCCATTGAAATCATCATCAAAGCTCATTTATCTTCCTGCTGCACCTGCCAGCCTTTGGCTGTGGGGACTTCACGGAGGTTCCAGTAAGTGACACTCCAGGAAGTGTCCTGGGATCTACCGAGTGTTTTGTGCAGGCTTGTTCCAGAGTCTTCGTAGGATAAATCTGGAAATGGGGCTCTGGAGGTTTGATCAAAGGATGGGTGTTTTTTAATGGTGGGTTTTAAGGAATATTAAGGATCTCAAATGAGAGAATCTTACCACCGGGGCCAAAGGAGGGATCACAGCCGGGGCACGCCGCTCTCGCTGCTCAGGAAGGACACGGGTGATCTGGGGCAGACCACTCACGGGGGCCTCCCCTGAAGCACCTGGAGCTGTGCAAGGGGGCCCAGGGTTATCCATGTTTATAAGAACTAGTTGTTGAATGAGTGAACAAATGCATAGCATCAGGTGTGATCAACTGGTGGCTCTGCTTTTCAGTCCTGGGCACTTATTCACTGCTACCCCCCCTTCAATAAACCCATTACAGGAAGAGTGAGTACTTGAGTTTACAAGTCACTCTAACACCAGCAGGGGGCATAGTAGGTCAGGGATGTTCTAACTAAGTCCTGAGGAGGGAGGGTGACTATCTGAATACCAGCCCAAGGGAAGTGTCCAAGAACAGGTGGGTCTTGAATGACACAAATGCTTTGTTAGAGATGAATGTTTTAATAACAAGAGATAGGAGGTGGGGATCCCAAAGAGAGAACATTATATTAACAGAGATGAAAATGCATGAAATCTAAAAGATTTTATTTATTTATTTGACAGAGAGCAGGAGAGAGAGCAAGAGAAAGCACAAGCAGGGGGAGTGGGAGAGGGAGAAGCAGACTCCCCACTGAGCAGGGAGCCCAATGCAGGGCTCCATCCCAGGACCCTGAGATCATGACCTGAGCCGAAGGCAGACTCTTAAACGACTGAGCCACCCAGGCGCCCCTGAGATAAGATTTTTTGAGGAGCTGGGGGCTTGGCTCACAGAGAGAGGAAAGGCAGGATAAGTTAGGACTAGACCATGAATGACCTTGAAGAAACTCAGATTTTATTCTGTAACAAACAAACAAACCTTTGAAGATTTTTTTTTTAAAGATTTCATTTATTTATTTGACAGAGAGAGAGAGAGAGAGGGAACACAAGCAGGGGGAGTGGGAGAGGGAGAAGCAGGCTCCCCGCTGAGCAGGGAGCCCGATTTGGGGCTCGATCCCAGGACCCTGGGATCATGACCTGAGCTGAAGGCAGATGCTTAACGACTGAGCCACCCAGGCGCCCCAACTTTGAAGATTTTTGAGAAGGGGGATGACCTGATGAGATTCATGGTTTGGAAGAAAAGCCTCCAGCATAAGGGAAAGAATACACAAGCTGAGAGACACCCTCACTAGTTAGAGAGACTTCCAGCGTTTCCACTGGCAAAGCAGTAATCAAGAACCAGCAAAGCCTGGAAGCAGGGCTACCGCCCTGGAGATGAGTTCCAGAGATAACATGAAGGGTGAATTGTCAGGTTCCAGCGATGGATGGACTCCCAGCTGAGAGTCAAGGGTGCCCCTGAAGGACAATGCTTCTGGCTGGGCCCACAGCAAGAATGTGATGCCATGAAGAAGAGGGAAAAGTTTAAAGCAGTTGCCGGTGAAAATAAAAAATGCTTCCCCGTTTAGCCCGTCATTTGTACACCTGACACATGCCCAATTTTCTTGGTACCATTCTGGCATGATAGGATATGAATATTAGAATTATCTGCTGTAGTGTTTCTCAAAGTCAGCTCCTCAGACTGCTGCTTCTCGATATGCACAAGTGATTTTATGAGCAAAACAACGCACATGAGCGTATTAAATACTCTGCAAAGTCCTGCAGCAAAGGAACATTTTTCACTTTGTTTATAGTGAACTGCTCCAAAAAATCAAGTTTTTCAAACCTTCTTAAAAATAAAGCTTATGAATGAATGAATGAATGAATGAACATATTTCGAGAAAAGCTAATTTAGTCCCAAATCCTCATGTCGTAGATTAGAAAACCAAGCCCAGGGATACTCAGTGGCTTTTCCAAAGTCAGAGAACTTTCCAGAGTTGGGACTAGAATCTTCTTTCCAGAATTCTGTATGCAGTGCTCTTCCTTCTGGGTTTCCGATTACTATGATGGTGATTTGTGCAGCTTCCCTGAACTGGAAATAGCCAGAGGGTGGAAGACTGGTTGGTTCTGTCCTCCCTCTTCCCTCAGGTTGTCTCCCTCCACAGGCATGAAGCTCCTTCAGACCCTGGGTTTGACTCTTCTTTCTACCTTCCCTTCCCACCTTTCCAGGACTGAACAACACACACTCAACTGAGTAATTTAAAAGATTACATTGGCTTTCTTGAATGATTCATGAATTGGGCAGCATCCCGTCCGGCAAGGACGGAGAAGCTCCTCAAGCTACAGAAGAATGTGTGTTTCTGTGTCAAGGTCACATTGCCTTAATTACGACAGCTTTGTAGTCTACCTTGAACTCTGGGATTGTGATGCCTTCAGCTTTGTTTTTCTTTGTCAAGATTGCTTTGGCTATTTGGGGTCTTTTGTGGTTCCATACAAAGTTTAGGATTCTTCGATCTAGGTATGTGAAAAGTACTATTGGTATTTTGATAGAGATTGCACTGAATCTCTAGATAGCTTTGAGTAGTGTCCACATTTTAACAGTATTAATTCTTCCAATCTATGAGTATGGTATATCTTTCCATTTATTTGTGAGTAGTGGTAACTTCTTAAAAACATGCTGGGTAGCAGCTGTATCAGGATTCTCCAGAGGAGAATCAAGGGATTGGCTTATGGGATGTGGGGCTGGCACGTGAAAATCCGTAGGGCGGGCCATCATTCTGGAGACTGAGGGGGGGTTTGATGCTGCGGTCATGACACAGAATTCTTTCCTCTTTGAGAAACCTCAGTTTTTTCTCTTAAGTCCTTTTTTTAAACATTTTTTAAAAAAGATTTTATTTATTTATTTGACAGAGAGAGAGACAGCAAGAGAGGGAACACAAACAGGGGGAGTGGGAGAGGGAGAAGCAGGCCTCCCGCCAAGCAGGGAGCCCGATGCGGGGCTCGATCCCAGGACCCTGGGATCATGACCTGAGCTGAAGGCAGACGCTTAACGACTGAGCCACCCAGGCAACCCTCGTAAGTCCTTTCAACTGATTGGATGAAGCCCATCTCCATTACTGAGAGCAATATCCTTCCCTTACAGTCAACTGATTGTCGGTGTTAACCACATCTACAAAACACCTTCACTGCAGCATCTGGATTACGCCTGATTAAATAGGTGGGTCCTAGATCCCAGCTAAGTTGCCACATAAAACTAACCATCATATTAGCCAATGAGGAAAAACTGGTATTTCAAGCCATTGACTAAAATCAGCATTGATTAATAAATTAACATTAATAAAATCAGTAAAGTTTCAAGAGCTACCTTTCTTACAATTTGAAGATGAAGAAGCGCTCCACCTTCAACACATTCTTGGGGCCTGTCAGCGAAACTAATTTTTTCCCAAGACAACCTAAGACCATCATGAAATATTTATCTTGGGACATGTTTTCTACAGAAATTCAGTCAATTCCCAATAGAATTTTCGTGTAGACCACTTCTCCCTGGTTTATGCAGCTGGTAAACTTGAGCAGGTGAAGATGACAGAGTCAATGTGCCAGGAAAGTAACGTGCACCTCCTTTCGGGTGATTTGTTGGGGGTCCCTTCATATTCTTTTTCTCGGTATCAATACCACCCAATTAAGCTCATGTTGACAGAACCATGTCCCTCTGCCCTTGTCCCCAGTGTCAATGAAACTATACAAGGGAGAGTTTTTTTCTGAAGGGCATTCACCATTTCCCCCTCTTTTGCCTCAAAAGCTGACTACTGTGTTTGCCAGCACTTGGCACAGCTGCATAAATTCCCTGAGAATAAAATTGATGTAGTCGGCTTCATTTGGCTGTAGGGATAAGAAATAATTATATCGTGTGGTTCGAGGCAGTACAGTTTGGCAGAGGATAGGAACTTTCACAGGGGTAATTGAAGAGCATCCTCATCAAGATGCCTACGAAGATGAAAAAGACCCAAACAGGTCCCGGCTGGCTGCTCATCCGGGCAAAGACATAAAGGGTGGGTGCCCATGGCTTCTGCCAAAGCCTTTCCCCGATCACGTCAGACTTCCTGAATTTCCACTCTAAGGGTTAAAGTTTAGGTGACTCCATCATTAGACAGAAGAAATAGTGAAATTAACTTTAACTTACCTACTTTACATACCACAAAGTGTGGTGATAATGACCCAGAACATCAAGAATCTGAAAACCATTTGGATTTACTTTATTGATTCAAAAGATGTTTTGCTATATAATTAAATTAGGGACTTTTGGCTGAGCACGAATCTAGGGCCTGCTGGATGTGGAAGTCAGTTATTCCATTCCCAACATTGGATCCTGACAGCTAACAGAGCTGGGAAATACTTTTCCTCCAAGTACTCTTCAGCATCCTTACGTTTGTAGAAGGCCCTGCCGCCCCCCAGGAGGAGAATGCAGGTCCTTCTCCAAGGGTCAAAAAGGAGCCAGTCAGATGGACGGGAGCATTACCGAGCAGGGCTGGGTGGCAGGAAACGACAATACGGGCCCAAGAGGGGACTGGGGATTGCTGACTAGTCTAGATTGCTGGTGGGCAGTGTTGGTTCTGGCTGTGGACTCCCTTCCTGCCGAGTCCACTTGTGGTTGTGGCGCCGCCGGCAAAGTGGCTACACATCTGGAATCAGAGAAATTTATCTCCAAAGAATTGTACTCTATAGGAGCTTCATTTTTTTGGGGGGATACTCATGATTAATATTACAGAGAAATGTCTCCCTGGCACGTTGAACACCCAGCTGGTGAATCAGCAGGTAGGTGATATGGGGATTGACAGGTGGTGAACACAACAGCCAGATGAATCTGCTGGAGACGCTGCCTGGTTCTGCCCCCAGCACAACACAACCAAGTAGGAGCATCGCTGGAATAGCTCAGGGAGTTCAGTTAGCCAAGAGGGAGTCTGGTCAGATTCCCGCCCTCTGAGAGCATTAGGATTCTTGAATGAGTACCTTAGGAGTCCCTATGAAGATTAAGGGATAAGAAATGTGCTGGTTATCAACTGGCATGTAAAAAATGACCCCAAGGGCGCCTGGGTGGCTCAGTTGGTTAAGCGTCTGCCTTCGGCTCAGGTCATGATCCCAGGGTCCTGGGATCAAACCCCCATGTTGGGCCCCCTGCTCAGCAGGGGGGTGTCTGCTTCTCCCTCTGCCTGCCACTCCCCCTGTTCGTGCTTGCTCTCTCTCAAATAAATAAGTAAACAAGTAAATAAAATCTTTACAATGAAATGACCCCAATATTCAGCAGCTGAAAACAACAAACAGGCTCCGTGAACGGCTTAGCTGGGAGTTTACGCTCAGGGTCTCCTGAGCAGTTTCCGGGAGCTGTGGTTGGCTGAGGCTGCAGCGCGTGCAGGCTGGAGGATGATCACCTTCTAAGAACACTGTCAGTGCCCAAGCACAGTCCTGCGCAGACAGAGGCTCTAATGAACCCTGAAGCCATGTATCCTGGGAACTCGGAAGCCTTGCTGGAGGGACCTGGGAGTCCTGGAATGAGAGACACCTGGGAGCCTGGTTCCCAGAGAGGCCTGGGTCCCCAGCAGCTGCATTATCAGACCGGGTTTCAGGGGTCCCCTCCCCTAGGAGAACGGACAGGTGCTTAGGTTGTGGAGCGCCCTGGCTGCCCAAGGCCTGTTGAAGGGGTGCAGACTGCTCAGGCGCCTCAGGGTTGCCCGGGATCTGGAACGGTTCAGGAGACCTCAGCTAGTGTGGGCTTCTGGGGGACCTATAGCGTCGGAATGATTCTGAGCCCTAACCTCATCAATGATGCCTATTGCTCCTGAAGACAGATCTGGGGGGAATTCCAAAGTCTTGCAAAGGTGAGGCAAGGCGGGGCTGGACGGGGTTTCCTCCAAAGAAGAGACATCTGGGAGACCTGGTTGCAGAGAGGCCATTTCCCCCCGGACGCCAGGTGTGGGAGAGCAAACTCCGCATGCCCATCCCGCCCAGGCCCTTGGAACCGGGGACCGGAGCTAGCTCAGAAGCTGGTGCTGGGCCAGGACCCAGTTCAGGGAGGCAGTGGCGGTATGCGGGAACCAGGCATCTGCACGACGCAGTCCCCGTTCCTCCTGAAGGCAGATATCGAGGGAACTCTGAAGCCTCGCTTTGAGGGACCAAGCCACGGAGAATGAGAGACACCAGGAAGCCCGGTTCCTGGAGTGCCCCTGGGCCCCATCAGCAGCACTTCAAAATAGGAGCAGACTTTTCCCCACTATCAGATAGTGTTGTTGGGGGGACAGTATCTAGGTGGCTAGATTGGGCCGTGACGTGGGAGGTCTGGAGGGCGTGGCCACCCAAGGCCTGCGGCAAGGGCCCACACTGCGCACGCATGTGCACATCCGTACCCAGGGACTCAGGCTTGCCAGGGTTCTCCGACAATTCAAGGGTCCTGAGCAGCCCAACCAGCAGCGCAGACTCCGGGGACAAGGCAGGCACATGCCAAATCACAAACCCAAAGTTGCCCCAAACAGAATATTCCCCCTGACGGCAGAGTTCCTGCTTCCTTGACTCCCCTGCTGAGAAGGGCCCAGGCTGACTGGTGGGAGTGTCCTCCAGCAAGGGACACCCGGGGGCCCTGGTCCTGTGGAGAAACCAGGACTCAACCAGAAAGCAAGGCCAAATGCAGACCCTGTCACAGCCTGCAGCGTGGAGCCCAATGTGGGGCTTGAACTCATGACTCTGAGATCAAGACCTGAGCTGAGATCAAGAGTCGGATGCTTATCCGACTGAGCCACCCAGGTGCCCCTCTTGCTGTCTTTTCTTAAAGGCAGAAGATAAATTCTTGTGTGGAAAAATACCTGCCTGGTTGAAATAATTGCCTCCCTTTTCCCTGCTAGTTCTAGAGGATGCACCCGGTGTATGCCAGGGAGCTCCCCCTTCAGCGCTTCCCGACTCACATCAAATGAGATTTCTTGTTATTTTCACATCACCAGTTTGCACCCTCTGCCTCAGGGTGATTTTCCAAGGCTGGCCCCCTTCACCTTGGAGACCTTGCAGGTGGTTAGGGCCCGGAGGGCCACAACAGCTCCAAATGTGCTGACATGGAGTGGACTACACAGACAGAGGGCACATGGGTCGGGGAAGCCAAGGGCTTGGACCAGGGAAGGTGTCAGGAGAAGCTGGATCATGGGAGCTGGCTAAATCCAAGCCTTCACCTCCACCAATGAGGTCATTCCCCCAGAACACAGAATGGAGGCATCAGGACTCCCTTCCCAGGACAGGGCTGGGAGGGCTGGCTGGAGTATCCTCCATAAGATACACTTGAGAGCCTTATTATTGGAAAAGCCCCAAATGCCATCAGGAAGCAGGACCAAAATGGAGCCCAAGGTCAGGAGTTTAAAGCTGCCGCCTCAGACAGGTATTTTAGGAGTGGTTTCCCTCCAACGTGTTGGCCATAAAGCGGTTGGGTGGAAACTCCACAGACCAGGAGGACCCCAGTCCAAGGTAAGCTACAAAGTGCAGACCATGCAGTGGAGACCCCAGGGACCTGGAACAGGCAGATGTTGGGGAGAATGGTTAGGAGGACTGGGCTTTTGGGGAACAAAACATCATCATAATGGCTACTCCCTTGTAAAATATTCCTCCTGAATGTGGAGCAGGAGCTTTTCAATGGCCTTGGCAGAGAGAGGACAGGGAGCCTGGACAGGTAACCTGGATTAGCACATATCTGGTAGGGTTAGGGTTACAGGTTAGGGTTAGGGTTACAGGTTAGGGTTAGGGGTTAGGGTGGGGGTAGGGTTATGGAGAGGGTTAGGTGTTATAAGGTAGTGTTAGTGTTAGGTCTGGTTATAGTCTTCAGTTAAGGCTAGGGTTAGAGTGTTGGTGTTAGGATTAGGGTTAGGGTCTGTGTTAAAGTGATAGGTTGGGTTAGGGTATATGCCTGGCATCCTGGGACAGTCCTCTCCAGAGGTTTAGTTTTAAGGGTAACAGTGAGATTTTGGGTTAGGGTATTTGCCGGGCATCCATCAGTTCAGAGACCTCTCGAGACAATAAAACCCAGACCTCTGCTGGGGTCAGAATAGACCTGGCTGCCATCTACTGAGCTGAGACAAGGAGGGGATTTGTGGCTCTAAATACTCTTCATATTGATATTAAATTGTCCTTTCTATCGCTATGTGCACACCGTTTTCATAAATCTAGCATTTCTTCTTTTTCCAGGTTTAGATTCATCCCAGCGTGTCAACATGCAGTGTAATATTAGTTTCAGGTGTCCAATATAGTGATTCAACACTTTCATACATCACCCAGTGCTCATGATGCTCATCACGGCAGGTGCCCTCCTTCATCCCCATCACCTGTTTCCCCCATCCCCCACCCCCTCCCCTTTGGTATTTATTAGTTTGTTCCCTATAGTGGGTTTCTTGGTTTGCCTCTCTCATTTTTTCCCCCTTTGCTCGTTTGTTTTGTGTCTTAAATTCCACATATGAATGAAATTATGTGGTATTTGTCTATCTCTGACTGACTTATTTCGCTTAGCACTATACTCTCTAGTTTCATCCAGGCTGTTGCACATTGAAAGATTTCTTTCCTTTTTGTGCTGAGTAGTATTCCATTTTATATATCCACCTCTTCTACTTCTTTTTCCCCCCTCAGATCTAGGGTTAGGGTGAGGGTTAGGGCAGGGTTAGGGTTTGGGATAGGGTATATGCCTGGTATCCTGCTGTTCAGAAACTTCTCCAGGGAATAAACCCCCCAACCTCTGGTGGGGTAAGAAGAGACCTGGCATTCCTACACCAAACTTAGGCAAAGGATTTTATTTTTTTTTTATTTTTTAAAGATTTTTATTTATTTATTTAACAGAGAGAGAGAGCACAAGTAGGAAGAGCGGCAGACAGAGGGAGAGGGAGAAGCAGGCTCTCTGCTGAGCAGGGAGCCCAATGCGGGGCTCGATCCCAGGACCCTGGGACCATGACCTGAGCCGGAGGCAGTCGCTTAACTGACTGAGCCACCCAGGCGCCCCAGGCAAAGAAGGATTTTAAATAGATATTCAATTGGTCTTTCTGTTTTTATCTCTATCTTCACATCCATTTTCATCAATACTACCGATTTTTTAAAGTATTTTTTTTTTAGTTCCAGTATAGTTAACATACAGTGTAATATTAGTTTAAGTGTCTTTTCCTTTGGTCATTTTTTTTCTTAAATTGCACATATGAGTGAAATCATATGGTATTTGTCTTCTTCTGACTGATTTGTTTCCATTAGCGTGATTATTTCTAGCTTCCTCCACGTCGTTGTAAATGGCAATGTTTCATTCTCTTTGATGGCTGAGTAATATTCCAGTGTGTATATATACATATATACCACATCTTCTTTATCCATCCCTCAGTCCATGGGCACGTGGGCTGTTTCCATAGTTTGGCTATTGTAGATAATGCTGTTGTAAACTTTAGGGTGCATGTATCCCTTTGAATTAGCATTTTGTATTCTTTGTGTAAATACCTAGTTGTACAATTGCTAGGTTGTAGGGTAGTTCTATTTTTAACTTTTTGAGGAACCTCCATACTGTTTTCCAGAGTGGCTGCACCAGCTTGCATTCCCACCAACATCTCTTGTTTCCTGGGTTGTTGATTTTAGCCATCCTGACAGGTGTGAGGTGGTATCATTGTGGTTTTGATTTGCATTTCCCTGCTGATGAGTGATGAGCATCTTTTCATGTGTCTGTTGGCCATCTGGATGTCTTCTTAGAGAAAATGTCCATTCATGTCTTCTGTCCATTTTTCAATTGGATAATTTGTGTTTTGGGTGTTGAGATTTATATGTGCTTTATAGATTTTGGATACTCACCCTTTATCAGATATATCATTTGCAAACATCTTCCATTCTGTAGGTTGCCTTTTAGTTTTATTGGTTGTTTCCTTTGCTATGCAGAAGCTTTTTATTTTGATGAAGTTCCAGTAGTTTATTTTTGCTTTTGTTTCCCTTGCCTCAGGAGACATACCTAGAAAGAAGTTCCTATGACCAATCTCAGAGAGGTTACTGTTTGTGTTTTCTTCTAGGATTTTTATGGTTTCAGGTCTAACATTGAGGTCTTTCATCCATTTTGAATTTATTTTTATGTATGGTATAAGAAAGTGGTCCAGTTCATTCTTCTGCATGTAGCTGTCCAGTTTTCCCAACACCATCTGTTGAAGAGACTGTCTTTTCCCCATCGAATATTCTTTCCTGTTTTGTTGAAGATTAATTGACCATAGGGTTGTGGGTTCATATCTCGGTTTTCTCTTCTGTTCTGCTGATCTATGTGTCTATTTTTTGTGCCTGTACCATATTTTTTTGATCACTAGAGCTTTGTATTATAACTTGAAGTCTGGAATTGTGATGTCCCCAGCTTTGGTTTTCTTTTTCAACACTGCTTTGGCTATTTTCAGTCTTTTAGGATTATTCGTTCTAGCTTTGTGAAAAGTGCTGTTGCTATGTTGATGGAGATTGCATTAATGTGTAGATTGCTTTGAGTAGTATGCCCTTTTCAACAGTATTTATTCTTCCAATCCATGAGCATGAAATGTCTTTCCATTTTGTTTGTGTCATCTTCAATTTCTTTCATCAGTGTTTTATAGTATTTACAGTACAGGTTATTCACCTCTTTGGTTAGGCTTAATCCTAGGTATCTTGTTTTTTGTGCCAGTATAAATAGGATTGATTCCTTAATTTCTATTTCTGCTGCTTCATTATTGTTGCATAGAAATGCAACAGATTCCTGCAAGTTGATTTTGTATGCTGTGATTTTACTGAGTTTATCAGTTTTACAGTTTTTTGATGGAGGCTTTCAGGCTTTCTGTACAGAAAATCATGTCATCACCAAATAGTGAAATGTTGACATCTTCCTAGCTGATTTGGATGACTTTTATTTCTTTTTGTTGTCTGATTGCTGTGACTAGCACTTCCAGTACTGTGTTGAATAAGAGTGATGAGCGTGGACATCCCTGTCTTGTTCCTGACTATAGAGGAAAAGTTTGTTTTTCCCCATTGAAGATGATATTCTGGGTTTTTCATCTAGGGTCTTTATTATGTAGAGGTATGTTCCCTCTCAACTTACTTTGCTGAGGGTTTTCATCATGAATGAATGTTGTATTTTGTCAATGCCTTTTCTGCATCTATTGAAATGATCATGTGGTTCTTATCCTTTCTTTTAATAATATGATGTATCACATTGATTGATTTGTTAATATTGAACCATCTTTGCAACCCAGGAATAACTCCCACTTGATCATGGTGAATGATTTATTTAATGTATTGTTGGATTCACTTTGCTAGTTTTTTATTGAGAAATTTTGATCTGTGTTAATTAGGGATATAGGCCTATCGTTCTCTCTCTCTTTTTTTTTTATAGTGAGGTCTTTATCTGGTTTTGGTATCAGGGTAATGCTGGCCTCATAGAATGAATTTGGACGTTTTCCTTCCTCTTCTGTTTTTTGGAATAGTTTGAGAAGAATAGACATTAACTCTTCTTTAAATGTCTGGTAGAATTCCCCTGGAAGCCATCTGGTCCTGGACTTTCTTGGGAGATTATTGATTACTGATTCAATTTCTTTGTTGGTTATCTGTCTGTTCAAGTTTTCTATTTCTTCTGTTTTTGGTTTTGGTATTTTCTATGTTTCTAGGAATTTTTCCATTTCTTCCCGGTTTTCCAAGTTGTTGGCATATAATTTTTCATAATGTTCTCTTATAATTGTTTGCATTTCTGTGGTATTGGTTGTTATTTCTCTTCTCTCATTTGTGATTTTATTTATTGGAGTCCTTTCTCTTTTCTTTTTGATAACTCTTCTATTGGTTTATGAATTTTATTAAAAAATTTTAAAGAACAAGCTCGTTTCATTGATTTGTTCTGTTTTTTTTTTTTTAGGTTTCTATATAATTTATTTCTACTCTAGTCTTTATTATTTCCTTCATTCAGCTGGCTTTAGACTTCATTTGTTGTTCTTTTTCTAGCTCTTCTAGGTGTAAGGTGAGGATGTTTGTTTGAGATTTTTCTTGTTTCTTGAGGTGTACCTGTATTGCTATATACTTCCCTCCTAGGACCAGTTTTGCTGCATCCCCGAGGTTTTGGGCAATTTTGTTTTTATTTTCATTTGTGTGTGTGTGTGTGTGTGTATATATATATATATATATATATTTGATTACTGGGTTCACCCACTCATTATTTAGTAACATGTTGTTTAACCTCCATGTATTAGTGGTCCTTGACATTTTTTTCTTGCTGTTGACTTCTAGTTTCATAGTGTTGTGGACAGAAAAGGTGCATAGTATGACTTTAATCTTTTTGTATTTGATTAGGGCTGTTTTGTGACCTAATATGTGAGCTATTTTGGGGAATGTTCATGTGCACATGAAAAGAATGTGTATCCTGCTGTTTTAGGTTGGAATTGTCTGAATATATCTGTGAAGTCCATCTGGTCCAGTCTGTCATTCAAAGCCACCGTTTCCTTGTTAATTTTCTGTTTAGATGATCTGTCCATTGTTGTGAGCAGGGTATTAAAGTCACCTACTATTATTGTTATTATCAGTGAGTTTTGTTATATTTGTTATTAATTGTTTTATATATTTGTGTGCTCCCATGGTGGGGGCATAAATATTTACAATTGTTGTATCTTCTTGCTGGATTTTAGCCTTAATAATTACATAGTGTCCTTCTCTGTCTCTTGTGAAGTCTTTGTTTTAAGGTCTAGTTTGTCTGATATAAGTGTTGGTGCTCTGGCTTAAAAAAAATATATTTGTTTATTTTAGAGAAGGGGGAGGGGCAGAGGGAAAGGGAGAGGAGAGACCATCTCAAGCAGATTCCCTGCTGAGCACAGAGCCTGACATGGGGCTTGATCCCACAACCATGAGATCATGACATGAGCCGAAACCAAGAGTTGGACATTTAACCAACTGAGCCACCCAGGCGCCCCACTCTGGCTTTCTTTTGACATTCATTTGCATAATAAATATTTCCCCATCCCCTGACTTTCAATCTGTAGGTCTTTTTAGGTGTAACATGACTCTCTTGTAGGCAGCATATTGATTTTTTTTTAAATCCATTCTGTCATTCTATGCCTTTTGATTGGAGCATTTAGTCCATTTACATTCAAAGTCATTATTGATAGGTATTTATTGCCATTTTATTACTTGTTTTCTGGTTGTTTCTGAACATTTTCTCTGATCCTTTCTTGTCTTTCTCTTTTATGTTTATATTTTCCTTAGTGATGTATTTGGATTTGTTTCTCTTTTTTCTTTGCATCTTTATTAGTGGTTTTTGATATATAATTACCATAATGTTTGTATATAACCTCTTCTGGATATGGCACTCTATATTAATGCGATGGTCATTTAAGTTTGAACCCATTCTTTTCTCCTCCCTAGGTTTCAGGTATATATTATATCATTTTTTTTGTGAGTTTCATGACTGATTTTTTACAAAAATATTCACTTTTGGGGCACCTGGGTGGCTCAGTCATTAAGCATCTGCCTTCGGCTCAGGTCATGATCCCAGGGTCCTGGGATCGAGCCCCACATTGGGCTCTCTGCTCCACAGGAAGCCTGCTTCTCCCTCTCCCACTCCCCCTGCTTGTGTTCCCTCTCTCGCTGTGTCTCTCTCTGTCAAATAAATAAATAAGATCTTTTAAAAAAATTTTTTTTTCACTTTCACTGCTGTTGGATTTCCTACCTTTATATTGTCACTTTTGGTCTCTCCTTTCCACTCCTACATTCCTCTTTAATATTTCTACTATGGCTGGTTTAATGGTCATGAACTCGTTTAGATTTGTTTGGGAAACTCTGTCCTTCTGTTCTGAATGATGGCCTTGCTGGATAGAACATTCTTGGCTGTAGATTTTTCCCATTCAACGTGTTGAATATATCATACCACTCCATTTTGTGTTACAAATATATATGTTGAAAAATCTGCTAGCCTCACAGGTTTTTCCTTGTACATTATTAACTTCGTTTGTCTTGCTGGTTCAAATTTTTTTTAATCACTGTATTTTGTCAATTTAAATACCATATGTCTTGCTGTGGGTCTGCTTTTGTTGATTTATGATAGTTCTCTGGGCTTCCTGGATCTGGATGTCTATTTCCTTCTTCAGATTAGGGAAATTTTCAGCTATTATTTATTCAAATAAATTTTCTGCCCCCTTTTCTCTCTCTTCTTCTTCTGGGATTCCTATGATATGAATGTTATTATATTTGTTAGAGTCACTGTGTTCCCTAAATCTATTTTTTTTTTTTTTTAATTTTGTTAGTTAACATATACTGCAATATTGGTTTTGGAGATTCAGTGATCCATCACTTACATACAGTACCCAGTGCTTATCACAACAAATGCCCTCCTTAATCCCCATCACCCATCTAGCCCTTCCCCCACCCACCTCCCTCCATCAACCCTCAGTTCGTTCTCTATTGTTAAGAGTCACTTATGGCTTATTTTCTTCTCTCCTTTTTTTCTTTTCCCCTTCCCATATATTCATCTCTTTTCTTTCTTAAATTGCACATATGAGTGAAATCGTATGGTATTTGTCTTTCTCTGACTGACTTCTTTCACTTTGCATAATACACTCTAGTTCCATCCACATTGTTGCAAATGGCAAGATCTTATTCTTTTTGATGGTCAAGTAATATCCCATTGTGTATATATACCACATCTTCTTTATCATTCATCTGTCTATGGACATCTGAGCTCTTTCCATAGTTTGGCTATTGTAGATAATGCTGCTATAAACATCGGGTTGCATGTGCCCCTTCGAATCAGTATTTTTGTATCCTTTGGGTAAATATCTAGTAGCGCAATAGGTGGATCATAGGGTAGCTCTATTTTTAACTTTTTGAGGAACCTCCTACTGTTTTCCAGAGTGGCTGCATCAGTTTGCATTCCCACCAACACAGTACGAGGGTTCCCCTTTCTCCATTACTTCGCCAGTACCTGTTGTGTCTTGTGTTGTTAATTTTAGCCATTCTGACAGGTGTGAGGTGGTATCTCCTTGGGGTTTTGTTTTGTATTTCCCTGATGATGAGTGATGTTGAACATCTTTTCACGTGTCAGTTGTCATCTGAATGTCTTCTTTGGAAAAGTGTCTATTCATGTCTTCTGCCCATTTCTTAACTGGATTATTTGGTTTTGGGGTGTTGAATTTGATAAGTCTTTATAGATTTTGGATACTCTTTTTTTTAAATAAAGATTTTATTTATTTATTTGACAGAGAGAGATATAGCGAGAGAGGGAACACTAGCAGAGGGAGTGGGAGAGGGAGAAGCAGGCTTCCCGCTGAACAGGGAACCTGATGCGGGACTTGATCCTAGCACCCTGAAATCATGACCTGAGCTGAAGGCAGACGCTTAAAAACTGAGCCATCCAGGTGCCCCTGGATACTAACTCTTTATCAGATAGGTCATTTGCAAATATCTTCTCCCATTTAGTAGGCTGCTTTTTAGTTTTGTTGATTATTTCCTTCACTATGCAGAAAATTTTATTTTGATGAAGTCCCAATAGTTCATTTTTGCCTTTGTTTCCCTTTCCTCCAGTGACATATCTAATAAGAAGTTGCTACAGCCAAGGTCAAGGAGGTTTCTGCCTGCTTTCTCCTCTAGGATTTGATGGTTTCCTGTCTCACGTTTAGGTCTTTCATCCATTTTGAATTTATTTTTGTGTATCGTGTCAGAAAGTGGTCCAGTTTTCCCAAAACCATTTATTGAAGAGACTGTCTTTCTTCCATTGGATATTCTTTCCTGCTTTGTCAAAGATTAGTTGACCATAGAGTTGTGGGTCCATTTCTGGATTTTCTATTCTGTTGTATTGATCTATGTTTTTGTTTTCGTGCCAGTACCATGCTGTCTTCATGACTACAGCTTTGTAATAGAGCTTGAAGTCCAGAATTGTGATGCCTCTGGCTTTGCTTTTCTTTTTTAAGATTGCTTTGGTTATTTGGGATCTTTTGTGGTTCCATACAAATTTTAGGATCATTTATAGTACTACCTCATGTTCTTTTTTGGGGGTGAATTTCTCTATCTCATCATTTTGTCCAGAAAATAAAGAAGAAATGACAACGACAATAACAACAACAAAAACAAAACCCCAAAAAACTTGATGCTGGGTGTATTTTGGTCTGCTTGTTAAAAGAATCTAGATACCAAAATAAGAAAGCAAATAAAAATAAAATACAATGAAAGTAAACAAAAAATAAAAAATATAAAGTATATATATAAATAAAAATTAAATTAATAAAAAAAGAATTGAAAAAATAAGAAAATAAATGAAAAAAATAATAAAGATTAAAAGTATGAAGGAAGCTAGATCCTATTTCTTCTAGAGCTGAAGGTTTGCAGCCCCCTGCAAAGTAACAAGTAAACTTGGTGAGAGCCAGTTGTTTGTGCTGGGCTTCTCAGGGAGGGGACCATTGTGCTGATTCTCAGGTGGACTTGCCCTAGGGGAAAGGCTTCTGGAAGGCCCAGGGAGGCACGGCTCAGTGTAAGCGGCTCTGGACTCCACTATGTGGCGTTGTTTTGCTCCCTGAAGGCTTTCAGCACCGATAGGTGGGATGAATATGGCAGTGCCCTGCTCTCTAGCTGAAAATTCATGCCCCCAATCTTCAGTGAGCTCTCACAGAAGAGCAATCAATCACTCTTGTCTCCCCAGTTTCCATCAGAACCCTGTGTTCACCCGGCCTGTGTCCCAGCTTTTTTATCTCAGGCAAGTGACCCAGTTTCAAAACTCCAAATTATAGGGACCCCTGTATCGTGGACGTGTGCTCTTCCTACTGCGGAGGGTCTTACCAGGCTGCTGCCATTTGCTGGCCCGTCCCAGGAAAGCGGTCCCACCACGGCGCAGCGCTTTGCAGTTGATGGCAACACGACCAGAAGGCTGGCACCAAGCCCTGCCGCTCTCTGCTGGCTTCCCTGTTCCTGTGCCTGGGAACAGTGCCGCACTTTGGCGCCACCCATTCTTGTGACCCAGGGGATCCTCAGACCACGCTGTCACTCCTGGGGCTCCACCCCACTTTGCAGCCGGAGCGTCTTTAAGCCGGGCCCATCCCCCGATTCCACATCTGATTTTGTGCTCTGCTGCTTATAATACTTTGTGATAGGCTCTGTTAGCCAGCTCCCTCCCCACTGCCACATCCACAGCTGTATTTCTCCCAAGTCAACTCTCCATACCTCCTACCTTCCAAAAGGTGGTTGCCTTTCTACCTGTAGACTTGTAGTTTGTTCTCTCAGACCTCTGATGGACTTCCTGGGTGTTCAGAACGACTTGATAGCCATCTCACTGTGTTCAGGGGTGAGACAAGCTCAGGGTCCCCCTACTCCTCCACCATCTTAACTCCTCTCTCCCTAAGTCTGTTCTTGTTTTGCATAATTTTTTTTTTCTCTCTTGTCTTCAGCTTGATTGCTTTCCATTATTCTGTCCTCTAGGGTCACTAATTCATTCCATTTCTTCTTCCATCCTGCTGTTCATTCCATCAAGCATATTTCTCATTTCACTGATCGTGCCCTTTATCTCCACTATGTTATTCCCTATATATGTGTTAAGGGACTCACTCATGTCCTCCACTCTTCTCAAGCCCAGGGAGTATCTTTATGATCATTGCTTTAAATTTTCTGTCAAGCATGTTACTTATATCTGTTTCGCTTTGATCGCTGGCTGTGGCCATGTTCCTTTCTTTCATTTGGGATGAATTTCTCTGTCTCCTGGTTCTGTCTGCCTCTCTCTGTCTGTTCCTGTGTGTGGACTAAGTCAGCTGTGTCTTCTGCTTTTGAAAGTAAGTAGTGAGTTTATGAAGAGGGGGTTCCTGGAGTGCCCTGTAGGGCAGTGTCCCCTGCTCACCTGGACCTGGCAGTTCAGGAGAGTATCCCATGTGTGTTGCTTATGCTCTTCTATTTTGTTAGATATACTTTTCCTAACAGTGCAGTTGTCTGCACTGACTCTCTGCCTGTTGTGGGCTGTCCTTGCTCTCTGTAGCGTGAGTGCGACCCAGGCAGGCCAGCTCTGAGGGGTGAGCTCCTGCCGAGGAACTTGGGAGTGCATTGGGGTGGTAGCAAAATTTGTACTGGATCACCTGAAGTGCTGTAGCAGCTGGGAGCTGGGGGCCACTGCTGCTGGGAGTGTGAGGATGCACACAGTGTGCAGCAATGGCTAGGCATGGTTGGGGCTGGTCCACGCCAGTGGCTGGGGGTGTGCAGCTGGGCATGGCACGCAGTGGCAGCTGGGCACCTGGCTGCCGGCTGGGGAACTCATGCTAACAAAATCTGCCCTGAGTCCACAGCCAAAGCTGGCATGCTTGGAGTGGGGGAGTCCTCAGGAGAACTCGTGGATGGTGCATTGCTAGCTGGTTAGGTGGCAAGTGTCTGTGCAGCTCCACCTCTTGCAGTTGGCTCACTGGGGAGTGGGAGAGGAAAATCTAGACTGCCAGTGTCCTCATTTTAGAGAAGTCCCCCAACATGCTCCAAAATCAGCATGAAGAGATCTGCCTCTTATTTGCCCCTGGCATTGTATAAACTGCCATTTTAATGTTGTCCGTCCATGCAGGCTGCTGTCTCTATAAGGGGGACGATCCAGTTGTCACTTGCCCTCCAGGCTTGCCCAGTGCTGAATCAGCTGACTTTAAAACCTCTGGGTTCCAAGTCCCACTGATTTTAAAAACTCAGGGAATTCAGCCCCTCTGGTTTTTAAAGCCAAGCATTATGGGGATTAGTCTTCCTCATAAGAGCTCCCTCCTACGAGGGCCAGTTTCTCTGCCCTATTCATGTGCACAGTTCCCTCCCTCTGCCTTTCCCACCTTCCTAACCTTTCGGATGAAGCCTCTTATCTATGTTTAGGTGCGCAGTTTGTTATGCCAGTATTTGGATGGCTCTCCATTTTATTAACTTGGGTATAGATGATATCTAGTCATAAACAATGGACAGGGAGACCTCAGGGTCCTCCTACTCTGCCCTCTTCCTAAACTCTTGAAGAGACTTTAGATTTTCCGTATGTAGAAGTAGGTCATCTGCAAACAGTAACAGTTTAACTTATTCCTTACCAACTGGGATATATTTCCTTTTTCTTTTTCTGCCTAATTGCTGTTTCTAGCTCTTCTTTTTTTTTTTTTTTTTTTTTTTAAAGATTTTATTTATTTGAGAGAGAGAGAGAGAGAGAGCGAGAGAGAGCACAGAGAAAGAGTGAGAGGGAGAAGCAGGCCTCCCACCGAGCAGGGAGCCCGATGCGGGGCTCGACCCCAGGACCCCGAGATCATGACCTGAGCCGAAGGCAGACGCCCAACCGACTGAGCCACCCAGGCGCCCCTGTTTCTAGCTCTTCTAATACTATGTTGAATAAGAATGGTGACAGTGGGCATCTTGTCTTTTCCTGATTTTAGAGAAAAAGTTTTCAGTGTTTCACTGTTGACTATGTTTTTGATGGGTTTGTCATGTATTGTCTTTATTTCTTTTAATTAAATTTATTTCTTGTGTCACAAAGCAAATTATCAGATACTGGCCAGTGCTAGGGTGTTCTTGAAGCAGTCAGCAATGTCATCAAAGAGCTTGATGTTTCCCATCTTTCTCCCACTCTGTTGGCCATACCTTCTCTCAGAAGGGAAGGGGGTTATAGCACCTATAGGTATCTTATACAGAGAATATGTATTATGTTGAGGTATGTTCCCTCTATTCCTATTTTGTGAAGAGTTTTTTTTATTAGCCAACATCATTAGTTTCAGATATAGTGTTCAATAATTTATCAGTTGCGTATAACATCCAGTACTCATCACATCACGTGCTCTCCTTAGGGCCCAGCACCCAGTTACCCCAGCCCCCACCCACTTCCCCTCCAGCAACCCTAGTGTGTTTCCTATAGTTAAGATTCTCTTGTGGTTTGTCTCCCTCTCTGATGATTTCCATTCAGTTTTCCCTCCCTTCCCTTATGATCCTCTGCGCTGTTTCTTAAATTCCACATGAGTGAAATCATATGATTGTCTTTCTCTGATTGACTTATTTCACTTAGCATAATACCCTCCAGTTCCATCCATGTTGATGCAAATGGTGGGTATTCATCCTTTCTGATGGCTGAGTAGTATTTCATTGTGTATATGAACCACATCTTCTTTATCCATTCATCTGTTGAAGGGTAGCTCTGCTCCTTGCACAGTTTGGCTATTGTGGACATTGCTGCTATGAACATTGGGGTGCATGTGGCCCTTCTTTTCACTACATCTGTGTCTTTGGGGTAAATACCCAGTAGTGCAGTTGCTGGGTCTTAGGGTAGCTCTATTTTTAACGTCTTGAGGAACCTCCATATTGTTTTCCGGAGTGGCTGCACCAGCTTGCATTCCCACCAACAGTGTAGGAGGGTTCCCCTTTCTCCACAACCTCTCCAACATTTCTTGTTTCCTGTCTTGTTAATTTTAGCCATTCTGACTGGTGTGAGATGGTATCTTATTGTGGTTTTGATTTGTATTTCCCTGATGGCAGTGATGTGGAGCATTTTTTCATGTGTCTGTTGGCCATTTGTATGTCTTCTTTGAAGAAGTGTCTGCTCATGTCTTCTGCCCATTTCTTAAGTGGATTATTTGTTTTTTTGGGTGTTGAGTTTGAGAAGTTCTTTATAGATCTTGGATACCAGCCCTTTATCTGTAATGTCATTGGCAAATATCTTCTCACATTCTGTGGGTTGCCTCTTAGTTTTGTTGACCATTTCTTTGCTGTGCAGAAGCTTTTTATCTTGATGAAGTCCCCAAAGTTCATTTTTGCTTTTGTTTCCCTTGCCTTTGGAGACGTGTCTTGAAAGAAGTTGCTGTGGCCGATGTCAAAGAGGTTACTGCCTATGTTCTCCTCTAGGATTTTGATGGATTCCTGTCTCACATTGAGGTCTTTCATCCATTTTGAATTTATCTTTGTGTATGGTGTTAGAGAATGGTCGAGTTTCAATCTTCTGCATGTGGCTGTCCAGTTGTCCCAGCACCATTTATTGAAGAGACTTTTTTCCATTGGGTCTTCTTTCCTGCTTTGTCAAAGATTAGTTGACCATGGAGTTGAGGGTCCATTTCTGGGGTGTCTATTCTGTTCCACTGATTTTTGTGTCTGTTTTTGTGCCAATACCATACTGTCTTGATGATTACAGGTTTGTAATATAGCTTGAAGTCAGGCATTGTGATGCCCCCAGCTTTGGTTCTCTTTTTCAACATGATTTCTTGGTACTATTGTTAAAGGTGCTTTTGCCTCAAGTTCCCCCCTTTAGTAGTAATTATAATGATAATGGAAATTTTTATCCATGGGCCTGGATCCTGGGCTCCCAGGGAAGCTATCCTTTAACATTTTACCAAGCTCAAAATGACTGGGCAAAACCTCAGAGCATGGGCCCTATTTCTGCCCCAAGCACATAATGTACATCTGGTTTGAGAAGAAAAAGATAACCCAAAAATGCCATTGCATACATAAAGATAAGAAAAACAAAAGAACCTCTCTGGCTCCCATAAGATTAAAGTCATACTGACTTGCAGAAACTGAAAACATAAGAAAAGGTCTATAACTTTCTGGAATGTTCTTCCTCATGATGATGTGTAACTGTATGTAAAACAAAACAGAACCCAAATGTTCCTTCCCCGGAGCACTCCCTTCTTTGTGAAGATTGTGTCTCCCAGGCAGCTAGTTTGGCTATAGTGGATATTGCTGCTATAAACATTGGGGTGCAGGTGCGACTACTTTTCACTAAAGCTGTATCTTTGGGGTAAACACCCAGTAGTGCAATTGCTGGGTTGTAGGGTACCTCTATTTTATCTTCTTGAAGAAACTCGATACCATTTTACAAACTGGCTGTATGAGCTTGCATTCCCACCAACAGTGTAGGAGGGTTCCCCTTTCTATGCATTCTCGCCAACATTTGTTGTTCCCTGACATGTTAATTTTAGCCAGTCTAACTGGTATAAAGTGGTATCTCATAGTTTTGATTTGTATTTCCCTGATGGCTAGTGACGTGGAGCATTTTTTCATGTGTCTGTTGGCCATTTGCACGTCTTCTTTGGAGAAGTGTTGGTTCATGTCTTCTGCCTATTTCTTGAGTGGATTGTTTTTTGGGTGTTGAGTTTGAGAAGTTTTTTATAGATCTTGGATACTAGCCCTTTTTCTGATATGTCATTTGCAAATATCTTCTCCAATTCTGTAGGTTGCCTTTTAGTTTTGTTGATTGTTTCCTTTGCTGTGCAGAAGGTTTTTATTTTGATGAAGTCCCAAAAGTTCGTTTTTGATTTTGTTTCCCTTGCCTGTAGAGACGTGTCTTACAAGAAGTTGCTGTGTCTAAGGTCGAAGAGGTTGCTGTCTGTGTTCTCCTCTATGATTTTGATGTGAGACAGGAATCAATCATCTTTGTTTCATGATTGTATTTGAGGCCTCTGTCTTTCTTGGTGAGTGTAGCTAAAAGTTTGTCTATTTTGTTTATCTTTCCGAAAAAGGCAGCTCTTATTTTCATTGATCTTTTGTCTTTTTAGTCTCCACTGAATTTATTTCCACATTCCTTTTTGTTATTTCCTTATTTCTACTAATCTGGTTTTTTTTTTCCCCTACTTCTTTCCCATGTAAACTTAGGTTGTTTATTTGAGAGGTTTTTTGTGGATTGATGAAGACCTGAATTTCTATGAACTTCCCCCTTAGAACTACTTTTGCTGCATCCCATAAGTTTTTTCAGGTTCTGTTTTTCATTTGTCTCAAGGTACTTGTAAAATTTCTTTTGATTTCTTCTTTGACCGTTGGTTGTTCAGTAGCATGTTGTTAAATCTCCACATAGTTTTGACTGTCCCATTTTTTCTTGTGACTGATTTGTAGTTTCATATTCATTGTGGTTGGACAAGATTTGAACCAGAAGGTGAAGGGAGTATGCAGATTCAAAGTTTGTTTCTTGGGCTTTTTTCTGAGGGCAGACCACGAGTTCCATAGGGACAGAGGAAGGGTTTGTGAGATGGGGGGGGGGGGGTTAGCCCTTTTAGAATTAGTGACTTCTACCATGCATGCTGTGTACCACCATTCACACCATAGTCCTGAGGGACTTGTACTTCATTAGAAACATTTTCTAGGAGGTGCAGGGGCGGCCTTCTCCAACAGAAAGGTACCATGTGGGTTCATGGCATGGCCTCAGGTCAGCAATCAGGATGTATGGTATTGTGGGGGATCAGAACTAGGCTTTCTGTTGGAAGTGACAGAAACAGGGCATGGTGAGCTTCATGACAATAGCTGAGGTTCAAGTGACCCACTGGGTGTTGGCAGTGGGTGGGGTAGTGGGGTCTGTGAATCTGTCTCCTCGGATCTTGTGGAATTTGGGGACACCCTCCTGTGTGTTGAGTTGTGTGGAGACAGGTAGACGGCAGTCTCTGGCCAGGCACGAGGGTCACACTGGACCGCCACCAGAGGGGCAGTGTGCGGTGGGAGCCACTGCTTGGTTTCCATGAAAACTGACTGGGGTCTGGGACTATGATTCCTAGCAGCAGCATGAGGAGAGAAGGCGGTGGTGGTGCCCACTTCCTAGGGTTGTGGTCAGGACTAGTCTGGAGCCCCCTGAAGTCAGCCACGCCTGGCACAGAAGGCACCCAGTCACTGTAGCTGTGGGCACTGTGTCCTTGGCACTTTCATGCGGGCCGGATCTCATGCTGCCAACTCTTGCTTTTCATCTTCATGGTCGTGAGCCTGTGCTGTTGCCACAGGGCCTCTGGGGTATTGCCCTCCATCTGGCCCTCCTCCCTGGTGCCCTGTGCAACCCGATGCCAGGGTAGCGTTCTCGAGAGGCAGCCCTGTCAGTCCCCTGATGGAACACTTCCATGGATCCCCTGAGGGGCGAAGATAATGCCCTGCCCTGGAAGGGGGCTGCAGGTCCCCAATCAGGAGAACTACGTCTCTCTTTTCAGCCTGGCCTGCTCTCCCCTCAGTCTTCCTCAGGGAAGCTCTCTGCAGTGTCTGAGCTGACAGCTCTGAACTTAAAAATGAACATTGCGTTATATTTCTCAATGCCTTAGTTCATCCATGGCATGTCTTTCAATCCTGTTAGTGCGTTTTCAGCAGTCCTGGAGGGCTGTCTGCTCAAGGAGGGGATGACCTGGGAGGGGCAGTGTTCATTCCCACCTCCCTCAGTATGTCCCTGAGCCCTGGAGTCAGCTGTCCCACTGAGGGATGAGGGACCCGAGCCAGCCCATCCTGAGCCGAGGCTCTGTGTGAGCTGTGGAGACTGATGTGCTCCCAGAGGGGTAGGAAGCTGGCACGGGCCAGGGGCAGGCAGTTTCTCCTTCTCATTCCTTCCCCCCCTCCCTCCCAGAGGTAGCTCAGAGCAGCCTCCAAGCCCTGCATCTCGAGATCCCTTGACCTGTGCCTCCTGCCTTCAGCTGGTGACCTTGGTGGTTTCCCATTGCTTCTGCCTCCCATAGTGGCTCCCATGGAAGTTCCTGGATCAGGGGAGGGGTCGTACTCTTGTCTGTACTTGGTCCTCCTCCTGTCCCGCACCGAGTCCTCCCACCTTTGCATCTTCCATGTATGGGCTTGGAAGCAAGCCCATACACAGGGAACCTGTCAGCCGCATGGATTCAGGTAATGACCATTGAATTAGAGATGCAGGATATATCACAAACCTGCTCTGAAACCTGTCCCACACTCTGTGACTATCTCATACTAAATCCGAAACAATAATAGCTTTCTGGATTGTGAAGTGGCACCTGTCTCTACTTACACTCTTGAATGCACTGTGCTGAGTCTGGACAGAAAGGGACCATGGCTCCCGTGGGGTAGGATTAACAGGTAAGGTATGAGAACTCAGTGAAATTTGAATTTAAGGCATAGAATGAATAATTATTGTAGAGTAAATAGTCCCAAGTAGGGCTTATGAACATTGTACAGGAAAAGCTTTTTCAAAGAGGTACTGAAAGGAAAATCTTTTTAAAATTTATGTTAATTTCAGTAGAGTTAACATACAGTGTTGTCTTAGTTTCAGGTGTACAATAGAGAGCTCATCAAGAAAAGTGTACTGTTAATCCCCATTCATCTATTTCAGTCATCCCTCCTTCCACCTCCCCTCTGGTAAGCATCAGTTCTTTATTGTTAAGAGTCTGTATTTTGGTTTGTCTGTTTTCTCCTTTATTTATTTATGTTTGTTTCTTAAATTGCACATAAGAGTGACATCATATGGTATTTTTCTTTCTGTGACTTATTTCACTTAGGATAATACCCTGTAGCTCCACTGATGTGGCTGCAAATGGCAAGATTTCATTCTTTTTTATGGATGAGTAGTATTCCACTGTGTGTGTGTGTGTGTGTGTGTACATGCATCTATCATCTCATTTATGAGTTTATCAACAGACACTTGGGTTGCTTCCATATTGTGATATTGTAAGTAATGTTGCAAGAAGCATAGGGGTACATGTATCCTTTTGAGTTATCATTTTCAGATTCGTTGGGTAAACACCCAGTAGTGTGATTGCTGGATCATAGGGTAGTTCTAGATGTAATTTTTTGAGGAACCTCCATCCTGTTTTGCACAGTGGCTGCAACAGTTTGCATTCCCACCCACAGTGCACGAGGGTTCCCCTTTCTCCACATCCTCCCAACACCTGTTGTTTCTTGTGCTGTTGATGTTAGCCATTTTGACAGTATGAGGTAATGTCTCATTGTAGTTTTGATTTGCATTTTCCTGATGATGGGTGATGATGAGCATCTTTTCATGTGACTGTTGGCCATCTGTATTTCTTCTTTGGAGAAATGTCTGTTCATGTCTTCTGCCTATTTTTTACCTGGATTATTTGTTTTTTGGGTGTTGAGTTGTATCAGTTCTATACATTTTGGGCACTGTCCCTTTATTGTATATGATATTTGCAAATATCTTCTCCGATTCAGTAGGTTGTCTTTTTATTATTACGTTTATCATTGTTATTGTGCTGTGCGGAAACTTCTCATTTGGATGTAGTTCCAGTAACTTATTTTTGCTTTTCTTTCCTTTGCCTCAGGAGACACGTCTAGAAAAATGTTGGTATGGTGTATGCCAGAGAAGTTACTGTTTGCGCCCTCTTGTAGGATTTTTATGGTTTCAGGACTCCCATTTAGGTCTTGAAACTATTTTGAGTTTTTGTGTATGGTGTAAGAAAATGGTCTAATGTCATTCTTCTGTGCATAGGTGTCTAGTTTTCCCAACACCATTTGTTGTAGAGACTGTCCTTTGTCCTTTCGATATTTTTTACTGCTTTTTAGGTTTATGTCTGAGCTTCTGTCCTGTTCCCTTGGTCACTGTGTCTATTTTTGTGCCAGTACAATACTGTTAGGATGACTACAGCTTTGTAGTATAATTTGAAATCTGGAATTGTGACTCTTCCAGCTTTATTTTTTTCTTAACATTGCATTGTCTGTTCATTTTCTTTTGTGGTTTCATATAAAATTTTAGGATTGTTTGAGTTCTTTTTTTTTTTTTAAGGTTTAAATTCAGTGAGCCAACTTACAGTACACGAGTAGTTTCAGATGTAGTGTTCAATAAATTATCAGTTGTGTATAACACCCATTACTCATTGCATCACGTGCCCTCCTTCATGCCCGTCATCCAGTTATCCCATCCCCCCACCCACCTCCCCTCCAGCAGCCCTCCTTTTGTTGCTAGAGTTAGGAGACCCTCATGGTTTTTCTTCCTCTCTGATGATTTACCAGAGTTATTCCTCCCTTCCCGTATGGTCCTCTGTGCTGTTTCTTTTATTTCCCATATGAGTGAAACCATATGACAATTGTCTTTCTCTGATAGATTTACTTCACTCAGCAGAATACTGTCCAGTTCCATCCAGGTGGGTGTGATGGCAAGTAATCATCCTTTCTGATGGCTGAATAATATTCCATTGTATATATGTAACACATGTTCTTATGCATTCATCTGTCCGTGGACATCTGGGCTCTTTCCACAGTGTGGTTATAGTGGACAGTGCTGCTGTGAGCATTGGGGTGCAGGTGCCCCTTCTTTTCACTATATATATGTATCTCTTGGGGAAATACCCAGTAGTGCAATTGGTGGTTCGTAGGGTAGCTCTATTTTTAATTTCTTGAGGAACGTCCATATTGTTTTCCAGAGTGGCTGTACCAGTTTGCATTCCCATCAACAGTGTAAGAGGGTTCACCTTTGTCCACATCCCCCCTTCGTCCACATCCCCTTCGTCCACATCCCCACCAGGTTGTTGTTTCCTGTGTTGTTAATTTTAGCCATTCTGCCTGGCGTGTTGGGGTACCGTATTGTGGTTTACATTTGTATTTCCCTGAAGCCAAGTGATATGGAGCATTATCCAAGTGTCTGTTAGTCAATTGTATGTCATCCTTGGAGAAATGTCTGTCCATGTTTTCACCCATGTGTATATCTGAGGTTGGGTTAAGGTTCTGAAGCTTGGAAGATGTGATCAGTCAGAAGGGTGGAGATCTTCACAGGTGAGTCCGGGCGAGGGGGTTTGGGCTAGGGGGTTACGGGTTTGGGATAGGGGGTTAGGGGGTTCGGGCTAGGGTTTAGGGGTTAGGGCGAGGGGGTTAGGGCTTAGGGTTAGGGGTTAGGGTTAGAGGGTTAAGGGTAGAGGGTTAGGGTTAAGGTTAGAGGGTTAGGGCATGGGTAAGGGTATGGGTTAGGGTATGGTTAGAGCGTTAGGGTACGGGTTAGGGTACAGGTATGGGTTAGAGTACAGGTACGGGTTAGGGCACTGGTTACGGTACGGGTTAGGGTTCGGGTATGGGTTAGGGTACGGGTTAGGGTAAGGTTAGCTCTGATAGATTATTAACTCTGAATGAGAATAGCTGATTCCAATAAATGCATTTCTTTAAACATGTTTTATATATATTATAAAATAAGGATTCTTTAGAATCCAAATTTTTAAGAAAAATTAAATTCACTTTAATAAACATATCATGGAAAAGGAAATATAGATATCAATCATCACAACTGATAACATCACAAAAGAATACAGACACAATCTGTTTCTGATGGAAGAATATACTACTACTTAAGTAGTTCTGCCCAATGTTAAACCTGTTGAAAGCTATAGATCCAGCTACTCATTTACAAAAACACATATGTCAGAGAAATGTCCTAACAAATAGTATAAACATGTAATCAATAAAGTACACACTGCATATATTCCTACAGGAAGAAGATTTTCCCAACAAATAAACTGTAAGACCAAAAAAAAAAGAAAGAAACTCAGAAATTAACCCACACATGTATGGTCTTAACTTACGACACAGGAGAAGAAAATCTACAATGGGGAAAGGACTGTCTCTTCAGTGAATGGTACTGGGAAAACTGGACACTAAATGCAGAAGAATGTAACTGGATTTTAAATTTTAAATGGATGAATGACTTGAACATAAGACCTGAATCCATAAACCTCCCAGAAGAACACAGAGGTAGTAAGTTTCTTGACATTGGTTTTGCAGAGAGTTTTTTAGATCGGACACCAAAAGCAAAGGCAACAAGTGCAAAAATACACAAATGAAACAACATCAAATTGAAATCTTCTACACATCAAAAGAAACCATCAAACTTAAAAAGCGACCTACCCAATGAGAAAAAATATCTGCAAATCAGATGTGTGAGAAGAAGCTAATATCCAAAATACACACACTCATACAAATCAAAACAAACAAACCTGTACAAAAAATGGGGAGATGGGGCGCCTGGGTGGTTCAGTCGTTAAGCGTCTGCTTTTGGCTCAGGTCATGATCCCAGGGTCCTGGGATCGAGCCCCGCATCGGGCTCCCTGCTCTGCCAGAAGCCTGCTTCTAACCCTCTTCCACTCCCCCTGCTTGTGTTCCCTCTCTCGCTGTGTCTCCCTCTCTCTGTCAAATAAATAAATAAAATCTTTTAAAAAAATAAAAAATGTGGAGATTATGTGAATAGATGGCACACAGGTGGCCAACAGACACAGAAAAAGTTGTTCAACATCACTCATTGTCATCAGGGAAACCTCAGCCAAAACCGCAATCAGTTACCACCTCACAACTGTAGGGACGGCAATGGTCCCAGAGACAGACGCCAGGTATGGTCAAGGTGTGTAGACAAGGGGACCCTGTGCACTGTGGGTGGGAATGTAAATTGGTACAGCCACTGTGACAAACAGTATGGAAGTTCCTGGAAAAAATGAACACAACTTCCACATGACCCAGGAATTGCTCTAATGAGTGGATTTATTTGGAGAACACAAAAATACTACCTCAAAAAGACAGATTCACTCCCATGTTCACTGCAGCATTATTCGCAGTAATCAGACCCAGAAACAGACACCTTGGGAGCATTATGCTAAGTAACTCAGACACAGAAAGACAAATACCAGATATTCAGGGACGTTCCACATGGAAACAAAAATACTGAATGCATAGATACTGAGAACAGATTGCTGGTTGCCAGATTCGGGGATGGTGGGGAGACGGGGGAAGGTGGTCAAAGGCACAATGTTTGAGTGATAAAATGCGTAAGTCATGGAACATTCTGTGCAGCATGGAGACTAAAGCTAACCCGGCAGGATGGGGTACACGTTCCCCCGCTATTTGAAAGGACAGTGTTCCTAGGAAACCTTTCACAGCAGAAATGGTGTAAACCAAGGGAGGAATTACCATTCATTTATACAGAAAAATTAGTGAGCATGCTCAGACTCCAAAAATGACTTCTCTTTGGCTTTCTTAGGCCTCGGGACACAACTTCCTAAAGGATGCCCAAAATAAATGGAGATGAAACACAGCAGATGCTCACAGACACAATTCAAAGTGCTGGGGGCTGGACGCGGAGAGTGGTTCCCAGGAAGGAGCTGGTTGGGGTGCACCCCGCCTCTGCAGTGGTTCCCCACAAAACAGATGCTGAACACGATGCTCACTTTTCAACTTTTTTCATAAGAGGGAAATCCTCTTCAGGTTTCTTCCTATTACTGAACCCGGGTAATAACATAGATCTTTCAAAAAAACCGAAGTGTCTTACGGAGAACTTTTAAAAAGTGGGGAATACTTGTACTTGAAAGTTGCTGAGGGAGTAGATGTTAAATGTTTTCCCAGACACACACATCAGCAGATCCACCATGAAAGGCACCTTCCTCAGCATGGGGAACACAGATGACCTCCTACCCCCAGAAACCTCCTCCTTCCCCTCACTCAGGACAACCAACCACAGCTGGGAATTACCCCAATTCCTCCTTTCTCCCATGCCGAATACCTAACCCATCACCAAATCTGGTGAGCTCCATCTTCAAAATGTACCCAGAATAGGACTGACCACTCCTTCCAAGGCGAGTTGTCTGGTCCACACTGGAGCCCATCTCTTGCCTGAGTTCCTGCAAAAGCTTCATCATGGACCTCCCTTGCCCATCCTCAACCCTCAGTCATCTGTTCTCAACATTTTAGCCAGGATGGCCCAGTGAAACAGGATCCCATGGGCTCACAGCCCTGCTTTCTGTCTCCCTCTGTCCCCTCCCTGAGGTCATGTCCTAAGCTGTCTCCTGTGGCCACAGGGCCTTCTTGCTGCTCCTGGACATTCCTGGTATGCTCCTGCCACAGGGCCTTTGCACATACTTCCCCTTCCATTTAGAATGCTCTTGATGTGATATCACTCACCTTCTTTAGATCTTGACTCAGGTATCACCTTCCTAGTGAAGTTCCACCTGGCCCCTATGTGAATTACAAGCACCACCCCACCTCCCCTTCAGCACCCAGCCCTGTCTCCTGCTTTATATTTCCACAGCAGTTATCACAGTTACCAGTCCCTCTCGGCAGGGCAGAAACGGAGGCCTACACGGATGGTTTCACCACTGACTCCCTCCAATTTCTTGGTCCAAAGCCCCGGGGGAAGGTACCCCAGGGCTCTTGCACAGCCAGGGTGCCTGGGACAAGGGAGTCCACCTACTGCACCCTGAACACCATCAGGAAAATGAGCCACACGAGGAATCCACCTGCCCATGCAACCTGAAACGAGACACCTTCCTCGATTATAGGTGAGCACACACACTTCCTCCCCTTGCCTGAGGTGCTCATCTAAGAAAGCTGAGCAGAGACCCATCCCAAGATCCAAATCTCCCTGTGGCCAAGGTCCTAGGAAACAGATATCTCTCCTCCCTCACCAACCACCTGGGATTGACATCGGAATCCTCCTGTGGTCAGGCAGAGTGGTGCACCTGTCCCTCTTTCCTGTGATGTCATCACAAACCAGGCTTTGCTGCACAGTTTTCAGGAAGGAGCCTGCAGCAGGGTCAGCAGGCCGCCCAGGTTCAGCCTCAGCCTCGCACATCAGGCCCCACGCAGAACTAGACCTGCATGGAGCCTGGTGTCTCGTGTGGCCTCAGATCTGAACAGAGGAGCTGGGATTTCTGTTCCAAATGAAAAGTGACCTCTTGCACACAGCACAGGAACGTGGAGAGAGGGTTTCTCAGGGGTGTGGCTCTAGAAGAAGTGCTTCTGCCGGCTGAATTCACAGACACCAGGCAGAGGACATCTGCTGTGCCTCCTCCGAGGAAGCAGGGGGCACACTGGGCAAGAATCGATAATGCTGCCTGTGGGCCGCTTCCCACCAACCACCCTGCTGAGCCGAGGGCTTGAGAACCAAACAGGAAGCAACTGTCTTCTCACATCTGCAGCAGGAGGGCTGGCCAGGGAGGAGAGCCCAGTCCCTGTCCCTGTAGCAAGTTGGCCTGCCCATCATGAGCGACGGTCCACCACCACGGCATCACAACCTCCCAGCTATCTGATCCGACTACCCTGCCAGGCTCAGACCTGCTCACACAGTGAGACATAAGACCCAGAGACTTCTTTCCACTCCAGATCAATGCTTCTCACAGAGAAGCAAACTCCAGCCTCACAGATGTGCTCATCGTTAGCTCTGGAATTCCCTGGGTGGTGTCTACACTGGCCCACACCGTGTCCCATCCAGACCACTCCACAAATGCCCTAGGGTTTCAAGCCACTTCCAAGCTGCCCTTAGAAAGGCAGGAACTGGCCCGATTAGGCACACCAGCCAAGTGACTCGACGTGCTGGACACTCGGACAGCATCCTCGCTGAGCACCAACGCTTCCAAGTCCGAGCTTCACACCTTCCCTCGGGCACTGGGCACCATGTCAGCATCAACACTGCTCTTTCAGTTCACTTGTCTCCTGTTCCTTAAAGTCGGAAACCAAGCTCCAGTCACCGCTCTAGTTTCCCTTCAGAGAAATAAGGCAAATGATAGAATAAAACACTACGTGTGCACAGCACACTTCTATCAAAATATAACTCCTTGGTCTTTCTCATACGGGCAGACCTACTTACCCATACTAATGAGAGAGGCCACGAGTTCAATCATTATATATATATTTGACCTTGTGTTTTTCCTTTTGATATTTGTATCTCGAAGTCAGTCTATATTGCTTTCTTAAAATAATAATAATCATAATGATGTGGTCACATAAGGGTCTGGATCTCCATAGCCACACACCATGGCTCTGGTCCAGATAAGGATGAAGACACAACCTCAGCGATCCCGACACGCCTCACAGGTGATGAGTTCCTTTGCTACATGGAGTTGTCCGAGTACAAAGGATGCAGGTACCCTCCAGGATTCCTTCTGTTTTCTTTATAAAATTCCCCAGCTCAAGTCGCAAGTGACACCGGGTCAAGCTTCCAGAGCCCAGGATGGGCCACCAGGTAAGCAGCCCCCTCACAGAAGGCTAACAGGGTGCTACATTCCCTTTGGGAGCATGATGTGCCGCTCCCCGAGCTCCTACACTTCTTCTCCATGCATCCCTCTCACAAAGGGCACCGTACCCTGTTACAGCTCTGACGCTGTGTTTTACTTTAAAACATAATTTCTAATATCAGGATGTGGTTCATGGAAGAGGAAAACATGAACACTCACAAAGGATTCTTATAATATTTCAGAAATTTGTTTTCCCACTGTTTAATTAAAATGGGAAATAAAAACACACAGATAGCCCCTTCCACTAGCAGGTATGATTCTCTTTGGTGCTTGAAAGAAGAGCAGGAAATGAAAGAGTAACAGATGTTCTGATGACCCGTCATTTCCATAATCAAAGTTTTGAAACTTCACACACCCTCAAAGAAAGAAGCTCAAACAAACGTCTTGGTCTGGCAACTCCGAGATGTCTGACCTGGAGTGACAGGGACAGACGATGAGGCTGTGTGTGTTGGGTGAGGCTGGTGGCACAGAAGAAGGTGCTCAGCCAGCTCTCCACCTGTGCCTCACCTGTCCTCAGCCAGGAACCTGCTCACGGCCCTCACCTGTCACAACTCTCACACGGGAGACCCACAGCCAACCCTGGAGCCCACCCTGCCCACGCCCTCCTGCACAATGCACTCAGCTCTCTTCTGAGGCCCCTGTCAGCTTTACCCAGACCTGGAACTCCCCCATCTGCTGCAGAGCTCCGGGATTCCCCCTCTTCTTCCAAAACGACACTGGCCCAAGGCTTTCATGAGAGAGGTAGAAGGCTACCTAATGAATGGTTCACACCTACTCTCCCCTTCTGTCGTATTTCTCTCCACTTACCTTCCTACCTGTGCAAACTGTAAGTAACATATCAATGGAATATGAACATGATCTGAGATCTGATTCTTTCACTGCAGCCTTCTGAGGACTCCTTGTACAATAAAATACCATATCCTATGACGGGGGGGGTTTAAAACTATTATTTACAGAATAATTCAGCCCAAATCACCTCATTTTTAATTGCTCTTCATCAGGCAGAACAGTTTCTGTGGAAAAAGACTTTCCATAGAGGGGAGCCTGGGTGGCTCAGTCGTTAGGCGTCTGCCTTTCGCTCAGGCGGTGATCCCGGGGTCCTGGGATCGAGCCCCGCATCAGGCTCCCTGTTCAGCGGGGAGCCTGCTTCTCCCTCTCCCACCCCCCACCCCCGCTTGTGTTCCCACTCGCTATCTCTCTCTCTGTCAAATAAATAAATAAAATCTTAAAAAAAAAAAAAAAGACTTTCCATAGATATTACCTTCCAGCAATTTCATAAGGAGTCAACGGAAGCTCTGTGGGATAACCTGACTCACCTAGGGTCAGGCAAGCAGTTCCAGAACTCAACCCAGTGCTCCTGACAACAAGCCCCTTGATGCCACCAGCATGCCTCTATCCAGAATTCCCAAACACTCTCCTTCTGACTCCATCACCAAAGAAACTACAGAGAAAATACGGCATGTCAAAATATCTAGATGATACATTTAGAAAAACTAGAAAGTCAGGCTCAACTTTTAAACAGTAAAAGCCTGCTTTGAATAATTTTGATTTTTTCCCTTGACCCTAATTGTAACTCTTATGAACCATCACCTTTGACAAATGACAAGACATCATCCGAGTCTGTATCTGACGACAAAAAGCCACCTAACTCTAGATGCTGGCCACTCAACCATATCCTAGGCCCAACTGAATAAACACTGTTAGATTAAGGAACAAAAGATATGTTAAAAACACACAAAGAGTAAATTTCACCTTCCCTTTCTAATAAAAGTTACTTCTAGGAAACAGATGATCAGAATATATTTTGTAAGCAATAAATGAACAGAGAAAATGGGATCCCCTGCAATGTTCTACCCGCAGGGAAAGTAAGTAACTCTTGAACCAAATGGAGAATGCTGAGAGCTACTTAAGTTTTGCTTCCTGGCTCAACTAGAGAAAAGAGAAAAGCCCAGGAGGTTTGGGGTTAATGAGAAGTTTTACCTCCAGTCCTGACATGAAGATGACACTGTGCCAAGTGGACCTGCTGCTTTCTCTGAATGCTGACATCCTGTGACAAGCTGCATCACTGACTCAGATGCTGATGTTCAAAACTTCGAGTCTCATGGAGCCAGAGCAGAGAAGTGCTGTCAGGCAGAGAAGTGCTGTCAGGTGGGGATAAGTAGGACCTCCGACCTATGGCATGCACACCTGCTTCGGTTTCTGGGAGAAGGGGAAACACATACTTGTTTTTTAAGTAGTAATTATCTTCATTCTAAAGTAGACCAATGACTTTGACATTTTTGGAAAAGCGAATTACTCTTCCAAATCAACACCTCAACTCATCTGTTCCTCATGCAACTTGAGTGGGGTCTGGTTTACTCCAGCCTCCAGGCCCCCACCTGGAGGACCCTCCTGCACAATCCTGACAGCCCATTACCGTCATCCCCGGGGGACATGGGGCACAATGCTGAAGTTGGAGGACGGCTCTGGGGCTTGTTACCGCCACACCTGTGCTTGGGGGAACAGGGGACACCCTGCTGAATGAACTCGGGGTGCTGCTCAAGGTCCATTACCTGCACTCTGCCAGGGCACAGGGGGCACCCCACTGAACCTGGGGACTGTGTGCGGTCCTTACGTGCACTCTTCCAGGGGAACACGGGAAACCC
Source organism: Halichoerus grypus (assembly GCF_964656455.1). Taxonomy (NCBI): domain Eukaryota; kingdom Metazoa; phylum Chordata; class Mammalia; order Carnivora; family Phocidae; genus Halichoerus; species Halichoerus grypus. The sequence goes on along the minus strand of NC_135718.1, from coordinate 85,165,073 downwards.
TGAAATGTCCGCAACCCATCCCACAAAAGCTCGGGTGAGCGGGGTCCTGGAGTTCACGGGGCTGGGGGCTACGGCCCGTTGAAGTACTTTCAACGATTAGGAAACTCATCTGAGTTCGCGGGATTAGCTCGCTCCCCGCCGCCTTCGAGGACCCCCCAACTCCCACCCGGGGTGCACCCTACGCCCGGGACCCCACCCCGGCCCACAGCGTGGTCTCGCCCAGCCGGGAACTCCACAGGTGAACTCTCTGGGAGCGGGTCTCCTGCCCCACCTCTGCATCCCAGGACAGCTCCGGGTCCTCCCGCAGAAAGGTAGCTCCACCCCCACGCGGTGATTGGTCGGGGAGAGTGGTGCCCCGAGCCCATTGGATGCCGCGCCTGCCTCTACTGAGCAACCCGCCCTCAGGCCCGCGGCTCCCTGCGACGGCAGGTGGTCCAGGAGGCCCCTCCTCACGCCAACACCTGGCTTGGCGGCGCAGGCATGGGCGGGGCTATGGGCGGGGTCCGCCCCCCCCCCCCCCACACACACCCGGCCCATTCCGCGGAGGCCTCTGGCTGCAGACCACCCCCAGAGCCCTGCCCCTTCCCTTCCTGCACCAACCCTGCCTGCAGAGCTGTTCCTGGCTCCCGGCAAGGTCAGCTGCTCTCGGATCTTCCGAGGCTTTGGGCTTTAGGAAATGCAATGGTTTCACGTATTTCCAAGGCAGTTTTAAACCCAAAAAGTAATGCTCTAAGCGGGAAGAGCTTCGCCTTCTGGTCTCACCCATGGAGTGGATAGTGCTTCTTGGACCTTCAAAGCATCCTTGTAGGATGAGCCCGTTTATGCTGGAATATATATACATATGCTTGGTTCTACAGGGAAGCTCCAGGATGAAGAACAGCCGCCCTTCTGTGCTGTTGGAGTTGTGAACCAGGAACATTTATTTTTCACTTAAAAAGAAAACATATTGTTATTGTCGACACTAAATGAACAAACCCTTTTAAACACTTTAGAGAGAAAGGAAGAGAGTTTTATTCAAACCCAAATCAGGACAGCTGCCTGGGAGACACAATCTTCACAAAGAAGGGAGTGCTCCGGGGAAGGAACATTTGAGGCAGGTTTATATATTTGTTCTGTGTTGTTTTACATACAGAGTTACATATCATCATGAGGAAGAACATTCAAGAAAGTTACAGACTTTTTCTTATGTTTTCAGTTTCTGCAAGTCGGTATGACTTTAATCTTATGGGCGCCAGAGAGGTTCTTTTGTTTTTCTTCTCTTTATGTTTGCAATGGCATTTTTGGGTTATCTTTTTCTTCTCAAACCAGATGTACAATATGTGCTTGGGACAGAAAGAGGACCCATGCTCTGAGGTTTTGCCCAGTCATTTTGACCTTGGTAAAATGTTAAAGGATAGGTTCTTTGGGAGCCCAGGATCCAGGTCCACGGATGGTAAAAGATAAAAATTTCCATTGTCATTAGAATTACTACTAAAGGGAGGAACTTGAGACAAAAGTACCTTTAACAATAGTACCAAGAAATCAAAATGATGCCTAGAGAAGTTCACCTGTTCCATGGTCCACACAACTAAGAGAGGGGTTCACAGACACTGGGCTCCTCCCCTTCTCCTGCGCAAATCTCTGAAGCACACAGATAATTTAAAGTCAGAATTTTAGAACTGCTAGACATCTTAGAGATGTCGGCACCATTCCCTTGGACTATAGAATAAAACAGAGTAGCTCATTTTCACGGCACTAATGGAAACATGAAGTGCCCCTAAAGCTTGGATACACTGTCTCAGTTCTTTCCTTGCAGATTTTGATTAATGTAATTCATAGTCATACCATATAAACACTACGATGGTTGGGATCGTAGCTAAGGGAATATTTTAGCAATGTTTATAAGCACTGTCTCACTTCATAGAAGAGGCTGAGCTGAGTGTTTTTAAATACTATTTCAGACCTGTCTTACAGTACACTCTGAACATACCAGAGCCTGAATCAATTAAAAAAAGATAGTTCTTTCAGTAACTGTAATATTAGAAAAATATTATAATGTCTCTATTCCTAGAGATCTTGGAGTATCTTACTCAAAGATCCTCCAATTACGATGGGCAGAGGTTAAAAGGCCAACTGAATTCATTCCAGTTGGCCACACAACAAGAAAATCCTGATACTTGATATGTTTCCAGATACAGAAGACCAGAGATAAGAGGGAAATAGCAGGGTGCCTGGGTGGCTCAGTTGGTTAAGCGACTGCCTTCGGCTCAGGTCATGATCCTAGAGTCCCAGGATCGAGTCCCACATCAGGCTCCCTGCTCGGCGGGGACTCTGCTTCTCCCTCTGACGCTCCCCCCTCTCGCTCTCTCTCAAATAAATAAATAAAATCTTAAAAAAAAAAAAAAAAAGAGGGAAATAGTACCGTGTATGGAATAACAAGGGATTTGGAGTCACTTTGGAGATCCCACTTAGGTCTCTGACACTAAAATCCTCCGTGACTTGTATCGTCTCTGAGCCCCTGCCTAACCATCTAGAAAATGTGACTAATAATACCTACATCATAGTTTAGAAGTTTAAGAGGGAGAATTCCACAAAGAGCCAGTGTGATGGCGCTCAAGGGCAGGTGCTCAGGAAACCATAATTCCTATTTGGATCTATTTCTTTTCCAGAAAAAAAGAACACATGTTGAAACCATATTTCTAACAGATGACTCACAAGATGATTTTCAAACCTTAAGGAAGGTCAAGAAGCTGCTATTGTGTCATATTTCACTCAGAAATCATGTTGTTGGACTGGTGAGGACAATACAATAGCACCATCGTCACTAGGAGTGGGGAGCTTCCCATTTCCATATGGCCATGTTGTCCCCCTTAGCTCAGGGCCACCAGAAAGGGCAGCTTGGGTGGGAGACACCGTCATCACTAGGCGTGTGGAGCTTCCCATTTCCATATGGCTATGTTGTCCCCCTTAGCTCAGGGCCACCAGAAAGGGCAGCTGGGGGCAACCACATACCCAGGCTGCCAGGTGTGGCTGAGGCAGGCAGAACTCGGACTTAAGGCTGAACTCCTGTCTACCGTATTTATAGTGCTCTTCACAGATAGAATGCCATTGTCTGTGAGCTCTGATGTAGAAAAGATCGAGAATTTCCATTGTGATTCCCTCTCTGACCCTTAGGATATGTAGCAAAGTTACATTTAAGTTTTAAGCATTGAGGGACTTCCTGCTTTTCTTTTCATTATGACTATGGCTCAATTCCCTGTGGTCTAAGAATATAATCTAGTTAATTTCAGGCTTTTAAAATGTGTAGACTTGATTCATGGCCCAACATATCGTCTATTTGGATAAATATTCTAGGACCACTTGAAAATAATGTATTCTGCACGTACTATGTAATGTTCCATATATGTCATTTAGGTCACATTTCTTACCAATGTTTTGTCTGCTTTTTCTATCAGATATTGAGAAACGTATATTAAAATCTTCAAACAATGCTACTCTAGTCAACATTGCATTGGAGAATCTCCTATGTGTTATAAGCCAAGAGAAACAAAAAGAATAAGAATTGAGGAGATCATTGTGACTATTCACAGATAATATGATGGTGTACATAGAAAATCCAAAGTAGTCTATAAATACACTATTAGATTAAACATGGAAAACTTGCAAATCTTAGAACCAAGGAAGCAATCCAGAAAGCAGCCAGGGGGAACAGATTTCTTACATACGGACGGAGGAACATCAGAATAATGTCAGACCTGTCCATAGGGACCTGGCAAGCCAGAAAGGGCTGGAAAGACATATTCACGGTACTAAATGAGAACATGCAGCCAAGGATACATAGTCAGGGAAATGTTGCAAAGGAAAACCAAACCTGGGGGCATCACAATGCCTGACTTCAATCTATATTACAAATCTGTGACAGGATGGTATTGGCACAAAAACACATAGATCAATGGAACAGAATAAAGACCCCAGAAATGGACCCCCAACTCTATGGTCAACCAATCTTTGACAGATCAGGAATGAATATCCAATGGAAAAAAGACAGTCTCTCCAATAAATGGTGCTGGGAAAATTGGACAGCCACATGCAGAAGATTGAAACTTGACCATTCTCTAACATCATACACAAAGATAAACTCAAAATGGATAAAAGACCTCAATGTGAGACAAGAGTCCATCAAAATCCTAGAGGAGAACAGAGGCAGTCACCTCTTTGACATCAGCCACAGCAACTTCTTTCAAGACATGTCTCTAAAGGCAAGGGAAACAAAAGCAAAAATGAACTTTTGGGACTTCATCAAGATAAAAAGCTTCTGCACAGCAAAGGAAACAGTCAACAAAACTAAGAGGCAACCCATGGAATGGGAGAAGATATTTGCAAATGACATTACAGATGAAGGGCTGGTACCCAAGATCTAGAAAGAACTTCTCAAACTCAACACCCCCCCCAAAAATAATCCAATCAAGAAATGGGCAGAAGACATGAACAGACATTTCTCCAAAAAAGACATACAAATGACTAACGTTTAACATCACTAGCCATCAGGGAAATTCAAATCAAAACCACAATGAGATACCACCTCACACCAGTCAGAATGGCTAAAATTAACAAATCAGGAAATGACAGATGTTGGCGAGGATGTGGAGAAAGAGGAACCCTCTTTACACTGTTGGTGGGAATGCAAGCTGGTACAGCCACTCTGGAAAACAGTCTGGAGGTTCCTCAAGATGTTAAAAATAGAACTACCCTACTACCTAACAATTGCACTACTGGGTATTTATCCCAAAGATACAGACGTAGTGAAAAGAAGGGGAACCTGAACCCCAATGTTCATAGCAGCAATGTCTGCAATAGCCAAACTGTGGAAGGAGCCGAGATGCCCTTCAACAGATGAATGGATAAAGATGTGGTCCATATCTACAAGGGATTACTCAGCCATCAGAAAGGATAAATACCTACAATTTGCATTGACGTGGATGGAACTGGAGGGGATTATGCTAAGTGAAATAAGTCAAGCAGAGAAAGACAGTTACCATATGGTTTCACTCATATGTGGAACATAAGGAATAGCATGGAGGACCATAGCGGAAGGGAAGGAAAACTGAATGGGAAGAAATCAGAGAGGGAGACAAACCATGAGAGACTCTGGACTCCGGGAACCTAACTGAGGGTTACAGAAGGGAGGGGGGTGGGGGGATGGGGTAACTGGGTGATGGGTATTAAGGAGGGCACATGTGATGAGCACTGGGTGTTATATGCAAATAATGAATCATTGAACACTACATCAAAAAATAAAGATGTACTATATGTTGGCTAACTGAACATAATTAAATAAATAAGTAAATAAATAAATATGCTTTCTATATGAAAACCAAATAATAATGGGTACAGAATTTCAGATTTGCAAATGAAATGTTCTCAAGCTATGTATCACAGCAGTATAAATATACTTAACACTACCGGACTTTATACTGAAAATGTTTAAAATGGCAAAATCAATGTTATGATTTTTTTTTTAAAGATTTTATTTATTTATTTGACAGAGAGAGACATAGCAAGAGAGGGAACACAAGCAGGGGGAGTGAGAGAGGGAGAAGCAGGCTTCCCGCGGAGCAGGGAGCCCGATGCGGGGCTCGATCCCAGGACCCTGGGATCACGACCTGAGCCGAAGGCAGACGCTTAACGACTGAGCCACCCAGGCGCCCCAATGTTATGATTTTTTACAACTTTTTTCCTTTTTTTATGTTAATCACCATACATTACATCATTTTTCCCTGACTACTATCTTCTTTTTTCTTAACATATAAAGTATTATTTGTTTCAGAGGTACAGGTCTGTGATTCAACAGTCTTACACATTTCACAGCGCTCACCATAGCACATACCCTCCCCAATGTCTATCACGAAGCTGCCCCATCCCTCCCACCCCCCACCACTCCAGCAACCCTCAGTTGGTTTCCTGAGATTAAGAATTACTCATATCAGTGAGATCATATGATAGATTTTTTACAATTTTTTAAAAGTACATTCTGTATGATTCCACTTTTATAAAGATTTTATTATTTTAGAGAGAGAGAGTGTGGCACGGGAGTGGTAGGAGATGCAGGAGGTGGAAGAGAGAATCGTGAGCCCGCGCTGCCCTGAACACAGACCCTACATGGGGCTCGATCCCACACCATGAGATCACATCCTGAGCCAAAATCAAGAGTCAGCGGCTTAACGGACTGAGCCACCATCCATCTCCTTGGGCATTAGTGTTGTTCCATTCCCTGCTCTCTCCACCACTGCTGTGCTGAACACTCCTGAAAACACATCTGTGAAAAACTGAGCCAGAGTTTCCAGGGGTGAGTCTGAGGCCAAGCACTGCCAGGTGATGGGTGCACCTGCGGCCTGGGATGGGTGCTGCTCACTGTTCTCCCAGATAGGGGTGCCCGACACCCTTCTTTCCAGGGGACCTGCAGGGGACCCCCATGTCCTCAAGCACCTGAGGGCCACCCGGCCCAAGAATTCACCTTCTCTAGCAGAGGACAGATGGGACTTCTTTCTCTGGCCAGGAATATGAACCCTGATCCTGGGAAAGGAGAGCTCTCCTGGACTCCTCGCCCAGCCAGGCAGCTGTGGCCACGATGTATGTGATGGAGCCAGAGTGGCTGGGCCTTGGAGAGAATGAGTGCCTTAAACCAGCCTTGCGCAGGGCATGCGGAAGCAACAGTCCCTGCTTCCTGGGGAGCAGTGATGTGTGGGCGGAAGGAGGCTGGGGTGGAGCCTTCCAAGCCACACGACAGTCTTTCCCTTGGTCCTGAAACCAGCAGGAAGGGAGCTCCGAGGGCGGAGACGAAACTTCAGGAGGATTCCCATCCAGGGAAAGGGTGCCCACTGGAGGGCACTGAAGCAGCCAGCCCCACCGACCCGCAGACCATTTGCACAGGATCACCTCCCGCGCTTCCTTAGCATGTTGTCCGTCTTCGTGTGTGGACAGTGACTGGCTGGTGCACTTCCAGAGGCAGACTAGAAACTTTTCAGTGCTTGCTCGTGGGTCAGAGGACCACCGCCCAAAGAAGCAGAGGATGTCCCTCTCCCTCCGGAGCTGGGGAAGGCAGCCACCGTCCTGGGGCAGGACTGGGTCCAGGAGTGTGTTCTTTCTGAAGCCCCCACCTTCAGTGGGCGTTGCTATGCCTGAGAAAGGCCCCCTCAGCCCCAGAGTCAGGAGCAGTGAGGGGCTGTCTCCAGCCCAGGCCCAAGATCACGACCCTAAACCATCCTGTCTTTGGGAGGACAGGCCTCCTCCAGGAGCCAGGGAGGGGACTGGCCCCTCTCCCCTCCCCAGGTCCAGGACGCCTGGGACCCTTCAAGAGCTCTTCATTTGAGGAAGAGTCATGGAGAGCGTGTGTGTCTCGTCAGCCCAGCAAGTGAAAGAACCAAACCCCAACGCTCAGGTTCTAACAGAAGCAGAATTTCAATGTACCGTTTAGAGGCAGCCTCCTCCCCTCTTACGTGGCCTTGGGGGACCCCAGGGAAAGTCTTTGTTCTCCTTCCGTCAGAGACAGGAGCTGGCCCCGTGTCAAGGGGTCCCCACCACATCCCCATTCCTGAGGAAGAGCCACACACACGGGCCTGGTGTCAGGAGTGTGGTCGACCACTGCTCCTGGGCTCCCAGCCAGGGGCCCGGGGGCTGCATGGAAGGGCTGGATTGCTTTTGGGGGGAGGGGTGCTCACTGGTGACACCACTCACCATCCCCCACTGCACTCTGCAGTCCAGGCTCTGTACCCAGCTTAGGTCAATCACCAGCACCCTACATGTTCCTGCCATGGGAGGGATCACTCAGCATCACCCCATTGCACAGAGGAGAGGAAGGCCCAGAGAGGGGAGGTAAATGACTCCAGTCCCAGGGCTGGTCAGCAGAGAAGCTGGAAGGCCAGCGCTCCACAACCCCCGCTAGCCCAGCCAGAGACTCCCTGAGCCCAGAGCGAGCCCTCCCCTGCCTGCCCAGCCACGCACTGGCCCCTGAGCTTCATGTGGCCTGTTCTTGGCCCTGAAGGTGTTGCTGGCCGACTAGGAGGGGGAGTCCAGCTTGTGGGACAGGCTGTAGATACAGGACAGAGTGACTCGTCTGAGCTAGCAGGAGCCACACTCTGGTCTCCCTCCTGGAGCCTGCCAGGGAGGAGGAGTCTGGGTGCCCTAGGGGCCAGCACACAACAGGGTCTGCGCTGACCAGGGAGCCAGGGCCCCCAAGGAGAGTCCACTGTGCCCTCTTCCCGCTCCTGCCTGGCCTCACCTCTCCTCACTGTGGGGCTGCAGGACCCGGAACCAGGCCCCATAGGTATGGCTCAGCTCCAGCTTGTAATGATTTTGCAGCCCCGGGAACAGCTGGATTTCCTGGGTCTGGAGGGAGGAGTGGTTGCAGACAAGGATTGGGCTGGCGAGGATGCAGGGCCTTGTGGAGGGTGAAGGATGGGGCAGGGGCCAAGTCCTGGGGCTGAAATCCCTGAATGCCCACAGGGTCCCCCATTACAGTAACGACCCCCTTCACACTCAGGCATCCTGCTCGTGGGCCCCTCCACCCCGGCCTCCTTCCTGCCCCTCTGACTCCAGCCAGGGCTGCAGCCAGGGACAGGCTGGACCTCTGTCCCAGGTCCTGCCAGGAAGACAAGGCAGAAGGAGGAGAGGAGAAGGGGAAGGGGCAGACTGATCTCCCTGTCCTGAGTCGGCCTCCACTGATGCCTCCAGGTCCTCTGGCCCAGCCCTGCACTTACCTGGACCCTGAGAGGGTCTGCATTCCAGGCCAGCTGGGTGGGGGGTATTCAGTGACCTGTGCGTCCCCAGATGTCCAACGCACCTGGCCTTGCACCCTGAGGCCTGCCGCCCAGGGTGGGCGTGGTTGCAGGGCTGGTAGACTTTGGGGCCACAGAGCAGTTGGCAGTGGTGAGAAAATGTGGGGACTGGTCAGGTGCGGAGCCATGGGTCTCATGCACATCCGCCGCCGGGCTGGGTCATGGTACAGGTGCTGTATGCAGGTCATCTGTGCACACCTGGCCGTGACACACCTGGCTGGCCCTCTCGGTGGGGAGGCCTGTGTGCCTGGTGCACCTGTCCCCCACCTACCCCTGGAGGAGTGGCTGCATTCAAGCGTTTCCATGTCCAACCCTCAGGGACAGTTGGGAACCTGGGTCAAGAGAGGCAGGGACTGGCCCAGGACAAATAAGGGGTGCAGAGTCAAAGCACAGGGCTGCTCTCCAGTCCTAGGCCAGCCCCAACCCTCTCATGAGGTTCGCTTTGGGGGTGAGAGCCCCTCAGATCCTCAGGGATAGCTACCCACCCCGTCCCATGTGGGGACATGACCTTGGGCATCCCCAGGCACGTAGAGGCATGCGCACCTACACACCCACACACACACACACACACACCACTCTGACTGCCCAGCTGGGGGTCAGAACGGGAGGGCACCCTGGGAGCAAGGTGGGTGGCAAGGGGGAAAGAAGAAAGAGGTTGCAGACAGCTGGGCCATGGGGCAGGGCATCACGACTCCTGGCAAGGACCCAGATCCATAGCATGGGGAGGGGAGACAAGCCAGGCTCATGGTCAGGGGTCCCCAAGGGGCCCTGGGGGGTTGCCAGGGCACTGGGAGAGGACAGGGTCTGGGTTCCGGTGTCCATCACCACCCTGGGCACTTGGAAGTAGGAAGAGATACCCACCCCCAAGTCCAGAGGGGCTACAGCACAAAAGGCCTCAGCTTACTCTTCTGTCACTTGGGCTGTAGAGATGCAGTGTCCCTAGGGTCCCACAGGCTTGTGGAAGAGCCTGTTGGCCTTGGATCTCCATCCCTGACCCACTGTGCTCCCAGTCCTGGGAAAATGCTTTGTCCTCCCTCGAGGTCCTTCTGAGCAGAGGACAGACTGGGGGCTTGGGGGGCTGAGGACCTGGGTATGCAGAACGTGGCAGAGCACTGGACCACTAGTCTGGGGACCAAGGTCAAGACCCTCCTTGTTGCAGCCTCAGGGTCCCCATTTGGAAGAGGTTCCAGATTCACTGCTCTGGTCAGGGTGACAAGGCCTTAGGAAGGAATGGAGCACCAGGACAGGAGAGGGAAACACGGACAAGGGAGGCTTCTGAGGTTTCTCACATCACCCCTGGAGTCCGCAGATCCTGCTCCTGTGAGAGACACAGAGACAGAGACAGAGACAGAGAAGGAGACAGAGAATGAACACAGGACAGAGGGAACCAGAAGTCACACACTTCCCTCCATCAGCTTGGAAATGACATCCCAGCATTTTGCCCCATTATCTTCCTGAGAGCGCCGTCACACAGGCCATCCACCCTGGAGGGGAGGGGATTCCATAGGGATGTGTGACCAGGATCCGGGGATGCTGGGAGCCACTGTGGGGACTGCCCAGCACATGGCACAGACGAGGCCCTGGGACCTGAGCCTAACCCTAATGGGAGCCCCTGGAAGTCTGTGTTGTGAGAGGACAAGGTCAGAATCAGTTCATTACAACCTTCCCACGGGGGCTGGGACACAGGCAGGAGGGGGGTGGCTTTGCCCGGACCCCAGAGCAGACCCAGGCCCCTCTGAGCTGTGCTCCAAGTCCCGCCCAGCCCCTGGCTCATCCTTGCAATCCCAAGTGTGCACCAGCCTCCTGTGATAGCAGGTACGGAACATGTGTAGAGGTCCTACCCTGATGGCGTCCCTAGAAGTAGAAGCCAGAATACCCCAATGTGCAGATGGGGAGCCTGGGGAGGCCCTGAGAGGCCCAGGGTCTGTCCTGGGTCACAGCCCCGGGCACGCGCAGGAGCCCGGTCTGAACCCAGCTCTGTGTCCTCACAGCGGGGACACCGGCTGCACCCAGGCCTCCCGGGGGCTGTGGGTGGGCTGTGTGGGTGTCACTGTATGGATGGGGCATGGGGGGAGGGTGAACGTTGAGCAGCTGGGGAAGGTGGGCCCTCGGGGGGTTCTTGTGTGAGGAGGAAGTTGGGTAAGGGGACCCCAGGCAGTGGTGACCTCACTTCCCTGACAACAGAGCCCAACAGAATTTGGAACCCCAGTAACCAGGCACCCACATTCCAAAGACAGCCCCCTGCCCAGCTCATTTCATTGGAGATACTCCAACAAAAAACATGTTCAGGTGTTGCCCTCCAAAGTCCGGAGGCTGCAGGCTGAAGAAAGCGCGCCCTGCAAATGCTGTCCCCTGCTGGGGATGTCGTGTCAGGGCTCCCCACCACCTCTGGCCATTTGGCCGGAAGGACAGAAAGGTGACACCAGGAGGCCCAGAGCCGGCCACCCAGCCCCACACGCTCTGATCTGACCTGTGCAGCCCCAGGTCCCCTCCGTGTGTGTGTGTGTCTGTGTGTGTCTGTGTGTGAGTGTGCGTGTGCGTGCGTGCGTGTCTGTGTGTGTAAAGAGGGGTTATGCGGGGTGAGGCCACCCCGAGCAGGAGCAGGCTGGTGAGGGGTCAGATACCCAGTGGACAGGTCATGTTCAAGGTCAAGGCTGACTGGGTGGGATGGGGTGTGCGGGCGCTGCCCCTTCTACCCAAGGTTTATCCCGATAGCCCTGCAGGGATGGGTCACTGCATCCTGGGTGCAGGGTTGTGCACGCACAGGTCTGTGTCTGATCTGGGAGCAGCAGGGGGACTGGGCAGGAGGACAGTGAGGATGGCCGGGCAGGGCTGTGATGCCTCCAGCCGGCTACCCGTCCCTGTCTTTGCAGAAGGCCACGGATGACCTCCAGAGGCAGCTGGCGGACATGCCCTCCTCCCTGACAGAGGGGTTGACCCCACAGGCATCCCCAAAAACAGGTGCTGGGGATTGCCGGGCAAGACCTACACCACCACCCAGACCACTGTCCCAGGTGGTTGGTCACCGGACAGTGGTCCAGGAGCCGGAGCCCACGGAGGCCGAGCCCGAGGGTGAGAAGGCTGGGGCTGGGTGTTTGTGGTGTGTGGGGATGGGTCAGTGCTGGCCCCACAGGGAGGAGCCCCCAGAGGCTGGTGTGGGGCCAGGAGCAACGACTGGGCACAGAGCACCCAGCGGGTGGACTGCAGTCGGGGAGACGTCCCCGTGAGGGCTCCTTCCTGGTTGTGGCTTCTCTGGGAGGCCCTGGGCTGGGTTCTGGTTCTGCAAAGGCCCACGGAGAGCAGGCACGTGGGTGAGCTTTTCTCCTCTCACAGCTGCTCCACCACCTGAGGAGCCAGAGCTGGCTCTGGAGGGAGGGGTGGTGCCTGCGACTTCAGGAGGGGACCAGGAGCCGGCAGGTGACCCGGCACCCGCCAACGGGGAGCCTGATGTGGACCAGGAAGAACTGGCACCTGCCCCTGAGCCAGCTCCTGCTACTGCTCCTGCCCCTGAACCAGCTCCTGCCCTGGATCCTGCCCCTGAGCCAGCTCCTGCCCTGGATCCTGCACCTGCCACTGCTCCAACCCAACTCCTGCCCCTCCTCCTACCCCTTCCCCTGCCCCTGCCAGAGCCATTGCCCCTTCCCCTGCCCCTGCCTGAGCTCCTGTTCCTGCTCCTTCTCCTGCTCCTGTCCCTGCCCCTGCCAGACTCGCTGCCCCTTCCCCTGCCCCTTCCTGGGCTCCTGTTCTGGTCCCTGACCCTGCTCCTGCCCATAACCCTACCCCTGCCAGACCTGCTGCCCCTTCCCCTGCCCCTGCCTGAGCTCCTGTTCCTGATCCTTTTCCTTCTCTTGCTTCTGCCCCTTCCCCTGCCAGACCTGCTGCCCCTTCCCCTGCCCCTGCCTGAGCTCCTGTTCCTGCTCCTGCTTCTGCCCCTTCCCCTGCCAGACCCGCTGTGCCTTCCCCTGCCCCTTCCTGGGCTCCTGTTCTTGTCCCTGACCCTGCTCCTGCCCCTGCCCCTGCCAGACCTGCTGCCCCTTCCCCTGCCCCTGCCTGAGCTCCTGTTCCTGCTCCTTCTCCTTCTCCTGCCCCTGCCGGAGCTCCTGTTCCTGCTCCTTACCCAGGTCCTGCCCTGGATCCTGCATCTGCCACTACTGCTGATCCTGTCCCTCCCCTTGCCCCTGCCCCTGGCCCTGCTCTTACACCTGTCCCTGCCCCTGGCCCTGCTCTTACACCTGTCCCTCCCCTTGCCCCTGCCCCTGGCCCTGCTCTTACACCTGTCCTTCCCCTTGCCCCTGCCCCTGGCCCTGCTCTTACACCTGTCCCTCCCCTTGCCCCTGTCCCTGGCCCTGCTCTTACACCTGGCCCTGCTCCTGGCCCTGCCCCTGGCCCTGCTCTTACACCCGTCCCTCCCCTTGCCCCTGCCCCTGGCCCTGCTCTTACACCTGTCCCTGCCCCTGGCCCTGCTCTTACACCTGGCCCTGCCCCTACCCTAACCACTGCCCCTACTCCTGCTCCTGCAGGGCTCCCAGAGCCACACCCAGAGCCCACAGCCCTGCGGGGAGAGCTCCTTGTACAATTACCCTTAGTTCCATCGCCGGACCCCGACGCCCCGCCAGATTGTTTCATCCCCTCTCCCTATGTTCTTTCTCTCTGGTTCATATTAACTGTTATTTTATCTTTTCATGTTCTGTATACTGTTTATTATTTGTTTTAAATAAAATTACTTGTTTTCAATTGAACACGTCATGAACATTAAGTACATTCCCAACGCTGTGCCACCACACCACAGAACATTGCTGCGGAATATCTCATGCCCCAAAGGAGTCCCCGAACCAGAAGCCCTCCCTGCCCGTTTCTCCCCCAGCCCAGACCATCAAAACCCCTAAGCTGCTTTCTCTCCCTGTTCTTTTACTTGTTCTGGATGTTTCTGTACATGGAATCACGCAATAGGTGCCTTTGTGTCTGCCCACCTATTTTCAAAGGGGACTTGTTTTCTTCTGTGTTTATTTGTCATAAAATTTCCCTTATTCGATATTGAAATCCCCGATGGATTACACATCAGATGTAATCATAGAGGCCACTTTAGGAATTATGGCCACAATCTCGAGGCCGAGACCCCTGTTCCTGCTGGGACACCACAGCCTGACCCCAGACAGGAAACGGCTGGTTCCTCCTGTGGCCCACACAGAAACCAGGGAAATGCAGAAAGCTGGAAGACACACCACAAAGCAAGGCCAGAGAAAGGTTTCACCTGACTCTGGTCCAAACCACGCTCCAAGTCACTGGGTTCCACAGGGATGGAGACCAAACACACGCAAGTCCAAGGGGGAGGATAGGCATGCAGGGAATATGTGTCAGAGATGTGGAGCTCCCGGGGAAGGACTCTGGCAAAGGAAACCCTATGGATGCAGTGCTGGTCACCCTCAGACCGGCAGGTGTCTGGTCTGGGGAGAACATGAGGAAGCGGAGGTCTAATGCAGGTCCCCTGGAGGAAAGGGTGATGGGCACCCCTGTCTGGGAGAACAGTGAGTAGCACCCATCCCAGGCCGCAGGTGCACCCATCACCTGGCATGCTCGGCCTCGGACTCACCCCCGGAAACTCTGGCTCAGTTTTTCACAGATGTATTTTCAGGAGTGTTCATCACAGCAGTGGTGGAGAGAGCAGGGAATGGAACAACGCTAATGCCCACGGAGATGGATGGGATCCATGGTCCCAGTCCTCATGATAGAATGCCCTGTAGCTACTGTCACATTGTCCTTTGGGGTACAGGATCTGGGAAGCCCCTCCTGAGACCCCCTCCTGCGACCCTGTTCCTGGGAACATTGAGAATTGTTTGAGGAGGAGGTGGAGAGGATCCAGGATGACACCGGGTCCAAGGAGAAGGAAGGTCAGCACTGGGAGGACAGATGGACGTGCCCTGAGCCACCAACCAGGGCCCGTGCTGTGATGCCCTTGGACCTCACCCCAAATAATGGCTCCTGAGGTATGGATCCAGCTTCTGTGGTTTTACTCCCTCCCTCCCTATGTCATTTATTCACTCATTCATTTCCTCCTCTCTCTCCTTCCCCTCCACTCCTCCCTTCCCTCCCCCACTCCCTCCCTCCCTGGCTCCCTGCCTCCCTGCCTCCCTCCCTCCCCTCTATCCCTCCCATCGTCCCTTTCCTCCTGCCTCTCTCCCCTCCCTCTCCCCATCCTGCCTCCCTCCCATCCTCCCTTCCCTCCTCCCTCTCTCCCCTCCTTCTCTCCCATCATCCCTCCCTCTCTCTTTCCCTCACTCCCATCCTCCTTCATTCAGCACAGGATCTGGGGTCCCTGCTGTGTACTGAGCACTGGGGCTTCATCAGCAAGCACCCCCCAACCCACATGGTCACGTCCACTGTGGGAGGTGACGGGGGGCAGTCCTCAGGGCTAGCTCTGGTGATGTAGGAATCTGCTCCTGGAAACAGGCCAGTTGCACAAAGAAAAGAATGGAGACACCCATGTTTAGCACCTCCTCTAGAAAAATCTCGTCCTGAAAAGTGATGAAAAGTAAGTATATCCTAGACTTCATGCAATGTGAGTTCTAATGGCAGGTACACACTGATTCCTAGAACCAACAAAGAGTAAATCATCCAGTGTCAACTGGGGAGTTGTGACACAACTTCTCTGACCAAATGACAGCATTTTAGCCACCATCTCCAGGGACTCCGAGTTTTCCCAAGGGTCTCTGTGATCCTTGGATCCTTCCATCGACCTCCTTGGGAAGCTCTGTCCTGTCCTCTTCCTTGTCTCCTGCCTCTTCTGGGACCCTTCTGTGGCTTCCCCCTCCCCCCTTTGCAGGGCCGCCCTCACCAGGATTCCCCATGCCCCTTGGCTGGGCGCCCGCATCCCACACTGGGCCCCATGAGCCCAGTGCCTTGTGCAAGTCCTGTACGCTCCCTCTGGGGTCACTTGGCATCTCCCTTGCAGCGACCTGCATCTTGCTGTGCTGAGTCTCCTCTGAGCAGTCTGTGAGGCTGAACTGTACCCATGTCATGGGCACGGAAGTGAGAGTCCAGAACGTCCAGATGACCTGCTCCCAGTCCCAGCATGTGGAGCCTGGGCCAAGGATGGTCCACGAGCAGAGGAGGACTTGGACCCAGGGAGCCTGAGGGAGGATGTGGCACAGTGAGCCCACAGGAGGAGAGTGAGCAATGTGGGGGCCTGGTGCTCAGACCTGCTGGGAGACCACATCGCACTGGCTCTGTCCCCAGGGCTGGAGGTTGTCAGGGTATCCACCCTCCCAGGCTGCAGGCTGGCAGGGACTGGCAGGAGAGGAGGCACCTGGTGCAGGAGAGAGCCCTCTGCAGAGAGGAGGGGGCAGGAGCTCCCCCAGCAGCTGGAGGAACTCGGGGTAGCCACCCTCTCAGGCTGCAGGCTGGCAGTGGCTGGCAGGAGAGGAGGTGCACCTGGTGTAGGAGAGAGCCCTCTGCAGAGAGGAGGGGGCAGGCTCTCCCCCAGCAGCAGGTGCACTTGGGCAGGCTGAGGGGGGCATTAGTGGACAGCAGTGCCTACAGCTGGGGTCTCCACAAAGACTCTCAGGCTCAACACAAGCTGTGTGGATGGCCTTTGTCCCCCAAATACAAAGTCTGGCCCAGGACCCCCCTCAAGCCCTGACTCCCAAACCTTTGTACTCAGCTCAAGTGACAAGCAATGGCCAATAGTTTAGGTGGTGTTGGGTGCACAGGGACATTTGTTTTTCTGGCCCATGCTGTAACATTGCTGGCATTTTAAAGATCTCAGGGCTTTGATTCAAAAACGGCAGGATGCCGGGGACCCCAGACAGCTTTCTGGAAACCTGCCTCTGGGCCTTGCAGCCCTCCCATCCCACCAGCTCTGCTCAGAATCCCTCCAGGCCACAGACCCACAGTCTTGGGTCCTCAGGTGGCCCAGACGATGTGCCTTCAAAAAGCGATCCCAGTGGGGCTGCAGGACACACTGTGGATTCCAGCAAATCCCCCTCCCAGAAACTGAGGGTACCGTTGGACGAGCGGTCTGAAAACAGCCAGGTCAGGGTTCCAGGAAGACACCAGAGGCACAGGAGTAACTGAGGAGCATCTGAAGGTCAGGAAGGGACAGTCAGACTTCCAGGCCCTTCTTCCCTAAAGCTCCTCATCACTCAGCCTTTCTTTCAGTGATTCTGCTTGGTTTCTATTTGTCCCAACTGTTATCCATTGCCCTAGGCAGCAGAGACTCATGTATGCCTTTAAATGTTTCGGACACTGAATGTCCTCTTCAGGACATAGCCACTTCACTCCTGGGAGAGTTGGTAGCAAGCAAGAAGTCACAGAGGATTCCAAGGGTCTGGACTTGGTATTTCCCTCTCCTGAGATGGGGACACCTGTGGAAGGTGCAAGTGGCCAGCTGGTGGAGGGGGGGGCAGGCACCTGACATGAACAGATGAGGCCTGAGGCCCCCCGGGGTATGTGCCTGGTGTCTGGACTGAACGGGTCTTCAAAGCTGCAGATTGGCTGGGATCATCTTCAGGCTGAGGAGGAAGGTGAGGGGAGCAGAGGGGACTGAGGAGGCTTGGCTTAGACAGGAGAGGGCAGGCTGAACCACTCCTCTGGGGGAAAAGTGGGTCAGGTCCAGGCTCATGGGGACAGACACTGAGGCCACTGTGTACATGAGATAAACCAGTCCCTAAAGGACTGATACTAGAGGACCCCACTTGCAAGGGATGGAGAGCACTCTGACTCATAGAGGTGGAAGGAGCTGGTGGGTGCCAGGGCTGGGGAGGGGGAAAGGGGGTTAGGATCTCATGAGTAGAGGTTCAGTTTGGGATGATGACAAAGTTGTGGTGATGGATGGAGGTGGCAGGTGCAGAACAGTGAATGTACTTATTGCCACTGAATTGTACCCTGAAACGTGCTTAATGGTATCAGTTGTATGATCTATTACACCACAATACAAAAGAAGTGAGTCAGGAGGTCGGGGCCATCGCGAGTCCCAGGAGGGCCCAGGAGCAGGGAGCCTGTATCTTAGTTCTCGCTCTCACGCTCTGCCCCTTGTTGGTGACTGAGCTCACAGTAGGTATCAGTAAATGCTTGCTAAGACACAGTGCAGGCAGATGGTCCAGAGAGAGTGCACAAGTGCAAACCCACTGGTGGGCACTGAGGAATCCCAAGGGGACGCGCAGCCAGACAGAGCGAGTGCCCACATTTCAAAAACACCAGTGCAGAAATAGCCATTTAAGACCAAGGCAGGAACCATAAATAACCCAGAGGGCTCCATGCTCCTGGAGGCCAAGCTAGCGGCCACAGCCAAGGCCTCTGGTGGTCAGGGGACTGGGGTTCTGAGAGGTGGCTCGGCGCACCCCTGACCCTGAAGCCCCATGGCCGCGGTGAGGTGTAAGGACTGGGAGGGAAGACCCGGCCAGGGCCCGTTCTGGCTCCATGGCTGCTACAGGGCTGCTCCCAGCCCCACCAGGCGGTGTCTATTTAGAACCAGGGAGAAAACCTTTTCCCTCAATTGTTCTTTTTAAAGATGGTTGCTCAGCATTGACACAGAAAAATATCCGACATAAAACTGGAGCCGTTCACAGCTGCAAATGTCCCAGAAGTGATCAAAACGCACCAACCACAGAGAGTACCTTGTGCCCCCAGGCAAGTCTCCTGTGTGTGGGTGTGGCTGGGGGCCCTGGACATGCCCAGGTGGGCAGTGCTGGGCTCCACAGTCTCCCTCAAGGGGACAGAAGTAGGAACCTGCTCTGACAGCTCCTGGTGATTCTTGGGCACAGCCACAAATCTCATCTTCTTCGTGACTGGGGCCAGCCCAGCAGCCTCAGGTCCCGCAGGTCCTCCAGGGACAGCATCTTGGTGGGCTTGTGGTCCAGCAGGTAGCTGTTCAGGTGGCTCTTATCGTGCCACACAGCCTCGATCCCATTGGCCCCATCGGCCACCATCTCCTAGTGACAGGCCGAGGTCAGTCGGTGAACCTCCACCATCAACACCCCAAAAAAGACCCCCATGTACTAAAGGTCACCCTGGTCCCTGGGGATGTGGGCCTGGGACTGAGGCCAGTGCTCGTAGCTGAAGTCTTCGCACACCACACCATAGAAACCGGGGTGCAGGGTGCCGAAGAGGGGGGATGGGGTCCCCATGCTCATGTGGTTGCCCAACTTCATGCCCACGTGTGCACACACCAGGTCGACCACCTCATGGAGGAGGCCCTGCTCGCAGAAGCGGCTCATCATCACCTTGTGCTGCATGGATACATCCTGCCAGCATGGGGTGCTGGGGACCTCGAGGACCACCACCCTCAGGCCCTCCTGGAGGGGCACACGGCCCAGCAGCCAGCTGGTCGGTGAAGACGTAGTAGGTGACCCTGTGTCTACCATGAGGACCACCACCCTCCGGCCCGCCCGGAGGGGCACATGGGGCCCGGCAGCCAGCTGATGGGAGAAGACCTAGTAGGTGACCCTGTGTCTCACCGTGAAGTGCTTCTCCACCGTCTGCAGGAACAGCTCCAGGAAAACCATGTATCCACAGGGACAGGGGACAGGGCTGGAGGAGGGTCACTGCCAGAGGCAGGACCCCAAAACTCAGGCCGAGAACGTGTGCACCTTCTTCAAGGGGGCAGGCCCTGGGCCGCTTTAAGTAACAGCCACCCTGGCCTGTCCTGAGCGAGTCTGCCGGTTGGGCCTCCCTACCCTCCGCTCCCAGAGATGGGGGCCATCAGCACTCCATCTTACAAAGGGAGCCTGAGGCTTCAGAGGCTAGAAACCCATGCAGCCCCACAGTTAGCATGCTGGAGCCAAGAACACTCCCCCTGTGCTGAGCTCCCGGGCAAACCCTGCAGGTGCCCTCCCCTGGCTGACCCGCTGCAGGTTCTGTCCCCATCTGCCAGGAGTGGAGTACCTTTGGGCACAGCCCTCGTCTCTATGCCCTACAGACTGGGTAGAAGCAGCAGGGCTGACCACCTGCCCACTTTGCTTTGAGTGGGCTGTCACTGGTCCCCAACGGAGTTGTCTCTGCCCCCTATAGGGTCCTCGCTTGAAGGCTACTAGGCCTCTTGCTGACAACGTCCTCAGTAAACCACTAGTATTTCTAGGAGGGGCCACCTTCGAACTCCCCCAGATCAGGAATCAGGTACAGCCCGGGGGCAGAAAAGGAGAAAGAGAACTCCTAAAAGAAGAGGGGGCTTGCTTAGGCCCCAGTCTTGAATCCAAGGTTATAAACTTCTGGGTCAAGGTCTACATCTTCCCGGCCCTAAGAAGTTGGAAGTCTTGTCCAACCACCTCACCTGGCTGGTCCCCCTTTGAGGGGATGACCTGCTCCCCAAAGTGGGGACAGCAGCTCCCCCATCATCAGCAAGTGTGGTCAGCCCCTCTGAGACTGATTTTTTTGCTCCAGCACTAGGTCTACTTCCCTGTGCCTGCCCTATACCTGGCAGGTTAGTAAACTGCTCACAAAGGGAAGGCAGGCACTACATTTAAATAGGGGACAAGCACACTCAGCCAGCAGACATGAGTCAGGTCACCAGAGGGCAAGTCCAGGCCCAGCCAATGGGGGAGAAGCCAGACATGATGCAAGGGGAGAGAAGAGTGCTCCTGGCAGAGGGCACAGCGAATGCAAATACTTGAAGTCAGGCCCGAGGCACATGTGGGATGACCACACACCTGGGTGGACCACAGAAGGGGGGCCTGTGGTGGGAGAGGTGAGGCTGGAGAAGACAGGCAGGGAGGGAGCAGACCACAGAGAGGTTCATAGGTTATGTTCCAAAAAGATCACTCTGATTACTAGAGGAGACTGGGCTCTGTGTAGTGGAGGACAAGGAGACCCTAACCCTAAAACCTAACCCTAACCCAACCATAACCCTAACCCCTAACCCTCTAACCTCTAATCTCTAACCCCTAACCCTTTGTCTTTAACTCTAACTTTAACCTTAACTCTTTACCCTTAATTTTGTTCCTCACCCTGAAAATATATCTATCCCTACCCCTCTAGCCCCAATCTCTGGATAATCCTTTCTGTAGTCCCAGCCAATGCTCTTTAAACCACGAACACCAACTCCAATTAAATCATCACAAAATCACCAAAATACATTCCTATATCTTTTATAAAACAGATGTATGAAACCTCACCAGAATAACTGCTATATGAAACCAAGAGGACATAAATGTATTGTGCACCATAAGTGTGTCTCTTAACCAAAACTTCAAAGTTTATTCAGTATAGTGAATCCAAGCAATGTTATACGCCACAATATTTTTTTACATAAAAACATGTGATTATGTTTATTGATGCAAAAAGTTTCTAAACAAAATCCAAAGTCAGTTCATGATTAAACACTCAAGAAAGTAGGAATAAAGGGTAATTTGTTCAATATACCTACAGCAAAGATCATGCTCAATTTTGAAGATTGACAACTCTACTCTGAAATCACAAACAAAGCCAGGATTCTGGCTTTCACCTCTTGCTCAATAATTGTATTGAAATTTCCACCCAGAAAAATGAGACAAGAAAAAAGGCATCCACATGTGAAAGGAAACAGTTGAACTGTGTCTATTCAGAAACCAGAGATGATAACATCTTATATCGAAAGCTTCCTAAAGAATTAACAAAAAACGATTACAGCTAGTCACCTAATTCAGCAAAATTACAGGGCAAAATATCAATACATAAAATCTGTCTTATCTGTATACACTAGCAATGAATCATCCAAAAAGGAATTTAAGAAAACAATTCCACTTTCAGTAACATCAACATTGACAAGATACTTAGGAATAAATGCAATTAAGGTACAAGTCTTGCACACTGAAAATTACAAAACACTGCTGATTGAAATTAAAGAAAACCTAAATAACTGTGAAGACAACCTATGGTGAGGAAAAGACATACCGTTGATAAGGCGGCAATAGTACACAATGCGATGTGCAGATTCAATGTTGTTCCCAGGAAAATTCATGGAGGCCTCTGGAAGGAAACACATAAGCTAATCCTAAGGTTGTATGGAAAATCAGGGACCACAAGATAGCCAAAACTATCTTGAAAAAGAAAATCAAAGATGGAAGCTCATACTTCCCGATTTCAAATCTTAATACAAAGCAACAGTAAATAAAACATTATGATCATATGTATCATATGTATGATCATACATATTATATGTATGACCATAATGTTTTATGATACTGTCCTAAAGGTATGCATACAGATCAGTGGGATTTAATTGATAGCCCAGAAATAAACCCCTTCATCTATGGTCAATTGAATTTTGACGAGGCTGGACAACATTACATTAAGGAGAGAATGGTCTTTTCAATGAAGGGTGCTAGACAATTGGCTATCCACGTGCAGAGGAAAGAAAGTGGGTCCTTACCTCACACTACATATCAACATTAACTCAAAATAAGTTAAAGGCTTAAATGTAAGAGGTAAAACTATAAACTCTAGAAGAAATAAATGGGGATAAATCTTCATGACCTTGGATTTAGCAATGCTTTCAGATCTGACACCAAATCACAAGTGAGGAAAGAAAACAGAGAAATTTAATTTCCTTGAAATTAAAAACTTTTGCACATCAAAAAGACAGCCCACGGAGGGGCGCCTGGGTGGCTCAGTCGTTAAGCGTCTGCCTTCGGCTCAGGTCATGATCCCAGGGTCCTGGGATCGAGCCCCGCATCGGGGTCCCTGCTCCATGGGAAGCCTGCTTCTCCCTCTCCCACTCTCCGTGCTTGTGTTCTCTCTCTCGCTGTGTCTCTCTCTGTCAAATAAATAAATAAAAAATCTTAAAAAAAAAAAAAAAAAAGACAGCCCACGGAATAGAAGAAAATATTGCAAATTATTTAACTGGCAAGAGTCTGTTATCCAAAATATATAAAGTACTTTTACAACTCATCAACAAAGGACAGCAAAATTTTAAAAATGGACAAGGGACTTGGATAGACCCTTCTCCAGAGGAGACATAAAAATGATCAATTACACATGAAAAGATGTTAAACATTAGTCATTATGAAAGGCAGCTTTAAACCACAGTGACATACCCTTTTACACTAAAATCACTATAATCAAGAAAACTGAAAATAACAAATGTTGGTAAGGATGTTGAAAAACTGGAACCTTTAACCTTGTTTGGGAAATGTACAATGGTGGTGAAGCCTGTGTGTAAAATAGTTTGCATTTCCTCAAAAAGACAAAAATAGAATTGTCATCAGTTCAACCATTCTACTCCTGGATATATACCCCAAAGAACTGAAAACAGTTGTTCAAAGAAAACCAACAACGTGTACACTAATATTCATAGCAGCATTTTTCACAATAACCAAAAGGTGGATGCAACCCAAGTGTCCATCAACAAATGAATGGATACACAAAACGGGGTAGGTCCATAAATGGCAATACTGTTCTGCCATATAAAGGAATAAAGTAAAATGGTGCATCTGTGGAAAACAATATGGTGGCTCTTCAAAAAATTTAACACAGAATTCTGCTTCAGCATATGCACCCAAAAGAATTGAAAGCAAAGACTTGAGCAGATATTCATGTGCCATTATTCAGAGCAACATTTTTCAAAATAGCCAAAAGGAGGAAGCAATCCAAGCACCCACTAACAGATGAATGGATAAACAAAATGTGGTATATACACAATGGGACACGATTCAGACTTAAAAACGAGGAGAGCTCTGACACAGGCTACAACACGGATTGAACCTGGAAGTCATTACGCTGAGTGAAATCAGCCAGTCACAGAAGGACAGATACTGTGTGATCCCCCTTATATGAAGCATCCAGAGACGGAAACTAGAATGTGGCTGCAGGGGCCGAGGGGAAAGGAGAATGGGGAGTTGGTGTCTCATGCATACAGAGTCCCCCTCGGGGAGAAGGAAAAAGTGCTGGAGAATGATGTACCACCGTGGGAACTCAGCTAAGGCCAGAGAACTGTGCACCTGAAATGTTCCCAACTTCCTCCTCCTTCTCCAAGAAATAATGTCCCTTTCCTTTGTTTCTTGCACTTACCTGCGACGTGCCTGTAGCTTGCATGTCCCAGACTGCAAATCTCTGCTATTCCCAATTAACCCATTCTTGCTGATAAAATAACCGGCAGTTTTAGTTTACGGTTAACAGAACTAATAAATTCAGTAAACTTGCCGGATACAAAACCAATATACAAAAATCAGTTGCATTTCTATACGCCAGAGGGGGAAAGACAAATTCAGAGAGCGATCTCATCTACACCTGCATCAAAAAGAACACTATACCTGGGAATAAATTTAACCAAGGAGGTGACGGACCTGTTCTCTGACACACACACACACACACACACACACCTGGGAATAAATTTAACCAAGGAGGTGACGGACCTGTTCTCTGACACACACACACACACACACACACACACCCGTGAGACACTGAAGACAGACATCGAGGGAGACACACGGAGACGGGAAGACACTCTGCTCAGGGAAGAGCGGACACCGTGAAAACACCTACTCTCCCCAAAGCCGTCTGCAGAGTCAGTGCCATCACTACCAACCTTCCCGCGCGGTCTTCACAGACACCGAACCAACAACCCTGAAGCGGGTGTGGACGCGGGGAGGACCCGGCAGGGCTGAGGCGGCGGGAGCACGAACACGGCGGCGGGAGGCCGCCCCCTGACTGCAGACTGCCGGAGGAGCCCCAGGAACCGAATCCAGGCGCGCATAAACACAGACGCGTGGGCCGCCGAGCAGCTCCGAGTCCCGAGAGGGGAGACCCGACAGCCCCGCGCACAGCACCGCACACAAAGCCACGGAAACCCCGCGGTCTGTGCACCCGCCCTTCCTCCGCTGGGTCCTGTGAGCACGGACCCCCTCAGCAGTCCCCGCTCAGACGGCTTCTCCTCACCTTCTCCTCCCACGCCGGGTCCTGAGGAGGCCGGGCTCCTGTCCCTGTGGACACCGCCCCGTGTCCTCTACAAGCCTCCGCAGCGGGTCCTGTGGGTATGGACGCGGACCCACATCCTCCTCAGAGGGTCCTGAGGAGGCCGGGCTCCTGTCCTTGTGGACACCGCCCCGTGTCCTCTAGAAGCTTCCACAGCGGGTCCTGTGTGTATGGACGCGGACCCACATCCTCCTCAGAGGTCCTGAGGAGGCCGGGTTACTGGCAGAAGGGACGCGCATGCCCCCCACGGGTCGGGGAGCTGGGCTCGGGCGCCCCCTGCGGGCGGTGGGGGCAGTGCAAGATGCGGTGGACTCAGTTCAGTGGAGGCACCTGTCCCCTCCCGGGGTCCAGCTGAATCCATTAAATTTTGGAAATTCACACTAAAATCGAGCCCATTATCCCCTGACATCTCCAGAAACAGGAAAAATTAATTGGAAGCTATATGGAATTAAATGAAATGCAAATACAAACTTTACAACTTCTACCAAAATTCATTCAAAATTGTAGATAAATTTAAAATGCAAAACCATCAAAACACCAAAAAGAAGACATAAAGGAAAATCTATATGACCTTGGGTTTGGTGAGGAGTTTTAACACACAACACCAAAAGCCAATCCATAAGAGAAGAAATTTGATAACGTGAACTTCCTAAAATTAAAACTTCTACTCTGTGAAAGACCTTGCTCAGAAAACTAAAGACAATCCACATGCTGGGAGAAAATATCCACAAAACACATACCTGGTAAAGGATTTGTGTTCAAAATAGACAAAAACTGTCAGAACTCAACAAAAAGGAAATAACCTAATCAATAATGGGTAAATATCTGAACAGAAACCTGGACAAAGAAGACATACAAATACAAAATAAGCATACAAAAACATGCTCAACATCCTCTATCATTAGGAAATTACAAATTTAAACAACAGTGAGATGGTGCTGCACACCTGTTAGAAATGCTAAACTCCAAAAAATGAGATAACCGATTGTTGGAAGGTGAGGAATGACAGGAATGCTCCTTCCCACTGGGGAAGTGCTCCCTGCGGCCACTGTGGAAACCAGCTTGGCAGGTTTTTTTTAAGTTAAATAAGTCTCACCTTAATAGCTAACAATCACACTTCCAGTATTTAGACAACTGCTTTGAAAAACTGTTTCCAAACAAAAATTAGCACGCAGTTATGCACAGCAGCTCTATTCATATTGGCTAAACACTTAAAGAAATCAGGATGTCCTTCAATAGATGAATCCATAAGCAAACTGGGGTGCATCCAGGTGAAGGAAGCAGAATAAGCCACCCTAAATATACTTCTCTGGCGCCAGGGTTATTTGAGACTCATCAATTTTAAGGAACAGCAGACATGGAGAATCTCTGAAAACTGAGCAGAGGTTGCCATTTGGTGAGTGAAATGGATACTTACAAAGGAAAGCTCCATTTGTCAGGGTGTCTCCCTCTCTGTACCAGGAACAGAAGAATGACTAAATCTCAACACACTCTTACCAAAGGAGAAGGCAAGGACTTAAATCTGCATAACAGCCATACCCTCCTTTACTGTGCTTGGCCTGGTCATGTCCCTTAATTGGCCTTCCCACTGACCGAAATCTTTGTGTCTTTAGCTGAAGGTGGCATTTAGGCCGAGGGCTGGGCCACTTTGAGGAGTTACTCCATTTTCTTGGGTATCTCCCATGTAAACAGGATGTATGCATGTTATTAAACTTCTGTTTGTTTTTCTCCTGTTAATTTTGTCAGCAATAAAAAGGAATGAACCCCATACAAAGACATGGATGAATCTTATATGTATTATGCTAAGTGAAAGAATCCATTCTGAAGACTCCATTTATAGGTCATTCTGGAAAAAGCAAAACTACGGAGTTGATGAAAGGATCAGGTGGTGCAGGTCTGAGTATTCCCCATGATACTTTCATGCTGGATACCTGTCACTGTGCATTTGTCAAAACCCAACATCTTCACATCCCAAAAAGTAAATCGTAATCTACTAAAATTAAGTTATTTAGGATGTGGGAGTGTCACAGGATGATGTCGGGATCAAGGCCAGGGAGCACTGAATGTGCCACTTTGTCATATTGATTATGTTAAATAAAAATTACTTAAGAGACAGTCTCTGCAATGAGGACACTCATATCCTCCTCTATCTCCCTGGAAGCAGAAAATCTATCTCCATGTGAAGATGTCCCTGTAGCAGGAGGTAAAGAGACTTTGACATCTCCAGAGATGAGAAATTTAGAGCCCAAAAAATTGTATAAACAACACTTGGTACTTTTTTTTTTTTTAAGATATTATTTATTTATTTGACAGAGAGAGACACACAGCGAGAGAGGGAACACAAGCAGGGGGAGTGGCAGAGGGAGAAGCAGGCTTCCTGCTGAGCAGGGACCCTGATGTGGGGCTCGATCCCAGGACCCTGGGATCATGACCTGAGCCGAAGGCAGACGCTTAACGACTGAGCCACCCAGGTGCCCCTACACTTGGTACTTTTTACTAATTTACTACCCTAGCCCAAATTCTGTTTAGAACTCCTTACTAATTGCAGTTCCCAAGGTTGTTTCCTTTCTGCTCTGAATTCCTCACAGTTTTACTTTTTCTTTACCAAAAAACAAACGAAGGAAAAAACCTGCCATCTTTGTCATTTCTTTGGGTCTCAATTTCTTTATTGGACCTCTGTGCGCATGTAATTATACTCTGGTTTTTTTCTTCTCCTGTTAATCTGTCTCATTTCAATTTAATCCTTATTCCAGCTGGAAGAAACTTTGAGGAAAATTTCTTCCTCCCTTTCAGTGGAATACAGAATGTGACAAATAATCTAACTGTATTATAAATGTATGAAAAAAAGTCCTACTGTCACATGGGTGGCAAGATGTGCTGACCTAAGTAATTTTGGAAATGAATGGAATTTATAGACTAAAGGAAAACTGTACTGTAGGTACACAGTGGACTCTATTTGACAAAGTTCTTTCCCATCAGGGTGGTAGCTAACAGCTCTGAAAATCCTCATTCGTAATCTGGAACGGAGCAATGAATTAAATACATGGCATGTGGTGGGAGCCAGTTTGTCACTGTTGGAGTAGAAAGTTACAAATCAGCAAAGAGAAAAGATCACAATCTCCACATGGTGACAGACCAGGATGGAGACATAAGTATAAACTCAGTCTTTTTTTTTTTTTTTTAAAGATTTTATTTATTTGACAGACACAGTGAGAGAGGGAACACAAGCAGGGGGAGTGGGAGAGGGAGAAGCAGGCTTCCATCTTTGTGGGGTTTTTTCTTGGTACCTCCTTACTTTCTGTTACTTCAAGATTATCCTGGCTCCTATACTTACTGTCTCAGTCCTGGTGCCAGCAATTTCTTCAAAGAACCCTGGCTCCTTTTATTAGAGAATGGTATTAAAGTCTCACCTGTGGGAACTGAATGTACCCAGTGGGCAATGCAAGGCAATACATGCATATATTCCAACCTATGTAAACACACCTAGTTAAAGATTTGTATGTGGAATTGTCTGTATCCATATTAAGCTAAAGACTGAGTTTTGGGGTGCCTGGGTGGCTCAGTCATTAAGCATCTGCCTTCAGCTCAGGTCGTGATCCCAGGGTCCTGGGATCGAGCCCCGCATCGGGCTCCCTGCTCTGCGGGAAGCCTGCTTCTCCCTCTCCCACTCCCCCTGCTTGTGTTCCCTCTCTCGCTGTGTGTCTCTCTCTGTCAAATAAATAAATAAAATCTTTAAAATAGGTAAGTAAATAAATAACTCAGTTACATTTTTTTAAAAGATTTTATTTAACAGAGAGAGAGAGAGAGCCACAACCCTGGACTGAAGTTGAGTCGTATTTGTTTTTTGTTTTGTTTTGTTGGTTTCTGGAGTTGAGTTCAGTGATTCATCACTTCCATACAACACCTGGTGCTCATCACAACCAGTGCTCTCCTTAATGCCCATCCCCCACCCAACCCATCCCACCCACCTCCCTCCCACAGCCCTCAGTTTGCTCTCTATCGTTAAGAGTCTCTTATGGCTTGTTTCCCTCTCTCCTTTTTTCTTTTCCCCCTTCCCATAGGTTCATCTGTGTTCTTTCTTCAATTCCACAAATGAGTGAGATCATTTGAGTAGTACTTGAAACAGTCATGACCAGGCAGACATTTCACTCTTCCACTGGAGCCCGAGACTGAGGGATAGAAAACCAGTGCTCAATCCCTGATACACACCGGACCTAGGCAAGTCCTGTCCATCCTAGAGGACCAGACAGAGGAGGAGAAGGAAGAAAGGCAGTTATGCTTAAACCTAGCACTGACCCTAGCCCTGATCCTAACCCCTGACCCCTGACCCTAAGCCTAGTCCAAAGTGGGACTGGGTCTCTCATCCTGACCCTGACCCCAACGTCCATCCCTGGCCCCACCCCCACCCTCACCCTAAACTGCATAATACCTTTTCCTCTAACTACAGCTTCAAAAGGTAGATGATTGAAGCTTTGTCTTACTATTCCTTTAAATAACTTTTTTAAAATTCATGTATTTATAAATCTGTATTTAGTTAAGCTGTAGTATAAATATATGTTGCTAAAACGTGTTTCTCAGAATTCTAATAAACGGTGAAGGAGACAGTTCAGGTTTGTGTTATCAGAAGTACTATGTGTAAATTAGTGCATCAGAGAGCTTTTGGCGCATAGCTAAATCCTTCCTTCTATTTACTTACTAAAAAGAGTTCAATAACGTATTGAGAAATTATACGTTTATTTCATGGGGGAGGGGCAATGGTATTTTTCCTGGAAAAATTAGATTCTTAGTATTATTTGTCTTTTGTATCCATCACCTTTTAAAAAATATTTGTTATTGAAAACATTTAAAACTTTGAAATTAAATTTGCAAATGTTATATGTTTATGCTTTTGTTATTTGATTCATTCATAACTCACCTAAGTAATTAAAAGTTTTTACCATATTCCTGGAAAATATTTTAGAGTTGTTGATTGTTAGATTTCCTCCTGCCCCTCCCACGTCCCTCCCCCCCATCTTTTTCCTGTAGAATTACAAATTAAACTTTTAAATCCAACCTCCTTTTTTGGTTTAGAGAAAGTATCACAATTTTTAAAAAAGGTTTTATTTATTTATTTGAGAGAGAGAGAGCACGAGCAGGGGGAGTGGCCGAGGGAGAGGGAGAAGCAGACTCTCCACTGAGCAGGGAGCCTGATGTGGGGCTAGATCCCAGGACCCTGAGATCATGACCTGAGCTGAAGGCAGATACTTAATGACTGAGCCACCCAGCCAGCCTCAAATATCTGAGCACAAACAAAATTACCAAATGCTCTATGAATTCTGTGTTTAGTAAATCTATTAACCGGAGTAACTTTAAAATTTGTATGCATTTTGTTACAGCAAATTTAATTTTTTATTTACAGTCGGTATAAGTATTTTCCATAGGGACTTCATATTCTGTACTGCTTAAATGGGTATTGGCTGTAGCTTTTTTTGTGGGGATGAATTTCAAGTCGTAATTAGTAGTCAGAAATTTTTTTAATTTTACTTTTTTTTGCCTACAGTATAGACTTTTGTTGTTGTTGTTGTTTGGATAGTGAGTCATTAAATCTTAAGCTCAGATAATTAACTTTTTGAGTCTTAAGAGGCTTTCTGTGTATGGGATGGTATCAGCCTATGTACAATGAATTTAATAAATTTCAGTATTATAAGATTTTTTTGCACATTTTGAGCTCCGTAAAGTGTGAATCAACTGTTCCAGATTTTCTTTCTCCATATTTGGAAATATAGTTTTGTAAAATCAGTGTCTTACCTTTTTGATACACTAGATAGTATTTTGTTTTGTTTTAAGGAAACAAGAAGTTTTTCCATCTTTTGTTTTTTAGGAAAGTGATTAACATTTAACTCTGTTTACATTTTTTATCACTGTTATCCAATGCCCATTTTATGTTACTTTGTAAGTAAGCTTACATGTCACAAAATAAGTATCTGTTTATGTAATCTACATGTACCTATTTTACTATCTAGCCCAGTCATTTAACATTATGCTGAGATTTACCACTGCGGGGGGGAAGAATAATCACTATTCACCAAGGATTTTTAAACAT
The DNA here is from genome assembly GCF_964656455.1 of Halichoerus grypus. Classification (NCBI taxonomy): domain Eukaryota; kingdom Metazoa; phylum Chordata; class Mammalia; order Carnivora; family Phocidae; genus Halichoerus; species Halichoerus grypus. The sequence continues at coordinate 85,134,299 of NC_135718.1, read as the reverse complement.
GTGCATGTTTAATAAATTAGCATTATGAGGATATACTTTGGGTTAATAGGATTATCATGGTTTTTCCCCAAAAGAAACATAAATAATGACTTTAATTATGATTTTAGTGTATTTCTTATGGAATGCACTCATAAAAAGGACTTCAAGAAATTGTGGATAGTGAATCATATATTTCTCTAATAAAAATTTAAATTGTATGGTATTTTTTAATAAAGTCTTTACACTAATTGATATTTAATATGGATGAAAGTTGTGCAGATTCACATAAATTAAAAAATTATGATAAATGCTAAATATTTTATGTAAATAGTTTTTCAAGAAACAGTTGTAAAAATGTGTATATTAAATGTCTGTAACATGGAGTTTGTGGTATTTTCAACTTAGTATTCATTATTCTTTGTTTTATGTGTCTGTAAAGATTGTACTACGATGCCTTTTCACACCACAATTTGCTATTATGGGTCTTTACTTTGTCTTTAACTGAATAAGAACTTTCTTCTGATTTTGATTGAGTATAATTTACTATTTTATGATTTCCAAGATGATGTTGTTCATATTATCCCTATAATGTCTACATATTAAATTTTTAATATAACTTAAGAAAAAGGAATTTTTAGAGAGATTCAGTTGTAATTTTCACATTTCATGCAATTGAAAACATTTATTCTAGGATTTGGAATATTATAGAAGATGAAGGATGAAAAAAGATGGTATGACATAATTGTATTTGTGAAATTACAGAAATTTTGTCCATTAATTTTAAAGCATTGTTGTCATTTTAGTACTCTCTTAGCAGTTAGGCATTTGATCCTTTAAAACTTGATTTGCTCTGAAAATTATGTACAATGTTTTGTAATAATCTTCTTTATCCAGTGCCTTTAACCTTGATTCCATATGTTTGTAGCCTCAGTTATCCTTCCTTCCACTATACCCCATGATGTTTTCATAGCCTAGACATCAGTTTCTTTTTAAAAAATATCAATTTGATCATGTCAAGAGGTAACAAGACAAGTAGAGTTGCCTATGGAAGCCAGGCTTCTTAATTAACTAACAATGTTTCCTGGATGTCTACCATGTGCCAAGTGTTTTCAGCCCCTAAATATACAGTTGTGACCCTGTCAGATGAAGCCCTAGCCATTCCCAGCATTTTGTCTAGATGGGGTGGAGTTGAGAACCTAATTAAAATAGAGATACAGAGAAAGAGGCATTTAAGAATAATAAAATTAACTAGTACTTGAGTTTGTGTGAAGATAAGGTAGTAATTATTGATTTGAGATAAGCAACTGACAATATGTTAGAAAGGTTAAAAATAATACTTTGCTGCATTGTGACCTCTATTTGACTTTTGAGTTCAGGTAACAATTATAGATGGAATAAAAAAGCCTTACTTTTTCACTTTCCTTGCTGGTAAAGGTATATTTATTTTTAAATGCTCATTTAGAGTAGAGATTTATCATAACATTACTGTGAAAAACACCCCTCTACATGTTCACAGGCAAATTAGTGCACATTTTTAAAGTTGTATTTTACAATTTAGTATAAATATTTTCGGCCTCAATCTTATCTTCATAATCACTGATATTTTAAATTTGGCAACGAATATGAAATTACTTTCTGACTTGTAAAATGATTGTATTGTTATTTAAAATGCTTATTAACATCTTAAGTTGGAGTCTCCATTTTTTTTTTTTTGATGCTTAAATTCTTATCACTTATTTTGATAGCGTTTAGTAAGAGGAAATAATATTCATGTGATTAAACAAATAAAAATATACTTTGAAGAGTTTTTTTAATTGTTAAACTTTGTCATCATGAGATTAACTTTTGGCCTGGTGTTCAGTTAATATGTACTAACAAATGTAATTATGGGGTGAAATAGTCTTAAGTATGAAGTGTAATGTACCTGCATATAAATGAAAATGGCACACACAGACACTGTGCTATAGGGAGCTGTACCAGAAGATTTATGGGGCATGTGAAATTGCACCTAAAATTGTGTTATAAGTGACTGTGCTAAATTTATTTTACTTGATAAATAAATGTATTTACTCTAATCAAACTTACTTTGGTTTAGATGTCTAAACAATGTCCCTCTTTTGAAAATGTATTTGTGATGTCTACTATTGATGGGGGATATTATTGGACTGCAGGGGGTTCATGTGTTTATTTTATAGTCTGCTAGGATATACTGATTTTGTAAGTGATATTTAGATAATTCTAGTCACTGTATATTTGACAACCTTTTAAAATGTTTTACATTAGAACTTTTCTTCATTAATTGAAATATGCTACCAAACCCATGGTAGTTTAAAAATAGCTTACTTAGGGCGCCTGGGTGGCTCAGATGGTTAAGCATCTGCCTTCGGCTCAGGTCATGATCTCAGGGTCCTGGGATCAAGTCCCGCATCGGGCTCCCTGCTCCTTGGGAGCCTGCTTCTCCTTCTGCCTCTCTCTCTCTCTCGCTGTCTCTCATGAATAAATAAATAAAATCTAAAAAATAAAAATAAAAAAAAAATAAAAATAGCTTACTTATTCAACAAATATTTGAGTGCATGCTGTGTACCAGAAACTACAGGAATAATTAGGGTTTCACAAATTATTAAGACAGAGTATTAACAAAAAGAAGCATATGCACTGCAAGTGAAAAGGTATGTAAACAATTTTGCATGAATATTTATTTTTCTATTGTGTGGACTAAAATCTTTGGAATCAACCTTATAAGAGGAATGGACTATAGGAGAAACAAATTGACTTGGGTGTGAAAATATATACTATAATTGTAGTTTTGCATGTATGTGAAATTTCATGAATGAGCTACTTCATCGGTGGCCAAATTATTCTTTTCATTGATTAATCAGAAAGAGAGGGTATTATTGAACACCTACCCTATTTGGCTTTGGAGATTTTGAAAAGCAGCATGAAACAGTAACTATCGTCCAGATATGTATTGTCTGGTAGAAAGAAAAAACTATGTAAATGTGGGATAAAATGTTACTGGAGCTGTGATTGATACTTATCAGTACCCAGCAGGGCTGTGAAAGGGGAGTCAGTTCTGATACCATACAGGAGAAGGAAGAGGGCATGTGATTCGTAGCCTCATAGCAATGAGTCAAGGCTCCCGGGGCTGGTGGTACTCCTCTCCTATGCCTGAGACTAGGTACTGTGTACTGCACGAGGAAAAGTACTATGTGCGGTAGTTTCTTCTTTTGTGAAGCCTGGCTTCCTAACTGCTTAGAATAACTGGGAATCGCACTGCCACAGTCTCCTAGTTATAGCTAAGTGTAAGAACTAAATACAAGCTGAAATGAAATAATATGCAAAAAAATAATAGTAATAACATTTAAATCACAGTGAAAATAATCACTTGAGGATTTTGTTAAAAATACAGATTCAGATTCAGCAAGCCTGGATAAGGTCTATGATACTCCTGGCCCGGGGACCACACTTTGAGTTGCAAGATTTTCAAAAAGTCCTTTGGGGGTTTAGTGTGCAATAGAACTTGGATCACTTTGATTGAAACAACCAGAGCTGTTTGAAAGCCCGGGGAGTGAATGGTGAAAGAAAAGAATGTGAGAAAATACAACCAGCAGGTAATACCGGGCATTTTCAATCGGAAGAAAAGTTCATCAGCTATGTCAGGCCATTAAACCTTCCTCCTACAGGTCTTCAGAGTCCTGTAATAATAGACTTGTCTTTTTTCTATTATATGTGCTGTTGGTCTCTGTGTGTGTGTGTGCATGCGCACACACACATGAATGATGCCCACTTTGCCAGCTGAAGAAAAGTTTTCATGTGCCTTTAATTATATTGTACTTGCTGCCTAGTACATTCTAGAGATGCTTTAGGCAGAAATGACATGGTGCAATTGGTTAAAATGAACTGTTTTAAGTCATATCTAGATGTTTCTAAGAGAAGTTAGGAAGGTCTTCACAGTTGTTATTTATTAAGCTAATATAATTTGGGATAGGCACAAAGAAGATGATGAATGTGGAAGCATCATACGGATATTTGTTAGTCTATAGAAGAATAAACAGTATCACCTCATACATTTTGAAGACTGTAAGCTTAAGGTAAACAGGCTTCATTTATAGCTTATAGGGCTTGGATCCAGTTCCAATAATATCCTTGTTTTTGTAAATTTGTAAATAAACATGTTTCAAGCTTGTTTGAGTCAGGTTTGCTATTATTGCCAAATCCAGAGTCAGTGTGGGAGGGTATGGGAAGAGGGCATGATTTGGGGGGCCACAGTGCAATCAACCATATGCTCCAATCTCGGGCCAGCTCATGTAGGGCAGCAAATATTGAGTCTTAGCTTTTCATGGTCCATGGTTTCTTCAGGCAGCAAGGTCAGATCAAGTGAGACAACATGGATACTAATTCTGCTGATCAGAACAGAGGCATCAGGGCAAGCAGCATATGCAAATTTTAAATATCTTTTATTGTCTCTCTTTTTATCTTACCCAGGTCTCCACCCCTCACCTCTTGTGGGTAGAAGCCATTGGGCAGTCTCCCAGTGCTGCCATCTTCCATCTGCAGTACTATGTTATACTCCAGGGAGTGGTTTCTTATCCTAAGCAAACTTGTCTTATTCATGAGCTTCCTTGGTGAAGACTTGAATGTCAGTTGATTTTCTTCCAAGTGTGTACCAACTGCTATGTTTCCATGACCAAAAAAAAAATGATGCAAAAAAGTATTTTCTATTACATATTATCGTTACCAGTTCACCAGTGGATGTTAAAACTATTGTTTTAATTGAACTAGTAGTTTTGGTTCAGTTTTTAGGAGCAGGAGCTACTTCATTCTAAAATACTATTTGAACCTGAATATGCTGTTTTATTGTTAGGTTAGCTGGATTTTAGTGTTTGTAAATTGGAATTTCACGTTAATTTATTAATTGTCATTTTCTCTCTACTCTATTTTTCTATTAGTAGTATATACAACACAAGTGGGGGTGAAAATTCTTAGGAAGAATGTATGTTTACTTCATAAGTCCACTTTCCTCCGCTTGATCCCATGACCCTGAGATCATGACCTGAGCAGAAACCAGGAGTAGGACGCTGAAGCGATTGAGCCACCTAGGTGCCCCTCCTGGAATTTTTAATAGTTACTGTATCTGAGTCTTTATTAAAAACATGTGCTATCTATCTACTGCAGATCTTAAACATAACAGCACTGGCCAGTTTTCAGTCTTTGTTTTTTCCCTCTTTCCTAGCGGTATCTATAAATAGAAGAACAGAGATTTAGTTTCACTAAAATGAATTATGATGACCACTCTTTGACAAGCACAGTTGGCCATGGGAGCTTTAGTACCATTTTCCCCCTTTATGTTACTGATGTCAAGCCCATTTAATCCTCACAAAATCTTTATGTGAAAGTTTTATTTCAAATGGACAGATTAGGAAAAGGCAAATGGAGATTAAGTAACTTGTCCAAGTTCAGAGTTTATTATGAGGGGTTCCACTTTGATCTAAGAGGCTGAGGTGCTCAACTACCACACAGAATTGGCTTGCTTCCCAAAGCTTTGGCTTCCCTGATGAGGGATATCTGGATTGGTAACAGTATGCTGCACCATGTGCTATCTTTGTAGGAAAAGACATCTATGATTGAATTAAATGCTGAAAATATTATCCAAATTTAAAATGTGGGTTTATGGGCTCTTACTCTTCACGGAGAAATCTGCATGTTGAAGATATTAAAAGGCCAAAGCTAAAAATCGGGTTGTTTCTATTCATCCAAGTGTACAATGTAACCCAGGAACAAAGATTTTAAATATGTACTTAAATATATAGGTTAGTTAGTTATTTGCAGCATTATGATGGTTTTCTGATGTTGTAAGGCAATCTTGAAAGGACACAGATTAAAGGAGTAGAAGTATCATGGTGGAATCATGTTCAGATTATACACATGAATTTAAAATTTTAACTTGCAGCTAAACAGGAAGATTCCTTATGAATATATAGACAAAGTATATGAATGCTCTCAAGATAGTACCATGTACGGAAAATTTTATCTTTATCTTTTTCTTTTTACAGTTTTATTAAGTGTAATTCAAGATTTGTTAATAAATTTGTGATTTAACTTTGTGAGCTATCACCACAATCCAGTTTTATAATTTTTCCATCACCCCCAAGTGGTCCCTCAAGCCCGTTTGCACTTTTCACAATTCTTAACAGGCCTGCAAGAGGAACACACAGACACACACACACACACACACACAATCATTTACTGCTTCAAAAGAAAGGAAAATCACCTAGTACCACCTAGTGCTGTTTGAGTAGAGAGCAAGTTGATATTGGAGTTACCGAATGCCTCAGATTCAAGATCCCCTTAACCGGTTCACTAAATCAGCTACAAGTATTTAAGGTTTATAACTGAAACTCATCTTGCAAATATTCACAAGCTTATCTTGAAAGTATTCACAAACTCAAAATATTAACAAGATCCTTAGTAGATAAATTTTTAGAACTTTAATTTTAAAAACGAATGATACCCTTTCTTCAAAAGAGAGTTTACTTGGGGCCTCAATATGTTTTGTTGATAAATGCTTAACAGCTTTGTTGGAGGTAGAGAAGGGAGGGCAGGATCCTAGCCTACTTGCTCCCTGACCTGATGCAATTAACTATGCAAAGAAAATACTGGAGAAATACCCAAATATAGAAAGAGTGGTTATCTCCAGGATTGGAAAATGAGTGAATTTTTCCTTTTGATTTTATTTTTCTCCTGAGTATGTATTTATAATTGAAAAACCTCTAATAAGCTCAATTTTCAAAAGTGAACATCGAATTTCAAAATATTGCAAAAATGCCCAGCAATGTTCCTGAAAAACATGAATTTTCCATGATTATTCCCTTTCTTTTCTTATTGGTGGCAGTAAGTGTATCATTTACAGGGGAAAATTGAGGGCAGTGGTCAGCTAGGGGCTCCTGCCTCAGCCTCCCAGTATGACTCCTTGCGGGGGACTCCACCTGTTACCTGGTTTCATGGGAGCTCAATGTCCCAAGATTAATTAAATCATGATCAACAGTGTTATTATAGTGAAATGCAGAGGATTCTGATAATGTGACTAGAAAACAGTGTTTATTGCAGGAAAATTATTTAGAGAAACAATAATCTTGGCAAAGAATTATGTGATTAGAGATGTCAAGTTGAATAATAATAAATGCCTAATTTAGATTCCGATTCTGGCTCTGATTCTTACTATCTGTATGACCTTGGGCAAGCCACTTGACCTTGTCATGAATTTGTTTCTCAGCTGTACACTGTGGATAATAAAAATACCTACCTTACAAGGTTGTTATGGAAATTAAATAATACATGTATGCCATATATTAAGCACTCAACAAATGTTAGTATTGCTACCTTATTTTACTATTAGTATTATTTTCTTAGAGTGGTGTGGCTTAACCAGTGACTGGGGAGAACTGATCACACCACTCAAGGTGCAGCGCTGTCCTTGGTGCTGAAACCACCCTTGCTGACTACAGCAAGATTGTTTTGAAACCTCAGGATACGCGATTCCTGGTCCAAATTCTTCCAAGAATTTTGAAGCAAGTGAGAGTAGAAGTGGAGGGAAATATATGTGTGCATGTGTACACACCAACACACACACAGAGGGAGAGGGAGGGAGAGGGAAGGAGAGAGGCATAGCTCCTGAGAAGTTGCCCGGGTGAGGGGTGAGAAGAAACAGTGTTTGACATTGTTTCCAAATGACATTGCTTGCTGTCATCAAGGAAGGAAGAAAGAAATGAACTATAATCAGAAAGACTTAGGGGTCCCCAGAAAAAGAAAGACCAGACACAAGACAAGTCATTTTAGGCCCTCAGCTATTTTCTGTGATCTATGTCCAAGCACACTTCCTGCAGAACTTCCTAGGAGGTGTCAAAATTACAAAGAAAGGCAAAACCCTCAGTAGTTAAGGGTTTTAAGGGAAAAAATGAAGTGCAAAAACTAAGTGTCTACCAGGTCAGGACACAATTCAACCCCTAGCACTGTCTTTGTTCACCATTTCTGCTCACGGCTCCTCTCTTTCCTTCCTCATTTTTGCTGACCCTCTGTCAAAATTTCTGAAGTAGCGGAGGGGACACATGCATGAACACAAACACACATTTCAGAGCCCAGGACACAGGAAAGGTCATGTGTCCCCTGAAAGAAGCTATGTTCCCCCGCTACAATTAGATCCATCCCCGGGTAGAAAAACACCCCTTACCCGGCACGGGTCGTTAACTCTGACCAATAGCTAGCAGCACTACAGAACACACAACATTGTCACTTCCTATACTCTTTTGCCTTTTATGCATTTTCCAAACAAATGTAAATTTGAGACTGATTTTACTGTGTATCTTACATTTGAGACTGATTTTACTGTGTATCTACGTATCTTTGAGTAGGCTGGAGGAGAGCAGAGAAGAGGCATCGAAGAAAGTTCACTTTTCTGTGAAGTTGAGGAGATGGGGCTTGCTGAACTCAGGTGGTTATGAGATCAGGGACCATTAGGGACCAAAGGGTCACAGCTCTTGGTGTCATACCAAACACTCCCTCTCTTGGTTTACTTTTCTTCCCACTCATTCTCATTTTCTTCCTTTCTTCTATTTGTTTTGAGTCCTGGGTGACAAGAGGTCTCTTGATTCTTTCAGTGTTTGTTAGATTTTGCCCTACAGGTTGGAGACTAAAATATTTGTGAATAAAGAAATTAGGCTTTTATAAACTGATAACCCTGGGTCCTTCTGTTCTTGGAAAATCAGGGGCAGTAGTCTGTCAGAAGAAATTATGGTGTTTTAAATCAATTGGGAGGAACCAATTACCACAAAGAAAATATTCTATTCAATTAAGCAATTAATTGATTTGTCAAATGTTCATGTATTTTCCAGAGATTGTGTTCTTGACACAAAAGAGGTATTAAAATTCTTGTAACAGCATGCAAGGAGGTTTATAGTTTTTTTGGGGGGGTGGAGGGGTTGTTGTTTTAGTGGGAAAAGAATTGAAAAGATAAAGCCATTAGTAAATCATGGACTACTATAAACAAATGCAAAATAGTCTGATTTTACTGTGAGTAGATGGCTGCCATCAATCCCCAGGGTTTGAACTATCAGTCCCACTTTATAAGACTGCAGGTAACAGTACTTCAAAAGCTCCATGAAAGGCACATGCTTAAAAAGCTTTAAGTAATTCAACACTGGACTAAATAGAATTTCCTAGAAGAAGATTTCCATGGATACTTTTTTCTTCTTTCTAAAGCTACTTTTGGTCTCTTTTTGAAATTCCAAATCTGAGCAGCAAAGACTTTCCCACAACTGAATAAATTGTCTGGAAATGCAGGGTGGTTGCAACCCCCAAAGAAGTCTGAGAGTTTAAGAAATGCCCTGAATTATGTCACTTGAGACAGAGCGTGCTGGCTGTCCATTCAGTATTCAGTCTCTGTTCCTAGTTTCCATCTTGGCCCTTGGAACTTTTGCACTAAAGCACATATATCCCAGACCCTCAGAAGGCTCTGAGGTGTGGTCATGTGTGGTGGTGTCACCAAGCTCTAGTCCACGGGATATGAGCTGTGGTCACGTGTGCATCGGTATCTTTCATGCCCTTTCCCCTCCATTTCCTTACTTCTTTTCCTGATGGCTGGAATGCAGATACAGTAAGGAGCTATCTGGGACTCTGCAGATGCAGGTAACAAATCAGACTGTATCTCATTGTTTTCACTTGCTTATCTCTGAATACTAATGAGACTGAGAATTGTTTTTCATATACTCATTAGTCATTCAAGTTCAGCATTTAACTCAATGAATTGGAAAAGAGTAACGAAGCACATACAAAGAGATAAGTAGGAAAGAAATAATAAAGTTGTCTATTTTTAACCTTTCTTAATTCCTAATAAGTGCATATAAAACAAGAAATTTCCCTCTGAGCATTGCCTTAGCTATGTCAAACAAATTTTTATATGAACTGCTTCATTTCTACTCAGTTCTAAGTAGATCTTAATTTCCTTTAGAATTTTATTTTAATTATGTAGATTTCTTGGTCATGTTATTTAGTCCCTAAACACTTGAAATGTGTTAATAGCTATACTTTTGGCATTAATTTCTAATTTTATTTCACTATGATTGGACCAAATAGTGTGAATTATTTATTGATCATTTGGAATTTATTGAGATTATTGCAAACTTCTAAAATGGTTTATTTTTTTGAATGTTGCATGTGTATGCAAAAAGTATATATTCTTCATTGGTTATATGCATGTGTGTGTGTGTGTGTGTTCTAACATACATTTGATATATTCAATATATTTAATATATCCAATACAGTATGAATTGTTCATGTCTTTGATAACTTCACTTATTCCTGTCTTCTTGTTGTATTAGTCTCTGGAAGGATGATGTCATAAATCTATAACATAATTTTATAGTTATAGTTATTCTTTTTAGAATAATGTCTTTTGCATTTATTTATTCATTTTATTTTTTATTATGTTCAATTAACCAACATATAGTACATCATTAGTTTTTGATGTACTGTTCAACGATTCATTGGTTGCGTATAACACCCAGTGCTCATCACAACACGTGCCCTCCTTAATACCCATCACTCAGTTACCCCATCCCTCCCACTCCCTCCCTTCTGTAACCCTCAGTTTGTTTCCTGGGGTCCATAGTCTCTCATGGCTCATCTCCGCCTCTGATTTCTCCCCCTTCAGATTTCCCTCCCTTCCCCTATGGTCCTGCTCGCTATTGCTTATGTTCCACATATGAATGAAACCATACGGTAATTGTCTTTCTCTGCTTGACTTACTTCACTTAGCATAATCCCCTCCAGGTCCATCCATGTCGATGCAAATGGTGGGTATTCATCCTTAGGCAGTAACCTCTTCGACATTGGACACAGCAACTTCTTTCAAGACATGTCTCTAAAGCCAAGGGAAACGAAAGCAAACAAACTTTTGGGACTTCATCAAGATAAAAAGCTTCTGCACAGCAAAGGAAACTGTCAATAAAACTAAGAGGCAACCCAGGGAATGAGAGAAGATATTTACAAATGACATTACAGATAAAGGACTAGTATCCAGGATCTTTTGCATTTATTTTGATGAACATCTGATACTTACTTGGTCTTTGTCAAACAATTACAAAAAGTTGATTGCATTTATGTCTTGGTTTGATTATCAATTATTTGGCATTTGGAGTGCTTACTTATTTCTTTATTTTAGTTATTTTTCTCTCCTGCTGTGCTCATTTGTTCTTCTTTAATGGTTTTGTAATTCTAAAAAGAAGGAATGTTTCAGAGAATTTTACCCAGAGTGCCCATCATCACCAAAAGATTCAGCTGAAAATGTGGGGATAGTACGGAACGAATGCATAGCTCTGTGTAGCACTGATGGGGGTAGGGGTCTCTAGGAGGGGAGACTAAAACTACAAAGGTGATGATCTTTGAAACAAGGCTCTTCATTGTATTCTGTAGACTATGTAGAGTTCTTAAATACTCTCTTGTCTTGGCTTTGATTCTGATTCCTTAATAATAGAACTAGGGAAACAATTAACAGTATTCTCAAAGTTGTCATGTAAACTGCTTGCTATTTTTGATATGATTTGGAGATCTGAAATGATAAACTCCCAATATCTAAAAAATTATCTCATTATTATTCTCAAAGTATGTATTTGGTGAGTGTCTAAAACTATATAAGTGACATGCTTTAAGTATCCTGCTGCATCAGTTTTACTCTTATCATTATTTAGTATTCTTCTGGATCAATGATTCCCTAATTTGGCCCTGTTATCAGAAGACCAACCTGAGAAGCTTAGCAACTATGGTGGAAAGAGGCTAAAGGGTAGAAGTGGAAAGGAAATGAAATTTTATTAACTTTTGTTAAAACTCATGAAATCCTGCAAAATACATGGGCATCATTAACTCCAGTTTGCCCATAAGAAGTTGTATAAATGGCCTTAGGATGTATAGTTCAGAACTCAATCCTAGATCTGTCTCACTGCAAAGACAGTGTCGCCCCTTTCCACCATTCTTTCCTCCTTAAGGCTGACTTTATTTGGAATCAAAACTACTATAAAGCAAGATTTACTTCCTTTTGAGTTTTATCATACAGGTGTCATGCCAGAGGCAGGGACAGGCATGTCTAGGGACACAAGGGATAAGCATAAAGTGAGATTTGTTGGGGAAGATTCCAAAAGACCAGCTCTTATCAGGGCACCTGGATGGCTCAGTCTGTTAACCATCCAATTCTTGGTTTCAGCTCAGGTCATGATCTCAGGGTTGTGAGATTGAGCCCTGCATCGGGCTCCATGCTGGGTGTAGAGCCTGCTTAAGATTCTCTCTCTCCCTCTGCTCATTCCACCACCCTCCACCCTGCCGCTCATGTGCACTCTCCCTCTCTAAAAGAAAAAAAAAAAGATCAACCCTTGTCATGTGTAGGGGCCTTAGTAGGCATAGCTGGATGCACAATGGAAAGTGCTCCCTGAGAAGAATCCTGAATGATTGTGTCCCTCTGAAATTTATCTGTCAAAAACCTATTGCCCAAGGCCATGGTATTAGGAAGCGGGGCTTTGGGAGGAGATTAGGTCATGAAGAAAGAGTCCTTACGAATAGGATTTGTGCCTTATTAATGAGACTCCACAGCGCTAGCTGCCCTTTTCCAGCACTTGAGGACACAGCAAGAAGTCTCAGTCTGCACACTGGAAGAGTGCCCTCACCAGAACCCGATCGCAGTGGCGTCTCCACCTCGGATTTCCAGCTTCCAGAGCTATGGAAAACAAACTTCTATTGTTTACGAGCCACCCAAACTGTGGTGTTGTGTTATAGCATCCTGAAATAAGACAGAGACTGTGGAAGGGAGCAGAAAACACTTAGCTGACCATGTACAGAGTTTTCTGGTTGCAGGTAGTGGCTTTGCTCGAGAAAGGGAGCCCACAGGTCCATCGATTAGGGAGTTCACACACCAAGGCTACTATGAGCTAGTTACCTTGTAGGGCTTCAGATGAACTAGCTCATCCTGCTGAGCTCAATGCCAGAAGACCCAGAGGATGGCCAGTGGTGAGGGGGCAGCAGGGGGTTCGGGTGGGTGGAGCCTCCAGGCACATCCAACAGGCATATGGTTAGTCTCTTTTCAGCAAGTGTGTTATTTCCTGACATGACTATTTTATTTGAACACATGCTTGTCTTTTTTTTCTTGTTTTTTGATCTCTTTCATTTTCCTTTTATCTCCTCTCTTACTACTTTACTCCACACTACACATTTCTAGTACCAGATTTAATTCTCTTTGAGAATGAGCTGCTGGGAAGTCCCTTGGGCATATACTGTCCAGGACCCTCACTGTACTTCTATCAGAAAGAAAGTCTCCCAGGAGCTTCCACAGAGAACAGGAGTGAGTATCTCATGGTTATCTTGAGCATCAGTGGTGATAATCAGTAGCCAGAACATCTCAGGGTAACACAAGGTCTCAGGCTCAAGGAACAATCTTATTTTCTCTATCTTCTCTTAAACTTAATCCAGAGACTGGAATAGAGGCAATAAGTCAGGAGGCCTGATGGATACACACGCTGTTGTCTGCAAACAGAGGTGGATGCTGTTCTTTAAAAGGACATCTAGCACGTTTGGCAGTAGGCTTTCATTTCACCTGCTGCTTCTGTACCACTCGATGAAATCACGTTCCCGGTGGTGACTTGAGAGCACAGCTCTGTCACTCTCTGTAACCCCGGGTGTCTGCCTGGTCAAGACGTGGCTGGAAATTTCCGGTGATTGCAGCACGTAAAGAGAACTCTGCTGTGCTGCTATTAAGAAAAGGATGACAGGCTGCCTCTGCCTTTCAGTGTGGACCGTAGAAAACAGGTCCCGGGCACAGCGAGGGGAGGGTCTGGAGCAGATAGCTGGGGGCCAGGGGAGGTCAGGTGGGATGTGCTAATAGGCACAAATGCTCTTGATTTCCTCCCTCCCTGGCTATGTAATCATGCACAAATTACTGAGACTCTCCCGGCCTCACATCTCTCTGAAAATGGGAATGTTAGTAATATCTTGATTCACAAGTTCAGGATTTCCCCTAGTAAATTTGAAACTGGCCCTGTACATGGAGGCCGGCCTCTCCAAATTGGTGGGTGGCACGTTTAATAAGCAGGGGAACTCACACAGAGGCTTGTCTTTGGTACTGCGAGGCACGTGGACCCTGCACATGTCTGCTAGAATCTTAAGTTTATGTAGAGGCTGTAAGTGGTTCCAACATGTTTCAGTCCACATGGTCTCGGCAACACTTTCACCATCAAGGCTGTGTCCTTGAAATGGCTGCTGATACGGAATAGTAGGGAGAATGCACATCGCAAGGATGGGGGGAAGTGAAGAGCCTCTGATTGCCCAGGTCCAGCTTCTGGGTCAACCCGTGGTCATGTCCTCTTGATGACCTCCTCCAGAACATCCACCTCATAGAATTGTTGGAAAGATTAAATGATTGAAACACATTTCTAGAATGCTGTGCACAGAAGCCCAAGTAAGCGGTAACAATGTTATTTTCTGTGCTATTGTTGCTCATCAGATTAATGGCATCCTGGAGGTGATGGCTGTTTTGGAGGCATCTGACCTAACTGAAATTTCTCTATGAGATGATTCTACCTCTTTAGAGTCTCCTTCTATAATACTTACTCTTTTCTCTTTACCTAAGAAGGGAGACACATCTCCATTTTTCAGCATGAGGAATATTGGGAGTCAAAGAAGAACTATGACCAGCCTTATTCACAAAGCTGGTTAGTGGTGGGGTCAGAATGTTATCTGACAAGAAGTGACTGTGAGCAGGATTTACAAAGGACTCAAGATGACGTGAGACGGGCTTGCTTCTTGCATTTTAGGGGTGGGCTTGGAGTGACAGGGGAAACGCAGGGTCTGCTGGGAAAGGAAAACTAGGGTGAGGCCCCAAGTCGGGGACCCTTGGAGCCTGAGAAATGCAGAGTCTGTACACCTGGGGCAGGGGAAGGGGTGAGAGGACAGTCACCTGCCGGGTCCTGCTCATCCTGACTGCTGACCTGTCACTTCCGAGAAGCCTCTCTGATCCTTCAGACCTGGTTTGGCTGCCGCCTCCTTCCACAGCAGCCCAGGCTCTTTGCAACATTTCCACATGTATTTTGGGTCTTCCCGATCAATTTTCAGTGCTGAGAAAGCCGGTGTTTTCCTAACTGTCCTCCAGGCTGGGCACCGTGCCTGGCCCACAGCAGGGGCTCGTGCATGGGGTCGCTGACTGAACGAGAGGGAGGCGGGGGCTGCCAGAATTGCTCTGGGGTCCAGGTCTTCTGTGGCCTTTTGGGGCCTCTGACTCAGCTTGATCACAGAGCAAGAGGTTCTACTACTGAAGAGTTGGAATTGCCGTGGGTGAGCCAGAGAGGAGGGGAAATGGCAGATTTCTTTCACCGCCTAGAAAATAACATTGCGGGCTTCAGATTTCAGGCTAGAAGACGGGTAACAATGGTCAGAAGTCTAGACATGGAGCTTCACCCCAAGTTCCCCCAGCTGAGATGCAGGAATGTTTGGAAGCACTCCGCTGCACCTTCAGAACAGAGCAGAGTGGAGCAGGAAGGAATTGCAGTGAAAGCTTTCTGGGCTGGACAGACCTAGAAGCATCACACGCCAGGCGAGCGCTTCTGCAGGTGGGACCTGCCCTTCCCTGCGATGAAGCAGGTGCTTTGATGTCTCCACGGCTCCAATTCCAGGTCCACAAGGAACCGCTGAGTAGCCGGCCCTGCTTTCCCCTTGGGTGCTGATGCAAGTTTGTTGCTTTGTTTTATATTCCACCCCACGGCAAAGACCAGATTTGGAGAACTGGCTTTCTCGCTGAAGGTTTCCCAGAACCAACCCCTTCCCTCATTTCTGCCTTTCCTTCCTCCCTTCCTACAGTACCACTTTAAAAAATCCTACATCCTTTCTTCTCCACCAGTTCAATGTACCCTATTCTTTCTGCTCTTATGCTGTACTTCCTGAAACTGTGCTCTCTTGAATGCCCTGTTCAGTAAGTTTCCAAAACTTCCTTTCAAGAGGGGGTATAGCTCAGTGGTAGAGCATTTGACTGCAAAACTTCCTTTCAGATGGTAAGACCTATGATAACTGTTTTTTGTCTCTCCTCCTTGGCTCCTCTTACAATCCCTCAAGATCTGAATATGGCTCCTTGCCACCAGAGGCCATGGGCCTAGACTCGGCTGTTCCAGGCTCCATTCCAAAGTCCACAGACCACACATGCATTTGCAGCACAGCACTGGGCCAAATGGGATTGGGAATCTCTGATTATGCTGAGGTAGCAGGATTATCTCATTTAATCCTCAGGCAGCAGGGCTCCTGTGGGCAGACTCTCTTCTTGCTATGGGCTACCTTGAGGCAGGACTCACCTTAATGTGGACTTCTGATATATCCAAATTCCTCCTGAGCTCATGAGAAGAGAATATTTTTAAAAATATTTTATTCATTTATTTCACTGAGAGAGAGAGAAAATGAAGGGGGTGGGAAAGAGGAAAAGGGAGAGAAAAACTCAAGGGGACTCCATGCTGAGTGAGGAGCCCGATGCAGGGCTCGATCCCAGGACCCTGAGATCTTGACCTGAGCCGAAATCAAGAGTTGGTTGCTTCACAGACTGAGCCACCCAGGCGTCCCAGCAATGCTTTAAAATGAGCAAACAAGCCTCTTCCACAGCAGGTCTGGGCACCCTTCAATGTGCTGTGTCTGCAGGGGGCCGTGTACGAGACATCTCTCAGGTCTTCACAGCCCGCCAACACTGTGGGTGTGAGCTCTGTTGGTTTTCATAGCTAGATAAAGTTTTTTTGAGGTCATCTCTCAGGTGCGTGTCTTAAAAGTTGGGGCGCCCAATGTGGGGCATGACCCTTCACCCCTCTGGGAGAAGCTCAGGGTTCTCAGTTCCCTCCTGATTGTGGGACTAGGTGCTGGGGGTGTGGTTTATAGGGTGATTATGTCTCATTCTTTCCTACCCCTTCCATGTGCTTTCCCCCCTCATCTGCACACTTGTTTTTAAGGTTTTTTTCCACAGGAAATTTTTCCATATACAGCTGTAGATTGGTGTGTCTGTGGGAGAAGGTGAGCTCAGGATTTTCCTATGTCATGATCTGGAATCAAAATCCCGACAATACACTCTAAGGAGCACAACTCCTTTAGTGTTGCTGTGATGTGATGTTGTCTAATCTGATCTATCGTTGTCTAATTGAACATCATCTTGCAGTGGATGAGGATGCTGACTTATGTCCTTCCACATTTCACAGTCCAAGGATTTGCCCCTCAGCACATCCCACTGCTGGGGTAAGAGTGACCTTGTTTCTTGACTGTGGGACAGAACTTTGATGCTTTCCTTCTTAACCTTCTTCACATGAGCCATGCAGAAAAAGTGTAAGAATACAATATGTTTTTCTTGTCACCATCACTTAGCTATTCACTTTTTCTCTAGGAAAAGAGATTTAACAAACAGCAAAAGTTATTTAGAATGATTCCTTTCCTGACACTTTCATAAGAAAAGAGCAAGTTAGTTACATTTTCCTTCCTCCAGATGTGACTGAAAGCTCCTTATGCATTCCAGCCCACTTTTGATTAAAAGGATATCAAAGAAGTAATCGTATTTCTTGCTGTCTTATAAAGGCATCTGGCAATACACTTTTTGTGCTACAGTGGGAAAATCACACAGAGGAATAAATTTTTTATTGCAACAGGAATAAATTTGGAACTTGGTGGAAGAATTTAACTTTCAAATGTGTGAAATTATAATGCAAAATCGACCCTATGGGTCCAAACGAGATATTTCTACTGGTAAAGTAAATTAGTGATCTTCATTCATATGAGCAAATCAATATTCCTATAGGTGAAAATACATTTTATTTGCCAGTTAATGTGTTTTCTTTCCCTCACTCTTCTATGAAATCAGATGATTTCCAAATACCTGATTAAATCATACCTTGCTTGGGATGTCATCTTGCCAGATCACTTAAGAATATCAATGCGTTTGATGTGAGGCATATTAAAAATTGGCAGAATCAAATCCTTAGTGACACTGATAAATATGATATGTGTATATGTAATGTATTGAGGTCGTTTATTTCTAAATATTAGCTGCAAGGTGGACAATATACAATCACTCTGAGTTAAAGGAAAGTGCAGAAGAGCACTGTATTAAGTTATCTCATTATGGAGAAGCATTTTGTAGAGCATTCTCTCAAACTCGACACTATAGCTCCATGTCACATTGAGATGCACTGGGTGGATATGTCAATGTACACTGAATACATTTAAAAGAAAAACAATTGTAAATGAATTGAGTTGAATTTTTTCAAAGGCTGGCCTGCACTCAAAGCCTCCTAGAAGGCTTACTTTAATGAATAGATCAGTTCCCGAAACCACCGACTTCAGTGCATTGTGGTTGCCTTGTGAACACATGTGCACACAGGAAACAGTGAGGTCTGTGAGAACTGGGCTTTAGTTTCCACTGGGACCATGTACCAACCCAATCAGGGCATGGTTCTCAGCAGGCCAGGACCATCTGCATATTGGTCAGTTGGTTTTCCTCTGTTTGGTCTCATTTTTCCTCACATGAGCCCTATTCGTCAGGAGAAGGCTCAGGGAGGAAAATGAGAATGATTCCGAGCACGTTCACTGTGGTGGGAGGGGCTCTTCGTGGCACATCAGTCCTGCCCTCGTTCTACTGAAGAATAGCATTCGGATGTCAGTATGTGAGGAGACAATCGTGTTTCTTCTTAAGTAAATATTATTTTTGCAAAAGAATTATAGGGGCGCCTGGGTGGCTCAGTCATTAAGCGTCTGCCTTCGGCTCAGGTCATGATCCCGGGGTCCTGGGATTGAGCCCCACATCGGGCTCCCTTCTCCGTGGGAAACCTGCTTCTCCCTCTCCCATTCCCCCTGTTTGTGTTCCCTCTCTCGTTGTGTCTCTCTCTGTCAAATAAATAAAATCTTAAAAAAAAAGAATTATATAAAGTGACCACTTTTGTGTTTCAAGAGTTAACTTTAAACAAAGCAAAGAGCAATTTTATTTAAGTAAAAATGAGTTTATTTGGGAATAGCAAAGAAATTGCAACTTGGGACGAGCAAGCTGTGGTGAACCATAGGCAAGTCCAAAGAGACAAAAGGAAGGTCAGTTTTTACTAGGTTTTAGGAGGAAACTGGGCAGGGTTGTTTTGAACAAAACTGGAGAACAAGAGTTTAGGGTTGTGTTGGTTTCCTACTACCTGCAAGCAGTGATCAGTGCATTGGTGCTGGGCAGGGAGACATCTTCCTTCCTTTTCAAGGCAGGAGATAAAATTCCTATGTGAAAAATGTCCTTCCTTGTCAAAACAATTCTTCTCTTCCTTCTTGCTGCCAGTGATGCAGGCTGCCGTGAGTGGTTTGTAGAAAGAGCGCCCTTCAGCGCTCCCTTTATTTATCTTCACGCAAGTTAGGAATCACTCTCCCATATATGCTATCAACACCATTGATTTTCTTCATAAACCTTTTTCCCCATAGAAAAGAAAATTTTAAAATCAGCCACTCTGTGAATTATAATCAATTTCAAGCTGGTAAAGTCAAGCTTGATACATGTAGATGGTATAGATGTTAGTTAAACTCTGATGGAAGGTAATTTGTAACATTAGGAAGATAATTTGTAACGTTAGGCCTTAGTTCTATCTTTGGGCATCCGAGTTGCTCCCTGCTGTAATAATTCATTCCAACTTTTCTTTTTCTCTTTGCTACTCTGCCAGTACGCTCTGGAGCTCTTCATAAAAACATCCCCAACACAATTTGGGTTGAAGAGTTTTGAAAGGTGTATTCACTTCTCTACAAGAACTCTGTTTCCACAAAGAGTATTTATCTTTAAACTTAAAAAACCTGGACATCTTTTTTTAAGTGACAAAAACAAACAAACAAAAACTTTCTACTTCTACCTGCAGTGTAATGCAGTTTGTATTCAGAAAGCTGATATGAAATCAGTTTGGAGTATTTTTTTTTTTTATAGCAGTTCTTTTGGAAAACCTGCTATTGGTCTGTTGTGCAATAATTAATTACATATAAAGTTCACACTGAAACACATTCACAGAATGGCATGCCCGAGTCACATGTTTTTACTGGGCCAGGTGACCCAGCTGTAGGAATACCCTTAAAAAAAGAGGGGTGTGCATGTGTGTGCGTGTGTACCTTGTATACCTGTGTGCATGTGTGTGCACACGTGTGTGTGTGCATGTGCACATGTGTGTATACGTGAGGGGTGTTCATGTGTGTATATGTGTGTGTGTATGTGTAGAGTAGAAAAGAGGAAAGAATTGCTGGAAGGATCAGCCCTCTACCCCCAATGTTGGCTCCACTGAGGAAAGAGTGGAAAAAAAAAAGTGGGAGAGAGTCTTTTTTGTTTTGTCCCTTGCAATCCCTTTATTTTTACATTTCTAACCAGTGCATCCTCCCTTGCTCCACCCCCTAGACCAGACTTCATGGTGCCATAGGCAAGGTTTGGCAGAGACAGTCCAGAGGGCACACTTCACAAAATTCTTGCCTGCTTCATCTCCAACTTTTTGTCTGCCTTGGGGCTTATCATGTACCCAGCTGTTGATTGTTGGTGACATGCATGTTTGATGTCAGGTGGTCTTCACTAGGAGTTTTGGGGGAGCCAGCAGAGACATAGATTTAGCAATCTGGTGGGAATTAACATGTGGGGGCTATTTTGTTGTCTGTATAGGAACCTCCTTTTACCTACAGCCATCTAGAAGAGGAAGGACCAGGACTGTGAGGCAAGATGACACTGTTGCTGGAGCAGGACAGCCCTCCAGGCTTGCTGATGTCAGCTGTGGTGGCCTGGGGAATGGTTCTGCGGTTTCGTGTCTCATCACGGCCCTGAGTTACGCTTTCAGGAATCAGACGTCAGGCACATTTATACACAGGGAGAGACTTAGACAGTCTAAAATGGTTTTCGTGTTTTCTTTCTTTTTCTTTCTTTCTTTTCTCTTCTCTCTCTCTCTCTTTTTTTTTTGTTTGAGAAAATTGAAGTTGTTCACCTTCTGATTTAAGTTTTAGTAATGTCACATTGAGATGTTTCTTTTTTGTTTCCACTGGCCAGAGAAAAAGCTATCAAGGAAGGATGTACATTATGCTACAAAGGTCAGTGCAGTTGAGTGTGAAAAGAGCCAGATTCCTGAGCCGGCTGCAGACTGCCCAGACTCAGTCCTGGCTCAGCCATTGATCTCTGTGCCATTGCTCTATTGTCCAAATTGGGTCATTTGTCCCATAAAATGCTCCACATTTGGATTTCCCTGTGTGGTGTATATATATAATGGAATATTATGCAGCCATTAAAAGGAACGAAATATTGCCATTTGCAACAACGTGGATGGAACTGGAGGGTGTTGTGCTGAGCGAAATAAGTCAATCAGAGAAAGACATGTATCATATGACCTCACTGATATGAGGAATTCTTAATCTCAGGAAACAAACGGAGTGTTGCTGGAGTGGTGGGGGTGGGAGGGATGGGGTGGCTGGGTGATAGACATTGGGGAGGGTATGTGCTATGGTGAGTGCTGTGAATTGTGTAAGACTGTTGAATCACAGACCTATACCTCTGAAACAAATAATACATTGTATGTTTAAAAAAAAAAAAGAAGATAGCAGGAAGGGAAAAATGAAGGGGGGGAATCGGAGGGAGAGACCAACCATGAGAGACTATGGACTCTGAGAAACCAACTGAGGGTTCTAGAGGGGAGGGGGTGGGGGGATGGGTTAGCCTGGTGATGGGTATTAAAGCGGGCACGTTCTGCATGGAGCACTGGGTATTATACGCAAACAATGAATCATGGAACACTACATCAAAAACTAATGATGTAATGTATGGTGATTAACATAACATAATAGGGGTGTCTGGGTGGCTCAGTCGTTAAGCGTCTGCCTTCGGCTCAGGTCATCATCTCAGGGTCCTGGGATCGAGCCCCACATCGGGCTCACTGCTCAGCAGGAAGCCTGCTTCTCCCTCTCCCTCTCCCCCTGCTTGTGTTCCCTCTCTCTCTGTGTCTCTCTCTGTCAAATAAATAAATAAAAAATCTTAAAAAAAAATAACATAACATAATTAAAAAAATGCTCCATATTTCTGCATTTGGTGGATCAATTATTCATAGCATTGCTCAGCTTGTCCCTAGACCCCTGTAATTTCCATAATCTGGTAATTAGAGTTAGAAGTTTAATTTTTTGGAACAAATTCTTCATATTATTTCATTCTTAAAATTCAAACACAGTATTTGTGTTTGTATTCAAACTATTGTAACAAGCTTGCACCATCGAATTTATAGCTTAGGCTCAGATACATCAACTAATTTAGTGGACAGTCTGGCGACAAAAAGAGATTCTCCCCACAAGATGGCATTTATTTGGAAGACTCAGCTATCTCCCAAGAAAGATGTTCTTACATGAGATCTCAATTTATTCAAATATTTATTTGGTATGGAAATAAGTCAGAAGACATGTTTAACTCTGATAAAGACAACTCCATAACACAGTAGAAAAAACATATTTTGGAGACAAGAACAACTAGCTTTGATCCAAACTTGACCACACTTTAGGTGACCTTTTGCAAATATTTAAGGTCTTAGAGTACTGGTTTTTCATATGCAAAAACAGGAAAACACCTTCATTCTAGGGTGATTTTTAGGATAAATAAAGTAAAATTTTAGGATAAATAACAGAGCACCCACAAAGTATCTACTATAGAGATTTGCCTTCATAAGTGTTAATTTTCTTTTTTTTTAATTTAAATTCAATTAGCCAAGGTATAGTACATCGTTATTTTTTGATATAATGTTCAATGATTCATTAGTTCAGTATAACACCCAGTGCTCATCATATCATGTGCCTTCCTTAATGCCTATCATAAGTGTTAATTTTCTTTCCTTCTTCTACAAATATTTCTTGACCACCCACTTGACATCCAGCTGCCTGTCGGGTGTTATGTTGGGGGTCAAAAAGAGTGTAAATAAGGTAGTAACGTATGGCGATTAACGTAACATAATAAAAAAAAGTAAAAAAAAAAAAAAGGTAGCATGGAGCATGGTGCCTAGCACAAAGTAGCTTCTCAATAAATGTATTCTATATCTGAATTGGAAACATGGTGTCAGTCCCAGTGGTGCTTCAGGGCACACACACACACACACACACACACTCTACCAAGTGAGGCTGACAGGGCTTGAGTTCTGTGGTCAGAGTCCCCACTGAGAGTGGACATGATGGGGAAGTTCTCATAGAAAAGGGACTAAAGCTGAGACTGGAAAAATATAGGAGCATCTGAATGAGTAGAGAGGATTAACAAGTTTACTCAGATTTAAGAAATATGATAGGTGAAGGAGCAGAGAAATGTAAGCAAGGGCATTTTTCTCATAAATAGATACCCACACTTGATTAAAAGGGAGATGCATGGAAAGAAGCAGCAGAAAAAGCTGGACTTCTGGGTTGTGGTAACATTAAGGAAAACCGCAAAAGCCACCACATTAAGCAGTTTAGATTTTATCCTAGACCACAGGAAAAATACAAAGGCTTGAATGTGTTTTGATGAAGGAGGTATGTAGAAAAGTTCATTTACAGCCTAATGGATTGGGAAGAAAGACTAATGGACTGAAGGATATCAGTTAGGAGACGGTAATTAAAATCCTGTCATGAGGTAAAAGGGTCTTGGGTGACTTCTTGTTCATATGGGTTTAGATCATGGAAGTATCAGTACCAGACTACATAAACAGGATTAAGTAATATTCGAGGCATATTGGTTTGGAGTTCTCAAAAACTTTTTTCCCTAATGCCTTGGTGGCTTGGTACCAAGGATAAGTGGAATCAAGGATTCCCTGGATGTTGGGAGGACTTCTACATCCCTCCAGTCTCACTGGTACAGGGTCTCAGGAAGAGAATGGGCTTCGGTGTCAGATAGTTAATATGATCTCTCTGGTAAATGGGAGTCATAATGTAGGTAAAGCACAGTGGCCGGTACATTGTATGTGCTTGATCGATGCTGGTTAGTTCTCTTTGGGTGAAATGTGGTAACTAGGGTCAGTTTTTAGAGTACGGTCACAGTGGGGGCTGGTTAGGTTCCCATGATGGCCATCATGGTCATGGGCCAGTAGGTGATAGCTATTTTACCTTTAACCTGGTCTAGTGGGAAGAGGATAGACTGCATGGTAGAGGTAGAACCAGGAGGGAGATGGGCTGGTCATGCCCTTAGTCTCCTCCCTCTGAATGCCTGCTGGTGACCCCTCCCTGGCTCTAGTTGGGGGAAAGGGCATTATATCAGGTAAGGTACACCTGCATTTTACATCTAATGGGCCTTTTACCATTGCATATAATGCTATTCCTCAACACCTCCTTGTAAGTAAAGTCAGTCTTATTTTGCAGCTGAGGTAGAGATATTCAGTGTCTCTATCGTTATCACCCCAGGAGATAGGACTGTTTATGTTTCGTCCACTGAGCTGTGCGTCCAGGCATTTCCCAGGGACAGAACATTTTGATGTGAATTATATTTCATGAAATGCAAATTTTAACACCAGAACACAGCAGTCTTCACAGTTATTGTTGAAATATCAATTATTGTAATTGGACCAACTACCTTCAGCAAATGAGCAACCAAAATGCCTCAAGATTATAGATACGCATGGAGAAACCACCTATCGCTGACGGCAGCAAGGTTCTGTCTCCACACACGTGGGGTTCTGGTTGCCAATTTTGTGGAACCAATTTAATGAGAATGAGGGTCAGGCAGATGGATCGCGACTTTTTTGGATTGATTTTTGTTGTCTTCAGTGAGTGAGTGAGTGAATGAGTAATAAGTGCAAGTGTTTGTATTTTCATAGGCTTCACCCAAAAATAAGTACCTCTCCTTATTGCTCCAAGAATCCCAGAACTGACCTTAGCTAAAGAAAGTAAAATGGAAATGGGCCCGAGGGAAAAGAGACGCTTCTCTGGGAATGCTGATGGACTTTCCTGCTGGCTTCCAACACAGGGTGGCAGATGTGTTCTTATTAAGAGTTGAAGATGGTGTTTGGACAGCAAGTTGTCCTGGCAAGACTCTGTGCTCTCTTAATTAAATAGTCGCCCCTCACACACCAAGACCGCACAGGATGCTCCTGTCAAGACGGACATCTATTTTGCAAGCCACGAGGATCATGTTTTTCCATTACTGATGGCTTGGCTAGGGATGCTTTTTTGAGGCCTTTCAATTCATTTCAGTAATGGAGTGGGGTCAGGAGGACCACGACCTCTCATTCACCTCTCATTTAATAACAGTGAGCATTAGGGAAAAAATGAGACCTGATTTTAAACATGGACACTATGCTTGGTACTAAAAACCTTTGCCTAAGAATCTTAGTGTCCTAGAAGACGTGAAGAGAACAAAGAGTGGGATGTAATTTTCTCTCACAACTGTGGAGAGAGAAATGTTTCACTGCACATGGTTGAACTCCAGAGGCAGGTTGGTCCTCAGTGATCATCTAATGATTAGAATCTCTGAGAGGGAGTCAACCCTGGCGACACTCACCTGGGTACTTTCAAAAAGCACAGGGGCCTGGATGCTGGCAACAGCATCCCTAGACGTGGGAAGGAGGCATGAGCATCTTCCATTTGAAAAAGCTACGCAGGTGATTCTGGAGTGAAAACTTCGCCATTGGAGTAACATTTGTAATCTTAAGCATGAACTAAACACACTCTCAGATCAGCCTTACCAGTGTAACAGCCCACGGTGGTGGTCTCATGAACGCAGCAAGAACCCAGGAACTCTCACATCCATTCTCCCCTTCAGCCTGGCAGATTTGAGAGTCTTCTCAACAGATCCTCCTTTGTGTCCTAGGCTGAGTATAGCAGAAGTGTGGGGTGTCATTCATTAATAGCCTTTAGCTTTGCAGTTCTGAGTTGTTTATTATATAATCAATAAGGCACCAAGCATAAAGCACTAGGTTGATCAGAGTTGAGAAAGGTTTAGGATTTTTGGCATCTGCTCAGGAAGCTCTGACTTTGGGAGATGCAGAAATTCACTAATCACTAGAGTATAACAAGGCAGGGGAAGGATTCCCGTGAGCAGATTTTGAGGTTCCCCAAAGCAATCTTTGTATGTTTTCCAACTTGGTGGTGTGCTGCCCAGATTCACTGCTAAGCACTGAGGAGTTGAGTGTAACGGCCTAATGCTTCTCTGGGAAGGACTGGAGAAGCTGACCCCAAGGGTGTCAAAGACAGGTTCTAATTCCTGATAGAGATGAAGTCGGGTCTCCATCTGAGCACAGGCCTTCTCTTTGTGGAGGTCTCAAGGTCACATAGAGTCACTGCTGAGGCTTTGTCTCTAATGGTAGTTGAAGAGGTAAGAATGTTGCCTCACAGTCAAATGCATGAGAACACAATCTACTTGGTAATTATTTTTCCTCCGGTTGCCCTGTTATTTTAATGTTAGGTAAGCACATTTTGAATAACTAGTCAATTTGAGTCAATTGTGCCTAAAACTAGTCAGTGCAGTGACAAAAAAAAATCAGCCCAACCTTTCATTTGGCATACACATAGCAAAAATGTAAAGCACAAAAACATTCCAACTGATTATAGCGTCACTTTTAACATGAGAATGGCAGCCAGTCTGGGCTTTTAAATACCTAGAAAGAGAGCCTCTGTTGTTCACTTTAAAATGGTTACTTTATTGTTCCATGAATTTCAGATCGATAAACACACACACACATAACTACAAAGGGCAAAATGTCCCGCTTGGGGGAGAGCGTCCCATCTGGGAATGCTAAGTTAGCCATCTACTCTGTTTGTTTTTATTATAAGTCACTAGGTGCTTTCTCTGTGCTCCAGGAATGCAAACATAGACCAGGATACAGGACGAACTGTGTGCCACGGACATTTGGTTCTCTCTGGTTGCCCATGTGGTTCATCAATCTCAGAAGTCCGTGCTGGAAACCGATTTGTTTAGCCTTCAATGTTTACAATGAGCTTGTCCCAGTTGCTCACTAATGGGCAGGTTTTAGCCACAATAAATAGAATCAGGATCTACCAAAGAGGTCTTCAACCAAGGCAGCTACACAAGTTCTCAGAGGATCCCAAACTTGAAGTCTTGCACCAAGTACCCAGGCAGCAGGCACGGTTGGAGAGATGAGCCCTGGGACTCTTGTATCACAGATTCCAAAGTTCTGTGACACCAGAAACATGTATTTCCTAAACTCAATTTTTCTTTCTTTACAACAGACATTTTTGGAAATTGCAATTCTTTCTCAGGGGAAAAAAATGTCATAAATATTCCTTTAGAATTTAGTCAAGTATTTTTAACTTTAGCTCAGAGAAGGAGTTGTTGGCAACTGTAAATATTTCTGACATGATGCCTTCATGTGTCTCCTCTTGAAAGTCGCAAGAAGCATGTCCGTGCTCACCATCCTCTTTGGAAAAAGCATGACACGAAGCTCATCATCAGAACAGGAGGGCAGAGGGATGGTTTGAGAAACTGGCTTTGGATGCTATGAGGCTGAACTCTAAAGTTAAAAGTTGAATATCATCAGAAGGTCAATAGTCATAGAGAAGAGGAACCAGATGCCTGAAAGACTGTCCTCTTAAAAAAACCTGGAAATGATTTACTTTATTCATGAAGGAAATAAATTTCTCTCCTGTTTTTGATTTTCAGTGACTAATCAGTCATAAATAAGTTAGATAATGTGGGCACTTTCTATTTTCTCATGATTGATTGGACAAAAGGAGTTTTGCTTGGCTGTAGGCCTTCGCAGGGAGGCTTGTTTGCTTAATGAAAGGTGCTTTCAGTGATTAACAGACTGAAATACCACATTTGACAGAAAAGGTTGAGATATTTGCATAGCACCTCTGTGGTGTTTCCAGATAAATGTGCACTGCTTTATCTGGTTTCCAATAAATAATTTGCCTATATTGTAATGAAAATGATAATGGAGTATCCTGAATGCTATGCAAATGTCCTGCTTATTTTGAATTACCCAGGTAATTGTTCACAGTTTTCTGCACTGTGTGAACGTCAGTAACCAGGCCAAAAGGTGTGGAAACCTGCTAACAGAATTGGACCGGGAAGTAAGAAAGCTGACGACAAATAGTGAAGCGATCTCTCTCCCTTAAATACCCCGTAAATCATGGCACATTATGGTCTGGGAATTAATTTGAACTTAGTTGTGAAGTGAGCCAGAAATAAAATGTCATAGATTTTACATTATTTTGTTAACGCCATCTAATTGCAAGCTGATGTTATATATGCCCGCATTGTCCTGCATATGTGCTGTGCAGCTTTCATATGGTCCCACAAAGTTGCCATTTATCATCTCTTGCTTCTCTCAAAGCAGAATTAAAAAGGAAACACAATTATAGCTTGTAAATATTTTTCCATCAAAAGTGGAAAAGCAACATCCAGACCTAGAAGGTCACAGCTTTTCTAGGGAAATCAAATAACATCATGGTGTGTGTGTGCGTGTGCGTGGGTGAGAAACTGAAGAGTAGTTCATATGTAAAGTAGATCTTTGTCAAAAGAATAAATTATAACACCATGTGTAAAAACCTTGTCTGTTTCTTTTCCTGACATTTTGTACCTATGCCCTATGGTTTGGGAACATGATTTCAAACAGGAATGGGTTTTCTCCTTGATGTTTTGTGTTTTATCCCCCTTCCTGCATTCTTCTACTTGTTTGTCTCTTCAGCAAAAAGCAATCACTCAAAAGCAGTGTCTTAATTTATTGTCATTTTTTCTTCTTACTGCCTAGGCCGTATGTAGTCGTCCAGAAACACTGCTGAGAGCGTCGGTTCCCAATCTTGGCTGAGTATCAGACTCCTCTGGGGAACTCAAAGAGAAAACAAAACAAAACACATGCCTGGGTATCATCTCTACAGATTCTGGTTCAATTACTCTGTAAAAAGTTCACCAGGAGATTGTAAGGTATGGACTAAGTTTAGAACCAGTCTATGGCTACAGTTGTTTTATTATGATATTGCTGTTTAATATCACCCTCTGTGCATAATTTATGACTGTAATTTAAGAATTTTCTTCCTTGGGGAACATAATGTGTGATTTTTTCATAGTTATAGGACAAACAGAACCATTATTTTTGTTTTAGGATGTACATAGATAGAAGTTTTGGCTGACCTATTATGTTTCTGTCAGATACAAACATTTCTTCCTCCTGGAAGTGCTTTTATGACACATTTTTGGTATTTCATGGAATCATATCATAATTAGAACTCAGTTTTCAGTTCAATGTTGAAGACTTGATGGACACAGGAAGGGGAGAACACTATTGTAATTAGTGAGAAATGTGGGGTAAGAGGGTGAGACTTGATGGGACCCCAAACCTTGGAATAATATTCCAGTTTAATCATTCAAAGTCCCCAAAGGGAAACATTAACAGAATAATATGGTAGAAACAAGGAGCATTCTTTATTATGCACTGAACCCAAAACCTATTGTAGAACTCTTATGGTCTATATTTAGCCATATAGACAACTTATTTTTTTCCATCCTAAGGCATTTCTGGGGTCTAGAACCAAAATAGGGTATGTGGTTTATTTCACTAGCGGTCCATTGGATTGATCTGAGATTTAAAAAAAAAAAAAGTGCTATTGCTTCAGATCTCCCTCCCGTGCCACCAGAGATACTGGCTAGATCTGTATAATATGTGATTGGCCAACAGAATTTTAAAAACTTAACAAGGTGGATTCTAACCTGTAGTCAAGGATAATAATCACTAGTCTATTCTGTTTCTTTTCCATCAGTGCACTACTCAGCCTCAGATCTTTCTGCTTCAATGGGAAGGTCAGAGCACCCAGCAGTGAATAAGAGGACACCCTCAGGAAGGGGTCATCTCCATGCTCAACCTTCCTCTACCAGTTGGGAGGAGATAGACCTGTCAAAGGAGAAGGGGGCCAAGATGAAACAGAGATGGGCAGTTGGGTTTTTTTTCCCCAGGAAAGAGTAGGTCCTGTTCCTGTCTCCCTTTCTCCAGCTGCAAGAAATCAAGGGAATACACATGATCTTCACTCCCTTGAAAATGGACATTCGAGGACAGAGGTCAACTCAGAGACAGACTTTTTGTCCTTAAAAGTAAAATGAGATGTGAAGGTCAGGAGAGCATCACAGTCCTGAACCCTCTTTCATGAGACTACTTGCTCAGTCCCTGCCTCTACACTCATGACCATGAAATGTGCATTGTGATCTCTCATGGCTATATGAATGCCTCTGATGTGGCCCTCCGAAGCCTTTTTGAGGTTAGCCCCTGTACCGCTCTGTACATTACCTGAGAATAATCCTCTTTTTCTGACTTGAATTTTTTTATTTAAATTCAATTAGCCAACATATAGTACATCATTAGTTTCAGAGGTAGAGGTCAGTGATCCATCAGTCTTACATAATACCCAGTGCTCATTCCATCACATGCCCTCCTTAATGCCCATCACCCAGTTACCCCATCCCCCCACCCACCTCCTCTCCAGCAACCCTTAGTTTGTTTCCTATAGTCAAGAGTCTCAGATGGTTTATCTCCCTCTCTGACTTCTTCCCATTCAGTTTTCCCCTCCCTTCTCCAGTGATCCTCTGTGCTGTTTCTTATGTGCCACATATGAGTGAAACCATATAATTGTCTTTCTCTGCTTGACTTATTTCACTTAAGTAATCCCCTCCAGTTCCATCCACGCCGATGTAAATGGTAAGTATTCATCCTTTCTGATGGCTGAGTAATATTCCATTGTATATATGTATACAACGGCTAATCCTACATAACACTGTGACTTTATGCAGAAATGGAGTGCCACGGAGGCCAAATGGCTCACCCAGGGTGACACTGAGGGTTGACTGTGCTCCTCATCACACCTGACCCACTGCATTCTAGCCGAGTTCCTTCAGCACAGATAGAAAAAGACAACCCCAGGAAGGTGGAGGACACCACATCATTACTTATATCAGTCCCCAAATATCACCCTCTTGGGGTACCTGGGCGGCTCAGTCTTTAAGTGTCTGCCTTCGGTTCAGGTCATGGTCCCAGGGTCCTGGGATTGAGCCCCGCATTGGGCTCCCTGCTCGGCAGGAAGCCTGCTTCTCCCTCTCCCACTCCCCCTGCTTGTGTTCCCTCTTTCACTGTCTCTCTCTCTATCAAATAAATAAATAAAATCTTAAAAAAAAAAAAACCCAAAAAACAAATATCACCCTCTGGCTCCAGTTTAAATCATTTTGTGCAGGATGGGGGAATGCTAAAATTTCCATAAGCAATTCTGCTCGTAACTCTGACTTTGAGCTGATAAAGCGATTCATTCAGGCTGCTGTACTCAGTGCGTCATGGTCAGGACGTCACCCAATATCCTGGGTCGGGCACGGATCTTGGGCGGGATAGAAAGAGCATCAGCGCTGTGATGTTGCCGTTAAGAGACTCAAGATTTATTTTCAAACCCTCCTTGGATGGAAAGACCAATGGTGGATTTGTCAGGAAGCGGGCAGTATAATTTTGAAGTGAGTGATTTCTGTGCGCCTCAAATAAGAATCTAATACAGGCCTCAAAGGGAGCCAAGATAAAATGTCAAAAATTGGAACACAAGGAATTTATAAGTGCGATTAACTAATATCTTTAGCTTGAAAAGATGTCCTCCCTGTTCGGATGCCCTTCAAACAAGATGACTTTGCTGACCTAGATTTCTCACTGTAATAGTTCTATTTGCTGCCTGCCTATCTATGTGCTAATTTAGTTTTCATTCATGTTTCAGAAAATAATATATCTACTTTTGAAACATGACCAATGAAATTATAAGAAACTACCTATTGTGCCAGTAGAAAGTTCCCCTCCACTCTCTTTAGAAGTAAGTCGAAGAATCACATAAGTAAACTAAACATTAAATAGCACCTCAAAGGAGGTCCAGATACTCACCAAATAATCTAGTCCTGGAGTTTGAGTCTAAACCCCTGAATTAAAGTGGAATAATGTTCCTGAGGCACTGGACGAGGAAAGAGTCAGGGGGCAGGGCTGAGCGATGTCACGGGTCCAGCACGGCCGACAGATGTGTCTTCTATCCAGAGGAGCTACAGGGCTTATAGGAGAGATCAAGTGAGGGCCAGGAACCAGGCAGAAAGAAAGCCAATGATAAAACTGGGAGAAAATAAAGAGGTCCTGGACAATTTAATAAAACTGAAAGGTCCTAAAATGTCAGTCAAAGTGGATTAAAGATAGGATGAGGCATTTTTCTAACCAAGAAGGGTGACTTGGTTTGTCAAAAAGTTGGTCTTCTCAAAACCACTTACATCTTTAGCCAGTCACAACCCTGTGACTTCTAGTCCCTAAATATGCCTGCCCTATTCTCAACCCCAAACAGTCTAAAGTACACTTGTTATCCATTGTGGGATTGCTGCAGTTGACTGGATCAAATAGGAGACACTAGATCCAATCCACTGTCAAGCCAACACACCATCAAAATACTTCCTCACTAATTTAAATTAAGAGATATCCCACTCTAGGCAGCGGGTGGAACATAATTGAACTGAAGAGTCATGTGACTCTGAGCTCATTGTTTCTGTGCAGACAGAGGTGTAAACAGAGGACGCCAACCTACAGGAGAAGAGAATGCACCAACATAAAGAAAGAGGCAGACATTTGGGAGCCTCTGATCCAAGAAATAGTGAAAGGGGGAGATGGGGAGAGTAGCTGTCTTGGTAATAGATGGCGGAGCCCTCTTCAGTCACAATTTGTATGAAATATCTATGTGTCCTTTGTTTCAATGAGGTTTTTGTATCCTTTCATCAAATATCTCTTGTACCCAAAGACTTTGGCTAGAACAGCACAATTAGTTATTCCCCAAATATATTCCTCCTGTTGTCAGCTCGCCCCTGTGTGGGCAGAACTCTCTTCTAGAGAGAAAGAAAACCTTGGGGATCAAACCTATACTCTCAAAATGCATGTGCAGGGCGCTTGGGTGGCTCAGTTGGTTAAGCGACTGCTTTCAGCTCAGGTCATGATCCTGGAGTCCCAGGATCAAGTCCCACACTGGGATCCCCGCTCAGTGGGGAGTCTGCTTCTCCCTCTGACCCTCTCCCCTCTCATGCTCTCTCTCACTCTCTCTCTCTCTCTCAAATAAAGAAATAAAATCTTTTAAAAAAATGCATGTCCATACACACATCTACATGTAAAACAATATAAAATTTGATAGATTCATTGGTGTTAAATGTGACAGACTTAACTGCCACCTTTGGGAGGGCTACTATGAGCTGCACCCACAGATAGCAATTGCCCACCATGACCTCAAATTCCACTGACATACATATGTCCCTTTCTATTTCTCGTCCTTAACCCTCAACCTAAGGAAGAATATTCTATTACCTATGGGAAAAGCAATGATATTTGTTTCTACAAGATGAATTCTAGATGAGAAGAATTGAACAGGCAAAGTAAAAAAAAAAGTCAATTTCATCATTTTTATAACATACAAAGAGAGGAAAGTGGATCTTTTATACCTGAAACTTCAGTGGAAGGCAAAATTCAAAAGGGAAAATATGCTATGAAAGAATATTTTTTGAAGCTTTTTGGCTGGAACATGTAGGATTATCAAAAAAGTTTTGGGGGGGTGAAGAATAACTGGAAGACATAAATTATCAGACAGGCATCATGAGTTTTCAACATGAAGTCCCAAAGACAATCACTCTAATAAAAATCATACTTAAATAACATATTCAAAACCATTCTCAAAATTATAATCATACCAACAAAACAAACAAATGATTCACTTTTTTTCATTCAGAGGAGGAAAACTCTCTAGGAGACAATGATGATAAGTGGAACGCTAGCAAGAGCATTCTACACTGAGCAGTCTGGCAGGCTCAATTCTGATACAGCCAGAACTGTGCTATGGACATAGTTTGATACAAGGTAGTTCTTTCCAGAGAACCCTGGGCACTGTCGTGATGATCCAAACCAGCTAAAAAAAGAAACAGTGAAGAGGAAGTACTGAAGATTTTAAATGTATTCTCACCTTAAAGGACATTTCTATTGCTTCAGAAGAGATGCCTTTGTGGTTGATTTTACATGCTGGCCTTAGTAGTTACTTCTGTGGGTAGAACAGGACTTCAAATTATTCTCGTGAAGACTCTAACAGCAGCATGTTCCTGAAGAAGTAGGTCATGTAGACAGATCATTCTTCAAAAGAGACTCTTTGTATCAACTCTGGTTACCAGAATTTTGAGTGCAATGTGTAGAAATTATTCATTCATTATGAGTATCTACACATAAGCATATCTGGAAGGAAAATTTAACTCTGAAAGAGGAGATAACAAACAGATTTGTTGGGAAGGGTGAATCCAAATGGTGAAATAGAAACTGTGCATGCACATGCACACACACACACACACACACACACACACACACACACGGCATTTAATGGATAAGGCCATGTAGTGTGATGACTAAGAGTTGAAGGCAGAACAGTGTGGTTGAGTAATGGCTGTGTTATCTTGCACAAACTAATCAGCCTCTCCAGTTTCCTCATCTATAAAATCATCATAAGAGGACCTGTCTCCTAGAGTTCTTTGGAAAATTAGGTGAACTAAAACCCATAAATCCCTTAGACAGAACCTGAGTCACAGTAAGAACTGAATAGATCAATGTGGTGATGATGATGATGATTGATGATGATGATGTCAGTTTCAGGTGTCTCCTTATTATGGATCCAATAACAATCTATGTGACTCATGTTTCTGCTTACATCCAGTCTGAGCATTGGTTTTCCCCATGTTCTCCTTATTCTACTCATCGCCATCTGTGTCCCCCACATCTTTTCCAGTGATGTTAGATACAGGTAGGCCATTTCCCTCTTTCAGATTCCCTATGATTCTTGGCATAGAATTCTTAGTCTTTGAAATCACAAATACATCAAGTTTTCTTTAGAGCCCTATAAATCAGTTTTCTTCCCAAATTTGTCCCTGTAGATGTGACCGCTTATTTCACTTGCTGCTATAGGAGTATCTCAAGCTGCAGTTCCTTAAAGTCAACACCACCCTCTCTCTGCTCTTTGGGATGTCAGCACTTCAGTGAGCAGTCACATCCCAAATGGGGTCCAACTAAAAACAATTTTCCTAATTGTACAAAAAAACCCCATGATAATACCTATGTGACACCATTAAATAGCACTCCTGACTATTAAATTATGTCCTGACTGCTATTGTTCATCTTACACTAGCCAAGAATTAAACTCAGTGGATAAAAATACTTGTTAAATGAAATTAAATTAGATCATAAAGAGAGCATGGAACAATGATGTTTCAGGGAGCCTTTGGATAATCTGTTTTTGATGGCTGAAAAACCTGTGTAGGTAAGATTCAATTATTCCTTAATATTATTCTAGGCAGAAAATAAAATAGAGTATTTTGGGGGAAGAAACAGAATCTATTTTGTCAATATTTGTGATTTGTCATCTCGTCCCAGGACCCACAACATTAGATTCAAATCCCATATGATTCAAATTGCAAAGTGGCCTATTTTTTTGAGTTTGTCCTTTCTTGTACTATCTTAAATGTCACTAAATAGAAGCAGCTGATATTTTAAAAATTTCACTGGGAGATCTTCTTGCCCAAATCCAAAATTTGTTTAAGTGCATTGTCCATCTTCCTAGATACAAGTGACCATTTCACCAAATGGATCACCATTTATTCAGTCTTCTATAATAGTTTCCTCATCATTTTTCCAACCTCCCACCACCACCCAGCCTTAAAAATATTACTACATATTTTGGGTGTTTATTGAAACAACATCCAATTTCTGGGTACCAATTTCTGTTTCAATTCCTTTTGGTTGTATAACAAACCACCTAAATACTTAGTGGCTTAATATATATGATAGAACTACCCGAAGACATAATTGAAAAGATTATAGTTTAAAACTTTCCAAAATTGATGAGAGGTATAAATCTATAGATCTTTTAAGCTCCATGACCCACAAGCACGATAAACACAAACATCACATCTATTCAAACACAGTATGCAGACTGCTGAAAAAACAAAGATAAGTATTAAAATTTCAAAGTAGATTTTCTGCTTTTAAGAGAGTGAGGGGAAAAAGGGATACATTATATACAGCATAAATCTGTATAAATAGTAGCCAACATGTGACCTGAAACAATGAAGGTCATAGGACAACAGAACATCTTTAAAGTGATAAATGAAAACCAAAAATACTCAGCTTAAAATTCTCTATCAGAAGACAATATCCTTTAAAAATGAAAGTCAAATAAAGACATTTCCAGAGTGGCAACAGCAGAGAGAATCAGTCTTCAGCAGACCTACCCTATAAAGAAATGCTAAAAGTTCTTTTTTTTTTTTTTTTTTTGCTAAAAGTTCTTCAAGCTGAAGAGAAATGATACCAGATGCAACACTCAATCTTCAGAAAAGTATGAGGACCACAGCGAAGTGTGTGTGTGCCTATTTTAATTTTCTAAGGACAAATTGCTTTTTAAAATATCAGCCAAGCATTATGGGAATCATCACATATCTAGAAGTAAAATATAAGACGATGAAAATAAAATAGGTGGGGGGGGGAAGACTGTTGTAAGGTTCTTATACTGCTCATGAGGTAGCAGGATATTACGTATAGATGGACTGCACTTAGATCACACTGCAATGTCTGGGACACAGCATCCCTTAAAGTATTCAAAAATAGGGGCACCTGGGTGGCTCAGTCGGTTAAGCATCTGACTCTTGATTTTGGCTTGGGGTCTTGGAATCAAGTCCCACATTGGGCTCCGTGACCAGCCCAGAGTCTGCTCATCCCTTTCCCTCTGCTCTTCCCCCACTCATGTGCGTGCACTCTCTCTCTCTCTCAAATAAATAAAATAGTTTTTAAATGTATTAAAAAATACATAGCTAGAAGGCCAACACATGAAATAAAATATAATAATAAAATGTGAACTTACCCAAGGAGAGCAGGAAAGGAGTCAAAGAACAATAAAGAGCTTTGTAGGTGAATTGAACCAAACATTTTAAACTGATAAGAACAGATACTACACTTGATCTTAGCCAAAAGGCCGAGAAGCGATGAACCAAACATTTTAAAAAGAAATAATACCAATATTACATAAACCCTTTCAGAAAACAGAGCAGGAAGGAATGCACCCCAACTTGATTACAAAAACTCGAAAGAACATGTATAACAAAGCTACAGACCAGTAATCATCATGAACATAGAAATCCTGAGCAAGGGGCACCTGGGTGGCTCAGTCGCTAAGTGTCTGCCTTCGGCTCAGGTCATGATGCTAGGGTCCTGGGATCGAGCCCCACATTGGGCTCCCTGCTTGGCAGGAAGCCTGCTTCGCCCTCTCCCACTCCCCCTGCTTGTGTTCCCTCTCTCGCTGTGTCTCTCTCTGTCAAATAAATAAAATCTTAAAAAAAAAAAAAAAGAAATCCTGAGCAAAATACTAGTAAATTGAATCCAGAGATAGTAAAAAATAATAAATCATGACTAAGTGATATCTTTCCAGGAATTCAAATTTGATGTCACTTTCAAAAATCAATGTATTAGACTTCTGGTTTCAGCTCCAACATACACAGACCTTGCAAGTCATCCCTCTAGTTCTCGTACCAAAAAAAAAAAAAAAACCCACACACAAAAAAACAAAAAACAAAGAAAAAAAACTAAACAACTTGAAAATCAACAATGCTTCTTGGGTCCATCAGAGGATTGAGGTCACAGCCCTGAAAGCTGGAGAGCCATGTACACAGAGGGTTCCTGCTTATCAGGAGCAGAATCCCCCAGAGCTACAAACTGGTAGGAACACTTAAACAGTAAGCAACAAATCGCTGGAGGCTGAGTGAGGACTAACTTGGGAGTTTTTATACTTCCAGGAGCCCCACCAGGTTTTCCTGGTAAAGACCCCGGAAAAATCGCCCTCTGATCCCAGCTGGGAAGGAATGGTTGGGGGCAGGGCAGGGAGGGAGAAAGTAATCATTTTGAAATAAGCCTAGGACGTTCAGTCTACTTCACCAGAGCCTTATCTGACTTAGGGGAACGGCAATTAGGCTGCTCCAGCCCCCTCTAAGCTTTCCAATCCCATAAAAAGCAGGAAAAAAAAAAAAAAAAAGGCTAAGAAACTTTCTGAAGATCACACCTGAGGGCTCTGACCCACTGAAAACACTGAGATTTAATCGTAGGATTCTAGAATGGTTTCCCTCCCCATACCTTACAACCACCTTAACAGTGCTGCAGTATAACAGTAGATTACACCGAGAGCTACAAGGCATCACGCCATTTAAGGAGTTTCCAAGGAAACTCAAAGACAACAGGGAAGACAAAAGTGAGGACATTAGAGAAAACTGATCCTCTGACAAAGTTCTGGGAAACATGAAACACAGCCGCACTCCTAGCCGGATAGAAAAACGCCTCGCACAAACGACCCGTTTACCTCAGTTATTACCCAATGCATCATGTCAGGCTTTCAACAAAAAATTACAAGGCATGTTAAAAGGGAAGAAAAAACTGTCTGAATGATGTAGTTTTTGAATGTTTGGTGAGGTTGGTGTGTTGGTGGGGTCTGGAGCCGATGGCCAAGAAAGAATTCTTGAGGTGTCTTTGGTGCAAAATGGTGGTTTTATTAAAGCTCGGGGACAGGACCCAAGAGCAGAAAGAGCCGCTGCCCTGGGATTGTGAGGAGCAACTTATTATATACTTTGGGGTTGGGGCAAATAAAGATAAGGGAAGTTCATATGCTAAAGAAGAGTCACCAGATACCAGAGGCCTGGCTATTGTCAAGCTAAGGTTGTTTCTTCCTCTAGCAAAGCATTAACATGAAGACAGTCGGGAGCTTCCTGGAGGAATGTTATGCTCCGCCTGCCCGCAGGTATTTGTCAAATGGGCTGTAGGTTATAAGGACATTTAATTTTATCTACATTTCCTTCAGCCTTTGTTTCCCCCATCATGAAGAGACAAAGTAAGTGTCAGAACCTGACTCAGATATGGTAGAAATTTTGCAATTTTCAGGCCAGGACTTTAAAATAACTATAATTGATATGCTAAGGGCTATAGTGAAAAAAGTGGATAACAAGCAAGAAGAGATGGGCAATGTAATTAGATGCTTAGGAAAGAATCAAAGGGAAATGCTAGAACCCAAAACGGCTGTACTGTCAGCAGACTGGACACAGCCAAGGAAAGTGTCACTGTGCTTAAATATCTATTGATAGTAACTTCCCAAACTTAAATGAAAAGAGAAAAGAGAATTAAAAATATAAAAAAACTATCCAAGAACTGTGGGTCATTTACAAAAGATGTAATGTATACATAATAGGAACACCAGAAGAGGAAAGAGAGAAACAGAGTAATATGTATATTATATAAGTCTCAAATAAATAAAAAAAACAGGAAGAATAGGAAGGATAGTAGAATTCCATGTACCCATCACCTGCTTCCACAGTTACCAACACTCTGACACTTTTGTTTCATATACTTCCCACCAGTCTCTTTTTCTGGGACTATTTTCAAGCAAATCCCAGATTATCATTAAAAAATGTCTACTTAAATGTTAGATTTTATTACTAAAAAATGAGACCTCAAAAAATATATAACCATTACATCAATAACACATCAACACAATTAAAAATAATTATTAATA
Source organism: Halichoerus grypus (assembly GCF_964656455.1). Taxonomy (NCBI): domain Eukaryota; kingdom Metazoa; phylum Chordata; class Mammalia; order Carnivora; family Phocidae; genus Halichoerus; species Halichoerus grypus. Next base: position 85,094,738 of record NC_135718.1, on the reverse strand, counting down.
GTTTCCAATACTAGTTGGTTTTTAGTTATATCCACTTGTTTCAAAAATATCTTTTAACAGGTGGTTTGTTCAAACCGGAATCCAAACTATGTTGCTATAATTTTTAAAACCTTTATTGTATCTACAGTTGTTTTCCCTTTCTCATTTGGCATTTTTTTTCTTTTCCTATCTTTTCTCCTTTCTCTTGATTGGTGTTGCCCACATTCTGTTCTTATTAGACGTTTCTATTATTCTCTGTGGCTATTGTCCTTTTTGTTATTGTGGTAAAATCTACCATCTTAACTATTTTTAAGTGTACGATTCCATGGCATTAACACATTCACAATGTTGTGCAGCCATCACCACTGCCCATTTTATGAATTTAGAAATAAGCAATTTTACAAGGAGACCCAAGAGAGTGACTTTAGCTCTTAAGATACCTTCTACCCTGAAAAATAGGTTGAGTGCAGATTTCAGAAGAAATATTTACAAATTCAATGGAAGTCTCCAATTTATGCCAATTTTTAAAGTGATGGCCTAAATCACAGTTAGGTAGCTTTAAATGCCATTTATAAGGATTCTAACTGCATTAAATCCTCATCCAAATAAACTGTCAGGGTCCCACCCTGAGGTAGAATCCCATCAGGAATTTGTATTCTACACTCCATGAAACAGCATCATACAGTAAATGAAATTGCTGATTCCATCTCAAGGCTCACAGAATTATAAAGCTGTTTATAAAGATTAACTCACTAATAACTGGTGTCTCAATTTATAAGCTCTGTTTTACTCCTTGAAATGTTCACACCCCACCAACACTCTCAATCTCATTGAGCCACTTTCCTTGCTATTTTTATTCATTAGAAGTGATACAAGCAATTCTTGGGAAAATAACTAGCAAGCTGTTGGCAGTTTTCTTTAAAAATAGATTGGATTGGGGTGCCTGGGTGGCTAGGTTGGTTAAGCATCTGCCTTTGACTCAGGTCATGATTCCAGGGTCCTGGGCTTGAACCCTGAGTTGGACTCCTTGCTCAGTGGGGAATCTGCTTCTCCCTCTCCCTCTACCCCTCCCTCTGCCTGTGCTCTCTCTCACTCTCTCGCTCTCTCTCTCTCAAATAATTAAATAAAATCCTTAAAAAATGTGTTGGGACTAAAGCAATTTGCAGAAGTATAATTTGATTAAAACAATTGGTAAATTGAAGAGAACCTCAATGATACAGTTTGGCCCTCTAGTTCTACTGGCAAGACAATTGAAATAAAACGTGATATTTGTATTTTTTTTTAACTAAGTACTTATTCAAGGAAACCCAGAGGATTAGCAGATATCCTGAACAGTGCATGGAATATTCCACACGAGATTTTTTTTTTATGGCATCACAATTCACCATCTTAGAAAATGTGAGAGATCTGGTGGGTGATGGGCAGGCCATTAAGTACTCTGATGCAAATCTCAGTTAAAATGAGATTTGTTTCTGATTGAAAAAAAAATTCATAGGATTGAAGTAACGAGGAAAGGGGAAGAAGTAATCCTATTTTTACATCTCAACCAGATATGAAGATAGCATTAGAAAACCTGCAGAGGGAGTAAGTATGAAATTATTTTCACAGTATATGAACATCATGGTCACTGATGGTCTGTCATGATATCCTTTAAGGCATGTTTTATTCCAGGTCTTTAGATTTCAGGTCATAGCTGAGAGCAGCCTATGAAACATCAGCATGAATTAAACATGAAAGGATCACACGACCCTGAATAAAACAAGTGGTGGGGGTTGGTAAAGTTTGGCTTCTTAGATGTACAGTGAAAAGAAGACATGATAGAAAATCCTTCTCAGAGACAAAGGAGGAAGGTTTGTAGAGGAGTAAACAAAGATGCCTCAAATGTAATTGTCTTAACTAAATAGGAAAAAGAAAATGGACGGTTGAACAAATTTACTTCTGCAACTGATTTTCTTGATTCATAGGAGGAGTAAGAAAGCCAGCTCCAGAGCCAATGCCTTAATCATTCATCCATGGAATCTGTGAGTGCCTTGCATGCACTGTCACTATGCTGGGTGCTGAGATGCAATGGGGAACAAGACACACATGTTCCCCACTTCATGAAGCTTGCATCCTGGTAGAAGAGATGACAGAGAAGCAGATACTTTTTTAGGGCTCACCCATAGGGTTATCAATCTTAGTTGGGCAGAAGCATATAAAGCAAATGATTAAGCACAGCAAACAGAAACAAGAATATATCCCACAGGAGATGTGAGTGGTGATTCTCTGGTCACTAATTATTGTGTGTGTGTCTTCACTTGATACAAGATAGTTTTTCACAATGGTCAATCAGACCCCCCACAGAGTCACACTTCATCGATGATACTGGTTATGGATATAAATTAAAATGAAAGAATAATCGTGTGTGTCAAGCACTTAGGATGTTGAGCATCCCTAGAAGTCTCCTTAGCTATGACTAAAATGTCAGAACCAAACAGTGATGTTGTTTGAGCTAAGGTGCATTCAAAAAACATCTTTATATTGGGAGTTAGCATATATGCTGCTTCTAGTAAGCTCATTTTCATACATGCTTTCTTTGTGGGTTTGACATTGAACTTGACATTGCTTTAGCTAATACAGATCTTAAGTCAGCTTGTGATCTTATGTCAGAGTATTCCACAAAAAAGTACACATCATTCTCTTCTCATTTCTCTGTTAAAGCATTTATAAATGTAGACATTGGAAAACAGGCAAATGTTACTGGGTATATTCTAATTGTCTACAATTCAGATCTTCTGGCAAAGTTAGCAGCACTACTTGGAATCATATGTCAAAGAATGAATAACCTAAGGACTATTTTGCCTACAAAACTTGTTATTTCTTGGAACTCCACTCATAGGATTTGTATATAGTATATGAGGCATGTAAACTTATTAATATTAATATCTCTTGTTTATAAGAATGACTCCCTGTGAGAAGCAGAGAGTTCCACAAACACCTACTTACAATACTATGACCACAGCTGCAAGCAAGACTGATACATCATAACCACTTCCCTCCTCCTGTCTCAGCTCCCAGAAATGTCAACTTAAAATGTGACTGCATGTATCAGCTTTTCCTGTTCTTACTTTTGACTTGAGTTCAATGGATTCAATATCTCTCTATGTTGATTGCTAAACTTTAATTCTTTCAGAAGAATTATAATACTTTTTCCATGTTTCTGATTTCTCAGCTGATTTTTTTCTGGGATCTGGAATTTAAAAACAAAAAATTCCCAAAAGCTACAAAGAAGGATTCCTGCATGGAAATACTAAGGGTGACCAGTAACTGATTAATAAAGGCAGGCAATAAATAAAATGTAATGGTGTTCAAGGCTCCGCAACTGTGGGCACAGTGTTCTAGTAAAGCACTCACTTTAGGTCCACATGGGTGAGCTAAAATAAAGCTGTACCATGCCTAGGTTCTGGGACTTCTCTAAGGACAGGGGTTGCCCACTAAGGTAAAAGAATCCTCAAGATGAGATTCCAAGGAGATAATTCAGAGGGAAGCAAAGAATAGGTAGGGAACTTCATCCTGGACATCTCCACTTCAATCTGTTGTCTTCAGCATAAGACTTCCTGCTTTGATGGGAATAAAAAGTCTTTAATACTGTGAAACGGCTGATATGGGAAGCATGGTATCAGGAACATAGACTTTTCAGGGTGTTTAAACAAAATCCTTCCAAAATCCTCCTTCACCTTGAAAATACACTGAGAGGGTCATTGATGTTCACTAGATGTTAAACTTCTTGGTTTGATCTGCATCCCCCCCATCTCATCCCCGATGTTCCACACCACTGCATTGACTTTCTTCCTTTTGAGAACCTGTCCCACTCTTAATAAAAGCTTGTGAGAGGTCATCTTGATTTCATTACCACACTCTGATCATTTTGTAGGACCAACTAGGCAGCCACAGAGTCTAGAGGGCAAAAAAAAAAGAAGCAAAGATTGTGCCAATTTGGTTCTAGTACTCATGATACCTAACTGTCCTTAAAATTTGGCCAATGACCCAGAATATGCCTGTCAGGAATTCACAGACAGGAAACATGATGATCCCACAAGTTACCTTCTTTCTAGCAGCCTTCCCACATCCATTTCTTTTTGTTACTCTGCAATTTTACCTCCTTTCTTCTCCTATCCTCCTATGTTTTCTCCCTTTCTTCTCTTCTCCAAAGGAAGGAGGCAGAGGAAAAGAGAGGAAAACAACTAATGGTACATGAGGGGAGGCTTCGAGAAATCAGCAATACCATAAAGTGAAACAATATTAAAATTATTGGGGTCCCAGAGGAAGAAGAAAGAGAGAGAGGCACAGAAGGTATATTTGAGCAAATCATATCTGAGAACTTCCTAATTTGGGGAAGGAAATAAGCATTCAAGTCCAGTTGGCACAGAGAACCCATCTCAAAATCAATAAAAATAGATCAACAGCCTGACATATAATGGTGAAGCTTGCAAATTTCAGAGATAAAGAGCAAATCCTGAAAGCAGCTGGAGATAAGAACTCCTTAACCTATAAGGGTAGGAACATTAGATTAGCAGCAGACCTATCCACAGAGACCTAGCAAACCAGAAAGGACTGGCAAGATATATTCAGGGTACTGAATGAGAAGGACATGCAGCCAAGGATACTTTATCCAGCAAGGCTGTCATTCAGAATGGAAGGAGAGATAAAGAGCTTCTAGGACAAACAGAAACTAAAAGAATTTGTGACCACTAAACCAGCCCTGCAAGAAATATTAAAGGGGATCCTGTAAATGAAGAGAGAGACCAAAAGTAACATAGACCAGAGAGAAACAGAGACAATCTACAGAAACAGGGACTTTACAGGTAATACAATAGCACTAAATTCATATCTTCCGATAGTTACTCTGAATGTAAATGGGCTAAAAGCTCCAATCAAAACACACAGGGTATCAGATTGGACAAAAAAGCAACACCCATCCATATGTTGTCTACGAGAGACTCATTTTAGACCCAAAGACACCTCCAGATTCAAGGTGAGGGGTGAAGAAAAATTTATCATGCTAATAGATGTCAAAAGAAAGCTGGGGTAGCAATCCTCATATCAGACAAATTAGATTTTAAACCAAAGACTGTCATAAGGGATGAAGAGGGACACTATATCATACTTAAAGGGTCTATCCAACAAGAAGATCTAACAGTTATAGATATTTATGCTAACTTGGGAGCAGACAATTATATAAACCAATTAATAACGAAATTAAAGAAACACATTGATAATAATACCATTGTAGTAGGAGACTTTAACACCCCACTCATAGCAATGGACAGGCCATTTAAGTAGAAGATCAATAAGGAAACAAGGGCTATATATGACACAATGGATCAGATGGACTTCACAGATACATACAGAGCATTCCATCCTAAAGCAACAGAATACACATTCTTCTTAAGTGCACACGGAACATCCTCCAGAATAGATCACATACTGGGTCACAAATCAGATCTCAATCAGTAACAAAAGATTGGGATTATTCCCTGCATATTTTCAGACCACAATGCTTTGAAAATTGAACTCAATCACAAGAGGAAGTTTGGAAGGAACTCAAGCACTTGGAGATTAAAGAGCATCCTACTAAAGAATGAATGGGTCAACCAGGAAATTAAAGAAGAGTTTAAAAAATTCATGGAAACAAATGAAAATGGAAACACAACTGTTCAAAACCTCTGGAATGCATCAAAGGCGGTCCTAAGAGGGAAGTACATAGCAATACAAGCCTTTCTCAAAAAATTAGAAAAGCCTCAAATACACAAGCTAACCTTACAGTTAAAGGATCTGGAGAAAGAACGGCAAATAAAGCCTAAACCAAGCAAGTTAAGAGAAATAATAAAGATTAGAGCAGAAATCAGTGAAGTAGAAACCAAAAGAACAGGAGAGCAGATCAATGAAACAAGAAACTGTTTCTTTGAAAGAATTACTAAGATTGATAAACCTCTAGCCAGACTCATCAAAAAGAAAAGAGAAAGGACGCAAATTAATAAAATCAGGAATGAAAGAGGAGAGATCACAACCAACACCAAGGAAATACAAACAATATTAAGAACATATTATGAGCAACTATATGCCAACAAATTAAACACTCTGGAAGAAATGGATGCATTCCTAGAAACTTATAAACTACCAAAACTGAAACAGGAAGAAATAGAAAACCTGAAGAGACCCATAACCAGCAAGGAAATTGAGCATTCATCAAAAATCTCCCAACAAACAAGAATCCAGGGCCAGATGGCTTCCCAGGGGAATTCTACCAAACAGCCAAAGAAGAACTAACACCTATTCTTCTGAAGCTGTTTAAAAAAATTGAAAGGGAAAGAAAACTTCCAAACTCCTTCTATGAGGCCAACATTACCTTGATCCCAAAACCAGACAAAGACCCTACTAAAAAGGAGATTTACAGACCAATATCCCTGATGAACATGGATGCCGAAATACTCACCAAGATACTAGCCAATAGGATCCAACAGTGCATTAAAAGGATTATTCACCACGACCAAGTGGGATTTATTCCTGGGCTGCAAGGGTGGTCCAACATTTGCAAATCAATCAATGTGATACATCACATTAATAAAAGAAAGGACAAGAACCATATGATCCTCTCAATTGATGCAGAAAAAGCATTAGACAAGGGCGCCTGGGTGGCTCAGTTGGTTAAGCGACTGCCTTCGGCTCAGGTCATGATCCTGGAGTCCCGGGATCGAGTCCCGCATCGGGCTCCCTGCTCAGCAGGGAGTCTGCTTCTCCCTCTGACCCTCCCCCCTCTCATGTGCTCTCTCTCTCCTCTCATCCTCTCTCAAATAAATAAATAAAATCTTAAAAAAAAAAAAAAAGCATTAGACAAAGTACAGCATCCTTTCTTAATTAAAACTCCACAGTGTAGGGTTAGAGGGAACATACCTCAACATCATAAAATCCATCTGTGAAAAGCCCACAGTGAATATAATTCTCAATGGGGAAAAACTGAGAGCTTTTCCCCTAAGGTCCGAAACCTGACAGGGATGCCCACTCTCACCACTGTTGCTCAATATAGTACTAGAAGTCCTAGCTTCAGCAATCAGACAACAAAAAGAAAAGGCATTCAAATTGGCAAAGAAGAAGTCAAACTCTCACTCTTCACAGATGACGTGATACTTTATGTGGAAAACCCGAAGGACCCCACCCCAAAATTGCTAGAACTCAGACAAGAATTCAGCAGTGTGGTAGGGTATAAATCAATGCACGGAAACCAGTTACATTTCTATACACTAACAATGAGACAGAAGAAAGAGAAATTAAGGAATTTACAATTGCACCAAAAACCACAAGATACCTAGGAATAAACTTAACCAAAGAGGTAAAGGAGCTGTACTGTAAAAACTACAGAATAGTTATGAAAGAAATTGAGGAAGAGACACAAAGAAATGGAAAAACATTCCATGCTCATGGATTAGAAAATAAATATTGTTAAAATGTCTTTGCTACCCAGAGCAATCTACATATTCAATGCAATCCCTATGAATTACCATCAACATTTTTCACAGAGCTGGAACAAATCATCCTAAAATTTGTATGGAACCAGAAAAGACCCTAAATAGCCAGAGGAATGTTGAAAAAGAAATCCAAAGCTGGTGGGTGGCATCACAATTCCGGACTTCAAGCTCTGTTACAAAGCTACAAAGCTGTAATCATCAGGACAGTGTGGTACTGGCACAAAAACAGACAGATAGATCAATGGAACAGAATAAAGAACCCAGAAATGGACCCTCAACTCCATGGTCAACCAATCTTCAACAGAGCAGGAAAGATTATCCAATGGAAAAAGGACAGTCTCTTCAACAAATGGTGTTGGGAAAATTGGACAGCTACAGGCAGAAGAATGAAACTGGACCATTTCCTTACACCATACACAAAAATAGACTCAAAATGGTTGAAAGACTTAACTGTGAGACAGGAATCCATCAAAATCCTAAAGGACAACACAGGCAGCAACCACTGTGACCTCGGCCACAGCAACTTCTTGCAAGGCACTTCTGTAAAGGCAAGGGAAACAAAAGCGAAAATGAACTATTGGGACTTCATCAAGATAAAATCTTCTGCACAGCAAAGGAAACAGTCAACAAAACTAAAAGACAATTGACAACTGAATGGGAGAAGATATTTGCAAATTTCGTATCAGATAAAGGGCTAGTATCCAAAATCTATAAAGAACTTATCAAACTCAATACCCAAAAACCAAATAATCCAGTCAAGAAATGGGCAGAAAATATGAACAAACACTTCTCGAAAGACACATGAGAAAAATGCTCAACATCATTCAGCTTCAGGGAAATACAAATCAAAACCTCAATGAGATACCACCTCACACCAGTCAGAATGGCTAAAATTAACAAGTCAGGAAATGACAGATGTTGGCGAGGATGCGGAGAAAGGGGAACCCTCCTACACTGTTGGTGGGAATGCAAGCTGGTGCCACCACTCTGGAAAACAGTCTGGAAGTTCCTCAAAAAGTTAAAAATAGAGCTACCCTACAACCCAGCAATTGCACTACTAGGTATTTACCCCAAAGATACAGATGTAGTGAAAAGAAGGGGCACATGCACCCAATGTTCATGGCAGCAATGTCCACAATAGACAAACTGTGGAAGGAGCTGAGATGCCCTTCAACAGATGAACGGATAAAGATGTTGTTTTTGTAGGATTAACAATTGCTTGGTGTATTGTGATTGGTTGCTACGTGTCACAGTAACTTATTACAGATTACATTTAAAGGAGTGAATTTGAGGCTGCTCCTGGAACACTGTCCCTCTTATTGGCTTGCACTGAGGTATGCTTGCATGAAAGACTAGAAGGTAAGCCAGCTTCCTGGGGCTGCCAGAACAAAGCACCACAGACTGGGTGGCCGAAAACAGCAGAAATTTATTCTCTTACAGCTCTGGGGCCAAAAGTCAGGTGTTGGTGGGGCGGGGCTCCCTCCTGAGGCTCTGGTCTAGGTCTGGTGAAACGTGGATCCTAGTAACATCCCAGGCCCTGGTGGGCTGCCCAAGCACTTGAGAACAATGAGCTCACAGGAGTATTTGCTTTTATGAAGCCACAGTTGTCTCTTGAAAAATCAGTAAAACGTTACAGGTAGTCGAGGACATGACCCTCTCCAACTTTAAGATTGCTTCTCGGGAGTCCTTCATTTGTCTTTCGGAGCCTTTTAGATGGGTCTTACTGATACGACCCCAGGTCACTGGGATCTGTCCCATCTTAAAGTTCCAGAGAGGACATTTGTTTAGGACACTTCCAAAGGCAAAGACACTCACTCCCAGTAAATCTTATTCTGAATTTAACACCAGATATGGTAGACAGCATGGGTTTTCTTCTGTAGTAAACTCGAAGAAATTACCTCATTTTATTTAAAAGGCTCAACAAAATTCAGCACTGCTTTCTTCATCAGGGCTGCCGTGGGACCCGTGGCGGTGGCAAGCCGTGACAGCGTCGGTCCTTGCCCCACGGGCTCCTCTCCTGCAGACCCCCCGGGCCCCCCCGGTAGCCCGTCCAGCAGCCGGGTTACCGGCCACAACCTCCAGCGTCCCACAGCCCGGTCACCGCGGCCACCGAGCCTCGGGGAGGCAGAGAGCACTCCATTCAAGGACATCGGTGGCACGGGTGCACGCGGCCCACCTGAGCCTTGACGGGGTGCCGGGCGCAGGGTGCAGGCGTGCAGGGACCCGCCCGCCAGCCCGCGCCCACAATGGCCTGCGGCCTGCGGGAGCCCTGGACGGGGCGAGGTCCTGCTGATCCGCCAGAAGGCAGCACACGCATCTGCGAGAAGAGTCAGGGTGCGCGCCGCTGCCCTGGCCAGCACCTGCCCCCCGGGGGTCAGAGGGTCGGGTGGCCGGGTACCCCACAGCAAGATCTGAACTTGGTCATTGTACATTCGTGGACACAGAAAATCAGATGGTGGCTTTCCTAAGGGCAAGAGAAAAGCGAAGGTGACCAGTGTTTAACCCTGTAATCCATTTCTTTGAAGAATAAAACTCACTTGGGGCGCCTGGGTGGCTCAGATGGTTAAGCGTCTGCCTTCGGCTCAGGTCATGGTTCCAGGGTCCTGAGATCGAGCCCCACATCGGGCTCCTGCCTTGGCGGGGAGTCTGCTTCTCCCTCTCCCTCTGCCTCTCCCACTGCTCATGTTCTCTCTCTCTGTATCTCTGTGTCTCAAATGAATAAATAAAATCTTTAAAAAAAATAAAAATTAAAAAAATTAAAAAACAGAATAAAACTCACTAAACGTAAGGCGGTGAACATGTTTCCTACTTGGTAAATGCCCCAACGTGACTGTTGAGGCCCCCCCAGAGAGGAGGTGGGGGGGCCCACTGATGCCCGTGCATGCCCAGGCCTGGGATTCCACGGCCCTGGTCCAGGCTGACTCCCCAGGAGCCGCTTGGCCAGAATCCCTCCTTATTCTCTGGAACCCAGAGTCCAAGCCTTAGGCCTCCTGGCCCTCTCTGTACCTCTCACCAAAACGCCACTTTACTGCATAAGTGGCCTTCACCTGGTGCACCTGGAGCCTCAGGCCACCTCGCCTTCAGCTGCAACCACAGTGACACCACTCTGGGTTTATAAACTGGACTTAAGCATAAGGTAGTTTTTGAAGAAAGTATTTCCTTATAGAAAATTTTAAAAATTTCCATTTGAGTGCTGTTCCAAATGGTAAGGTTTCAGGTCTCAGGGGCATCTCGGTGAGGTCCCACCAGCCTTTGATGGAAGGCGGTCTCAGTCCTTCTCTGGGACAGGTGCTGAGAGAGCCCAGTGCAGGCTGAATGTTGTTCCCTTCCAAACATTCCCTTGCCCCACTTCCACAAAGGGAGTGCCTAGGGATGCAACTGGGGAGAAAAATTAATGAAAAATCACTGCTCTGGACTCATTTTCTTGTTTTACAAATATAAAAACCAACCTACAGAATGCCAGGGCTGGTGTGGCGGGGGCCCCCCAGAGCTGCCTTTCTGCCAGAAACCTGGATGGAAGACGTCTTTTAAGGTACTTTCTAAGATGACTTATTTGGACATATATATTTTTTCATTAAAAAAATTCTAAATTAACATACAATAAAATTAGCAGTGCGAGGGGTTTTGACACATGTGTGGTCACACTCAGAACACGGCAGTTACATCAGTTGTGGACATTCTCACGCGTGTCCCCCTCTAGTCAATCCTGTGGCCGACCCCACCTCTGCAGACAGGAATCTGTTCTCATTCTCTGTGAACTTGCCTTTTCCAGGCATGATGTAACTTCGGGAGGTGGGCCTCCTTGAGATTATTTGGGCATAATAATATCTTTGAGATTTATCGGTGTTGTTGCTTTTGGGTGGTGTACCAGTGTATGGATTTTGTTTTACATTCACCCAATGAAAGACACTTGGTTTTGTTTCCATTTTTTTGGTGATTGTGAATGAAGCTTCTATAAACATTCATGTAAAAAAAGTCAATGCATATTAATATTTATTTGCAACAAATACATGGCAAGTCATTTCTAAGTGTAAATCAGGACTCTGAAAATTTTTTCACAGTCGTGTATTAGGTTCAAGAATAACCATTTCTAATCTGTAGTAACTAGGCTTGATATTCTGTTAATAGGGCTGGATTAGGGGTACTCTGACCTCTGCACCTGCCCAAGACCTTATGCTTAGAAGGGCCCCTGCTTGCTTTAATGCTCTGCTGTAATTGTCTTGAAATTTTGCCCTGGGCCCACAAATTATGTAGTCAGACTAATAAGCATATTCAAAGGGAAATTTTCATATCTGCTATGCTTTCCCCAGTCTCTCGGATGTTCGTATATCACAGTTTTTTTTCCTTAACTTTTTTCCCCTCAGTTAATAGAATATTCTGTAAAATAGCAGATAATCTTGAGATGAAAAGAAGGCCATAGCCGAGAAATTTAAGAGCATCTGTTTCCCCCACGTGGCAAGTAAGTTCTGGCCATTGGTACTTTCAGGGCTGTGTCTGGGTTACCAGGGAGTCTGGCCTTGCCTGACCAGCAAGGAGTGTTGTGATAGGAGATGACTTTTGGGAACAAAGAATAGCTGCAAAATTTTACCTCCATTATGATTGTTCGTGATTACAGTGTTGCATGGTTTTCCAAGTTATTATTTCATAGTGTGTAAAAACTTGAAAGCCTCTTTCTCTGAGACCAGTTGGAGCAAGGCTCACTGTCATGGGTAGCATATTAGTTCCTAAAGCTGTCACAATAAATTACCACAACCTTGCTGGCCTTGAGCAACAGAAGTTTATTTTCTCACACTTCTGGAGGCCACACATCCAGAATAAAGGTGTCAGCAGGGATGATTCTTCCTGGAGGCTCAGAGGAAAAACTGTTCCATGCCTCCCACCTCACTCCTGGTGGCTGCTAGCAATCCTTGCCGTTCCTTAGCCTGTCGGTGGATCACTGCAGTCTTGGCCTCCATCTTCACGTGGTCTCCTTCCCTGAGTCTCTGTGTGTTCGAGTCTGTCTGTGTCTTCGGATTTGGGGCTCACCCAGTAATCCACGGTGTTCTCATCTTGAGATCCTTGACATAATCCCATCCGCAAAGACCCTTTTTCCAAATAAGACCACGTTCACAGGTTCTAGTTGGATAGATCTTTTGGGGGTCATCACCTAACCCACCACAGGTAGTATGTGACTTTGGTGGGTCAAATCCCTTAAGCTTCTGTGAGCCAAAGAACTTCTGTCTTAAATAATTTTACGTGGTCCTGTTGGTTGTGGCCACGGTGACAGGCAGATCCTATATTCGCTGGTGTGCACTGCTTCCACCTTGTGCCAGAGACTGTTATGTTTCCAGGGATTGTGCAAAGCCATTTATTTCACCTGCCATTATTAACAATTAAATTATATAAATTTACAGTTAAATAAGTGATATTAAACCCAAAAGCTGCATATGCTCAAAACTCATCACTTCCTAATGATTTCCCTACATTTTACTATTATGTGCTCTGAGGTTATTTACGTCTGTTGCACCTTCAGGGTGTACTGCGGACCATCTCTCGTCAGGTCCAAGCAGAGTTACCTTGGGAGCTGGAAATCAACCGTGGTGGGAATATTCACACCATGGAAATCGGCAGGTGCTGCCCTTCAAGGCCTCCTCCCCTGGAGCCACTTGTGAAACATTTCTGAGCACACTCGTGACGCTGGGAACCGTGACGGGGAGCACGAGGCCACCTGAAGCACCCTGTGGTGACCGATGTTAGGTCGCCTGGATGTTAGGGTTTCAAGGAAAAATTCCTGAAGTTTGCATAATTAAATGCGATTTGCAGGTTTTTAACTTACTTGTGACTTTACCTATTACTTAAATTCGTGTCAGGAAAGATTGTTTGCCAGCCTCCATATCCTTACTTTTGTTTTTGAAAATAATATTATTGCAACTTAGATGATGGCATTAATGTTCTCAAGAGTGCAAAACTGATAGTTTGTAAATACGTGCAAACCTTTTATTTGGGTCAGTCCAGGGGTAATATGACAAAGATGTTCTATGGAGTTGGCCAGGCTTTTAACTTGTTGTGATCTGATGGGATATTTTAGTTTGATCTACTTTTTCTTTTTCCTTTGTTATGCCACCCCAGGCATTAGCTGGAAATGAGTTGGCCCCAGAAACCAGCAAGAAGATTCTGAAGCGAGCAAGATTTTAGAATATAATTGCTTATCTGGAGGTGCTTGCATAGGGAAAAGCCCTCCCACCTATTCATTTCTGTTTGAACCCATGGTGTGTGGACAGCTGTTAATACCCTCAGAGGGCTTGCCCCTCTGCCCAGGTGGCTACTGACTCAGGGATGAGTTCTTAAAATCCAGAAAAAAGAAATCATAAATAAAAGCAAATATGAGCAGAAATATACTTCTAAAATATATTAGAAACTCTATCTTCAGGCAGAGTCAAATAGAAAACAAATCCAGAAGGTGAGCAGAGACGTGATTTGAAAAGACTATTGCAGTTGGGGAAGGGGGACTCTTACGAGGGGGAAGCAGTGTTTGCACCAGGAGAGCAGGGACGTGGTCTCTACAGGTGTCTCAGAGGTCAGGCCAAAGGGCTCCTTCATAGGGATGGCTCAGTAGGCTAGAAGGAGCTCCTGCGGGGACGGCTGGGACTCAGGAGAGGCTGCTAAGGGGGTGTTGTTCTGCAGCCCAGTGCTTCCTAAGCCCCCAGTGCTTGCTGCAGTTCAAGGGTGGGTAAGAGTTCAGGGGCCCCGGGGAGGGAGAGAGGCCAGACTAAAGTTTGGTCAAGTCAGGTTTGTGGTCATTTTGTCCAGATTGGTCAGTGGGGACAAAGAGTTCACTGTATTATTATTTAGGAGACAAAGGACTGGCATTTGGAAGGTCTGGCCTTGTCACAGATACAGAGGGGTCGTCATGGGTCTTAGATAAGTCGTATGTGGGAGGATGGTTCTTTGCAATAAGTTGTTTTGTGGAATACAAAAGAGTGGTGGGAGTTGTGGGCTTTCTGGACCATTCCTGCTTTCCAGGCGTGCAGAGCTCAGGGAGAGCCCAACGTGGTCAGCAGCTAATGCAGCTCACCCCATATTTGACATTACGAGAGAAAGAGAGAGAGAAAGAGAGAGAGAACCAGTGCGGGAAGAGGGAAAGGGAGAAGCAGGCTGCCCACTGAGCAGGGAGCCCGACGTGGGACTCGATCCCAGGACCCCGGGATCATGACCTGAGCTGAAGGCAGATGCTTCACCAACTGAACCACCCAGAAGCCCCTAGTAAAGATTTACATTTGGTTACCTTGGACGTATAAAAACACTTACACACATACACATTTCACACACAACTGAAACAGAATTAAGTGAATCAGTATTTGGGAGACTGGTTGGTGTTGCTGGGAGAACACGGTCGGAGGGGCGGACACAGAGCCCTCCCACTGACTCCTGTAAGTCCTGAGCATGTCCTGAACACGGAGTGCTAAGCATCTGCGAAGTGCAGGTGATGAGCTGTGCAAATGGCAGGGCTCTGAGGGTCAACCTGGAAAAATTTGCAGATGCACACAGACCAGGTCCTGAGCAGATGTTAGGGTCTGTCTCTACTTTATTGAAGGTTAGTGCACACAGCAAACTAGACACTCTACGGGTCCTACTTTTGCGGATCTTTAATCTAACTGGGGAATCATATAGACCTAGACAAGATTGATATGACCAATGAATATCAATTGACATTCTCAGAAAACCTACCCAGCACTCTGTAAACTTTTATCATCATTTTAAGTTAAACTTGGAATTTGATCCTGGGATTTACTCATAATTTAATCTTTGGTGGGTCCTTTTATCACCTTCCCTTTTGCCTTCTGCCCTTGGGCACTTGGCCCCCTTGGCGTCAAAATTTTACTAATGGGAACGCTGTGCCCCTCCCTGCTTGGCCATATTAGCGGTCATTCCTTCATTCACCGTAGGCAAGGATAGGTCTGTACAGAGTCTTCGTCTCTGGTCCCAACCTCTCTGCACCTGCAGCTTTGCACGTCTCAGTTGCCCAGCACAGACCAGGTTCACTCCTAAGTGGCTGCCAAACACCAAGTCAGCCGAAGGAAATCCCCTGCCTCCCTCCCAACTGGAGTAGGAAATTGGGGTACAAGAAGAGAAGAGTCCAGGGAACTGGGCAGGGGTGCAGCCTCCGCGAGGTCAGCACCAATGAGCAGTCAGAGGCAGGCGGTGGACAGAGCCAGGGAATGCCAGGCTCCCCTGAGGCCACATAAGGACAACAAGGCTGCGAGTGTGGCCGGAGTCCTGCTCCACAGTCTCTCCTGTCCTGAGGCCACCACGGAGCTGTCCGACTCAGGACATGTTTGTTTTGTACTCTGTCGTGGTGACAAGTGCTGCATGTGAATGTCCATGCTCCCTCTGGCTCTGAAGGAATTTCACTTTGGAGGCGTGAAAACTGGGGTCAGCGCCTTCGAGGGGCAACAGGAGGGTTTTGTAGACATATTTTGAACAGTGAGAAAGGGACTCAGTTACCATCTCATGACACACAATTACCCTCCTCAGGGCCATTAGCTCAGCAAGAGGGGTCAGTTCTGTTTTAATAGTGTCCTTCTGTATGTTGTAACAATTACTAAAGGATTAACACTACGTGAGTTTAGGCACAGACCTATAGAACAGAGATTTATGGTGAGAAGCTTCTTTCTGGTGTCTGCAAGTAGGGCTGACCATGATTACTTGTGGAGAAATATTCAGATGCCAATGGATTCCCAAAATGGGGCACAAAATTGCCAACAGCAGTTCTATATAATATAGTCAGTGCGTGGTGACCAAGTCACAGATATTAGTGACTAATTTATTTGAATGGGAAGACAAACAATTTCAAGCCATGTGCTTTTAAAAACTTTTAAATTTGAAACGATGGTAGATTCACAGGAATTGGCAAAAACAATATGAGAAGGAGGTCTCATGTGTCCTTTACCAGATTCCCCCGGTGGTGACATCTTGGGTAATTACAGCGTAACATCACAACTGGGAACACGGCATTGGTGCAGTCCACTAAGAGCATTCAGATTTGACCAATTTTGGATACACGAGTGTGTGTATGTGTGTGTGGGCGCACATGTAGCTCAGTGCAGTTTTATTACATCTGTAGATTTGTGAAGCCACCACCACAATCAAAAAATACGGATGGGTTCCATCCCTGGACAGACCCTTCCTACTAACCCTTTATGGCCACACCCAGCATCTGTCCCCATTCCTAACTCCTGTTAACCACCAATCTGTACCACATTTGCACAATTTTGTTATGTTAAGAAAGTTATATAAATGGAACCATACAATGCATTTTGAAATTGGCTTTTTTTTACTCAGCATAATAGCTTTGAGATCCATTCACGTTGTTGGGTGGATCCATCGTTTGTTCCTTTTTACTGCCGAGCAGTTTTCCATGGATGTGCCAGTTCCTTTGTCATTAATCTGTTGAAGGACATTTGAGTCATTTCCAGTTTTGGCTATCAAAACCAGCTGCTGGCGTGGTTAATTCTATGTATCAGCTTGTTGGTTGTTTGATCAAACACCAGCCTAGATCCACACCCAGGCTAGCTCCAGCATCTGCTGCTTGTCTCCTGCACTGGCTCTTCACTCTTCATCCCCATCCCCGTGGCCTTTGCACAAACACAATGGACGCTCCCATGCCATGGGCATGGTCTTGCTTATCCAGGGCTTAGGGTGGTGGTGTTGGCAGCTACTTCTGGTGACTCAGTCTGTAGCTGTGGTTCCAGTGAGAACTAAAAAATGTTCCACAGCCCCTACCATAATTTCTTAATTACTGTCCCTGTATCCTATCCTTACACATGATATGATGACTCACCTACTTTGTCCTTTTTCCTCAAAATTGTCTTTTTCCCTATAACTGGCTGGTTGCTGTCATATATAAATTTTAGAAGCAGCTTGTCAACTTGCATGAAAAGCCTGTTCAATTTTGACTGGAGTTTCATTTAATTTATAGGTTAATTTGGTAATACGTGACATCTTTAAGATATTGAGCCTCATTGTCCATAAATATTTAAGTCCTTCCATTGAGTGTTGTATTTTTGTCAATGAAATTCTGGCACATATTTTGCTAGATTTATTTCTAAGTATTTCATAGATTAAATAATTTAAATAGTATCTTTTAAAAATTTCATTTTCTAATTGTGATTTATGTATAAGAATGCAACCGACTTTTATTTTGGTATTGATTTTATGTTCAGCAAATATTTGAACCTTCTTGTTTCTCCTTTTTGGTCTTCATGAGACGGAGCAGGGACGGGACACAGGTCTCCTCTGCCCTGATGGCAAAATCCAGCATTCTTTGTAAGAAAAAAGAGAAAAACTAAAATACTATGCCCTTGAGTGGCATATCTTGCAGGAACATGGAGGGAGGGAGGATGTTTACTGTAAGGAGGCTGCTGACCACAAAGACCTGCCAAGACCGGACCAAACCAACCTACATTTGGGTGGACCCAGCACTGACCTTTCACAGACTTTTTCACTCATCATTAAGCTGAAAATCACACCCAGGGCTGGAGAGGTAACACGTTCATTAGATATGCAGTGCGTGAAGAAGCATGATGGGTAAGTGTGCAGGTGCTAATACATCCCTGCCCCCACATGCTTAGGGGTCACGGTCCTCTCCTCAGTTTCTTCACCGAACCCCACCCGACCTCCGACCTCTGCCTGGGGCATCCATGCCAGTATTCCTTCCTTCCTGGGTCTCCCTCCGGCTCCAGCACAAGCCCCAGGAAAGCCTTGCCTGAAACTCTTGTTTGGCCTCTTGTCAGTTTCTCGTGCTCAGAGAGCCCCAAGGGCCGCTGGGTAACATGCAGAGTCTCCTGAATTTTCTGTGTAGAAAAGTCACTATTTGCAAAAACTGATCCTGTTCTTTCCCCCCAGTCCTCACTCCTTCTTCCCAGTTTCCTTCCTTCTGTCTTTCCTCCTTCCCCTGCCCTCCCTTCCCCTCTATCTCTTCTTTCCCCTCACTCTTCTCTCCCTCTTGCCGTCCTTCCTTCTGCACCATCTAGAACCTTCCGTTCCAACTTGTTCACGCATGGTATTAGCCTCTTCTCTTCTAAAAGGATGACTTGACTATATCATTGTTGTAGGCATTTTGTGGATTCTGTTGCCATGCACAGGAATCCTTGTCTTCATACTCTGCTAGGGGGTTTCATTCTCAAAATATGGTGCTGAATTTATTCCACCAGGATTTCATTTGGAAAAAATATCTGTAATTTTTACTTTTCTTCCAAAGCCTTTGCTACTTCTCATCTGCTTTTGTACCTGGTCTTTTGGTTGTCCTGGACTTGATTCCCACAGAATGTTTCTAGCCACATATGGTACTTTTAATAACAAGCAGATATCTTAACGTTTCCATGACCACAGACCATTTTTATCTATTACTCTGACTCTGTTTGTGTCCTACATTTAAAAACCTGTTTATGTGTGTTGATAAAATCCAAGTGCCCCCATCCAGTTTTTGGCTGTTGAGAATCCTGGGGACCAACTCAGAAGACAGAACAGTAAGTTTTGGCTGATCCTATATATTTCAAACTCATGACACTTCAATAATTGATATCTTCATAACATTATCAGAAAGTTTTAACTCATCCCTTTGAAATAAAAGCCCCTCAATATTCAGAATACTATTTTTGTTTAGGGAGTAAGAATGTATAACGAGCCAGAGGATAACGGAGCAGCCAATTATTTCAGTCTGAATGGCAAGTTTCTCAGACTCCTGGATCTTAGCTGGTTTACTGACCCCGTGGGATTACGTGGGTGATAAGCTGCCACCGTCATTTTACGACCGAGAGCAGATTCTATCTATCTGTATATAAATTGTTGCTTATGGGGCTTTAATCCTCAGGATCGCCTGGGTAACAGAAGTTCTCTGAAAATGGAGCTGAGTCTCCACTGTGCCCTTGTGAGGTTTCATGCCCAATGACTACAGCACAGAGTGCATTATCTCCAAACACGTCATAAAGATCCTAGTTCTTAATGATTTTCATGAGAGAAAGGGAAAATGACCATATATTAACCATTTTACCCTTTGCAGCAAGTTGAAGAGTTAACTCCTAAGTGGGTCTGGCATGGAGCTAGCTGGGAGTTCAGGTGCCCCCCTGTCCTGCAGAATGAGGCACGTCGCCGTGTTTCCATGTGATTTCACTCAGCAGAGATCTTTAGACTGTCTTCCCGCTCTGTTCTGTGAGCGAGCTGTCACCCGAAGATATGGGACAGCAGGGTATGCATCCCGCAGTGATTACTGCCCCAGAACCCTGCGCCTCAGCGGACGTGCCGGGACAGTGGGTCTCCCCGAGAACACATCAGGGAGCTAGTGACACGTTCCTGATGGAATCTGGCCAAATCCGGATGCCTCAGTTCTTGCTGCACCAAGAATGAAGCAAAGCATGTGGTGGGCTCTCTCTCAGCAGGTTTTGAACTGTTTAGAACAAAACTTACTCTGGCAATCCATCTGCTTCTGTCTCAAGGATTGTTTATAACAGTCCTGATCCCTGAAAAAATGGCAGGGAGAAAGCAGAATTAATGTCCACGTATCCACAAATAGCACATTGTTTTCTATTCAGTTTTGTAGTCTTCTGAGAAGCCCCTTTCTCCAAAAGTACTGGTTCAACTGGAAAAATTATTTTCTTGGTTCTGCAATTCCTAACCAGCTCTGAACATCCAGAGGGTAAGCACTCTCTCTGATTCATCTCTTTAATGCTGGTACATTAAAGCCAGTGAAATTCAGAGAAGGAGCCCTGTGCCCTGCCTACAGTCCACTTATCCAGCCCCAGGGGATCCCTGTGTGTCAGAGAGCGGAATAGACAGAGTTCAAAGACTGAGCAAGAATGAGGAGAGATCAGGGGTGACATTGGGGCACAGACACCACTCAGCAATGGATGAGTGACAGCGTCAAGGACCGATAACCTCTACACCCTTAGTACTATGGAACCTTACCCTAATATATGCAAATCCTAACAATGGGCTTGTGGGGACCTGGATTGGCTCAAATAACGTGCCCACTATCTAGTGGAATCATAAAATCTTACAAAGTAATGAGGCTTTCATTCTTTAATTTGTGGACTGAGGGATATACAAGCTACAAAGGTTGTCATTGTGTGTATATTTAAATATATACTTTAAAACATATTTTGTTTCTGAGGTCAGAGAGTGAATCTTTTATTTCTTGTTGAAATAAGGGTGTCATTCACCCTGATTTCTCAAGCTGTCAGCCGTGGCCGCAGTGGGTGTTTAGTAAAGGAGATGGTGGGACACACGACGTGTAGAGAAGTGGGGTCCTCAGGGGGCAGATGCAGGGAGCCTCCTGTCGACCCCTCTTCAAGGCTGAATTCGGAGGCTCAGTTTTGTTCACCTGCGATGACCCTATGTGAGTGTTTATGATGGTATCATGTGATGACCTTTACATCTAGGATGAACTTGGGATACTTACTGTCCTCGTGTAATTAACAGCACTGCCTTTCTTTTTAAAGTTGTTGCAGGTTAGAGCATGAGTTTTGGGAGTGACTCTGGGGTACCCTCTCTATGCCCCTGTTCGGGTGATTAGACCAACTTTCTTCAGGGCAAAGCCCATGTCCCAGTCAACTGTCTTCAGTGAACAGTGAAGTGTATTGGGGGCATCCAGTGAAGGGTTGCTGAGTTGCCTTGGGCCAAAATACATCGTGAAGTGTGAGGATGAGTCCTCTGCGTGGGACAAAGTCAAAATGAAGCAAAATGAAGCAGAAATTCAAAGCAGCTGTCTCAGAGTCTTTGCAGGAAACAGGGGTGCGTGCACACTCAAAGTGGGTGACTTGAGGAGAGTTTAGTAAGAGACTGGTCACAAGGTGTGGAGAGATTTTACTGAACATGCAAGGGGTCTGCACGGTCACCAGCACCCGGAGTGATGTGAGGGAGGGTTGTCCCCACCCCACAGTGACGCTGGGGGACGGAGTTGGTGAGAAATATCCCAGCCTCACTTTCTCTCCTTTTTTTTTTTTTAATTTTATTGTGTTGTGTTAGTCACCATACAATACATCATTAGTTTTTGCTGTAGTGATCCACGATCCATTGTTTTTGTATAACACCCAGTGCTCCATGCAGTACATGCCCTCCTTAATACCCATCATGGGGCTAACCAATCCCCCCTCCCCCCTCCCCTCTAAAACCCTGTTTGTTTCTCAGAGTCCATAGTCTCTCATGGTTCATCTCTCCCTCCAATTCCGCCCCCCCCCCACCATTTTTCCCTTCCTTCTCCTAATGTCCTCCATGTTATTCCTTATGTTCCACAAATAAGTGAAACCATATGATAATTGACTTTCTCTGCTTGACTTATTTCACTTAGCATAATCTCCTCCAGTCCCATCCATGTTGATGTAAAAGTTGGGTATTCATCTTTTCTGATGGCTGAGTAATATTCCATTGTATATATGGACCACATCTTCTTTATCCATTCCTGTTGAAGGGCATCTCGGCTCTTTCCACAGTTTGGCTATTGCGGACATTGTTGCTATGAACATTGGGGTGCATATGGCCCTTCTTTTCACTACATCTGTGTCTTTGGGGTAAATACCCAGTAGTGCTATTGCTGGGTCATAGGGTAGCTCTATTTTTAAATTTTTGAGAAACCTCCACACTGTTTTCCGAAGTGGCTGTACCAACTTGCATTCCCACCAACAGTGTAAGAGGTTCCCCTTTCTCCACAACCTCTCCAACATTTGTTGTTTCTTGCCCTGTCCATTTTTGCCATTCTAACTGGTGTAAGGTGGTATCTCAGTGTGGTTTTGATTTGGATTTCCCTGATGGCTAATGATGATGAACATTTTTTCATGTGTCTGTTAGCCATTTGTATGTCTTCTTCAGAGAAGTGTCTTTTCATATCTTCTGCCCACTTTTTGACTTGATTATTTGTTTTTTGGGTGTTGAGTTTGAGAAGTTCTTTATACATTTTGGATACCAGCCCTTTATCTGTTCACTTTCTCTCTCCTTCAAAATCTTGTGTCTGAGCCGCCAGATGCCAAGGACAAAGTAGCTTCGTGATGTCTTCTACACACACCCTGAGACTCCCGGCATTGCAGCGAAGGCGGGATGGTGGGTCTGAGGGCCAATGAAGATCCGCACAAGTTCTGGGAAAGGAAACTGTAGGACACGGAGGCAGGGTGGAGGACGTCCATGTAGGACGTCCATTCCATCTCTGGGGCCCCATCCGAGCTGTGTGTTTGGGGCCGCAGAAGTTAACGTTCACCCTACCAGAGTGGAGGCTTGTTCTAACCTTTACTCTGTGACCTCCTCACAACACCCTCGCTCTTGACAGCTGTGGACGAAGGTCCGGGTTTGGGGAGAATAGCTGTGCAGCGCCTGGACTGTGTGCGCACCTGACCCCTCCATCAGTAAGCTAGCCTGAAAGTCTGTGTAAATGGCACGGGGTGGCCTGCTTTGTTCTTTTGGTCTCAAAGTGGTTTCTCGGTCTGGAGGGTACTTCACTGTCCCTCCTTCACCTTCTAACAGTCAAGGAACGGGGACTGTAACAACAAAGACAGGAATTTCCTGTGGCTCCTGGAATTACTGACAGCGATGACTGCATTCTGTACCTCTTCATCTTCCTTAAAGTCTGTATTATATATATATATTTATGCATATATATATTTACGTATATATGTATTTTATATTTTTTTTTCTCTGTGAATTAAATCTTGTCCCCACATTATTCCAATACTCTTGCAGCAAGTCAGAGAACTGGGCAGGCGTGTCTGACGACTATCGGGAACGCCGGGCAGGTTGGTGGGGGACAGGGGTCGGGATTGTCTCAGAGTATTTAGCAAAAGCAAAATTCCATGCAACTAATTGCAGAGGGACCTCAAGGAAGGACGCACTGACACAGGTGTTCTATTGTGGAGGCCCACGCAGCACTCAGTCTCCTCAACGATCGAGACCAGGCTCTCATGCAAAATTACCCAGAAATAAAGGTAAAGAGCCAGTAGCTGGCAGAGCCGACATGCTCCGTCAAAAGTCCCTGAGGTTGAGAGAGGAGTCGATGGCGCTGTGTTGCCCTGTAACTGATTCTTCAGTGTTTTGTGAGCGCAGCTTAGATGATCATTCCCGTGTTTTCTCTGTGATCTTTCAGACGCAGTGATACTGCAGAGAACAAGGTTCAAATCCCAGCTGTGTGACCATGGGCGAGTTGCTTAACCTGTCTGTGCTTCAGTTCTCTCATCAGGAAAACAGAGATGATAGTAGCTGTGAGGATTCAATAAATAACCATAAGTAAAGGTAAAGCACAGCACATACAATACTCCATATTACCCATTATTAATATCATCAATTAACCAATGGGAATTCAGCACATCCAGTCCATCCCGTCTTGTAGCTGAAATCCAGTCATTTTTAAGGGGCCACCTTGAGCCTGGAAAAGCACTGTCTTTAGTGCTTAGAGTGAAATGAACACAGAGGTTACATTAGCACATATGCCTTAGTACATGATGGAGGTATAAAAATAAAGAAAATTAAAAAATAAAAAATAAATAAAAAATAAAAAATAAAAAAAATAATTCTGTGCTGAGGCTGTCAGTTGAATAGACTTCGTGGTGAATATTAGATGGAACTCGTGGAATATTGACCTCTAGGTGATGCAGGGATGTCATTTGTTCTTCACATTTCACAGGAAAACGCCTGTGATGTCAGCATCCTTGACTTCCGGCGCTGTGGGGACTCCATGATGCCCAGACTCTGCCCGGGAGAGCTGCTAGAGCAAACGTTCTGCCCCAGAGATTTGTGAGGTGGTACACTTACCCTTTTAATGACAGTAAATTAAAAACAAGAGCAAAACGAGTGTTCCAAAACATGAGAGAAGATTGTGTTATAACAGTGAATAAAGACAAGAGAATAGTTATCTGTCAATATAAGGGTTCTACCATCTTGCTTATCTGTATAAATAATCTTGCTCAACCCAACAACAAGCCTGAGGAAGCAGGAATGTCCATTTTGGAGATGAGGACGGAGGTAAAAGAGGCTCAGGAACTGGGGACTCGTGCTATCTGAATAAGTGTGTTAACCGACAGGCCAGTATGATGTGCTGGCCTCACACAAGTGAGCGCTGCTGAGCTGAGGGTCACTAAGTTGTAGGGTTAGGATTGGGTGGAAGTCTGTCTCATTCCCAGGATCCTTCTGTAGCACTCTGCTTTCCCCCAGTCTTATGTGGGGCTCCTCTGCCATTCACTAAGAAAGACTGTGGAGCACTTACTACAGGAGTAATTCGTTCAGTGCTGAAGGTAGAATGTGGGCATTGACACAGTCCAAGTCTTGGCCGTTTATTTGTAGGAGGATCCACGGTCTTTGGCTTTGTTTCACTTGGGCAAGCAGAACCCATGTGGGATTGAAGTAGGTGATATTCCTGACCACAGAGCAGAGTCATCACTGGGCGGCTAATTCCTATCAGGATATAGCAAATACATCCAAGCAAAGTGGTGGTTGGTGTGCTAGGAACTACCCGCATTCCCACCAGGCAAATGTACCAAAATATGCCTGGACGGAGGCATCCCTAGAGCCCCCATCCGTCTCCCTTCCTCTAGCTCACCAACATTTACAGCTATTGACCACCATTTGTTGAGTGTTTACTACACACTGGACATTTATAAGACAACTACAATCATTATTTTTAATCCTCACCACAATCTTGTAAAGTAGCTGATTTTATTCCCATTTTATAGATGAAGAAACTGATGCTAAGAGGAGTTACATGGAAAGCCATTGGCATATTTGGGATTTGAACAAAGAAATGCATGGCTGCAGGACATTGGCATCTCGTTGGTTCTGGTCATTTAATTGGGCATTTCTCAGTCTCTGTGATGCATTGAGGTGGGCATATCTTGGGTCTTCAGGAGTAGAGGCTGTAACTTGAAAACCAATTCTTCAGAGTGTGTGGGTCACGGAGAATGGGATGAACTTCAAGGCTGTGGTGAGTCATTAGTCAAGTTGGGGCTCCAGGGTTGACTTGGTGGTCAAGAGACGCTGTGTAGTTAGAAGTTGGACAAAAGTTGAGAAAATTACCATGGTCTGGAACACATCAGAAACTTACAAATCCTACCTTATGTTTCCTCAGGGAAAGATCCTGAAAAAAAAAAAACACCCAAATATTTGATTTTTAAATTTGAATTTCTGGGTTAATTGTATTGTACTTTTCAC
The DNA here is from genome assembly GCF_964656455.1 of Halichoerus grypus. Lineage (NCBI taxonomy): Eukaryota > Metazoa > Chordata > Mammalia > Carnivora > Phocidae > Halichoerus > Halichoerus grypus. The sequence continues at coordinate 85,069,095 of NC_135718.1, read as the reverse complement.
CTCCTGGTCCATTAAAAAATCCTGAGGAATAAGTGAAGGGGAGAAATAGTTCCAATTTAAAAGTGCCAGCAGTATGGGCATTAAGGAGGGCACGTGATGGGATGAGCACTGGGTGTTATACGCAACTGATAAATTATTGAATGTGACACCTGAAACTAATGATGTACTATGTGATGGCTAATTGAACTTAAATAAAAAATCCTATTCATTTGTGTAAAAATAAATAAATAAATAAATGTGGGACAGCAGGTACAGTTGGTAAATTTAGCCTCAAGTGGAGAATTATGCTGGAAAGTTCCTATTTGGTAAGTATTTAGTCAAATTTCAACGCTAAGGACTCGTTAATACAAATTTTTAACCTAAGCTCTCGTGTAATAGACTAATTTTGTGGAGATACAACCAAGATATTTGAGTCAACTTGCTAATTGTTGTATGTTTCTTTCTGATTATTAGTTGTAACTTTGTAGAGGCACAATTACTTGCTTAATTTTGGTTGTGGTTAAGTAGGAATCACTGGCCTGCACATACATAGAACTATGTTCAGAACAAGGGCAACTGTCCAGTGCCTCCTCTTTCCCATTGATAAATGAAGAGGTGTCGTAATAGTCATGTGTAAAATTCCTGCCATTTTAACATTTCATCAACTGTTGGTATAGAAAAGAACTTCAAATTTCTTTTTGGTGAGGCAGTGGTGGTGGTTTCTACTTGTTTAGGAATTTTTCAGAAGTATATTTTTCATTTAGTTTGAGCAGGCAAACGTTTAGAGAGGAAACCAGAAATATCTATGATTCTTCTTTGGGGAATAAATGTCCTGTGGTATTCTATCAAAATCCTGTCCTTCCCTTGCAAAAGCATGGATTTCTTGACAGAATGTAGGGCCTTTCCCCTCATGCAGAGATTGATGGTGTGACTGGCAGCTGGATGCCCAAGGGTTCAAGATCAACTCCTTCAGGAGTAGATGCCTAATATTCAAGGAGCGACAGACCCTGGACTCCCCTTCCTACAACCCCCAACCCCACACTAGTCCTACTTTTAGAAAACGATGGTATTGATGTGCTACTGAACAAATACATTCTGGGAGGTTATACATACACACGTGTGCTTGAGCAATAAGCATATAATTCATACACTTCTTTCTGATATATACATAATTCATGAAAGTGTAGATACTAGAAAATTATAGGTCAAAAGCACTGTTGATGCAAATACACTTTTCTATGTACCATAGGGTCAACAAAACAACACACTACAAAGTGAATTGATAATGATTCTACAAAACAAATAGCAATTCAAAATTTATGTATTTGTTTAATTTTTTCCAGCTTTATGGGGATATAACTGACAACATTGTGTCAACGTAAGGTGCACAATGTCACGATTTGACACATGTATACATTGCGATTTCCGCAATAAGGTTAGTTAACACATCCGTCACCTCGCATGCTTACCCCCCTCCTTTTCTTTGCTGGTGAGAACATTTAAGATCTACTCTCTTAGCAGATTTCAAGTAGATAGTAATTAAGTTAAAACAACTTTGCTATAGACGTTCTCACAGATATCCTGAGACTTTGAACCACAACGTACACCTTTACCTGTCTTAATTTGAAAGCTAAATGAGTAGTAAGTAGATCAGAACTTCATCCTAGGGGCTTATGATCTCTACAGCTAAACAAAGCCAAGAGTTAATCCTATGCTTCAATGAACGTCCTAGAGTCATTTGCAACATTTATGGTTTAGGGTTATGCATAATTTGTGGCATTAGCTTTGCCTTGAGTTTCTGCCTGTGATGTCAGTTAAACATAAGATTGTGAAATTAAGTAGTTCTCTAAAGACAACCAAAAAATATTACATAGTTGTATTTTCTAGAAAGTGCATTTTAATAGAATATCTTGGCAAACGAAGTCCAGTTCCACAGTTGGGCCACTCTTCTTCCAAACTCTAGTCCTATTTCATTGGAGAGCAATGGACCCAGCATCATACAGAAGCTTTACAAGGCTCCTAAAATAACCTGTCCCCTGAGCCAGCCTCATGCAACCAGGCATCCAAGTAATGTAAATTTTCCACAGCAGAATCCTGCACACTCTGAGCGATGTTGCCGTTTCCTGGAGTTCTCAGCAGTGAAGCTCTTCTACCTAGTTGCACCCAATTTCACTGATCAGTAGCTCGGGCTTCACTTCTCCCTCATATATTCAATATTTCCATTGGCAGGTACGGAGCAGACACATTGAAAGAGGAACTGCAACGTCTTAGAAGAAGGAGGAAAATACTTACTATTCACTGTGTTGTGTTCTGAGGTTTAGTTTGGATGTGAAGAGGATCGATATCTCCAGCATCTTCTGGCACCAGAGATATTTATTAGTATTCTTTTAAAGATGGATTAGATTTTTATTCTTTCTCCTGTGAAATGGTTTCAATATGTAAATTCCTCCAAAATGCCAGAGATATCAATAGGTTGTCCAGATGTGGTCAGTCTCTGGGTCCTGGAATTTGGGCTGGTCCAGGAGGGAATGGACCAGAACTTGGACACAAATGAAGTGTTTCTCCTTGCAGAAACATCTTTCTGAAATCGCACTCACGCTTGGCAGCGGTGATCATATGGAGCTTTTTAAAACTTTATTTTGAGATAGTTGTAAATGTATTGAAAAATTCAGACAGCCCCCCTTCACCCTGCTTCCCTAACGTGAGTATCTTATGAAACCACATGACCTTCATCAAAACTAAGGAATTAACATAGGTGTAATACTTACAACCAAATACAGACTTTATTTTGGATCTCCTCAGTTTTCCCCAGTGGTTCTTTCCTGTCCCAGGACCCCATGCAAGATTCCACCCAGCATTTGCTCACCGTGCACATACTTGGAGTCTTTACAAACGATGTGTATGTGAATGTGTAGATTTGTGGAGACAGACTTTCTGGGGGCCGGGCATGGCTCAGCTACTAATTAGCTGAGCAAAGTTTAGTAAGTTATTAAACCTTGCTGTGCCTTATCTGTAACTCGGGGACGGTGATGATACATCGTCTATCCTGGAGGACACCACTTGCACTGACCTCGTGTGGCGTTATGGGCATTGATTGAGGGCGTTCACGCAAAACACCGCAAACAGTGCCACGACCCACATCCTCCGTGCTCAGCACACGCTAGGTTTAGTGTCATTATTCTCTCCCTAGGTAAACATCCAGCTTTCATGTACCAAGTCTTTTCTTGTGTGGCCACCGGTGACTCCTTTTTAAATAATTGTCTTCTTGAATAGATAGTACATGCACATGGTAGAAAATATTTCACCAATACTGAAGAATGTAAGTGAGAACTCTCTCCTTCCCCCAGTCCTCTCCTCCACCAGATACTCACTGTTAACCATTTCTTGTGCACCTTCCAGAGATGTTCTATACATAGAAATGTATTTTTAAATGCATCTGGAACCTTTAAAAATATGGTGAATCCTAAAGCTTGAATATTATCCAAGAGGGAAATATTAGGTTTATGTCATTTGTATTTTTACTAAGGATAATATTAGCCATACTTTATTAAGCACTTGCTATGTGGCAGGCATTCTGCTATTTCCTCTCCCTCTATCAATATTTGCCTCATTTAATACCACAAGACTAGTACCTTCACAGTAGGTACTATTAGCATCCTAATTTTACAGATGAAGAAAGTGAGGACCAGAGAGGCTGCTGAACTCCCCAAGGTAGCTCAGTTAGTAAGTGATCGAGCAGGTAAGAAAGTTTGAGGGAAAAGTCAGAATCCAAATACACTGGATTTCTTTCTCCGAATTCCTTCCTTTATTTTACATCTATGTTCTGCTCCTCTTCATATGCCACCATCTGTGTCTGCTGGAAACAGGTCACAATCTACACTCTGCCCAGACTCCCCTTTAGTTCCCTCTGCACCCCCTTCTATCCTTGGTCTACTCAAAACCCTGTGTTCACCAGACCTCTGGCTTCCTCGGAAAGCCTCATTAGCTCGTCACCTCCTAGAGAATCAAGTACAAATCATTTACCCTGGCTCCCTAGGCCTTCTGTTTTCAGGCTTCCTCTGAGCCATCTGGTCATACGTCCCACTGTGAACACACATTCACATCACACAAGGTAATCCTCAACAGCACTTGCAGAACTGGAAAGAGCTCCTTGGTAATTTCTTTAATGAAGCATCTGCAAATAAAAGAGACCTTTAGGAAAGCTCTCCTTCATGGAGATGAGGGATCTTAACAATTTTAATTTCCATTTTGCTGATTTGAATAGTGCAAAATTACATGTTCAGCGACGTACGTTAATTATATTGTTTGGAGCTACAGATTAATTATTGATTGAAAATTTAAGCAGATGAACGGGCAACTGTACATTCTAATTCCTTCCTACATGCAGCCGGAATTTGAGATGTGGAAGTATTCCTGGTCAGAACGGCTGAATCTCGGTGTTCTTGCTCAAACTGGAGCAGATTCCAATGACATGACCTTGTCTTGGAAGAAAGGGCCTGGCATGAAGGTACAATGTGCTTGGTAGCCGGGAGATTGGAAACTAACCATCACAGAGCCCATCGTAAGAGTCACAAAACTCCCTGCTAATGCAGAGGAGTTTATATATTGCCCTATTTCAGGGGAGTCACATCTTGGGTTGGTGATAGTGTTTCCTGTTGAGATGTGGGCGAGGACGTAGCATAATTTGGCAGAGCTCAGTGCGTTGTTGGAAGCACGGATTGCCTTGGCCTCGTGAATGGTATCCTGTCCAACAGGTTGGTAGTGCCCTGCTTGAAAGCATTAAGCCCACCCATGCCTTATCTATGAGGGTTTTGAGGCCTACAAAGCTCCCTGCGTCTTGCTTATCTCTTTATCCCCAGTGCCAACCACATTTCCTGGAAATGTTTGGAGATGTTTGGTGAACAAATGGATGCAGGCATTGTTTGCCCACGAAGGGCCTTTGGATAACAGCTTCTTCCAAGCCCAGTGCTTGGCCCATGGACTGCAGCAAATTTTCTGGCACTAGACAACTGTAGAATGTACGATGGGAATTTCTGGCCCACGAAACTCTTTAATGACATCCAGAGACCTACAGAATTAGATATCAGACCTCGAGGGCATCCTGGTGATGTGCACGAAGGCATCTTTGAGCACCAGCTGTTCCTGGCGTGTCCCGGGTCAGTCCTCAGAAAGGTGCTCCTGAGCAGAGGGGCCAATAAACCCCATACTTCCTTTAATCTCTGACTCATTTTCTATCTGATCTCTTGACCCTGAAATAACATTTCTTACTTGTTTGCCTGAGAAGAGGCTTGAATATTCAGGAGCTGGAGGAAACTGTAGACAGCTAATACTGGGAGGACTTCGAATGAGTAGAGAAATAAACTACTAAAATGTGGCTGAGTGATAGAGTAGGGGAGTCTGTGCTCAGCTGTGGACAGGATCTCTATTTTCTGGTTCGAAGGCCTCCCTGGAGCCTGCGGTGAACACTGCAGGGAAAGCACCCAGCCCCACCCTCCGCCGCCACTTGCTGAGGACTCCTGGCTGAGGCCGCGCCCAGGAGCTGCCTTTCTCCCTCAAAGCAGCCTGGCCTTCTGCCTCAGTGGGGACAAGTCTGAGTTTGCACCGGGTCTGCGGATGCCTCTGTTGCAATGTAGTTCAGCACCATCTCTGCCCAACCTCGCTTCTCTCAGCCCTCCTAGGTCCTGCTCCCCAGGACAAGCCCTTCTTCATCTGCATGCAGGTCTCAGGGTCAAAGAGGCTGTTTTCTGGAGAACCAGGGAGAAGGGCTCTGTGTCTTTCCTTTGGCAGCCTGAGATGTCATGCATTGCCACCTTTTTCTATATCAAAACTTGTCCCCACAAAACAGCCCAACAGCCTTCCTGCTAAGATATTAATAGAAATGGAGTCATCTACGCCTTCTTCAGAGATAGTTGCATTTTACCAGAATCTTCGGATAAAATAATAAATGGGTCTCCATGGCGTCCTGGGCAGTGGAGTAGGGGAGTATTTCTGGGAGCCTGAGGGGAGGCACCGGCCAGGCACCCCCACGGCTGGCTCTCCGCAGCTGGGAGCCTCAGCCCTACTCCTGCACAGCAAGACTGAAACCCAGCATTTTCCCACCAGCATTTTCTTGGCCTTCACCAGCGGAACCATCTAGATTTCCTGCCCCTTCCAAATTTGTGTATTTTCCAGGTAGCAAAAGGCAAACAGTTCAAAGTTGACAAACGTATCTGGAGCAGTTCAACCATTTCTTCTGCTGTGTTGCCTCCTGAACTCCTCAGACACTATTTTGTCCTTTTTCTCTTCTGGAGGCACTTTGTGCATCTCTGCCGAGCACGTCACCCTCTTTCCACTGTTCCTGGTCCCCGTCGGCGCCTGGTGACAGAGGCTGTGTCATCCCTGCTTCCTGGCCATCAGGAGGGCTTTCTAACCGTCCGAATGGAGTAAAGACACGAGCATCCTGCATGCGGGACGCACCAGCGCACAGGGGCAGAGAGCGATGCCAACAGCTGAGCCCCCTGAGTTCTCACTGGACTGTAGCCTCTGGCAAGCATGGCTCCGGGGTGCATTCATGAAGCTTCACACCTCGCGCTCCTCTCCATCCCTCCAAGTCCCTGGTTAGGTTTGGGTAAGACAGCGGTGAAGATGACCTCTCCTGTGAGAGAGTTAAAACGCTGACCCCCCCCCCCCCCGTCCCCCAGCTCAAGCCTGACCAAGAGAGGGAACATGCATTTAGAGAAGGGCACGTGGGTGGCTTCCCCTCGCTCCTCACCTACTGTTTCTCTTTCTCCTTCCACCATCCTCCTGACTATGGTTTCCGAAACCCCAGGATTGGCAGGTCCATGAGAGAAAGGGAACAAGAGAGCTCTTACCCCCGCAGATTGCTCATCAGTGGGATGTGGGGCTCCGGGGACAAGCTGACTTTTTCTGTTGTCGATTCTTCACAGACTGATTTCCAGTCCCCCCTCCACTGCGGTCCCACCTCCTGTAACTGGGGCTGCGCGCCTGCCGTCCCATCAGGTGGGACCTGTGTTCTTCTGAGCTTGCTGCGAGTCCTTCCTCAGGCCCCGGCCACCTGGTGGTACCTCCAGAGTTCTGTTTACTCCTCCAGGCATCCCTGTCGGGCAGGATGGTTGGCTCTGCGATGCTCTCTCTCCTGAGGCATTTCTAGTTCAAGGAAACGCCCTCATTTGCCCTCACAAACTCTGAGACTATAGCCCTCCCGATGCACCCTCCTCTCCTTTGACTCACCGGTCAGCAGCTCCTGACAGGGCCAAATGCTGGCCTCCAAACTTCTCCGAGGGCGAGTTCTCCAGATGGGAGGGACACACGAGCTCTGGGAGAGGTCTCACCAAGCCTTCCACAGTAGACTTGAGGACGAAAGGCCATCTCTTTCCCTTGGCATACCAACGATCTATTCCCAAAGCTCTCCGTAGCCATTGTCTTCCTTTTAAATTTCTCCAGACATGTTCATACCTGGAGGTGGACGGCACAGAATGGGCCTGTGGGAAATGTACAAGCTGGTGCAGAAGAGATGAAAAAGAATTCAATCATAGGATATGAAATAACAAAACAGGATATGAAGAAAATTCCAGGCGGGTCCAAAGGAGAAAAACACCACGTCCGATTTGGGGAATAAGAGAAGTTTTTGTGGAGGAGTTAGATGTTTAAAAATGAATAGGCCCTCTACTGGTTAAGACGGTGAGGAGGGGTTCTCAGCGGCAGCAAAGCAAGAGTGAAGCAGGAGGTGATTTGGGGCCAGTGAGACCCAGTTTGGCCGAGGCAGGGGATGGCTTCGTGCTGGAGATGCAGCTGTCTTGGGGCCTGAAATGTCAGGTGAACACTTTACCTGATTTGGGTAGAGAGTAATGGGGAGTGAGCAAGGAAGGCAGGGACAGATGCAAGAGGTGTCCTCGAGCTAGAGGAGGGGACCAGGCAGCTGAAGGGGGGGTAGGACAGGCAGGAAAGGGGGCTTCAAAAGATGGGGGGGGGCCCAAGGACTGAATTATGCTGCAGGAAATGGGACAGAAGGAGGGCCCTCTTTTCCTCCTCTTTTTAATTTTGGTAAACTGAGATTGAATTGAGATTCTGGGTGAAGCTAATATTTAATGTGTGCTTATGTGCTAAGCAGAGTATGAAGCACATATTATTTCATTAAATCTCACAAGTAAAATCTTATCACTGCTTTTCTCGCATCTTGGCTTTCTCTTCCGTCAGATTCCTTGAAAGAGGGACCGTCTTAATCATTCAACCCGTGAATCGAGCACAGTCCCGGGCACATAATGGGTCCTTAAGAAAGATCACAACATATGAACATCTGAACTTAGGCCTTCCGCAAGCACAGTGTGTGTGCTAGTCCCCACTTGGAACACACGGGGCTGAGGGAGCTGCTTTGGGGGAAAATGCAGCGGACCCACGACTAGGTGCATCTATGTAAGTTCGGGGCAGCTAAGCTTAGACCGAACGATAACTCTTACAAGAAGGGCACCTCTTTATTTGGCTTGTCACTGCTGAATGCTGTCTCTGCTGCACGGAGAGCATAATCAAAGTTCAGGGGAGAGGGACTCCTAACTGCCCTCAGATTACTCAGAGCACCCAGGAGCTGCAAATAGCGTCCCGGGTAAGACTGACCAAAACTGACCCATTACCCAGGAGCTTCATGGATGCTGGCTTTAGTGCATTCCCAGGCGTGGAGAGTTAGATTATTGGGGTTTGCGTGGCTCTTGAGTTTTCTTTGAACCTCTTGTAATAGAGAACTGGGGTTAACCTAGGGGGCTATGGTTTGGGCTGATTTTGCTGGGCAGGCCTTTGTAAAGGACTCACGTGTGTTTTTTCTGAGCTGTTGCTCTAGACAAATCCTCTAAGCTCTGGAGCATATTTATGGCACTGATGAGTTTCCATGACCCCTCTGCCTAATCCAACAGCTCTCCTGGGACCCTCAGGGCCTATTTCAGAGAGGCGCCTTGAGCCCATGGGCATACGACTCTATGTATACAGTTATAGGATCACGTTAGACTGAGATTCACCAAATATGTCCCAAGTTAGGAAATGACCATACAGTTTTCTTCACTGCTCAGGCTAAATACTTTGGAATTGTCTGGGACTCCTCCCTTTCTCATCTTACATCAAGCCGCTCAGCAAATCCCATCGGCTCCTTTTCACAACATATTCAGGGAGAAAGTCTCACCACCTCCTGACCCTGTAAACCGCGGCTGACTGCTGGTTGCTTTGTTCCAGCATCTCTTGGCATCTCCCAGCTTCCATCTAGAACCATCGGGACCATTTTCCACACCGTATCCAGACGGGGCCTTCTAACATGCAGTTACATCATTTAATTCTTATATCTTAACCCCCCCCCCCCCGTGTGTGGATATTGAGACCGGTTCATTTGGCCGCTCTGGGAAGACAGTGAGCCCCTGGCACTTTGCACAGCTTTTCGCAGAAGAGGTCATTTGATGCGGAGGCTGTGATTTCCACATTTCGACTGTAGATGGCACTCTGGGACCATGCAAGTTTGTGCTTGGTTGCTCGGGTGTGTGGGGCCCAGATTCTGCAGTGGGTTCCAGCTGGGCTGACGCCTCTCTGTATGCAGCCTGGACTAAAACGAATGCAGGTGATGGAATTTCATTTAAAATTAAAAAGAATATTTTTAGGGGACAAATGATAACTTGGACAAAATAAACTGGAAAGATTCTGGATTCGTTAAAAGAAACACTCTGAATTTTCTCCTGTTTTGAGAATGTTGAGAACCCAGGAGGCTGAGGGGTCAGGGCTGGAGAAGGTGGGAGAAGGCTCTGGGGGCTCAGCCTCCTGCAGGGGCTCGGCCGACGGGTGTGTGGGCGAAGACTTTGGCGTTTGGGCAAAGAGTCCAAGGTCTTAAAAGTTGTATTCAAATTTGTCATTTTACAAAATGTTTTTGTTTTGAGTCTGAGGACAGCACTTCATTAATTAAGAATTTAGATACTGGTGGTAGATGGCCAGAAGGTTGCCAATGGGTGGGTAGACACAAAGGATGGAAGGAGCCAGGACCTCCCCTTGAAGTCGTGGAAATTACGCTAAATGTGTGAGTGTGTGAGTGTGTGTGTTGTGTGTGTGTGTGTGTGAGAGAGAGAGAGAGAGAGAGAGAGAGAGAGGGGGGAGGGTTTCCTTGTGACTCGGGGGCGGGGGTGGTAGCAGGGACCACAAGTGGAGAGCAGGTCCAGCTCCTTGGGAAGGGCTACCTACTTCCCCCACCATGTTATTAGCTCTGATGGGGAAGCTGGCGCCTGAAGGGTCCCCTTGCCTCTCCTGGGACTGACACAATGGGCAGTAGAGTCAGAGGAAGAGGCTGCCACCCTGAAGGCTCTGGGAGGACCCACCAAGGAGGCCAGGAGTGTGTGTCCTGTCCCATGTGTAACCCGGGTGTGTACAGGGCACAGAGCTTACAGGGGCAGGTGAAATCACAGGTGTTCACCATGTATCAAAGGGCACCCTGTGAAATCCAGACAGAAACTTAATCATCTGAGCCATCCCTTGCAGCATTTCCTTGGTTTTCATCCGTTTCTCTTGTGGAGGGTAGAGGGCTCAGAAAGTGTCCGCTGGGCATCTTTTTTGTCCTTATTGTAATAAGGATCGAGTTCTAGCCTCACAGATCAGGAGGTGGTATCAGGCAAGTTAAGAAAACTTCATACAGCTCAGTTTCTTCAGCTGAACTGTCAAAGAAAAAAAAATGTATGGACCAGAGTTAAACAGGCAGGAAGACTTTATCTAAGGTTATTGCAAGAGGGGAGAGAGATTGAACTCAATTCTGCTGAGAGAAAATGCGGGAGAGTTTCTAAGTGCTGGGGAGCTCGTGGGTAAGCATCACGCTGAGGGGAGGGTGGTCAGGGTGATCAGGCCATGTGTGTGTGCTAATTAGCACTTATAGAAGTGAGGTTTTTACCTTCCCCCAGAGACGGGGAGGTAAGGATGCTACCTGTCTTGATGATATCATATTTCAGAGCAATGACTCCCCAGATCCTGGAGAGAAAATTTACATCTCAAAAGGGAGAGAAAGAATTCACGATTCCAAGTTTTCTAAAGAAATGCTCTGAGCAAAGGGAGCTCAGAGGCCTGGCATCGCAGAGAACCCTGTCTGAGCTTCAGTCAAGGGATGTTAAACTGTCCTGGTCAGCAAAATTGTCTAATAATAGTACCCACTTCCCAGGAATCATGGACGGATTACACGGAACGAGGAGGACAATGCACAGAGGACGTTTCTGGGCAAACGGCAACTATCATGTGATGACTATTAGGATTTTCATGGACAGAATTGTTTACTTTCCTTCCACTCTGAAGACCTGTCCTATATTTTGTAAAAGAAAGTACAAATAACCCTTATTTTCTAAAAGCTACTGTGTTTAAATAAGACATATGGTATATGCCTGTATGTGCATGGAGAAATTAAAAAAAAAAATAACTGAAGGTTATAATCTGGAAACAGAAAATCAGAGTTCAGCGTGATGCTTACCCACGAGCTCCCCAGCACGTAGAAACTCTCCCGCATTTTCTCTCAGCAGAATTGAGTTCAATCTCTCTCCCCTCTTGCAGTAACCTCAGATAAAGTCTTCCTTCCCTGTTTAACTCCGTTCCATACATTTTTTTTTTTGTTGTTCTTTGACAGTTCAGCTGAAGAAACGCTCTGATTTTCCTGAATGGGATCTTGGTTCTGGTAATGGTGCGAGAGTGTTTGGCTCTTTTTAATGGAAGAAAAAGAGGTCATATTTAAAAATGTTTAAGTATAAATTCTAACATGGACCACCTGGGTGACTCAGTCAGTTAAGCAACCGATCCTTGATTTCTGCTCAGGTCATGGTCTCAGGGTTGTGCATGGAGTCCCATGTCGGGCTCTGTGCTCGGTGCAGAGTCTGCTTGAGATTCTGTCTCTGCCCCTCCCACGCTCTCTCATGCGCTCTCTCAAATAAATAAATAAAATCTTAAAAAAAAATAAATGTAAATATCTCTTACAGAAATGCAACCTCTTAAATTTCAGGGCTTCACCTATGTCTGCTGTTTCTTAAAAATAAGCGGCCCCAAATAATATGCCAAAGGGGCATATTTAGGGGTGGCAAATTCTGCCCCCCTTCTGCTAAATCCACCAAGTTTTGCTCTGTCATTGAAACCTTCCAACCCTAGGTTCAATTATCTGCAAAAGGAGATAATATTTTGGGGTCCACCTCACAAGATTTTTGGGAGGATTGGATGAGAAAGGACATTTGAAAACTCAAAAATACAATACAAACTATAAGGGATTTTTTCACTTTTCATAATTCCCCTTTCCAATTGACCACATATTTTCTTTCTTTTGATCTTACAGTAGTATCTCACCTAAAGTTATGTTCACTTGCTAGTCGTATTTCTCTCTTTATTAGATTAGAAGCTAGATCCCACTTGGCAAATCAGCATAATTTACCACAATCCTATTGCACGACTGACCGTGACTATCTGGAGCGTCGAAAGGAATCGAGGCCAGGAGTTCTTCAGTGGGAACTTTTTTTATGAGAGTCCACTGTGTGTCCTGGACTACGGAGATAGTTTTTACATTAGTTTCTCTGCTTGGGTGGGTGCTAATACTTTGTGGATAGTGGAAAGATGGTAAGAACTTGAGCTCCATGAGTATACATGGGGCAAATTAATGGTTTGAATTCTCAAGATTGACTTTTCATCACAAGCCCAGGAAGCTCCACATCTAGGTTAAGATCTTGAATGAATGGACAGACTGTTTTGGTTACTGGTCTGGGGAGGGATAATTCCCTTTTGGCTCCTTGGTTTATGCAGGAAAGTTTTAGCTCTCCACCAAGAATGGACTTAGAGTTTTTAAAACGGTTCTTAACTGGGGGCCAAAATCCCAGCGCCTAATGGGTGCATCAGTCTGATAAAGCTTCAACTACTATTCACTGATCTGGCTTTGAGTTCCATTGCTATTTCTCTCATTTGGAGATTTTTTTCTTACCTTTGAGCTTGGCTGAGTATTTATTTTTATGTTGAATCAATCATTTGCACATTATTCTAACATTGTTTTGTGCAAGGGTTTGAAGGGTTTGAAGGCTGAAGGTTGAGGAGTTTCTGTATTGCTTCTGTGTGTGAAAAGGAAAATCCAGCATGGGATGCTTTACCAACCACACCCCTGCATGCAGGAAAGGAGGGATGACTGATTGTTAAGATATTATTTTGGCCGTAAGTATCCCCTAAGTTGAAGTCACATACACTTAAAATGAAAGTACAGTAGCTGTTGAATTGGCCTCTGAAAAATAACTGTACTGTGGAAAGAGAGGCTGAACATAGTTTTAATTAAATACATTTATTCATATGATTTTTAAATGTGGGGTCATTTAGAATCCATAATATTTCAGATAACAAATTATTATTTTCTCCCGTGCTTTTAAGAGTCTTAAATCTTTTTTAAGTTTAATCAAATTTTAATGGAGTAACATTTACTATATGCCTAGTTTTAAAATTCATATAACATAAAATGAACTATCTTAAAGGGTACAGTTCAGTGACATTCAGTTCATTCATGATGTTGCCCAAGAATCACCTCTGTCTAGTTCCAAATATTTTCATCATCTCCAAAAGAGATGCTGTTCTCATGAAGCAGTCACTGCCCATCCTCCAAGCGCCTGGAAACCACTAGAAAATTTCTATGTCTATAGATTTATCTCTTCAGGATATTTCATAGAAATGGAATCATACACTATCTGATTTTTTGTGGCTGGCATTTTCTACTCAGCATAATGCTTTCGAGGTTCATCCATGGTGTGACATGTAAGGGTACTTCATTCCTTTTTATAGCTGAATAATGTTCCCCTATATGGATATGCTCCATTGTGTTTATCTACTCATCCATTAATAGACATTTGGGTTGTTTCCATCTTTTAGCTACTGTGAATAGTGCTCTTTTATGCTACCTTTTATAAAATGATTTCAATAATTGAGTGGTGACATAATTTTGATTACCTCCCCTTGTGTAGGAATGATTCAAGGAATAGTATCTTACCAGGTAAAGAAACCAATGCTCGGGCTTTTTCCAACTGCTTTGTCTGTTTGGATGTGGATCTGTGTGGCTCCGGAAATGGTCCCCTAGCCACAGAATCACCGGGCCCTGAGCACCCTCCAGGGTCTCTACCTTTTAGACATGGGACCCTCTTAGGCCTCTAGTTGCTCCAACAGCAACGTGAGCCTTAAAGGTCTTTCTCCTTCCAATGGTAAGAATTTGTTTCTGGAGGAGGAAGTCTTCTCCATGGAAGAAAGAGATTGCCAAGCCCCAGGAGTACTCTGCTGGTTCCGTGGGACGAGACTGGGCTTCTCACCACGAGCTCATTTTCCTGTGGAGTTAATGTAGGATTGAGAGGTTGACTCTGGGATTTTTTTTTTTTTTTAAAGATTCTATTTATTTGAGAGAGAGAGTGAGAGAGAGTGTGTACGAGAGTGGGGAGGGTCAGAGGAAGAAGCAGACTCCCCACTGAGCAGGGAGCCCGATGCGGGACTCGATCCCGGGACTCCAGGATCATGACCTGAGCCGAAGGCAGTCGCTTAACCGACTGAGCCACCCAGGCGCCCCTGACTCTGGGATTATTAAGAACAACTGGGCTTCAACACTGTGTGAGGTTTTAGCGTAGAAAACGCTGCTGTCGGTTCTGGGGAGCAACTCAGCGGACCCTGATCTGTGTCACGTGGGGAGAGCAGTCTGATGAGCAGCCCCACCCAGCAGAGTCAGCAATGGCTGAGTCCTTGGTTCCCGCTACCAGACCTGGCTCTCAGGACCCTCCCTGGACTAATTTTCTCAATAGTGGGATAACAATAGACTATCTGCCTTTCTTTCTCCACTTTCAACTCACTCCAGGAAAAAAAAAATGAATCAATGTGAGAAGAAAATTTTCCTGCATAAAGACTTGCCTATTATTAAAAGCCTTCTGAGGGTGAGAAATCACAATAATTCACAGTTCTGTCAAATCAAGAATTACCAATTTAGGTCAGTTACTCCTGAGCCATGTGATGGGTCTCTTTCCAATTAAAACTGCACCTGACTGAATAGGACTAAGCCTTTCAATACTTAATTTATTGATAAAAATCAACAAAATGAATGGTCATAATTTAATTTCCGTTGATAGGTTAATCCAGTTTTGCATGATGTACTTACATGTTTTAATGACCATAAGCAATAGTTTGTTATTTGGGGGCTGAAGATGATGAAGCAGATATTTTCCAGGTTTTTACTGACTATTAAAATCACATTATAACATTCATGTAACTTGTTTATTTAATTCTTCTTGGCATAAATGAAAAGTTAATTTTTGTTAACTATCTTCACAAAAAAACTATGCAGATACATGTAAAAGTTTCCAATGATCCATTCAGTGTAATTGTTTCACAGATATTTACTTTGAAACACTTCCCCGTTTTTGTAGGTAATAGCAAACATGTTTCTCCAGGCCAGAGGAGGTAGCAATAATGATTTGCAGAATATAAAACTCAGCCCCTTGTGAAACACAACATTTTTTCACGTAAGGGCTTCTCTTTCGTTAAATTGTATTAGGATTGTTGAGTGCAAACGTTTACTGGAAGCACGTTAATAAAGCACGCCGTTCACAAGGGCAGTACAATTTAATTGAGTTCTGCAGGGTTCCAGAAGGGAGGTGGCTGGCCAAGCTGGTGCACCTGCCCATTCGTTCCTACCTCAGAAGCTCTCATTCTCCACTAATGAGCCTGGAGCATACATAGTCATTCAGGACAAATTATTTGCACATTAACCCAAACCTACTTAATTAACTTCTGTGTCATACAGCCTGTTCTTCCAAAACCATCTTTTGAAACTCTTTGAGAGATCTGTATGTTTGGTCTTGATAATATGTGAATAAAGTCCTTTCTATTCTTTTTTAGCCTTTGCTTTTGTTGCTGAAGAAAGAAACAGACAAGTTAGTGCATTACAGAGCTGAGGATCTAAACAAAACAGCATTTATTAAGAATACTTCTTGAATTATTTGGTGCGTGGTAATCTGATAGACCAGTTTCTGACTATCATTATGATGAAATAAATTCTCTAACCCGAGGACAGACCCTAACTACAAAGTTAGATTAAACTTACTTGAGGGGGTGGAAGAACAGTACTCTGTGTCCCTCCATAAAGATGATTTTCAAAAATTTCATATTAAGTCAGTTATAGAACTTATTAAAATGTGGATTCTAAGAAAGAGATTCAATAAATCTAGGGTGAAGCCCAAGAATCTGTATTTGAAAAAGTTAGAAGAACCTGCGGTGAATCAGATATAGATCGTCCTCAGAACTTAATAAAGAAGCACCATGTCTACAACTTCATGATTTCATAGTGAATTATTGTTAATATGCAAAATTGTTTCTTATTTATTGCCTTTGACAAATTTCAATATTCTATTAAGTGGGACATCTGATCCCAATCTTTGTCAGAGTCAGTTTGTTTTTTTTTTAAAGATCAGTTTTTTGATCACTCAGCTTAGACTCTAACATTCTCAAGTTGTACTTGCTTCTGTATTATTGTGCAATTAAAAAAGAAACAACCTTACTAGCGACAGTAGAATGAGTCATGTCTGTTTTAACCTTGGTTAACAAATGATATTAAAGAAATCAAAAAAGTTTCAGTGTACTTCATGGGTAGAGAAAAAAACAAACCCAGCCTGTTAATGATGTATTAGGTGAGAATCTCCAATCCACAGTGCAAAGGTAACATCAAAACTCTCAACTAAAAGGGTTTCTTATTAGCATTTACGTAAGCATTTTATCTGGTTCTATCCCAGTCAGAGGCTGAAACCAAAGGAGTTTAGTAAACCCCTTGTCACTGAAGGTCAGGCCCCCAACAGAGCCTTCATTAACAGGTGCAACATCTCACCATTTGAAAAAGTCGTGCCAAAGGAACACTATTTTTTTTTTTTTTTTTGGTGGTAGTTTGCTCATGTGGGCAAAAGAGAGCATTAAATATCTTGCAAGTGAAACATAACATGCATTTGCTTCCTGTAATTTTTAGATACTTTCTGTGCTCACGGTTTCTCTGCTGGCAGAATTGTGTCTCAGTGGGAATGGTGGCAAGAGAAACATTATCATGAAAGTAAAGACAATTTCAGATTTTTGGAGGCAACTATATGCAGTAATGGCATTTGGGAAGCACAAGGAAAATATGTGAGTTTGCAGGCACATAAAAGCTTTGAGTCAGGAAGCACAACAAACATACTGGAGACTACACAGAGTGACTTCAAACTTCAGGACTATTTTGAGTGCCTTTTATTTTTGAGAGCTTATTTTAATAATCTGCCCTTGCTCTGTTTTGGTTGTTCAAAGTTGGCTCTGAATGTTATCTGAGGGGTCCTGAAATCTCTCTGACCCCAGGAATTCCACAGTGCCCTGTCAAAGGCCCAGAAACCAGTCTAATTTTAAATTAAAATGACACTTTCTACTGAAAATGCAGTCCAATGCAAATTTGCCGTTGGTGTTGGGATAGAGATGGGCAAGTGACCTGTCCCTTCTCCACTCTGTCTTCAATTATCAGATGAGGACATCTCTTTATTTCACATATGTTTGCAGATAGGGCTCCTTGTGGTTCTGCTAATAGTTACCTGTTTGATATTAGACAAACCACTTAACCTCTCTGGCTTTCCATTCTTTTCAGGAATAAAATAAATGGATTAGATTTAAGGTTCTCTACGATCCTTTCAACTCAAACAATAAACTGATCTTGAAGTTTTCAATTTTTTATTTAATGTGTCTTATTTAATTTTCTAATTCTTTTTTCTTACTTTGATCTTGAATGCGATTATTTGGTAGCTTCAGTTTAACAAATTCAATTCAAAGTAGGAGAATTTAACAGTAAATCTACAACGTACAAGAAACAGTAAATATTCTTACAGATCATCTAGACATTCTCTGAAGTTTTTATATCAATCATAATCATTCTTCCTGGATTTTTAGGGATGGCCCTGATTTCCAGTACATGACTCTATCCTTCCTATAAACTGAGGGTGAAAAACTTTTGGGACATTGGCCATATGCAACTATGTTACGTGTTTTGTTTGTCCCATAAGGTGTTTAAAATTTCAGTTATGAGTTAGGGCATATGATATCCCAGTTATGCAATTTGAACTTAGTACTGCTTCGTGGTGATGATTCTCTGTGGTTCTTGGCTTCACCTGTTCTCTTAGTTTGCCCTTTGAGTCATCCTAATTTTCATGTAAAAACTAGACTATGTTTGCAACGAGGTGGTTTTCTTGGCCTGATTTTGCCCACAGAAGTTTGAGGATTCAAAGATCTCTCTCCATTTTGTACTATCCCTGTACTTTTCAGGTCAAGCTGATAGTGTTTATACAAATCTCTTAAAAATTTTGTGGATTCTCTGACTTTATGGGAGTTCACTCCATTAGACACAAGCCACAGCCATACTTCCCTTTCTTCTGTCATGGGAACCCTACTGTTTCACAGGAAGGGTTTTCCATATACATCCTCAAGCTCCTTAGGTCTTCAGCTGAATCATGTCATGAGGCTTAGCAAGGATCCTACAGCCCAGCATGGGTTTGCTCCTGCATTGAAGCCATTTCCTCATCTGAGAATCTTTGGCTTTCTAGAGAGATTGGGATTGAGGATCCAGTTTTACTGTTGAATTCAGAAGTCCTGCCTCTTTTATAATACCTAGAATTCTTCTGGAAAATGGAGTAATTCCCTATATAGCACTTCTCTCTCTCTGCTTGTATCTCATTTAATACAGCTAAGAGAAACCAGTTGATGTTTTTGTTTTTGTTTTTAAATGTTTTATTTATTTATTCATGAGAGTCAGAGAGAGAGAGAGGCAGAGGCAGAGGGAGAAGCAGGCTCCCCGCCTAGCAGGGAGCCCGATGCAGGACTCGATCCCAGGACCCTAGGATCATGACCCGAGCCAAAGGCAGACGCCTAACCATCTGAGCCACCCAGGCACCCCCAGTTGATGTTTTTGATGTTTTGCTTGGAAATCATCTTAGATCCATCCATTCATGAGATAATTTCCATGTTTTTACAAGGGATGATTTTGCAAAACTTTCTCCTGCTATATAACAAAAGTCCCCATTTCTCCAGCTTCCAAAAACATTGTCCTCACTGTCCTCTAAGTTCTTATGGATAGTCTCCATGAGGCCTTTCCAACCTCTATCCTCTGCCTAATCCCAAAACCAAGGAATGATACATGTTTTAGTGGCATCAAACAATTTTTTATGCCCATAGATTCTATAGGTCTAGAAGAGTGGGCAGGACTTTGCTCCAGCATGCCTGGGGTCTCAGCTGGGCAGACTCGAATGGCTGAGGGCTGGACTCACTTTGGAGGCTCTGTGTTCATGTGTTTTGGCACCTGGGCTGGGCTCAGTTGAGTCTATTAACTGGAGCACCAAACACTAGGTCCCCATGTGGTGTCCGCTATTGGCAGCACGGCAGCTGGATCCTAAGAAGATGTATCTAGGGAGGAGGGATCATCCAGACAGCTGATGTTAGTGGAGAGTTGGTGGGAAGCTGCATGAACTTTGTAGACATAGACTCCAAAGCCACCAGAGTTGGCAAAGCCAGTTCAGACTCAAGGAGAGTGGGATTAGGCTTTACTTTGTGATGGGTGAAGAAAAAGGCATATTGTGGAAGAGCATGTAAAATGGGAAGTACTGTTGGGCCATCTTTGGAAAAAACAGTCTTCCATACTGTGTAAAGATCCCTTATCAAATGATGTATGGAATGGAGAGTTTTCTGCAGACTTGTTATAATGTCTGGTGTCTGGTTTGGACAGTAAATGCTTTAGTTGTAGGACTTTGAGTTATTGCCATTCAGATATGAAGAAGCACATCAGGCGAGACGAGCAGGACTCAGCTGTGGTCGAGCAAAATCAGGTGTAGTCCCCTCGCTGAGGCAGGAGGAGCCCTGCAAGGGGAGCTGTTGGTCATTTTGGTGAGAAGGGGCTGGAGGGAACTTGCAGTTGGGCTCTTGCTGGGTTATTTTCAGCAGTGTTTAAGGGAAGTGGAGTACGGTTCTGGCAGTGAGAGAGTGTTTTGGTAAATTTTATCTGGAGGTGGAGGAATTAAAGTGGAGTCACTGTCCATTGGTCAAGAAGCAGTGGTCACCCGTGTGTGCCTGATATTTGTGTGGCTGCAGACCATCCTTGTCTCTGGGTTCAGACACATCAGAGTAGTCTTATCTCTAGCTCGTTGCACTATCTCACAGTGCAGCCTCGCCCAACTTTTGTTCATATTCTGAAAAAGCTGTTTAAGCTTTCTTGGGAACATTTGGCCTAGTGGTCATGCGCTGGGGCTATTTTTTACTTTCTGACAAATAAAAGTGATCGTCACCTTTTAATGACTAACCTTAGGTGTAAATAAACCAATTAGAGATGAGTGTGCAATTGCAATTAACTCACAATTAATGGTGAAGAAAAACCAAGAAGCCCAGGGATCACTTTCCATCATTATCCATTCTATAACCAATATGGCAGCTTGCTTTCCACTTTCTGAGCCTGGGGCCTGCATGCTTATTATTCCTTTTGTTTCTTGTGTGTCCATTACACAGCGAGAACAAGTGAACTTCCTACTGCTCTAAGAGTTGTCTTTTGGGAAAGTTGAAACCTGGTATAGAATTTTAGGATGCTGTGCCATCTCTTTGGTCCTTTAGAAGCTGAGGGATTACAGAAGAATTCTGGAGGTCCAGTCTTACTGCATCAGACTGGCTGGACAGGGATTATGTCTTAGGAAATATGACATATGGAAAACCTTCCTGGGTGTCTGGCAGGCTCGTTTGTCTCCTTGGGATGTGGCCTGGACAGCTAAGGTTCCCAGTCTCCCCACCCCCTCGTGTTTGTGGCTGGAACATTGAAGTTGCTGTGTGAGCACTAGGACCGCATCTGAAAAAAATCATGTATCATTTAAAAATAAAAATGACATATAGGTCCTGTCACACTGCAGAGCCTGTTACCAGATGCTGCTTTGAACTTGGAGTTGATTTGAGGTTGAACGAGGTCAAACTGACCTGGGTGCGTCCTTTACATGTAAGCAAGTTTCTGAAAGCCTAAGGGCAAAGGATGTGCTAACAAGAGCCCACTTCCCCTTTGGGATACACCTTGTCATTCCCATGTTGCCTGAAAGCAAAACCCCGCCCTGACTGACGGCTCCTATTTCTCAGCTCAGAGGGGGCCTGTGTGGATGGAAACAGCAGTGATGGGGAAGGAGGAAAACTGCTGCTTCCCACTTCCTTTCATCACTTACAAATTCCACACTCCCAGCGTGAGTTTTCTCAGCCCCTCTTCCATTTCTGTCCCCCACTCTTTCTGCAGGACCCAGGCCTGCTGCTTATTTCAGGTTCCACTGCCCTCACTATGGGGTTTAAGAAGCTCAGGATACCTGGCATCTCATTTTCTTTCAATGTATAAATTAATCTTTGCTTTCTGGCCACCTACAGGTCCACTGTCATTACCCACACACAGAGCCTGAAAGAAGAAGGAAGAGTGTGGGAGGATCTGCAGGAAGATTTCTTTCTCCCCATAAGTTTTCGTACTGTTGTACATAATCAGAAAGCTGGGTGCTTATTTTAGTAATAAAAATTATTGGGGAAAATTGGTAGGTGGGAGAGGGAAGGCAGAAACTGATCAGAGGCACCAAAGTGGTCCCCAGAAATATGGAAGAACATGGGGTAGTGATGGGATGTGGGGATGAGGCTCCAATGCTTCTGCTCCATGTTGCCCACTCCTAAGATATCGGACAGGACCCACCCACTCGTCTCTCAAAGCCCCTCCATTTGGGAGGTGGAGAAACACCATGAGGTCTAGAAGGATGCAGTGGGGCAGTTTCTGACCTTGCATGGTCAGTATCCCTGCTGAGGGATCTGCAGGCTCATTGTGGTAAAATCGTGGTTAAATGTGGTGGACAGATTCTATACAGCAGTATCTTGCTGCCAAGTTTAGCTTCATAAGATACACCACTGGTCCTGTAGCAGGTGTCATTATAAAAATGCGTCCTCCCTGCTTCCCTGCTCTGGCTATTCAATCGAACATCATCAAAGCGCTGCTGTGAAGAGATTTTGCACACTTTATTGTCATCCCAAGTAGTCTGACCCCCAAGTAGGGAGATTATCTGGGTGAGCCTGATCTAATCACACCAGCCCTTCTTTTTTTTTTTTTTTTAAGGATTCTACCTATCTGTTTTGCAAGAGAGAGGGAGAGAGCCTGTGCAAGCAGGGAGTGGGGTAGAGGCGGGGGGAGAGAGAGAACCCCAAGGAGACTCCATGCTGAGTAGGGAGCCCAACTCGGGGCTTGATCCCACAACCCTGAGATCTTGACCTGGGCTGAAATGAAGAGTCAGATGCTCAACTGACTAAACCACCCAGGCGCCCCCTCATGGGTCCTTTAAAGGAAGAGGAAGTTGGAGAGATTCCTAGTCCAAAGGCTTTGACTTGCTGATGCTGACTGCAGGAGGAAGGCCATGAGGAGGGGTGCGGATGGCTGCAGGAGGTTGGCAGCAGCTCCCCTAACAGCCAGGAAGGGAAGGAGGACCTTACTCCCTACAACTAGAAGGCCTGAATGCTACCAAGAACCTGAATGAGCTCAGAAGAGGGTTCTTCTTCGGTCCTGGAAAGGAACGCAGCACCGCTGACCCTGTGGTTTCATCTTTGTGAGACCCCAAGCAGAGGATTCAGGCATGGGGTGCCCGACTTCAGAGCTACAGAACTGTGAGCCAGCGTTGTTGCTCTAAGCTGGTACATTGATAGTAATTTTGTTACACGGCAATAAAATCTAACAGGAGTCCTAATACATCCAGTGAGTTTCCTACAATGCTCAAGGGGATTGCAAAAAGGCAGAATTGAGGAAAACATGCTTTCCTTTAAAAAAAATATGTGTTCTCCTAGTTATCAAAAGGTCTAAAAATATTTAACACCAATAAAGTGTCTCTGGCTTTATGGAGAAAACCCCATTCCTAAGTAAAATAGGTTGAATTACGTGTTGACACTGCCATATCCACGTTGTTGGGGCAACACGGATACTGCACGATTCCTCAGGCAGATTCTCAGCAGAGTTCTTTTCTGTTACTCACACGGAGCAACTACGGTAGAGTGGAATGATTGGGAGCACAGGTGAACAGAGCTGATACCACATCATGGGGGTGCTGTGAGAATTAAATAGAAGAATAAGTTCTAAATAAATGTCTGCTACCGTCACCGTCATCCTGGGTCTCTGTGGCCAAAGAAAAGGTAAAAGTTTTAGGAAAAGTTCTGACTAAATATCAGAAGAGACCTCATTTGGTTTCTTGTCAAGTCTTAAGTATTAGCTCTTTCTGTGAATTTGCCCTGGAAGGGGGCAGTATTTAAAATAGTTTTTCAGTATTAATTAGTAATTTAACTCAACTGCTGTATCATTTCTCTAACTGTGAGTTTCTGTTCCTTGAACACTTTCAAAAGGCCAAACTTACCTCCTTCCTTTCTCTCTTCACCTCAGGTCTTAGCTTTGTTTGCAAAACTTGGCCATTACTGCCCTGGGGCCATGGATGACCTGATTCCCCGTTTTATACCCTAGAGGAAGGACTTTCAGCTCCAGCTCCAGTCATCCTCTGCTGTGCTGAGAGGCAGGATTCCCTTCCTGTTTGATACGATGTTGCAAAGCAGCAAACATGCACAGCATTATCACGATACAATGCAAGATAAAAGATTTTGAAGAAATTCTCATTATTTCATTCCCTTCCTTTGAAGTTACATATATTGTCTCTTAGGAAAGGGCCAGCCTTGGGCCGCCTGGGTGGCTCAGTGGGTTAAGCGTCTGCCTTCGGCTCAGGTCATGATCTCAGGGTCCTGGGACCGAGCCCCACATCGGGCTCCCTGCTCAGCCAGGAGCCTGCTTCTCCCTCTGCCTGCTGCTCCCCCTGCATGTTCTCTCCCTCTCTCTCTCTCAAATAAATAAAATCTTTAAAAAAAAAGAAAAAGAAGGAAAGGGCCAGCCTGAGTTGCGAGGCAGGCTGTACTCTTGGCGGCAGTGTATAAAGCATATCTATTTCCCCGATAAAAGAAAGACTGTCATGAACAAAATGTCACATCCCTGTCTGTTGGGACAGGACTGCCCAGGATTTCCTCGTATACGGAGAAACATCAACCCCAAAGCAGATTGCTGACCTTCTTTTCCAAGGATGTGTTCAAACCCCCTTTCCAGCTTCCAGTCTGCTCTTCCAGCTGATAGTTTGCCTTAGCATCTCCAGTGGACACTGCTGGTTGATGTCGCACGGACCTTTGATGTTTCATGTCTGGTTTAGCAGCCAAACAAATCAACACTGGCATTCTAGCTCTGAAACATACCTTCTGTGACCTTAACTGGTAAGCCTCTGTAAAACAAAGAACCCAAGATATGGTTGTTACCAAGTTTTAGCGAAACAATACATGCAAAGTGCTTAGTTTCTTCCTAGCGTTCAGCAAATACTTGATCAATGGTAGTGATTAGTATAACTTACCTCTACTACGGGTACCACCATGCCCACAGCATCCTCTCTGAGAGGGTAGAGCAAAGGCACATGGCAAATTCCACCAGTGGGATTAACTCATGGGGAATATTGCAGCTAAATTAATCAAAAGACTGATTTATGAATTTTAAAAAGAAATGAAGATTTGAAACTTTAAAATTCACACATTCAGGGCACCTGGGTGGCTCAGTCGTTAAGTGTCTGCCTTCGGCTCGGGTCTTGATCCCAGGGTCCTGGGATCGAGCCCCACATCGGGCTCCCTGCTCCGCAGGAAGCCTGCTTCTCCCTCTCCCCCTCCCCCTGCTTGTGTTCCCTCTCTCGCTGTGTCTCTCTCTGTCAAATAAATAAATAAAATCTTTACAAAAATAAAAAAACATAAAATTCACACATTCGCCAGAAATATGCTAACGAAACATTTAGTAGAGTTTCTGTTTTAAGGATGGATAACAATGATTAATGATTAGTATGTCTAAGCCGATTAAATGGTATTCTTTCCATGTCCAGAGATCCATACATAATATAGGAGCTAGTCTATGGATATTAGAAGAAACTACCATTCTGATGCACGGGGAGGCAAGTCTCTGGCCAGGAATCTGGGTAGAACAATTGCAAAAGGCATTTAACCACAAGAGACCAAAGTCCCATCTGTGGCAGAGGCAAGCTGATTCCTAATAATACCCACATGGTACTAAAATCTCTAAGCCAAGAAATTCTAATTAAAACTAGATTCTGATCCATGAAACACCTGGGGGCCTGTCAGAGACAAAAGATCTCTGTGTAGCAACACTTCCTTGACCCCCGGGCGTGGGGACAGCAGAGAGCCCGCGGTGGAAGGTGAACATGTAGCCACAGCAGGGATGCCCAGCTCCTGGCCGGGACGGGGATGGGGCATGGGGAGCAGGACAAACACGGCCCTGCCCTCGGAACGCTTGGAGTTTACCTGGGAGGAACGTCCTGTGCATTCCATGTGCCACCCAAGCCTCTCGGGTCCTACCCTCGTTATCCAGACGTCCCTTCTCATCATGCTATCTCCGTAATGACCAGCACACAGTTCTGTTGAAGCACCTTACACCTGCTGCATTTCTGTAAGAGCCCATCTCCCCCATTAGAGGTTCATTCATTTAGGAAAGAGTCTATGTTGTATTCAGTAAATTTCTCTAGTCCCTACCACAGCTCCTGACCTACAGTACTTGCTTCGGACGTGCTGAGTAAACTGGTAAGACAATATGTTCTGTTGGATAGGTAAATATGCTAATATTATTAATTTACTTATATTTTACTTTTATTTTTCATTGGTAGCACAAAGGTAAACGCTGCCCAGGCTTTTATAATTTATAAACACTGATTTTGTGATACAAATAAATAGCTACTGTAAAAGAAGTCGTAGGGAAGAATAGTAATAAAATGTGCAGATCATATGATGTTCCCAGTAAATACAAAAATGTGAGCCGTACCAGTGTAAGTAAATGTGTTCAAGCTGAATTACCTGCTCAACACTTAAAGTTTTATAATCTAAATATTAGATTTTGCTTTTTTTCTGAGCTAACCTCCTTGTTCATACATTTATATTATAACATAAACATTTATTTTCTTAAATGTTTTTCCTCAAACATCTAGCATAAAATATATCACTTTAAATAAAACACTTGTGCATTATTGAATTTAAGTTGGTGCATGTTTCAGAGCTACCTATTAGTGTCATGATAATATTCATCTTTCCTGATGCCACGTAAATTTATTTTCACTAGTCAGTCAATGTAACATTTTCAGTATTTTTATGCTAACTAATTTTGTCATGAGGATTTTTGTGTGAATACTTCATTTTCAGGATCAACAGTCATTCCTAAAAATGTGAAGACTCAAAGCTTTAGGGATGAGGGGAAAATCAAATATATATCATCCCATAGGTGAAAGCAAAGGATCCCAGATATTTATGGATATTTCAATATTGTGCAGAAAAGAGTTAATGCCACAGGCCTGACTAGTATCCTTTGAAAAACCTGCTTATAAGGTTGGCCCTTAGCTGGCATTTGGGAGCTTGGAGTTTGAGAGGGTTCCTATCACCCTAACTGAAGATTCAGGTATTAGGTAAAAGTAGAAGAATGCCCAAAGGCAGGATGCATTAAGTTAAAAAAAAAAAAAAAAAAAAAAAATTTAATGAGAGAAAATCTGAATTAAGCAAAGTTAAACAGGTTTATTTGCTGCAAGATTTTCCAGAGCCTGTAGATACTAATAGTAATAATAAACACACATTGAGCACTTACTAATATGCCAAGTACTTTGAACGTGTTCACTAGTTTAACCCTTACAACAGCACTATGGGGTAGGTACCATTATTATCATACTATTTTACACATGGAGGAACAGAAGCCAGAGAAAGAAGGTCACTTCCTCAAGGACACCCAGCTTGTGAGTTT
Source organism: Halichoerus grypus (assembly GCF_964656455.1). NCBI lineage: Eukaryota > Metazoa > Chordata > Mammalia > Carnivora > Phocidae > Halichoerus > Halichoerus grypus. The sequence goes on along the minus strand of NC_135718.1, from coordinate 85,042,247 downwards.
GACAGGATTGGTACACAGTATTTCTCTAATTTATTTGACTACAACCTTCACCTGAGCATTTCCCGGGATGAATGTTCCATGAGACACAGTTTGGTAAATGTTGGAATAGAAAGAACAAGATGAGGAGAGTTGAGAAAAGCACATGGGCACTTTTCCATTGTAGGAGAATGGCATTCCCATAACTCCAAAGACAGGAGTCTTTGGAATCAGGTACGCTACATTTCTGGCCAGGAATCAGCATTTAAAATCCTTACTCATATCGAGAGAAATAGAAATAGAAACGAGAACACGAATTACCAAGTTCCATTATATATATTTAATTATATATGTTGAATTATGTATTATGTCAACATATAATATTATCAATATATAAATAAATCAATATATAGTATATTATTAATATATAGGGTTAGAAAGATTCTGTCATACACTGTTGGTTAGAATGTAAATTATTACAACATTTTTGCAGGGCTCTTTAGAAATCTTAAATAAAATCACTATGGAAATATCCTTTGACCCAGATATTTCTGCCATTTCTAGCCCCAGAATAACCCTCCATTCATTCTGCCAAGCCCCATTCCATACCTACATTTTGGTACTGCTCTTGGTAGATTGTACCATAATGTCTCACAGTTGTATTATTTGCTGCCTTCCCTCTAAGAGGATTATATATCCTCACTGCTTGCTAAGTGACTTACTGGGTTCCTCCCAGTAGGAAAAATATACTCGCTTCCTCCTTGATGGGAGGCTTGGCCACACGACCTGCTTTAGCCGATGGGCTGTGGGTGGAGATAATATATGTGATGACTGTGCAGAAGATTCAAGAGCCATCCTGCGGTTTCATTGTTTCTCTTACTTCTCTGTGCCAGCAGATTAAAATGAGGCTGCTTCCTTAGACTGGGTCCTTAAATACTGAAGACACGGAGCAGACCCTCTGGTATCATGTACGTGAGTGAGAAAGGGATGTTTGGTAAACCACTGCGGTTTCTGGTCATTTGTTAACATTGGTCTTGTAACCCAGCATAAAGGAATAGAAGCCCCAAATTCACTTCTTCTACAAAGCCTTTCATGTTTACTCCCTGCCCCTCAAAGTCTACAAAGAACTTAAAGTCTATAATATAGATATTTACGGTGTCCATTTTCCTAATATTGACTTCCAATTATATTAAATACATCACACTGTTTTACACAGATACACTATAAATTATTTGAAGCTCTGGGCCATGCCTTATACTTTTAAATTTTTTCTCTGGTCCTGGAAACATGGTAGGTACTGAATAAACATTCAGCCAACACACCTAGAAATATTTATTGAGAACCTACGATATGAAAGCCACTGTTGCCTTATCAATTGGTAAAAATCGTAACTGAGAACTTTATTTCTGTCTTGGTGAGCAAAGAATGTTTGTTCATTCCCGTAGAAGCAGGTAGTTTGTTCCAGAAAGATTTTGCTTCTTTATTGATGATTAGTTCATAGAGGCCTTTGTAAGGACTGACCTTTTAAAAATCTGCTACTCAAAGTGGCTTCATTGCCTCTAGAGTTGGAGGAGAATATGGTCATCTTACCCCTAAACAAGCAACAAACTCATTCATTCTTTTTTTTTTTTTTTTAAAGATTTTATTTATTTATTTGAGAGAGAAAGAATGAGAGACAGAGAGCATGAGAGGTAGGAGGGTCAGGGAACCCAATGCAGGACTCGGTTCCAGGACTCCAGGATCATGACCTGAGCCGAAGGCAGTCACTTAACCAACTGAGCCACCCAGGCGCCCAAACTCGTTCATTCTTATAATGAAGATGTGTTTAGATTTCCCTCAGTGAGAGGTTACTCTCCAAGGGAATGTTTGTTTGGGGTGAAGAGAACAGAAGCAAAGAGGCAGGAATACACCAATCAGTTCGATTTCTTCCCGAAACCAACTCCTGTTTTCCTGGGCTCATCAGTGGCTGGTCTGGCATCTCAGGCACAGGGTTTAGAGATTTCTATAATTTTTAAATAAGGAATACATCAAGAAATGTGTTTAAGCTATCTATTCATTTGAGCTCCAAAGTCTCTGCTATGGTTTTTTTATACGGCAAAGTAAAACGGATGCCCTTCGTCTCATTTGGGAAGGAAGGGGGCTCCGCTGAGCCCATCTGATGGCTTCTGGTGACTTAACACAGGAGGCCTTCTGTCAACCCTTTGAAATGGGGTTAAATGACATTCATCTAACAACAGTGATCGGCGGGGATGAATATTTCATACATGAGTGGACAAAGCAACACAACCGTAAATTTTCCATCTTTGCTGAGTCGCTGTAACAAGTATATGACATCTGTATTATTTTCTGTACTCTAATCTCATAATATTTTGATCCTTAGATAAATGTCATTGAATCATTGCACAGTTAACCTTGTGAGGTTTTTTGAAGCTAACAGGCCAAAGTAATGTGAATTGATAGCATTAGCCAAGGTCACACAGTTATTATGTTAGGTGGCACATGGGCCATGTTAGTGTCCGGCAAGGGGAGGAAGTGCTATTTATATATATTTATATTTATTTATTTTTATTTTTTTAGAGGGAATAGAGACAGGGTGAGATCGTCTTCCCAATTCCATAAGGAAAAACAATTTGGAAAGCCTCATCATCTCTTCATGCTCCAGTTTTTATCTTTTATTATTTGTTTGTTGGCTTGTTTGTTTATTTATTCATAGGATCAATACAGTTCTATCTGGGACGTTTTTCACTCTTCAGGGGACCATGCCTAGCAAAATTCAGAGAATCTTACATTTCTGGAGGCACAAGGGGCTGCAAGATTTCTGGACCAATCATCTCTTTATTAATGCATAAAATGAACCCCAGAGTCCTTAAGTCACTTACCTATATTAGATTTGATGTAAAAGTTGTGATCAAAATATAAATAGTAAAAAACACATTTTAAGTGAAGAAAATTTGGGAAAAAAGAAAACAAGAAAAAACCAACGGGATGGAAGGTTATCACTGAGGCTGTGGGACGGGAATAGAAACCTGCTTCCTCACGGAAGGGCAGGACACGTGTGCAGTGATCGGGGGGTAGACACATCCTATACAGATAATGGGCATATTTGTGAAAATGCTAGGGAGTGCATGATTGGCAGATGTTATTAAGGGATGGGACTCAGTACCAAATCTAGCATCAGGCAGCATCTTTTTATCTTTTATGTCTAGGCCACTGGACCATGTTTCTTAATATTCAGGGGAGTGAATCTTTGTGAATCATCTGATTTAGGAGCACATCCTCCTCATTCCCTCTCCCCCATATAGGACTGATCACATCCTCCCCTGCATGAGCCTCTTGTGACCTGTTTTATTTGACCCTTAAAATGAAGGTGAAGTGATATTCCAAAGAAAATAAATCTGGCACTACTAGATGTTGGGCATTTTCATTTATATGACAAGTAAAGAAAATGAGAATCATTGCTTCATGAAGTGGGTCATGGCTGTCTGCTGGAGTCACAAAAACCTTCTGTGATGCTGTGGTGTTCCTTTGCCTGGAAATGTGAAGTAATGGGATCCTGAAAAATACATCTACCCAGAGGTGATGTGTAATTTGAATATTAATGTTCTCCTGCTCATACCTATTTGTTGTCAGAACAGTTTGGGGAAAGAATAAAGGAAAAATAAATGGAATAATACGCTAGAAATATAATACCAATTCATCACACCAATTCAAAAAGTTAAGACAGCAGCTCTGGAAGCATTCGTTGACAAATGATAGCACTTTGGGGACTAAAATCAGACAGGAGTTTCTGGGCAGATGCCAGGGTCCAGGTTTCCCTTCTCCTCCTCCACAGGTCTCAATGATCAGAATACCTATGTAATGGACAAGTGGAAATATCCTGTATATAAACGAACACCAAAAGATTGTAGGACCAGAGATACTGGGTTGTCTTGATTTATCTCTCACTGAAAGTATTTCTTGCTGCCAGTTTTAACCCGGGCAAAGTTTTATCCTCAGACATTGTCATAAAATTCATTTTTTCAGTTAAGAACTGTGGCTAATTTTGCCCTAGAAAGAATTTTGTGCAAAATTTATTTTCCTTAAACTGTCAGTGTGACTGTCATGGAGAAGAAAAGGGCTCAAGGGATAGAATGCAATTAAGCTTCTAATAAACTCTCTGTCCCTCAAATATCAGGGGGGGATGATGATCCAGGGAGAGCAGGGCAGAAAGGAGACATCTCAAAAATACCAGATCACAGAGAGAGAAGGGGCACCATGTATTTCAGGTGAGGATTTCCTTTTGATTTCTCAAATCCTTTGATTTCAAAAAGTTCTTAATGCCTTTGATAGTGGGCATGGAGAATGCTTGTTGATGAAAAGCATCAGCCTGTTGTCTTCCTCTGCTAGTTGGTTGGATTTTAAAGTCATAGAAAGAGAGAGCAAGACAGTACAAACTAGCTTGGAGAAAGATGCTGGATTGGGTGTGCATACTTGCTGGTAGTATTGGCTGAGAAACCCTGAGCTCTCTAAACTAGGCATTTAAGGCTTTCAAAGGAAAAGTTGAGAGACAAAACTGAATGGGAAGTTGTGCTCTTTTCAAATGTCCATAGCAATGGAATTCGTGTGGGGAAATATCTGGAAAAAAGTACTGAGTTAGATTATGGCGATATCTCTGACCATGTAAATACCTTTATAGAATATTTATATATTTATAAAAGTATATTTATGTGTGTTTATAAATATACTTATATATTTATAGACTATTTATATTTATACTTCTATATTAATAGATACTTATATTTATTCTTATATATTAATAGAATATTTATACTTATGGAATGTAGAAGTCTTCCTGCCATTACTTACGTAATTCAATTTTTTGCATGTAAAATCTTATTTTAAAAGTCACCCTCTTTATAAATTCTGATATAACTAAGAATTTTTTTTTGTGACACGAATACATACTTGTCATTGAGATTGAATATTTTAATACTTGCTTTCCTTATGAGAGGCAATACCTATACTTGATATTTTCTTTTTTTGGAAATTGATTACTTATTGCCTTGGGCAGTGATCTGAATCTAGTGTCAGTATGGGAGTTCACTCTCAAGTTCTTGGTAATTTTGCAAAAGATGTTAGCAGGGCCTTAATGTTAAAAATTCATAAACACTAGAACCCAGGTATATTCAGCTCTGATTGTGGTTTTGATACTATTTCATTGCTGGATTTGCTAGTTAAATGCCTAAGATGAAAACTCTTGTTTCTTCTTTGTTCTCTTTCCTATCTCACCAGGCTTTTCAAATCTTGGTCAGCCCACACCTCCAACCCTCCAGTCCTACCAGGTTGTTTTGGTTTTAACTTTGCCTTGGAAGTGCCATCAAGCCTGACTGATAAATTTTTTTTTTTCAAATGGGTCAAAATGAGACCGAATCCCTTCAGGAAGTGGGGCTGGCTTTGTGTGAGGTTCGGAGGTGTATGTCCGCTTGAGGTCAAGTCAGACGTGCTATTACCTGAGGGGCTGATGGTCACTCCAGACGTGACATAAGGTGATATCAAGCCCGCTTCTGTCCTTGCTTCAGACTCACCTGGCTACACTCCTCAGGCCTCTGCTAAGCTGGAAGGAGGTAATCTGGATCACACAGGCCCCACAACCAATTGGCTCGCCTGTTCAGCAAGAGCAGATCATTTAGTTCCTGTCCCCAGATGTATGATTTCATGGTTGCAAGGGCTTTCTGACTCCTCTGCATCCGATGTTTATATTTGCTAACAGGGTACACCCCAGTTGGTGTACTGTTTAGCAGAGAATTGATAAGAATGAGAAAAATTGTCGTATATTTCATATTAATCCCAACATGCATTATTTTAAAAATAGGGAGTAGAATCATGGAGTCTAAGGGTTTTCCTGTGTAACTTCTCGTCTAGTCCCAGAATATCTTCTCTTACATTCTTGTTGAAAGTTAACAGGCAGTAATTAGTGCAAGGGAAGCAATCCTGCACTACACACAAATTACTCAGTAGAGTTATACTAGCATTTTACAAGGGCCCCCTCTGGGCCACATGCATGCTAAGCACTAGTCATGCTAGATGAATCAGACTTGGTTCCCATCCTCAAAAGATGGCTTTTTTGGTTGTGTTTTAGTGCTTGAAAATTCCTTGCAGATAACCCATAAAATCATGGGATTCCCATGTGTTTAATGTATATGAAATTGTCCCAAATTATGCAATAAATAAGTTTCCAACTAGACTATTAATCAACACTTTATTTCTGTGTCTCAACTCAGACCCACTGGTTATAATTTCAGAAAGAGCCAGATGTATATGGTGATAATTTCCTTTTTTGTTTATGCCATCAACTCGTAGCCCACATGCTGACCATGGATAGCAGACATACTTTTTTTAGCTTATCCTTCATTTCTCATACATTCGACCTAACATTTAGAAATTGAAAACTTTCAGTAAGATCAGATTGTGATGATGGTTACACAACTATGTGAATATAGTATGTGAAGCTGCTTTAATGGATGGATTGTATTGTATATGAATTACAGTTGAGCCTTGAGCAACGTGGGGGTTGAAAATGCACATATGACTTTTGACTTCCCAAGAATTTAACAACTAAAAGCCCAATGTTGACTGGAAGCCTTACTGATAATATAAGCAGTTGGTTAACACATTTTGTATGTTTTATGTATTATATACTGTATTCTTAAAATAAAGTAAGAGAGAGAAGAGAAAATGCTATTAAGAAAATTGTAAATGAAGAGAAATACATTTATAGTACTGTACTGTATTTATCAAAAACAATCTATGTATAAAGGAAACTGTGCAGTTCAAACCCATGTTCAAGGGTCAACTGTACCTTCAGTGAAGCTATTACAAATCTCTGTTTCAGTTTCCTTCGAATAATCCAAACTGTTTGGCAATCCTGGACCCACATTTGCACATGGCGGCCACCAGTGGGAACTGACCAGCTGTGCTGCCTTCAGGTGCCTTCAGGTGTTGTTCCCTCACGCAGCCCAACTCCTCTGTTAGCCCAACAAAAATACTTGAGTCTGGGATTCTCCAACATGGCCAGGAATTCTCAGTTCAGAGCAGTTTTGCCATGATCCTTTCAGGGTGGGGAGGAAGGAGGCTGGGACCCTAAGAAGTCCATGCGAGTTGGGGTCTCTAGGGTCCTTCCAGGAAAGATCAGTCTCATGAATTCCCCCATTCCAGCAGCTCTTGTGAATGCATAAAAATGGAAGAGGCAGAGGTTTTCCTTCTCCTTAGTGTGTTGCTCCTAGAGCATCTGATGACTCTGAGTCTGATTTGTTTAAAAATGTGACAGTAGAAGATCATATATTTATCTTTTTACATTTTTCACGCAAGCTTGGATAATTTTATTTTCTTTCTTTTTTTGGCAAAATAATGACTAAAATTTATTGGGCAATTTTTGAGCATTTTCGTTTGTACTGAGAACTATATAAGAGCACTTTTTATATTATATATATTCATCACATATATTTTATACATTATACATACATTATACATTATATATATTCATCACATATATCTATTTTAGTATAGTTGACACACAATGTTACATTAGTTTCAGGTGCATAACATAGTGATTGGACAAATTTATACACTATGCTAGGCTCACCACAAGTGTAGCTCCCATCTGTCCTGATATGCTGTTGAAACAAATGAATAAAACAAAAAGCAGAATCAGACCTATAAATACAGAGAACAAACTGATGGTTGTATAATTTGCTCAACAACTTTTTTGAAAAATGCCTCGTCCATGCCAGTGATATGATTCATGTTCTGTGTATATTACCTCATGTGATCCTCACACTTAACCAAATCAACTTTTCTGCATTGTCACAAAGACAAACTGAGGCACAGAGAAGTGACTTAAGGCCACACAACTAGTAAATGACAAGGTTTTTCTTTTATTTGAACAAATGCCAAAGCCTATTGCTCTTTTGCCTACTTGCTCCTTCTTTAAGTCAGGTCAGAGAAAAGTCTCCCTCTTCTGTTGTTGTTTCGAGGTCTGACTGCCTTTCAGGGAAGATGAGTGACTATGACTCTTCATCAGCGTTTCCCAAAGTGTGACATTAGTGCTGAACTAACCTTTCATTGGAAGGAACATATCACAGTGCATGACTCTTTGGAGAGGTTTTCCTTGGATCAAGGCAATCCCAAGCACACCCCCAAAGGAATTGTAATTGAATTGCTCTTCCTTTTACTCATTGCTGTTAATGCAAATATGCAGATAATGCTGAACTTACAGAGTCTGTTGGAAGGTTATTTAATAACACCTGCTGTTTGCTCAGGTTACATCTAAGAGGCACACAGAAACCATGCATGTGATACTTTGAGTCATAATGCATCCTGGTTTGTTAGCTTAATACACATTACAGTATGTGTTTTAATTTGGAAAATATGTATCATTTTCAGGATATGAATTTTGGTGGCAGGCATCAGTGAGAATATTTCTCTAATCTTTTGTAAGAGGAGCTCACTGAAAATCAGTGTTAGCTTAAATGTTAGGTTTGGTTGAAATGAGAAACCCGTTAGGAAGGTAGCTCCTTGTGAAGCTCTCCAGACATGAAATCAGTGTTAGTGCTAAAGCAAATAATCCAGAAAATCACAGGCTCACTTCTGTCAGTGTGGGTAAACCATAGAAGGCTGAATGGTATTATAGGGGAAAGACAGTGAACCAGGAGCTGTGCTATGCCAGAAAGTGCCTGTGGGACCCTGGACAGGTCCTTCATCCTGTCTGAGGCTCTCGCCTCTCTAAACACAGTGTGAACACCAGGTGGTTTCTAAGCTATGTTGGATATATTCCTATTGAGCTCTAATCACCGTGTGTTTTGAACCATATGCAGAAGTAGGCATTTACCCATTGGCAAGGATGTTTATTGTTCTACTATTTCCTTTGATTCCCTTTACAATATACAAGATAATGGTGTTGTTTGCATTTAAATAGTACTCTTCTTTCTTAGAAACCCAAACTTGTTATGTGTTAAGTGTGTACTTGTCACATCATGCATGTGATCCGTGTGGATTTAGCTGGCCATATGCATGGGTAGGAACTGAAAAGAAGGGAACTGACTTTATGGGTGAAGACAGAGATGAGATAGATGCTAGAGGCTTCCTGAGTTCTCAGCAAGTGACATATATTGGGGCTAATTTTACAGCAACCTGAAGGCAGGTCTTTCTCATATTTCATGGCTGAGGAAACTGAGTGTAGCCAGTGCTGTTCGCACCCTGGGGCCCCACCATGGCAGGCAGGCTGGACCTCAGTTCCCAGCAGCACCCGCCTCTGTTTGAGGAGCTTTCCTAGCAGCTGGAGGTGGCAGATCTGTGAGATGGCAATCGGAAACGCCTCCCAGAAGCAGCCCTCACCCAGATGCTGGAAGAGGGCACCTAATGCTCCTGCTGCCCCATCCCTCAGCAGGGCCACTGTGGGCGCCTCTTCTCCACAAGCGTGCCAACTGTCGCTTCTCCACTTCCCGTCGGTGTCTCCTGAGATTTTCTTCCAAATAAACTGCTTGCTCAGGGTCTGCTTCTGAGGACACGAGGCAAAGACACGGAGGCTCTGAGAACTAGCGCCCGGGGCCAGGTCCCATAGTCGCTCAGGAGCAGAGCTGGGATCCAGACCCACGTCTGCTGGCCCGTATTCCTTGTTTCTTCTGTATAAAGTAAAACATTTTCCACACGTCTAGTGGCATTCCAGACGTCACACCTGGGAGCACCTGTAGGTACAATTTCTTCCACTTGGTTTATGTATATTCGAATGCATGGTTCTTACAATTTAGGGCCCTAAGTGCTGTTATCAGATGATCACGGATCATAGTTTGTATCCTGCTTTGTATAAGCTCCTTCAGTTTGCACTAGTCACTTAATATCTTTCTGCCTCCATTCTTCCTCATGTGTAAAATACAAATAAAGATCGTCACCTCACAGGGTTACTGAGACAATGGCACGGAGTATCTGTTATATGCCACTGAGGACCCACCTGAGGTACTCAGTACAGCATTCAGCATACCCCCATGCCCCACTGCAGGTACTCAGCACAGCACTCCCAACATCCCCACTGATTCCCCCCTCCATGCCCCACCTGAGCTACTCAGTATAGTACTCAACACATCGCCCCATGCCCCACCTGAGGTACTCAACACAGCACTCAGCACACCCCCCCATGCCCCACCAGAGGTACTCAGCACAGTACTTGGCACACCCACCCCCTATGCTCCACCTGAGGTACTCAACACAGCACTCCCCACATCCCCATTGATTCCCCCCTCCATTCCCCACCTGAGGTACTCAGCACATCCCCACAGATGCCTTACGTGAGGTACTCAGCACAGTACTCAGCACATCCCCCCATGCCCTACCTGAGGTACTTAGCACTGTACTTGTGCATCCTAAATTCACAATCGCTGTCACCTGCTGTTAATCCTACCATTGTTGTTACATTTACCTTCTCACTTGATCTTCACAACTATTGTGGGTGATAGACACAGGAGTGTGGTCATTCCCATCGCATTGATGGGGAAGCTGAGATACGAAGAAATCAAGATATTCAGGTGGGAGGGAAAATGGTAGAGCATGAGATACTTCTCCTCAAGTACTTCTCTTGATAGATCTTTACACTTTCGACCTCTGTGTTTCTTTTCATTAATAAAAATACTTTCAATCTGAGAATGGATAAAGCCAAGTAGAAATTTGAGCAGCACACATGAGATGAATAACATCCAGCAAATCTCAAAGTTTTTGAGGCAGTATTTGCCTTTGGGTGTCCACCAGTGGTTTGTCCAGCTGTGTCCGTGTAAACTGTCACAGCTGTTCTCTTGGGGACACATGACCACCCCCAGGAACTCCCCTGCTGTGGACTGAATGCTTGTGTCTCCCCAATCTTGAATTCTTAGCTGAAAGCCCTGGGAGGTGGGGCCATTGGGATGTAATTAGGGTTAGATGAGCTCATGAGCGTGGAGCCTCCTGAATGGAATATGCGCCCCTCCAAGAGTCACAGGAGAGCTTGCTCTGTCCTCAGCTCTCTGCCCCGTGAGGATACAATGACAAGGAGGCCGTCTGCAGCCCAGAAGAGTGCGCTTACCAGCACCCAACTGCGCTGGGACCCTGATCTTGGACTTCTAGCCTCCAAACTATGAGAAATAAATTTCTGTTGTTTATAAGCCACCTAGTTTATGATATGATATTTTGTTATAGCAGTTGGAACTAAGACTTCCCCCAAAGCAGGAAACTCCCTAATGCAGAGATTCTTAATCTGGGGCTTATAGATCCCCTGACATTTTATATAGAATTATGAATTTTATTTCCATGAGAGGCTTCATAGCTCTCCTCAGCTTCTTACAGGGTTCTGTGACCTCCCAAAGGTTAAGAAGTACTACTGTGGGCTAGGATGCTTTATTGGAGTTGGCACAAGGCTTTTATCCTGTGGCAGAATGTGATGACCAACCTCATCTTTATGAACACATCTCATACTCTCCAGGATCAGATAAGTAAGGGAATATTACAGCTGGAGGGACCACTGACATTATCTTAACCAAATACATCATGTGGAAAAGGAGAATATGAAGGCCCCAAACTATGGCAAGACAATCTGAACACAACAGTTTATTTTATTTATTTATTTTTAAAATTTTAAAATTTTTTGTTGTTATGTTAATCACTATCCATTACATCATTAGTTTTTGATAAACAGTTTTTTATTTTTAAAAATTGTCATTTTTTGGGGAGCCTGGGTGGCTCAGATGGTTAAGCATCTGCCTTCGGCTCAGGTCATGATCCCAGGGTCCTGGGATCTAGCCCCACATCGGGCTCCTGGCTCAGCGAGGAGCCTGCTTCTCCCTCTCCCTCTGCCTCTCTCCCTGCTCATGCTTTGTCTCTCTCTTTCTCTGTATCTCTGTGTCTCAAATGAATAAATAGAATCTTTAAAAAAAAAAAAAGACTTTAAAAAAAAAATGTCATTTTTCATAGCTTCTGTTCCAGTTCAAGTCTGTTCAGACGGTGCTGTCGTTTCAGTCCGCTGGGTTCTAAGCTGTGTGCTTAGAGTTCTGTTGTAGACTTTGAACAATTGTGCCCCAAATAAAATTTACTCTGTACCTTTTATATAAGCTTTTAGGACTTTGCACATCTTTTCCTTAGCCAGAAATGATCATATTTCTCCCCTTTAAATATTTGCCTTAAATCTTTTTTTAAGATTTTATTTATTTATTTGACAGAGAGAGAGAGAGACAGAACACAAGCAAGGGGAGCAGCAGAGGGAGATGGAGAAGCAGGCTCCCCGCTGAGCAGGGAGCCTGATGCGGGACTTGATCCCAGGACCCCCGAGATCATGACCTGAGCTGAAGGCAGACGCTTAACTGACTGAGCAGCCCAGGTGCCCTTGCTTTAAATATTTTATATGCCTCAGTAAAGGTTTAAGACATGCTTTTGAATCCCCCCATCAAATATACACATTGTAATTAAAGCTAATATGAAGAGAATATGAATGAAGAACATCACTTTATAAGAAACAGCTTTAAGAATACACCATTTGCCCAGAGTTAAAATACCTTAAAATCTGCAAAATAAAGATAATAGTTCTTATCAAGTGAGCAAAGTAGTTTGTCCAAGTTATCTCTAATTCACACTAAAACTGTGCAAAGTGGGATTTATCTTTCCATTTTCCAGATGAGAAGGCTGGATGAACAACTTGGCAGCATTCTATGGATTATACATGTCCGAGGTAGGATTTGAAGCCACACCACTCGATCACTCTGCTTCCTTCCTGCCACCACCCTAGAAGAAAGAGCTGTTTCCAGATCCATGTGAAAGCCTCATGACAGAAGCTAGGTTTTACTGAATAATTACTTATCCTAACTTTTATTAGCTCTTTGAAATACAAATCAATTATTTTTTAGCTGCAGATTGAAATAAATTCATTTAAACAACCAAAAATTTGTTATAGTGAAACAGTGACAGCATGATTTGCAAAAACTTTGGAAAAACTAATTTATAGGCATATAAATAATTCAAATGCAGACAATAATTTATTGTTAAGAAAAATACACAGTAAAGAGACATTTTTAGAGCTTAAATATTGGTATTTCCTGTAAGGAAGGGCATGTTTCAGAGAGAAATGAAGACAGACTGAATTGAAGAGACATGAACTAGAGACATAACCTACACTTAGCAGGTTGTGTGAGGCCAGTGAGATCAACCAAGAAAACTGTTAATTAAATAAAAATAAAACTACTGATCTGTTAATAGGAAGATTTAATCAAAACAGTGAAATTACGATCGGGTGAACAAATATTCATTATTTAATGTCAGGTTCTCTGTTAGGCTCTGGGGACTCGGTGGTGAACAGGATGGAAGGAGGGACACCGTCCTGCCCAGAACTTATACTCCAGAGCTAGATGATGGGATGCAATCATGTGTGCTAAGCACTGATGGGAGTGGAGGGTCTGTTGCCATGCGAATAGGTGGGAGGCCACCCACATCCAGCTTGGGCAGTTTGGGGAGTCAGCCAGGTGAGTAGGGGCCAAGTATCTAAAGGAGTCACCCAGTGGGAAAGGGTGGCATTTCTAGGGGGAGAAATAGCATGGCATATTAAGGTACCCAAAGAGCTCTGGTTTAGCTGGAGTGAAGAGTGAGGGGCGGATGGGTAGAGGTTGGGAAAGAGGCAAGATACCTCGGATATTTTTTAGGTATTTGTGTCCTTAGGCATTTTTACCTTGAAGGGCTCGTTTCATATTAAATCCAGCATTCATCCTCCACATTAAGCATATCTTACAGATTAGTTCCTAAGAACCACATTGAATGGCAATCGAATAGATGATGAATGTTATGTTTTGAGAAAATGTCATACAATTAGCTAAATTTGATATTGATTCTGTTTTCTTTTATATTTTGAAGCCAACTTTTTGTTCAGTTTTCAAACATTTCCATGGGTACTTGAGAAACATAAGGATTCTAGGCACCACATCTATTGGATCCATGGGACCAGATGGGACCAGAGAAGCCTGACCAAGGACCACGTAGAAAAGGTCTTATAGTGATGTTAAACCATTGAGTATGGTCCCAGGACCAGTGGAAAACCAAGGCAAGGTGTCAGCAAGGGGGTAACAGGATCAGAACTGCATTTTGGAAATGACATCAGAGCTGCAGTGTGGAGTGCATTGCAGGAGAGTAAGAGAGAACATGTCAGGGTAGGGATTGAGAACAGCCATTAAAGCCTGCTACAGATTTCTCAGGGACAATTAACTGGACCCTGGACGAGTATGAAGTTATGACAAAGAGCAGAATTGTGACCCCGAAGGATGAGGTACTAGTGATTTATCCTGCAAAGACATCTTTTGGTTTGGTCCTTCAAAAAGTCCTTATCACATGACCCTTGGGTGGGGCCATTTATGAGACCTGGTGTAGCGTGTGATTTATACCCCACGTCAGAAGGCAACGAATAAAAGAAGTTGACTGAAAAACAGTTTGCAGCTCTTTGGCCAATGGGACAAATATTTCAAATTTCGAAAAAGGAAAATTTGGATCCCAGAAACTAAAGCTCATTAGCTTGATGTTGACCCAGACTTTAAATTGATCATTAAATAGTTTGTGAACACTTTCAAAAGCAACAAGGAGGGACGCCTGGGTGGCTCAGTCGGTTAAGCGTCTGCCTTCGGCTCAGGTCATGATCTCAGAGTCCCGGGATTGAGCCCCGTGTTGGGCTCCCTGCTCAGCGGGAAGCCTGCTTCTCCCTCTCCCACTCCCCCTGCTTGTGTTCCCTCTCTTCTGTGTCTCTCTCTGTCAAATAAATAAATAAATAAAATCTTAAAAAAAAAAAAAGCAACAAGGAACCATTAAAAGTGAACATGGGCTTATTAAAAATGGGAAAGTTAGACCTGGTTCCATGAAGATAGTGTTATAGACTGGTAGAAGAGAGGAAGACTATAGATATATTTTGACAGATTATACAATTATGGGCAAGATGGTAACATGTAGACCTGCTTATGACAGAAGTGGCTGGATTTATTCTCTGCTGTAGAGCAGCTGAAGATCATTGTCATTCTGAAAGATGTTCTCTGGTGCTGAGTCCTCTGGGCCTGATCTTTGAAAATTTAATCTGCAACAGTGGTGCTCAGTGTATTCATGCTTGTGGCACATTTTCAAATCTAGAATTCCTGATAGTGTGATTGAAATAATTAAATGACAGCCATAGTTATTGGACTTTTCACTGGGTTACTCTTTCCCCCCAGTCCTCGTTATAGTAGACTTATTAAGATGGAAATGTTGGATGACCTAGCTGCTTTTCTACTTCATATATACACGTGAGGTGACAGTCTTGTGTGTTCTGGCTCTCTGGTGACTGACTGATAGCCCCCTTACTTACCTCTGGGAGCTAGATGTACATGGGTATATGCTTTACCACTTCTACCTTCTTATCTCAGCACTTCATTAGACAGTATAGAGAGCTGTTGTTCAGCCTGTTTGTTGCAAAAATAAACGTCTAGTGAGGAACATTTTTGGTGCCATACCTAAGAAGACTTTATAGTACACTGCTGTAGCAAGGATCATTGTCTGAGAACTACTGATCAGGCCTCTCTGGTCCCATCTGGTCCCATGGATCCAATAGATGTGGTACCTAGAATAATGTGGGTAAAGTCACAGAATAGAAGGTATGTGTATTTTTGCACTTACAGACAGCAAAAAATAATAGGGTTACTTAATGATTCTTACTTACTTCTTATAGGTTCTAAGAAGATGCATACAGACACAACCCCCCCCCCACATACATACTGAATAAAATTTAAATAATTTAGATAGTGGATGGGAAAGATTTTGTTTAAGAGCTACTTATATGAACAGAATCTCCTGCTAAAATAGGGTATAATATAAATCTCTGTTAATAGAAATAGTTCTCCATCCAAGTCATAAAGAAATCTCAGGTGCCCTAGTGATTTGTTCTTGGACTCATGCTTTATTTGAAATTTCAGCAAACTGAAATATGCCCAGATGAGAGAGCCAGGCATTGAAGGAGTTGGGAAACCAGACTGCTGACAATGCTGAAGGATCTGGGGATGCTTGGTCTGAGTAAGGGGGACTTATGAGGAGGGATTGGAGTTCTAGAATAATGCCGCCCAGTAGAAATATTACATGAGCCATAAATGTAAACCATGTATGTGATTTTAAATTTTCTAGTTGCCACATTAAAAAAAGTAAGACACTTCTAGTGTCTTCTTCTACTCATCACAGAATGCTGGACATTCTTTTCTTAGAACTCTACTTTCTGTAGATTAAGACTTTGAAAGTGAATAGGAGCAGAATTTGCCACCCCAAAATATGCCTTTTTGCCATAAGGGTTATTTTAAGCTGGTTATTTTTAAGAAATAGCAGACACTGGAGAAGATCTAAAAACTGAGCTAAAAGATATTTACATTTAGAAGGGGAACATCCATTTGTAACGGTGTCTTTTTTTTCTGTACCAGGAAGAAGAGGATGACTCAATTTTTGGAAACACTTATCAATGGAGAAGACAATGAGTTAAATCTGCATGTGTAACTACTATATGCTTATTTACTGCACTTTTCCTGGTCACCTCCCATAACTGGATCCTTATTCCCCTAAAATCTTTCTTTTGTCTTTAGCTGCAGATGGCACTGAAGGTTTCTCCCATGTATACAAGAGGTATATTTGTTATTAAACTTGTTTCTCCTGTTGTTCTGTCTTTTATTATGGTGGGGGTGGGGGGTGTTGTCTCAGCCAAGAACCTAGAATGGTAGAGGGTAAATTATTTTCCTCCCCTATAAGAGGTGTTAAATGTCATGACAAACAGACAAATAAACATTTAAGTCTTTATCAGCTCAAAATTTCTCAATTTCAGATGTATACAAGTTTCAGAAGAAATAGAAGAACAGAAACACAAAACCACAAACTGTACATTAGTAATACATGTTGGTAAATTGCTCACCCAGATCCCAAGGTCAAGCAAGCAGGGAATAGAACCACAGAAGATCTATAAAATAAAGAACAAGGGAAGCAGAATGAGTAGAAGGATTTTAAGGACAGTTCAGTAAATATACTTTTAAATGTAAAAAGATGGAAACTCTACATGGAGTTTGGATGTGATGAGAGTAATTATTGACCTCACTTTACTGTCTTGATAGTGAAAGAAGAATGCAGAAATCTTCAACTTCAATTGTGATTTTATAGGATTTCATTAATCATATTTATGTACAAGTAGTTTTGTGATATTCCTATTAAATAGGATGATAGGAACTCTAAGAATGCATTTTTCCTGAGATTTATGAAACCATTTAATGCCTTGGTTTAAATTCAAAATCATACTAACAATTTCTCACTTTGTTGGCAACCACTTTGCTTAAACTTCACTAAGAGCCTGTAAAGGAAAATGGGACCTCTGTAAGCATTTAGGAATAAGGAGCCAGTATTCTTTATTAGTTCTTTCCTTGTATCATTTAATGAGATTTACAGAACTCTCATATATTGCAAAATGTCCTTAGGCAATTTTAAAGAAGGCTAGTTTGGTCTCTGAGTCTTACTCATATTTAAAATTATGCAATAAAATGCAGGGAAGAATTAAAAGTGTGTGTTTATTAAGATGATTATGGCTTCTAAGGTTTTGGTTCACTTTAATTTTATTTCTACCATTATAGTACAGCATTGATGAACTCAGCAAATAGTATAATGGTGCTGACATGTAGGAGCAATTCCCTCATGGACTCTGTACTACCTCAAACCAAGCTTCAACAGGACATTAGCTCTTTGCGTGAGTCCACTAAAGTGGAATTATTTCATGGAAAATGGCAGTGCTGTTGGTCTCCACGGCGATTTTTAGGATGTTCATTCAGTAGGGAGCCAGGACCATAAACTGTGTCTCTATTTACCTGTCCAGAATTTACGATTCTAATTATGTCTGTACCATCAGCATCTAAGTCCAAGCTACCATCATTTCTGTCTTGGAGTAGCTTACTCAGTTCCTGACCAGGCTGTCTCCCCATGTGCCTCCCTATAATCTGTCAGGTAGACGGCATCTGGAACGTCACTTTCCTGCTCAAAACCATGAGTGGTGTCTTCCCATTGCATTTAGAATGAAATCCAGACTTCTCGACCCAGCCCCTCCCTTCTCCTCACTTGATCCGCAGTGGTCCAGTCATACTGTCCTTAGGCATCCCAAGTTCATGTCTGCCTCAGCAATTGTGCCCTGGGACATTCTTCCTCGGAAGGCTGTTTCCTTCACATTTCTGTCTCATTTTAAAACGCAAATTCTCCAGGAGCACCTTCCAGTCCCTTTCTACTAAGTCTCTCTTCATCTCTTACATTTATTTTTTTTAAAAAGGTGTTTTAAATATAATACATATATCTACATGATTTATACATACATTATCTATATCTATCATCCCTCTCCATAAATGTTGTGTAGTTTTCTTTTGGCCTGACTCCTACCTCATCTCCTCAAAATATGCCCTCCATGGAATCTGGGTTCATGTCTATCTTGTTCACAGCCGTGTCCTAGAAAATGGTTAGGAACAGAGCAGTTTCTCCATAAATATGGAATCAATGGAGGCTAAGAGAATCAGATTGGACATCAGATAGGCTTGGCTAAATTCTTTTTCTTCTTCTTCTTATTCCCTGTATGATATTCAGCCAAGTGTTCAACCTCAGTAAAATTGTTTTGATGTTGTTAAATGAAGACAATAACCATGCCTGTCTTTAGGGTCATTACCCTTCATACCCCATAAAAAATGTAGTAAATTATATTTGTGGTTTTGACAATTATTCCCCATGCCATATCCATTCCTGTTTTAGTAGCCATGGCCCTCTAGGGATGTTTGAGTTAGCTTAATACAAAAAGATAGAAATGAGTCGAGGCTAAGTTGTTCTCAGGGGACTCGAAGCTCCGTTTTGGGGCAGGATGGACTTCAGCAGCCTGTGGCGTCCTTGCACAGCCAGACCAGGACAGCGGGGACCCAGGCCATCCTCCTGGTTCCTGCAATACGCCACTGATAAGGACCTTCAAGGTGGTAACAGGCAGGCCCCACTCGGCCCTGAAAGGCCTTTGGGGCTCGGGGCCTGTCTGGCAATCCTGATTCCCAGGTGTCTCCCACCCTGCAATGCCCGGTGGGTCTGGGGTGGGCCCTGGAGTCTCCGAGGTCTGGTTCGGGGCATTAGCAGCTCTGTTTAGGAGTGGGATGGACCCCCACTACCAGGAGTGTCCCCTAGAAGTCCCACCTGTGGGGGACTCTGCGTGCCCTGACCTGGGACTGATCCTCAGGAGCCTGGATGCCGGTCAGCAAGGTACGTGCATTTGCAGTTCACTCCCCTACACTTGCCTGTGCCATCAGACCCTCCTGGCCTGTTGGACAGGGCCTGTCCTTATCCATCCAGGCCGGCAGTTCCCAGAAATAGGACACTGATGTGGAGGTTTGCATGGTTGTAACCGTCAGACCCCATACGGCCCTGCTGTCCTCATGAGAGTGGGCCGATTTTTTTTTCAATAGACTGTATTTTTAAAGCAGTTTTTATTCACAGTAAAATTGAACAGGAAGTACAGTGAGTTCCCAAATACCCTTTGCCCCTATGCAGGCACAACCTCTCATACTATTGTTAAGCGTTAGCTGTTAGGGAGTAAGAGCCAGGGTGTCCAACAAGGAAATATGGAGTCAGGACAGCTAAGATCAAACAGCATCGACATCCTCTTCTGCAGCTTAGACAGGACCACACTGACCATTCTGCTTTGCAGCCTTTGCAGAAGTGACTTCTGCAAACGTCCTAAAAAAAGATAGTTAACCACAAAAGCATTTGTCACCATCATGCACAAGGGACAGTTAAGACATAAGCCCCCAGGGGCACCTGGGTGGCTCAGTTGTTAAGCATCTGCCTTCAGCTCGGGTCATGATCCCGGGGTCCTGGGATTGAGCCCCACATCGGGCTCCCTGCTCAGCGGGAAGCCTGCTTCTCCCTCTCCCACTCCCCCTGCTTGTGTTCCTGCTCTCGCTGAGTCTCTCTGTGTCAAATAAATACATAAAATCTTAAAAAAAAAAGACATAAGCCCCCAGATGTCAGCAAAAAAGACCATTAGCACGTGGATATTAACCCAATAGGTAGACAGATCCGTGACCAAAGCCCTGATTGGCACGACTCAGCACACCCTGATTGCTTAAGAATGTTCTGCAAAAGAGCTCATAAAAACCCCCTAAACTTAGAAACTCTGGGGGCAACCCACTCGGCTACCCTTCCTCTCCAGGAGCTTTATACTCTTGCTCAGTAAACTTTGCTTTGTTGCCCACCACTCTTCATCGGGCCTACCTCTTCCTTCTCCGAAGGGGTGTGACTAAAAGCCTCAGGCACTAAAGGCAGAGAAATCCTGCAACACTTTCAACATCCTACAGCAGAATGGTACATTTGTTACAATCAATGAACTTATATGCACACTCCATTATCACCCAAAGTCCATTATTTACATTAGGTTTCACTCTTGGTATTGTACATTCTATGGGTTTTGGCAAATGTATAGTAACATGTAGATACTGTTAAAATGTGCGAAAGTTCACTGTCCTAAAAATCCTCTGTGCTTACCTACTGGGGAATTTTAAATTAGAAAATGTGTTTCTCCACCATGGGAAGCAGGTAACATCTTAGTTCAGATTTGATTCAGAAAGAAAACTCCAATGAGTAATTGAATGAGAGAATGAATGAATGAATATGCAAATCGCACCCACGTATAATGAGATTTTTTTCAGAGCAGGCCCAATCTGGATACATGAAAATTTAGAGACTTATATCCAGACCTGGCTTTTGAATGAAAGCATGGCTAGAACATTGGTGGGGGCCATTCTGCTGCGTGAGCTTGCGTCTCTCTCCAGACACCTGTGTGTGGTTCCAGAGTGATGAGCACTCTATTCTTTTAGGGTGGAACCATCCTTCTCTGCAAGGCATGCAGTCTGGCTAGACCCATGGTGTGGACAGAAGGGGAGAGATGAATGAGCTGTGCAGGATGCCTGAGAAGTAAGGAATTGAGCAGGTATCCTGGAAATAGAAACCATCCCTCTGGCAATGATCAAAGGGAAAAACCTCTTTCTCTCAAATTCAAATCCTTTGGCTGATTACACTCAAATATGGTGAAAGATATTGATCCAAGAATCATTTTGTTTAAAGAGTATTATTAAACTTGTACCAGTTGCACGGGATTCAGTAATCAATAAGAGAATCTCCTTCACTGTGAGGATCCCTCAGTCTAATGGAAATGATAGCTATGCACACAGTTAACTAGCAATGCACTGCTAGTATGAATGTGAATTTAAAAACTAATTCATCCAGTCTTCATGTGGAAATCACATCAGCTGATTCTAGAGATGACAGATAAATGTTACCGTGTAATAATTGTATGTATTTCTGGGATTTTAGTTATTAATTTTAGAATTGAGTTTACATGCTCATGTGTAAAGTTTAATAGAAGGGTCATTTATTTTGAACTTATACAGGAATGCTATATATTTCCTAACACTTATGTACTTAATAAAAGTATTAAAACTTGTAACCATTATAAACATCTTTGCTGAATTTTGTATGTGAGTCCTGAGAAACTATATAGACACCACTGAGTCATTAGAAAAAAATATCAGACTAATAAAAATCAAATGAAATTCTGTAATGACCAGGTCGAACAGAGAAGCACGAAATAGAAAAGTAAGAAGAGCAAGACACTACCAAACTATTTAATTAGAAGTACTGGATGCAAACTCTTTTAGTCAAAGTGGAAAAACATAAAATAGAAAAAATATGTTCCAATTATGAGCACTGCAACAAATTTGCATATGCTTTTTTGGTTGCAAGCATCTCTCTCTTCACTTGCTTAACTATGTCCCTCACAGTCAAAAATCATAGTTCCAATTTTTTTCTTTTTTAACGCCATTAACAAGCTATTAACACATTAACACATTTTGCCTAAATAGTCTTTGATAGATATTTTCAGGGATTAGTATTTAGACAAAGGTAACATATGTTGCTTCAAAGAATTTCATTATCGGGTGGTTTGATCATGAAGTTAATTGTTTCCTAAAATAAATGAAATAAAATAAAATGCTGTTTTAGCATTTTATTAATAACTAAGAACATTTAGAATGTTGTGTTATTTTTAGTAGAAACAGATTTCTTATAATTCCATAAAACGTACTAAAATATAATCTTTAAATTAATCCATAGATATTGAATCTACAAATTAACTAATTTATAGCTAATTTATTTATTTATTTTAAAGATTTACTTATTTATTTTAGAAAGAGAAAGAGTGCAGGAGCAGGGTAGAGGGAGAGAGAGAATCTTAAGCAGACTCCCCGATGAGCAGGGAGCCCGATGCAGGGCTCGATCCCACGACCCTGAGATCATGACTTGAGCTGACAAGAGTCAGATGCTTAACCAACTGAGCCACCAGGTGCCCCTAAAGCTACTTAATATATGTGTGTTTAGAATCCCTAAGTTGAGTGATGTCCCCAAGGTTAATTATGTCCTGTAGATTTGCAGTCTTTACAGATGGTATTAAATAAAAAGACTGGCCTTAATTTCTGGTACCATTAATTTAGAAGAAATGATGGTTTGGAGTCTAACTACTACTACATTTTTCAGTTGAAATGAGGAGAAAATGCCAATCGATTTCTATGCAAAGTTGAGTGGATGGTGACTGAATTTTGGCTCACTGCTTCTGTACAAGGACCCTCTTAGTTCTCATCACAGAGGCTGTCAGATAAACAATCCTGTCTAACTGCAACCCTTCAGGTTTCCCTTCATTCCTGGATTTGACAAGACTGGCCATGTTTTTGCTGAATTGCTGGAGGAAGAAACGGCTCCAAAATCTTAGTGGCTGGACTCAATTATCAGTGGCTCAGCAGGGGTCTCGGCTCATCTCTCAACTACAGCTGATGCCTGTGCCCAGGATCCCCTCGGTAACAGGAGGAGAGGGGTGTGAGTCTTACACTGGCTCTTAGAGCTACTTCCTGGAACGGACGCTTCTGGTCCCATTTCAGTGGAAATACACGACCACACCGAACTCCAAAGGGGCAGGGAGCTGCCGTCCTACCATGTGCCTGGAAGGAGAGAGCCAGGAGAATGTGGCAGACAGCTCCGCTGCTCACACTTTGGGGTCTTAGTCCTGGGTCATCGCTGCATGTCACTGCTACTGAGAAGAAGAAAACCCCCAACACGGGTGATTTATGATAGTGACCTGACTGTAGGTCATCTGGAAATACTGGCATTATCCATCTCCATGTTAATCGGCAGAAAAGTATCAGCATCACCAGATCAGATGCACAGGATGACTCCAGGCAGGAGTGCCCAGCTGAGCACCAGCCAGGTCATCTGAGAGTAATGAAGGAATCCAGTCAGCTGTGTGAAATGATTAAGAGAGTACTTAAGGGGCACCTGGGTGGCTCAGTCCGTTGAGCGTCCAATTCTTGATTTCGACTCCAGTCATGATCTCAGGGTTGTGAGATGAGCTGTACGTCAGGCTCGGCACTGGGCATGGAGCCTGTGTAAGATTCAACTCACATACTCAATCTCTCTCTCAAAAATAAAAATAAAAAAATAAAAGCTTGTTGTTCATACGGTGTATTTGAGAGGGGTACTTAGTAATCCATTAGTACATAACACTCCAGGTAAGACTTTTTTAGTCTTTTTTTGGATTTAGTCATTAGATCAAAGAATGTGAGGTTTTTTGTTTTACTTTTTGTTATTGGAGCCCATCACGTTTGACTCTAAGCAGAACCCCTGATTTTTTTTTTTCCTAAGTGTGCTCAACGTGGGGCTGGAACTCACAATCTTGAGATCAAGACCTGAGCAGAGATGATGAGTCCTACACTTAACCGATGGAGCCCCCAGGTCCCCAGAATCCCTGCTTTCACGCGAACGAGGAACTTCCATGGGGGTGAATGGGAGCTGAGTTCTTCAGTTATTGGGGATGTGCTCATGTGGATGTCTCAAACACCAGATAAAACTGAGACTTAGTAAGATGAGGTGGGGCTGAGGGGATAAATTTGTCACATAGAAGGAACATTTGTCAACGCTCGAATAGAATTCTCGCGGCTGATACTGAAAACACCTGAGAGACATCTCTGATAGCATAGATGGAGGTGATGATCACGGTCAAGGTGAGACCTTACACAGTCCAACTTTCTATGCGGCGCCTGGCTGGCTCGCTCGGTTGGGATACCGACTCTTGATTTCAGCTCAGGTCGTGATCTTGGGGTTGTGGGATGGAGCCCCATGTCCAGCTCTGTGCTCAGCATGGAGTCTTCTTGTCCCTCTCCCTCTGCTCCACCCCCCGCTCTTTCTCTCTCTCAGATAAATAAAACCTTACAAAAAATAAATTATAAGGTTTTTTTCTTTTTGTTTATCTGATTATGTATAAAAATGAATAAAGAACTTTGTTTTACATAAATATTATATCTAGTATTACATAAGAACACTGAGCTTGTAAGGTGGTGGCTGTTTTCTTTCTACACCCCAACAGGTGCGACTCAGTTTCTCTCAAGTGATCATTAATCAGTTGGAGGCAGACTCTCTTGTCTGGGACATAGAAACCATTAGAGAACATTAACTCTCTCGAGAACAATATCACTTCGCAATAGTGATGGAAACAGCACCATCCATACCCTTATGCTATTTGTAAAATGAAGGTTTTCATTTTTAAGGAATCTCCTAAGTATCTTGATCTTTGAGCCCACTGTTCCCCACAGAACGGGAGAGGTTTGGTTCAGAGCTGCATCTGTATGATGACATCACCTCTGTGGTTTTTAATATCAGGACTTCTTAATGAAGCTGTTGCACTGTGTAAACTTTTATTCTAAAATTGAACTACCCTAATATGCTCACTTGATCTGGTCTTCAATTTTAACTTTTTCATTCAATAATTTTTCACTAATACTAATGCATACTTACTTCTCTTTCAGTTAACTTTCTCCACATCTTTTCGGGGTTGGCAGGTGAGGTGGGGACACCCGGGCTCTGGGGCTGCACGCATCTTAAAGATGTCCCCAGAGGCTCTTGGTCTTATCCCCAGAAAGAATTCAGGGACAGACAGACACGCAGCACAGCGGACGAGCCACGCGAGCGGGAAAGTTGACTTGAGCAGACAGGAGAGCAGGGGCGCTCCAGAGAAGGAGAGCGCGCGGTGCGCCCTGGGGTGGGTCTCTGTCTTCTACGGACAGTTGTTAACGAGGGGGCGGAATATTCATTACTTGGGGCCGGAAGCAGCGGTTCCCGCTTTTTGTTCCTAATTTGGTCAGGGTTTTCCGTCCTGGCCGACGGCATCTTGGGCCCGGCTGGTGCGACGTGGCTTCCTGTGCGCGCTGCCCCGACGCGCCTCTGACCTGCCTGCGAGCGAGCTGGCTGCCCCTTCCTCCTGGCTGGCCTCCAGGTATGCTGCTGGAGCCTAGCTGCCCGTTCTAACAAGGGCATAGTTCCTGTGCCCTGCATTATTAGTAAACGGCTTTTTATTCAGTAATGGATGGAGAGTATTCGATTTTGCCCCATTTCATGTTTCTAATAATATTTATTTAAAATGATGTCCTGTCAAGTTGGTATGTTTCAAAATTGGTATAATCACAAGAATATATGCTTAACGAATTTTCAATATGATCTCTGTACATCCTCAAAGGACTTCATTATGTTGGCATATGAGGTATTTCGTACATCATCATTATATATACATATCCTGTGCATTTTAAATATACATGCATGATATATTTCTAACACAGTATTATATTCCTTTATTTATATTAGATTGTTTTTAAAGTTTTATGGTAATATTTTCACACATATTTGAATGTGTTATTACCAAACATGGGACATAAATTCTTTTCATAATTATTTAAACATGTAATAAAATCCAGCAAACCTCCACATCTATTATTGAGATGTTTTGGGGTAAGGCCAGTAGTGTGTGAAAATAATTTGCATTTGTGCTGTCAGTGAGGACTGGTCCTTGTCCAGCGCTAGAGATTAGAGAAGCAGATGACTATCCGACCCAGAGATGGCCCTGCCACAGGTCTGTTTACCTCCTCAATCTAGACAATGGTTACAGCCTCGTCAGCCTTTTCAGGAGCTACAGAGAAAAGTTTCCAAATCGTGGTCCTCTATGCATGAAAAACCTAAATATTTTCAACATCATGTATTTCAGTTTTGCAGAGAATATTAATGGGATGGTAAAATGAAGTTATTTCCAGAGTTTTTTATTTAAATCGAAGTCTATGGTGTCTGTACGAACTTTACATTTTCTCATGATTATGACTAGTATTGCCTCACCACGTGGAAGTGAAATTGGATTTTGTAGGAAAGAATATGGGGAAGATAAGAGGGTGATGTATTTGAAGGAGATGGGAACAGGTGTGAAGCTGGGATTCCCCCAGAGTTCCATAGACTTCCCACCTACACATTTTTAGGAATCAGCTTCATGACGCCTCTTCCAGGAAGTCTGCCATGGTTGTCAAGACTGGGTTGGGGTTTGTAATTACAATTATATAAACAGTAAACATTGTGTATTTTCCCATATCCTATGTAGCTCTTCACAGAATGTTAGAATTTCTTGCTCTCCAGATGTATGCTTCTTCTGGCAGGAATTACATCTGATGAGTGCTGAATTCATGCTGGTTGTATAATAATTGTTCAGTGCATGAGTGCCTGTCATTCAGTCTGGGAAAGCTACTTGGGCTGTCGTGCATTTGTCTTTAGAGAGGAAAAGAAACTGTGGATAGCTATTCAAAGTCAGAACATTTGGAAAAGGATTTTCTATCCTCTGTGTGTGTGTGTGTGTGTGTGTGTGTGTGTGTGTGTGTGTGTTAGGGCAGTGAAGTGTTCTTGACAGAAATCAGGATTTGAGTTCTAATTCCAGTCCTTCAGTGGCATCTGAATGTGTGTGTTGTTGGACAAGCCTCCTAACCTTTCTGGGAATCAGTTTCTGCATTCATGAGAATAAGGCCCTAAACTCAATTTCCAGGGTTTCTTGGAGCACCTACATCATTATTCTGTGAAAACCAACTTGCTATCAGTGACAAGGATGGTTCCCAACCTGCGTGAGCTTCTTCTTGAGGTAAGGATGGGTATTGCCTTGTTTTGTCAAATGTCCATGAACTGTAGTGGAAGCAGGTAACATTGAGAACCTTCCTGACTTATGGCAAAGGAATGCTGCTCATTCCCGATTCTTGCCAGAGATTCAGAAAGGGAAATTATGGCTGAGTTGCTTCTGAAGCATAGATCTGAAGATAAACCACCATTGGATAAGTAGAAGGTAAAGTAGAAGCAGCCGCTACTGTCCCAGAGAGACCCAATCAAAAGTTACCTGGCTTCTTTTCTCTCCCTCACAGTTGTCCTGGAATGGTCTGTGATTCAGAGACCCAGATTCCTTCCAAGTCAGTGCTCTATCCTATGGTACATTGTCATCTGTTTAATTAAAGCTGGGCTGCTCCTGATTGTGGTTTCAGTTGAGGCGTGCGTGGGATATGGTTGGGGGAGAGAGGAATGCAGGGAAGTGCATGTCTCACTCTGCACTTAGAAGCAAGAGGAATTGGGGAATGTGGTCAGTCTGCAGTTATGTTTCCAGGAAGAATGGTAGAAAGGACTTTGGCAAACAACTTAAAGTCTCTACCAATTTTATGACTTTCAGTAATTGGGAGTGAAATGATCAAATGCATCCAAGATACAATTTGAATCATCATTGCACTTTTTTTTTGACATATCCAACATCACATTATAAATATATAATTCCATGGTTAGATATTTTTATAGCAACCCATACAGTAGAATGCTATGTAGTTCTTAAAATCATTTATAATGATTTATATTTATAATGATTTTTATTGTATTATATATTATTTATATTTATTATTTATAATAATGATTAACAAAGTCCCCTTCTCTCTCTCAGCTCTGACCAGTGATTCTGTGCTGTGTTTGCTTTCTTTCTTTTTTTTTTTTTAAAGATTTTATTTATTTATTTGAGAGAGGGAGAATGAGAGAGAGAGAGAGCCCATGAGAGGGGGGGAGGGTCAGAGGGAGAAGCAGACTCCCCGCCAAGCAGGGAGCCTGATGCAGGACTCGATCCAGGGACTCCAGGATCATGACCTGAGCTGAAGGCAGTCGCCCAACCAACTGAACCACCCAGGCGCCCCTGTGTTTGCTTTCTGAACACCCAGCTGAGATGTGTGAATAAACATGAGGCTTCCCAAATCCTTTATGGCCCTCACCATGTGTGTAAATGAATAGTTAATACAATGGAAATGAGTACATCATATGCAGTGAAGGTAAACTAGCAAGATATGAAAAAAGTTATGAATTAACCAATTTTTATTTAAAATATTGCTTGGCAAAGAATAGCAAAGAGATCAGAAAAATAAAATTTTATTTTATTTTTATTTTTATTACTTTTAAGAGATTTATTTATTTATTTTAGAGAGAGAGTAGGGGTGGGTAGGGGCAGAGGGAGAGGGAGAGAATCTCAAGCAAACTTCCTGCTAAGCACAGAGCCTGACATGGGGCTCGATCCCATGACCCTGAGATCAGGACCTGAGCCAAAATCAAGAGTCAGACACTTAACTGACTGAGCCATCCGGCGCCCCTAGAAAAATAAAAATTTAAATGTTAGTATTTGTTATCTTTGGTGGTAGAATTTAAATCATATTCATTCTGTGTTTTTTTCTATTTATCTGTATTTTCTAAATTGTCACCACTGGCATAAATTTATTTGGGTAGTAAGCAAAAATCAATAAACATTTATTTTAACAAGTGAGAATTTTGTAATGACCCAGGAGAAGTTAAATTTATCCACACTCAACTCCAGTTGTTGATTCTTATAGAATTAGTGGTCACTTTGGCCAACAGTAGCCAAGTGGTCTCACAAAGAAAATGAGCCAGAAAACTTGGCAAGTTTAAAGAAATGGTAATTGTGACTTATGATCCTCTTTCACTGATGTGAGAGCTGTTCTCACAGTAAAGCAAATGTATCTTGTAACACATTCATATAAAGTCTTATCACAAAGCCTATAAAAGCACATAAATATCTTCCTCAAATCAGTGAAGCAAAATGTCTGGAATGAGTGCAGCATTTACAAGATGAGCACCCCACCGGCCTCTTAAACTCGAAATGGCTCCGTTGGTTAAAATATTCAGCAATCTATTATTTATCTGTCTGGATGGAGTTGGAGTTCTAGATTACTTTTGGTCACAACCAAATGAAACAAGGAAACGAACTTTTCATCATGGGAGATGCTCACGTCCCCCTGATAATGGAATATCGACACTTTCAGAGGCCATTTTTCTACAAGATTATGACCAGTAGCCATTTTAACTCGTATTCTTAAGTTAATCGGGTTGAGTTCATTTTCCTTTCTAAACCAAAAGTAAAAAGAGACTTAAAAACAGAAGCCGTGACATTATCGTCAGCAGATTCTTCTTTGACTGACAGTTTGTGACAGATGCCCATTCTGATGTACATAGAAACACGTACGCCAGTCACCTTGTCAATAAAAGAATCTTAACTGCAACCCAGTCGCTTGCTGGCCCTTCTATCCCCAAAGGAAACTGTCCTTTGACCTGCGGGTGTAACCAGAAGTGTGGTTGTGGATTCCTCCTTCCCATGCGGTTCTTGGAACTTGGTTGGGCCTCAGCTGCGTTCACCCCCAGAGCTCTGAGCCATCACCCACCCCTTACACAGAGACAGGAGACAGTGGGCCAGCCTTTCCTATATCTCTACCTCTTAATAACCACATCTCTTAAGACTCCACTAGGGATGCACTGATTCTGGCTTTAGGGGGTCATCTCTGATGCTTGGCTTAGTTTTTGAGAAACTGAAGAATTGCATCTGGACTTTAACATAGGCAAATATTACTGATGACACGGCCACATGGTGAGGGCTCTGAAGGAGTTGGGAAGCCTCATGTTTATTCACACGTCTCAGTTGGGTGTTCAGAAAGCAAACCCAGCACCGAACACCCTCCAGAATCACTGGTCAGAGCTGAGAGAGAGATAAGGGGCCTTTGTTAGTCATTCTTCAGCCACAGACAAGCTGCATGGTATACAGCAAGTCTCCGAACTGTCTTCTGATATTCAGATAATTTGGAATAGCTGCAATTATGTATAAAAAGCTTCTTGAGGGGCGCCTGGGTGGCTCAGTCGTTAAGCGTCTGCCTTCGGCTCAGGTCATGATCCCAGGATCCTGGGATCGAGCCCCGCATTGGGCTCCCTGCTCAGCGGGAAGCCTGCTTCTCCATCTACCACTCCCCCTGCTTGTGTTCTCTCTCTCGCTGGGTCTCTCTCTGTCCAAAAAAAAAAAAGCTACTTGAGACAAATAGCTTTAATGCTGTCCTTTGTGGCTAACAATATTTCTATAGCTGAGAACTAATTGGTTTAGTAATCCAGAATAGACTTAGGAACAATCAATACTGGCCTTAAAGAAAAGAATTCTTTTTACCAGAACTTGCTGACATTTCTTGGGAGGGCAGGTATTTCTTACATAAGCTTGTTTCATCCTCCTACCTTTCTACTCCAGAAACAATGCTAAAACAAGCATGTGTGCAATGAGAACTGATTTGCAGGTGGATATTTGGAGAGAATTTTATTATCCTGAAACTTAAGTTCATATCTCCATTGCCACAGTTTTCTGTTTTAGTTTAAGCACTAATTTTCCTCAAGTGATTATGTGAAACATCAAGGGCCTGAAAATTATATTAGGAAATAGAAATAAATAAGGGCCTTAAATTTACTTCTGAAAATAGAAAAGCATCTTTTGCAAGAAGTGCACAAAACTTTGGTTTGGGAATTACATCAATAAAATTGTGACATCATATATTAGGGTTCTCCAGTGAAACAGAGTCAATAGGAGATATCATTCTATTATCTATCATCTATCAATCATCTATGTATATTATTTATCATCTATCATCTATCAATCATCTATCTATCTATCTATCTATCTATCTATCTATCTATCTATCTATCATCTATCTATGTATCTATCTTCTGTTTGGGATCAATAGGTCCCCACTGTCATTCTGAGGGACTCTCGCTTTCTTTACTCTGTTTTCAAGGCCTAGGTGAATCATAAAATAGGTACATTAGCCATTAATATCCACTCCACCTCGAATCTAGGGACAAACTCTCTATTACATTGTGTTATTTTGAGTCAAAGCTTCCCTTTGATAGAAAAAAGAAGGCAGACAGGTGATGGCCCACAGCTATGTCACTACATAGATCATCATTTGGGGGCCACATGGCAAAGAGCATACATGGAAAGACAGGTAGGAAATGACCCCTCTCCCAGAGTTTCCAATGGGGCTGGGAGAGGGCAGTGTGTGGTCCGATGGAGAGAGGAGCGTTCTCATGTCTGGTTCCTCATGTAGGAGCTTCAAAGTCACCATTCTGTCTTCACAAATAGTTGAACAAGCTGAACAACCAACTCTTCTTGGATCCATGAAAGAAGTGGGGTCACAGGGCAAACCACTGCCCCCCAAGTTTGAGAGACTGACCAGTGAATACAGATCATCACTGCCCACCAGAGCAGAAACCCCACAGAAACGTTTCCTACCCCAAGAGAGATAAATTCCAGGGGACCCAGTCATGGGGGATCCTCACATTTTTGTGAGTTTTATTTCTTAAACTCTGCTCGGCATCTGTTCTTCCAAAGGATGCCTGCCCTCCAGAGAAACTATTTAACCAGAGCCTGACCCGCTGGGGTTTTGTCAGAGTGTAACTGACTTGGGGGGCGGGAAATACCCAATTCCAGCCCCTCTAGCCATCCTGTCCCACCCAAGGGTGCGGCAGGGGAGCTGGGGAGCATGTGTGACGTTTACAGTCCAGAGGCTCACTAAGAGGCTGAGACCCCGTCCTTGGACCCCCCATCGCATCCCGCACACACCTCAACACCACATACTGGTTTCCGGCATCCCTTTACCCAGCCTTTCATGTCCTGCTATCAAGAAAAACAATCACAAGACATACAAAAGTGCAAAAAACACGGCTTGAAGAGACAGAGAGAGCCTTAGAACCAGACTCAGATGTGGCAGGCTTGTTAGAATTATCAGACGGGGAATTTAAAACAATAGTGATTAATATGCTAAGGGCTCTAATGGATAAAGTAAACAGTATCAAGAACAGATGGGCAAGGTGAGCAGAGAGATGGAAATCCTAAGAGAGAACCAAAGAGAAATGCCAGGGATCAAAGTCACTAACGGAAATGAAGAATGCCTTTGATGGGCTCCGTGGGTGAGACACGGCTGAGGAAACTGTCTCTCATCTCGAGAATATAGCAATAAAAACCTTCCCAATGAAAAAGCAACTGGAGAAAGGACTGAATAAACAGAACAGAATATCCAAGGGCTGTGGGACAATGTGCGTAGTACAAATACCAGAAGGAGAAGAAAGGGAGAAAAGAACTGAAGAAATATTTGAAATAACAACTGAGAATTTTCCTAAATCAACGCCAGACACCAAACCCTAGATCCAGGGACCTCAGAGAACAACACGCAGGATAAATGCCAGAAAAATGACACCTTGATGTATCCTTGTTAGACTACAGGAAACCGGAGATCAAAACAATCCTGAAAGAAGCCAGGAGTGAGCTGTGCTGGTATCGGGGAGGAGAGTCCCGCGTGGGGTGGGGGGTGGCCAGCATAGGAGCCGCAGGGACACGGGGACTCTCCCGCCAGGAGGACAGAGGCCAGCGTTCTGGAGAGGCCGGAGAGCAGCCTGGAGAAGTACAAAGAAGGACTTTGGCTTCCCCTGAGTACAGTGGGAGCACCTGCAGGATTTGGGACTGAGGAGTGCATCATCTGTCTTCTCTTTTGAGTGTACATATGTAAAAAGAAAAATTAGATTCTACTGTACAATGCCAGTTTAAAAAATATTTTAGAGTTTATACAAAATTTGATGTCGTGCCTGGAGTCAGGCCACCTGCCCAGTCTGAGGGAATAATCCCCATATGACTGTCTTCATTTCGGTCACCAGCCACATACTTGGGGTGCTCATGGCCATGCTCAGGCTATTCAGCTGGCTACAAATTTAGCATTTCCCACAAGTACCCTCAGGTTTGATAATTGGCTATAATGACTCACAGAACTCAGGAAAAGGGCTATATTTAAAGATGACAAATTTATTATAGCAAAAGCATGCAGATTAGAACCAGCCAAAGGAAATGACAGGCATAGGGCAAAGTCTGGGAGGGTTCCAAATGCGAAGCTTCTGTCATCCTTAGGGATGCATTACCCTCTCCACATTGGAGTGTGACGGCACTCAGAGTACGTCAGCCAGAGATGCTCAACTTAGTGAGGTGCCTGGACTCTTGGCTGAGGCTTCATAAAGCACTGACGACTGATTAAATCCTTGGCCACATTGTTGAATCCAGTCTCTCACCCCCTCTCCCCTCCTCAGAGTTCGGGCTGGTGTCTTACTGCTAAGCCCAACTTGCTAGTCACGCAGTTGGTCCCTCTGGCCATCTGGAGTCTTGTTTGTGGAGACAACCAGAAGTGACCCCACGTGCCCCCTGTGACCAACAGAGACACTCCAATCACCAGGGCAATCCCAAGGCTTTCAAGTCTCCCTCCCAGGAACCAGAGACAAAGGCCAGCCAAATTCTTTACTACATAGAGAGAGCACATATACACATCATCATAAAATTGATAATTAAGTAGATATTTTCACTCCATAACTCATGTCAATTCAATATACACTGTCTGCTGATTCTTTGTACTTGGAAATGCTATTTTTGTCTCCCCCCATTCTCTCTCTTTTTAAAAAATTATTTATTTATTTGAGAGAGAGAGAGAGCATGTGATCTAGAGCTAGGGGTAGAGGGAGAGAGAGTCTCAAGCAGACGCCTCCCTTGGCGTGGAGCCTGATGCGGGGCTTGATCTCACAACCCCAAGATCACAACCTGAGCCAAAACCAAGAGTTGGGTGCTTAACCAAGTGCACCACCCAGACGTCTCTGTCTCCCTGCATTCTTAAGATGAACAGTTTGTGATCTTCAACTTATTTAGCACCAAAAAATTCTTTATGTTTTTTCTCAGTAGTTTTTATCTGTGTATATTTTTCTTCTAAGGAATATTTTTCGTATATATTCTTTCACATATGCTTCCATCGTACTTTTGTTCTTATTCTTTGGTTTCTTAAGATTCAAGGTATGAACTGTGAGTGTATAAATTGCAATATTGTACTTCTGTCGTTTTGATTTTTTTTAAGAGCTTTTATTTATTTGAGAGTGAGAGAGAGAGACAGCAGGAGTGGTGGGGAGGGGCAGAGGGAGAGGGAGAAGCAGACTCCCCTGCTTAGCATGGAGCCTGAGTGGGACTCGATCCCAGGACCCTGAGGTCATGACCTGAGCCACCCAGGAGCTCCTGTCATTTTGATTGTAAGCTCAAACGTGGGCTTGTAGTATTGCTCTCTTGAAAGCTCAGTGTGTTTTGTTTTCACATGACCAGCTAAATTCAGATTGGAAGGTTTACTCCACAAGGTTACTACTCCTGCTTTGGAATTTTGGATGGATGGTTTTGTTGAAAGAATTCATTACATCAGTTTTTTTTTTTTTTAAAGATTTTATTTATTTACTTGTCAGAGAGAGCACAAGCAGGGGGGGAGGGGCAGAGGGAGAAGCAGGCTCCCCACTGAGCAGGGAGCCCGATGCGGGGACTCCGTTCCAGGACCCCAGGATCATGACCTGAGCTGAAGGCAGACGCTTAACCGTCTGGGCCACCCAGGTGTCCCCCGTTATATCGGTCTTAACTGGGAAATGCTGCTCAGGTTTCTCCCTGGTCTCACTGCTGCTGGCCTCTGAGTGCAGAATCCTAACAGCTCACTGTGCTTTTGACTTTCTACGAGGGTCAAATGCAGAAAATTAGGAATCTGTCATAATTCTTATTTCCCTCCTCTTCCATGGACACTCCCCTTTCTAAGACCAGAGGGCCCATTTCAGTAGCTCTGAAGAGGACTTTGAGAAGACAGCAGTGTTGCAACAGGGTCAACACTAGCTCGTGCATAAGGAGGTCAACAGCTAGCTCCTTTTTTTTTTTTTTTTAAGATTTTATTTATTTATTTGAGAGAGAGAGAGAAACAGCATGACAGGGGAGAGGGTCTGAGGGAGAAGCAGGCTCCCCGATGAGCAGGGAGCCCGATGTGGGACTCAATCCCAGGACTCTGGGATCATGACCTGAGCTGAAGGCAGGCGCCCCTATTTTCTTGTTTTCCGATGTCAGGCATGGTCTCAGCCTTGGCCAGGGCATGACTGGAGATCTAATGACGGAGAAGGCACGCAGGATATTAGCAGGGCCAACAGCTGCCGTTGCTGCAAGGCCTGATTCGTGTTTTAAAAGAAGCACAGAAATCTGGCTGTTGATTTGAGAACAGCCAGGGGCAGAGGTAGAAGCCAGTGATGAGGTCCTTGCAATACTCCAGGATGAGACTGGTGGCTTGCATCAAGAATGCCTCAGTGCAGGTGTTTAGAATGGGTCAGATGTTAGCTGTCTTTTTAAGGAAGAACCAACAATATTAGAATAAGGCTTTGCTCATGGTAAGTTAAGTGTATTTTAACTAATACTATTATTGCTATTATTCATCTTTAAAGGTTCACATTTTAAACAGCATGCATCTTGAGAATATCATTGCTGTCTGACAGTTTTGGGGTGGGTAAAAATGTACCCATCATCCAGAATAAGCCTTTCTCATTCTATGTGTGTATGTGTGTTTTCTGGCTGTTCTCCAATTTGAAACTAACACTAAAGAAAAGCTATTTGACATGAATGGAACTACTATATTATAGAAATTTAAAAAATGGAAGATTTTGAAGTAGGAGTTGCAAATACATTTAAGGTATCTGTTTTAAAATATAATGTATTTACTCTGCCATTCAACAGAGTTTTTTTTTTTTTTTTAAAGATTTTATTTATTTATTTGACAGAGAGAGACACAGCGAGAGAGGGAACACAAGCAGGGGGAGTGGGAGAGGGAGAAGCAGGCTTCCTGCGGAGCAAGGAGCCCGATGCAGGGCTCGATCCCAGGACCCTGGGATCATGACCTGAGCCGAAGGCAGACATTTAATGACTGAGCTACCCAGGCGCCCCTCAACAGAGTTTTTGATTATTCTCCCTAAGGTTGGACGCTTGGGAGATTTCATTTAAGAGTATGGTGTTCCTCAGCACATGGGGCATTGCCCTCTCCTCTGTGGGCTGCAGGTTAGGAAAGGGTGTTAGTCATGGTTTTTCCGTGATTCCTTCTTCTGGGGGAAGAGTGGACTGCAGACATGACATTGGCAGTGGGTCATCATGGTGTGACTATGGTTGGAGCCCTCGGCTCGTTTTACAAAGTGGTTAACGACCTGCCCTTTCTCTCCTCCCTAAGGAGCTGAGACATGTCAGAATGTCCAGTGGTTTCCACAGTTCCTCTGA
The DNA here is from genome assembly GCF_964656455.1 of Halichoerus grypus. Classification (NCBI taxonomy): domain Eukaryota; kingdom Metazoa; phylum Chordata; class Mammalia; order Carnivora; family Phocidae; genus Halichoerus; species Halichoerus grypus. The sequence goes on along the minus strand of NC_135718.1, from coordinate 85,005,865 downwards.
AAGCAGGACTGGAGTATTCTGAGGATGTGGTCCAGGGCCAAAATTTACTTGAAAGCTGCGCTTTGTATTGGTCGTTTCCTGGTTTTTTGTTTTTTGGGTATTTTTATGTGTGTGGAGTGGTATGAACCCACCCCCACGTGAGGAGCACAGGGCTGCGAGCGCGGTGGCTGGAAGAGCCACGGAAGAGTGTGCATGTGTGCAGAATGTGTCCATGCTCACGGGCAGTGTGACTGGGCCCAGGGTAAAATCAGCTGATCGACTGCTCGTGGTTGATATTTTCTTTCCGTTTTTTAAAAATTATCAGTGTGTTTTATTTTTATTTATTTATTTTTAAAGATTTTACTTATTTACTTGACAGAGGTAGAGAGAGAGCACAAGTAGGCAGAGTGGTAGGCAGAGGGAGATGGAGAAGCAGGCTTCCCGCTGAGCAGGGAGCCCGATGCGGGACTCGATCCTGGGATCGGGTTAGGGATCATGACCTGAGCCGAAGGCAGCACTTAACTGACTGAGCCACCCAGGCGCCCCTCATGGTTGGTATTTTCTCATTCAGGGAAAACCAGGGATAGTTTGTTTATAACAACAAGATAAAGTCCACATGCATATTCCAAAATTGTTTGTTGTAAAAAATAGTACTCATCATGGCCTGATCTCTGCAGTATGTGTCAATACCGTCCTTATGTCGCAAAAAAGAAAAGTCAGGTGGTTAAATTAATTGCTTCTAATTTACTTTCTGTTAGAATGTAGGCTGCTCCTGAAAATGAAACTTTGAACTTTACAGGTTATATGATACAGAGCGAGTGTTAGAAGGGCATAGACTGGAAAAACTTATCCCCGTGCATCCTCTGCATTTTATATATATTCCATCCTTTTAACTTTTCTTGTTAATTTATTTCAAACCAAATATATCTTTTTAATTTGATATTTTCTTTTTATCTTTTAATTGGATAATTAAATCAATGTATATGTAAATATACCACCTTAATAAATATTCGTCTATTACCTTGTCTTTTTTTTTTTTTTTACTTTCTTTTGGATTGAATGATTTTATTATTTCATTTTATCTTCTGTAACATCTTGGAAGTTGTATATATTTTCAAATGTAGTCCTAGTGATTAAACTAGGTGTTACAATATAAATCCTTGGTTTCTCAAAGACTGTTATTCGTAATTTTACTTCCTTCTTGAACATTCCAAGGATCTCTTATCATTTTAACTTTATTTACCTCTTTTAGTATTTCTTACAATGTAGGTCTGCTGTAGAAGGGTTCTCTCAACTTTTGTCTCACTGAAAATATCTCTATTTCAATTCCATTTTGAAGAATACAGTCACTGGATAAAAGATCTAGCTGAAAGTTGTTTTTTTTCCTCCTCAGCATGACAAGAATATCACATCCTGACTCTCGACATCGGTTGTGTCTGATGAGCAGTTGGCTATAATTTCTTTTTTTATCATTTAAAAAAAATCTCTACAGAGAATATTTATTGTTTGGCTGCTTTTGAGATTTTCTCTTTTCGGTGTTCAGCAGTGTGAGTATGCTGTGCTTAGATGTCTGTTTCTTTGTATTTTTTGTTCTTGGAGTTTTCAGAACTCCTTCAGTCTATAGGTTTCCATCTTCAATACATTTTGTAAAATTTGTGGTGATTAACTTTTTTTTAAGATTTTATTTGTTTATTTGAGAGAGAGAGAAAGAGAAAGACTGAGAGTAGGGGGAGGGGCAGAGGGAAAGAATCTCCAGCAGACTCCATGCTGAGCTCGAAACTAGATGTGGGGCTTGATCTCACGACCCCGAGATCATGACCGGAGCTGAAACCAAGAGTCGGGCGCTCAACCTACTGAGCCCCCCAGACGCCCAGCTGCTGACTCCTCATCAGAAAAGACCTTTTTCACCTTTCACTTTGGCCCTGCAGGCACACTGGATCGCTGCTGCCTTGCCTTTTGGGAACGCTCCTGTAGCTTGGCGAGATCTCCAGCAGCGTTCAGTCCACCTGCAGCCTTGGGAACGAATGTCCAGTGTGTCTCTCTCAGCCATCCTGTCCTGCTCCGAGCCATGGGCCCACCGCTCTGCTCACGGGGATGGCCCACGGGGCTGGGTTTGTCCCTGGGTGAAGACTCACTCATTGGCTAGAGCTGGTTACTCTAACCTATCACACCAGCACACACGTGCCTTGTATTATCATTAAAAATTCATCTGGCTTCTCTTGATCCCCATCCATGGAAGATTTCTCTTCCTTCTGCTGATTCTTTGGGGCTGATAGCAATGGTGAGTCTCCACTTTCTTAGCCAGAGTCATCTTTCTGGAATTAATTTTCTTAAGGCTACTTTATTGTGCATGAATCTTCGCTTTCTGAGTAGTTTGAAACAACTGTGATTTTTGTAGCCTATCCAGCTAGTTTTCATTGTTGGGTGGTAGCAACGGTCTCCTGAAATATTCTACGTCCTACAGAGAAGCAAGTTCTTCCATGCTTTGTTAACTGTATCCCACATGTACTGACATGCAGAACTTTAATTTGTCTGCAGTTCTTTGGGATTGAGTTTTAAAATCTCTAACTCTCTTTAAATTATTTCTTATTGTTGATTTAACAATTTAATTGTATTTTAGTAGGAGGATACCGCCTACATGGTATTGATTTTCCTTTTGAAATCTATTGAGATTTCCTTTGTGACCTTGTACATCTTCAGTATTTTAAGGGTCTCTTGTATACTTTAAAAGAATATTGACTCTATTTCTGGGATGCAGAATCTTCTCTCTCTGTCTCTCTAACTAATTACTGATACCTTCTGGGCTAGATTTCTTTTTTATATTAATCACTATATTATTTATTTTCAACAAATGGAATGAGTTAGCTAATTTTCATATTTACCTGTTTTTATTTCATTTATGCCTCTTCTGTGTCATAATATCGTATTCTGATTTAATAGATATTATTTCTTGGTTATCCTATTTCAAACTCCTTGTGATACTTTTATTTCATACAATGATTTCCTCTGGAGCAAACTGACAGCTACATTATTGATTTTGTTAGCTTTTTAGTACTGGCTAAAGTAGGTAGCTAGAAGCATGTCTTCCTGTGTTAATTTTTTTTAAAATTTTATTTATTTATTTGAGAGAGAAAGGGAGAGAGCACAAGCAGGGGGAGCAGCAGAGGGAGAGGGAGAAGCAGGCTTCCCGCCGAGCAGGGAGCCCGATGTGGGGCTCCATCCCAGGACCCCGAGACCATGACCTGAGCTGAAGGCAGATGCTTAACCATCTGAGCCACTCAGGTGCCCCTCTTCATGTGTTTAGACAGGCTGCTTCTAAGGGAGATTTTTGCTGTTACTTTCTCTCTCTTGCTCTCCCTCCTCCTTCCCTTTACACACTTGGTTTGTAAGAATTTCACCTTTTACCCGCTGGTATCCTCAAGCTCTGGCTTAGATCCCAGGCTCTTAGGTGACATTTTGCATATTTGCCCGAGTTGATATTAGAGATATTGCAGATCTCGTCACAAAGGTAGCAGGTGACCTCACTTATTCTTGCTCACAAGACTGTGTTTTTGTCCTGTATAGGTCTTTCGTTTTAATCTAAGTCCACATCTTCTGTAGGAGTTGACTTTGGGCTCCTTTGAGGAGCTGGAATCCTCAGATCAGGTCCTGGACTCTGGTGATGAGCCTGACTGATCCCATGTCAATGGCCATCCTTTGCCCTGGTCACCCCGAGAAGCTAGCTGCTGCTTTGGCCCAGACAATGAGCCCCTCAGATCTACCGCCTCCGCCCCACCCACCTCATACTGTTTTCTGGATCCAGTCCGTTTCTGGCTGTCTCTGAGCCCACCTATGCCATTCCTTTTTCCCTCCTCATTAATTTTCTATTTTCTTTTTTAAAAATATTTTTTAAGATTTTATTTTTTTAAGTAATCTCTACACCCAACATGAGGCTTGAACTCACAACTCTGATTATCAAGAGTATCCTACTGACTGAGCCAGTCAGATGCCCTGTTTTCATTACTAATTGACTGTTACTATTTCTCTGTTACTCTTGCCTTGGAGGATCTCACTGTTCTCTTTGGATCTTGGATATTTGCCTATGATCTCAGCACTGGTATGTAAGCACTACTGTTGAGTACTACAGATGTGCTCTTTGGCTCTATTACCAAAATTGAACCTAGCATATTTTCAGTTTTAATAAACTAAAATGATCTGTTGATTCTATAATATTGTCTTCTCAGATGATGGCAGAACTTTGAAAAAGATCAGAACTATCAATTTTTATTTTCATTTGTGTTGAAATGTCTTGATTTTTTTTTTACTGTTATTCTTTGAACATTATATTGCCTAAAGTCTTTTGTAAAGGAATAATGAAGATCCTCATACATGCAAAAAGCTTATTCTCTTACACACATTTATTTCCAGAATGAGCTAAATGCAATTTGCTGGTCTTAACAGTAAATCAGCCAATGCTTTTGAGTAAAAATTTAAAAAAAAAATTCTTTCCTTTGTAGACATCACTTTTTAGCCTGAGAAAAATAGCCAGTCTTTTTTTTTTTTTTTTGGTCTCGTTCTTCCACATTGGTTCTTTTCCTTTCCTCCTTTGTACCCCTGCACAAATTTCAAAAGGTGAGCTAGTAGTTTAGTACTTGGAAGAGGTGACTTGGCCGCCGTCCAGGACACTAATGACACGTTTGTGGTGTGCGCCAAGAAGTTTGCTCTTTGAATGTTATTTGCTGAGGCCTCAGAGGACCTTCCAGGAGTGTATGCGTATTCTCTCAGTGGCCCTGTGTCAATGAACTGTTGGGAGCACAGCTTACCACTGGCCAAGTCTCCGTCCAGCCCGTGGGTGAGCATGGGTCTCAGCAGCTTCACGTCAGGGCACTGGCAGACCAGCATTCCTTCTTGTAGGCTCTGGGTGGGATCTACTTCCTGGATTTCTCCAGTTTCTACAGGTGACTCACTTCCTTGGCTCATGGCCCCTTTTCTTCCATCTTTAAAGCCAGCAACATTGCATCTTTCTGATTCTGTCATATCCCCTTGGCTGTCTTGTTTGGTTCCTTTTTCTACTCTTAAGGACCCGTGTGATTACATTGGATGTCATAATCCAAGATAATCCAATACCCACATAATCCAAGATCATCTCCCTCTTTCAAGGTAAACTGATTAGCCATCTTCATTCCGTCTCCAACCTCACTGTCCCTTTGCTAGTACCCTGCCTCACATATTTGCAGATGCCTCCAGTTGGGCATTGACACCTTTTGGGGGCCGTTACTCTACCTACCACACTCAATATAATGGTTTTAACGACATAACAGATAAAACATTCATTGAGCATGTACCATTTTCACTGTGCTTAGTATTTTATATGCATTACCCACAAAGCAGCCTTAAGAAGTAGGTATTCTGATTATCTCCATTTTATAGATGAAAAGAGTGTGACATGGGGAGCCCAAGGTCCCATAGCCAGAGGCAGGGCTGGCCTTCAAACTCATGTGGTGCTAGAAACAGCACCCTTAACGACTTGCTCTTACTGTTTTTCACCTTTTCTCAGTTGGTACTGCCCTGCTGGTTTCTCTGAGAAATCTGCCCATGCATCTGGAGTGGTGCTGAGCCTTTGGGGCCATCTCTTTGCATTGTGGCTTTATGTGACTATAATTATTTGAATGATGAGTAACTGTTGGCTCAAACTGGCCCCACTGGATGTTCTCTCTGAGACCTGGGAATTGTGGTAGGGGATTCTAATTAGTTGATTGGAGGCACTGGAGTAAGGAGGCTTTAGTGTCTGCTTCACCATCTGCTTTGGGTTCTGAGATACGCCCTCTGAGCCTTTTAGTATATTCTGTATCCATCGGGTATGTTCTTGCTGCGTAAAATAGTCTGCATGGGTCTCTATCTTGAGATCAAAAGAGATTTTAATTAAGATTCTTAGTATATTACTTTTGTGTCCCAACTTCTTTCTTAAAATAATTATCAATTTTGCCTTGTAGATAATGTGGATAACCCTGGGCTCCCTGTACACAAGGAACTTAAATGCTGAAATGAGCCATACCAGTATGGTGATGCCAAGGCTTCAATCATTTTATTTCAAAATCGACTTCACCTTAAGAGCATGAGACATTCCAATATTATTACCACTTACTCAATTACATCATAAAACAGATATTCAAGGAGTTTGAAAGAAGTTTTAAGGGAGATTATTTCTATAGAATCCTATATAGTTAGTTTTTTCAAGATCAAGAAAGAGAATGTATTTTTTTTCTCTCTCTCTTTATACTCGTGTTCCTACCATCCAATATATTGGATGACGTGTCTCTTCTCAAAATACTAAAATTATCCACATAGGCCAGCGGTTCTCAGCCAGGAGCAATTTGAAAATTTTGAGTGAGTGATCATTAAGTCCTTATATAGTCCTGACATTCCATGAGACCTACCGTTTTATATCATACAAATCATACATAGACCTTGCATTTGAAGATGACAAAACTTCCCATGCATTTTAATGATCATTTAAGAACTCACCCCAAATGGCAGAAATGATCATTTTTTTCCTTAGAAAAGCTGGGCTTTTATAACAGCATATATTAAACATCGAATGAAACAGATGTTTTTGCAATATAGTTTCCTACATGAATACAAGACACATGGATTTCTTCATGCTTATAAAAAAGCATGAGGGGAAGATGAAAATGCCTATTACAATTAGATACCAAGGTAAAATTCATTTCTGAGAAGTTTCTCCTCATATTCATCTTTTTGAAAGCTTCTACCAATTTTACTGCTATGGAGAAACCACAGAAGCAATATGAGCAAACGATAGGAGTGAATAGCATTCTTTACTTTTAGTAATAAACAGCCATGTGTTTATTACAAACCTCCTTTGCATTTCATCTGAAAGAAGGCGCTTTTGGAAATGATTCCTTCAAACAAAGCTTTTCAAATTTTTTACTGCTGTCTTGACAGTTAATGTGCTAGTAACACTAAATGCGTTTCTTAAAATCCAAGAAGTCCTTAGAAGGATCTGCCGAAGGATTGTCCTGATGCTCCGGTACAATAGGAACTGACAGAGACACCACCTCATGGTGCTAAGGACACACATGTGGGTTTCCTGCTGGCTGGCTGATCTAAGGAAAACAGTACATCTCTCTGGAAGAATCCATTAACAAACCACTCCGTTGGTCGTTTAGAGATCATTTGACAGGTGCTTTAAAATCAGCCAGAATTAAAAAGGTCAGATGGCAAAATTCATGTCCTGTGTTCTCCATGCTGAAATTGTTCATTGTGAGATGAATAGTCCTAGGTTGTTTTTCCCTTTTTGTAAGATTTTACTCTTACATATGAAAGTATTTTGCTGAGTAGGACAATTTTTATTTTTGTAAAATAAATTATTTGAGATGCTTAGAGTTAAGAGGAAGAGTACTTGACTCTATTACTTTATCGTCAACCAGTAATCTTGGAGGCCCAATGGGGAGGCTTATGAACGTGTGAACGTGAGCCGGCTCTGAAGGACATGGGAATTCCCTCACGGAGGCAGCGCAAGGCCTGGGAAGGTTGCCTGGTTTGTTTGCCAGATGCTTAGATTCAGTACAATAGGCTTCTTTCTAAAATTATTTTTAAAAGATTTTATCTTTCTAAAATGTTTGATTCATTTCCTGAGCACTACCTTAAACTATTTTAATAGCCTTAAATCAGATGATAAAGGGGAAAGTTTTATATTCCCTTCAAATAAAATATTGGTATAAGAACATTCCACCTCTAGGGTAATAATTTGCCTTCTTGTGATGATAAATATGCCCTGCCCTTTAAGGGTTCTCCTCTGAACTTGCAAATTACTGCTTACATAATGCTTTTCAGGGGCGCTGGGCTGGCTCCATCGGTAGAGCATGAGACTCTTGATCTCAGGGTTGTGAGTTCGAGCCCCATGTTGTGTATAGAGATGACTTAAAAAAATAAAATCTTAAAAAAAATTGATGCTTTTCAGCAAGTTTCTTTTTTTGAATATCAGAGGTTTAGGACCTTTTTTTGAATATCAGAGGTTTAGGACTGGAAGGGGGTCTAGTGACCATAAGGCATGAAATCCTTGTTCTAATGTGAATAAACAAGGGTGAGGGAGACTGAGCACCTCACCTCGGGTTGCACAACCCAGCAGGTGATGCTCAAGAGAGTCAGGCTTCACAGGAGTTTATATGAATCCAAGACAAGTATGGGGCCAGTCCTGGTTTGGACAAAATAGTTCTTAGTCAAGTTCATTCTGATGGGATTTGCTTAGTTTTCCCAGGCTTGTTATTTTAGCATTGTGCCCTTGAGTCCTTTTCTCTTTTCGTCTTATAATGTTACTCTTCTGGGCTTCCTCCCCTGTATCTGAAACATGAAATTTAGGTCCAAACTGTCTAGGCATGAATGTTGGCTCTGCCACTTATTAGCTATGTGACCTAGGGCAAATTACCAAACCTCTCTGTGCCTCAATTTCCTTGGGCAGAATGGAAATAATGGTAGATGGGAGGATTGTATAGAATACTGCTTATCAATCAGTTAGTGCACACTTGGTTCATGGTAGATAACTGCTCTTATTGTCATTACCGTCATTTTCAAAATGGTGTCCTGAGATGTCTCAAATTCCTAATCTTCCCCTGGAAGCCTGCATGTCCGTTTTGTTGGTGGAAACATGAAAGACACAGGAATCAGGAGTAACTCCTCTTGTTCTCAGTTCCCTGCTGTGACCCAACAGCTACTTAGTGAACAAATATTATCGATTTTAAACTTCTAAATATCTCTGTATCTATCCTTACCTCTCCAATGAGACTGCTATTGCCTCATCCTGATCCTCTTTGGTCTGGTTCGTTTTTTTGTTTTGTTTTGTTTTTTAGTTTTTAGAATATAACTTTTAAATTTTTATAAATATGAAATACAAGTGAAAGTTTTTATCTGTTACAAAGATAGTTGCTTAGAAAAACCACAAAACTGTCAACTCAAGATATCTGAGTTTGGTTTTATTAATAAAATAAATAAAATAAATAATGATTCATCGGCATTCACAAAGAACCACAGATAAAGCTATAAACGAGGCTTGTGTACAAAACAAAATTCATCAAATACATGGCTTTGGGTTTATTGTCTAATTACCTGGGGTGTGTCATATTTCTTTCCATTGACAAAGTACGAAGGCTGCAGTGAAGGTTTTAGCATTCACCTGTCACCTGTAAAGGTCCCGCTTACTCCTCAGTGTCCCTGGCATGCTCTGTGTGGGCAGCGGCCGGCTCCCGGGTCTCCTGCATCTGGCCACATGGCCCCTCTTCCTCCAGCCCATGCCAACTGCCGACACATAAATTCTTACCTGCTGTCTTTGTAAACATGCATACGCACTTCTTTTGCTTACTTCCATTTATATATAAGTCCCTCATCACGTAAGCATTTATTTTCCTTACAAAAAGTTGCCAAAATAAAGGAATGTTTGAGGTTGCTTCAGTGGTTGTCTGCTTGTTTTTCTTTTTCCAGATGTTTTTACAGTTAGGATGAGCCTTATTTTATACAAATATGTGGGATACTGTCACTAAGTCAGGTTTAGAAATAAATTTTCCAAACAATAAAGCATTTGCATTTCTCTGGAAAACCAGGAGCTGCAGGCCGTGCTGCCCTTGTTGATTCTGAGCTTGTAGTTTCCAATAATCTCTTGTGAAACATTTGTTACTGTGCAGATGAGGTAAGTTTCACCTTGTTTCTGTTACGTTTTGAGGTTCTCCACGGCAGATAAACTGTACATAGTATGACCTAGAAGCATAATTCTTAGTGTTTTCTGCACCTCCCTGTGCAACATCTGTAGGTCTTCACAGAACTCGGGCACTGTTAAAAGAAAAGTTAGAGGATAGTGATTTTGAGCATCGCTTCATTTCCCTAACGATGCTTTATGTGAAGATGTTACTTCTGTCAGATAAGGTTTAAAAGCAGCATGATCTTGCTTAATCACTAAAAATGAAAAAAGAAAATCGATAAACAAAAGACTATTTACATCATACATATAGAAATATAAGAAAATACTGGGGTGCCTGGCCGGCTCAGTTGGAAGAGCATCCAACTCTTGATCTCAGGGTCATTAGTTTGAGCCCTACATTGGGCACAGAGATCACTTCCAGCAGATGGCTTTCTACATGATGGATTTTATTTTATATTATTATGTTATTTTATTACTTTTCCAGCTGTACTGAAAGACAATTAACATATTATGTAAGTTTAGGGTCTACAACATGTTGATTTGATACACTTATATGTTGCAAAATTATTACTATCATAGCATTAGCTAGCACCTCCACACATCACATAATTACATTTTTTTTGTGGCAAAAACATTGAGGATCTACTCTCTTAGCCACTTTCCAGTATATGATGCAGTGTTATTATTTTTTAGATATATTTTTTAATTTTAGCTTTACTGAGGTATAATTGCCCTAAAATTGTAAGTTATTTGAAGTGTACAGCACAAGTGGGAGGGGCAAAGGGAGGGGGAGAGAATTTCAAGCAGAGTCCACACTGAGTGTGGAGCCTGACAGGAGACTTGATCTCATGACCCTGAGATCAGGACCTGAGCTGAAACCAAGAGTCAGGCGCTTAAGTAACTGCGCCACCCAGGCGCCCCCTATCATACAGTATTGTTAATTATAACCCCTATGCTGTACATTAGGTCCCCAGTGCTCATTCATCAAATAAGTGGAAGTTTGTGCCCTCTGACCAACATCTCCCCATTTTCTCACCTCCCAGCCCCTGGAAACCCCCGTTCTACCCTCTGTTTTCATGAGTTTGTTTTTTTTAGATTCCACATGTAAATGACGCCGTACAGAATTTGTCTTTATTTGCCGATGACAATGTGCTCCATGGGTTGACATTTAACAGAAAAATTTGTGAGCACCTTCTCATCACATCTTCAATTTGACAAGATAAAATATACTGGTAAAAAAATTTCCCCAAAGACAAACAGTTTCTTGAACTTTGGATGGTTTAGAGAAGATATTCAGCCTTCTTGTCTCAAAAATGCCTTGGTTCTCATCTTCAAAAAAAGCTAAAGCTGGAAGTTTCGAAGGAGTACTTCTCTGTGGCTCAAATATTTAGTGTTTTGAGAATGGGGCTTTGATCTTTGCGTTTTGGGAGCACAAATCCAGAATCATGCTAAAAGTTATGAAACTCACTGGCAGGAAAATGTGGGCTTTCCAGATGTGTCATCATAGCTTGTCATCTGTGGCATTGCCACCACCGAACGGTTATAGGATTTGGACTTTTATTTTTTCAGATGTCTTTGAGTTAGACTATTCTCCATTTCTTTGACTTGAGATTTTAGTTTCTCCAGCTTTTTCTTTTGATCTTAAGTTCTCTTTGAAGTCATTCCTCCCCGGACTTTTGAGGGATGAGTACAACTTGGTCCAGGTGGCCTCAGCCTCATACTCACGTGACTCGTATGCAAAGAGGCGAAGAGTAACCTGTTTCTACATAACGATCCTGTTGGTTGACAAAATGTATAAGTCATTGTTGGAGACAGCACCTCTGGTATAACTGCAGGGCATTTACTTGAAGAAAATACGATGTCAAAAGTGTGTGTTGTATCGGGTTGAATGACCATGGCTTCAGGAGAAATTGCAGAATTGATGCTCAGTGGGATGGTAGGGGTGAGTAAGGTGTCTTCTAGAGGCAACGGCAGATGCTCCAGAGCTTGTGGAAGTGAGGAGTGTGGGCTGATTCTGCATGACCTGCTTCTCTCCTATGGCTGTATTAGTTGAAAAGCAGAGCTGAGGTTGGCCACGGCACATTCAATAGTTAGGGGACTGGCTGCTGAAACAGGAGGCTTGATTCTATTTAAGATACAACTATTAACAAAGAGTGACTTCTGGCTGTTTCAAGCCCAGAGAAATGGAATTTTGAAGGATTTTTATTTTTATGCGGCTTCAGGTTTAATTTCACTTATTCTTCAAGCTGAGATATTCTGACTGTTACACTAGCCCGGTACCAGAGCCAGCAAGCTACCAGATGAATACATCCCGGGAAGTTAGGAAGTAGTGGATTAACTAACGGACCTGTGGATATTAAGGTCTAGAATCTCTGATCATTTGTCTGTTTGCTTGAAGTGTTGGACCAAGGATTCGATGTAAGGTAAGCAGTTCAGAGACCAGTTTGTGAAATTTGATAGTTGTGTTGAGGGTGTGAGGAATTAGACTGTGATGCCTGCCCAGGATGCTGTTAGGGCTGTTGAGCTGAAATGTAGACAGACGTTCCCACGAACCATGCAGAACAGCCAGAAGCAAACTGAGTGTGTGCGGAGACACAGGGGTGTTTTGGCCACTCTGGGTGGTGGGGCTAAAGAAACCATATGATTGCATCTGGGAAAGGTCAGGTGCACCTTTGCTGCCTACATGAAATTCAGAGTATGGTACCAGATGTCGTGGAAAATGAAACAGAGTAAAGCCCTGGGAGCCCTGAGTTAGTGCTATCTGTGGTTCCTGCTGAAGTCGTTCTTTACTGGACTGATTGCTCGCCTTGGAGTTGTCCCCCCCTGATGCTGGGGGTCCTATGTCCGTTTATTCTGTCTCCTTGAGAGTTGACCTTGTGTACCTGCTGGTCCATGTTGAGAGAAATCCTTTGATTGCACAAGTTAGAAATTCTGAAATCAATCCCAAAGTTGCACTGTCCTTCACCACGATGCTATTGTATACTCCACTGAGAGATAGGCACGTGGTAGGCATCTAGCTGGGTGCACTGCTGCCTCCAGATACAACTTCAGGCCCCCCAGGAAAGTTTCATAATAGATCCTGTGAAGTTAATTTGGTGGCTTCTTTAGACAATTCATATATTGCCTAAACAGGTCTGTTTGGAAGGCAATTTAGGTCTTAGTAGATGACTACTCATCATGTCTTTCCACATACTTTCTGAAGATGGAAAATCCAAGCTGTAGATGCTCTTGGCTGGTCAGTTGTGAATGAGTTCATCTCTGCTGGGTATTTCTTTCCCAGAGAAGGCCCAGGGACCCCTTTTCCCCCTGGGTCCTCTGGCTGAGCGGGAAGGAAGCAGAATCAGCTTGCATTGCCCTGATGAGAGCAATGTCCGTGGTGCCGCAGCTCCCGTGTCCGAGATGCCGCTCGTTCTGCCCCCTCTGCTCCCACTGCCCTGCCTCTCCTCTAGTCTTCTCATGTTTGCAGAGACTCTACCAGCCCAGTCCTCTCTGTAGCTCCTTTCCTGCACCTCACTTGAAAATCCTAACTTGTCTCCTTGCCTTTGGCCGAACCATGCGTCACACCACAGAAATGTGATTTCTTCAAAGATAGAAATATGATCCTATAGCTGCCCTGCTTAACTCCATTGCTCTCTTATTATCCAAAGAATTCATCCTAATTCCTCAGTATGACCTCAAGGCAAGCAGCCCAGTGTCTGACTCTTCTTTAGCTCTGAATCCTTCTTTCTTAATATGGTCCTTTGTGTCCGAAGGCATAGCATGTGATGCATGTTAAAAGCAAGGAGGATGCACTTGAAGCCTAGATAGAATAGAGTAGGAAACACCAGTTAGGGAAAGCAGTATCAGTTCATCTTAAGAGTCCAGACAGACTTGGTTTACATTTAATTTAATTTTTGGTGGAGTAACAAGCAAGTATGGGACATGAGTTCTGGACAAAGATTTCTTCTACAACTTTGCTACAGTTATCTGTGACTTAGGAGATCTTTCTAATTTATGCCTTGTCCTAAGAAGCTTCATGATAATTTTAAATCTGTGATTAATAACTTATTTGGTTGTCTTGACTGTAGTTACAGATAATAAAAAAATGGAGATTAAATGTCAGTGTCTGATGCCTAGCCGATATAAATTGTGTCATCTGCATAAAGCCCAGTTATCAACATATATTAGAGATATTATACAACTTTATATTTAAAATTTTGAGCTTTTATTATGACCTGTGATGGGAAACCCCCCTTCATTGAACTTCAGCTAGGTGGCAATTTCTTTTAAACATACAAGTGCTCTATTTTCTGTCAAGGAAAGTATAGAGTTTAGGACCTAACAAAATTCTCAATAAAATGTTATTTAGGCAGAACTCTACGTGAGCCCCAGCAGTAATACCAGAGGCATGAATTTACAGATAGCATGTAAGTTTCTTTGATTATGAGCAGGATAAGCTCTTCCAACACTTTGATAATGTGCAGTGCCATTCAAGCAAAATGACACATACTTAGTTTTTTTCTGAAAGTGAAAATCGTGATTGAAGGAAATGCTCTATTAAAATTTTGATACAAATTGCTAAATTGTTTTCTAGAGAATTTGTATTGATTTATACCCACAATGTGTCTGGAAATGTGTCTTTGGCCCATAACCTTATAGTGATAAAGGCAAACTTTTAGGAAATCATCAGTATTCCAAATCTCTGTCACCCTATCAGGTGAAAAAAATTAATCTTTTAATTTTTATTTCTCTAATCACTAGTGAAACCAGTCAAACGTTTAAAAAAATCAGGTTAGTTGATACATGATTTGAAAACCCTCTTTAGGTGTAGAGTTTGATGAGTCGTGTAACAGCAATGCCACAATCAAGATGCGGTACACGTATTTCACTGTTTTGTCCAAGTTTCTGTCTGTGCTCCAGCCATTGGCGGCCTGGTGGCCCAACTGCTTCAAAAGACTTTGAGGGACAGACAGTGCAGAGCCCTGCACTCACCGAGATGCCTGTCCCTTCTCTCTGTGAGTCTTGGTTATCCTACCAGCTTTGTGATTTTTTTTATTTCACCTTTTTTTCTAGTTGTTTCTAGTGGGTAAGTCTGTCTGATACCATATGGGGCAGGACTTTTAATCCCAGTGGTTCCCTCCTTCTGGTGCCAATGTTTGTGTTAGGATGGGTCCTGATGGGATTAGAAACCCTCTCCAGATCTACGGAGCTCACTGCCATACGTAAAAGTGCATTCTCCCTCATGGCTGCATGTCTATCCTGGGTTGAATGGAGCGAATCTGCTACACGGGCTCACTCAGGGGTCCTGGGTGCTAGAGGCCCTTCCGTCTTGTTCTTGCACTTCCTCGAGCACAAGGCTTCTTTATTTGTAGTAGCAGAATAGAATTATTGAAGTTCTTATCCTACTCTTTTACGTTTTAACCAATACTTCTGCCTGTTTATCAGAGCTAGTCACATGGTGCTACCTATCTGGAAAAAAGGTGGGTGACGGTTTGTGCCCTTGGAAGGGGAAGGAAGCTGGTATGTAGCTACAGAAGAAACTAATATTTATGGAGAGTCTACTAGATGCCAGGCCCTGTGATAAGAGATTTATATGTCTTATTTCTATTTCTTACAAGAACCCTATGGGATAGATATTAATGTAATTTTTAAGACGAAGAAACAGAGAATTATGCACATTTAGTGTTTGTCTATAGGGCAATGACACCACAGTTTGAATCAAATGTCTCCTATTTGAAAGTCTGTGCTTTTCTAAGTAGGAAATAAATTATTCAGGCAATAAGTATTTGCTGACTTAAATAAATACGATTTGTTATGGTAGATAGCACAGTCTTACTCAGTTTCTTTTTGGAAGGAATGACTGCTGATTCAAAAGTTACTCTTTAGTGAAAAATGTCAACAAAGAACCTGTCAGCTGTCATCTGTGAGATTTACTCTAGCTATGGGAACTGAATTCTGGAGCTAGCTACTTGTTTTTCTAAGTTTATCTTGATGTCTGTCATTGTAGAAGATAAAACTGGTTTTTTTTTTTTTTTGTACAAAGCGTTTGTAGACTGAAAAGGTAGGTGCTATAAAACACAAGCAAAATAGACATATATTCTCGTGGGAAGCGTGGCCTATTTCATAGGAGATTTTCAATACAAATGGTATTTGTAGGGCAGCAAAGTGTGATCAGCACGTTACATAGTTTTAATGATTAAATGACCAGGAGGTTTTGGTCTCCAACAAATAAAACTTGGAAGAAGATATGTTGAGTACATTTTGGGTAAAATAGGAGATTGTGGCTGAGAAAAACGCAACCCAGGAGAAACCACGTTCTCATTTTCCTCGTGTGTGTGGGAGAGACGTGTGCGGACAACTCACAAGAAGGAAATTTTGGAGGCTGTCCTGCTGCTTCTTAAACATTTCTTATTTGTGTGGAAAATTAATTGTTCCCATGCCAAAGTCTGAAATATGAAATTACAGCACAGGGGGATATGCATCCTGCGAGCAGGGATGGGGAGGAGGGAGTGTCTGCGTGAGCAGACGCGGTGCGAGGGCTTACGTAGTGTCTCATGCTACTTGATGGCAGATTAAAGACAGGAGTCCAGCACTTATTTTTACCGTTACGTAAACTCAATATGTCAGCACTCACTAGGTTCTGGAAAAGCCTGCTGAACGTGGATAAAGTGAAGTTGAAGCAAGTTGAGGGGAGTTTCTGTGAAATTTAATCAAATGTCAAAAGAGTCCTTGGGGAGGAAAAATGGGAACTCGATGCTGCCATGACCCTTCTCAGCCAGCAAGATAAAGAGATTTATAATTTTGGGACTCACCAACCTGCTGAGAAAGGAGCCTGTGATTTTTCAAGTGTTTTTATAACCATTTGTTCCAAAAAAAATCTTTGCAAATGTGACGCACTGTATTCCTGCTGTTGGTGAGGCTGTTCCGGGTGGTTCCTTGTGCTCAGCTCTCTGTGACACAGCTCTGAGCTCTTCTTCATGACGCAGTGTTATGAATTCTCGGACCTGTACTCTCGAGGCGTCTGAGGATGACTCATGTGTTCGTCCTCGTGGGTTGGTTTTGAAATGACTATTTTTAGTCTCTTTTTGTGTTCATGCATATTTTAAGGAGCAGCATCAGAGATTACACTCCATGGTTGTGACAAACAAGATGGATTAGGTTCCACTGCAGGAACATCCCAGTGTCTTGGTGGTCAAACCAACCATGTTTACTTCTTGCCTACACAGCACGTTCATCCAGGGTCGGAGGGAGCTCTGCTCGGGGTCCTCGCTCTAGGTCCATTCTGTCCTGGCCACCACGGTCCTTAACCTTATGAGTTGTAATAGCAGGAACAAGAGAATGCAGTTCTCATTTAATGCTTTTCGAAGCTTCCTTCTGGAGCAGACAGATGTCATGTGTGCTCATATCTCATTGTCCAGAGCAAGTTACTGGGCTTTGCTCTACATCAGGCTGGGAAAGAAATCACAATCCTGCCATGTTTCCCCACAGAGGAGAACGGGATGGATGTGACCGTTCCAACAACTCCCATAATGATCATGTATGCATTTTGTTTCCCACATTTTATGAATGTCTTTTCTGAGCAGTATGCAGTTTTACACATTTTTTGTCTAGGTTATTTACACCTAATTTTGTGGGATAGTTATTTTTATAATTTGTCTATGGAAGTGTATGAATATAGAAGCTGCGATGATCTTTATTCAAGTAGCATCAGGAAAGTGCGGATTTCAGGTCTGTCCATTGATCACAATAGCCATTGGATTGATCTGTTTTTCCTCTAACACCTTTATTGCGGGAAAAAATTTTAAAGTAATTTAATAGTGAAAAAAAAGCATTTATCCACCAGTTAGATTCTACCATTAACACTTTCTATAGTTATTCTCTCATGTATTTGCCATCCATCCATCATCCTGTCTTATTTTCTGATGCATTCTCAAAGTAGGTTGCAGAAATCATTACATTTCCACCTAAACCCTTCAGCATGTTTACCGTTAACTAGATTTCAATATTATTTACAGTTTTTCTTCTTTTGGTTATTTATAAATCATAAAGGTACTATCAGTGAGTCCTGAGAAATGCGATGTCGTTTCTACAAGTCCTTTCAGGATAGAAAATGCTTCATCGTTCCCTCCAGCTCCTTCCCAGGATGATCCCCTTCCCACTCGCCTTTCCTCACATTCTTCTGACATTGTTACATAAGAAATTGATCTTTCCTGGTCTAGTGTTCCATATAAATGGGATTATACAGTGTGTATTCTTTTGTGTGAGACTTCAGCAATATTTCAGATTCATCTGCTGCTGATCAGTGTATATTTCTTCTTATTGCTGAATATAGTTACCTATTACCACATTTTCCTATTAACCTGTCCCCTTGTCCTTTCTAGTTTTTGGCTATTATGACTAAAGCTGCTACAGATGTTATTGCATAAGTCTGTTTGTGGGCGTGTTCTCATTTCTTTCCAAAAAAATGTCTAAGACTGGAGTTGTTGGGTCATAGGGTAGGGGTAAGTTATTTGTGTGTGTGTGTGTGTGTGTGTGTGTGTGAAATTACCAAGAACGTTTTCAGAAGAGCTCACATCATATTGCAATGCTGCCATCAAATTATGAATGTTCTGGTTTCTCTATATCCTAGCCACCATTTAGTGTCTGTCTTCTTAATTCCAGACATTCTGATGGATGGTTGTAAATTGTCTCATCATGGTTTTAATTTGCATTTGTTTAGTCATTAATGCTTTAAGCCCTTCTTCCTATTACTGACCTTAGGTAGGTCTTCTTTTGAAAAGTGTATATTCCAATTTTTTGCTCATAGGAGATTTTTCTCTTCATTATTAAGTTGTAGGAGTTCATATTTTCTTTTTTCTTAAGATTTTATTTATTTATTTGAAAGAGAGAGAGAGAGTGAGTGAGAGAGAGAAAGCACTAGTGGGGGGGAGGGGCAGAGGCAGAGGGAGAAGCAGACTCGCCGATGAGCAGGGAGTCCGATGCGGGGCTCCATCCCAGGACCCTGAGATCATGACCTGAACCGAAGGAGACGCTTAACTGACTGAGCCACCCAGGCGCCCCAGGAGTTCAAAACTGGGTACCAGTTGTTTGTCAGAGATATGTTTTGCAAATGCTTTCTTCTAGTCTGTAATTTGGCAATTTAATTAATTAATGGTAGCATTAGGAGACCAAAATATTTTAACTTTGATGAAGTTTATCTTTTAAACTTTCTGCCTAAGAGAATTTACCAACTCCTATGACATAAAGATATTCTTCTTTCTTTTAAAAGCTTTGCTAATTAGGGGCGCCTGGGTGGCTCAGTCAGTTAAGCGCTGCCTTCAGCTCAGGTCATGATCTCAGGGTGATCATGATCTCAGCCCGCATCGGGCTCCCTGCTCAGTGGGAAGTCTGCTTCTCCCTCTCCTTCTGCCCTTCCCCCAGCTTGTGCTCTCTTTCTCTTTCCCTTGCTCACTCTCTTTTTCTAGTGGAAGGACTCCACCAGGGAGCAAAGTGCTGGCTCTTGTATTATGACCCTAAGTGAGCATCTGCTAACATTGTTCTGCACATTTCAGAGGCTTAGAAATATTTATTTAGCAAATGCAAATACATCCTTCCTAAAATAAAACAAAACCCCCGAATCTTCATTATTCTGGTTTTTGTTATACTAAGCCTCTTTGTGTAATGCTTACCGTTTTAGAAAAAGAAATGTGGTCTCCCATATTTTGTAGCACTCGGTACCCACAGAGACAGGAAAACACCGTCACGAGGTGAGTAATTGGTACTTCCTGCAATCTGAGGGTGGTTCGCTGAAGTGGATGTGATTCATACATGTATGGTTTTGTGGGACTATGGGGCCTCTTGCATAATCTGTTAACTTTTCATACAAATCTTGAATACACAGAATGAAGCTCCCTTGTTAGCTCTTGTAGCTCATCTTCTGGATGCTTCCCTTACAATGGCGTCTTGTGTTTCCAGCACCCCATGCTCTGCAGACAATATGAAGAGGTTATGCCTCTGATTCACTACTTCTATTTTTTAAAGATTATTTATTTATTTATTTATTTATTTATTTATTTATTTATTTGTCAGAGGGAGAGAGCGCACAAGCAGGGGGAACAGTAGAGGGAGAGGGAGAGGCAGGCTCCCCGCCAAGCAGGGAGCCCGATGCGGGGCTCCATCCCAGGACCCTGGGATCATGACCTGAGCTTAAGGCAGACGCTTAACCATCTGAGCTACCCAGGCGTCCCTGACTACTTCTCTTCTTAAATATAAGACTCCTCTTTATTCATTTTACCCATTTAAATGCCTAGAGACAAACCTTCACATCAGCACAAGCCCCACAGTCTTGAGTTCTTGTTCTTTGCTTTATCTACCTTTTCCTGGTCTTGATTTTTCATGCCAGTCCTCAGTTTAAGGGCTGCTAATAAGTGCGATATTTATTGAGCACTTGCTATGCTCTAAGTGTGTCCTATGCGGTGCTAAGCATTTTTCATTGCCGCACATAAAGCTCTCAGCATCTTGTGAAGTAGGTTCTATGATTATCCTCATAATGTACAGACTGTCATTTTGGAAGAAGCTTTGAGGCACCTCTGGGTATGTCACTGCCTGAGAGTGGAGACAGTTCCTATAGAAAACAACTGAGCAATTGAGAGGAGCCTAATAAACAGGGACAGTCAAACCTTTTTTTTTTTGAACAGCATAAAACATCAATGATGAACTGTATAGACCATCATGAAAGTTGTTATCTGCATGAGCCAGAGGCAGCCTTATTTGTTTCATTTGGAAAAATTGACAGAGTAGGAGATAGGCTGGCTCTAGAATGCGACGTTAACCCAGAAAATGCAATGTTTTATATCACCCGTACCTTTTCATAATAGTGGATGGAAAATGTGCTGTCATTTCCCATATATGAGACATTATCACTATGCTGTACAATGACTGTGTAATTCCCAGTAATGCAATTTACTTCTCAGTAGTTTTATAAAGAATCATTTGACTTCTGGGCTGGTGCTAATTAGCATGGAGCCTCACTGGAAATTATTTTGTAGGCAATTTGTGTATTTTGTACAAAACGGTGTCACAGATTCTAAAAAAACCTAGCCTTCTAATATTACTCCTTTAAAAGGGGTTTCCATGAAATGTTGTTAATGCTGTAATTTTAGTGGAAAGAATTTTTATGCATGTCTTTGAGTGGTTTATATATTTGGGGCATTTTAGACGTTTAAAAAGCTTTGATGGTATTTTATCAAATGTTCCTAAAAGTTGTTTTTTCTTAAAGTTCCTAGGTCACCTCTTAGCAAGTTTTGTCTAGGTGATCTTTAGGATATGTAGGCACTTAACACCTTTGTGTGCCCCTCATAATCCCCACCGAAAACTGGAGGCTGCAGGGAAAGTCTGATTTAATGTCTAGTATTAGCAACCTGTACACTAAAGCTAAACAGTAGGAACTTGGTAGGCATGTTTACAATTTAAATTGCTTTTATGCATTTTTTTCTCCATTTTTATATTATTATAAGATAAATATTAAACATAAACTTCTCAAACTTTTAATTTTATTTAGATTTTTAAATCAAAATAATACATAAACATAGTATTAAGATTCAAATCATCCTAAAAGGTCTTTAAAAAGTTGGACCCGGGGTGCCTGGGTGGCTCAGATGGTTAAGCGTCTGCCTTCGGCTCAGGTCATGATCCCAGCGTCCTGGGATCGAGCCCTGCATCGGGCTCCCTGCTCAGCGGGATGCCTGCTTCTCCCTCTCCCTCTGCCTCTCTCCCTGCTCATGCTCTCTCTCTCTCTCTCTCTGTATCTCTGTGTCTCAAATGAATAAATAAAAAATCTTTAAAAAAATAAAAAGTTGGACCCTCTGTATCTTTCCTTTCCCCAATCCTACTCCTCTGTGATGATCATTCTAACTCCTCTTGCTATTTCTTTTCATATTTCACTCCATATTTCTAAAATGTTCTATATATTCCTTCCTTTTGATTTATTAATTTTTGGTATGTCTGCTATTCCTTCTTTCCACTCACACAGCAGGGGGTTATTAAGTTGAACGTATGAAATTGCCAATTTTGACCTTTTCTTTTTTTTTAAAGATTTTATTTATTTATTTGAGAGACAGAGAGTGAGTAAGAGAGAGAGAGAGAGCATGAGCAGGGGGAGAAGCAGGCAAAAGGAGAGGGAGGGCAGACTCCCCTCTGAGCAGGGAGCTTGACGTGGGGCTCGATCCCAGGACCCTGAGATCATGACCTGAGTCCAAGGCAGAGGCTTGACTGACTGAGCCACCCAGGCGCCACTTGACCATTTTTGGTACAGAGATTGCAATGTTATGTGGCTTAACATGAGGATGGTTGCCTGATATGTTCATTTACTTATTTTTTGAGATTATGACTGTCTAGTATATCCTATAAATTTATAAAATATTTTTGGAAATTTTTAATATAATCAAAACTGCTGTGTTGTCTATTAGTTCCATAGTTTATTTTTTCTAGAGATGACTTCCTTGGAGTTTTTGTCCTCCCACTCCAATCTGGACTCATAGGAAACCCTTAATCTGGGAATTATTTATTTTCTTCATTTTGTTTCTTGGGCCCTTGGTTTCCCAAGAAAAGTGCACAGGAAGTACATTATTTGAGCCACTGTAGCTCTGAAATACCTTTATTTTGCTCTCTTACTTGGAGGATGGTTTGGCTGGGTATAGAATAATACCAGGACTTTCAAGGTGCTGATTCTCCATCTCTCCCTCTGCCTCTGGTTTCCAGTTTTGCTCCTCAGAAGTCTGATCTCATTTTATTCATGTCAGATGATTTTTTTTTGTCTCTCAGGAAGCTGTAAAGTTTTTCCTTTTATCCCTGGAGTTCTGAAAATTCATAATAATGTTCTTTGGTGAAAATATTATTTTTATTTTGTTTATTTATTTTTAAGATTTATTTAATTATTTGAGAGAGAGAGAGCATGAGCAGGAGGCAGAGGGGAGGAGCAGAGAGAGAGGGGGAGAGAGAGAGAATCTCAAGCAGACTGCCCGCTGAGTGTGGAGCCCTGAGATCACGACCTGAGCCAAAACCAAGAGTCAGATGCTGAACTAACTCAGCCACCCAGGTGCCCCTATTATTTTTACTTATTATTCCAGGGACTTTGTTGATCATTTAAATCTGTAATTTAATTTGTTGATCATTTAAATCTGTAATTGAATTCTTGAATTATTTATTTGGTTATATACATTAATACCATTTATAATTTTACCTTGTTTATTATCCTCAGAGCTAACAGTTTAGATGCTTGGTGCCTCTGCTCTGATGGTTGTTAAATATTTTGAATATCATTCCTGTGTATCCTATTTTATCTTCCAACTTGTATTTTCCACTTCAGTGAGGGAGTTTTATTCATAATACTCAGATATGCAAGGTCAAGTTTCTTCATGCTATTTCTCTAATCTAGAATACTTGATTAACTCTCAATTAAATCCTACTAATAAGTCAGTAGCAATATATACTAATCCTTCTCAAATTCTTACCCCTGATGATGTTGTCATTAATCACTTAAACTGTAATTGATTTTTCCCCTTGATCATCATATTCTTTGCTTGAAGCACTCAGTTTAGCTCTTGATTATGTTCTATATACAATTTATAGTTCATAGTCTGTCTAGAAACATGCCAGTTGTCTCCCTCCATTCCTAGGTCATCCTTTCTGTCCACATGCTTGGATGAGGGTAGTTTGATACTTTTTATTCTCAGACTCAGGAAGAAACACTTGACTTGGGACTGAAAAATCAGAGTGCTTCATTCCCCTGGCCGAGGGTGCTGGCTCAGGGAGGGCGGTAGCTCCCAAACTAGGATCAGACTGCGTTCTTGCCAGGAAGACATGCTTCTCTCCCTCCTCTGGGGTTGCAGGTTAGTGGCCGTATTTCCCATTGTGAAGAACTGGCTTATGGTAGAAAGGAACCCACGTTGAGCAGTAGAGTGGAAAGACTGGAACATGGGGTCTGAGAGAAGAGGAGAGTAAACAGAGCAGGAATAGCTGCCTCACTGATTTTCTCAGAAATGAAATAGTGTATTTGCTAACTTCGTAGTTAGAGGTGGCCATTCAACAGAGCGGCTTATTTGTCTGTATGCAGACTCCTTTTGTGTTCCATCCCTTCACTTTCTTCCTACCTGGAATATAGTTATGGTGGCTGGAGCTGTAGCAGCCAAATTGGGCAAGTCACCTTTGAAGATTGAAGCCAGTGCTAAGGACAATGTAACAAAAAGTTAGGAGTCTGGATTCCTGATGATTTCAGAGCTACCATCTCAACATTAGACTTCCTACCTCTGCAGAAAAAAAATAGCCTTATCATGTTTAAATTCATAGTATTTCAACTATCTGTCACTCTGTCACATGCAACTCCTAAATGATGGAGGGAGATTAGCATGAAAGAGGAAGACACATCTGGAGAAAGTGTGTCTAGTTAAAGAAGGAGGGGATTAAAGAGATGCAGGGAGAAAGTGAGAGAGAGTCTCACCTGCTGCCGCGGGATTTTCAGTTACCTGAGCTGAGGCAACCCAGACTGTTTCATGTACTATTTATGTCATTTTTCATTTGCTTCATATATTTTTAAAAATTTTATATTTTTAAAGACCCTTAAAATCTTTGGGAGAATTTTTCAGACAATATATTGTGACTTTTGTTTCCTCCCTATAAAGAACATAGCATAATACCAAGACTGTATTTGGAAATCAGAACATATTTGCTTTAATTTATTTGCTGGATTTTAATAAGAGTATTAACTTGGGAAACAGATGTATTTTAGCAAATAATCTTAAAGACAAAAGGCAGTCTGTCAGTGGAATAAGTTTGTTTTAGGTTCTTTAGAATACAATGCTTTTTTACATTTGTTTCATTGTCATTAGCACTTTTAGATAGTTTTAAATTTAGCTGATAGTTTTCAAGATGTATTTTGATAGAAGTGCTAAACAACCTAAGTATTTTTAAGTCATTAGCAAAAATATAGTTTCATGGGTTTAGTGGCAATTTAAATACACATTTTTATATATTTTCCAGCACCAGTTACGGTACCGAAATCTCTGTGTTCCTCTATAATCCTGTAAAAGAAGTAAGTTGGAGATTCTAACATATTCTTTGGAACCCTTTTTATAGGAAGTTGCGATTTAGGATAACTGAGTGTGAACCGCTGCTGTCCTCAAAGTGGGGCCTGGAGGCACTGGTGGGAGCCCCCTGCTCACGCTGGTACACCTTGAGTTTGAGGAGGAAAGCTCCAACACTGGAACCCAATTCATAGTTAGAGCTTCTGCATCTCGAATCTGGGCAAGGTTGGCTCTTTTTTATGAGCCAATGTTGACTCAACAGATTACACAGAAAGAAGGGTACAGTTTTTCCAACGTGAGCAAGCTGCCTTTGGCACTTAGTTGGGATTATCTCTTATCACTACACATTTTTAATTAATATGCATAAAAGCTCTCTTTGAATGCACAGACCAGACTTTCTCAGAAAACAGAAGATGACAGTCATTATATTTATGAAAAATGAAACCATAAGCACAGGCAGAAGACGTATCTCTAAAACATTACAATATTTAAGTAACAGACAAGTGAAAACCGTATTGTTCCCCAGTAATCTCTGAAATGAGTATTTATGCTGAGTCACTGTGAGGAGGCTGGGAGGATGTCTCATTGGAGAATCAATGTTCAAAAAGGAAATAAGGCTTGTTCATCTGAACGCGTACTTTACTAGCCAGACTTTGAGGGGAAAGGGTTCAGTGTTTGGAGTTGGGGGCTTAGTTTCAGTTTCAGCTTTGCTAACTACTGGTTCTGTGACTTTGACAGGTTGCTTAGCTTTCTCAGATTAGAGAATTAACTCCTTGAAGCCTGAAGTTCCTTATCTATAAAATGAAGATAAAGTTGTGCTTATCACCCAGGCTTTTATGTGTAAAACAAGGTAATAAAAGAAAAAAGAAGTTAGGCATATCCCCTCCAGGGCTCTGTAAATAGACTGGTTTTTGTTTGTTTTAATAGGATTTTGTAATTTAGCAATACCCCCTGTCTGACCATTAGTACAGTTTCCATGAGTTTGTGTCATCACCTCAATCTATCCAGTATTTACTAGGTGCGTATTAATAGTGTATGTGTGTGTAAGAGGACTTGGACCAGTAGCTATAGATAAACTGTAGTAAATATTCTTTCCAACACTAAGAGAAATAAATAGTAATGTTTACTGTCTGTTTCTGTTTTGAAATAATAATAAAAATCCCATGACTGGGAAACAAAAACCATTACGATACAGTTCCTGTTTGGAGGAAATAAATATGTACTCAAGATGATTACTGCTTTGAAATGCCATATATGTGCACATACTTCTCACCACTTCTTCCTGTGGCTGTTTCTTCTCAGGAATGAAAAGTGAGCTGAGGTCGTGGGTTTATTATCAATATTCTGCTCAGTCTCAAATATAAATTAAGTTGTAGTTTGATCCAAGTAGGCACATCATAATGCTGACAAATTCACATATTTCTTGTCATAAATCAGACTTCTTGCAACCTTTTGTTTCATATGATATATTTCAGAAATCATAACCTTAATGACTACAGTCTTTCCGGATACTGAGATTTTCCAGTGAAAATCTTCTTTCTATGTGTCTCATCTTTAATACATTTTACCAATGTGTCCTTCTAAGCAGCAGGAATTGTTCCTTGCTTCCTTAATTTCCCCCTATAGTTCCTAGGATATTTCTAGATATATAAGGCATCCAAGGAATAATGAGTTGTGTGAGTGAGATAAGAATGCTTCAGTTTAGACCATCCTTTATTAGTGGTTAATAAAACGTGATTCTTTTTTTTTTTTTTTTTTTTTAAAGATTTTATTTTTATTATTTATTTGACAGAGAGACACAGCGAGAGAGGGAACACAAGCAGGGGGAGTGGGAGAGGGAGAAGCAGGCTTCCCGCAGAGCAGGGAGCCCGATGTGGGACTCGATCCCAGGACCCTGGGATCATGACCTGAGCCGAAGGCAGTCGCTTAACCGACTGAGCCACCCAGGCGCCCAATAAAACGTGATTCTTAAGCATATATATTTCTGTGATTAAAAAAATCCTTGTGACTTAAATTGATATAAAACCTGTAGATTTTTCATGTATTTTCTCATGTAAACATTACTCAGACTCGGTAATGTAAATACTCTCATATGCATTTTTAAAATGATGATACTGAGGCTCAGAGAGATTGGAACTAATACAAAAAAGGACTGATTTTCTAGTTTGTATCTCCTGATTCCAAGTCATCTTCACCTTTTATTCATTCACTCATTTGGAAGTATTTATTGAATGCTTGTATGTTAAATATTCTTCTAGACATTGGAAATATAGCTGGGGGTGGCCGTGGAGGGGGGAGAAAAGCCAAAAATCCCTCCCCACCCTTTATAAATAATGCCCATAGGTCTGTGCCATTTTTATTACTATTTTCTAAGTTTAGATTTGCTACTTTGGGGAAGAAGGCAGGAAGGATTTATTTTTATTTTTATTTTTTTTTAAATATTTTATTTATTTATTTGTCAGGGAGAGAGAGAGCAAGCACAAGCAGGGGGAATGGTAGGCAGAGGGAGAAGCAGGCTCTCCATATAGCAAGGAGCCTATGTGGGACTTGATCCCGGGACCCTGAGATCATGACCTGAGCTGAAGGCAGACGCTTAACCATCTGAGCCACCTAGGCACCCCTGGAAGGATTTTTTTAAAACATTAAGCACTATGTCAGGCACTTTGATTAGTACGTTCATTTTGCAGCTACAACTCTGCTGAGGCAGCTCTTCATATTCCATTTTATGAATGGAAAAGTAAGTCATGCAAATCTAGAGGATGTAGCTTGGTCTTGAACCCACTCTTGTCAGGCCCTAAGTCTAGTGCCTGAGAAGTTTGGCTTAACGGCCTGTCTTAGTATCACCAAGGCTACACCCCAGTTGTGGATCATCAGAAGTCCCGTTATTTTGTTTATTTTATTTTTTTAAAAGATTTTATTTATTTATTTGACACACACACACAGAGAAAGCACAAGCAGGGTGAGCAGCAGAGGGAGAGGGAGAAGCAGGCTCCCCACTGAGCAAGGAGCCCGATGTGGGGCTCCATCCCAGGACCCTGGGATCATGACCTGAGCTGAAGGCAGACGCTTCACCAACTGAGCCACCCAGGCATCCCAAGTTGCAAGTTATTTTAAAGCAATTGAAAGTTTGAGAGATTCAGCATTGTAGCACATTCCTTCAACTTTATTTATGAAGCAGTAGAGGGACATAGTTATTCAATACAATCCCCTTTAGTCATGAGGATGATGATTCCTGCGTGAGGTGGGTGAGAACACTCACAAGGACTCTACAAACCATTCCCAGGTAGGAACAGTCTTTGAGGCCATGGACTGATCATAAGAGAATGAGGAGTCCCCTGTTTTCCACTTTGGAACAACAGGGCCACTGAGAATAAGAACAGTGGAGGTGTACCGTCTAACCTGTAGCAGGGAGGAAAGATAGCTACTCGTGGGTTTCAGACTGAATCTCTGCATAGACCTTTGCTCAGAGCCACTGGGAGTCCTGCAAGTCATGAGCACTGGACTTGGTCTTGTCTTCTGATCACCCTGAATGTAGAGAAGAACTGAATTGAACCCTGATGTAAGCCTGGATGGGATATTCATATTTGAACTTTCATGGCTATCTGCTCCAGTTTCCTCTTTCTCTCCCCTGTTCTTTTCAAGAAGCTTGATTACTGAATGTAGAATACAAATCTTTCTTATTCTGCACTCTATGTAGATCTTTAATTGGGGCATTCAGACTCCATTCTAGCAATTAGGGCAGGGGTTAAGGAGGATCTGAGTTTTGCCTTATAATTAATGATGGCAGAATAAGACTTCTCATTTCAGATATAAAGATTAAAATGAAATAGATGAAACTCATGAAGGAGTTCTATAGAATATAAAGCAGAAGAATGCAGTGTGCAAAAGACACTTTTAAATGATTTACTCTTGGAAATAAAGAAAATGTATTCATAAACAATTTCTGTGCATTTGAAAGAAGTTTAAGAGAAAAGGGATTCTGAAATAAGCTTAAAAATAAATGTAAGGGATGTAAGAGATCTAAGAAAAGATAATAAGATAATAGAATAAAAGTAAAACAGAAAGGAACTTTCGATGAATAAAGAAGGAAACCTAACTGAAGAAGTTAAGATCCTAATATAAATAAATAAAATCTTAAAAAAAAAAATCCCATTGTAAACAATGAGTAGAACTGATGTGGGAAAGAGCCAGGCCATCATTTCTGGAACAGGCTGGAAAAAGTGTATACATTCTTCTCTCCCTCCCCCATCCTCTCCTCCATCCCCACCCCACTAGGTTCAAAAAAAGTGAAAATTAAAAAATGTTAAAGAGAAAATAGTGGACACTGAAGATAGAAAGCAAAGACCTGACCTATTGATGAGAATATAACAAATGGCATAGAGAAAAAGAGAATATTTTTTCTTGAATAAAGGGGGACCTTTTGACGAAAAGTCTCACCATGTTCCAAGAGAGTAGTCTACACTGAGAATATATTGCAGGATGGAGAAAGAATCGTACAATCCACTAGGAAGAAAAAGCTGCCATGTATAAATGGAAAAGTAATATTAGGCTGATCTCAAACTTCTCAGCAACTTTCAAGTCTAGTAGGTAATGGAGCAATATTTCTAGAATGTTGAGGAGAAATGTACTAGAGCCGAAAATTTTGCACCCAAATTTCTTGTCACGCATGAATAAAGGGAATGGAGAAACATTTTCAAATGTGCTAAAAATTAAGAAAATGTGCTCCCTCCTGTAAAAGGTTATTAATAGCCCACTTAGCTCAATTTATAAAGATTTATCCAAATTTAAAAAATCATAATGGAAAAATCCATATTACAAATTTATGATGAGCAGCAAATTACTTAAAAATAGAGTAAGATCTAAATTACTCTTAACTATATGTGAGAAACAAAATAACAGTTAAAATTCATGGAAAAAGTTACATGTTATGAGGAAAATAATAATTTCATAAAACTAGATTAGACCAAAAACCCAAGCAAAAATTGGAAAAGAAAATGAGTGGGGGGAGAGCCCCCCCACTGTAATATGTAATATGTCACACTTCTTCCATCATCTTTTCTTTTTTTTTAAAATTTTTTTATTGTTATGTTAATCCCCATACATTACATCATTAGTTTTAGATATAGTGTTCCATGATTCATTGTTTGTGTATAACACCCAGTGCTCCATGCAGAACGTGCCCTCCTCAATACCCATCACCAGGCTAACCCATCCTCCCACCCCCCTCCCCTCTAGAACCCTCAGTTTGTTTTTCAGAGTCCATCATCTCTCATGGTTCTTCTCGCCCTCCGATTTCCCCCCCTTCATTCTTCCCCTCCTGCTACATTCTTCTTCTTTTTTTCTTTCTTAACATATATTGCATTATTTGTTTCAGAGGTACAGATCTGAGATTCAACAGTCTTGCACAATTCACAGCGCTTACCAGAACACATACCCTCCCCAGTGTCCATCACCCAGCCACCCCACCCCCCACTCCAGCAACCCTCAGTTTGTTTCCTGAGATTAAGAATTCCTCATATCAGTGAGGTCATATGATACATGTCTTTCTCTGTTTGACTTATTTCGCTCAGCATAATACCCTCCAGTTCTATCCACGTCGTTGCAAATGGCAAGATCTCATTCCTTTTGATGGCTGCATAATATTCCATTGTATATATATACCACTTCTTCTTGATCCATTCATCTGTCGATGGACATCTTGGCTCTTTCACAGTTTGGCTATTGTGGACATTGCTGCTATAAACATCAGGGTGCACGTACCCTTTCGGGTCCCTACTTTTGTATCTTTGGGGTAAATACCCAGTAGTGCAATTGCTGGATCATATGGTAGCTCTATTTTCAACTTTTTGAGGAACCTCCATACTGTTTTCCAGAGTGGCTGCACCAGCTTGCATTCCCACCAACAGTGTAGGAGGGTTCCCCTTTCTCCGCATCCCCGCCAACATCTGTCATTTCCTGACTTGTTAATTTTAGCCATTCTGACTGGTGTGAGGTGGTATCTCATTGAGGTTTTGATTTGGATTTCCCTGATGCTGAGCGATATTGAACACTTTTTCATGTGTCTGTTGGCCGTTTGGATGTCTTCTTTGGAAAAATGTCTGTTCATGTCTTCTGCCCATTTCTTGATTGGATTCTTTGTTCTTTTGGTGTTGAGTTTGATGAGTTCTTTATAGATTTTGGATACTAGCCCTTTATCTGATATGTCATTTGCAAATATCTTCTCCCATTCTGTCAGTTGTCTTTTGGTTTTGTTGACTGTTTCCTTTGCTTTGCAAAAGCTTTTTATCTTGATGAAGTCCCAATAGTTCATTTTTGCCCTTGCTTCCCTTGCCTTTGGCGATGTTTCTAGGAAGAAGTTGCTGCGGCTGAGGTCGAAGAGGTTGCTGCCTGTGTTCTCCTTTAGGATTTTGATGGACTCCTGTCTCACGTTGAGGTCTTTCAACCATTTGGAGTCTATTTTTGTGTGTGGTGTAAGGAAATGGTCCAGTTTCATTCTTCTGCATCTGGCTGTCCAATTTTCCCAACACCATTTGTTGAAGAGACTGTCTTTTTTCCATTGGACATTCTTTCCTGCTTTGTCAAAGATTAGTTGACCATATAGTTGAGGGTCCATTTCTGGGCTCTCTATTCTGTTCCATTGATCTATGTGTCTGTTTTTGTGCCAGTACCATACTGTCTTGATGATAACAGCTTTGTAGTAGAGCTGGAAGTCCGGAATTGTGATGCCGCCAGCTTTGCTTTTCTTTTTCAACATTCCTCTGGCTATGCGGGGTCTTTTCTGGTTCCATACAAATTTTAGGATTATTTGTTCCATTTCTTTGAAGAAAGTGGATGGTATTTTGATGGGGATTGCATTGAATGTGTGGATTGCTCTAGGTAGGATTGACATCTTCACAATATTTGTTCTTCCAATCCATGAGCATGGAACGTTTTTCCATTTCTTTGTGTCTTCCTCAATTTCTTTCATGAATATTTTATAGTTTTCTGAGTACAGATCCTTTGCCTCTTTGGTTAGATTTATTCCTAGGTATCTGATGGTTTTGGGTGCAATTGTAAATGGGATCGACTCCTTAATTTCTCTTTCTTCTGTCTTGTTGTTGGTGTATAGGAATGCCACTGATTTCTGTGCATTGATTTTATATCCTGCCACTTGACTGAATTCCTGTATGAGTTCTAGCAGTTTTGGGGTGGAGTCTTTGGGATTTTCCACATAAAGTATCATATCATCTGCAAAGAGTGAGAGTTTGACTTCTTCTTTGCCAATTTGGATGCTTTTGATTTCTTTTTGTTGTCTGATTGCTGTGGCTAGGACTTCCAATACTATGTTGAATAGCAGTGGTGATAGTGGACATCCCTGCCGCGTTCCTGACCTTAGGGGGAAAGCTCTCAGTTTTTCCCCATTGAGAATGATATTCGCTGTAGGTTTTTCATAGATGGCTTTTATGATATTGAGGGATATACCCTCTATCCCTATACTCTGAAGAGTTTTGATCAAGAAAGGATGCTGTACTTTGTCAAATGCTTTTTCTGCATCTATTGAGAGGATCATATGATTCTTGTTCTTTCTTTTGTTAATGTATTGTATCACGTTGATTGATTTGCGGATGTTGAACCAACCTTGCAGCCCAGGGATAAATCCGACTTGGTCGTGGTGAATAATCCTTTTAATGTACTGTTGGATCCTATTGGCTAGTATTTTGGTGAGAATTTTTGCATCCATGTTCATCAGGGATATTGGTCTGTAATTCTCCTTTTTGATGGGGTCTTTGTCTGGTTTTGGGATCAAGGTAATGCTGGCCTCATAAAATGAGTTTGGAAGTTTTCCTTCCATTTCTATTTTTTGGAACAGTTTCAGAAGGATAGGTATTAATTCTTCTTGAAATGTTTGGTAGAATTCCACTGGGAAGCCATCTGGCCCTGGACTTTTGTGTTTTGGGAGATTTTTGATGACTACTTCTATTTCCTTAGTGGTTATAGGTCTGTTCAGGTTTTCTATTTCTTCCTGGTTCAGTTTTGGTAGTTGATACATCTCTAGGAATGCATCCATTACTTCCAGGTTATCTAATTTGCTGGCATAGAGTTGCTCATAATATGTTCATATAATTGTTTGTATTTCTTTGGTGTTGGTTGTGATTTCTCCTCTTTCATTCATGATTTTGTTGATTTGGGTCATTTCTCTTTTCTTTTTGATAAGTCTGGCCAGGGGCTTATCAATCTCGTTAATTCTTTCAAAGAACCAGCTCCTAGTTTCGTTGATCTGTTCTACTGTTCTTTTGGTTTCTATTTCATTGATTTCTGCTCTGATCTTTATTATTTCTCTTCTCCTGCTGGGTTTAGGCTTTATTTGCTGTTCTTTCTCCAGCTCCTTTAGGTGGAGGGTTAGGTTGTGTACTTGAGACCTTTCTTGTTTCTTGAGAAAGGCTTGTATTACTATATACTTTCCTCTTAGGACTGCCTTTGCTGTATCCCAAAGATTTTGAATAGTTGTGTTTTCATTTTCATTGGTTTCCATGAATTTTTTTAATTCTTCTTTAATTTCCTGGTTGACCCATTCATTCTTCAGTAGGATGCTCTTTAGCCTCCATGTATTTGAGTTCTTTCCGACTTTCCTCTTGTGATTGAGTTCTAGTTTCAAAGCATTGTGGTCTGAAAATAGGCAGGGGATGATCCCAATCTTCTGGTACCGGTTGAGACCTGATTTATGACCTAGGATGTGATCAATTCTGGAGAATGTTCCATGGGCACTAGAGAAGAATGTGTATTCCGTTGCTTTGGGATGGAATGTTCTGAATATGTCTGTGCAGTCCATTTGGTCCAGTGTGTCATTTAAAGTCTTTATTTCCTTGTTGATCTTTTGCTTAGACGATCTGTCCATTTCAGTGAGGGGGGTGTTAAAGTCCCCCACTATTATTGTATTGTGGTCGATGTGTTTCTTTGCTTTTGTTATTAATTGCCTTATATAATTGGCTGCTCCCATGTTAGGGGCATAGATATTTACAATTGTTAGATCTTCTTGTTGGATAGACCCTTTAAGTAGGATATAGTGTCCTTCCTCATCTCTTATTACAGTCTTTGGTTTAAAATCTAATTTGTCTGATACAAGGATTGCCACCCCAGCTTTCTTTTGGTGTCCATTAGCATGGTAAATGGTTTTCCACCCCCTCACTTTCAATCTGGGGGTGTCTTTGGGTCTAAAATGAGTCTCTTGCAGACAGCATGTCGATGGGTCTTGTTTTTTAATCCAATCTGATAGCCTGTGTCTTTTGATTGGGGCATTTAGCCCATTTTCATTCAGGGTAACTATTGAAAGATAGGAATTTAGTGCCATTGTATTGCCTGTAAAGTGATTTGTATATTGTTTGTGTTCCTTTCTGGTCTATGTTGCTTTTAGGCTCTCTCTTTGCTTAGAGGACCCCTTTCAATATTTCTTGTAGGGCTGGTTTCGTGTTTGCAAATTCCTTTACTTTTTGTTTGTCCTGGAAGCTTTTTATCTCTCCTTCAATTTTCAATGACAGCCTAGCTGGATATAGTATTCTTGGCTGCATATTTTTCTCATTTAGTGCTCTGAATATGTCCTGCCAGTCCTTTCTGGCCTGCCAGGTCTCTGTGGATAAGTCTGTTGCCAATCTAATGTTTCTACCATTGTAGGTTACATATCTCTTCTCCCGAGCTGCTTTCAGGATTTTCTCTTTGTCTCTGAGACTCGTAAGTTTTACTATTAGATGTCGGGGTGTTGACCTATTTTTATTGATTTTGAGAGGGGTTCTCTGTGCTTCCTGGATTTTGATGCCTGTTTCCTTCCCCAAATTAGGGAAGTTCTCTGCTATAATTTGCTCCATTATACCTTCTGCCCCTCTCTCTCTTTCTTCTTCTTCTGGGATCCCAATTATTCTAATGTTGTTTCGTCTTATGGTATCGTTTATCTCTCGAATTCTGCCCTCGTGATCCAGTAGTTGTTTCTCTCTCTTTTTCTCAGCTTCTTTATTTTCCATCATTTGGTCTTCTATCTCACTGATTCTTTCTTCTGCCTCATTTATCCTAGCAGTTAGCGCCCCCATATTTGATTGCACCTCATTGATAGCCTTTTTGATTTCTACTTGGTTAGATTTTAGTTCTTTTACTTCTCCAGAAAGGGTTTCTCTAATAACTTCCATGCTTTTTTCAAGCCCAGCTAGTATCTTTAAAGTGATGATTCTGAACTCTAGATCTGACATCGTACTAATGTCCGTATTGAGTAGGTCCCTGGCAGTCGGTCCTACCTCTTGTTCTTTTTGTTGAGGTGATTTTTTCCATCTTGTCATTTTGTGCAGAGGAGAATAGATTAATGAGAGAACAAAATGCTAGCAGGGTAACAACGTCCCCAGAAAATATACTCTAAACAAATCAGAAAAGACCTGAAGCAGTGGGAAAAGAAAGGGAAAGAGAGAAAAAAGAAAAAGAAAGAAAAAAAGAAAAAAGAAAAAGATAAAGATAAAAACAAACAAAAGCAGAACAAAACAAAACAAAACAAAAACAGAATGTGATCAAATATGATCAGGCTGGTTTAAAGATCAGTGCCACACACTAGATTTTGGGTGTATTTTGGTCTGTTAAAAGAAAGTCCCTCCCAAAATTTTAAAGAAAGAAAAACTTATATATGTACAAAAATAAGGGTTGATATGATGAAGGGATGGAATATGACTGTAAAGATGGAAATTATAAAAAATTTTAAAAAAGGATTTGATAAGTTGTTTGAAAAAAGAAAGAAGAGGATTAAAAAAAAATGAAAGAAAAAAGGGAGAGAATGTGATCAGGCAGGGGAGGAGAAAAAAACCATACACTAGAGATTTAGAGTATATTTTGATCTGTTAGAAGAAACTATCTCAAGATTTTAAAGAGAGAACAACTTATATATATATATGCCAAAAATACGGGTAACTACTCTGAAGGGATAGAATATGACTTTAAAAATGAAAAATAAAAAATTTTTTTTTTTTTTTTAAAAGGGATTGATAAGATATTGGTTGAAAAAGGGAAAAAGAAAAATTCAAAAAAAAAGAAAAAAGAAAAAAGAAAAAAAGACAGTTAAAAAAAAATAATTAACTTTGAAAGACTAAAGAATCATGGTAAAAAAGCCATGAATTCTATGTGCAGTATTCCCCTAGCGCTGGAGTTCTGCTGTTCTCATTGATCGGTAAACTTGGTCTTGGCTGGCTGTTCTCACTGATCTTCTGGGGGAGGGGCCTGTTGCCGTGGTTCCCAAATGTCTTCCCGGAGGCAAAATTGCCCCGCCCTTGCTGGTCCGGGCTAAGTAATCTGCTCGGGTTTGCTCTCAGGACCTTTTGTTCCCTGCAAGCTTTCCGTACAGCTTTGGAGGCGGAGAGTGAAAATGGCGGCCTCCCAGTCTCCGTCCCGGAGGAGCCGAGAACTCGGGGCCCCGCTCCTCAGTGCGCCCCCAGAGAAAAGCAGTCAGTCACTCCCGTCTCCCTGGTCTCCGGCCACACTCCGCGCTCACCCGGCCTGTGACCGCGCCTTTCTATCTGGCACCCGACCCCGGGTGGAGTCTCCAAACCCAGCAGATCCCCGCGGTGCGCTCCCGCACCTCTCCTCCCCGGGGAAGAGGGTGAGTCTCCCCGGATCTGCCGCTTGTTGGGTCCCTGCTGGAGGAGCAGTGGCCCGACTGTGCCATGGATCACGGTTTATGGCAACCCCGAGCTGAGAGCCTGCGCCTGGGCTCCGTCTCTGCAGCCGGCTTTCCTGCTCCGATACCTGGGAGCTCTGCCGCACTCAGGCACCGCCGGTCTTTCTGTGACCCCGAGGGTCCTGGGACCACACTGTCCCTCGAGGGTTCCACCCCCCACTTCGCCACCAGAGTGACGTCCCTCAGCAGAGCAGACTTCTAAAAGTTCCGATTTTGTGCTCCGTGGCTCTATCACTTGCCAGAAGCGGCCGACGGAGGCCCCTCCCCCGCCGTCTATCCTTCCGAATAACACCTCAGATTCACTTCTCCGCACGTCCTACCTTCCAGAAAGTGGTCGCTTTTCTGTTCAGAGAGTTGTTGCTATTCTTTTCTTCGATCTCCTGTTGAGTTTGTAGGTGTTCAGAATGGTTTGATCCCTATCCAGCTGAATTCCTGAGAGGAGACGAAATCCAGGTCTCCTACTCCTCCGCCATCTTGCTCCACCCCCTTCCATCATCTTTTCTAAGGAAGAATGAAAAGCTGTGCTTTGGTTTTAAAGTTGATACATTGAGAAATACCATTTTAAGAAAGTTAATTTTAATTAAACTAATCAATTACTTAGAAAAATAAAAAGAAACTGGATTCTTCTAAATTTATTGGGGGTGAGAATAAAAGACATTAAGCAGTTCGAATGGAGTAGAGAGAGGATGAAAGCAAAAACTCAGTAACATCAGAAAAATTTTTGTTATTTCATTAACTAAAATATATTTCTAATGATCATTTTTCTACGCTAGATAGTTTGTTATGGTAATAAATATAAATTAGATATACTCTCCTATTAGTTGAAGAGGTTTCAAATATATTTGTTCTCCACCTGAAATGTTTTCCACACATGTCTTCATTCATGATTTCTCACTCTCTTCCCATTGCAATCAGATGACACAATTCTAGTGATGCTTTTCCCGATCAGCTGATTTGTTAGCAGCCCTCCTCCTCCTGCACTGCCTTTCCTGCCTTATTTTTCTCTTTAATTCTTATCACCATCTCACAGTCTTTTCATTGTATTTATGCATGTATGTATGTATGTATTTAATTACCTGTTACTCTGCATCAGAACATAAATCACATGAGGACAGGGATTTCAAAAAAGCTCTCATTTCTTTTTGTTTCCTGGCTCATCCTTAGAGTCCCAAATAGAGACATGTACTTGGCACTCAATAAATACTTGTTGAGTGAATGAGTGAGTAAGTGAATGAATTAAAGTATGAATAAAAAAGGTCATGAACCTGTATATATAGTAAGTAATAACACATCAAAACGTGTAATATTTATAAACAGCTTATCTTCCAACTGCTTCTGTGTTCTCAGTGAACTTGGAACATCAGATGAGGGTTAGGATCTGCAGGAGAGGTTGTGAGTCTGGGTGAGGAGAAGGTGAAATAATGCTGTAGGAGAGTAGAAGTGTGAACAGCTTGGGACATAGACATTGCTGAGCAGTACTAGGAATCCTATTACAATCTGGTCACACATTTACAGTGAGAAGAGTCAGCTATGTCTTTCTCCAGACACGTTCAACAGGGGACATGAAGGAGGTATAGACCTGAATTTAACCGAAGTGAGATGTGAGAGAGAGACAGCAGATCTGAGACTATACAAAAATAAGGGGTTGTAGTGGCAGACCACAGACTTTCCGTTGGGTAAGAGGAAAGTAAGACATGAGAAAGTTAAGGGTAGGGAGCAGTGGGAGGACTCCATAGAGTGGGTCCTGATGGGGTTGACGAGGTACTGGAATTGGGTACTAGAGACATGGTTTGGAATGATTGGAGGTATGATCAGACAGTTGGATGTTTATGGAAGGCTTGCAGTTTTTGGTAATGACAATAATTTTGCTCCAGTGATTAATCCAGGAAGCTGGGAATTCAAGGAGCCAGATAAATCTGGAGTGGCCAAGAGCATCAAGGCCCAAGGGCACCTTCTCCTCTTGCTTGGATGTACCACACAATCACCTTCTTTTGTCTGTGACAGGAAAGTAGTTGGAATGTGCTGGTCTAGTGTAGGACTGTAGTAACAAGTGCATGAGGCCGCAGGAAGGATCAGATTACCAGAAGAGAGATCAAGGAACTCAAAGGGCAGGGTTTTGGAAAAATCATTTGTATGGTTTTATAAATGCCAAAGAATTGCTTCAAAAGCAATGTTGGAAAAAGTAACTTTGAAGCAGGAATGGAAATCTTCAGGGAGTGAGAGGGGGCAAGTCGGGGACTTTGGTCAAGGAGGGGCAGTGATGGCACAGTCTGATGGCATGAGGCTTAAAAGCTTGAAGTTTTAGGAGTGGGAGAATGGTCCGGACATAGCAATGAAGACAAAATTGTATGCGTTCTGAGAGGACTGCAGCCAGGTCTTGTTGGAACAAGAAAGAATGTTTGAAGAAGAGGTTGTTGCCTGACTTTGTGTTCTAAATGGCACTTTGAAGATGGGTGAGAGCAAGGTTAGCAGAGGGATGGGTAGAGCCATGTGGGTTTCGATGGCTTGAGGGTCGTGGGCTTTCTGTGGTGAGCAACAAAAACAGGGATAAGGTACATTATGAAGTTATCACTGATGCTCTTACGGTAGACAGTGGGGGTAAGCCAGTGGGTATTGAGAAAAATAAAATGGTGGGATATTTACCAGAAGTAATTGCCCGACTCCCATTGCCCACCGCTTCCCATTTGACTTTACTGCTCCAGGACCCCACTCCTGATCCCTTCAAGGGATCTCTTATGTTAATCTTCAGCTTCTTATTTCATTCATAAAAACATCTTTGACTACAAAGTTCTTTCTTTTTTTATTGAAGGGAAAGCAAATTTGAGTGTGTGTGAAGTATAGAGAGCAAAGGCGAGAGTAATATGAGAGATATGAGATTGGAAATCAGGCAGTAACTGAATCATTTAGGATCTTTTAGACCAAGGAGAGGACGTTAGAATTTATTCTAAATGTTAAGATGAGTCACTCAGTAAATAACCATGTCTTTAGCTGAGATGGAGAAGTCTGTGGGAGGGCAACATTGGGGGGAGGATAATTAACACATCTTTTACTGTCATGGTAAGTGGGGACAGATCCCCAAGGAGGAGGTATGTCCCCGCAGGGCAGAGGTTTTTGTCTAATTCATGGTTTGATCTCAACTTCTTGAACGTGTCTGACACATAACGTAGGCTCTTTCTTTGTATTTGTTGAATGAATGAGTGAACAAATGAGTGAGTGAATGAATAAAAGAATAACAGATTTCCAGGTCAAGAGGTCAACTAGACATATGGATATAGGGTCTGGAGTCCAGGGGAGCGAGGTCAGTGCTAGAGATGTAAATATGTGCTCCTTCAGGAAAAATTGGATAGCATGATGATGATGATGATGGTGAAGATGATGATGGTGATGATGGTGGTGGTGGTGATGATGATGATGGTGAAGATGATGATGATGATGATGAAGATGATGGTGATGATGATGATGATGGTGAAGATGGTGATGATGATGGTGGTGATGATGATGGTGGTGGTGATGATGATGGTGATGATGGTGGTGATGATGATGATGATGGTGGTGGTGATGATGTGATGATGGTGGCAATGATGATGATGATGGTGATGATGATGGTGGTGGTGATGATGATGGTGATGATGGTGGTGGTGATGATGATTGTGAAGATGGTGAAGATGATGATGTTGATGATGGTGAAGATGATGGTGGTGATGATGACAATGATGAAGGTGAAGATGATGATGGTGATGATGGCAATGATGATGGTATGATGCTGATGGTTATGATGATGGTGGAGATGATGATGGTATGATGCTGATGGTGATGATGACGGTGAAGATGATGATGGTGATGATGATGGTGAAGATGATGATGGTGATGATGATGGTGTGATGATGGTGGTGGTGGTGATGATGATGGTGAAGATGATGATGGTGATGATGATAGTGTGATGATGGTGGTGGTGGTGATGATGATGGTGAAGATGATGATGGTGATGATGATGATGGTGGTGATGATGATGATGGTGAAGATGATGGTGAAGATGATGATGGTGATGATGATGGTGAAGATGATGATGGTGAAGATGATGATGATGGTGAAGATGATGGTGATGATGATGATGGAGAAGATGATGATGGTGATGATGATGGTGGTGGTGATGATGATGGTGGTAGTGATGATGATTGTGAAGTTGGTGATGATGGTGAAGATGACGATGATGGTGATGATGACAATGATGATGGTGAAGATGATGGTGATAATGGTGATGGTGATGGTGTGATGCTTATGGTGGTGGTGGTGATGGTGAAGATGATGATGGTGATGATGGTGATGATGATGGTGTGATGCTGATGGTGGTGATGATGATGGTGAAGATGATGATGGTGATGATGATGGTGGTGATGATGATGATGGTGAAGATGATGGTGATGATGATGGTGAAGATGATGACGATGATGATGGTGAAGATGATGATGATGGTGAAGATGATGGTGATGATAATGATGGTGGTGATGATGACGGTCATGGTATTTATTTATTTGACAGAGAGAGAGACACAGGGAGAGAGGGAACACAAGCAGGGAGAGTGGGAGAGGGAGAAGCAGGCTTTGCGCCGAGCAGGGAGCCCGATGCGGGGCTCAATCCCAGGACCCTGGGATCATGACCTGAGCCGAAGGCAGACACTTAATGACTGAGCCACCCAGGTGCCCCAATACCTTTTTCTTTTCTGACAGGCCTCTGTTGATTTGAAAACTTCTAAATAATGTTACTTTATATGAGGACACTTTGAGGGAAGAAACTTATTTTTTACTGAGCAGGAAAATATTTTTATCATTATGCTCATCTATAACATATTAATGAAAACCCATAAATGGGGGACACATGTTTTTGGAAACATGAACTGGATCTTTCCAAAATAAATTATTTAAAATTGTGTAAGACAAAGGAATTTTGTATCATTTCAGTACAAACATTCAATGTCACACTCATTACAGCAGCTATATTATTCTCTGAAAAGTCTCTCCTTTATTCTTTGAGATCTATGAATGACATAAAGTACAGAAAGGTACTACCTAAAACAGGAAGATATTTAAGTAAAACGAAGTTGCAAAAGTTTTCAAAATACGGATTTTTATATATGTTCCTGGGACGTATTTACCAACTTTCACTCATGTGTCTTAATATATTTTCTTATTTCATATCATATTGAGTATTTAAATAAGAAATATTTTCTCTAGAGCTAGTCATGAAACTCAGTTAATGCCTTAGCATATGGTTTTTATCCTGTTTTCATCGTGTGAGTCTTCTCTCCTTGAGAAGAATACCCACTTGTGGTTCTGAAGAGCCATGCTCTCATTTTCCAACAGATCCGTGCTGGGAATGATAATCCTAGTGAAGGGTGATGGAAAGGCAGTAAACTCCTACAGTTTCATGAACAGTGACTGAGAAACCTGAGTGCTCAGAAGGGCAGGGGACATTTACTGGCTGACTGACAGGTGCCCTCTCTGGGAATACTGTGCAGGCAAACAATGCAAGATTATCAGACCATGGGTGTGACAATCTGTTTATTCTTTCAAACTGTTTTGTGTTGTAGGCAAAATGTGAAAAACTAAATTTGAAGGCAGGATCGGTAATCTGGGGAATTTACTATGACACGAAGCAGTGGGTGAGATGTGTCTTCAGTAAGGATAGCTGAGGCAAGAATTCAGATCCACCCTGAGGGGAATAGGAAGGGGAATGGGTCACTGCAGCCAGGGGTGTGTCTAGGAGCATCCTCGGGTGCTCAGGAGAGAGGAGACACGGAGAAGGACCAACGAGCAAACACCGCATACATACCAGAGCAGGGCATCAGACTGCACCTCGAAAACACACATGGTGAGTGTGCACTGTATTATACACCAGAAACTAATACAACCCTGTATGCTAACCACACTGGAATTAAAGTGAAACTTAGTAACAAAACAAAACAAAGATCAAAAAATAAATAAAACATACATATTGATTATTTTCCACTTTTAAAAGTAATACGTGGTTACTAAAGAACAAAATGGATGGAAGATTTTTAGAAATTCCCTATAATCCCACCACCCAAAGACTTTTCCGTTTTGATGTATATCTTTCCTCTATACTTTTAAAAGTACAGGTTTTCAAAAATCTTGTTTTTAGGGACGGCTGGGTGGCTCAGTCAGTTAAGCGTCTGCCTTCGGCTCAGGTCATGATCGCAGGGTCCTGGGATAGAGCCCCGCATCGGGCTCCCTGCTCAGTGCGAAGCCTGCTTCTCCCTCTCCCACTCCCCCTGCTTGTGTGTTCTCTCTCTCAATCTGACAAATAAATACATAAATAAATAAAATCTTTTAAAAAAATCTTGTTTTTTAATTATAAAAGTAATTTCATTTTATGATAAAGCAAACAACCTAGAAGTTTA
The DNA here is from genome assembly GCF_964656455.1 of Halichoerus grypus. Classification (NCBI taxonomy): domain Eukaryota; kingdom Metazoa; phylum Chordata; class Mammalia; order Carnivora; family Phocidae; genus Halichoerus; species Halichoerus grypus. The sequence goes on along the minus strand of NC_135718.1, from coordinate 84,963,059 downwards.
TATGGTAAAGAGTTGAGAAAAAACCCTTCATTTTCCTAAATTTCTCTCCTCAGGTAGGATAAAGCACTGTTAAATTTTATGTTTATTTTTCTAGTCTTGGTCTATGCCTATATGTATAGTAGATATGTTTATGATCTATAGCATGTATTATAAACCCATTTATAATAAAAATATAAATGTGATCATGTTATACATAAAAGTTATAAATCTCAGCTCTAGGGTTGCAAACATAAGACCTGGTCACCCTGTCAGCGTTGGACCCCCAGTCCTTTCCCAAAAACCATTTTTCCCTGGAACCACGGCCGCACCTTGCTACCTTGGTCTATATTTATTCCATATCAGGTAGCAAGTTTATTTATTTTGTTCTTTGGGCAGGCCAAGGATAATCTGATTAAGCACTTGAATTTCTAGGGACCACACAGAGAGGAGTTGTGTGTGTCTCATCACATATGGATTCACACACCATTTGCCATGCAGTTGACCCAGAGAAAAACAGTTATCACTGGTACACTTCATTTAAAGGAGTTTCTACAGTATACAAATTTAGAATTTAGAATTTGAGAAGTGATAATCTTTAGGGGAGAAAAACATGCACACGCACACACACACACACACACACACACACACACTCTTGGCAGAACCTAACAAAGCTAAAAAAGTAAATCATACTTAACATATGGCTTCCTATAAAATATTCCTAGTTTTTCTTGCCAAGAAGAAGAAAATCTTTTTAAACCTCATAATTCATTGTTTTACAGTTAGGATATGAAGAATCTGTTTCTTCACATCACTGAGTTTTGTTGACTTCATATAAAGTCTAATAGATGCTATAATATGGAGCATGCAGATAGGGTCTATTAAGGGATTTTTCGACCATCATAATTTATTTTGGCTTAAAATTTCTCCTTTGGTTATAGAAGCATCCTGAAATAATTTTTTAAAACATTTATTTATTTATTTGAGAAAGAGACAGAGAGAGAGAGAGATTGAGCTGGGGGAAGGCAGAGGGAGAGGGAGAAGCAGACTCTCCGCTGAGCAGGGAGCCCGATGTGGGATGCTATCCTAGGACCTGAGATCATGACCCGAGCGGAAGGCAGATGCTTAACCAACTGAGCCACCCAGGTGTCTCTGGAATAATCTGCATATATAAATGTATAAAGATTGACTTTTGACAGTACTGTCTCATAGAAACTTTACATCTTTTCCAATATATTATTTATGACACGGTGCTAGGTTTCTAGTTTCAATTATCATGTTTTGAGGTGACAAAAGAGCCATTCTTATTCTCCAACAGGTAGTGTGATTGGGAATTATCAAATGAAGTTACGTATCATATTTTAAATAAGGGTCCAGAGTTACTAGCTTCTGTGCCTTTTATCTTTTATAAGTGAGTTTTTCTCTCTGGACATTAATATGGTAATATAATTAGTATTACTAATGTGGTTTCCTTCTTTCTTTTCATAGTGAGTGATAACTTTTATTAAGGACTTATGACATAAACATATTGGAAACATGCAATATTTATTTGTTATGTTTACTTAGAAGCAATCTGCAGGACAAATCTCAACAAACTTCCCAAACTTTTTAATTAACATTGAGCATTCTCTTCTCTGAAAAAAGAAAAATATTTTCTTTTTCTTTCTTTCTTTCTTTCTTTCTTTCTTTCTTTCTTTCTTTCTTTCTTTCTTTCTTTCTTTCTTTTTCTTTTCTTTCTTTTCTTTTCTTTTTTCTTTTCTTTTCTTTTCTTTTCTTTTCTTTTCTTTTCTTTTCTTTTCTTTTCTTTTCTTTTCTTTTCTTTTCTTTTCTTTTCTTTTCTTTCTTTCGTAGGCTCCATGCCCAACATGGGACTTGAACTCAGACCCTGAGATGAAGAGCAACTGAGCCAGCCAAGCGCCCCTCTGGAAAAAAAAAAAAAAATTAAAGCTCATTTGTAAATGTTTCTTATCTAGGTCAGTACTTGATTATGTGTCATGATGTGTTTGCTCCTAGTTGGTATTTGCTTCTAAGTAGCCAGACAGGAAAGGTGGACACAGTAGCTGATTGGTGCCTTTGACGCAGACAGGCTTGGTTTGTAGCACGACGAGAAAGAAACGTGTGCATTCCCATTTCTCAAAACCACTCTTAACGTCATTTTCCACTGTTTCATAGGTATGGGTAGAAGACACATCTATTTCACATTCCTCTTTTCTATGAAAATGACACTAAGCACAGGACTGATTCTGGCTCTTGGGGGGAGACAACAGCAGGGACTGTGGGGTGTGGATGATGCCGCATCACAATGACAGACTGCCAAGTGGTAGATGACTTCAGGAAAGGAAAATACATAGACTTCCTTGGGAATTCTCCCCAATTTTAAATCTTTGCAAGTCATTTTTAAAATGTAAACAAAGTGCAGGCCAAGAATGTGTGGTCCACATGAAACAGGTGTACCACCAACTTGCCATTTCTGGTCTGTGGTATGTAACAAAATGCTCAATAGCTTTCAGTTTATAAGATACACTCATGATGTGAAACCAAGTTTGCTCCTATGCTTGGAGACTCAGCTTGCCTTCAGCTATAAAGTAGCTAAGCAGATTCCATTCCATCAGAATTGATGTTCATTTAATTGGTATCAGTGTAGTGGGACTTTGAAATGGCCTTGTGATGATTATTCTTGAATTGATTATAACAACTTGTAGTTCCTTAATATAAATATCTCAGCCATAGGTGATCTTATTATTTTACTGAAAAAATGTGTGTTATTGAAAGATGGCTAACAATGGTGTTTCCAGTTTGAGTGATCAGTAAAGTGCTCCACAGCTGTTTAGAGATTGACTCCAGGTCCAGGAATCATGGAGAGTGTTGTCTGTTCTACACGTTATCATACTTTTTACAACTGAGGTATCGTCTACATACAATGCGATTCACACATTTAAGTGTAATAGTCAGTGTCTGTGTTACCACCATATGAGTTGATACACAGGTTGTTTCCACGTGCCCAGGAAGTCCCCTCTGTCCTTCTAAAGTCAGCAGCTTCCGTCCCCAGAAAATCACTGATCTGATTGCTAGCACCAAAATTTTGCATGTTCTAGATTTTTATATAAGTGGAATCATTGTACAGCACTTTAAAAAATCTTGCTTTACTTGGCTTTGCAGCCATGAGATTATCCATGTTGTTGCTTTTATTAGTCTGTTGCTTTTATTGCTGAGTGTATGACATTGTATGAATATCCCAGGATATACTGATCCATGCCCGTGTTGAAGACACTCGTGTTCTTGCCAATTTTTGAGTAATATAAGCAGGGCTGCTGTGAATATCTGTGTTAGAAGTCTTTGCGCAAACATGTGTTTTAGCATACGTAAATATCCTGAAGTGACCTTGTTAGGTAATATGGACGGTGTCTAACTTTACAATTAAGAACTGGTACACTGGTTCACCTTCTTCCCTCCCGCCAGCAATATCTAGAGCTCTTGGTCCCGTCTCTACCCATGCTTGTCAGAATCCTCAGTCCCAATCCCAGCTGTTCCAGAGGGGACAAAGCTATCTCTCACTGTGCTTTAAAATTTAACTTCCCTGAAGACCAATGATGTGGAGCATCTTTTTATGTGCTTACTTTGCACTTTTCTAGCTGTGTTTATGCAGTATATTTAAGCCCTTTGCTCTACTTTTATTGTTTGCTCTCTTACTGCAGAACTCCTATATCTCCTGTGTACATGACTTTGTTAAATATATATGTTGAAGATACGTCCTCCCCATCTGTAGCTTGCCCTAACATCTTCCTGATGGCATATTTGGAAGAAAAGAAGGTTTTAATGATGACAGATCTCTGACAATATGGACTCATCCAGTCCATGCACATGGTAAATCTCTTCATTTGTCTAGAGCTGTAATTTTCCTCATCGGTGTTTAATAATTGTATTAGTGTCATAGTTTCATTTAGTGGGATGGAACACGTTTTGGTGGGGTAAGGTGAGGAAAAATTCAGAGTGAACGTAAACCTTGCCAGAGGTGATAGGGATATAAATATTTATGTGTAACATGAAAACCTAAAGACTTTAACTAGTAACTGGTGACGAAGTTTGTGGCAGGTGTGCAAGAATTGATCCTCCCAATACGTGTGAGGGCAAAGGCACCATTCCTCCTTTGTGCCTTGTAGCTGAGGATAATGCAACGCTGACTAGTAAGCATTTAGCAGTTGGCAAACCTGACACTGCTGAGTGTTTTCTGGAAGATATTTCTTAGCAAGAACGTGGCAGCAATATGCACATGCCACGAACAGCTGCTGACCGTGTGAGGCCGGGGAAGAACAAGTAAGGCAGGAAAGATAAATACCTTTTCCCATTTGGGTTTAATCCAACGAAGAAAGTTAAAGCCAGTGCCTGTCTTTTCCCTATCATGGGGAATTACTGCCACTCAGCTTGATCCAAGGCGCACGTGGCCTAGCTTTGGCTGGTTACCTCATCTTGTATTCCTGATAATAGCACTGGGAGAGACTTCACATATCCTGCAAGTGGGGCATGTGACAGTTCCAGCTGGGACAGGGGAGTGAAGCTCATGGTATTTGAAATGCTTTTGTAGAGCATTATGCAAAGCAACCAGCTCCTCTGAGGATCCGTCTCTACCTTGTGTTCTTACCCACAGCAGTTAGTTTCCAGGTAGATTTGCATCCTCCTTTTGTTCTTGTCTTTATTTCTCATTTTGCTTTGTTTTTCTGTCTTGGCATTCTTGCTATCCACATGGAATCAGAGCAAATACTGAAGGACAGAAATGAAAGGCAGTTTACTATTTGTAAATGCTTGTTATGAATGAGAAAACATGATTTAAAGATAAATTTCATTAAGTTTTTATTTGAAAATCCTTTTAAATGCTAGAATAAGCCAAAGCTACAGTAAGGCTATTTGAGACCATATTAAATTATGAAATATGAGTGGTATAAGGAAGTATGCATTTCTAGTTTCGATTGGTTGCATATACCCTAAGTCAAGCCTGAAAGCTTAAAAAAAAAAAATGGGTGGGAGGAATCCTAATGCAGATAATAGGTAAATTTTCAGTGAAATGCCTCTATTTTTTTTAAAGATTTATTGATTTATTTTAGAGAGAGAGCATGTGTGTGCGAGCGGGTGGAGAGGCAGAGGGAGAGAGAATCTCAAGCAGACTACTCCCTGCTGAGCTCAGAGCCCGATGTTGGCCTCGATCTCACAACCCTGAGATCATGACCTGAGCCGAAACCAAGAATCAGCCACCTAACATTAACCGACTGAGCCACCCCAGGCACCCACCCCCAGCTTTATTTTTATCCCAATTTCCCAAATTCACATTTGTAAGAAAAATTCTCTATATCAGGAAAAAGCACATAAATATGAGAAAAAACTTGATGTAGAAAGAAGTTGATATCTGAGTAGTTTTAGACATCCTAATTCTGGGTTAAAATAACAAAATGTTACAGTTCAAAGGGATCTTAGAAACCTGAGCCCCAGATGATGAAATGATTTTCCCAAGATCATCCATTAAATATTCATGTTGGAGGACAGATGATATTGCTTAGAACTCAAGTTAAGGTTTATTGAGATCATATGTGTCAAGTGTGTGACTAAGGGTCTGGCACATATTATGTGCATAATAAATACTGATGATTATTATTCTATTATAGTTTATTAAATCACAATATTGCCCAAAAAAGTCAGGATATGTCAATGATATTCTTGAGCCTGTATGTGTACTTACTTCCCTATAATAGTCGGGAGTTTGGGTTTCTTTGCTTAAAATCTCCAACTTTTTATTCACTAGAGTTAGTGATACATTTACTAGAAATAAGTCAGGCTCTTAGTCAGTGGAGGCTAATGGCTGTTTGCAAACAACTTCCAAATCTCAGTGGTTTAACCCAATACTATTTTGATTCTTCCTGTCTGGACAGTGCAGGGCAGGTCTGCAGTGGGTTTTCCTCCACGTAGTTATTTAGGGACTGGGATCCTTTCAGTTAGTGACCTCACCGTCCTCCAGAGCCTTAGAGTCCTGCACTGGGTCCTCTGTATATGATTCACCGTGGAAGGTCATGCAGGAGATTTTAAAGGTGTGGCCTTGAGGTGGCATACCTGGCTTTTGCTCACATTCCATTGAAGAGATAAATTAAAGATCAAATTTCCTCCTACAGGTTATAGCTTAGAAATTTCCAAGCCCATTAATTAAAAGTATTGCTGAAATAATCCATATAAAATATTCATTATTGCCATTTAGGAAATTCATGCTTATGGGTACTATATTTGCATGCTATTCACAATTCAATTTTTACTTAATTAAAAATTATTTATTTATTTATTTTTAAAAGATTTTATGTATTTATTTGACAGAGAGACACAGTGAGAGAGGGAACACAAGCAGGGGGAGTGGGAGAGGGAGAAGCAGGCTTCCCGCTGAGCAGGGAGCCCAATGCAGGGCTCGATCCCAGGACTCCGGGATCATGACCTGAGCCAAAGGCAGATGCTTAATGACTGAGCCACCCAGGTGCCCCCAAAATCATTATTTATTTATTTACTTAATTAAAAACTTGGAAAATTAAAATCTGTCAATTTGCAAAGTTCAAGCATGGAGTTGCCATTTTTGGAATGCAGACACATGGGCAGGCTAGGGAATACAGGCTCAGAAGGGAAAGGAAGGGGGTCTGCTGGCCACAAGCCAAGGTACGGAATGCAGCACACTGACTCACGTGGGAGCAGATAATCACACGCTTTCCAAAGCCTCGTGTCCCCTGAGGCTCACAACATCACAATGGCATTGCAGTACGCAACAGGTGAAGAATCTGGATATAAGTCAGTTACCTAGCTACTAGGATTTCTATTTCATTCGGTCTAACTCATTAGCTAACTCATGAAAGTTTTTTCCTGAGTTTTTCATATTTTCAAGATGAAAATTTTAATCTTACACCCATGTTTTTTGAGGCTGCCTCAGAGATTTCATAAATCCAGTATTTTGCAGAATACTCCTAAGTGCCTTTAAAGATATTAATTTATTTTTGCTTCCTGAATAAAAATTTCAGTTTGGCTAGCATAATGTCACATTTATCAAAATCTTATTAGCTAAATGAATGCTTTAAATGGCTGGATGTTTTTAAAATTCTGCCCTTAATTAATTCTCAATGTCTTCCTGGAGGAACCTTCCAAATATGTCAATACTATGCTTCAACTATTTTCCACTCAATGGATTTTAGGCAACTCACTGTATAATTTTTAAATTTTCTAAATTTTAATTAAATAAAAATTAGCCTATGAATAGCATGCAAATTTGGTACCCATAAACATAAATTTCCCAAATGACAATCCTGTGGATTATCTCAGTGATTCTTTTAATTAATACTTGGAAACTTCTGAGCATAAACCTGTGTAAGTAAATTTAAATTTTTAACTCATCTCTCTTTTTTTATTATTTCAAAGAATTTGATTCTATTGTATATTTATTTACTGGGCTTTTGTGAAAACCAGTTATTAACTGACTAATAATCCAAACTGACAGTGAGACAAAATTGACTTCTAATTAAAAATTTAAGTACATTTTTCATATCAGTATGTGCATATTGGCACATTAGAAATAGCATTCATTTCCAAAGCTAATTAAAATGTCATATTGAAATCTTACCAGAAATTTTCATTTCATATGAGGCTTTTGTTTATTTTTCCAACGACCTATGTGCTCTTCCTGAGTCTAGCATACAGTTTGGGAATGTGCTTTGCAAATATGCACCCTAAAATTATTTGAGGATCTTTTGCCATGTGATTTTTGTGGTTTTATGTTTCCCTGTACGATTGGGGGGAGGAAATACTTATAACAACCAGGGATTCTGGAAACACTTGCTGCTTCTGTTAGTGCTTGTACAATCTAGGTCTGTAGGTCCATGTAGGTTGAGGAGACATTCACCACTTTATGCAAATCTCGTTTATGTTACATTGAATTTTTACATAGAGGTGGAGAGTTTCATGAAGGAGGTGGCCTACTTGACTTGTGGCCATGGGTTCAGCTAAGGGGAGGGCCGGAGCATCTTACAGTTCAATTTACATGGCACATGTTCAGTGCTAGCTCCCAAATTTGGAGGAGGGTTCAATTGGCCCCATTTAAGTCCGGAGTTGGGACTGATCCAAGACTAGATGCGAGGGGAGGGTCTTGGGGAAGAGATCAATGGCTTTGGAGGGAAAAGAGGAGGGCAGGAGTGCACAGAGGAACAGGATCTTTGCAGTGGTGTTCTGCATCCTGGGTTCTAGCTCAGTGTAGAGGTCTTATTCCACTCCTCAACGTGGGTTCTCTGCAGCGATCAGCACCGTTATGATTAATACACTCTCTGCTTGGGCTCATTCAAGAATGATGCCTATTATTCTCAGCAAAAAATATATAATAAAAAGATATCTTCTATAACCTAGTACCTGTCTCATTTTCAAAGTCAGTAGAATAACTTATTGGAATAGGAACTGCTTGATGGCAACATCCAATGTTTTATTTTTGGAGAAAGCCTTGGAATCTACCAAAGCTCTCACTGGATTGTCTCCTTTATCCTCATAAAGTTTGGAGCAAAAACCTCAACTCCAGGTAAATCTGCTAAAATATTGCTTCTGCAGGAAGATGTGTGAGTTTGCTTTATCCATTTGTCTTTGATAGAGGATGTGGTCTTCTCTGCTGCTATTTGAAGTGTAAATCCTATTTTGCTGACTACAATAGAAAGAAATACATCCAGACATAAAGAATATGGTCTAAGTAAATTTGCAAACCAATATATTTTATAATATACTGCTCAGTGTCTATTGTAGTTGTAAATCAAGAGAGGTGACATAGCTCTATGGAATGAATTCATGTTTTTAAGCCTTGCCCTTTTTACAGCATAGGAAATTCTTAGATCTCCCTGCAGGATACATTGTTTCCCCAGAATACCAGTAGTAGGAAATACATTTTTATGGCCTGTGATGGAGATTAGAATTCACAATTGTAGAAAGGAGAGAATTTGTGCAGGTAGCCCACTTTCCACTTAAAACTCAGTTGTGTGAAGTCAAATGCCTCAAACCTGCATATGTTAGATGCTGCTTCTGTGCATAAAATAAAGCAAAGATGCTGGGTTTTGTGTTAGTCACCATCCCTTTCATAAGCATGGAGAAAAGGATGCCATCAGAATCATTGACATACAGGAAAAATTGTATGAATGACCATTTTAGCAAGAACCACATCTCAGAAAAATACTATTTCTGTTTTTCATCATAGTACAATATTCAGTCTAGCAACTGATTACACCTTTAAACACAGAGAGGTGTTAGGGGCATTTAAAATCCATTGTTTTAATCTGGGAGGGGATTCGTAGCCATATACTTTGTGGGTTTTCCTGGCAAGAATGGCTCACATGTGTATGGTCTCCCACTATGAAGTCACCGCCTCATGGTGCAATGAGGAAACACTTTCTCAAAGCTCCAAACTCCACACTGATTCCCTCAGATGGATAGGCTCCTACATCAGCAATCTGTTCTTTTGTTTTCAGGATCCTAAGAAAATGGAGAGTATAAGTTATTTATTTAAAGTTCTGAGTCACTGAGCTATTGATCTTCTCATCCTTTCCTTGCTGGCTTTGGTTAGACTTGAACTTGTGAGCCAGCCCTGCCCAAGCCCATTTAGGGAGGAGGCCGAGCCTTACATGGTTCTTCTCATGTGTATTCCGCCCAGTGATTCCCTTAGTTTTCTCTCAGATTCTTATATTCCAAAAGAGGCGAGTTACAAACTTGTTTCAAAGCATTTCCTATTTTTCTACTGATTATTATGGTATTTGAGTGATGTCATCTATTTGCTATGCTTCAATAGATCTTATGGAAAGTTATAATTTTAAAATCCCATAAAATATTTACATCTGAAGCCAAACTGAATTAAACACAGCTTGTTTTTAAGAATTGATCCCGACACCTCTTCTACAAAGCTGGTCTTGGGATGAAACTAAAGGTTCAAATCATATGGATTTTGGCATTTCTCAGCTGTTGCTTCTTATGAAAAACTGCTGATAGTTTGAGACAGTAAATGTTCACCTTGAATCATGATAAATGTTCTGGATACTAGCACTTTTCCTATCAATGTTACTCCCCAAAGATTCGGTGTTTATATCTTTCCTTTGCTACTCTCAATGTCCTCACTTTGGTGCTTTTAGCCATAACAACAGTACAAAGGCCAAGGGTGTAATGGATATAGATATGTAGCCTTTTTTAGCAGATCTTGATGCACTGAAGCGATCAAGGAAGGGTTGGAAAGGTAATGATTTAAGTTTTTGGAATATGGGGTTTATAATATTCTCTATTTGTGTGACTGAATATAAATAAACATTGAATTGGACGATGATATTTTCAAAATAAGACTGCTAAAAGAAGCCATGTTATTCAAGGAACAAATTACACTTGACTCTTTAGTCAATCATAACAAATGTTGAATTGCAATGAACTCACACACAATCTGTTATTAATTCTCATGTGAATATATTTTATAGCAAAGTAACCTTTTTAAAATTTTAATACATATCTATTTAAAATAATTGCACGTGATTAAATGCCATGCTGTCAGAACTAGATTGCTAATGTATTACAGCTGAATTAGATATCAATCAAGTTTGGCAATTGTTATTAATGATCAAATTTCAAAACTAAACCTAAGTCACCATATCCAATAAAATGAAACACTATATCCTCTTAAACCAGACATGAGTACTAATCAAGGGAAAGTTCAATCAGATTCTGTTTCTATTCATTGGTATGCCACTATGATTTCTGATTTGTAATGCCATTTCAGTTTGCAAAACATAAAAAAAGGATATGAACGATATAAAGAGGAAGTATGAGTGAAAACCTAGATAAATTTTGCTTATAATGATTCCCTTTTCCTGTTGTATTCAATAGAACATAAACTCCTTAGAGACAGAGACTTTTTCTTGTTCAACCCTGAACAGCATCTGGCACATATTGATGCTCGAAGAAGCTTGGAGAAATAAAACTCCATTTAGAAAACTTACAATTATTTCCCCTTTTGCAAAGATGTTAAAATAGCCTGTATATTGAATTCCTGAATAACTACCAGTATGTTCTAAATCTAAATGTTTATATTGTATATAGATTGACTCTTCTAAAACATCAAAAACCTTCAAAAGATAAAAATAATAAGTAATATAACTAATAATAATAACTAAAATAATTTAAAACATTAAAATATGTTATCTATGAATTTTGATTTAATTCTCGGGTTAAGGCAGAGTGGTAAAAGTTGGACTCTACAAATTGGCAAATCATGATCAATCTACTCATTTTTATTTCTAAATCAAAAATGATATATACAAGGCAGTTTATTGACCATCTTATTCTAATGTGAATTAATCATCAGCAAATTAGCACATTTTAGGTTTATTGTTTAGTTTCTAAATCATCAGCACTAGTGTAGCTTAATTAATTTTAATTGAGGTTCAATTAAATCTTCATGAATCCAGAAGTTATTACTCTATCAGATTTATATCACAAGTGTCTACAAACATATTTCCTTAATGTTCCCTTTTAGTGGCTAGGAACTAGTGAGTGGACTTAGGTCTGACATACTCATTCATTGCTTCAAAATTACTGAATAATATTCTATGCCCAGTCCTTGAATGAATGTATATATAAGTGTATATAAAATAATGCCAGTCAATGAGATAAGTGGGCTGGGTTTTAAATTTTCTTAAATTGGCTTCCCATGGAGAACCCAAGATGTGTCTGATATTGGTGGAACACCGTAGTAATAATCCCTGGTCACCACCTGGGAATGGTTCTCCAGGGTCATAGCTGGAACTATCACATCAAGAGGATTGGCAAGGTATAGAGTATTTTGATATAAAATGGAAGAAAAAGACCTGGAGACCTTGGGCTTTGGCTGGTCAATAGGCAGTGAGAAACCAGATGACCACGTTTGAAGGACGAAGAAAAGACATCTGCCCAGGGTCATCCTTGGCATTTACTGTACATGGACACCAATTTCTGTTTCTCTTTGTGAATCAGTATTCTGTGGGATCATTGCAGGGGCAAGCTCACAGTCTTCCCTGATGGGCCATCACAAACTTGTATGTCCCCTATGTCTATGTTAATTTGTCCTGTTTGGAACTAGAATTGCCAGATTATGCCTTGTGTGCAGAGATGGGGCATATTTGTTGGAATAAGTACACAGATTCACGAAAGCTTTTATTGCCAGATGGTGGGCATGTGCTTCCAGGCACAGCAAAGGGTCTCCAATGAAGTTGCCTTGCCATCTGCTTCATGCAAGATCTGACAACGGCAAGCTCAGACACTGCCTTGTGGGCCTGCTGGAACCATGGACAGGTGCTCACATTCAAAGCTCTCTGGTCTCAGTTCTGGCTTTGGGAGTAGGAGAGGGCCAGAAAGAGCAAACCAGGAAGGACGTTCAGGCTTTCCATTCTGACAGCCCCAGGAAGAATATCTATTCTTTATACTTCTGTTTTTATATATTTAGAATCAATTCATTGATTCATATTTTCCTGTTGGTGGACACTTCTTGGCATTTATGGTGACAGTGACGGTAGGAACATTTTACATTTCTTTCTACGACATTTTATATGTATTATCTCTTTTAATTTTTAGAAACATCTTTTAGGGAAAGCAAAGCATTACTTTAAATTTTAATAGACGGGCAAACTAGAGAGGTGACACAAAGTGCTGAGGTCAGGAAAGGGCCAAAGCGTCCAGAAGTCATTAGTAGTTACAAGCACAGCTGAGGAGTGATGCCACCTGGCTTGATCCTGGATTCTGAGCGTTGAGCTCTTGTGGCCTTGGGCAAGGTTCATGACTTCTTGATATATCACTTTCTTCACCTATTAAATGGGAATACTAAGGGTACTTTCCTTAAAGGGTTGTGGTAGAGGTAAAATGGGACAAGACATATTGTTACAGGATTTTTGTTCCCTTAGCACCCGTGGTTTTTGGTCAAGCCGTTTGAAGACTGAAGGGGTAGACCAGACAAAGACTGGTGGGCAGCAAAGCAAAGTTTATTGAACAAGAGTACAAAGCTCCCAGAGAGGGAGGGGACCCGAGAGGGTTGCCATGTTGGTGTTTAATCTAGGAGCTTTTATAAGCTCTTTCGAGGAACTATCTTGAGCATCCTGAGTGTGGGCCCCCTGTGGATTGACTGCTAAGATGTCACCTCTCTACCTATTGGGTTATTGTTCATGTGTTGATGGGTCTTGTGGGCTGACATCTGGAGACTAATGGTCTCAACTTGTGATAGTGACCAATGTTTCATGGTTAGTGGTTTTGTTTCAGGATGTTTTGCAAAAGTCACTCCTGCAGAGGCTGCTAGACAGGATGCTATCATGGTCTTGTCTAAACTGTGAAAAGGATGCTAATGCAGTTTCATCTTAGCTGTCCTGGCTTTTTTGCTTTCTTGTTGGGGATCCTGGACCTGACTCACTAAGTGTCCAATTAACTCCTAACAATATGATGCATATGGAACCAAGGAAGGTTATCAGTAAAGTGACAAAGTTAGAAATCAAAGCCATGTATAACTTAGGATATTGTTCTATTTCCTATTGGGGTTTGAGGCTTTAGACCAACTTGATACACTTATGAGACCCAATGAGCTTTCATAGGTCATAAGTACGTTATAATTTGAGGAGGCAAACTATACCAGAATCTATATTTACGAGGCAAATAAATTTTCATTACAACAAATGAAAAATACCCAAAGTGTACAAATAAATCAGTTTTCCTGTGGCATTAACCAAATGGTTAATTTTATAGTAATACAAGGTTTAAGCTTTGGGAGCACATCTATCATCTTATGAAATACTGCCCATTTAGGTAACCCACCTCATGGACAAGACTGGAAAGATTTTTATAAAAGTTTATGTACTTATGATTTTATATTTAGTTTTATATAATAAATGAGACTGTTGGCTTTAGGGTCAGGTGGATGTAAGTTTTTGCTCTTAGATTTTAGCTCTCTGACCTTGGGTGAGTTGCTTACTCTTTCTTTTTTTAAAGTTTTTATTTAAATTCCAGTTGTAAACATACAGTGTAATATTAGTTTCAGGTGCACAATATAGTGATTCAACACTTCCATACATCACCCAGTGCTCATCACAGGTGCACTCCTTCATCCCCATCCCCTGTTTCCCCCATCCCCCACCCATCTCCTCTCTGGTGACCATCAGTGTGGTCTCTAGAGTTAAGAGTCTGTTTCTTGGTTTCTTCCTCTCTCTCTCTTTCTCTTTCCCTTTGCCTGTCTGTTTTGTTTCTTAAGTTCTACATGTGAGTGAAATCATATGGTATTTGTCTTTCTCTGACTGGCTTATTTCTTTTAGCATAATACTCTCTAGCTCCATCCATGTCATTGCAAATGGCAAGATTTCACTCAGTTTCCTCATCTGTGAAGTGAAAACACGCCTACCCAAGTGCTGTGTTGAACACGAAGTAAACGTGGGTCTTCAGTGCTGATATGTAGGGTGGGGAGGCCAGCGAGCAAGCTTCTCCATTTCCAGTTTGCGTCTCTGAAGTGTCACTGGAATACATCAGAAATGTGGGTACTGACTTGGGTGCCCACGTGTCATGTCGTACTTGACTTGCAGTACGGAAATTGGTCTTTCTACCATGGAGTAAAACTCTAAAACTCTGGGGTTATGAAAAAAATTAAGTGAATCACTTGTCCCAGTTTTGTAACCTTTCTCTATTGAATTGTGTGCAGGTATGCGTGCTTGACTGTGTGCGTGCGTTTGTTTGTGTGTAAGAGGGAGATAGTGGCATAGAGAGAGAGTGTGGGAGAGAGACACCTTAAACCATAATTCAGGATCCAAATACAGCCTGTGCTCCCACTAGATAGGCACCACAGCAAATATAAATATAAGCCATATTTAAGTAAGATGAACTCTCACCATGTGCCATCTCGGCATCAAGTGCCTTACGTGTATTGTTAAATTTGATGCTCACAGCACCCAGTGAATTAGGGACTGTGATTATCCCCATTTTCTGATAGGAAAGTTGAAGATTAGAGATTTAATGGCTCTATTAAAATAATGCAGCCAGGAAGTGGAAAAGGCTAAATTTAAACCTGGGTATTCTGCTCAGAATCTCATTTTCTTAATCATTATGATATATAGTGGTGCCATCTACTGAGAGTTATTTTATTATGTAAGTTGCAAGCCCTTCCTAAGATGTTCTCTAGTTTAAACTATTGCAGACTCAACCAGAGTAGAGGAATTACAAGAAAGTGGGAACTGTTTTGTAAAACCTATTTCTAATGGATTATTTTTTTAGTTCACACATTTCTATATGCTTTGTTGATGTATTTATTACTTTGTTTTCTCATTACACTTTTATTTCAAGATAATCATAGATTCCCATATAACAGTGGTACAGAGATACCCTCGTGACCTCACCCAGTTTCTCCAGTGATAACATCTCACAAACTGCAGGACTGTATTACAACCAGGACCCTGACTGACACAATCCACTGATGTTATGCTAGTCTCCTCCTTTTTACTTGTATTTATTTGCATGGGAAGTGTGTGTGCATTTAGTTATATCACATGCAATCTTATTGCATGTGTATTTTAATGGACCCACCACTAGGGTTGAGACACAACTACCACATGCATCCCTTATATTGCTCTTCTAAACCCATGCCCCCCAACCTCATTCCCCTGATATCCCCAACTCCTGCCAACAACTAACCTGTTTCTAAAATAATTTGAGAATGTTATATAAATGGAATACTAATGTATATAAATTTTGGAGATTGGATTTTTTTCTCAACATAATCCATTTGAGATTAATAGAGAAGTATTAGATTTTTGTGTGTTTGTCTTATATCCTGCAAACTTCCTGAACTCACTTATTAGTCTAATTTTTTTTTTTGGTAGACTCCTTGGGATTATCTGCATAGATAATCATGTTGTTTTCAAGAAGGAAATTTTTATTTTTTGCTTTCCAATCTTTATGTCTTTTATTTCATTTTCTTGCTTTATTACAGTGGCTAGAACTTCCAGCACTATGTGGAAAAGAGTGGTGATGTATACAGTTATTATTATGAAAAAATAGTTTTTCTGTGTCAGGACCAAAAAATAATAGTAAACAAAAACCAAGTTATTAGGTCATCTCAAATTACACATTATTTTCATCCATGAATGATTGCCTGGCTCATCATAAACATTGAGAAAAAGTCATTGTCATCGTATTATTTTTTTCTTGTTCTATAGTTTAAAAGAACATTCTTTGATAATTTAAAAATACTTATTTTGTGAATTCATTTAAATTGTTATTTCAGGTTTGGGGAGTGTTACTCTGCGCTTATTTTGTCTTTTGATTCCAACTCATGCTGGACTATTTATTCGTGTGTTTTAATATTCTGTATTATGAAGTCATTTTAAGCACAAAAAAGTCATCTTTTAAAGAAGGTAAATATGGCAAATTTGGGGGAATCATTCTTCAGAAGTAGTTTTGAATTTGCTTTTGTCAGGTGCCTTAGGTGCATGACTTACCTTTCCTCAATTTCTAAGGTAGTTTATTGGCTTGGCATCTCTGTACCACTTGTGCATAGTAAATTTGGACTCCAAGCTGGTGGAGGCATACCTGCAATTTCTGACAGAAAAATTGTTTTTTCCTTCCATATTTGGGACAGACGTAATCTATTCTAGTTTGCGGTCCCCCCAGAAAGGGACCCCAAAGTAAGGATTCAAATGCGAGTAGTTCATTTGGGAAATTATCCCAGATGTTGGGGAAATTATCCCCAAACATCTATAGGGGAATGGCTAAAGTGAGACAAAGAAGGAAGCAAACCAACAAAGGTCAGTTGGCAATTGTAAATGCTCTTGTGTTTTTGTGTATAGTTCCCACACGCTAACATTCTTCTATTTAAAGATTTATTTATTTATCAGAGAGAGAGTGCATGAGAGAGAGAGAGAGAGAGAGACAGCCTGTGCACGCATGTGGAGGGGGGTGGACAGAGGGAGAGGGAGAGAGAATCTCAAGCAGACTTCCCACTGAGCAGGGAGCCCAACGTGAGGCTCAATCTTGCGACCCTGAGATCATGAACTGAGCCGAAACCAAGAGTTGGGCGCTCAACTGACTGTGCCCCCCAGACGCCCCCCAACATGCTCACTATAAGTATATAGAATCAGGTTACCACTGGGCCTGAAGCACAATACTGCTGAGGATAATGTAGAACCTACACCAGAGTTATCCTAGCAAGGGAGGGACAGTGGTGAGATGTTATTATGTCCACTCCCTGCCCATCATTGGTTGGGGGCACTTCTGAGGGACAGTCTCTCCAACATGTCAAGCGTGCTCTATTTGTGCACCATGCCAAAAATCCACACCAATCCTTCAGACAGTTCCACTTCATTAGTCTCTGGTCTTTGCTGTCAGAATTCTGGGGATGTGGATGGGGCACTGAGGCCATTTGTCAAGCTTGCTTTGTCCTTTCTCCGGGTTAGTGAGGAGAGTGATTGAGCGCTTCTTGCATTGGATTTGTGGCCTCCAGGGTCCAGTTCTCTACAGGGTGCTGAGTTCCAATCCCCTACGTGATATAGGCCTGAGGTCTGTTCTCCTGTTCTGGGGGGTGTTAAGCCCTAAATCTCTAGCCTCTGCAGCTCCAGTAACTCCCAGGGCTGATGCACCATTGGCAAACATGCCTACTCTTCTGTTTTTCAGCTTCCTTCTTGCTTTTGGCACCTGGAAATTTCTTTTTGTTTTTTTCTGACAAGTTTATTATTTTGTTGGGATTTGAAGACAACTCACTCTTTTGTTTTGTTTTGTTTTGTTTTGTTTTGTTTTTCAACTCACTCTTTTGAACAGCTCCATAGTATCCTGTGGTATGGATGCACATTTATTGATACCATTTACTTAGTGATGGGCATTTATATTTTTGTATCTAGGGTTTTGTTTGTTTTTTCCACTAGAAACATGGTTGCTATAAACTTCCCTTTCCATGTATCTGTCGTACTAGTGCCTTTACATAATGGGATAATGCCCCAGAAATGATATAGCATCCCAGACGTTTTAATTGACTGATTCCTTACCTCATTCTAAAAAGGCTATAACAATTTATATTTCCACCAGCAATGCATCCTGGTGGAAAGATTTATCAGTTTTATATTAGTCAGAAATTAAAATCTTTTTCTCAGAGCATTAATACTTTAATTCCCTTCCTCCTCATCCAAGAATATAATTTTGCCATTCACTTAAACAGGAAATAAATTGTATAATAATAATAAAACCGAAACATGAGGATTGGACAATAAATCTGCAAACTTTGTGTCTAGCAAACCAGGAAAGTTGAGATTAAATGCACTATCACTTATACCTGGACCAGAGAAAAAGAAATAATAAATCCTCACTTCCAGCTAAAACTAACTTTATCCAAGAAAAGTTATTACCTCTCAGCTCCCTGGCCAATGATGGGTCATTCAGGTGCTGGGTACGAATCCTCAGGGAGCCATGACCCGGGGTCACAGCTGCCTGGAGACTCAGGAAGGAAATGAGGACATGCTCATGAAATCCGGAGGTGATAATCCTGCCTCTCCAGATGTGCAGTGTCAGAGTCACCCTGGGGATGCTTGAGTTCACAGGCTTCAGGCACTATGGGTGGGATGGTATTCTCGAAAACCAGCCTGGCTTATGTCTGTTAAAATGAGTTTTGTGGGTGAGACGAACCATGAGAGACTATGGACTCTGAAAAACAAACTGAGGGTTCTAGAGGGGAGGGGGGTGGGAGGATGGGTTAGCCCGGTGATGGGTATTAAGGAGGGCATGTTCTGCATGGAGCACTGGGTGTTATACGCAAACAATGAATCATGGAACACTACATCAAAAACTAATGATGTAATGTATGGTGATTAACATAACATAACAACAAAAAAAAAACGAGCTTTGCTTTTTGACACATTCTAACTGATTAAGCTCTCCCAAGCTCTGTGTGACATCGGCCTTTACAGTGTTTCTAGTGAACTGAGAAACTTTTAGAAGAGAAGGGCCCACTCTGAAGACAGTACAATTTCATTCCATTGAAATATAATTCCCATAAAATTTATTTTTACATATAGAAATAAAGACACTCTTATTGAATGGAATTTAACCACAATATCACTGCTTAAATCTTTTAAATTCAGAATTTGTAATTTTAGAAGCAATGGTTGCACTTAAATTGATTTTGGTATCATTTGTAGATAGAAGATTGGCTAAAATATCAATAATATAACAATTATAAGGGAAATATTTAAAACTACCAGAGAGAATAGTTTTTAAGCACTGTATGAGCAATATTTAATATAACATATCCTAATAGAAAACATTCTAATGTAATTGTAAATATTTTCCTACATAATACTTGGTAAGCCTCTTTTTAGTTTTTGTAAATGCATGGAAATTTAAGAACAAGCTTTTCTTTTAAAATATAAAAATATAAATTCTATTTTATTAGTTGAAAATGACTTTTCCTTAATCCTAATGAATCATATATGCAGCTTATTTACTTATTTCTATTTATTTCTTTGTTGTATATTCAGAAGTTGTTATAAGTGAGATTTGGCTTCTAGAACAATACTTCATATATGTCCAGATAGATATCTAACAATTCAGTCTTTCATTTTTTTGGTGCAGGGGGAGAAATGGAGATTTGATCAGAATTATCTACATCTTCCAATGGTTTAACTTCTCTTGGAAAAGGTCATGTAGATTCATCTGATTTTTTGTTGTTGTTGTTGGAGAGGAATTCCAATTATTTTTAGTTCATAGAGATTACCCTCTACAGGGTTGTCTTAGCCCATTTGCCTTGGCTCAGCCAAATTCAGCCTTCACTGGGGAGATGTCATCAGCAAACGAGCCGTCTGTCTACTAAACTTTTATAGCAATTATTTTGTAAATTTCTCAGCATGTATTATAGAATGAGTTATGTTTATAAGTCTTCATATAAATTCCTTGAGATGAGTGAGTCTATATTCAATATTGTTATGCTAACCCATCCCATGCCAATGTAACGAGCATGAGATTTTGCACATGTTGGGGGATAAAATGACAAGCACATCCTGCCCTACTTCCTCCAAACTACTAGGACAGGCAAAATTAAGCAAATAATCATAAATGAATGTAAAATTGAAACCAAGACAAGTGCTCTGAATGCATGCTGATGATGCCTCAACAATGTATGGAAGAGAGACCATGACTTAATTTCAAAGAACAGTAGGTCTGAGAAGGTTCGCTTGAGGAAATAGTGTTGGAACTGAGATCTGAAGGGCATGTGGAGAGGACGGGCATTGAGTGGGCACAGAGGTGAAGTGAGAACATCACGGCCAAGGAGCCATTGGCAGAGTGACCCAGGATAAGACTGGGGGGAAGCCTGGAGGAGGAGCACATCTGTGGAGCCCAGAGGCCCAGGGGCCATGTGGTGTGAGGTCAGATCTGTGAGGGTAGAGGCTGAGTCCAGGCCAGGCAGGTCGCTGTCTTTATTGCTGCTAACGCTAGCGCATTCACATCTATTTTCTTATTTTATTTCCACTTGCCCATCTGATGTGGGTGGGGAAGGTGCCCACGGGGGGCAGGCAGGATCTGAGGTCTGCGTGAGGTGCTCTACCGCCTTACCAGCAGTTAATAGAGCTGCTGATACAACCAAACACTCCAAAAGAGAGTTCTGGCCACAGGGATTTTCTCCCAGCACGTGGCCAGTAATGGATTTGCTCGCAGCGTCTGTTCCTTCTTTCCATGATCATGATCATGATAGCAGTTGTTGTCTCTCCAACACTTAGCAGGGATGGAAAGTGGGTATAGTTTTGAGCTGTCAGAGGATTTCAAACCCTGGTCATTTTGTCTGGTGCTTTGTGCTGAATGCTAAACCCTGAAGAGGGGAAATGGTACCATGTTGCCCATATTCATATATCAAGACAAAATACTTCACAAAATCAGAGTTTTTATAATACTCAATTTTAACTGTGATCCTATTATTAATACAACTGTTAATGCTTTTAAGTATAGTAAGAATCAGGAACTTTGTTTTTTATATTCTTTACCTCAGTATCATTCTCTTTATACTGATTTATACACATGTGTCAGTGACACCTTCAAAGTACACTACGAATTTACAGAAATGCAAAATGTATTTAAGAATAGATAGAAATATCTGTAGGTGGTCTATAAAAAGATTCCACAAAACCAACTTGTGTTAATCCAATAATCTCTTTTCACAGTCAAAAAATTTCCTCAAAACTCCTTCCCTGAAAAAATTTCATATTACATTGTCATTACCAAGTTAGCATAGGGATGATCTTTATGTGGCTTGTTTAGGGGAATTCCTTACTCCCTTAATAATGAGTAACAATTCTGTGTAACATTGCTCAAAAGTTATGTGAGTTCATATAACACAAGTACAAATTTGCTTACACTGAATTTGCATTCTCTTTAAAAAGTGGCTATGTGAATTTACTATATTATTTACTATATTATTAGATTTCAACCATGTATTTCTCTACATTTAAAATGAAGTCACCTTAGATTCTTTTAGTAACACATTTTGTAAATGCTGCGTGGAAAAGAGAATTTCTGACCCTCTCTTACCTTCATTGGATTTCGGTATCACATTCCTTTTTCCTTTCTTAGCAGGTGCTTTATAAATATTCTATATTCCCTTTTACTTTTGAATTGTGCATCTGTTGTACCATGACCGAATAGCCATTTCACTGGATTCCCTACAATCTGACGTACAATTCCACCACATTCCCCGAGTGAATCGTGCACAAAGAGAGCTACGTATAGCTGTATTGTTCCTGTCTTCTTAGAATATCTGTCATTATCGGGGCGCCTGGGTGGCTCAGATGGTTGGGCATCTGCCTTCGGCTCAGGTCGTGATCCCAGGGTCCTGGGATCGAGCCCCACATCGGGCTCCCTGCTCAGCGGGGAGCCTGTTTCTCCCTCTCCCACTCCCTCTGCTTATGTTCCTGCTCTCACTATCTCTCTCTGTCAAGTAAATAAATAAAATCATTAAAAAAAAAAAAAAGAATATCTGTCATTATCTACACTCTAGTTACAAAGGAATCTGTAACAGGCCTAAAGCCCAAAGATACAAAATACAAAATATAAAAATACTCTACACCATAGAATGGGAAGTAAGAGAATAAAGAAAAGAAAAACCAGGGAAGGCAAGGAAGGCCAACCCCTGGCATATTTAAAATCCCTGTTTCTTAAGCAGGCTGGCAAGGATAGTGTGCTGTAATTGTTTCGGTGTTAACGGAGGGATTTGGCTGTATAAGGATAGTTAAAACTAAAGAGCTGAGAAGGAAGTTGCAGAGGTAAAGAAGTAGTGTTATAGGAAAAAAGGGAAGAAAGAAAGCAAGAACAGCCCAGCACCGAATGTTGCTGGAAAGACCCATATGAAGCATGACCTCAAGTGTCTTCAGGGGCTTATGGCCCTGCTTCGAATCTGAAAATCTTGGGTTTGTGCATGGGTGCAATGTTATTTATTATGCCATTCTCACAAGAGAGGACAGTCCTGGACATCCTGTGTGATGTTCCCATATGTCTCATGTCACAGTATGGCTATTCTAGGAAGGCCGTCGTGGTCCCAGGTGGAAACGATGTGCGTCCTTCTCCATCCCAGATATCAGGATGCTCATCAGGATGCTAATTCCATCCACCGGGCACAGCTGTCTACCTGGACTGAATCCTGATGCCATCCACAAGTCATAAGGCAAAATAAAGGTGGGGTTTTCCTTTAGGCTCTTGTCCAGTATTCTTGTCTTCTGATAAAAACAAACTTTGCAGAAAAACACTATAAAAGTTCTGGGAAAGAGCTAACTTTGTTCTATGATGCTGTGGCTTATTGGGAGATCTCGTGCAATATGCCGTGCTCATCCTGTGACACTGCAGAACCATTCAGAGCAAGAGAGCTGTGCCCCCGTGCTCAGAGGTGCTGAGGGAAAGTAAGCTCAGTGGTCACAGAAAACAAGTTTTTCATCTTCCCTGAAAAGTGCTGTTGGTGCTCATTCTTCAGACCATTACTGAGCGCCTGCAGGGTTCCCTGGGCTGGCGGTTATAGTAAGTGCCAAGGAGTGGCGGAGAAGGCATCTCCGAGGAGGCCTTCGGGGAAGGCTGGAGTCATAGGTGGGCCTCTGGAAACAGGGCCCGAGACAGAGATTTCTGTGTTGGGGATAGAAAGCAGTGCTTGCTGGAGAAGTCTGGAAGGGAGTGAGGAAGCCGGAGGGAGAAGCCAGCCCAGGTGTTTCCAGGTGAAATCCTGTGGTGCGTTGTCAACTGTCAAGAGCGCTGGGCTCCCGTGTCCCTCCCACGGAACAGTCACCGGCTGCTGGACATGGTGGACAGTAGTCATGACCTTGCATGTACTTCCAGCCAGCTCACTTCCATCATCCCAGATGCTCATCAGGGACGGTGTCAGGAGAACAGTGTTGGAGGCGACAGATGCTCCACGGCCCTGGGGGTGATGCTAAGAGTGTTCCCTACCGCAACAGACAAGAGACAGGAAACCCATTGCTTTAGGTTGAGAAAAGAGAAGGGACTGAGGAATATGCTCCATGTCCTTGGTGGTGGTGGTGGCAAGAAGGGGTGAGGAACTTTGTCTAATAGTGCCTCTGCCCCCCGTGGCCCACAACCGTCTGCACCCAAGCGCACCTGAACGACCAGCCCGCAGACGTGCTTGCCTGGAAAGCCGGCGAGCCAGGTGATCTCTTGGGTCATATTCGACTATTGGGTTTTATGATCACAGACTCATAGCCCCACACGTCCCATGCATACCACTTAGCAAGCTACTTAGATGCCATGATTTCTGAACAGTGTCCTAGAGTTAAAAATTACATGTACAGGGGCGCCTGGGTGGCTCAGTCATTAAACGTCTGCCTTTGGCTCAGGTCATGATCCCAGGGTCCTGGGATTGAGCTCCGCATCAGGCTCCCTGCTCAGTGGGAATTTTAGTGAAATGATAAGCGTTTATCTGTAGCTGGGAGTCATCCTGATTCTCCCTGGAATGTGGTTTGGTAGACTGTCCGGTGGCTTTGACAGTGTCCAGTGGGAGGTAGATACATGAATAAGCTAAGAGTGGGGTTGGGCATCATTACAGTCAGTGGATATGGTATTAGTTTCTCAAGTCTTGCAGAGGAAGTTACAGCCTCTGATTCCTCCCATGGTGTGGCTCACCCTGCCACTGGGAGCTTCCCAAGCACAGGTGGCTCCTGAATTCAGCCCAGACCATTCTGATCTCGTCAGGGTCAGCCGCCCACCAGTGGCCCCGTCTGTTCTGGCAGCTCAGACCACAGTCTTCCTTCTGTAAGCGGTGCAGCGTCTCCCTGTCCAAACCAGCTGGGAGGCATCTTGTTCTCATTAATTGAAGCCTGACTGATAAAAATTTAATTGCACTTTAGTGATTGCTAGATGTAGGGTGAAGAGGTGGGTTAGTTCGTTCACTCATAGGCTTGAGAAGCTCTTTTTTCTCTTGGACAGGTATACATTTATATATTGGATTTTAGACCTCAGGTAAAAATGTTTTATTAAAAAGTTTACTGACTCAAAGATGATTAGAAAAAATTTCCCACATTATGAAAAGGTGAAAATTGTTTGCAAAGTTACTGGATTGCTTAGAATATATGTTATTTTTATCTGATTGTAAAAATGACATTCATAGAGAGTTAGTTACACTTAGTCTGGCTTTGCTACACCAGCCAAGCCCTATCCTGACCCTGCAAATCTCTCCATTTTGCACAGAAAACCAAACATTAGCCTGCTCAAGTGACACATAACAAGTATCAACCTGTGGCTTTTTTACATGTGTGTAAAACTGCCCTTTACTAGCAACTTTGTCAGTGACTTATATTTAAATGCTTATATTTCTGTTTCTTCGTGAAAATCAACTCCTATGCTAAGTTTTCCCCCATAACAGTATGTAATATCTCAGCCTTGACAATTAAATTCAGAAAGGGACATTGTAACTTGCTACTGAATTATTTATTTCCTCTGAGTCACCCATAATATTGTGTTCTCAGTGATATGATGAAAATAAGTTCAGAGAGAATACTTTTAATATGCTATAAATTTCCTGTTATTTTACAATGGATAATCTAATTTCCAAATTCAAATGAAATAGGGCAATAGGTAGGGGGATACATTCTCCAGCTTTCTTGAGTAAAGGTTCAGGAATTATTTGCAAGCTGGAATGTGAATCTAGTGCATGTCCTTAAAGGATGCCACATAGAATTACAATGACAAAAATGTGTCTGTGTGCTCAGCACGGTGCTTGGTTCTGTGTCAGCAGGGTAAGGTTTGGGATCTCCTGGGGGCAGTAATATGCTTATGTTCCTACTGCGGATCCTCAACACTGGACTTTCGTTATGCCTCTGAAGGGTCCCAACAGTCGCTCACCCAGCTAAGAGACCACGGAATGCCCCTCTTCTCTGATACGTGGGAACAACCTGTCCAAGAGCATAAGAGCTGTTGCCTGATTCATACTGTCTTGGAAATAACCATAGTGCCTGTGGCATTGGGTCCTAGGCCGTGTCTGGAAGGACAACTCATGTCATGACTGATGAGCATCACACAGCTGATCACCGGCTATGCTTGAAGGTAGATCATGAAAACTCATGCACCGAATGCCTTGGTTATTTTATGGTCAAAGCCAAAGCAATTGGTAAATGCCATGCTTATCATATTTATCATATTTATTTGCATATCAGTAGAGCGTTCACTAGTAAAGGACTTAGAAAACAGGCTATTTTTTACATTTGAGTATAGTTGAGACACAATGTGACGTCAATTTCAGGGGTACAACATAGTGATTCAGCTTCTCTCTACATTCTGCTGTGCTCACCACACGTGTAGCTGCTGTCTGTCCCCACACAACGCTATTACAGTGACTTTGAATATAGTCTCTACACTGAGCCTTTTGTCCCCGTGACTTACTCATCCCATAACTGGGAGCCTGTATCTCCTACTCCCCTTCACCCATTTTTCCCATCCCCCACCCCTCCCCTCTGGCGACCATCAGTTTGTTCTCTGTATTTATGGCTCTGATTCTGGGTTTTGTTTGTTTATTCATTTGGAAAACAGGCTATTCTTGTTCTCTTTGGCTCCCTTAATAGAACTGATTTGTGTCAACAGTGACACAATAAACTTTTAAAATTAAATATTATTTTCTTGATAGTAATGAGGATAATAATTATACTAAAATAAACTCCATTTTAATTAGTAGAATATCTTACACTCTTCCAGGAATGTTTATGTTGTTCTTTCTAATTTGCTTTCTATAATAACTCTGTGAGATAGGATGAGATATCATTGTCCCTATCATAGAAATGAGAAAATTGAAGTGTGGCAAGACCTATTAGACATTGTAAATCCCTCTGACAGATAAATTGGAAGGAGAAATCATCTAAACGTATGTGTTTTCAAAGGCTACATCTCTATCTGCCATTTATTAATGTTTAGCTCACTGAGTTTTGCTCTGCTACAGAATTTTAAATTCACTGAGAGAGAAAGAAAAACAAGGTGTACTGTATTTTTAAAAAATGGTAATAACTTTGTATGCAAAGGCAGCTTACCTAAGAGCTCATATTTAATAAACATCTACTAGGCAAGTCTATACACAAGAGTGACTCTCAGAGATACAGTACAGGAAGCAGGGGAATCTTTTTCAGTGTACTTACTCCCTAAGATTATGCCGACCTGGGTGGTGAGCGTGCCTCAGTCAAATTGCTGCCATCACAAGGTACTATATACTGGGTGGCTTAAACAATAAACACGCATTTTTCACATTCTGGAGGTTGGGAAGTCCAAGATCAAGATGCTGGCAGTTTTAGTGTCTGGTGAGAACGCTCTTCCTGGTTGGGGAAGCCACCTTCTTGCTGTGTCCTCACATGGCAGAGAGAGGGGCTCTCGAATTCCATCATGGGGTCCCATCCTCATGACCTCATCTACACTGAATTACCTCCCAAAGGCTCCACCTCCAAATGCCATCATACTGGGGGTTAGGGCTTCAGCATATGAATTTTGGCAGGAGTGGGTTGGAGATTGGGAGGGTGGGGGAGGGGGGAGAGAACATAAGCATTCGGTCCATAGCATAGAGTGTGTTTCACCCAGTGTACCTTGTTGCTGGTGGGACATGTCATTTGGTGCAGGTGACTGAGAGCCAAATACATGTTGCCAATCAGGGACATGTATCAACCAGTGAATCCTCGTGGCTTCCCACACCTGGCTGATGAGCAGAAACACGTGATTCTGTAGACTAGAGAAGTCTGGGAATCACTGGAATACACGATATCATCATCATCATCATCATCTAACTCGAAGTTGAACAATGATCAGAACATTTCAGTGACAATGCAGTTTAAATAGGAAGACCCCCCAAAATAAAATAAAATAAAATAAAAATAAAATAAAAACAAATAAAAGGAAGACCCCTATGGACTTCCCAAAGGAGGATCAGCAGTTTAAAAGGTCTATAGCAGCTCAAGAAGACTTCTGGAATTTGGTGGTTGGTCCCCTGGTTCCCAGCATTGAGCCTTTGTGCTTTCTGAAAACTCTGGCTCTGATTCATCCTCCAGCTCAGTCCACTTTGTCTAGACATGCCACCACAGCAGTTCCAGCCTCAGAGCAGAACTCCGGTCCACTTGATTCGACGTCCTTAGGGGTGGGGAGAATGTTTTCAGAGGCATCCTCAGTGCTGTGTGCAGGGGGTGGTGTGCACTGTCGGGTGTGGGACCTGGGACTTTGATGTGCCCTCTGGTGGGACGTGGTGTCAGCCAGGTCTGCAGGGGAGCAGATATGGAAGTGGCAAGAGGAAGCCGCTCAGCACATTCACCGATGTCAAGGTTTGCCATCATGGTAGAATGTGCCTAGAGCATTAAAAAAGAGGACTGCTTTAGGGAAGTCTCTCAGCAGATCATCAAGACCTGGAAGAGCACATAGGGGCATGTGACAGGGCTTCATTTAATTCCCTACAACAATTCTATGAGGCAGTGTTTATTACATTGGCATCTTGTAGATGAAGACAGAGAGGTTAAGTCACTTGCTTGAGGTCACACAGCCAGCCAGTAGATGGAAAGCTGGAAGGACAGCCCTGGTAGCCCATCTCCACAGTCCAGGCTCATCACCACTACACTATATTGCCTCTTAACTCTGAGACACTGTTAAAGTGATAATAAACATTACCTATTAACCTAAAAGGGTTTTGTGGTGAAATGAGATTGGAAGGGTCAGCTTCCTTATGCAGATCTCAGGACTGTTCATCTTTGATGGGAGTAGGTGGGTTTGGCAGAATGTTCCCAGGAGCCAGGACTCTGCAAAACACATTATAGGAAAAGCTGAGACTGGTGATTAAAGCAGCCAGCTTCTGTATTCTAGTGTATTATTGCCAGAAAGGAGTTTCCTAGACAGGTTGAAACATTACTCTTCTGGCAGAAAGAACTTACCGGATCCAACCAATTGCTCGTGTCAATGATTCAATAAGATTCTGTGGAAATCAGAGCTAGAACTGCCTTCACTCGACTAGAAGTTCTTGGTGTCCACACTGTCTGTGGAGATTGCTTCCTTCTCCCAAGGTCCAACCCAAAGGCTCTTCCCTTCACGAAGCTTTCCTCTTTTCCTTGTCCGACGCTTTCTGTCTATGTTTGAAATACAAAGCAGCTCAGGACAGCAACTCACATGAAAACTTCTTCATGTGCTGCCTGGTGGAGAAGCAGTCTTTGTATGTGTTTTTATTTTTTTATTTTTTAAGATTTTATTTATTTATTTGACAGAGACACAGCGAGAGAGGGAACACAGGCAGGGGGAGCGGGAAAGGGAGAAGCAGGCTTCCCACTGAGCAGGGAGCCCAAAGCGGGGTTCAATCCCAGGACCCTGGGATCATGACCTGAGCCGAAGGCAGACACTTAATGACTGAGCTACCCAAGTGCCCCTTTTTTTTCTTTTTAAAGATTTTATTTATTTATTTGACGGAGAGAGAGAGAGCGAGAACAGGAACACAAGTGGGGGGAGTGGGAGAGGGAGAAGCAGACTCCCCACTGAGCAGGGAGCCTGATGCAGGGCTTGATCCCAGGACCCTGGAAGCATGACCTGAGCTGAAGGCAGACGCTTAACGACTGAGCCACGCAGTGCCCCTGTATGTGTTTTTAAACTCCCCTACAGGATCATCAGCTCTGCAGATCAGAAACCACAGTGACACTTCCCAGTGAATCCCTAAACATTCGCGGCTGCTGAAGCTCTGGTTTGTGTTCAGTGAATGAAAACCCGTTGATTTGAAAATTACTTTAGATGGGTATTTACTTTTCTTCAGGTGTAAATATAATTTTGTCCTATTTTGTTTTATTATTACTGATAACATTAATTAAAGGTTAAAACATTTTAAAAAGTCATCTTTAAGTCCATCAAATGTATAAACTCTTGACCATCCTCATGCTGCTTATTATCATCCTTGCACATATCATGTGCACATTAATTTTTTGTAGTTTTGACTATAATTCAGATCTACTTTCTTACATTTTGAAAGATTTTATATTTTTAGAGCAGTTTAGATTCACAGAAAAATTGGGAAGGTACAGAGATTTCCCAAATATTCCTTGCCCTGACACCTGCATATCTCCCCGCATTGTCAGCATCACTCGCTGAAGGGGGACATTTGTGACGCCTTAGGGACCTGCATCATGATCATATCATAGTTATTAGCTGTATGGCATTTCATTCAAGAGATGCCCCATAAATTACTTGTCTTCCACTAATATTAGACACCCAAATTGTGCCTCTTTTTCCCCATTACAGTTAACACAAAAAATAAGTTTATGAAATTATTATACACACTAAAAAGAGTTGCAGCATCCATGGTTGGGGGACTGTGCTCACTGCTAGACTAAAGTATGGGAGCTTATTTCTAAAAGTCTTTTTTTGCTAATCTAGTATAAATATGGAAAAGAAAGTTAATGGAAGAAACCTATAATGACAAAATATGCTCACAGAAATATGGAAAAAATCATTTAGCAATTAATTTTTATTTGTTTATTTTTTGCTCATAATTTGAAACACAGAATAGAAAGAGGTTATTTAAATCAAATTTTGTTTTATGCAGAGACATACAGGTTGAGAGACATTTGTGGGGCTTAAGTAAGGGGGCTGAGAAAACACTGGGTCCAGCGGGTAGAGTCGTTGAATAGAATAGAACCTAAACACACACATACACAGCGTGAACTCATGAGCCAAGAACATAGCTGCTCTAACATACTGGCCTTTGCGCATTGCAGGACATTTTCCTAAGAGAACCAGCCTTAAACCTGCATCAAACACCTGAAGTTGCTTTT
The DNA here is from genome assembly GCF_964656455.1 of Halichoerus grypus. NCBI lineage: Eukaryota > Metazoa > Chordata > Mammalia > Carnivora > Phocidae > Halichoerus > Halichoerus grypus. The sequence continues at coordinate 84,932,775 of NC_135718.1, read as the reverse complement.
TGCCTTGCTGGAGCACACAGAGTAGGGAAGGGCTTTTGGGAAGTCGTGTGTCTCTGGCACTCCAGAAGAGGCTGGACTGACCTCATGTACTATTTGTCCATTGGCTTTTCTTCCTTCTTGCCTACCTTTCCTTTCTTTTCCTTCTTCCCTCTTTCTTTCTTTCTATGATTCTACTGTTGAGGGCCTACTGCGTGCCTGGCCCTCTTCCAGGAGCTGGGGACGCACAAAGACGCACACAGACCCTTGCTGTTATGGATCTTACATTCTGGTGACGGGAGTCATAAAATAGAGGAATGCATATACTAACAGGATAATATCAGATCTTGGCCATAACAATGGAATAGGGTGATATGATGGTGATTGATGGAACCCTCCATCAAGTGTGTGTGTGTGTCAAGCTTTAGATGAAGTAATCTGGAAAAAGTACTTTGTGGAACTAAAGATGAGTTAAGACGCAGAGCACTCATTAATAAGGCACATTAATAAGACAATCACAGGTAAAGTTTTCCAGGCAGAAGAAACAGCAAATGAAAAGACCCAAGAATGATGTCAGGGGTTCAAGAAGCCCAGTGTGGCAGGGACGTGGTGAATCCCATATGGAGAGAAGAAAGTCAGTAGCCACCTGTCTTCTGGGGTGGGGAGTAAACAGAGACCTCTGTGGGAATCAGAGACTGATTTGTATGAAGTAGGACTGACTGCGATGGTTCTAAAGAACTTGAACTGCTAATGGAGGCATTAGAGCAGACCATGGTTTTGCCAGTCCTTAAATGTGCACCATGTAGAATCCTTCCCACTGGACAAAATGTGCATTCACAAACTGAATTAGATTACACGTTAACAGTCAGTTTATAAGAGCTTGATGCCTAAAGTGTTGTATTTGTCATGCCAGAATGAACAGACAGAATAATGCTTGTAAAACTTAATTGTTCACTAGGAAAGAATTCCTTGATGGCACAGTTGATATTTAATTTAACAAGTTAATTGAGGGATAACTCTTCATTTTAGAAAATCAATTTACCATCCAATTCGTTAAGGCAAAAGAAATGAAAGGCAGCATCTGATTATGGGATGAGAAACACATGAACAAATGGGGCTATGAAGCCGCCTTGTCTTCAGACATTTGTCAGGGAAAACCCGAGAGGACGCTTTCATGTTGGAGCTCTTAAAAATAGAATCTAAAAAAGTGTGTGGATTAAAATGTATCCTTTTTTATGTGAATAGTTGATTCAGTTTATGAAAGAATATTAAATCTTCAAGTTCCTTCATATTTTTGAAGAAAAGCAGGTTGGTATCCTTGGAAAATGAGCCTCAGATGGAATTACTGCCCCAGTGGGAAATCTTTCAGGTGGATTTCATCTAATTTCTTCAAGCTCTGACGTGACTTGAGTTGACTACAAACCATTTGTAGTTGGAATCACACATCTGTGTGCTTCTCTATAACATTTTGTGTATCACTTTATCTGGAACTACCTGACTAGATGACCGTGCTCTTGAAGGTAGAGAACACATTATCTATTTCTGCTTCATGATACTCTGTCGAGTCTAGACCCAGGATAATATGACAAACTTGGTAACCCAACATGGCTTCTATGGGGTTTTATGTAGGTTTTGGTTGGGACACTGGAATGAAGTAGATAGGGATGGAAAACAATGGTCCAAGAGTCAAACAGGCCCTCAGCCTGTTTTATGATGTTTCACTGGGAGATACCTGTACCTCGTTGGTACTTATTTTCTGTAGGTTTTGCCACTACAACGGCAGAGCCAAGCACATGCAACAGAAACTATATGAGCCTCAAAATCTAAAATACGTGGCCCTATGTAGAAAAGATTTGCCAGTCCATGAATAGCCATTTTGTTTGTGCTTTGTGTGATTAAAAAAAAATGTACCTAGATTTCCAACTAGATTTAAAGATTTAATTTTCATGTTTGTACTAATTTTTTAGAAGATGTAATGTGAAAATCTAACAACATTACATTCCTACGTGATGGTTGCCTCCGTACCACTTAGGGTAATCCACCTGTTCATCACGAATATGAAATATCACATTGACTATATAACCAGGGCCTTGTTTAGAGTATTAACATCACATAACATTTGTTAAGCTTTTGTTAAAAGGATAAGGAGTTTCTTAAGCATTTTACTGGCATAATTTTACTTACGACACACAATAACTCTATGACATGTATACTTTTATTATCCTGTTTTCCCCTTCAATATCCCTGTTGTACCGATGAAGAAACTGAAGTGTGTACATGTTATATAATGTGTCCAAGGTCACACAGTTAAAAAGCTGTGGAGGAAGCCAATTTCATAGATTTAAAAGAGATGAAAGTGACAATTCTTGAATGAATTTTGAATGAAAGTTGAATGAATGTATAAAATCCTTATATGTATTTTGGTCATTGCTCTCTATTGTGTTTGTTCAATTATACAACACTTAACATGGTACCAAGCTCTATTTTAGGCACATTAATATTAAGCCATCTAAACCTCAAAATAACCTTAGGAGGTCGGTATTATCCTAATCAATATTTTGACAGTATGACATTGAGGCACAGAGAGATTAAGTGGTTTCCTGAACATCATCAAACAAGGAAGCATCCAAGCTGGGATTTAAACATAGGGAGACTTATTTTAGCATCCCTGCTTTTCTTTAGACTTCAGATTTTGTTGCTATGATTTGTTCTAATAATCACAGATGTGTGTATCTAAATATAAAAAAATGAGCAATTGCTGACCCATAGGGAGAGCAGCAATTCAAGACTGAGATTGAATTTTTACTGTATAAGTAGAAATCCCAAGAAAATCACTAAATCAAGTAGTATTAAAAAAAAACCTTGCTTTGTATTCCTCAACACACCAGAGTGTGAAATGTGGTCTCCTTGGTTGAAGAGGCATATTTACATGATATAACGTGGAAAGGAGAACTGGCCGTGTGAATGACCAATTCTGAAAATACCTTGAAACTAAGAAACCCAAACTCCAATGGTGAAAGAGTTCAAAGCATTAAATGTAGGTTTTTTGTTTTGTTTTAGTAAAATTGGCTTTACTTTTCTCCCCTCTTTATTTTAACACTGCCTTTAGAAGGAGCACCTCTTAGTCACCTAATCTTTGTAAATACCTGAAATATTCCTTAAGAGTTGTGAATCTTCTTGTATGCTTTATTTGAGCTTGGATGTGTCAAATACAGTGAAATGGGATTTTAAACCTTACCAGAAAAATCACCTGTGGATTCTGTAGAGGCTGAACTGATTTCAAATACGCCATTATTCAGACTTCAGGATCTGACCACTGTGGCGCCTCTCGGGCTTTGGGCGCCTCAGCCGTTACCAGTCTGGGAGAAGCTCCACGCTGGGGCTCCCAGCTCTTTCCTGGGAGCAGACCTCTTGAAGCTGGAGGGTGCATATTTATGTTTCCTAATTGTTTCCACTTGGCAGTGGGACTTGAGTTTTCCCCGAGAAGGTGCTGGTGTTGACCATACCCAAACTGTGCCCACAGTGAGGTCAGAGTCCACGTCACAGGAAGAACTCAAGGGGAATTATCGAGGGAAATACTGCTGGAGACATATTGCATTCTGGACTGTTCAGTTTGGTATCTTTCCTGACTTCTGACTTCCTGAGAGCCAAAACTAAAATCAGTTTTAAATGGTTGGCTTTGCTTAAAATTGGGTTTGAAGAAGATGATTTACTGGGTCACTGACTGAGGACCAGCTTGAAAGGACTTTTCATCTGCTGACACTCTGGACATGATGCTGTATTTTGAGTTTCTGAAATACTCTGAACCTCTCTTTGTTCCTGGAAGAGAAAATGTTACTTTATTTATTTATTTTTAATTATACAGGGTTAGGTCCCCAAGTATGAAATGAGCAGTGAGTGAGCAAAAGCATTTACAATAAGCAGATACACGTCATTCTTTGCATTTTTAAATGCCTCCTTAGCTCTGATCATGGGAAATGATTAGATGAAAATGGTGGGATATTTTTTTGAAAAGTGCTTAAAATACTAAAATTAGGTTTGTTTTGTATTTTTATATCAATACTACATTTTCATTTGATAGGTGGTAAAAATTCAGATCATTGCTTCGAATAATCATATGAGAAACATAATACCGTAGACATTAAAATGCAAGACCTCAGCTCATCTGTTCAAGGACAACCTTTCCTTTAAGTAATGATGTATGTATGCTCTAGTGGAACATTTGTTTATTTATCATGCGAACCACAAGAATATTTGTGTCTGGGGGACTGACAGACATGCTAGTGCCAAAATGCTGATATTTTATTCAGAACCACATCAGTGCAGCAAGCTCAGAGTATTGGGAAAGTTTGATAATGCATAGTAATAATTCATGGCATTTTAGTCACCAGACCAACATCAGACATTTGGTGCATACTGATTAAGGAGTGATATGCAACAGAACTTTTTACAACATTTATATATTAGAGCAAGGGAACCTGAATGCCAGATACCTAAATTACCTCAGGCTTTGTTTTCCCCTTTCTGTATACATGTTTATTTGTAGGACAAAGATGTTTGCCGCTGAGTAGCTGCTCAACTCCTGTGTGAACCTGGATGACTTGCAGAATCATTGAATGTTCTGGATAAAGGGGTTTTCAAGGTCATCTTGCAAGTCTACTCATAGGATCCTTGAATCTCCATGAAGATATTGGAATCATTTATCATCATAGTCTTTCCTGAGCTTTCCTGACTGGTATTTCCTTATCCCCATTTCTGAGTTCAGGCCTGAATTAAAAATATTCTTGTGGGCTTCTTACTGCTATGGAGGAGGCCCCTCTTCCTGCTGACTCTATAGAAACTTTGTTTGGTAACGGCTGCTGTAGAAGGAAAGGGAATGCTCCTTCCTGGACTGGCCAGGTAGGAATTAAAAAGCATTAGGAGTAAAGCAGGCCTTTTTGGGGATACTTAAAAGTCTTGTGACCTGAGATATCCTCTCCAGTGAAAATTCTAGGTTGTGATCAACTTACCTCTTTGTAAGCTGAAAACTGTATTTTTCTCTTTCTCAAACATTTTTTATCGTTTCCCCTCTAGCTAGACTTTTTAGAAATTTTTCCTAGGCACCCCCCATGAAATTTAATACCGTAGAGAAACTGTATTTGTTTATGTTTTGTGCTCTCTAGTGGAACATTTGTTTATCACAGAACCCCTATTGTATGTGTATTTGTGCTTTACAGTTAGGAAGACTTAGATTTTTTTCACCTCCAAGGACCAAAGTTTGCCTTCATTGATAACGCATGCTCTACCTGAAGAGCTGACAAATTAGGAAAGGCCCATTTCTGAACCTTCAGGTGGCTGTGGAAAATCTCAGTGTGTGGCTCCAGGCAGAGGAAATGTTTTCCTCATTATAAATTAGATAATTTTGAGAGCTGATATGTAGTGTACTTTGTTAAAAAAAAAAATGTTTAACTTATCACAAAAATTTGGCGATATCAAAGTTGAGTGGGTGAAAGATAGCATGGACAGTGATTCCACAGAGCAGAAGGGAGGATGACATCAATGTGCACAGCAAGCACTTAGTAAGCATGTACTGTGTACCTCACCTTCACTTACATGGTTCACTCAACCCTTCCAGCAAGTTTCTGAAGTGCTATTATCAAATTAATTTTATAGATGAGGACACTTTGCCTTAGAGACGTGAATCTGCTGAGGTTGGGAAGCTGGCTCCAAGCTGGGACTCTAGCTGCATGCCCTCATTCGAAGGTGATACTACCCTCTAGAGTTGAAAAGACGTTTGTCTGGGAATGAGTTCATTGCTGGCAAGGCAAGGAGTCATGGAGGCGTTAGTGTTGTTATTTTAAGCTTCATCTTTTTAGAGGATCCTGTTCCACTGTCTTCCGTGTAACTAAGAAATGACTGTGTCTGGTATTATCAAAGATGCATGCGTCATGATTGAGGGCTGAGTCTTGCTAGAAATCATGTGTAATATATATCCACTGTACACTTTATATTTGTTTTACAATATGCATGATTTATGTGGTTGCAAACATACATTTCTTCCCTACCAGTGTTGGCTCAGCCTGTCCTCAGGCTACTACCCTCCTCTTAGCTGCCCTTTTGTGATTTTCCTGTTCTGGGCTGGACCTCTTGTCTATGTTATCCCAGTGACCCCAGGATGAAAATCTTAGGGCACACTATAATTTTAATCTCTTTTGTTAATTTTTGTATACCTAACACTTATAATCATTCTTAGCATATAGGATGGACTCAATGAATATTTGTTGAATAGTTAAATGATGAATGATTACAGAGGACCACTCACTTTCAGTGCTCCCTTTACCATGGGAGTTACTGCGTATTTATAAATACAGACAGTAACCTCAACAACACATCAGTGAGTGGTCATTTTGTCTTTGCCCAGTGAAATGGGTCATAAACTTCGGATATTAATATGTCCTTAGGTTTCTACTTTAAGGTGGTAGACTGAACAGAGGCATAAAATACCAGTGGAATGTTAGTAAAGAAGTACCGAAGGTGATAAAGATTTTAACAAAACATCAATGGTTGAAAGAGATGTCAACAGAATTTCTGGAAGACAAAAAGCTTATGAAGGCATGTTGGCAGATGAAACAGAGCTGAAAACATGCAGAAGGGAGCTGCACAAGAATCCATTTTCCTAAGGGGACCCGTGGTGTGGGGAGCTGGGTCTCACTGGTCTGGGATTGTGTCATGTCTTCCCAGCTCTGCCTTCAGAGATATGTTGGCAGCTTGAAATAGGCCATGCTGGGAGTACAACTCGGGGCCTCCATTCCTTCTCGTTAGCTGGTTGTTAAGCATTTACCAGCACAACATTGAAAGGAACCCCATAGAAAATCCAAGCTTGGGGTAATCTTGTCGAAAAGGTGAGAATGAAGGGTGAGCCCCAAAAAAGGGAATAGTGATAATTAAAGGTCTAGACCAGTGGTGCCAGTTGGTCTTTATTCCTTTTACCCTATTTCTGCATGCTACTTTGCATTCGCCTCAATGCAAAACCCTAGAGGGTTCTCCTCTAAAGCAGTCGTTCTCAAAGCTTAGCTGGCTTCATGATCATCTGGAGGCTAGTTCACACACAGATTGCTGGGCCTTACTCCCTGATGCAGTTGGACGACAAGAATTCACAGCTCACAAGTTCTAGACACTGCTGCTACTGGTGGTGGTCTGGGACCACATGTGGAGAACCAGTGTTCCAAAGAAATTAAAGGAGAACCTTAGGCTGGATATTGGCATGGCACAGTGAAGTGCCTCTCATTTAGACATCCAAGATGTCCATCAGGTGGCTTACCATTCTGCATCCTGATGTTAGCCTCCCACGCCGCACACTCTGCCATTGGAGACAGCCCATTCGCTCTGCCGTTCAGCTGAGAGGCCTGTTGAGGAAACCAAGCCAGGCATTCTGTGGCTTTCTAGAATCAACCTCATCTTTCTGGTAGGGATTAATCATTCTACAGACATGTCAGTGCAACCTCTTCATTAGTCTTCGACTTTACCATCAGTCTTTAGTCAAAACCTAGATGATGTGCTCATGTTTACAAAATAAACTATGTGCTATTAACGTAAACATAAGGGAAATGGCAGAAATTGGAGATCAATGTTGGGAAGACAGGTAGAAAAAAAGAATACAAACATAAATATTTTACACAGTGAATGTCTAAATGACTGTTTAAAGTTGATAACAAGATTTATAGAGTTATAGGTATCTTATTCAACTTTGCCAAGGCAATCAATAAAGAACTGGAAAATTTTGCATGTCTCAAAAATAGGAAGGATGAAGAAAGAAGTATCATGAAGAAATAAATCCTCATTTTGTATAGTAGGGAGTAGAGTTTGGCAAAAGCAAATAAAGAAAGAAATGGAGACATAAGCGTATTATTTAGGGTTTTGGAAGTAACAGTCAGAAGTAAAGACAGACATGGTTAAAAGCAATGACCTCTGAGGAGCGGATAGTTGGTGTGGAAACTGGGGACAACCCTGGTGCTTCTCACTATCACACCCATGGTGTCTTGTAATTCAAATGGACGTGTGAATGTGTTGTTCTTTTTTTAAAAATATCATGTCCATTGAGATGACTTCTTGTTGGTATGGACATTCTTGAGCATTTATAGTTTATAGCTTCAGTTGAAAATGGATGATGGATACACAAGCTTTTTAATACAGAAGTACTGGCAGAAAATATGCTATTCTTTGTATATAAAACCCTGGCCTGCTCACACAATGCTCACCTGAATTAAAACAATTACCAGCTGACTGAAATTGACTGAATAATTTCATTTTTGAGTGTCTTCTTTGAGTCTTTGGAGACTACCAGTAACAATACAAGCAGATCAAGAGGATGATGGCTTCTGGGTCAGTGGCTTCCAATAGACACAAAACCAGATTGCAAATGGTCCTAATACCCAAGTACTCTAAAGTTGTTTGAAATCTGAATCCACACATAGTGAACTTTAGGATAGGCCAATAATCTACTGCCCTGTAAACTGCCCTATGATTTGAAGAAAATAGTATTTTTAGTCTGGCAATTTCCAGTTAGAAAGAGGTGAATTTGTTCAGTGTCTTTCAAAGACTCTGATGGTCTCTGGCTTTATGTTTGTCCTGCATTATTAAGAGCTATGATGATGAAATCCCACATGAGATTGCATCCATTTGCCCTTCTGCAGGCTAAATCCATTTTTCGTTGATTCTGTCCTTCAGTAACAATAAATGGTTAATGAAACCATGGCCCACCTTTCATTTCAAGGTGCAAACTTTTAATATATATGTGGCTTGATGGCCTTCCTTTGCCAAAAAGTGTGTGTATTCATCAATTTTATGATCTGTTATGAGTGGGAATGAGTCATGCCTCGATATCTGTTGCTTTCAAGAACCTGACACAATCATAATGATTGCTATTTTGCATTCTAGGGTGGCTGTTCATGAACGTGTAAGACGATCTACATTGAAGATAGTGGAGAAAAATGTCTCTATCAGCTGAGACAGCCTGGCAAGGCAAGCGCTGAAAGCCGGCCCTTCATTTCCTGTCATTTAGAATGGAGCACAGAGGCACTTGCCTCTGAAGTATATTGTTAGTACCTATCCCTGGAAGGACAACACTTTTTCTGAAGAATCTGCATTCACTCTGCTTCTTTGTCAATAGCAGGATGCTGGGAAGATGGGGATGGGACGTGCTGAAGCTGCACTGAATTTCCTGTATCATAAAATTAATCAAACATCCCTTGGATCATTATTGATCCTGTTTTTGATAGATACTTTCAAAGTTTGTTCTTCTAAGTATGGGGAGTAAAATGAACAGGAGAAATGATAATTTTTTATGTTAAAGATTTTCCTAGAAAATTGAAGCAGGTTTTTATTTTTAGAGTTGAAGACCATGACTTCAGTTCTTCACTCTAGTTTGGAAATTCTTTCTTTCTAATTTTAGGTGGTATTAAATGTCTATACACGAATCTTGGAATCAATTCCATTGCATTTGACTTTAGTGGAGCAACGTTCTGTACCAGCTCTCGGAAAGTACTCCCAATATCATGCTTCCTGTTGAATGAAAAGTAATGTCTTCCTTCTCGTCTCCAGAAATGCTTCTTCCAACCTTGAAACAATCCCCAGAAGGGTCTAGGAAAGGTAAGTGTGTAGAATATTTTTGGTATAGACTGGTTTGGTAAGACAGAAACCAAAAAGGAGCATTTATTATTTTTTGGACTAGATTTGTATGTGATCTTGATGTAGGAAAGATGTTAGGGTTCAAAGCTGATGGCCAAGAAATAATTCTTGAGACATCTTTGGTGCAAAAAGGTGATTTTATTAAAGCACGGGACAGGACCATGGGCAGAAAGAGCTGCAATGGGGTCATGAGGAGTGGCCGATTATATACCCTCAAGTTGGGAGAGGGTTAGGGAGAGTGTAGGTCTCTAAGGAATTTTGGAAGCAAGGTTTCCAGGACCTTGAAGGGGCTAGCTATTGTTGGGAAAAGGTCATTTATTACCGTCGAATAAAACCTTAGTCATGAGACCCTGCAGATGTAGATCGGTGGGCCATATGCTTGGGGGATGATTGCCAACACGTATCTTGGGGGGTTTAGAGATAAAGGAAGTTTCCAAAGGAATTTTTATACATTAAAGTGGACTTACAGGATCCTAGGGGAGGAGGGTGGTCAGGCTAGGCTTGCCTTTTGTCCTTAGCAAAGTGTCAAAACCGAGGCAGTTGAGTCCCTAGAGGAATGTCACTCTGCCTGTTTCAAGGACTTTTCAATGGGCTGTAGGTAGTAAGGAAATGTAATAATTTTTCTTCTGTCTTTGTTTCCCACATCAGTCTTACCAAACCATTTAACTTCTCTCTCATTCTGATTTTTACTTAATCTGTGAAAAATTAATGTCTGACAACTCTTTTGATTCTAAAATTTAGGGTTTGTCAAGAAAGTAGATAGCAGTGTTAGTGAGGATGTTTCTAAAACACATGGACATTGGTTATTAGTAGAGGGGATAGAAAAAAGCTTGACTCTCCTTGTGTCTGGTCTGTCAGCTCCCAGAGGGCAGGCGTGGCTACTTTCTTTTATTGGCTGCACTTTCCAGCTTTTTTTTTTCCTGTGTTTTATTGTTATGTTAATCACCATACATTACATCATTAGTTTTTGATGTAGTGTTCCATGATTCATTGTTTGTGCATAACACCCAGTGCTCCATGCAGAACGTGCCCTCTTAAATACCCATCACCAGGCTAATGCATCCTCCCACCCCCCTCCCCTCTAGAACCCTCAGTTTGTTTTTCAGATTCCATCGTCTCTCATGGTTCATCTCCCCCTCTGATTTCCCCCCTTCATTCTTCCCCTCCTGCTATCTTCTTCTTCTTCTTTTTTTTCTTAACATATAATGTATTATTTGTTTCAGAAGTACAGATCTGTGATTCAACAGTCTTGCACAATTCACAGCGCTCACCATAGCACATACCCTCCCCAATGTCTATCACCCAGCCACCCCATCCCTCCCACCCCAACTGCCCACTCCAGCAACCCTCAGTTTGTTTCCTGAGATTAAGAATTCCTCATATCAGCGAGGTCATATGATACATGTCTTTCTCTGATTGACTTATTTCGCTCAGCATAACACCCTCCAGTTCCATCCATGTCGTTGCAAATGGCAAGATCTCATTCCTTTTGATGGCTGCATAATATTCCATTGTATATATATACCACTTCTTCTTGATCCATTCATCTGTCGATGGACATCTTGGCTCTTTCCACAGTTTGGCTATTGTGGACATTGCTGCTATAAATATCGGGGTGCACGTACCCCTTCGGATCCCTACATTTGTATCTTTGGGGTAAATACCCAGGAGTGCAATTGCTGGATCATATGGTAGCTCTATCTTCAACTTTTTGAGGAACCTCCATACTGTTTTCCAGAGTGGCTGCACCAGCTTGCATTCCCACCAACAGTGTAGGAGGGTTCCCCTTTCTCCGCATCCCCGCCAACATCTGTCGTTTCCTGACTTGTTAATTTTAGCCATTCTGACTGGTGTGAGGTGGTATCTCATTGAGGTTTTGATTTGGATTTCCCTGATGCTGAGCGATGTTGAGCACTTTTTCATGTGTCTGTTGGCCATTTGGATGTCTTCTTTGGAAAAATGTCTGTTCATGTCTTCTGCCCATTTCTTGATTGGATTCTTTGTTCTTTGGGTGTTGAGTTTGATAAGTTCTTTATAGATTTTGGATACTAGCCCTTTATCTGATATGTCATTTGCAAATATCTTCTCCCATTCTGTCGGTTGTCTTTTGGTTTTGTTGACTGTTTCTTTTGCTGTGCAAAAGCTTTTTATCTTGATGAAGTCCCAATAGTTCATTTTTGCCCTTGCTTCCCTTGCCTTTGGCGATGTTTCTAGGAAGAAGTTGCTGCGGCTGAGGTCGAAGAGGTTGCTGCCTGTGTTCTCCTTTAGGATTTTGATGGACTCCCGTCTCACATTGAGGTCTTTCAACCATTTGGAGTCTATTTTTGTGTGTGGTGTAAGGCAATGGTCCAGTTTCATTCTTCTGCATGTGGCTGTCCAATTTTCCCAACACCATTTGTTGAAGAGACTTCAAATGGTCTTTTTGCCATTGGACATTCTTTCCTGCTTTGTCGAAGATTAGTTGACCATAGAGTTGAGGGTCCATTTCTGGGCTCTCTATTCTGTTCCATTGATCTATGTGTCTGTTTTTGTGCCAGTACCATACTGTCTTGATGATGACAGCTTTGTAGTAGAGCTGGAAGTCCGGAATTGTGATGCCGCCAGCTTTGCTTTTCTTTTTCAACATTCCTCTGGCTATGCGGGGTCTTTTCTGGTTCCATACAAATTTTAGGATTATTTGTTCCATTTCTTTGAAGAAAGTGGATGGTATTTTGATGGGGATTGCGTTGAATGTGTAGATTGCTCTAGGTAGCATTGACATCTTCACAATATTTGTTCTTCCAATCCATGAGCATGGAAGTTTTTCCATTTCTTTGTGTCTTCCTCAGTTTCTTTCATGAGTATTTTATAGTTTTCTGAGTACAGATCCTTTGCCTCTTTGGTTAGATTTATTCCTAGGTATCTGATGGTTTTGGATGCAATTGTAAATGGGATCAACTCCTTAATTTCTCTTTCTTCTGTCTTGTTGTTGGTGTATAGGAATGCCACTGATTTCTGTGCATTGATTTTATATCCTGCCACTTGACTGAATTCCTGTATGAGTTCTAGCAGTTTTGGGGTGGAGTCTTTTGGGTTTTCCACATAAAGTATCATATCATCTGCAAAGAGTGAGAGTTTGACTTCTTCTTTGCCGATTTGGATGCCTTTGATTTCTTTCTGTTGTCTGATTGCTGTGGCTAGGACTTCTAATACTATGTTGAATAGCAGTGGTGATAGTGGACATCCCTGCCGCGTTCCTGACCTTAGGGGGAAAGCTCTCAGTTTTTCCCCATTGAGAATGATATTCGCTGTAGGTTTTTCATAGATGGCTTTTATGATATTGAGGTATGTACCCTCGATCCCTATACTCTGAAGAGTTTTGATCAAGAAAGGATGCTGTCCTTTGTCAAATGCTTTTTCTGCATCTATTGAGAGGATCATATGATTCTTGTTCTTTCTTTTGTTAATGTATTGTATCACGTTGATCAATTTGCGGATGTTGAACCAACCTTGCAGCCTAGGGATAAATCCCGCTTGGTTGTGGTGAATAATCCTTTTAATGTACTGTTGGATCCTATTGGCTGGTATTTTGGTGAGAATTTTTGCATCCATGTTCATCAGGGATATTGGTCTGTAATTCTCCTTTTTGATGGGGTCTTTGTCTGTTTTGGGGATCAAGGTAATGGTGGCCTCATAAAATGAGTTTGGAAGTTTTCCTTCCATTTCTATTTTTTGGAACAGTTTCAGAAGAATAGGTATTAATTCTTCTTGAAATGTTTGGTAGAATTCCCCTGGGAAGCCATCTCGCCCTGGGCTTTTGTTTGTTGGGAGATTTTTGATGACTGCTTCAATTTCCTTAGTGTTTATAGGTCTGTTCAGGTTTTCTATTTCTTCCTGGTTCAGTTTTGGTAGTTGATACATCTCTAGGAATGCATCCATTTCTTCCAGGTTATCTAATTTGCTGGCATAGAGTTGCTCATAATACGTTCTCATGATTGTTTGTATTTCTTTGGTGTTGGTTGTGATCTCTCCTCTTTCATTCATGATTTTGTTGATTTGGGTCACTTCTCTTTTCTTTTTGATAAGTCTGGCCAGGGGTTTATCAATCTCGTTAATTCTTTCAAAGAATCAGCTCCTAGTTTCATTGATCTGTTCTACTGTTCTTTTGATTTCTATTTCATTGATTTCTGCTCTGATCTTTATTATTTCTCTTCTCCTGCTGGGTTTAGGCTTTATTTGCTGTTCTTTCTCCAGCTCCTTTAGGTGGAGGGTTAGGTTGTGTACTTGAGACCTTTCTTGTTTCTTGAGAAAGGCTTGTATTGCTATATACTTTCCTCTTAGGACTGCCTTTGCTGCATCCTAAAGATTTTGAATAGTTGTGTTTTCATTTTCATTGGTTTCCATGAATTTTTTAAATTCTTCTTTAATTTCCTGGTTGACCCATTCATTCTTTAGTAGTATGCTCTTTAGCCTCCATGTATTTGAATTCTTTCCGACTTTCCTCTTGTGATTGAGTTCTAGTTTGAAAGCACTGTGGTCTGAAAATAGGCAGGGAATGATCCCAATCTTTTGGTACCGGTTGAGACCTGATTTATGACCTAGGATGTGATCAATTCTGGAGAATGTTCCATGGGCACTAGAGAAGAATGTGTATTCTGTTGCTTTGGGATGGAATGTTCTGAATATGTCTGTGAAGTCCATTTGGTCTAGTGTGTCATTTAAGGTCTTTATTTCCTTGTTGATCTTTTGCTTAGATGATCTGTCCATTTCTGTGAAGGGGGTGTTAAAGTCCCCCACTATTATTGTATTGTTGTCAATATGTTTCTTTGCTTTTGTTATTAATTGCCTTATATAATTGGCTGCTCCCATGTTAGGGGCAAGGATATTTACAATTGTTAGATCTTCTTTTTGGATAGAACCTTTAAGTAGGATATAGTTTCCTTCCTCATCTCTTATTACAGTCTTTGGTTTAAAATCTAATTTGTCTGATACAAGGATTGCCACCCCAGCTTTCTTTTGGTGTCCATTAGCATGGTAAATGGTTTTCCACCCCCTCACTTTCAATCTGGGGGTGTCTTTGGGTCTAAAATGAGTCTCTTTCAGACAGCATATCGATGGGTCTTGTTTTTTAATCCAATCTGATAGCCTGTGTCTTTTGATTGGGGCATTTAGCCCATTTACATTCAGAGTAACTATTGAAAGATAGGAATTTAGTGCCATTGTATTGCCTGTAAGGTGACTGTTACTGTATATTGTCTGTGTTCCTTTCTGGTCTGTGTTGCTTTTAGGCTCTCTCTTTGCTTAGAGGACCCCTTTCAATATTTCTTGTAGGGCTGGTTTCGTGTTTGCAAATTCCTTTAGTTTTTGTTTGTCCTGGAAGCTTTTTATCTCTCCTTCTATTTTCAATGACAGCCTAGCTGGATATAGTATTCTTGGCTGCATATTTTTCTCCTTTAGTGCTCTGAATATATCATGCCAGTCCTTTCTGGCCTGCCTGGTCTCTGTGGATAGGTCTGTTGCCAGTCTAATGTTTCTACCATTGTAGGTTACATATCTCTTCTCCCGAGCTGCTTTCAGGATTTTCTCTTTGTCTCTGAGACTCGTAAGTTTTACTATTAGATGTCGGGTTGTTGACCTATTTTTATTGATTTTGAGAGGGCTTCTCTGTGCCTCCTGGATTTTGATGCCTGTTTCCTTCCCCAAATTAGGGAAGTTCTCTGCTATAATTTGCTCCAGTATACCTTCTGCCCCTCTCTCTCTTTCTTCTTCTCGGATCCCAGTTATTCTAATGTTGTTTTGTCTTATGGTATCGCTTATCTCTCGAATTCTGCCCTCGTGATCCAGTAGTTGTTTCTCTCTCTTTTTCTCAGCTTCTTTATTTTCCATCATTTGGTCTTCTATATCACTGGTTCACTCTTCTGCCTCATTTTTCGTAGCAGTTAACACCCCCATTTTTGATTGCACCTCATTAATAGCCTTTTTGATTTCGACTTGGTTAGATTTTAGTTCTTTTATTTCTCCAGATAGCATTTCTCTAATAACTTCCATGCTTTTTTCAAGCCCAGGTAGTATCTTTAAAGTGATGATTCTGAACTGTAGATCCGACATCGTACTAATGTCCATATTGAGTAGTTCCCTGGCAGTCGGTACTACCTCTTGTTCTTTTTGTTGAGGTGATTTTTTCCATCTTGTCATTTTGTCCAGAGGAGAATAGATTAATGAGAGAACAAAATGCTAACAGGGTAACAACGTCCCCAGAAAATATACTCTAAACAAATCAGAAAAGACCTGAAGCTGGGGAAAAAGAAAGGGAAAGAAAGAAAAAAGAAAAAGGAAAAAAAAAAAAGAAAAAAAGAAAAAGATAAAGATAAAAACAAACAAAAACAGAACAAAACAAAACAAAACAAAAAAAACAGAATATGATCAAATATGATCGGGCAGGTCCATAGATCAGTGCCACACACTAGAATTTGTGTATATTTTGGTCTGTTAGAAGATAGTGCCTCCCAAAATTTTAAAGAAAGAAAACTTTATATATGTACAAAAATAAGGATTGATATGATGAAGGGATGGAATATGACTGTAAAGATGAAAATTATAAAAAATTTTATAAAAGGAATTGATAAGAAGTTGTTTGAAAAAAGAAAAGAGGATTTACAAAAAAAGAAAGAAAAAAAAAAGGGAGAGAATGTGATCAGGCAGGAGAGTAGAACAAAACCATACACTAGAGATTTAGGGTATATTTTGATCTGTTAGAAGAAACTATCTCAAAATTTTAAAGGGAGAACAACTTATATATATATGCCAAAAATAAGGGTAACTACTATGAAGGGATAGAATATGACTAAAAATGAAAAATAAAAATGTTTTTTTTTAAAAAGGGATTGATAAGATGTTGGTTGAAAAAGGGAAAAAGAAAAATTCAAAGAAAAAAAAGACATTTAAAAAAATAAAAAAATTAACTTTGAAAGACTAAAGAATCATGGTAAAAAAGCCATGGATTCTATGTGCAGTATTCCCTTAGCGCTGGAGTTCTGCCGTTCTCATTGTTCGGCAAACTTGGTCTTGGCTGGCTGTTCTTGCTGATCTTCTGGGGGAGGGGCCTGTTGCCGTGGTTCCCAAATGTCTTTGCTGGAGGCGGAATTGCCCCACCCTTGCCCGGTCCGGGCTAAGTAATCTGCTCAGGTTTGCTCTCGGGAGCTTTTGTTCCCTGCAAGCTTTCCGTACAGCTTCGGAGGACGAGAGTGAAAATGGGGGCCTCCCAATTTCCAGCCCGGAATAGCTGAGAACTCGGGGCCCCGCTCCTCAGTGAGCCCCCAGAGAAAAGCAGTCAGTCACTTCCATCTCCCTGGTCTCCGGCCCCACTCCGTGCTCACCCGGCCTGTGACCGCGCATTTCTATCTCTAGCACCTGACCCCGTGTGGAGTCTCCAAACCCAGCAGATCCCTGCGGTGTGCTCCCACGCCGCTCCTCCCAGGGGCGGAAGGGGAGTCTCCCCGGATCTGCCACTTGTTGGGTCCCTGCTGGAGGAGCAGTGGCCCGACTGTGCCGCGGATCATGGTTTATGGCAACCCCGAGCTGAGAGCCTGCGCCTGGGCTCCGTCTCTGCAGCCGGCTTCCCCGCTCCGATACCTGGGAACTCTGCCGCACTCAGGTTCCCCCAGTCTTTCTGTGACCCCGAGGGTCCTGAGACCACACTGTCCCGTGAGGGTTCCACCCCCCGCTTAGCCACTGGAGCGATGTCCCTCAGCGGAGCCGACTTCGAAAAGTTCCGATTTTGTGCTCCGTGGCTCTATCACTTGCCAGAAGCGGCCGACGGAGGCCCCCTCCCCTGCCGTCTATCCTCCCGAATATTGCCTCTCACTTCTCTACACGTCCTACCTTCCAGAAAGTGGTCGTTTTTCTGTTCAGAGAGTTGTTGCTATTCTTTTCTTCGATCTCCTGTTGAGTTTGTAGGTGTTCAGAATGGTTTGATCCCTATCCAGCTGAATTCCTGAGACCAGACGAAATCCAGGTCTCCTACTCCTCCGCCATCTTGCTCTGCCCCCAAGACAGCTCCCAGTTTCCAGCTTTTACTAAAGCTTTCTGCAGTCAGTGCCTTGGTCAGTGCTGATGTTCAAACTGGTAAACATTCGGACCCTGGGTGGGGGTAGCTGTGGTAACTCGTGGGGTCGCTGAACTGTGTATTTTCCTTTTACACCAAGGGGACTACACAGCCATCAGGAAGAAGGAACATACTCTGTAGTCCTTTCTGTATTAACGGGTATGAGCATAAAGATAGGAGCTGAAGAAATGGAAGTGGTGACCTTTGTAGGTTTATGGGGGGTGGATGGGGTTGGGTCAGAAGCTTTCAGTAGGTTCATGGAAATGATGGTACTGACAAATACCAGCACTGCTACTGAGAAAAGGCTGTGGGTGGGAGAGACTGCTGGGAGTCAAAATATGCAAGGGAGGCTCTTCTTGTGCCTCTGAATTCCTGCTCCTTTGATCTTACCCTATTCTTGTTAGTTCCAGAGCAAAGCTCCCCTTCTTCCTCTTTTTCCTCTGCCCTTCATTTGCAATTCCCCTGGCTTATCCCCACCTCAGAAGTAACTGAGCAAACCTGTCCTTCACAATAGGGCATCCAAATTCAACCTTCCTTTTGTTCTGTTGGCCTTTATTTTAAAAATAAATAATTGGAGATGAATGCAAGCCACCCATAATGATTTACTTTTAAAAAGTCATGTCCTGATTGTTTGGAGGGGAAGATTCATAATATATAACATAAGTTATAAATCAGTTAGGCAGAAGAAAACTTCCAGGGAGAGCAGACCAAAAATTGGATTTGCTCTGACACAGTGAGAATGCCATCAAAATGTGCAGTGACATTTGTACATGTCATAAAGGTAATTATTCTGCATCTAAGCTCTGACAAGGTTAGACCTCAGATGTTGTTTTTAAGATTAAGAAAATCAGTATTGACAGCAGTAGGTTGGGCTTAAAGAAATTCAAATGTTTAAGCATTGACGAGATTGTTTGGGAGAAGAATATGGGACAAGGAATGCAGGCATGATGCTGAGATTCATGTGGATGAGGCGGGGAAGAGACATTATGTGATGGGAGTTCAGTGTATAGAACAAGGATACATCAGCCACAGGCAGTGAGCTACTGAAAGACTCTCTATGTTTAACAAAGTAAATTTAAAAGGATAATAATTATGCAGGACCAAAAGAGGCTGCTGTGTTTCTACCTATGCATCTGCATATCCACTGACTTAATCCCATAAAAACATCAAATTAAAGGCTAATATATATGAGTTTAATGTAATACTAAATGCATTGGCAACTAGAATTAAAATGAAGATTATACCAAAAACAGTTTTGTGAAAGCAGAACAAAGTTGGCGGCCCTGCATTGCCTTATTTCAGGACTTACCATGAGAGTTGCAGTGACTGAGATAGTGTTGTGTTGGCATGAGGAGAGACATGTAGATCAATGGAGCAAAACAGACACCAGGAATAGGTCCACACATATTTGTCAATTGATTTTTATCAAAGGTGACAAGACAATTAAACGGGGATCGGATAGCCTTATCAAAAATGGTGTTAGAACAATTGGCTATCCAAATGGAAAATAAATGAATACCAGCTCTTTCCTCAGTCAGTACACAAATAACAAACCAAGAAAGATCATAGACATAAATGTAAAAGCAAAAATTAAAAATCTTCTAGAAGAAAACATCTTTCTGACCTATGATAAGCAAAGAGAGCATAAGAACCAAACTCTGTAGGAAAACATAGAAAAACAGGACCGCATCTAAATTAAAAACTTCTGCTCTTCTAATGATACCACCAAACTGGGGGAAAACCTTTGTAATATATATACACTCATCAAAGGAGTTGTATTTGGAACACATAAAGGACACTTACAAGTCAATGATAAGAACTAACAATGCAATTTAAAAATGGGCTTAAGATGTGAAGAAACACTTGACAAAGGAAGATATACAATACATAAAAAGATGCTCAACATCATTAATTAACAGGAAAATGCAAATTAAAACCACAGTGAGATACTATTAGACACCATTAAAATTAGAACACCCTTCAGGTACCAAGAATTTGGTGAGAATACAGAGCAGCTGAAACTTTCCTACATTACTTTTGGAAATTTAAAATAGAAAACCACCTTGAAAAAAAACTTGACAGTCTTTACAAGGTTAAATATACACTTATCGCTGGACCCAGCAAACCCGCTCATGCACATTTCCCCAAGATAAATGACACATATGTTCTTACAAATACTTATACGTATGTGCTCATAGCAGCCTTATTCATAATAGCTGCACATTTGAAGTACATGGGTTTCCTTCAACAGGAGAAGAGCTAAACAAACTGTGGTATATTCACAGAATGGAATATTATTCAGTATTTAAAAGGACCAATCTATTCATTTGTGTGAAACATGGATGAATATCAGGAACATAATTGTGATGGTTAATTTTATGTGTGAACTTGGCTGGGCCATG
This sequence comes from Halichoerus grypus, assembly GCF_964656455.1. Lineage (NCBI taxonomy): Eukaryota > Metazoa > Chordata > Mammalia > Carnivora > Phocidae > Halichoerus > Halichoerus grypus. The sequence continues at coordinate 84,912,648 of NC_135718.1, read as the reverse complement.
GTGCCCAGATATTTGGTCAGACATTATTCTGGATGTTTCTATGAGAGTGCTTTTGGATAAAATTAACATTTAAATCAGTGCACTTTGTTTTTTTTTCAGATTTTATTTATTTATTTTTCAGAGAGAGAGACAGCAAGAGAGGGAACACAAGCAGGGGGAGTGGGAGTGGGAGAGGGAGAAGCAAGCTTCCCGCTGAGCAGAGAGCCCAATGTGGGGCTCGATTCCAGGACCCTGGGTTCATGACCTGAGCCAAAAGCAGACGCTTAACGACTGAGCCACCCAGGTGCCCCAAATCAGTGCACTTTGAGTAAAGCAGTTTGCTCTCCATAATGTGAATGGGCCTCATCTAAGTAGTTGAAGGCCTTTGTAGAACAAAGAATGACCTGCTCTGAGCGAGAGAGAATTCTGCCAAGGGGAGGCCTGGGTCTTGAAGTACAATATTGGTTCTTTTCTGGGTCTCCAGCTTGGTGGCCTACCCCACGGGTTTTGGACTTGCCAGCCTCTAAATCTGTATGACCCAGTTGCCAGCCTCTAAATCTGTATGACCCTCTAAATCTGTATGACCCAAGGGGAAGCTTGCTTCTCCCTCTCCCACTCCCCCTGCTTGTGTTCCCTCTCTTGCTGTCTCTCTCTCTGACAAATAAATAAATAAAATCTGATGAGTGTATATATATTACAAAATCTCTGATGAGTGTATATATATTACAAAGGTTTTCCCCCAGTTTGGTGGTATCATTAGAAGAGCAGAAGTTTTTAATTTAGATGCGGTCCTGTTTTTCTGTTTTCCTACAGAGTTTGGTTCTTATGCTCTCTTTGCTTATCATAGGTCAGAAAGATGTTTTCTTCTAGAAGATTTTTAATTTTTGCTTTTACATTTATGTCTATGATCTTTCTTGGTTTGTTATTTGTGTACTGACTGAGGAAAGAGCTGGTATTCATTCACACACACGCACACACACTCACACCTACGTGCACGCTCGCATGCATGCACACACATGCACACACACTTGCACACTCACATGCACGCACACACTCACACTTGCATACGCACACACTCATGCACGTGCACGCTCGCATGCACGCACACACATGCACACACATGCACACACACACTATATTGACTGTTTCTCTGGAGAACACAGACTAATACAATTATGCATAACGAGCAGCTCTACAAAAAGCATGCATACTGCTGAGCCTTCAACAACATGGGTGTGAACTGCATGGTCCACTTATATGCAGATTTTTTCCTATAAATACAGAACAATACGGTAAATGTATTTTCTCTTCCTTACGATTTTAATAACATTTTCTTTTCCCTAGCTTACTCTATTGTAAAAACATAGCATATAACATATATATGTATATAGCGTAAAACTATATGTTAACCAACTGTTTATGTCATTGGTAAGGCTTCTTTCTGATCAACAGGAGGCTATTAGTAAAGTGTTCAAGGGAGTAGAAAGGTACACGTAGATTTTTGACTATGTGGGGAGTCGGTACCCCTAATTCCTGGGCTGTCCAAGGGTCAGCTGTACTGTAGAATTCTATTTACATGACCCTGTGGAAAAGCCAAATTTAATCTATGGTGACAGGAAGCAAGTCAGAGGTTTCCTGAGGCTGGAGTCTGGGGAGAATGGAACACAGAGTACATTTGGTACGATATTCTTTATTTTGATAGTAGCAATGATTACATTTGTATATAAATTTGTCAAAATTCTTCAAGAGATCCACTTAAAATGGGTGTATTTATTATACGCAAATTATGCCTACATAAAGTTGATTTTAAAAATAAAAGCTTAGAAGAAAGGGAAAGTTTTGCACAGACTTAGGGCTATTTCATCGGGAAGTAAATGAAGGCATTTCTACATGGTGAAGTGTGGATGGCAATGTTTGGCATTGTGGAGAAGGAAGACTGAGGTTATCTTAGGGCTTGGACACTAGTGATGGGGAAAACATCCCAAACTTGAGCCCATGGAGGGGTTAGAAAAGCATTGGAGAAATTTAAATACAATATAACAAAGTAGGGAGAGACTTTAGAGCAGGCTTTTTTTAAAAAAATTTTTTTATTGTTATGTTAATCACCATACATTACATCATTAGTTTCTGATGTAGTGTTCCATGATTCACTGTTTGTGTATAACACCCAGTGCTCCATGCAGTATGTGCCCTCTTTAATACCCATCACCAGGCTAACCCATCCCCCCACCCCCCTTCCCTCTAGAACCCTCAGTTTGTTTTTCAGATTCCATCGTCTCTCATGGTTCATCTTCCCCTCCGATTCCCCCCCTTCATTCTTCCCCTCCTGCTATCTTCTTCTTCTTCTTTTTTTTTTAAACATATATTGTATTATTTGTTTCAGAGGTACAGATCTGTGATTCAACAGTCTTGCACAACTCACAGCGCTCACCATAGCACATACCCTCCCCAGTGTCTATCACCCAGCCACCCCATCCCTCCTAGCCTACCCCGTACTCCAGCAACCCTCAGTTTGTTTCCTGAGATTAAGAATTCCTCGTATCAGTGAGGTCATATGATACATGTCTTTCTCTGTTTGACTTATTTCGCTCAGCATAACACCCTCCAGCTCCATCCATGTCGTTGCAAATGGCAAGATCTCATTCTTTTTGATGGCTGCATAATATTCCATTATATATATATACCACATCTTCTTTATCCATTCATCTGTCGATGGACATCTTGGCTCTTTCCACAGTTTGGCTATTGTGGACATTGCTGTAGAGCAGGCATTTTTTTGATATGGAACTTTCAGAACAGCTGAGAGACCACTTGTAGAGAATTTGGGATGTAAAAAAAATAAGAGTTGACTATCAAGGAACTCACATTAAACTCACATCTGGACACAATGGCTCCGCTTTACCATTTTCCCTCAGGGAAATTTTTAGAAAATATAGATTTCAGAGCCTTACACCCGATGATTCTCAGTCTTAGGTGAGGCTTAGATGTCTAATTAAAAAAAAATTTTTTTTTCTAGTGTTCTGAGGAGCAGATAGGCTTGGGAAACACTTCCTAGATGATTTGTAAGGCATAGGAAAAGTTTCTGATGGCAAGTGACAGGTGGTGAGGAAGTGAGGGTGTGGCCACACAGGTGCAGACTCTCCAAACCTTCTGACCTTCACCATCCTGAATTAAATTTCCATAAGGGAGACTTACAGAATGCAATGCAGGAAAATGAACTCTCCCTGGTCTTATTGTGTTTTTGCCTGGCTTGATTAGGAACTGCAGAGCTTGTCTGGATTAAGCCAGTATTTACTTTGTGTGCTGCAATTCCAAGTGAAATCAAAACAGTTATATTTGAGAAATGTTAACTGTGCTAAAGAACCAATTCCAAGATTCTCATTAGGAGTTGATTTCATGATCAAACACTCTTTCATTGAGAAACGAGATTAAAAACCCCACCATTCATCGACTTTCATGCATTTGAGAGCCTTTATATAATTAGAATTTAGCACAAATAATTGTATGTCATTAAACACATTGATAAGCTAAATGCAACTCTGAGAACTTGTCACATTTGAGGTGAAAAATGATTAGATCGGCACACCTTTTGACCTCAATATCCATGGAAAATGATTCGAGTAAGACAAATTAGACTAAGAGGAATATAAGAACAATTTTCTTGTTGAAGAACAAAGCCATGTTATAAACCCCACTTGCAAGAAGGCAGTTTTAAAATCTTGAATATAATTAACTTTGTATCTTTGTGGAATGAACGCTAAAATATCCTTAACAGTAGGAAATGGACTTTTAGAATGTTAAACTATTTTAGCTATACTATAGGAGCTTTCGTACTTTTAGTGTGAAATCTCAGCCTCTAAAATGGGAGTTCTTTAGACAATGAAATTTGGGTTCTAACTCTATTCCCATGGAATTGCTGAGGCCTAGAAAGTGCTTGTCAAAGGCTTCTGTCAGAGTTAATTTTGGAGTTTGCTATAGGTAGTCAGTTAACTGCTAGGTATCTGTGGAGCATACAACATTCTGGCATTCCGAAGGGCAAAAGAAATAGAAAATCCCACTGGTGGGAAGAGGTATTATTGGTTGTCTTTTCTACTTTTCATACCGTCTTCTTTCAAGTGCTTTCTACAGGCCAAATGCAGCTTCTACTTTAATGCCTCTTGTGATGGGAGACTCCCTCCTTCACAATACTATTTCACTGCTAGTGAGCCTTCATGAAATAGAAGGTCATTCTCATCCAGAGCTTTTCTTTAAATTCTACAGACTAACCCTAGCTTTACGAAACACCCACAGGAAACTTGGATTTCTGCATCTTACCTCATTAATATCTGGAGAAACATAATGTTCCCCATGACTTCTCTGTTTCCTTTGCTGAAAATTTCCTGTTCCTGTAGGCTTTTATGGCATATTTCTTCTCGCCTACACAATAATGCCAAATGTTTTATCATGGCAATTTCTCCTTCATTGTTTTAAAGTTTCACCTCCCGTCGCTGTCTGATACCTCTTCTATGTGCCAAGCATGCTGAAACATTGATAGTTTGCCAAACACAGGATGCTCCTTCACGGTGACATATTTGGAGACACACTGTCTCTTGTGCCTGAAGAGTTTCCTACCCAGCAAACTCCTATCAGTTTTTAGGAGGGTCTAGTGGCACCTGCCCTGGAAGTTCTCCTGGATCCCTCCAGGGCATAATGTGGCAGCACATGCAGTGAATTTAACCAATGGACGGAGATAGGGATGTCTGGAAACTGGTAACCGAGGGAGAGGAGTGGTTCTGGAAGCAGATAATCACTCTGAAAGGGAAGGGTAAGTGCACTGGACAAAGCCAAATAGGCAGGTCAAAGTAAAGACAGACACAAATCACGAGAACCAGGGCCTCCAGCAGGAGAAAACTCAGGAGAGAAAACATGACCAACTCCAGGAGAGCACAAAGACCTAAAGGTTACTATGGGGCTGGTCAAAGTCCAAGCAGGAAACAACTATTTACGGGTCCCTGACTGCACGTGAGGGGGGTTGTGTCCTCTGTTGTACTGAGAGAGGAGCAAGGGGGCCACAACCCCTGCCCTTGGGTTCTTGACAGTCCAGTTGGGGACACTTGCAGAATAGCAGCGATGCCCCTTTGTGACAGAGCTGTGATGGTGGAAGTGCAGGCTCTCCGGGACACTTAGAAGGGACCCCGGTCCTGTTCACACCTGTCTGAATTCTGGGGAGCTTCAGTCCTAATCCCCCTGAGTCTTGGGCTTGCCTTGCCTCTCCCGTGACCTCCCCCTCTGTCCACTCTAGTCTTAGACTGCACTGCTGGACCAGGTAACAGCCTGCCGCTCTCTCTGCTGCTTAGCAGTCCTTTTATTTACGTCATGTTCACTTCCCCATTCATCATTGGAGTGGCTGCTCCAGTCCTGTCCCTTCCAATCAAACTCAGATCCTTTATCCTCACCACATGACCTTGTCTCCCATTTTCCAGAACAGATTGAGGTCACCCAGTGAGAACTCCCTCATCCCTCCAGCCCTTGCCACCTGCCAAAACCCTGCTGCATCTAATCATTTCTGCACTTTTGCTCATCCCCTTTTTTTCCTTCTGACCTAGGACAAAAGGTAACCTTCCTCCATGATGCTGGCCTCCCCATGCTTTGCCCGCCCCCTTCCTTATGCAGAACTCTCTCTGCTTCCCTCCCTCTTCTTGCAAGCTTTGATTTCTCCCTCTGCACTTGCTGTACCGGAATGCAAAGACATGTGCTGGACTCAATCTGAAGATATCTTTTCCAGATCCTGAGTTTCCCCTCACCCTCTAATTACCACTTCCTTACTGTCCTCACCAAACCCATGTACAGGTGGAAACATCCCATATTTATTTGGCAATGTGTTGGTAACTTAAGTGAGGGGCATCAGACTTGTGTATCTCTATGGCTCCAGTATTTTTTCCAGACCGATTCCTTTTTTTCTTCTGTTCAGATTATTATCATCAGTCCTACTGGTGATATTGCCATCAACTCTTCTTACTCTGCTCTCCTTGATGGCAAATATCTGCAGGCAATCTTTGAGTCTTTTAATTAAATGTGTAGGTTCAAAGCATCGGCCACCTGCATTCCAATCTTGGCTCTGCAAAATACTAGCTCTGTGAGGTGGGCAAGTATTCAACCAACCCAAACCTCAGGTCCCTTGTTTGTAAAGTTAGCAGAGCTATAGCCCCTACCTATTTGGGCTGCTGTGATTACTAAATAAACAATAAATAACCCTTTGAAAGTGATAGCAGCATGCCTGGTGAATGGGAGCAACACATACCATCCAAAAAATGTCTCTTTGGCATATTGATTACTTTTTAGGAAATAGCAGACACAGGTGGAGCTCTGAGAACGAAGTAGAAGTTACCCTTTTGTAAGAGGTATTACACATACGAGGGGAATCTCCTTTGTAGGAGTGTCTCCCTCCCTGTGTCTGGAAGAGAGGATGCCTGAATCTCTAGAAAAGCTTATCGATGGAGGAGGCAGGGACTAAAGCTGCAAACAACCCTACAGTGTTTACTGTGCTTGTTACTTGTAAAACCTTTGTCACTGTTCACTCTTCCTGGTAACCTTCCATAACTGCCTCCCTTTGTCCCCACATCTGTCTGTAGCTGGAGATGGTATCTTAGGGGGTGTATTGGGCCATTTTAGGGAGTCACTGTTCTCTGAGGTTTCTCCCATGCATACAGGAGGTACACGTGTTATGAACCATATTTTTGTTTTTCTCCTGTTAATCTGTCTTTTATTAGGGGGAGAGAGTCCTCCACCAAGAACCTAGAAGAGTAGAAGGAAAATTATGTTTCCTCCCCTACACTGGCAAAATGTAACCACTCAAATGTTAATTATCATTATTAAGCAATTTCCCTACCCACTATCCCTTTCCTGGTATCCATAATTTCTAGTTATATCGAATTGCTAATGTTGTGCTTTGCACATGATGAGCTGCCAGGTGTGAAGGTCATGAGAATAACGAGCCTTATTCACTTATTATGACAGTGCAGGCAAGAAACAAAAAGAGGTGCTAGTTTCCTGGTATTCCAATTTCCCAGTATGAAGCATCACCTGGAGAGGTTCTGATGAAGGCAGCACCAACGGGGGATTATCCCACAGCCTCTGAACAAAAGGCTCGTGGGTGTTTATGAACCCCAGGTCTGGGGATAGACTGCAGGGGCAGGGCTAGAAGTGGGCAGGTGCTGAGTCAGAGGGGAGATAGGTTCCTTAGCCAAGGCCCCCTCTGGGCTGAGATACTTGCTTTAGGGATGCAGATATGCACGTGACCATCTCCAGCCCGGGCTGGGGGGGCACCCCGCCTTTCCAGTCCTTGACTGCTACTCTCCCTAGGAAACTGCAGTGAGGGAACAACCGGGATTTCAAAATCAGCAAAAGAGTATTTGAAAAGTTAGGAATAATCAACAATTTGAGAAAAATTTTATAAGAAAACTGCTTGTTTAGATACCAGATTGGTTAATATCCAATAGACATTACCTGTTCCACCAGAGAGAAATTATTTGCATCTCCATGAGGCAAAAATCTTTGAATTAACCTTTGCCTCTCAGACTTGTAAATTGCTCAGACAATAAAAGTCATGTCTAGTGTTGCACTGAAAAGAAAAAAGAAACTGTACTCTCTTACCTGTTTCCAAGTTTGAGGTAATTTTTCTGACATTATGAAATGTGGTTATTCTGACCTACCTTACAGGGTTGTTGTAGTAAATAAGATATTGTATGTTAAGCCCATGCAAATTATAGAGTGATCACTCACATGCTGGGTGCTGTTAAGATCAGTAGATTGCCATGGTTTCTCCTCCATAACGCTTACAGCCTGACTCTTCTGTGCTATTCAACCGAAATGTTCTGTTGGAAGGGACATCCCGGTGGCTAAGTTAATTGGCCTACTTTCGGATATCCTTATTACCATATTTACTTCTAGCATTTGGCCTAGTTAAGTATCTCCTACTTCTTGAAGCTTTCTCCTTCTTTGGTATCTTTTTCCCGATTCCTGTCCCTTCTCACCACATTGTGTTTCCTGACAGTGCAGGCAAGAACAAGTCCTCTTGTTCCCATTTCCATGTGAGCATCCCTGCAGAGTTTAACTTACTCCATCTCCTTCTCTCCATGCTTTAATATCTCACACAGACAACCTGTATTTCTAGTCATCCCCCGAATACTAATTATGGGCATATTTTCAATTACATTTGGGAAATTTCCACCTGTACATTTTGTCAGCATTTTACACTAAACCCATCTTATCTTACTATAACACCTCTTGCCTCAGGAATATTATTATTTAGTTTCTTAGAAACAACCAATATTCTAAGGCATTCAGGCTTGACACTCTTCACTATAACTTTTGACTCTTCTTTTCCTTTATTCACCATTTTTAATGAACTGCCCAAACTCTTTGATTTAAAATACTCCTCACATTGTGGTTGACTGCAACTTTGGTGGTCCCCAAATGAACTATGCCTCCAATATCCATGCATTTTGTAGTTCAGTGCTGTGCCAAAGGGAATGGGGGCAGTCAGCCCTGGAAGGCAGACATTGCCTCTAGAGAATTTAAAAATTGTGATAAAATCAACTGAGAGTTTGTCTGCTTTTTGTTATCACTATGTACTTCAATTTGAAACCACGTCAGTGAGGGTATGCTTCTCCCTGCTGGGGGCCCTTCCATTGCTCCCCACTGGGTAGCACCCTCCTGTAGTTACTTTGGGATGGAACGTTACAAAGCATGATGCATTCAAAGGCTGGTAACACGTACACACTAGAGCTTTTCCTCTCATAATGCTTGCTCATTTAGCCTCCATGCTGTAAGAAGCCCACACCACATGGTGATGCCATGTGGAAGGCAGCTGAGGAGCTCTGGTTAACAGCCCCACCTGAGTCTTTTACTTCATCTGGTCATGTTGCAGACCTAGTAATGATCTTAAATTACACATCCCCAAAATAGTTTTTATCTATTATAATAATAAAAAAATAGAAATGATATAAAAATAGCTGATATAGTCATGTTCTGTTATATTTATATATAACATATAGTCATGTTCAGTTATATTTATAGAAATATAACTGCAATAAGGATTGGATTTATCTAGGTCAACATCAGTTGACTTAGTGAATAATATAAAAGGTCACTAGTAACTGGCAGAAAGAACTGAGGATTTTCCAAACTTAATCTGACTTCATAAAATAAAAAGGTAGGAATTAACATTTTTAAAATACCAATATTCTTATTTTCTGATGTAGAACTCAGCAAAATTTTGCATATAGGCAGATCTACAAAGAAGTGAGTAAACTTGAGTGACTTTAATAGTTCTTACGATTAAAAAAAAAGGAATTTAGAAATTCTTTTTTGAAAAATAGAAATACCCAACTCTCCATGTTCGTAGATTTTAAGCAATAATTAATGCAATATTGATTAAACACTGAATTGAACACTGAGATATCAGAATGTATGAAGATAAAACAACATGCAGACCCTGTCCTCAAGAAATGTTCAGTCAGGGCCTGGGTGGCTCAGGCGGTTAAGCATCTGCCTTTGGCTCAGGTCATGATCCCAGGGTCCTGGGATCGAGTCCGCATTGGGCTGGCTCCCTGCTCCACGGGGAGCCTGCTTCTCCCTCTCCCTCTGCCACGCCCCCGCTTGTAGTCTCTCTTTCTCTGTCAAATAAATAAATAAAATATTTAAAAAAAAGTTTAGTCATTTGAGAAGTTAGACATATGCACTTAAAATTTTCATGTAAGAGTTAAACAATAATGTTTAGTAAAAGAGAAAGAAGGAATTCTCAGAATTATGTGTTTAAGTGCCCAATAAAATATACAAAAGAAAGAGAAGTGCCTACAACTCAGAAAAATGAATTTTTCTTTTGGGTCCATATGGAGAAATACTGAGATAAAATATTGAAATGTGGGTAAGTGTCAGACTGTGTGAAATAGCATGTGTATTCCATGTTAACCTAACACATCAGAGATTTTAATTGTATGCAGCTATGCAAGACTAAAAAGGTTTTCATATTTAAACATTTTTTCCCTTTTAATCAAAGTTATAAGCAATTTAGAAAGGTCCCTTAAATAGTATGGATCATTCATTCTGTAGGGGTAGAAAAACTTTTCCTTCTTACCTTCTAGGTTCTCTGGCTGGTCTAATGATTAAATTGATATAAGACAGATTAACAGGAGAAAAAGAAGTCTTACACATACAGGAGCCCCACAAAGGTGTGTGAGGCTCTTGGACAGGCATTTGAGGCTTATATGCCATCTTGAACTAAGGAGAACGGGGCAAGGGTCTGGGACTTCAAAGGGGAGGAAGATAATTCATAGAAGACAGGAGAGCTAATGATTGGTAAACAGATGTTTGCCATGCCATGCGGATAAGTCTTTCTGCTATAAAAAAAAGTTATCTCTGGCTTTGGGGAGCAAGAATTACCTGTCGCCTTCAAGTTCCCTCTAGCTGCACTAAGAATCAAATTGCCATGAGAGAGATTAACTTCATAGGTATGGGGAATCCACACAGATGTGGAAATTCCAAAGACAGGCACTAGGAGGTATATATGTCATCCTGAACTGAGGAGAAGGGGCTGGGGTCTGGGACTTTAAAGGGAAGGAATGCACTTCATGGGGAAATAAGAGCAGATGTTTGGTAATTAGATGTTTGCCCTGCTAAACAGTTGGGTCACTCAGATAAAATTTATCTCTGCTAAAACCTTCTTATGCTGGGAAAGACCCCCAATTTAGATTCTTCTATATAGTTAAAAGAGGGGCAATTTTTTTTTTTTTTAAGCCTTCAAGGTCTTGATTGCTTTCAGCTCAAAATAGTCCACAAACCAAAGTGGCTCATCTTGAGGGGCCTGCCCTTGCCCCTACACTGGTGATAGCTCTTCCTGATTTGAGCCCCCATCTAAATTCTTTTAGACAGTCAAGGGAAAAGTAAAAAGCTCTTCTTGAGTCTTTTGGCTTTGATTGTCTTGATTTTTGGGCCTTAAAGAGATAACGCACATGCCAAAGTGGCACATCATGTCGTGGCATGCCCGGAATTCCATCAATTTACTTTACAAATGATTATTAATGGGCTCTTACTCTGTGATAGGCACACTGTGAGGCGCTGGGGATGTAAGAATGGGGAAGATAAACATACTTTCCGTTATGGAGCCAGGAATCTGGAGGATAAGACAACTAAACTAGTACTTATAATACAGTGGGCTACAGTGGGGCAATTAAAGGTATTATATAAAGAGAGGGGTGAAGCCAACTTTGGTAAAGGAGCATCAGAGAAGTGACAGAGAACTGAGGGCAAGTGGGGGGTGTGAATGGATATCATGCTCCAAGGCTCTGTACTTGTCCTCGTTTGTCTAGTTCAATAGCTCAGCTAACACATATTCAGAAAATACTAAAATAAATGCAGTGGCTGATGATTGGGATGTTGAGGTGAAAAGTTAAGACTCGGATGGAGAAGGCACATCGTGGGGATTTGGTGTCGTGCCGAGTGCTGTGTGCTCAGAGTTTGTATACTGGTTTCTGAACACACTGGGCTGCAGGAGCTCAGAGGGGTATTTCACTTAGTATAAGAGGATAGGGATGACTGATAATTGAGCTAAGCTGAGCCATGAATCTGCTCTACTTAGTTTTTTTAATGTACTTGGATGAAGACCTAGAAATCTATAAAAAGTAGTAAGCCTTATGACAGCAAGAGATGAATTAACCTATATGATTAACAGTGCCTTAAACATAAAAAACACGAAATAAATATGTCTTGAGTAATTGAATAAGAGACATTTTTATTATACTTGTGAATTAAAGCAAAAAAAAGTTAATTAACAAAATTAAAATATAAGGACTTCATGGGCTGAAACAACTGTCCTTAATACAAAATTTAATAGTGAAAAATGTAGCAGTTGTCCTTAACTTATATAAATTTATATAATCTAATGGTCGTACTGAAATGGCAGCACTTTCTCAAAATGAGTCAGCATTACAATGTTGTCAAAGTAAAGGCATTACTTAGATTGAAGTATTAATTCCACTGGTCTCATTGCATTTATCAGAACCACTGCATAACTGTACAAGTTCTCAGTGCAACATTTAAAGAGTGAGTGTGACAAAACTGAGTATATATGCAGAAAGGCAGTCAGAGCAATACAAGTGTGAAACTGTTTAACATGAAGAATGCAGTGACCCATTCCTACACTCAAATATATGGTTCTTTAGAATTAGAGAATTGATTTTCATTGTAGAGGAGAACTTTCCTCAAGAGGAATAGCACTACTTTGTCAGTTACACCGTAGGTCCTGGTCTTGATTTTGGAAATTCATTATACTTCTGTAATTTATGACTTTAGAAAAATAGGAATAGGAAAATGATTTATGAAGAAAGTGTGAATGGTACTAAGATTTCACTTCGTAAAATAATTTCTTATTTTCTAATTGGTTTAAGTCCTGATTTATCATATAATTTTTGTTTATTCATGCATTGATAGTATTTTATAAGTTTAAAAATTTAAAGGTAGCACTTTATAAATTTTATTTATTTTTTTAATTTAAATTTTAGGTAGTTAACATACAGTGCAATATTGGTTTCCAGAGTAGAATTCAGTGATTCATCACTTACATACAACACCCAGTGCTCATCACCACTAGTGCCCTCCTTAATGCCCATCGCCCACCCACTTCCTTCCATCAACCCTCAGTTTCTTCTCTATCTTTAAGAGTCATTTATGGCTTGTTTCCCTCTCTCCTTTTTTTCTTTTCCTCCTTCCCATATGTTCATCTGTTTTCTTTCTTAAATTCCACATATGAATGAAATCACATGGTATTTGTCTTTCTCTGACTGACTTATTTCACTTTGCATAATACATTCTACCTCCATCCATGTCCTTGCAAATAGGAAGATTTTCTTCTTTTTGATGGCAGAGTAATATTGCATTGTGTGTGTGTGTGTGTGTGTGTGTGTGTGTGTGTGTGTGTGTCTCACATCTTCTTTATCCCTTCATCAGTCAATGGACATTTGGGCTCTCTCCATAGTTTGGCTATTGTTGATAATGCTGCTATAAACATCAAGGTGCTTGTATCCCTCCAAATCTATTTTTGTAGCCTTTGGGTAAATACCTAGTAGTGCAATTGCTGGATTGTAGGGTGGTTCTATTTCTAACATTTTGAGGAACCTCCGTACTGTTTTCCAGAGTGGCTGCATCAGTTTGCATTCCCACCAACAGTGCTAGTGGGTTCCCCTTTCTCCACATCTTTGCCAACACCTGTTGTTTCTTGTGTTGTTAATTCTAGCCATTCTGCAGGTGTGAGGTGGTATCTCATCATGGTTTTGATTTACATTTCCCTGATGATGAGTGATGTTGAGCATCTTTTGGTGTGTCTGTTAGCCAATTGGATGTCTTTTATGGAAAATCTTCTATTCATGTCTTCTGCCCATTTCTTAACTGGGTTATTTGTTTTTTGGCTGTTGAGTTTGATAAGTTCTTTGTAGATTTTTGTTACTAACCCTTTATCAGATACATTGTTTACAAATATCTTCTCCCATTCTGTAGGTTGCCTTTTAGTTTTGTGGACTGTTTCCTTTGCTGTGCAGAAGCTTTTTATCTTGATTAAGTCCCAATAGTTCATTTTTGCTTTTGTTTCCCTTGCCTGTGGTGACATGTCTAGTAAGAAGTTGCTACAGCCAAGGTCAAAGAGGTTTCCTTCTGTGTTCTCTAGGATTCTGATTCATGTCTCATATTAAGGTATTTCATCCATTTTGAATTCATTTTTGTGTATGGTGTAAGAGAGGGGTCCAGTTTCATTCTTCTGCATGTGGCTGTCCATTTTTCCCAACAGCATTTGTTGAAGTGACTGTCTTTTTTATTCTTTCCTGCTTTGTTGAAGATTAGTTGACCATATAGTTGAGGGTCTATTTCTGGGTTCTCTATTCTGTTCCATTGATCTATGTGTCTGTTTTTGTACCAATACCATACTGTCTTGATGACTACAGCTTTGTAATATAGCTTGAAATGTGGAATTGCGATGCCTCCAGTTTTTTTTTTTTTTTTCTTTTTCAGGCTTGCTTTGGATATTCAGTGTCTTTTGTGGTTCCATACAAATTTTAGGATTGTTTTTTCTAGCTCTGTGAAAAATGCTGGTGGTATTTTGATGGGGATTGCACTAGCAAGGAAGAAGTCAAACTTTCAGTATTTGCAGATGACATGATAGTCTATGTAGAAAACCCAATAGACTCCACCAAAAAATTGCTAGAACTCACATGAATTCAGCAAAGTCAAGGATATAAAATCAAGAAATCTGTTGTACTTTTATACACCAATAATGAAGCAGCAGAAAAAGAAATCAAGGAATTGATTCTATTTGCAACTTCACCAAAAACAATAAGATACCTAGGAATAAATCTAAGTAAAGAAGTAAAAGGTCTGTACTCTGAAAACTATAGAACACTTACGAAAGAAATCGAAGAGGACACAAAGAAATGGAAAAGCATTCCATGCTCACGGATTGGAAAAACAAACATTGTTAAAATGTCTATACTACCCAAAGCAATCTATAAATTTTTAAAGTTAAGAGCAAACAAGGATCATAGACATACTTTTATGACTTGAAGTTTCTCCTTCCCCCAGAATGATGGAACATCTTTAGATTGAGAAATAAGCTATAAAATCCCTTGCTTCTTAAAACATCCTCAAGTGAAAGAGAAACAGCCTTGAGATTGCTGTGTTACAATCACTTTTTTAAAAAAATTTTTATTAACATTAATGTATTATTTGTTTCAGGGGTACAGGTCTCTGATTAATCAGTTTTACACAATTCACAGCGCTCACCATAGTACTTACCCTCCCCAATGTCCATCACCCAGACAATCACTTTTAAAAGAACAGATGAGATAATACCCAAAGAATGTGTAATGTAATAATGGATGGCGTAGCTGTGTCCATTGATATTTTCAAAATGATCATACAGTAAATTTCTCTATATATAACCAGTAAAAGCAATAGGCAGTAATAGCAAAACAATCTATGAATATTTATTGATAAAGATATTCTACTATGGGTTAAAAATCCTGTTCTGAAAATAAAATTGCACTAACTTTAAAATGAACATCATGTGCTTTATGTAATGTGTTGAAGTTATCAGAGTAGGATTAAAAGCAAAGTATATATATTTTCTTGAGTTTTTTATTCCTCTTAGACACAAATCAGGCCAAGTTGAAAAAATAAAACATGAGAATTATGCAATAGAATTATTTAAAATATCGAGATCAAAAGGTGAGATTTGAGCATGCTTCAGGACACAGTCCCTGAGCATAAAAAAGATGCAAATGAAAAAAAATAAGTGAGGGTATCCATTACCTTGGAGATAGATAGATATTTTTTATATTATAGGGGCCATTACTATATATGGCAAAGGAATGAACACATAAATTAACAAATGAGTGAATGGAATAGAAAGCCATATAATTCTGGGTCACCAAAGTGAAACTTTAACTCTGATTAAATCAAAATCTTTGCCTTCCCTTGGGTCTGCAGCTACACTATTTGAAAATGAGTGATTGAAAATAGTTTTTTTTCTCATTTAAAATTCAACAGTACTAATTTCTTTGACACTGGCCATTGCAACATTTTTCTAGATATTTCTCTTCAGGCTAGGGAAATGAACAAAATTAAACTATTGGGACTACATCAAAACAAAAAGCTTTTGCAAGGTGAAGGAACCCATCATCAAAACAAAAAGGCAATTTATTGTATGGGAGAAGATATTTGTAAATGATATATCTGATAAAGGGTTAATGTGCAAAATACATAAAGAACTTATACAATTCAACACCAAGCCCCCCCCACATAACCCAAATAAAAAAATGGGCAGAGGATCTGAATAAACATTTTTTCAAGGAAGGCATACAAATGGCTAAAAGACACATGAAAAGATGCTCAACATCACTGGTCATCAGGGAAATGCAAATCAAAACCACAATGAGATACCACCTCATACCCATCAGAATGGCTGGAATCAAAAAGACAAGAAATAACAAGTGTTGACGAGTATGTGGAGAAAAAGGAAAATTTGTGCACTGTTGGTGGGAATGCAGATTGGTGTAGCCACTAAAGCAGTATGGAAAACAGTATGGAAGTTCCTCAAAAAATAAAAAATGGAATTACTATATGATCCAGTAATTCCACTACTGGGTATTTACCAAAAAAAAAAGATACACAAACCCGTATGTTTATTGCAGCATTATTTATAATAGACAAGACATGGAAGCAGCTCAAGTGTCCATCAACAGATGAATGAATAAAGAAGATGTATTATATATATATATATATATATATATACACACACACACACACATACACACAATAGAATATTACTCAGCCATAAAAAAGAATGAGATCCTGCCATTTGCAACAACATGGATGAACCTAGAGGGTATAATGCTAAGTGAAATGAGTCAGAGAATGACAAATACCATATAATTTCACTCATAATGGAATTTGAAAAACAAACAAATGAAAAAATAAACAAAAAAAGACAAAAATACATACTCTTAAACATGTAGAACAAACTAGTCATTGCTACAGAGGAGGTGGGGAAGGGGTTGGATGAAATAGATAATGGGGATTGTGAGTACACTTATCATGATGAGCACTGAGTAATGTATAGAATTGTTGAGTCATATTGTACACTTGAAACTAATATAACACTGTATATTAATTATACTTCATTTAAAAATATTGAGGGGGCATCTGGGTGGCTCAGTTGGTTGAACGTCCAACTCTTGGTTTTGGCTCAGGTCATCATCTCAGGGTTGTGGGATTGAGCCCCACATCAGGCTCCGCACTCAGCGCAGAGTCTTCTTGAGACTTTCTCTCTCTCCATTTCCCTCCCACTCCGACCCTCCCCCGGCTTGTGCACTCTTTCTCTCTCTTTCTCTGAAATAAATAAATAAAATCTTCAAGAAAAATCGGGACTACTAACCTCAAATCTAGAAATTTGCTGCCTAGAAATCTTACTTCATCTTGCTAGTTCATTCACCCTTCTACTTTCCTAAATAACCATTTTATGCTTTCTTCCTAACCTCTAATATTTCCTCTCTTATAATCACAAACATGAAGCATCCATGATTTTATCTAAGATAAACCACTACAATTCTACAAATAGTACATCCTTTTACTTTTGCTCACACAGGGAACTGGTTCAAGTAATTCTCTGTCTTCTTTGTTTTATCTGATGTTATCTGCTTATTTTTCCCACTAGCATTAATATCCCACTAGAATCCCACATTTCCAATTGTTAATGAAGAAGAAATTCAACTTCTGCTTTTAGCCATGAAGGAGTAAGAGGATTTGAAATTACTCTCATCACAAACAAATAAAAAACTACAAAACCTGTAGAAAACAAGTATTTTCAGACATTAGAAAACAAGCAGCATGAGACTATGATCACTGAGAAGGAAAAAAGTTTATCTCTACATAAGCCAGACTTTATACCTGGAGGTAAGTTCCAGACTGTGAAGGAGAAAGAAAGAACCTAAACAACAGATACAGAGAATGGAGTTCTGGGAAGAATTTTGAGGGCATAGTACTCAGTAGGAGAGAGCTGCCCTGAGAAAGAGTGCCAGAAAGGTGCATAGGGATCTTTTTGAGGTTTTAGCTGAATGCCAGTCTGAGAATGCATAGGATAAGACCCTATGAGACAGGAAATGACAAGTTCTGTGGAAAGAATTATCAAGAATCTGAGAACTAAACAATTTCCAGGGTTCACATAGGACTGGGAATCATTTGAGTTCCCACCAGCCAAAGTGGAGAGATCTTATTTAATATATGGGGCATTCAGTAGAGACTGTAGAAGGGTCATGACTTAGAAATGGAATTAAATTAATCCAAGAGTAGTCTTTACTTGAACTTTTCTAAAATAAACTTTTTAAAAAGGTATGAAAGGATCAAACTGATCTTCAGTAACTTAACTTCCTGCCCCCTGCCAAAAATCTATCATTCACTAATATAAAACGTCCATCAATCAAAGAAAAATTCTAGATATATAAAAAAGCAGATAATATGGCCCATAACCTGAAAAATTAATGCAAGAAGACTCAGAAACTCAGAGATAATAACATCAGAAAAAGAAAACTAATACAGCTATTGTAAGCATGCTCTGTAGTGTCAAGTAAAGAAAACATAAACATAATGAAAAGAGAGATGGAAAATATAAACAAGAACCAAATGAAACTTCTGGGGATGAAATATACGGTTTCTGATGTGAAATCTCTTTGGATAAAATTAACAGCAGATTTGACACTGCAGAAGAAAATCAATTAATTTGAATGGATAAGAATAGAAAAAATCCAAAATGAAAACCAGAAAATAATGTGATCAGAAAAAACAAACAAACTCACAGAGCCTTGATGAGTTATGAGAAATCACCAAGTGTAGTTGAAGTCCTAGCATGAGTGGGGGAGAGGAAGAAAAATTATCCTGAGAAATAATGCCGAAAATCACCCAGATCTACAAAGCTGAATGAATTCCAAGCAGGATAAACATAAAGAATGCCACATCAAACCACACTACCATCAAATTGCTGCAGTCTGATAATAAAGAAAACAATCTTACAAGCAGCTGGAGAAAAAAAGCATATGCAGAGGAGAGAGAGAGAGAAGAAGAAGAAGAAATACTACCAATTCCTTTTCAGAAATTATGTAAGCCATTGGACAATGGAATGGCATGTTTTAAAGTGCTGAAGGAAGAAACCATCAAGCTCTGGGAGTTGGACATTGCATTACTCATGAACAGGTTGGCAAGGGTTGTGGTGCCAAAAAATAATAGCATAAAATGCCTAAATTTCCTGCCTCTGACTCTCCATCTCTTCAAAGCCTACAACCAGGTTGAGGTGGGGGATAGCTAGAGTTCAAGTAAGCCAGAGAGGTGGGTTCCTTGGCCCAAAATGCATATCCATGTACTAAATAACTGTCATGAATGTTCTTTCCTTTCTTTTCCATGGTTTGTTCTATGTGAGTCAGCTTTTGCTCATCCCTTTGTAGGTTTATTTTGCTGAGAAAGACACATTCTTTCTTTGAAAATACTGTAGAATGTTTTGGTAATAAAATACATAAAAGTAAAATGAATAACATGAAAAACAATATATGAGTTTTGAGCTTCTCTATTTTATTCACATCACTAAGAACGATGAATTGCATATTGTTGGTACAAAACTGTATGTTTTGAATGAATGAATAAAAATAAATACTGCAGTTCTACCACCCAGAATAGCACTAATATTTCATTATGTTTGTTACTATCATTTCCTAAAGAAAATTAAAATATTACAAATAAAACTAAAGTTCCTTTTATCAACCACTTGTAGTTTCAAATTCACTTATATCTATTCCTAGAGGCAGTCCTGTTGTGAATTTGGTGTGTTTTCTTCTGGTCATCATTATTCTTCTGTGACTAGATAGATATAGAGATAAATATAGATGTGGAATAGATAAACACTCAGGCACATGCAGACACAGTTTCTATCTGTCTGTCTATCTTGCTATTGATGAGTTGAATTACATTTGTCTGTTATTAATGTCTATCTGACAAATCTCCATAAATACTAGTAAAGGCACCACCCAGTTCTGGGAGAAGCCATTCCCATCATACTCTGGTAAATAGCATTGTTATTATACTAGACATGTTGTTCTATATCTGCTTGTTTTCTGTAACCTTATATTTTTGACATAGCTCATGCCTTTTAATTGCTATGTAGTATTTCATTATATGAGTAGACCGTATTTAATATATCTGCTCCCTGAGTGGTGAATGTCTAAGTTGTTCCTAATTCTTCAATGTTACAAAAAATGCTGCAAAAATATGTTTATATATGCATCTTGCACACAGTTCTGTATAAAAATTTCTCTCAGGGTATGTTACCAGAAATGGACATGCTGAGTGATAGGATATATTCTTTTTTAATTTGATTAGACTTTGTGGAATTGCTCCCCAACTCACAACAGGTTGAACCATTTTAGAGTCCTACTAACTATATACAGCACAACCAACTTCCATATATCCTTGCCATTACTTACTGGGGCCAAATGGTAACTTTTGCCAATATGAAAAGTGAAAACTGTTAACTCATTATTTTTTGATCCAATCTTTTTTCTCCCAATCTTTTAATAATAATGAGGTTGAATTTGTTTTCCAGGATTTATTAAGCATTTCTTCTTTTGGGAAATTACCTGTTCTTGTCCTTTGCCTTTTGCAGCATGTCTTCACAGTTTGATTTCCTTTTATAATAAGACAAAGTTCTAGTTACATAGTGGCAATAAATATTTGTTCAATTTAATTCATAGAGTTAGGAAAATATGTCCTTTTGGTCTTTGAAGAAATTGTCTTTTTCTTCCTCTGTTTCTTTGTGCTGTTATTTTAAAAAAGACTTTGTTGTTTCAATCAGTTTTAGGTTCACTGCAAAATTGAGAGGAAGGTAAAAAAATTTCTCGTTTAGCTCCTGCCCTGACACATGCATAGCTTCCCACATTATCAACATCTCCAGCTGGTGGTGCACTTGTTACAACTGATGATCTCTGTGCTGTGTTCTGAATCCTGAATATGGTAGGACATGGCAGGCAGGATGGTTTAATATAAGAGTCTGTGCTTTGGAGTCACATAGACTTGGTCTTGGATCCTGGCTCTTCCACTCGATACCATGTAACCTTGGACAGTTTTACTCAGACTTTCTGAAATTTGGATAATAATCAATAGCTCATAGTGTCCCAAGTACTAACTTGAGAAAATACACATAAAGTACTTAGCACAGTCACTGTCTTACAGGAAATGCTCAAAAATAATAATAATAAAATAATTCCCCTTTTCTACACCCTTCATCCCAAATTGCATATGTAAATAAACACTGCCTTGGTCTAATGAGATGTCCAATTAATCTTTTTCATTAAATGGTACATTAAAATCCCATCTGGAGGGCCTACTAGTATGCTTAATCTACAACTAAGTATATTTTTCTGTACCTGGGGAAACTTGTATTAACTCCTGAGTTTACACTAAGAAATCTGAGGAACCAATCAAAATAGAGGTTGCAATTGTCAGCAACAACATGTCTTAATATGCCCTTTTAAACTTAGTATTTGGAGTGATTCTTTATACGTTACAGCCTAGCTGTTCACTGAAGTGGGCTGGAGAAGGGCAGGTACGGTGCCTGTGGCTAGTTTGCAGGGAAGCTTTCAGGAAAAGTAGAACTATCATAGACTGACATGTTTGTCCTTTCCTCATATTTTGCTGAATTGTCCCTTTCTTGAGAATCAGAGGTGTATTTTTAGACTTAGCATTGTTTTCCAGTCTAGTGACTTTTTTCACTAGAAACTCAAAGAATATTCCATAAGGATGCTGTTCTTTGCCTTGAGAATTTAAATGTGCAAAGACATGTGGACAGCAGGGGTCATAGTTGTTTTAGATTAACATCAGAAAACTGGTGTGCACATAATATTTTTTGTTTGTTTTGCCATTGTTTTTAGATTTAAAGAATAATAGCTATAAAAGCTGAGTTTGGGGGCACCTGGGTGGCTCAGTCGTTAAGCGTCTGCCTTCAGCTCAGGTCATGATCTCAGGGTCCTGGGATCGAGCCCCGCATCGGGCTCCCTGCTCCACGGGAAGCCTGCTTCTCCCTCTCCCACTCCCCCTGCTTGTGTTCCCTCTCTCGCTGTGTCTCTCTCTGTCAAATAAAAAAAAAAAAAAAAAAAAAAACTGAGTTTGGTTTGAAAATGCAGTCTTGGGCCATAGTAAGAGGCTTAAAATCTTGTCTTTCCTCCTTTCTGCATATTTGCATAATTGTGTTAACATTCCTTTAAAAAAAAAATTCCTTTTCAGAGACAAGAAGTTTTCATTTTTAGACAGCTAGGATCTGAATGGTGGTATTCTTTTAATCACTGTTGAACCAAACAGGAATTTTCATTAGGGACTTTTAAACTTTCTAATCAAAGTTCCTGAAAACATTTTTTGAATAAACAAGTATCATATTTTCTATCGTGGTAAAAATTATTTCTCCTCTACTTTGAAGAAATGAATGAAGTTTCTGGATTATCCATTTTGCATTAAAACTCCAGTTGCTAGGAAGTTATTGTTGTAACTTGTTATTTGCCAGTGATTGGTTGGAATAGATAAATTTACCTAAGGGTCTGCATCACTTACTGTAATACATCATGAGAGCTCATACAGCATTGCTAATTTAATACAGTATTTGATGCAACAAATTGCATAGTTCATAACTCTTTGATTTCAACATATTCATAAGAAATCAGTGTACTATGTAAACACAGAGGGCCACACTATTTATTGTAGATTAAAAGAAGATAATAAAGCACTGAAGAAGATATGCAGTAATTGCTCCTCATATTCCTGGTGAGAATGAAAACCAGTTCAACTCCTTGAAAGAACTGTCTCAGAAGCACCTACCAAAGCAGGTCTTACCCATCCTTACTCACTCTGCTTCTAAAATATACCCCCAAATGTGCTGAAGGCAGCACTGTCTGTATCAGGTCCAGAACAAAAACTATTTGAAGATCCATCAATACATATTATACTTCAATATAAAGTTAAAAAGACAAAGAAGGTAATGATGAGTTTGTTTTATTCATAGTAGATGGTTGGATGCTCTTGATGCTTGGCAATATCTTTATTCATTTTTTCCTGTGGTTCAGCATGTGACCCTTGATTTGCATGTCCACATTATATCTTTACCAGGGCACTTTGTGTTGCTTAGGTTAAGAACAATTTATTCATTTTAAGTAAACTTACAGAAGACTGATAAATAAATTAAGATGGATGTATTAATTTATAGTGAGTAATGATTTTCATTAACTGGAATATTCAAGTCCCTTGTTTAGGTAAACTCTTTTATTATTGTCATATTAATAATTAGAAGGTAGTTTTACTGAGTGTTGAATGAATGCAGAGGCAGGTGAATAATAGTGAGTAGTTTCTCTGTAGAATGTGTTGGTGCCAGTGATTTATTTATTAAAAGAGTACCTCTCACCCCAGATGCCTTTGCCAGCGTCTCCCAGGTGTGGTCTCGTGTTTTGGAGGGTGCTATGTAAAAAAATGCTTGCTCTTAATTCTGTGGGCTTCCCATTTCTTATGTACAGGCTGATCATTCTCCCTCTCATCTTTTTTTTTTTTTTTCCTCTTTTCATTGCCTATGGAGAACAGTGCAGTTGAAGTTTCAGACAACTGTAGATGTTTCTTAGTTCTGTTTACCTAAGATGATATCCAGATTACCTTGGGGGTTCACAGAGTTTTTTTTTTTTGTTGTTGTTGTCATACATTTAACCATCTTTTAGTACACCCCCCAACATGTCCTTTCACTGCTGGTGTGTTCAAAGAACCATCTCAATTTCAAGTTCTCTGAGGCTAACTTGTGGTCCCACATAGGAATCTCTGGTATTTTTGAAGTAGTTAAACTATTTTCATTTCTTTAAAACAGAATCATAAAGCTGGAAGAAACATTAAAATATCATTGTTCTTTCCCCCATTCCAACTATATTAATGAAAACCAGCTCAATTAGAAGAGACTATATTTTACTCTGAGGTATTTTCAAGGAAGGTAAAGACTATATTCTACTCTGAGGTATTTTCAAGGAAGGTAACAGTTTCTCTCAGAACTTATCTAACTTTTTAAGTAGTTCCAGATTGGAGGAGAGAAAGCAACAGAACTAACTGTGAAGACAGAACAAAACAAGTAGTAGTATTGTTGGGAGAAACTCAGTTTCTAGTTAGTTTGGAGAAGTGCTTGATTTGAAACACTGTAGAGAAATTCCCTCATGCTATTCATCATCTTTGTTTGTCTGTTTTTAGTCAAGCAACCATAGGGATCAGACACAACAGATTGAGGAATTGGTTATAAACCTACATACTGAGGGGCTGGTATTTTCTAGATATCCCTCAGAAGAAACTCTTAATTCCAGCCCAATATCTTAGGACACACATTTGTGCAATTGAGCAAAGAAGGATATAACTTGTTCCTATAGAACTAACTACATGTAGCCATGGTGTCCAGGTCAGCATGGGGGACAGTATCACATTCATGCATACAGACCATGCTGCATTTTACAGGATGAAACTAGAGAAAGTATGTAAATGATGTTGAGGATAAAGTCAGAAAACACAGCAAGGCCAGGTGCACATTGTTAGAGGACAGGCATAAAAGGCAGGATAGATAGAAAATTTCCTTTTAGAGGATTTTGAGTATAGAACAAAATATCTCCATTGAAGTTCATGATGATGCATGGCAATGAGCAAAGGAAATTGATTTCAAACATTTGACTGCTTGAATACAAAGCCATAAAAGTGGAGAAAAAATATTATTAAACTGATTTCCTGTTGACCTAGTTACTGGGATTGGTGACCATGATTAGACATAAAAATTACAAAAATTAATTCCTCATGACACCATGAAAGGATTTCCAAAATGTTATTGTTTATAAAATGTTTAATGCTTTCAAGAATGCTGGATTCTTAATTTTAGATATTTTCATTTAATGAAGATTCAGTCATTCATTCATGTATCCATTCAGTGTCTACTCTATTCTAAATGCTTGTGTCTCATTCACTCATTGAGTGAACACATTCATGAATAAGACTCACTTACTCATTCATTTATCCATTCAGTGTCTGTTCTATTCTAAATGTACTATTGGGGGGTACAAAGGTGTCTAAGAAACAATCCATGTACTTAAAGCATTATGACTCAGTAATAAATTTGGTAAAATAAATTACCAAGTAAGTATAGTTCAAATCCCAGTGAAATTCATGCTAGAAGAGCTGCATTAGTAACTTGTGCCTTAGAAGAAAAGACAGTTAATTCTTGTTATCAGGGAAGGCTGCAGAGAGGAGGTGATGTTTTAACTGTGTCTTGAAAAATAAGTGGCATTGCCATAGCAGGGACAGGTGCCATGGGATGAAGTGTGGTGAGATGGGAGAGAGCTAACTAGGAAATAGACCAATCTTTTATAAACAGAGAAACTATAGTCATTTCTCTGATATTTACCAAACTGAGTTTAATACTGAATCTAACTGAGAGCAAAGTATTTCACAAACACATTTGATCTGGAGGGAATCTTAGAGATTTTCTAGTTTAATATCTCTCCCTACTCCACCCCCAAAACACCAGACCCATGTGTTTTTAATCAAGATCATACAACCAGATTGTTAGATATGAAATAGCTCAGGTCATGATAGTTGGTCTGTACCTATTTTAACCACTGCAGGTAAAAGAGAGACTGCTGGACTATGCAACAGGGTGGAGATCCAAGGTAGAGATGTTCCTCATTATTGATGATACAGAAGAGTGTAATTGCTTTGGAGATAAGTGGTGACCTAAATATGATGCAAGTCACTCCTCAATGGAGCAGATATGCTAGGAGGTGCATTTTCTGAGCATTTTTTTCTGAGCATTTCTGGTTCCTGAATTGAACCATTCATAGCAACCACATATTTGTACACTATAGAGACCCAGGACAGGATGCCCCCAAATATGCCATGATGGCATATTGATGATTTTGAATTAAAGTTAATTAAGCAACAGCAAGTGCAAGAAAAACAACTGGCCCCTGTTTGTCCCCCTGAAAGTAGGAAATAAATTTCCCATGTGAAGGTACCCTCTTTGCAATAGGACATAAACACCTCCTAATCGCCAGAGATAGGAAACTCAGAGCTGAAAGGCTGTATAAGCAAACCTTGTCACTTTTACAAGCCCAAATTCTGTTTAGCTTTCTTTACTAATTGAAGCTCCCAACAAGTTTTCCTTACCCTGTTGATTTCTCAGAGATTTACATCTCTTTGTCTAAAAGTATAAAAACTGCCTGCCTTGGGTCTTTTCTTTGGATCTCAATTTCATTATTGGGCCTCCATGTGCACATCACTGAACTTTGTGTGTGTGTGCACGTGTGTGTTTTCTCCTGTTAATCTGTCCCCTGTCAATTTAATTCTTATACCAGGTAGAAGAACCTTCAATGGTAGAGAAACTTTTTTTCTCCCCAGCAACAGCCAGTTAGAATTGTGTCCTGTGATCCATTTCCCCTCAACAGCTATTTCAGACGTTCATATCTGTTTCCAGTTGATTCAATAACAGTCATTTCCTGGGTATTTGGGAATGGGAAGACTGAGATGAAAGATGCTGGTAAAAGGCTAATGCTGGAATCCTGACAAGCTAAAGCCAAGGTAAGAAGAGATAGGAAAATGCTAATGTGAGCAAAAAGAGGGAGAAAAAAGAGGAGAAGAGAAAGGTCAGGCAGGGAGAAGCAGAGGCAAGAAGGAATGGAGGGAGAGCCTCAGTGGTACCCATTCCCAGCTAAGTTTTCCCTCTTGCCCAGTGATGTCTAATTTCACCTTTTTGTGTGACATCAGTTAGATCTGACATCTTTGAACTGGCTGCATGGGCCTCTGCTATGTGCAGGCAAAGCAGCTTTGATCTAAAAAATCATTTTACTTTATGACTCTTTTAACTCCAAAGTGTGAATAACTCCTCCATTTTCCTTTGAGTTGGGTTTTCCCTATTTTTCTTCAAAAGAAAACAGGACAAGAAACCCCAAATGAAAAAAAAACCCTATCTTATACATTTTGTTATTTGGGGAAAAGTGCTTACTTTCTCCTTCCCATTTAGACTTGCTGAGTCAGGATTGCCTCATTAAATTACTGCAAGACAATGGAAACTGTTGGACACGTTCCTGAGTCTTTCATGCACAAGACCAATGTGTATTAGGAAGGACTGAATTGCCTCTGGAACTGATAGCTGCATCAACAACTTGCCTCCTTCCATCTGTTGCAAAATCACCTTTTGGTTGAATGAACAACTTGAAAATCTGAAGAACAGATGAGTTGTCCTTAATGATTTTCTTTTCCCTCTTCATCACTCTATTGTCGTTAAAGGGGGCAGTGGATCTTGACAGAGATGCTGAAATGAGCACTTTCTCTAAGGAGGAAAATATCAGTGTAGACACCATGCTGGGGCAATAGGCACATGACTTTCTTACCGACCAAGGCTTCTGTCAGGACAAGGAACCATCATAAATCTTTCTAACTGGGAAGAAAATGTGTGTATTTAACTAGTTTGAGACTAAACAAGATATAAGGAGTATATTTCAATTAAAAACGTACTGCATGGAGCACTAGGTGTTATACGAAAACAATGAATCATGGATCACTACATTAAAAACTAATGATGTACTGTATGGTGACTAACATAACATAATAAAATAAAATTAAATTGAAAAAATAAAATAAAATAAAAATAAAGAAAAAAGCTTTTTTTCTTATAAGCATGAATTTATAAATATTATGCATATCTGCATTTTAAGTTATTTATAATTTACTTATAAATTATAAATATGAATTTATAAGGCACATCACAACCATCCAAACATTATTTTGACTAGGAAATACCATATGTCTTGTTTAATAAAAATTGATTGCCTGCTGCTCTTCAAAAGGAGTATTTTCATTTTTGTAAAGTTTCTAGCAAATATATAAACAAACAAATGAACACATAGGAAAAGGGTTGGATTGCCAGAATGTCCAAGACGTTCAGTAACTGGAATTTTACTGTAGACTTGCAATAGATTTGGAAAGACCAAAAAACAGTTTAATCCAGGTTTTAGTTTCTCTGAAAGAGAAGCATTTTGGGGGAGATTAGTCCCGGGGCAGCAAGGGTGCCAGGAACACCATACAACCAAGTCACCAACTCTGCCCTGCTTAATTTAGGGAAAATCATGAGTTAATGCTCATATTTCTGTCCCTTTCTTTTCTAAAAGGAAAGAATCATCTAAAAGCCTCATTATCCTCATGAATTCACAGTCAGTTCCTACAGATCAAGGACTACCTGCAGGCAGTTTGAATCAGGCAAAGGAAAAGTGAGACATAGAGCTTAGCAGGTCTGCTCCCCAGTGCTGCTCCTGATGCCAGGTGTATGCTTAACTCTGCGAACTTGCTCACAATGGACCTCTCATGTTTTAGCAACAGATCCTGAGATTGGGCCCCTTGTCTACTGCATCTGGTGGTATATGTGGAATTCTTCCTTTTCTTTGGCATTTAAGACTAGCCCTTCCCAAATAGCTGTCTCTATGGCACTCTACTATAGTGGAGGTACCAGGAAAGAGGGATTAGGTTTCAGATGTTGATTTCCACACATAATATCATTCCCTAGACTGTTACTTAGCTTTTGGGGGCCTCATTCTCTTTATCTGTAAAATAGGAAGAATGAGAGCTATACTGCATAATTGCTTTAAGAAATAGGTACATTAGATAAAATGCATAAAAAGTGCTTAAATATTCTAGATACATGGCAAGGTTTCCAGAAAATAGCAGCAAATGCCTGCTTATATGAGAAAGTTGGCTTTGAGTTCTCAAAGTGTTGTTTATTATTATTATTCCTTAATTAAGACACATGGTCAGATTTTCACATTTGCTAATGAGCAAGTACAGTACTGTAGAAAATGTATGTGCAAAGTACATCTCCTGCTTTAGGCCCTGATTTAAATAGTCACTTTAGATTTTATGGAATACCCAAGACTAATCTTGTAGAATGAGCTTGCTAATATGAAACTTAAAAGATACTGGCTCAGCATTTGAACTCATTCTTTTTTCTTCTAAAATTATAGTTTATACACAATGGAAATGACAAATGATATTAAGGGGAGTGTTGCAGCTCTGTGGTCTCTGTTCTTTCATAAAAGGAGCATCTGCTTTTTACACCCCTAGAATCACATCTTCTCATTGCTGACTACCGAAAAGCTGCCTTTTATTTGAGAAAGTAAAAAATTAAGATTATAAGTCTGTTACAATAAATGGATTGTACTTTAAGTTTATTCAAATAATGAGGTGCTAAGAAAATCTGTGTTAATTTAAAGCCACTTAGTCCTCTCAGGACTTTGGCTGGAGTATAATATAGGTTGTTTTTATACATGTGGCAGCAACTCTTGCTGGACCTGTCATGGGTCTGGTGTTGTGATTATTGATAAAGTGATTTAAGAACAGAGATTTGCAGCTAAGATAGGTTCTCAGAATTTGTTGTCCAAGGAGAGGTCTATGACTAATAGAAGAGAAATGGAGAAATGGTCATTCCATTCATCTATCACCTTCCTTCACTTAGAGAATTAAGGTCCTAATATATATATGTCTTAGTGTTCCAGAAAGAACATGGTGTCCCAGTTAAGGGAGAGTGGAGGACAATGGTCTGAGCTCCTCTCTGCCACTGGTCATTGCACATCTTTAGATCCTGGGATTGTAAGTAAGTGACATTTATATTTGAGTTGCTGAGAGAGAGGTTTTCAGTTGTCTAATTGCATTGCCAGAACCTTGAGAATGCATTTAGATTTGAGCCCTAGTTCAGATTACAGTTATGATTTGAATTGTGTTCTCCATCCCAAACTCATGTGTTGCAGTCCTAACCCCCAGTCCGTCAGAGTGGACTTCATTTGCAGTTAGGGTCTTTACAGACCTAATCAAGGTCTGTAAATGATCAAGGTAAGATGAGGTCATTAGGATGAGCCCTAACCTGCTATGACTGGTATCTGTACAGAAAGGAGAAATTTGGAGAGAAACACACATCCAGGGAGAATGCCATGTGAACAATGAAGACAGGAGAGAGGCCTGGAATAGAACTTCACTCACAGAAGAACTAAATCTGCCAACACCTTGATTTTGGACTTCT
Organism: Halichoerus grypus; assembly: GCF_964656455.1. NCBI lineage: Eukaryota > Metazoa > Chordata > Mammalia > Carnivora > Phocidae > Halichoerus > Halichoerus grypus. The sequence continues at coordinate 84,882,992 of NC_135718.1, read as the reverse complement.
AGTCCCCAGAATTTTGAGACAATAAATTTCTGTTGTTTAAACCACCAGACTATGGTACTTTATGATAGTCCTAGTAAACAAATACAATTACTTACTAGCTTTGTAACTTGGACAAATTATTTAATTTTTAAAAAGTTCTCCCCATTGTATAATGGGAATGATAAAAGCAGAGTGTTTAAAGGAATAAATTCTGAAGTGGGCCTTGGGCTCATATTCCAGCTTTACCACTTAACACATGTGTTAGTGTTTTTGTTTGTACCCATCTCATAGGTTTGATGAAAGATTGAATGAGTTAATGTGTGCAAACCTGAAAGAACTGTATCTGGTACTTGCTAAGTGCTCAATAAATGTCAACTAATATTAGTCACTTGGAGGATAAGTCAGTGTATATAAAACATATAGCATAGTTCCTGGTACATAATAAATGCCTAGTAAATGATTATTATTATATTAGTTTCTTCCTACTAATCATTGTAAGTGATCCTAATAACAGTAAAAGGAATTGAAAGTTCTCAAAAATAAATGTTTGAATGATTAAAATTATAAAGATGGTAACTGAAATAAAATTCCACATTAAGGTTTTTATTAATATATAATTACTTGTCATATTGCCTATGAGATCTTGAAGAGTTGCCATTATTTCCTCATATTCAACAATAAACATCTATACTAATTTTGTTTTTTTTTAAAGATTTTATTTATTTATTTGACAGAGAGAGAGATAGCAAGAGCAGGAACACAAGCAGGGGGAGTGGGAGAGGGAGAAGCAGGCTTCCCGCTGAGCAGGGAGCCCGATGTGGGACTCGATCCCAGGACTCTGGGATCATGACCTGAGCCGAAGGCAAACGCTTAACGACTGAGCCACCCAGGCGCCCAACATTTATACTAATTTCTGAAGATCTTATGCATGTCCTTACTTTTGTTTTGTTTCTTTAAATGAATGTGCCATGGTTTTTTACATTTTCCTTCAGAGTCAGAGAGAAAATCTTCAACACGATGCTGTGTAGGATGATGCCGGTTTCCTTTACATTTGCTCTTTTCATTTTCCCTTTTCTCCCTTCCCTAAAATAGTGTTAAAACTGGGAATATCTCTCTTACATCCAAACGTGATGAAATGGAGATATAAAGACTGTGTGAGTCATTAACATGATGGTTTCTGAAATTAAGACAAAATAATTCTTAGTAAATGATTTCAACTATCAAAAAGAAACGACTTTTGAATGGATTCAAAAGGGAACAAAAGAAGACAGTCCTTCGTGACTGGAAGTATTTTCTCTTTTACTTCTTAATCCATATCTCAATTAAGGCATCAAAACTTTTTATTCAGGAAGAGATTTCTTACAATTCAGTCCTTATAACGAAAAGTTACACCAAATGGATTGGGAAATAGTCTAGTGGTGGTCAGGTGGGTCTCAGGTGGAGCTCTTGAACACAAGGGGGACCAGCAAACGCTCAGCGATTGCACAGTGAGTATATTATGTTTGCGGTGCTGTGGGGAGAAGCGATTTCCATCATGGAGAGGAGAGTGTGGTTTCCTTGTTTGTTTATTGTTTTTGTTTTTTAGAACAAAGTATATCAGGGCCTAGCTGGAACACAGATATCCTACTCGAAGTGATATCTGAAGGGTTAAGTCGAGGGGCTGTTTACAGAGATGCAGACAGGAGTAAGGAAACAAACAAGAATCGCAGGCTTGGGAAAGTGAAAAGTGAAAAGCTACAGGATATGTCGCTCTGAGGGGAATTGTGGCTGTAGACAAGAGGAAAAGATTAAACGACCTGTGGGTGGACCCCAGCCAAAGCCTCCCAGAGGGTAGACACTGGAAGCCAGAGGGCTGGGGAGCCTAGTGACAGGAGTCCTTGTAAGTCAGCCTCACAAGGCAAAGAACAGGGCACAGAAAGGCTGAAGATGGATCTGGAAGGGCAAACTAAGAGTAAGCTGTTATTCTAACTTAAAATGGCAACTTAAATATGAAACGTGGTTACCTGTTGATTAGAAGAGCAGTGACCATTTCTCAAATACTCAAATGTGGTTTTGAATTCATTCTTCTACATTCAACAACATCTCAATCCACAAAAATCATCTTTGATATTTTCTGTTCAAATGTTGTTTTCTTCTTGCTGGTGGGCTATTAAATTTGTCACAATTCAGTACTTTACTGATTATGCAGCTGAATATTCATCCTCCATTGATCATTTACAATGCACCTAGAAGTTGCTGACACTGGATTTAACCATCATCCTTGTATGGAGGTTGGGAGAAACAGAAGATAAAAATGATGCTTTGCTGAAGAGTGAGACTGACATGCTGGTGAGTGACAGACTGAATGTCCATCTTGCAATAATTATTTCTGTTGTCTTAATCATAACATCAAATTAATCACTCTAGTCTTGGCAGCTTGATTTCCACTGCCAGGAGCACTTAAAAGCTAAGCCAACAGTACGGTGAGTAGCTAGAGTGTGACTCAGGAGCCTATTACCAGTGTTTGAACTGTAGCTCAGCTATGAGCTAGGGTACAAGCTTGGGCAACATTTTAAAGTTTCTTTTTATAAAACAGATTTTAAAAAAGATTTTACTTATTTATTTATTTTTGAGAGTGGGAGAAAAGCAGAGAGAGAGAGAATCTAAAGCAGACTTTGCACTGAGCACAGAGCCCTGCTTGGGGCTTGATCTCACACCATAAGATCATGACCTAAGCCAAACCAAGAGTCAGATGTTTAACTGACTGAGCCTCCCAGGCACTCTTTATAAAATAGATTTTAAAATATTACCCATACTGTAAGGAGATTGTAATGATTAAACAGAAATATATATGTAAAAATATTTAGCATAACATTTGGTGCATGAAATAATTATCTTAATCCTGAGAACTAACTGGACTTACTGTTTAGACAAACTCTGATCAATATAATTTTTTAAAAAATTTATTTGAGAGAGAGAGAGCACAAGCAGGGAGACTGGCAGAGGAAGCAGGGTCCCTGCTGAGCAGGGAGCCCATCGTGGGGCTCAATCCCAGAACTCCGGGATCATGACTAGAGCCAAAGGCAGATGCTTAACTGACTGAGCCGCCCAGGCACCCTGACCAATATCATTAATCAGGATTAATATTGGGCCCACACTGTTTAGAAGAGTGCACTCCCTAATGTGAGATTATATACACAGTGGAAACATGCCCTGCAAGGTGCAGTATGGTAGAGGAAAAGAAGAGAAAAATTAGGGAATCACAGAAATGAAGCAAAGATAAAAGAAAATTTTCAAAATTAAAGAATTATAGCCACTTGCCTATTCTTCAGAAGTTGGTTCAACTGATCTTTCAAGAATGTACAGAAGTGATATTTTTCATTATAATATAAAAAATGTAAGGTTTAACATTAGACAAGTTGGAATTCTCAAAATGGACCATGATATGAGCTGGAGAATGAGAATTGTCATGAATATATTTCTGCCTCTACTTGGATCTTAGTACTAGTCCTACAATTACCTGTGACTTTGAGTAACCTCCCTGCAATAGAGTTTCCTCTGTGCACAGAGAGAATTGGACAGAAGCAACAGTTTTTAAAATACCTTCCAGAGAAATTGGGTTCATTAGTAAAACAAATTTGGAAGATAGTGCATTCTATTCCTCCCTCTTAGAAATCCCCACTGTGGGTGCCTGGATGGCTCAGTTGGTTGAGCGCCTGAGTGGCTCAGTTGGTTAAGCGACTGCCTTTGGCTCAGGTCATGATCCTGGAGTCCCTGGATCGAGTCCCGCATTGGGCTCCCTGCTCGGCAGGGAGTCTGCTTCTCCCTCTGACCCTCCTCCCTCTTATGTGCTCTCTCTCTCAAATAAATAAATAAAATCTTTAAAAAAAAAAAAAAAGAAATTCCCACCGTACATGCATTCGTTAAAAATAAAGAGATGTTCTGTAGCAAGAAAAAAATTAAGGAAAATAAGTAAGAAAGAAAAATTAGTTCAACTTTCTTTAACCTTATAATTTTAAACTGATTTATCCATGAGTTTTTTTTTTATAGAACATCCATTAATATGCAATACAAATACTAGCAAGGAAAGATTTTTTTAGAGAGTTTTTGTCCTCTTCCATGTCTTGAATCTAATCCTTGCACTCTGCTTTATGATATGGTAAACATATAATAACTTTAGAACCTAATTGATTAAATATTCTCACCTCCTTTCTATGAGTAAGGGTTAAGAACACTGAGAAATTCATTTTTCCTCCTGCCTGAGATCCAAAGGGAAATAGAAAATTACATCTGATCCCCTGGAGTGGAGTAAAATCCACTTTTTTGTTGTTCTGTAGTACACTGTGTGAAATTCTTATAAGTAGCGATAACTCAATGTGTATGCATGTTAATGAATTACCTACAATGAACATGGAGCGCTGAATACTGAAATGTTTACTGAAAATTTGTTATGGCTTTTTTATCTATGTATCAACTCCCGTAAAATATAGCTATTATTTTCCTGGTACATGTATAAGAATAAAAGTGTAAAAGTAAAAGGCATGGAAGAACTGTTATTATGAACTTGGAAACAAATCTGTTCCCTTGTCATTCTAGAATAACATTTGCCTTCAGAAACCATAGCATAAATTATTTTGGTTAGTGATTGATTCTGTGCTTGGGCCCAAAGACTCCAGATAGATGGAAATATGTTTAGTATTAGACTCTATTTCCAAGCTCCTTTCTACCATTTACATTTCTTTTGCCAAAGAAAACAATAGAAGAGTGTCTGAATGATTCAGCTCTGCAAATTAGTAGCCTTGACCTTTCCACTGATAAATTTGGAATATTAATTTAATCAGACTATGCTTTTCTCTACTAAAGCAAATTCTATATAGATGCCTTTCCTTATAGGGATATTTTAAATATAGTGCTTGAAGTAAGTCTGCATGGGGGTATTTGTGTATATGCTTCGATGAGTGTTTATGTATGTTTGTGCGCTTTGAGCATTCTCTAGAACTTTGGTTGATAACTTCTTCCAAAGGTGATAGACGAGACAGTTTCAAAGTTCTACTCTGCATAAATGTATAAAGTAGCCAACATTTTTCTTTGAGATCATTCACTTCTTTCTTTATTGGCTCTTTCTCCTTGCTTATGTCCTCAACTACCAGAAGCATACTTTGCTATTGCTTCAGTTCCATCCCATATAAAATTTTTGTTTCCACTGGTTTTTATCTCTTCACTTAGAGTAGAAAAGGTGTTTTCTACTTACTTAAAAAGGCAAAATAAATAAACAATAACTAACAGGCTACTTCGGGGTGTTTATGATAATGATAACAATGATAGTTACTTCTTATCAAGTATTTCCTGTTTTATTTACATATTAGAATCTTGAATTCTTTCAACAAGCTGTGAAGTAGGGAATATTATCATTTTCAATCTCAGAGAAGTTGAATAGCTTGTCCAAAAATTTAACAGCTAGCAATTTACTAAGCATGATTCAAATCCAGGACTGCCCCAATGTTCATTCTACCACAACAAGCTGACTGAAATCCCAGTGACTATGCACGTGGTCAGTCTGATACCACATATTGTGTCACACATGATTTAGCATATGGTACATTCTTTTTTGGGTAGAATGTTCTATAAATGCCAGTAACATCAATTCGGTTGCTAGTGTTAGTCTTTATTCTTATTGATTTTATATCTGATTGTTCTTTCAACTACTAAGAGAGGGCTATTAAAATATTCACCTGTAAGTGTTGAATTATCTATTTCTCTCTTCAGTTCTGTAAGTTTTTGCTTCACATATTTTGGAACTCACTTGTCAGGTGCATATACCTTTATAATTTTTATATTTTCCTGATGTACTGAGCATTTCGTCATCATGCAATTATTCTTTTTGTTTCTAGGAATGTTGCTTATGGTCTATTTAGTCTAGTATTAATGCAGTGCTTCCAGCTCTTTTGATTGTATTTTGCAGTTTTTCTTTTTCCATCTATTTACTTTCCATTTATTTGTGTATATTGTTATAAACAACATATGGTTGAATTCTGCTTCTTTATTCTGTTTGACAATTCCTGCCTTTTGATTATGGTGTTTGTCCATTCATATTTAACATAATTATTGCTCTGTTTGGATTTATATATGTCATTTTATTTTTTTCCTGTATGTCACATGTCATTTTTTCTCTTTCTTTAATGTCTTCTTTTTCTGTTTGTTTAACAAATATTTTTCTGTGTGACATTTTTATTCCTCTGTTGATCTTTAATTATACATTTTGAGTTGTTTATTTAGTGATTGCTCCTGAGATTATAATATACAGTTTGCTTTATCAGGATCTTCTTCAGGTTAATATTAATGTAATTCTAGTTAAATATAGCAACTTTGCTTTGATATAGCTCCATTTCCTCCCCTGTCCTTTGTGCTAATATTGATATATATTACACTTAATGTGTGTTATAAACTTACTGTAGCAGTGTTATAATTATTGCTTTATATAAATATGTTCTTAAAATAAACTAAGAGGAGGAAAGAGAAAAAATATATTTATATACTATCTTAGTTCAGGCTGCTATCACAGAATACCAGAGTGGGTAGCTTATAAACAACAAACATTTCTTTCTTTTTTTTTTTTTTTTTAAGATTTTATTTATTTATTTGACAGACAGAGAGATCGTGAGAGAGAGCACAAACATTTATTTCTCATAGTTTTGGAGACTGAGATGTCTAGGACTCAGGCACTGGCACATTTGGTGTCTGGTGAGAGGCGCTTCCTGCTTCGTAGGCAGCTGTCTTCTTGCTATGTCTTCGCATGGTGGGAAGGGCAAGAGAGCTCTCTGGGGTCTCTTTTATAAGGGCACTTATCCACTCATGAAAGCTCTACCTCATGACCTAATAATCATCTCCCAAAGTTGCTAAATCCTAATACAATCACATCAGGTGGTAGAATCTCAACATATTAATTTGGGGGGCTGGACACAAACATTCACTCCAAAACATACAGTCTTTTATATTTACTCACCTATTTACTCTTCATTTTTTTTCCTGTCGATTCAAGTTACTGTTTGATGCATTTTCTTTCAGCTTGAAAGACTTTGTTAGTATTTCTTGTAAGACAGGTCTGCTGGAAATGAATTATCTCATTATTTGTTTGTTTGTTTGTTTGCTCTTTATTTAAATTCAATTAGCCAACATAGTACATCATTAGTTTCACATGTCAATTTTTATTTATATATGACTCTCTTTGTTTCACCTTCATTTTTGAAGGGTGGTTTTACTTTGTGGACAGATTTTTTTTTTTCCTCTAGCACTCTGAATATGTCATTCCTCTGTCTTCCAGCCTCCATTGTCTCTGATGAGAAGTCAGCCATTAGTCACATTGCTGTTCCCTAGTATGCCAGGAATTATTGTTCTTATGCTGCTTTCAAGATTCTCTCTCTTTTTTGCTTTCAGTGGCTTGACTGTGATGTGTCTACATGTGTATCTCCTTGTGTTTATCTCATTTGGGTTCCTTGAAATGTTTGCATCTAATATAATAATTTCTATCATCAAGTTAGGGAAATCTCCAGCCATTATTTCTTTAAGTAATTTTACTTACTTATTTTTCTCCCTTTGTTCTGTGACTACTATTACACATATATTGGTACATGTGTATTTGTCCCACAGTTTTCTGAGATTTTTTTCAATTTTATTCAAACTTTTTTACTTTCTGCTTTTCAGGTTGGACTATTTCTTTTGATATATCTGCATTAGTGGGAAGTTTACAAAGTAAATTTGACAATGGAGATCATATCTTTTTCCCTTCATTTCTTTTTCTCATCTGGCATCAAATTCTTACTCTAAAGAACAGTGGCAAGGCCTAAGGAATTTCTGAACAGGAGATAAGTATAACCAGTAGAAATATCTCCACCTTCAATGCCCAAGGCTTCGCATTAAGTGGTAAAGGGAGCAATGTAGCTATAATCACTTTAGCTTTGGAAGAAAATTTTCCTACTTCACTCAGCAAACCCATCTCCCCACAGGTAACACGACCCATCCTCTTTAAATGGTAATTAAAGATCATTTATTCTCTTTAGAGTAATTCTTTTGTGTGTGTTTGTTGGGTTTAGGAGAGAATGGTAATCTTACTTCTTATACCAAGTGGCTGATCAAAGTGTTCCTTCCAAAAATAGAGAATATTTGCCCTGGGAGGAATTCTGGTAAATGCAATATTCTTTTTGGACAAGTTGCTTATCTTCTCTTGTGCTTCACTTTCCTGTAATCTGTATATATTCATCACATCTTCTTTGTCCATTCATCTGTGTATGGACATCTGGGCTCTTTCCATATGTTGGCTATTGTCAACATTGCTGCTATAAACATTGGAGTGCAGGTGCCCTTTCGAATCACTATGTTTGTATCTTTTGGATAAATACCTAATAGTGCAATTGTTGGGTTGTAGGGTAGCTCTATTTTTAACTTTTTGAGGAACCTCCTTACTGTTTTTCAGAATGGCTGTACCAGTTTGCATCCCCACCACTAATGTAGGAGCATTCCCCTTTCTGCACATCCTTGCCAACATCTGTCATTTCCTGATTTGTTAATTATAGCTATTCTGACTGGTGTGAGGTGGTACCTCATCGTGGTTTTGACTTGTATTTCCCTGATGCTGAGTGATGTTGAGCATTTTTTTAGGTGTCTGTTGGCCATTTGTATGCCTTCTTTGGAGAAATGTCTGTTCATGTCTTCTGCCCATTTCTTGACTGGATTTTTTTGGTTTTTTTGGGTGTTGAGTTTGATAAGGTCTTTACAGATCTTGGATATGTCATTTGCAATTATCTTCTCTCATTCCGTAGGTTGCCTTTTAATTTTGTTGACTGTATCCTATGCTGTGCAGAAGCTTTTTATCTTGATGAAGTCCCAATAGTTCATTTTGCTTTTGTTTCCCTTGCCTTTGGAGACATATTTTGCAAAAGGTTGCTGTGGCCAAGGTCAAAGAGGTTACTGCCTGTGTTCTCCTCTAGGATTTTGATGGATTCCTGTCTCACATTTAGATCTTTCATCCATTTTGAATTTAACTTTGTGTATGGTGTAAGAAAGCGGTCCAGTTTCATTCTTCTGCATGTGGCTGTCCAATTTTCTCAGCACCATTTGTTGAAGAGACTGTCTTTTTTCCATTGGATATTTTTTCCTACTTTGTCGAAGATTAGTTGACCACAGAGTTCAGGGTCCATTTCTGGGTTCTCTGTTTTGTTCCATTGATCTATGTGTCTGTTTTTGAGCCAGTACCATACTATCTTTGATGATTACAGTTTTGTAATAGAGCTGGAAGTCCGGAATTGTGATGCCGCCAGCTTTGGTTTTCTTTTTCAACATTCTTCTGGCTATTTGGGGTCTTTTCTGGTTCCATACAAATTTTAGGATGATTTGTTCCAGCTCTGTGAAAAATGTTGATAGTATTTTGATAAGGATTGCACTGAATGTGTAGATTGCTCTGGGTAGCATAGACATTTTAACAATATCTGTTCTTCCAATCCATGAACATGGAATGTTTTTCCATTTCTTTGTGTCTTCTTCAATTTCTTTCATAAATGTTCTATACTTTCCAGAGTTCAGTTCCTTGAACTGTTTGGTTAGGTTTATTCCTAGGTATCTTATGGTTTCAGGTGCAATTATAAAGGGGATAGATTTTTTAATTTCTCTTTCTTCTGTCTCATTGTTAGTGTATACAATGTGACTGACTTCCATGCATTGATTTTTTATCCTGCTACTTTGCTGAATTCCTGTATCAGTTCTAGTAATTTTTGGTGGAGTCTTTTGGGTTTTCTACATAGAGAATCATGTTATCTGCAAAGAGTGAGAGTTTGACTTATTCTTTGCTGATTTGGATGCCTTTTATTTCTTTTTCTTGTCTGATTGGTGAGGCTAGGACTTCCAGTACGATGTTGAACAACAGTGGTGAGAATGGACATCCCTGTTGTGTTCCTGACCTTAGGAGAAAAGCTCTGTTTTTCCCCATTGAGGATGATATTCGCTGTGGGTTTTTCATGTATGGCTTTTATAATATTGAGATATGTTTCTTCTATCAGTACACTACATAGAGTTTTTATCAAGAAAGGATGCTGTATTTTTAACAGTTGAATTTAAACAAGACTGAATTAAATTTGGTAATATTCAGTGTCCTGGATCAACATTATAACTGTCATTAAAAGAAAATATTTGGCAAAATGACCACAAACATTACAACGTATTTTTAACAAACCACTAAAAAATATAAATCATCTTGTTGAAACCTGTATATTCTTTAAAAACACTGAATTTAGGAATCTTTTGTGAAAGTTACATCTAGAAAAAAATAAGTATAAATTCCCTTAACTACAAAGCCCTAAATATCTCTAATTAGAGCAGTTGAGTGGGTTTTACTATGATCTAGGTTCCCACAGAGGGCTTAATCAACCTTTATGCATAACGAACACCCAGTAAAGTTAAAGTGTAATCTGTGTGTGCAAAGGGCATGAGAAAGATTCTGTCCCCAGAGATAAGACTGGCTCTTCACAGAATAGTTCAAAAGTAACAAACCTCTACCTGTCTGTCTCTGTAGTTCTGTTATGCCGACTGTAAATTCTGACATTTTTTATTTTTGTATGTTCAAGCCTTAGATGATGAATATATGCATGTAGCATTTGCAATACTTCAAATTTCATTAAAGAATGACAGTCAAATGTCTTTTCAGAGCTACTCTTTTTAAGTCTATAAAATCAAAGAGAAGTTATACCTTGCCAACTTATAAAAGTTTCCACATTCAATAATATCTGAATATTATCAATAACCTTCTTATTGTTATTGTTTGCATATTGACATGCTATATCTTATCAACATCTTTCATGATCATTTTAATAATTCCCTCCACATTAAGTGGTTTCCTAAAGCAAGTGGTGAGTAGATAGAAGCAAGAAGCACTTCAGTAAACCTTTGTTCACTGACTGGTTAATTGAAGTCTGTTCTATTTGGAGTAAGTGTTTAGTAACATTGTGCTGATCCATTGTTCTATAGAGTCCTAGATAACCTAAAAATTTCTTTGTCTTAATATTAGGTCTTGTGCAGAAATGAGTGAGGGGGCTCAAAGTGGCAAATAGTGGGTATAGGCGAACTTTTCTGGTTTTCTGAGATGTCTTTATGACTGAAACCCACATCTAAGAGGGGAAAAGATTACTCTGACCATTTGAAAGTAATTATCACTAATCTCTCTGACCTCTACTTGATTTTCCCTTTTCTATTCAAGAAAACATCTTGGAAGTGCAATTTCCTATGATTTCAGGTGACACAGAACTTGGCTGTGATGGTCACTGCCTGCGACTGGGACTCCCAACTTGGTTCACAAGTTACTACATCAGATTTATTTTGTTGTGCTTAGTATTGCTCCAGTGGGGATGCTGTACTGACATAAGATACAGTCTGCTAAGGACTAATTTTGTTCTTTACTTATTAAAAAAGTGTATCTTGAATGTTATGATAAATACAGGGATTAAAGTACTGAGCAAGGGATTATCTTTGATCTCAAATAGCTCTCCAGTGGGGCTCTGGCTTATTTAATTTGAAGAGGGCTGCATCTTGGAGATGCCTGTGCCTTCTTCCACTGCCATTTCTTTAAGGACCTATACCATTGACCATCCCTGGGCAATCCCTGTGCTGCCTTCATATTCTGCTTTTGGTTATAGTTCATTTTGCCCTTACTGTGTACGGCCAACACACACTGAACTTTATTCTATGCTAGGCTGTGTCAGGTGCCTTGGAAAGGTCATCCCATTCAGTCCTTCCAGCAACAGGTGCCATTATTACCTCTACTCAGTCGGTAATGAAAGTGGACTTCAAGCGGGTGGAAGTGTATCCTTCTGGTTACACGGTCCACCTGGTAGAGCTGGAACTGTCATGGTTTCCCTCTGGAACTCAACACTTAACCATCATGATGAACTGTCTCACACTCCCTTGATTTTCTTTGTTAACCTAGTAGTTCTTACCTGGGATAACTGTGAATATGGGGCATTGGATAGGGGAAATGTGTCAATTCATATTTGTGAATTATGAAGAGAAATTTTCAAAATATAACTCCTAGATCTTCCTCTCCAAAGATTCTAATCTGTCCTTTGGTGGCAGGAGGGACCTGTAATTTGATCTGAGAAAACTGCCCAAGGAACTTTGCTTCATCCTTCCCAGATGAGAACCACCAAAGAACAGTTACAAATGTTGTACCCAGCCCTTCCGGGCATCTGATTTCTAGCTGGACCCCTTGCTGGTTTCTGACTTCTGTCATTCTTCTTTGTTCTGGGCATCTGGCCCTGTTTCCCAACCCATATGAGATGGGAGCACCGTGGCTCCCCGTGTGATCTTACCTCCCCTCAGCTGCTCCCAGGGAGATAGCAGGACTTCAGGAGGGCTCCTATGGCCTCTCTCTGTCCATAGTATAAAATGTTCTTTCTTCACTCTCAATATTCCTTCCCTTGGGGCTTTAAGTTAAGTTTTAATAGGATTCCAGTACAATTTAAGGCAAATTGATTGCAGTAAAAGGTCCTCGAAGATAGGTGACCAGAACTCAATTTCTCAATTTAGTGTTTTCAAGTGATCTCTGAGCCATGTGAACATGTAATGGATAACTGCAAAAAGAGTTATCTGCTGACTTTCAAAATTGCATGATTTCCTGGCTCTATTAATTAAATCTAGTAAGCTTGTATTCAGTTCTTAATCCATAGCGCACTTTGATAGGCATTACAGATGATATCAAAGTGAGTGAGACATACAAACACTTCTCTTAAGATGGCTGGAGGGAAGAACACAGATGCAACTAACAACGGAAAAAAGCCTGAGAACTGCAGGAAAGGTCGAGACAACTCCAGTGGAACCCATGGAGGCTGCTAACTTTCAGTTGTAAGACCCTTGGAATTCAAAGCCCAAGAACCATATTACTGGTCAGCCTCATGGAAAAGGTAGCCGTCAAACCACCAGGAACAGAAGTGGGGAGGGATGGGAAAGAGCAGCAGTGGGTGAGGCTGGCGAGGAAGGGAAGGCTGTTCACACATTGTTGGACACAATGCTCAGTATTATCTGTCTCTGGGTTCAAGTCATACAATGTCTTTCACTTGTGGAGTTGGCGAATGTGATAGGAATTAGCTCATTCTGTCCTAGGCTTGAGGGCATTGGCCTGCTCTTCTTTCTCCTGGCCATTCAGGGTCAATTTTTCTGAGGGTTGCAGAATCACATAACACCTTTTCATTTATTGTCCAGCAAGTCTGTGCAGCTCATAACGAACTCAGGGCAAAAGAGCGATCAAGAGAATCAGGTAGAACTATTGTTTCCATCAGTTGGTACGTACATATTATGTGCCCATGACACCAAAAAGGGAAAAAATAAATTCTACCATTAAAAGTGATTGCCCAGGGCACATGGGTGGCTCAGGTGGTTAAGGGTCTGACTTTGGCTCAGATCATGATTTCAAGGTCCTGGGATCGAGCCCCATGTTGGGCTCTCTGCTCAGTGGGGAGTCTGCTTCTCCCTCTTGCTCTGCCACTCCCCTGGGCTTGTTCTTTCTCTCTCAAATAAATAAATAAAATCTTAAAAAAAAAGTGATTGCCCATACTACCAATTGATATGATCAACTTGTAGTAGTTGGAAAGCTAATTTTATTAGCCAAATCTGAGATTCATTAGTTATTACACCTATTACTTTTCTTTCACATTTATTCCCTCTGATAAAAATGCTCCCTATCCCCATCCCAATCTCTCCTATTCTGTTGATTCCCTAATTTATATTCCATTGACTCAACCCAGAAGATTAGGTTAAATTGGTTAATTTTTTGTATAAAGTACAAATCTTCCTAAAACCTCCTTCCTGTTCCCTTTTCTAAGGCTTGATTTATCCCAGTCTTGCCATATATTTATGCCCATTAGCTACATTTTCTCAGAGACCATTCATTGCCCTTCTTGAATAAAGAATGAAATTTAGGTTTGCCTTCAAATGTCAGGAATCCAGGATTCTATCTGGATCAGCGGCTTTGAAATGATTTTAAGTACATAAACTGCAATTTATTGCCACTTTAAAAAAATATAATCTGACAAAAGGGGCATGAAGTTACTTATCACAAACTGCAATGAATTACATCTCTCTGCCCATCCATCTAGTCAATAGACTTATATTGAATTTTCCTCACCTAGTGTCTTGGAATACAAAGGTGAACAGCAATTATAGCTGATCTACTTTGCACGTTGCCCATGACTTACACAGTATCATATTCATGAGGAGATTATTGTACTCTACAGAATGTATCATCAAACCTGCTTTCTTAGGAACTTAACAATTAGCCACGTAGGGGACAATGAGTTTATATTGGTTATATGCTTCCAACTACAGAAACAACTCATGGAGGGGAGGAGTCAGTGTGGCCTCTGGCAGTTAGGGAAGATTTGGCAGAGAAATTGGGACTGTGTGGGAGTCATGAAAGATGATTAGTAATTAGATAAATTATGGTAAAGAGAGATGCCCTTCCACTGCAGGAAGGTTGAGAAATAACTTCCCTTCTTGTGGTGCTCAGGCTGTTTTCTGCTCCTGTGTATCCTCAGTTTCATTAAGACCGACCATGCAGAGCAGGATTAGTTTGAAGTCACCTCTTTTGGCTTTAGGATCCTTGCTTTTGGCAACATTGACAAATTATTCACTTGGTCATTTTCTTCTATCAGTAAGGCAAAGAAAAGATACAGAACCTTAGAGAAATCATCTCTTCTCAAGGGTGTCCTATGATGTGATCCACTTACCATTTTTATGTGAAGTGAAGGGATGCTCCTGGAAGGCAGGGACCAGTTTTGTTTGTTTTGGGATTTTTGTTTTATTCTTTTTTTCTTGTTTATAGTATACATTTAGTTTACAGTTGGTACTCAATAAATATCGAAAATACTGGATAGAGGAAGGGGGTAGAGATTATAATACCTCATAGCCTCTTGGAGGTAATTCTCTGTGGGTCTAATGGAGGTGGAAAGAAATGAGGAAGTCGTGAACCTGCAAACACTGATTTTGTGGATTAACAAAAGGACATAATGCTGAGAAATTACTGTGTTTCCTAAAATCAGAATGTCAGAAACTTTGCTGTTTGAAAACCATATCAGTAAGAATGGAATAGCCTATTTGCATAGAGGATCTGAATCACTTTGAGACAACTAGAATTGCTAACCCACGTTCAGAACTACAGATAAAGAGTTTTTAAATAAAACACTCTCAATTATCTTAAGTTTGTAGTTTCCAAGGAAACAGACTGTAATGTACCAGAGAAGATGGCCTGGATTATCATTTGTCTCTTTCTGTTTGTTTGGCAGCTTCATTACGAGTTCCTGCATCTTCTACTACACCGCGATCCCCAAAGACCTAGGACAAAATGCTTGCGAGTTTCTCCTAGTGACTAACTCCATGATAGATTTTTATCTTCTGAACATTCTAACCATGAATTCTTTTATTAGAAATACCCAACATGTCAAGGCGTGTAGATATTTGTCTCAGACAATATCTGACAAAAATTTGCTCCTTTCTCAAGCCATTTTTATTCCAGTTTGAGTAAACTGAAACTGATGCAAGGCATTATGCTGACTGGTTACAAGACATTAGCCATTGCTTCTCTGAAGTGATAATTTAAATGATAATGTAGTGGTTGTCACCAGGGAAGACTGCATATCTTCAGTGGAACTCAAAATACCTCTTCATGGCTGGATGGAGATTTCCATTCCCACTTTGTGTCTGTCCCCACTCACTCTGAGTTTGCCCTTAACCATTTCCACCTCTGATGTTATTCTGTACATATTCTATGTGCCCAGCCAAGGACATTGTAGAGGGCAGGATTATCTAGTCATACGGTACACTGGCCTTCTAAACCACAAGGGGTATCATAATAGCAGATGAATAGTTTGAAAATTACTAACACTGTGCCCTAGACTCCAATGCTGAGATACTGAGTCCCCTTTGAACAGGTGTGTGTTTAATGAGGTCAGGCTATTTCGCCATTGGCCTCACCTGGCTCTTATATGCTCATTGAGCTGATATGGTTGTTCTTTTTAAAAATCTCTTCTGAATAGATCAGAAGCTTCATAACCGACTCCCCAGGAAGTCTCCTCAGAAACAAGTTGAAAGGGGATGGGGTACTCCTTTCCAGAACTTTGGCCCACGCCTTGTGTAAAACACTAAAGATGAGGTCATATCTTACTCCCATCCATGATACCCATTATGCCTTATTTTTCCCCTAAAATGAGGCAGACACAACATTGGTGGCATTCTGTGATAGCCCTTTCAAGGTCAATACATCAGTAGCTGACCAATAATGAGCTTCTCCCTCAGTGCAACTGAAAACATGAATCCTTTTTCAAATTGAATTGTGGAGACTAAGTTAACTGGAGGTTTATTTTATTTTATACTCTTGTTCTGAAAAGTCAGATGTAAGTCAAACTTTATTTGAAATGCCCTAGGGAAGCTGGCTGTGTAAAGAGACCCTAGGTTAATGCTTTTTTAGTTTGGATAATCACCATCGCATCAATTGGGAATTTTATAAATTGCCTTCTGAAAGCAAGAACTGCCTGCAGTGAGTTACCAAGAGTTCCATGACAGTTGCTTTTCTTTGTTGTACCTATTCTGATACTCATGGGCTGACATAAAACATACACCCTCCCTCTCTCCTCAGGTTTTCCCCCATTTTTTAACAGCTTTAGTAATTATTATTATTATTATTATTTCATCACAAAATTTTCCAGAGTGTTTCAATAACGATATTCACCATTGGGAGAAATTTTGCCGTTGTGAAACCAATTACAAAACACTTTTAACTAAAAGGTTAGATTCTGTGCATGGACCTGGATGCCAGTCTTGCTATGGGACTCCAAGTTATTGCTATTTAAATAATTTTACATTAAGAAGGAAACAAAAATAAGTTTTTAAAATGTGCTTGTTATTAGCCCCATATTGTATCCATAAGTTATAATTCTCTATTAAATTTGACATCAGCTACAGCTTCCACAGAGCTATTCCAGGAAGCATTGCCATTTCAGGTGGAACCTATATTCTGAACCCTTGTGTTGTCCCATTTTAGTGGATTAGTAAAGTGGTCATAACAGATTCATAAACTGAGCATAGGAGAGTTCAGGAGAACAGATGTATTCCTCAGAACAGTGCCCAGTTCATAGTTAAGTCTTAATCGATATGTGCATATTGGAAGGACAGATGAACTTGCCTGAGAGCAACATCTGTCAAAAGACAAAACAACATCTGGGTGTCAGTCTGTCTGGCTCATACAACTGTTCCTTGACTTTCACTGTCTCCAAGCTCAAATCTCGTGAACTCTGAATAGTCCATTATAAATTTTTAGAGACTTAATGAAAATGTTATTTTCTTCAAGGCTGTTTTGACCAAATTAAGTGACAGCTGACAATAATACAAAGAGAGGCTATATTGTACAGTAGGCAGATCGTGAAAGATAGCTATGATTTCCACAAGCCTGTTTTAAACGAATCAAAAAGAAAGAGCTTCTCTATAAACAAAACTTAGAAGCAAAGGTTAATTCATTTTAGGTTTCAAATAATACTGGAAAAGAAAGTACAGCTTGAATAAAATAGATGAATAGGAGGAATTAGGACATTATGTCTTCTTGCTATTTTAAGGAGGCATTTAAAGAGAGATTCTATTATTATCGAATTGGATTCAGACAAAGTCAAGAGCAGTTTATCCAACATACCCAGAAAGCGCAGGTAGTGGAAATACTTCACTTTGAGGAAGACCACTTGAACAAAGGGTATCTTAAAACTAAGGAGATTCCACAGACATATTCAGAACATTCCATCCCAAAGCAACGGAATACACATTCTTCTCTAGTGCCCATGGAACATTCTCCAGAATAGATCACATCCTAGGTCATAAATCAGGTCTCAACCGGTACCAGAAGATTGGGATCATCCCCTGCATATTTTCAGACCACAATGCTTTGAAACTAGAACTCAATCACAAGAGGAAAGTCGGAAAGAACTCAAATACATGGAGGCTAAAGAGCATCCTACTAAAGAATGAATGGGTCAACCAGGAAATTAAAGAAGAATTAAAAAAATTCATGGAAACCAATGAAAATGAAAACACAACTATTCAAAATCTTTGGGATACAGCAAAGGCAGTCCTAAGAGGAAAGTATATAGCAATACAAGCCTTTCTCAAGAAACAAGAAAGGTCTCAAGTACACAACCTAACCCTCCACCTAAAGGAGCTGGAGAAAGAACAGCAAATAAAGCCTAAACCCAGCAGGAGAAGAGAAATAATAAAGATCAGAGCAGAAATCAATGAAATAGAAACCAAAAGAACAGTAGAACAGATCAACGAAACTAGGAGCTGGTTCTTTGAAAGAATTAATGAGATTGATAAGCCCCTGGCCAGACTTATCAAAAAGAAAAGAGAAATGACCCAAATCAACAAAATCATGAATGAAAGAGGAGAAATCACAACCAACACCAAAGAAATACAAACAATTATAAGAACATATTATGAGCAACTCTATGCTAGCAAATTAGATAACCTGGAAGTAATGGATGCATTCCTAGAGATGTATCAACTACCAAAACTGAACCAGGAAGAAATAGAAAACCTGAACAGATCTATAACCACTAAGGAAATAGAAGCAGTCATCAAAAATCTCCCAAAACACAAAAGCCCAGGGCCAGATGGCTTCCCAGGGGAATTCTACCAAACATTTCAAGAAGAATTAATACCTATTCTTCTGCAACTGTTCCAAAAAATAGAAATGGAAGGAAAACTTCCAAACTCATTTTATGAGGCCAGCATTACCTTGATCCCAAAACCAGACAAAGACCCCATCAAAAAGGAGAATTACAGACCAATATCCCTGATGAACATGGATGCAAAAATTCTCACCAAAATACTAGCCAATAGGATCCAACAGTACATTAAAAGGATTATTCACCACGACCAAGTCAGATTTATCCCTGGGCTGCAAGGTTGGTTCAACATCCGCAAATCAATCAACGTGATACAATACATTAACAAAAGAAAGAACAAGAATCAATGATCCTCTCAATAGATGCAGAAAAAGCATTTGACAAAGTATAGCATCCTTTCTTGATCAAAACTCTTCAGAGTATAGGGATCGAGGGTACATACCTCAATATCATAAAAGCCATCTATGAAAAACCTACAGCGAATATCATTCTCAATGGGGAAAAACTGAGAGCTTTCCCCCTAAGGTCAGGAACGCGGCAGGGATGTCCACTATCACCACTGCTATTCAACATAGTATTGGAAGTCCTAGCCACAGCAATCAGACAACAAAAAGAAATCAAGGGCATCCAAATTGGCAAAGAAGAAGTCAAACTCTCACTCTTTGCAGATGATATGATACTTTATGTGGAAAATCCCAAAGACTCCACCCCAAAACTGCTAGAACTCATACAGGAATTCAGTAAAGTGGCAGGATATAAAATCAATGCACAGAAGTCAGTGGCATTCCTATACACCAACAACAAGTCAGAAGAAAGAGAAATTAAGGAGTCGATCCCATTTACCATTGCACCCAAAACCATAAGATACCTAGGAATAAATCTAACCAAAGAGGCAAAGGATCTGTGCTCAGAAAACTATAAAATACTCATGAAAGAAATTGAGGAAGACACAAAGAAATGGAAAAACGTTCCATGCTCATGGATTGGAAGAACAAATATTGTGAAGATGTCAATCCTACCTAGAGCAATCTACACATTCAATGCAATCCCCATCAAAATACCATCCACTTTCTTCAAAGAAATGGAACAAATAATCCTAAAATTTGTATGGAACCAGAAAAGACCCCGCATAGCCAGAGGAATGTTGAAAAAGAAAAGCAAAGCTGGCGGCATCACAATTCCAGACTTCCAGCTCTACTACAAAGCTGTCATCATCAAGACAGTATGGTACTGGCACAAAAACAGACACATAGATCAATGGAACAGAATAGAGAGCCCAGAAATGGACTCTCAACTCTATGGTCAACTAATCTTTGACAAAGCAGGAAAGAATGTCCAATGGAAAAAAGACAGTCTCTTCAACAAATGGTGTTGGGAAAATTGGACAGCCACATGCAGAAGAATGAAACTGGACCATTTCCTTACACCACACACAAAAATAGACTCCAAATGGTTGAAAGACCTCAATGTGAGACAGGAGTCCATCAGAATCCTAAAGGAGAACACAGGCAGCAACCTCTTCGACCTCAGCCGCAGCAACTTCTTCCTAGAAACATCGCCAAAGGCAAGGGAAGCAAGGGCAAAAATGAACTATTGGGACTTCATCAAGATAAAAAGCTTTTGCAAAGCAAAGGAAATAGTCAACAAAACCAAAAGACAACTGACAGAATGGGAGAAGATATTTGCAAATGACATATCAGATAAAGGGCTAGTATCCAAAATCTATAAAGAACTCATCAAACTCAACACCAAAAGAACAAAGAATCCAATCAAGAAATGGGCAGAAGACATGAACAGACATTTTTCCAAAGAAGACATCCAAATGGCCAACAGACACATGAAAAAGTGTTCAATATCGCTCGGCATCAGGGAAATCCAAATCAAAACCTCAATGAGATACCACCTCACACCAGTCAGAATGGCTAAAATTAACAAGTCAGGAAATGACAGATGTTGGCGGGGATGCAGAGAAAGGGGAACCCTCCTACACTGTTGGTGGGAATGCAAGCTGGTGCAGCCACTCTGGAAAACAGTATGGAGGTTCCTCAAAAAGTTGAAAATAGAGCTACCATATGATCCAGCAATTGCACTCCTGGGTATTTACCCCAAAGATACAAAAGTAGGGACCCGAAAGGGTACGTGCACCCCGATGTTTATAGCAGCAATGTCCACAATAGCCAAACTGTGGAAAGAGCCAAGATGTCCATCAACAGATGAATGGATCAAGAAGAAGTGGTATATATATAAATGGAATATTATGCAGCCATCAAAAGGAATAAGATCTTGCCATTTGCAACGACGTGGATGGAACTGGAGGGTATTATGCTGAGCGAAATAAGTCAAACAGAGAAAGACATGTATCATATGACCTCACTGATATGAGGAATTCTTAATCTCAGGAAACAAACTGAGGGTTGCTGGAGTGGGGGGTGGGGTGGGAGGGATGGGGTGACTGGGTGATGGACACTGGGGAGGGTATGTGCTCTGGTAAGCGCTGTGAATTGTGCAAGACTGTTGAATCTCAGATCTGTACCTCTGAAACATATAATGCAATATATGTTAAGAAAGAAAAAAAGAAGAAGAAGAATGTAGCAGGAGGGGAAGAATGAAGGGGGGAAATCGGAGGGGGAGAAGAACCATGAGAGACAATGGACTCTGAAAAACAAACTGAGGGTTCTAGAGGGGAGGGGGTTGGGAGGATGGGTTAGCCTGGTGATGGGTATTGAGGAGGGCACGTTCTGCATGGAGCACTGGGTGTTATGCACAAACAATGAATCATGGAACACTATATCTAAAACTAATGATGTAATGTATGGGGATTAACATAACAATAAAAAAATTAAAAAAAAAAAAAAACTAAGGAGATTCCATGTAAGAACTTTGATTAACCAGCTGGCTTGTAAAGTCGCTAGCACGCAGTTTGTAATTGTCAACTATTTCTGCTATTAAAGAGAAATGGTAAAGAGATGGTACTTCCTGATTTCCTTGTTAGCTTCTGTAGAACTTTCTTTCCGATGAATGGGACCTTGTCTGTAATTGTCTTATGACACTTGGAGCCTTTTATTCTTCCTCGTTCAACCATATTTTCTGTTGTCGTACCTTCTTTAGCAGGCTGCAAACTCATTGGATGAAGTAATAACATATCTTTGTGTTCTCACTGCAGAACCTAATAAGTGCCTGGCATACAATATTTAGGGCAAGGAAAAGAAGGAAGGAAATGATATAGAAAGCAAGGAAGAAATGATATTTTCAAATGGTGGCTTAGATGTATTGAGTTTTTGGCATATCCCAAGTTCTTCACAACTGCTGTAGAATTTAATTCTACAAATAATTCTGTGATGTAGATAGGCATTATCAGTTCTACTTTGTGAATGAGGAAGTTGAGGCTTGAATAGGATAAATAATTTGCTGAAGATCTCACAGTCAATAAATTGTATCCTTTTACTCCCAGAGTCTATGTTTCATCCAATATTCAATGCTATCTCTAAGGAAAGCATTTCCCACCCCCCCATTTTAAATGTACACTTATTAAACAAGATCTCCTTCATGACAATTTAATACAGTATCTCTCAGCAATTAGTGTTGAGAACATTATTTCCCTCTACATTCAGAAATACAGATTTGAACACTATGAAAACAATTAGGACAAGTACCATAAAAAATTGGTCCTTCAAAGGAAATAGAAGGGGAAATTGAGGGCAGTGAGAGGATTTGTTTGTTGTCTCGGGAAAACCAGCAGGAGAAAGGCTTTGAGGGCCCCAAACCATTCCACATGGATAGGATGGAGCTGGAGAGCCAGTCTGAGCTGGGTGGTGTCCACTTCAAGGCTTTGGTGTGGGTCTGAGAAGCCAGGGTGGAGCTCTGACCAACACCATAAACCAGAGTTTGCCAAACCGGCATCACCTCAGAATGCCTCACAGCTGTGTCTAAATGCTTATAGGAAACAGACTTTTAAGTAGTAATAGTTATTAAATGAACACTGCCCCCCAAGAGTGCCACAGGGCCAAGAAAGAAAGGAAAGGTGAAGGAGGAAATGAAGGCAGAGAGGGAAATGGGAGGGAAGTAAGACGGGAAGAGAATAAGAAGTCAGAGAAACAGGAACGAAGGGAGGAATCTGTTTTGGACCTGGTAAGTAATTAGGAATACAAGAAGTTATTGCAATTCCTATTAATACTGTTTGCACGTGGTCACGGAAAGTCTCAGGTGACACTGCAGCTGTAGGGTACAGGGGGGCTTGTGAAACATTGCTGTGAAGAAAGTCACTTCCAGCGAGTTCTGTGGCATGTTTCTCTCTGGGACGGAAGATGACTTCCATATAAACACAAGTCAGACTTAGAGTTATGGCAAACCTGTCCTCTTATCTGGGCTGTGGCTCTCGTCATGAGAAGGGGGAACGAATTCATTACCTTTAGCCAACGAG
Source organism: Halichoerus grypus (assembly GCF_964656455.1). Lineage (NCBI taxonomy): Eukaryota > Metazoa > Chordata > Mammalia > Carnivora > Phocidae > Halichoerus > Halichoerus grypus. The sequence continues at coordinate 84,859,916 of NC_135718.1, read as the reverse complement.
AAGGTTTAAGCCACGACATTGGCCTATTTGATGGCTGAACGGTAGTGTCATTTTAAGTCTCTGGCTGAGAAGCAGAACAATGCCCAATTCATTATCAGAACATGAAAATTCCCATTTTACATTGTCTCCTGTCATAAGATGATTCATTGTTTTAATTTTCAGTACGACATTTAAGATATTAAGAAATGCTCTTCAGGAAGACCTGTGTGGGGTTTAATTCATACTATGTATAACCTCATTATGATGTGGGGAAATTTACTTTGTCAAGGAGATAAGCAAAGCTGGCTCTTTTTGTTTTGATAATCTTTTCAAATGTCCTCACGGCTCTCAATCCCTACACAATACCTTCCGCATGCCCATTCACGTAGATGATTTGTGTTCCTTAAACTCTCCACCCATTAGAAATAATTTTGATTAGGGGACGCCTGGGTGGCTCAGTCGGTGAAGCGTCTGCCCTCGGCTCAGGTCATGATCTCGGGGTCCTGGGATTGAGTCCTGCATTGGGCTCCCTGCTCAGTGGGGGAGCCTGCTTCTCCCTCTCCCTCTGCCTCTGCTCCTCCACCCTGTTCATGTGCACTCGTGCTCTTTCTCTCAAATAAATAAAATCTTTAAAAAAGGAAAAGAAATAATTTTAATTAGAAATGAGGCATATTCAGGCTAGGAATGAAAGATACAAATAGAGATATATTATTTTTCTTACATTTGATCCCCTTACTAGAACACATAAAATACTCTAAGTTTTTTATTTGGTCCTATGATGATTGCTGAAATAAAATCTTTTTTTTTTTAAAGATTTTATTTATTCATTTGAGACACAGAGATACCGAGAGAGAGAGAGAGAGAGCACGAACAGGGGGAGAGGCAGAGGGAGAGGCAGAAGGAGAGGGAGAAGTAGGCTCTCCGCTGAGCCAGGAGCCCAATGTGGGGCTCGATCCCAGGACCTCAGGATCATGACCTGAGCCGAAGGCAGATGCTTAACCATCTGAGACACCCAGGCACCCCATTTGCTGAAATAAAATCTTAATTCCTAATCGAGGGAGAGAAAAAAATATAAAGATGAAAAGAAGACACAGGAAGTAAGAAAGAAAAGAATAGATAAAGAAAACATTAATGGAAAGATTGTCCTCTGTTGAGAAGCAGAGACTATGGAAGCTCACTTTGGCATCATCTGCCCTTGACACTTGATCCGGAGAGTGACGAAGGGGATGTAGGTGGCTGACTTCACTGGCATCCTACAAGTGGATTGTGTTTACACAGTTTAAATAAAAAACATACATCGTTTAGCCCTCAGATCCTGCGACATGATACTCTCCTATAAAACAGAAAAGCTGCATGACTTTTCCAGATGCACACACGGAGTGAGGAACAAAGTATAATTTGATGCTTAAAAAAAATCATGAGTTGGGTCAGGAGCATGAAGAGTGAAGGAAACTGTAAGGATAAAAAAAAATTGCATTATGATGTGACCACTGTGGGCAGAATTCCCTGCTGTTAGCCTCAAGGTAGAGCTGACATAAGGGGAAGATAACATAATAAGTAGCAGAGAGTCTGCTTCTAATGGACAGAGGAGTTATTCTCTGCTATTTAACACTTGTTCTCTAAGGCCAAAGGAATTATGTTCAAAGGCATATATTTTTAAGATTAATAGTATTTGACTTTAAAAATTCTAAAAGTCTTTTTAATATGTGCTTTAGAAAATAAAGTTCAAACCAAATATACACCATTGACCTCGGAAAGTTCTACTGTCATATTTTCTCATGATCTTAAGTACTTACACATTAGTTTTTGGCAGAAAAACTGTGAGAGCTTATGATTTTTTTAAAAGATTAGTAAAGAGGGATTGTGATTTTTTTTTTAAAACAAATCCTTTCCAATATTTTTTGAAAACAGACAAGTGTCAGAAAAAAGCTACAGCCACAGAACATATTACGTGATATTTTTATATTATACTATTTGCATTTAAAAATAATCTAATTTTGAAGAAAATTCCTTGCTAATTTACAATTGCATTAAGTTTTCATTTGAAAGGAAATAAAAGAAATCAAATATTAAATTCAGGGAGAGAAACATCATTATAAAGTCATGCTTTGTACTTTATACATTTATTTGATTGAGGAAATCTTTTCAGAGGATTGGGATTTGAATTGTCAAGGAATTTTTAAAAACGAAAATAAGTGCAAAGAAGCAAAATTGAAAACTGTTGATCATAGCGAAAGAGAATGAGCTGGTGACAGGGCCAGGATAGTAATTATGTAGACAGAGCAGGCTCAGAGATCTGGACCCAGGATTCGAGTCCTACCCATCTGCTGGGTGCATGACTTTGGGTAAGTTACATGGCTTCTCTGTGCCTTCTTATTTTTCATCTGTAAGATAGAGATAATGACAGTATCTGTTTCATGTGGGGGTTGTGAGGATTAAATGAAATATATTATGTCATGTAGGGGAAAGTTGGATACTAAACATGTCCTATGTAAGCACTGTAGGTGCCCTGATACTGGGAGATGACCTGGAAATTAGGGAGCAAAGTGGGGAAGCAGCAACAGTAACTGTTCATGACAAACCTGCTGTAGGACAGGCACATGGGGTCACAAGCAAATGTAAGTCCCAGTTCATCACACGCACACATGCATGCACACCCACACCCACGAGTGCACGCACGGACACAGTATTTATTTAAAGACACAGGGAAAAGTTAAAAGATGTATTAATAAACATTTTTATATAATCATTTTGAAAGGATTATAAAATTATCTCCCAAATAGAGAAGAATTTAGAAATAAGTTCAAGGCTTCTGAAAGAGAAAAAAAATTGTTTGTGTTTTAATAACTTGTAGATATTGATGAAATTTTATTTCTTTATAGATTTTGACATGTTTACCTTTGTGCATCAGGTTATTTGCAATGATTTTAGTTTTCTTTTTCACTATTCACTCCCTAAAAAAAGGGAAGCTTCCCAGAAGGTTACTTTTAGGATCACCCTCACATAATGAACATTTTCTCTCCCTTTGTAAAAAAAATGGACAGAAAGCTTTATTACAAATTTATGGAGTATGTGGAACAGGGTGGAGGAAAGGAGAGAGGAAAACAAAGCATTGAAGGAGATGGAGCTGAATAGAAGAGATGATTGAATGTGCACATCACATAGTAGAAATGGTCTTATCAACCCTTGAGGAGACTTCGAGTGAATCCAGAATAGCAAGCTAAAAATAGCTTTGCAAGTTAACTGGCCACTGGGCAAAATAAATACTTAGGATATCAATTAAGACAGCAAGAGAATGAATTATGTGTAAACCAAGTGAAATTTGCCTTGAATGAAAGGCTATGAAGGTAATTAAAATGAAATTAAAGCCTGCTATTTGAACAGGAGTAGTGGCCTTTACTATTTCTGAAAAGTTAGAGCAGAATGTAAATAAACAGCTTGATTTGAGATTTAATTTCAATTTTAGTGTGACCTTTGTTAGAGCCTTGTCTGAAATAGCATCCCTCCATGAAAGGAGGGCACAGCACTGAATTATCAAAGAAGATGGAGGCACAGGAAACAAGTGTATTGGTATTTGGAAAGGGGATGCAGGGGTGGAGTTAATGTGAAAAATTTAGAAATCGGGGACAGGTGCTGGCCAAGTGCTACTTCAGTAGAGCCCTGACCAATGTGGGGGTTAGGGGTAAAAACCTACCACGCCCCTGCAGTCAAAAATTCTTGTATAACTTTTGACTCCCCTGAAACTTAACTACTAATAGCCTACTGTTGTTTATTGCATGCTGTATTCTTAAAAAAGTAAGCTAGAGAAAAGGAAATGCTGAGAAATCATAAGGAAGAGAAAATTCATTTACACTACTGTGCAGTATTTATAGAAAAAAAAAAATCTTCGTATAAATGGACCTGCACAGTTCAAACCCATTTTGCTCCAGAGTCAACTGTATTACCTAAACTAGGCAAAGCACATTTCTTGTGAAGTCTTGACTTCTGCCTTTTTTCCCCCTAGGCTTAGCCACATGCATACTTTCTGGCTAATTTAATAGCTAGGGAGAATAAAATTGTGAACTGATTCCCAGAACCTGCCTTTTTGGAATTTAAAGAGGACGCTTAGTTCCAAATCCAATTGCAGCAAGTATATCAGCTGCTTTAAAAAATGATATTGAGAAAGAAAAGTGTATTTGAAAAGGCAGGACTATTATGTCCCTGAGATGCCCACTCAGTAGTGTTCTTAAGAACACCGCTAAGATGGGAAGACTGAAGACAGTCTTGAGGTTTAGGTAAATTTTGGAGTGAAAAATATATGGTTGAGACTGTGATATTTCACTTGCTTTTCATAAGCATCTACCTGGTAAAAGGGCATGAGCACTGTCTTTAAAAGGAACAGAAGATAATTCTACCTTTTCTACTGCTTTTTCCCCTTAGTATAATTCTTTGTCTCCTAAAGTCTGATTTATCTCATTAATATTTAGTCTGATCCAGTTTCTTTCAAAGACCTACCTTTATCTTCCCAAGTCTCCAATATGGACAGAGTAGGCAGCTTTTATCTAATGCTATTTGAGGGGTGCATGAGACTTTGTTCTTCCCTAATATCTCACCTATAAATCTTTAAAGGGAACCATGTTCCTTTACTTCTGGGCGACAGTTATAAGCATTATAATATTTTCTGTGGGTTTCTCAATACAAATAATGGTGTCTCCATATTGCCGGTTTTAAAATGCATGTGCATCATCATGAGGAATAATGGCTTTGAGATTGCTGAAGATATACTTCTTAGAAAATAAGCATTTATTAGGTATCATGTTTATTTCATCTTGGAAGAAATAGAGAAGTAATAGTAAATAGTAAAACCCTATTGCATGTGAGTGTGTGGGGAAGACGATATGTAGTGGATCATAGAATAAGCCCAAGAAGAATTCCCAGTGAGAGCTCTGGGTTGAGGCATCTGGGATGTAAGGTCCGTAACTGGTGGTTTTCCACAGCACATCTCTATATGTGAGGTCTGAGGGGAGAACTAAGGATGGAAGTGGTTATAACACAAATAGTCCATGAACAGTAACTATGTGGAAGTTCTGTCCTAGGGATTACATATCCAAAGTTGAGTGACGTGTGATCCTTGAGCTCAGGAAGTTTACTATCTGTTGGGTAGTCAGTTGCTTTAAACACAGACACACAAGATGTAAGAAGTGTTGTGCATTGAGGGAGAACATGGTTCTAAGGAACATTTGCATAGAGCTCATCCATTGTGGATAAGGCAATCTTCACAGAGAAAGTGTAGTTTTAGATGACTTGAAGGATGGACAGTAGTTTATCATGCAGAGAAAAAAGAGGGACATTCCTTGTTCAGACATAGGAAAACCAGAAAGTATTCAGGAAATAAGTATCTGATATGATGGAGGAGGAGTAGCCCCAAAAGGATTAGAGGTACCCGCACAGGACTGGGAGTAGTACCTGCTCCCACACATGGGTCTGAAGTTCTCAAGCTTCATGGAGCACTGATATACATGCACAGAAGAGGCTTGTGCAATACAGCGGATTATTATCCTGGACTGGTTGCTGCTCTGGTTGCAATGAACAAATCTTAAAAGCAAGATCCAGGAGTATCAAAACAATTCCAAGTAACAACTGTTTTACAGAACAGAGATCAAGAATATTTATGTTACTGGACAGAGAGCCAATTCTGAACTCAGGTTGGACTGCTCACCACTTGAAAATCAATACTCAAGAGACAAGTGATGGTGGGAAAGGAAAGTTTGCTTTATTCAGGGAGCCAGCAACCTGGGAAGAAGGTGGAATAATGTCCCAAAGACTGTATTCCTGTCCAGGTTAAGCTAAAGGCTTTTAAAGGGGAAGGCATGGGAAATGGGGGGCACGTGCAGGAGAAGTAGGTGCCCAGGAGGCTAGTCGTATGTTGACATAACCCTGAACAGACTTGCTGGCATCCGTGGCAGCTGTTTTTGTTTTTGTTTTTCCCCCTTTTTTTAAATTAACATGTATTATTTGTTTCAAGGGTACAGGTCTGTGATTCATCAGTCTTACACAATTCACAGCGCTCATCATAGTACATACCCTCCCCAATGTCCATCACCCAGCCCCCCCATCCCTCCCACCCCCTTCCACTCCAGCAATGCTCAGTTTGTTTCCTGGGATTAAGAGTTTCTTATGGATTGTCTCCCTCTTTTGTTTTATCCTGTTTCATTTTTCCCTCCCTTCCCGTATGATCCTCTGCCTTGTTTCTCAAATTACTCATATCAGTGAGATCATAGGATAATTTTCTTTCTCTGATTGACTTATTTTGCTCAGCATAATACCCTCTAGTTCCATCCACGTCGTTGCAAATGGCAAGACTTCATTTTTTGATGGCTGTATAATATTCCATTGTCTATATATACCACATCTTCTTTATCCATTCATCTGTTAATGGACATCTAGGCTCTTTCCTTAGTTTGGCTATTGTGGAAATTGCTGCTATAAACACTGGGGTGCATGTACCCCTTCGGATCACTACATTTGTATCTTTGGGGTAAATACCCAGTAGTGCAATTGCTGGGTTGTAGGGTAGCTCTATTTTCAACCTTTTGAGGAACCTCCATACTGTTTTCAGAGTGGCTGCACCAGCTTGCATTCCCACCAACAGTGTAGGAAGGTTCCCCTTTCTCTGCATCCCCGCCAACATCTGTCATTTCCTGACTTATTAATTTTAGCCATTCTGACTGGTGTGAGGTGGTATCTCATTGAGGTTTTGATTTGGATTTTCCTGATGCCGAGCAATGTTGAGCACTTTTTCATGTGTCTGTTGGCCATTTGGATGTCTTCTTTGGAAAAATGTCTGTTCATGTCTTCTGCCCATTTCTTGATTGGATTATTTGTTCTTTGGGTGTTGAGTTTGATAAGTTCTTTATAGATCTTGGATACTAGCCCTTTATCTGATATGTCATTTGTGGCAGCTGTTTTTGAATGTGGTCAGGCCTTATCTTCTGGGAAAGCCTGGTCCTTCGCTCCTCAAAACAGTGGTCTGCAAATCTCAAGGAAAGTAGGTTAGTTCTGCTATCAAGGGATGTAGGTCAGCAAGCAGGCAGTGCATGAGCTTGAAGCAAGGTAGCCCTTCAGACCACTTGGGGTGCTGGTACATTTATAGGAATATAAAAATATCCAATGTCCAACAATGTAAAATTCAGAATATCTGGCATCCTAAGAAGAATAACCCTGCATGCAAAGAAGCAGGAAAATAGTACCCATATTGAGGAGATAAACTAATAAATCAAAACTAACCCAGACTGATACAGATTTTAGAATTAGCAGACAAAGGCATTGAAAGTTATTGTAACTGTAACCCATATTTCCAAAAATTAAGTGGAGATATGGAATATATGAAAAACACCTAAATTGAACTTCTAGAGACAAAAATACAATGTTTGAGATGAAAAATCCACTGTACAAGATGAGCATCAGATTATATATTGCAGAGGAAAGTATTAGTGAACTTGAAGGTTTAACCATAGAAATGATCCCAAATGAAACACAGAAAGACCAGGGGATGTATTTGTTTCATAAGTCTTCTTTAATAAGTTACCAAAAGCTCATTTCTATTGCCCTTGACAGAGTCTCTGAGTTAATCTAACCCCCCATTTTTGATTTTTTTTTAATAGGCTCTACACCCCATGTGGGACTTGAACTCAAGACTCTGAGATCAAGAGTTGCATCCTCCTCCCACTGAGCTAGCCAGGTCCCCCACCAAAAGCTCACTTCTAGAGGTCAGAAATCAAAAATCAGTTTCACCGGGCCAAAATCAAGGTGTTGGCAGGGCTGTACTCTCCTTTCCTCACCATTTCCAGCTTCTGCAGCCGCACCCTGCACCTTCCAGCTGACGGCCCCTCCCTTGCTCTTCACAGGCAGCAGCAGGGTGGTCAGTGGTCACAGTGCCACCTTCTTTGTTAAATCTGCCTCTGCTTCTCTCTTGGGAAGACATTAGTGACCATGTTCAGGATTCGCCCAGATGACCCTGGATCATTCCCTCACTTCAGTATCCTTAAATTAATCCTTCTGCCAAGTCTCTTTTGCCATGTAAGGTGATATTCACAAGTTACAGTATTAGGGCCTGGATGTCTTTGGGGGCCATCATTTGGCTCACCACAAAGAATTCTATTTTATTTTTTATTATATTTTATTTTATTTTTTTAAAGATTTTATTTGTTTGACAGAGAGAGACCCAGCAAGAGAGGGAACACAAGCAGGGGGAGTGGGAGAGGGAGAAGCAGGCTTCCCGCTGAGCAGGGAGCCCGATGTGAGGCTCGATCCCAGGACCCTGGGATCACGACCTGATGTGAAGGCAGACGGTTAACGACTGAGCCACCTAGGCACCCCAACCCACAAAGTCTTCAAGTGTGGCCGGGGAATACAGCTGTGAGACAACATTGAGAGATACAGTACACTTGTATTTAGAATCCCTGAAGGACAGGAGTGTGGAAGAAAATGTTGAAGAAATAATAAGCATTGTTTTCCCCAAATAAGAAGCAATTATTTTCCAAATAAACTCATCAACTTAAGAAATTCAGTGACGCCAAAGCAAAAGAAACATGAACAAAACTATGCAAAGGCACATCATAATCAAACAATCCAACACAGAGAAAAGTTTTTTTAAATGTAGATTAAAAAGACATTACATCAGAGGGTGCCTGGGTGGCTCAATCAGCTAAACATCTGCCTTTGGTTCATGTCATGATCTCAGGGTCCTGGGATCAAGCCCCACACGGGCTCCTGACTCAGCGGGGAGCCTGCTTCTCCCTCTCCCTCTGCCTGTCGTTCTGCCTGCTTGTGTGCGTGCTCTCTCTCTGTCAAATATATAAATAAAGTCTTTAAAAAAATAAATAAAAAGACATTACATCAGAAAAACAAAGATCAGGGGCACCTGGGTGGCTCAGTTGGTTAAGCGACTGCCTTCGGCTCAGGTCATGATCCTGGAGTCCTGGGATCGAGTCCCACATCGGGCTCCCTGCTCAGCGGGGAGTCTGCTTCTCCCTCTGACCCTCCCCCGTCTCATGCTCTCTCTATCTCATTCTCTCTCTCAAATAAATAAATAAAATCTTTAAAAAAAAAAAGAAAAAGAAAAAGAAAAACAAAGATCAGGATGACAGCAGACATCTTGGTATAAACAATTTAAGTGAGAAAACAGCAATGTGATATTTTTAAGGTACTAAGAGGAAAAAAATATATATTTACATATATCAACCTATAATTCTATATCCAGTAAAATTTATTTAAAAAATGAAAGTACAGGGGCACCTGGGTGGCTCAGTCGGTTAAGCGTCTGCCTTCAGCTCAGGTCTTGATCTCAGGGTCCTGGGATCGAGCTCCACGTTGGGCTCCCTGCTCAGTGGAGAGTCTGCTTCTCCCTCTCACTCTCCCTCTTCACTCTCTCTCTCTGCCTCTCTCTCAAATAAGTAAAATCTTTAAAAACAATGAAAGTACAATCAAGTTTTTCTTAAACATACAAAAGCAAAATATATTCACCACCAGCACACCTATACTACAAGAAATTTAGGAAATCTTTTAGAGATAAAGAAAATGATAATAGAAATGTGGGTGTACACAAATGAAGAAAGAGCACTGGGAATGAGAATTCCATGTATAAATATATCAGATGTTTTTCTTCTTTTAAATTAGAGGAGAGCAGACTGTCTGAATAAACATTATGGCACTGTGATCTGTGATATGGGATTTATCACATGGGTAATGTAAGATGTATGGTGACAACAGAACAAAGTTAGGGGCAGTGCAAGGCTTTGTGGTACCCATGCGGTGGCATAACACCACTTGCAGGCCAACAGTGGTAGGTTAAAGAGCTAAACTCTACACCTAGAGCAACAATTAAGAAAACAAAGAGCTATACCTAATTAGCCACCAAAGGAGAAAAAAATATAATAATAAAATTATTCAATTAATCCAACAGAAGTCAGAAAAAGAAGAAAAAGGGAACAAAGTTTAGAAAGGAACAATGAGAAAACAAATACCAAGGTGATGAATTTGAATATAGTCTTTTTTTTTTTAAGATTTTATTTATTTATTTGACGAGAGAGACACAGAGAAAGCAGGAACACAAGCATGGGGAGTGGGAGAGGGAGAAGCAGGCTTCCCGCCGAGCAGGGAGCCCGATGTGGGGCTCGATCCCAGGACCCTGGGATCACGACCCGAGCCAAAGGCAGACGCTTAACGACTGAGCCACCCAGGTGCCCCTAATAATTACAGTGAATGACATGGTCCATATATACCAATTAATAAATATATGTCATTAGATTAGATAAAAAAGTAAGATACACCTTTGTGCTGCTTATAATAAACATACATCAACTATAAAGATGCAAATAGGTTAAAAATAAAAAGATGGAATACTATGCTGATACTTATCAATATAAAGTTGCAGTGCTGTATTTATAGCAAAGTAGATTTCAGGGAAAATAATCTTATCAGAGGTAACGAAATCATTTCATAATGAAAAAAATGTCAGTTCATTAAGAGGATATAATATTCCTAAATGTGTATTCACCTACTAATGGAGCTTCAAAATACATGAAACAAAAAAGATAAAACTGCAAGAAGAAATAGACAAATTTGCAATCATAGTTGAAGATTGTAGTACCATTATTTCAGTAATTAATAGGCCAACAAGACAGAAAATCAGTAAGAATATAGTGGACAGAAAATCAGCAAAAGTATAACAACATGACAATTAGGTTAAAAATGTAACAACACCATTGATCAAGTTGACCAAATTGACTTTTATAGAATATGACACCCAATAACAGAAGAATACATATTTAAAAAATTTTTAAGTGGACTTTTCCAAAGTTGACCATATTCTGGGTTATAAAATAAATTTCAATGAAGCTGAAAGGGTTAAAGCCATGCAAGTGTGTTCTCTCACACCTATGGAATTCAATTAGAAATCATTAAAAGAAATATCTGGGGAAACTCCAAATATTTGAAACTAAATCACATACTTGTGGATAACCCATGGGACAAGGAAGAAATCAAAAGTAAATTAGTAAGTATTTTAAACTGAATGAAAATTAAAACTCAGCAAAATTTGTGGGATAGGGTGCCTGGGTGGCTCAGTTGGTTAAGCGACTGCCTTCGGCTCAGGTCATGATCCTGGAGTCCTGGGATCGAGTCCCACATCGGGCTCCCTGCTCAGCAGGGAGTCTGCTTCTCCCTCTGACCCTCCCCCCTCTCATGCTCTCTCTATCTCATTCTCTCTCTCAAATAAATAAATAAAATCTTTAAAAAAAATTTGTGGGATACTGCTAAAGCCATACGTAGGGAAAATTTATAGAAACAAATCCCTGAAATTGAAGAAAAGTGTCAAGTCATTTGACTCATTTCCCACATTAAAGAGACTAGAAAAGAGAACATTTAAACTCAAAATTAGTAGAAGAAAGGAAATAATAAAGATGAGAATGCAAGTCAAGGAAATCTGAAAGCATAAACCCAATAAAGAAAATCAATAAAACCAAAAACTCCTTCTTTGAGATTAATTGAAAAATCTCTAACCAGACTGATCACGAAAAAAAGAAGACATAGACTATCCATATCAAGATGAGAGGTGACACCACTAGAGATCCTGAAGAAATGAAAAAGGATTTTAAGGGAATACTATGGATAACTTTACACCAATAAATTTAACAACTTAGAAAAATCTGTATGATGCAAATTAAGCTAGCACAGAAACAGATAACCTGGATTGACCTCCATCTATGAAAGAAATTAAGACTGTAGCTTTTAAGTTTTCCTATTAAAAAGAGCTCCCCTCCCAGATAGCTTCACTGATGAATTCTACCAAACATAATAATGGAAGAAATAATACCAGTATTAAAAACTCATACAGAAAAAAGAAAGGACTAATTCCCACTCATTCTGTGAAGTCAGCATCACCCTGACGCAGAATCAACCAATGACAGTATAAGAAAGCTGCAAACCAGTATTCCTCATGAATGAGAACGTGAAGTTCTAAAGAATATTTTTGCTGATTGAATCCATCAATATATAAATCCACCAATATACTTCATGACCATTAGAATTTACACAAGAAATGCAAGATTTGTTTAACATTTGAAAACTCTATCAATATAATTCATTATAACAAAAACACTAAAAAAAGAAAAATCATGTGATCATTTCTATAGAGAAAGCATTAAAAAACCCCATTATTCATTCTTGAAAAAAAAATCTCACCATGTAGGAATATGAGGGAATTTATTCAAAATGATGAAGGATATCTATCGAAAACCTACAGATAACATGATACTACATGGTGAAAGCATAGATGCTTTACCCCTAAGATCAAGCACAAGACAATCCCCTACTATTTCTATTCAGTATTTTACTGGAAGTTCTAGATAGCAATAAAGGCAGAAAAAGAAAACACATTCAAATGGAAGAGAAATAGGTAAAATTACCTTTATTCATAGATGACAGGATCATCTATGTTGCAAATCTGAGGGAATTTACAAAACAAAAGGTTCCTAGAGCTAATGGTGAGTTTACCAAGGTAGCAGTCCAAAAGATCAATATGAAACCAAATATGAAATACTTAGAGATGGATTTGAAGAAAGAGTGAAAGTATCATGTAATGGAAATTACAAAACATTTCCTGGAGAAATTGGGAAATATACTGTGTTCATGATTCAGAAGATTTACTACTATTATTAAAATTTCAAATCTCGGGGTGGCTCAGTCTGTTAAGCATCTGCCTTCGGCTCGGGTCATGATCCCAGCATCCTGAGATAGAGCCCAGCATCGAGCTCCCTGCTCAGCGGGGAGTCTACTTCTCCCTCTCCCTCCGACTCCCCCTGCCACGCATGCTCTTGCACTCTCTCTCTCAAATGAATAAATAAAAAATCTTTTAAAAAATTTTCATATCTCCCCAAATTGATCTATACATTCAAAACAATTTCAATCAAAATCCCATTGTTAATAGTCAAATGATGGAAAGAGCCCAAGTGTCCATTGACTGATGAATGGATAAAGAAGAGGTGGTATATGGGATATTACTCAGCTATCAAAAAGAATGAAATCTTGCCATTTGCAACAACATAGATGGATCTAAAGGGTATAATGCTAAGTGAAATAAGTCAGTCAGAGAAGGACAAATACCATATGATTTCATTCCTATGTGGAATTTAAGAAACAAAACAAGCAAAGGGGAGAGAAAGAGAGAGAGACAAACCAAGAAACAGACTCTTCACTCTAGAGAACACACTGATGGTCACCAGAGGGGAGTTGGGTAGGGGGATGGAGGAAACAGGAGATGGGGATGAAGGAATGTACTTGTGCATGGGGTGATGTATGTTTCTACACCTGAAACTAATATTACACTGTATGTTAACTAACTGGAATTTAAATGAAAACTTGAAGGAAAAATATCTCATTGTTAGATATTAGGAAATGCAAATTAAAAAGATAGATCATACCAAATATCATTCAGGATGTGAAGCAACTGGAACTCTGTTACACTCTGGACCGACAGAGTGCCATCACTTTGGGAAACTGGCAATTTTTTAAAAAACTAAATGCATACTTATCATATGATTCAACTGTTCCACTCCTGCATGCATATTTTTATACAAAGACTTGTACATAATGTTATCACTGCTTTGTTTTTAGTAGTCAAAAAACAAAACAACCCAAATGTCCACCCACCAAGAGGTGAGTGGATGGCCAAACTGTGGTATAGCGAACAATTGAATACTATTCAGCAATAAAAAAGAATGAGTCCTTGATACAGGCTACAGCATGCAAGGATCTCAAAACCTTGTGTGAAGTGAGAGAAGGCAATATTTTTTAAAAAGCACATAATATACGATTACATTTTTGTAAACTTTTGGGATACACAAACTAATATTTAGGGACTGATAGCCGACCAGTTGTTGCTTGGGGATAATGAGGACAAGCAGAGGTGGGACAGAGGGGTTACTAGGAGCAACAGGAAATTTGGGGTGGTAATAGATGTTTATTATGTGGGTTGTGGTCATGGTTTCATACATGTTAAACTCATGACATTGTCCATACTAAATAAGTGCAATTTAATGTATGTTAATTATTTAAATCAATAGTACTGCTTTATTAATAAAAATAATCTTCAGGGGTGGAAAATAATTGTGCTTAAAAATTATGTTTCTCAGTATCATTCTAATTTTTAGTATATGTGCTCCCCAAACGAGCACAAGCCTTGCTGTTTAAAGACATTACAGTATGTCTACTTGTAAACCCTCCTATAATTATAGATGCATAAAAATATGAAGAAACTCTTCTATTCAGAGTCTTGCATTTCTGCTAATACTGCACCTGAAGCACAAATACACTATTTAAAAATGAAACGAAATAGAGGTGGAAACAGAGGTCAGGAATGCAAGGCGTGCTAATTCAAAATGTAGTTTTGACATTTAGTTGAGATAAATATCTTTCCTTCTGCATTTATATGGAATTGAAAATTGACGAAGACATTAGTGAGGACACCTAAAGACATTTACTGGAGCCGAAATGTGAAAGTAAGGTGGCAAAGGATCAGTGATTTATGAACATAGCCTGTTTCAGTAAAAGGAAAGTGAATTTGAAAATCTCAAGCATATACCTTGCTAAATAATTTCTAAGTATAAAATTGATTCCATGAGCTAAAAATTGGCCAAAAAGAAGCATAAAACTCATACTTAGGAAAAGCTATGAGGGCAATTAGTCCCTTCCTTGTGAGTAAAAGATTGTCCCTTCTCTTGCATTCACTTTTATTTGACCTGATGTGTTCTTTAAAAATCCTCATAAATGGATTTTCATCCAACTTCATTTCAATCACTTTGTTCAAGAATCTGTTTCTTAAACTTACGGTTTTTGACATCAATGGAATCATAATTTTAAGTATATTTAGTTCTCAATTTTATATAATCAACCGCATTTCATCCACTGATGATTTTAGAGCTATTTTGGCATTTACATTTTCCTGATGTCATCTCCTCAGTGGGACAACATTGTCCAGCCTCCCAAGAGCATCTACTTCACCCTTTGGCTACCTTCCTTTGGGCTGTTTCTCTGTTAACGTACAGGCTTATTTGTGTGTGTGTGTGTGTGTGTGTGTGTGTGTGTGTGTGTGTGTTCTCTCCCTCCCAGCGAAATTAAATGCAGTAAATGTCAAGCAGTAAGTCAATTTCTTGTTGGCAGCTCATTAAAAATATTTAGTAGGAAAAAGGTAAGAAAATTAATAAAAATGAGCTTGATTCCTCTGCCATTCAGTTACTTGCAGCTTACCTTTTACCACTAATGGGCTGCATTTTGAGCGGTCTTCATTTTTAATGACCCTACCTAGTACCCTTGAGAAACAAACCATCCTCATTTCTTTATATTAAGCCACAGAACTTCAGTCTTCTAAAACTTTCTGCATTGCATGTAGAGACTAAGATCCCATCTAAAAAAAGTTGTATTTGCTTCCTAAATGACAGGATAATTACTCCATGGTGCTTTTGCTGTGTGCTAATGACAAATCTAAGCAGTAGCCTAAGGACAGGGACAAGGGAGGACATGGCAAAAGGTGGCCAGTGAAATATGTGTTGATTTATTAGTCTCCCCAGCAAAATATCAGCCATATCCACCCGAGATGAGGTGAAATATTATTCAGGAGGACTGGTAACCAGGTGTGGCATCACCGTAATGGGGCGAGGACTAAAACAAATAGTTCTTTTCTGAAGTGATCTTTTGATGTGCAAGTGCTCCCAGAAGCTGGGGGACAGACCAGGCAGCACAGGGGTGGGGACAGTTAAAAGTTGTCTGGTATTTTAGGCGCTGGTGGCACCCCTCTTCAGGCTCACTAGCCTACACTGAGACATCAAGCAAGCTTGATTTTCGGTATAATTAAGTGTGACTTTTTCTGTAAATTTTGTTAGGTAAAACTATATCTTTTTTTTTAAAGATTTTATTTATTTGTTTGTTTATTTAGAGAGCATGGGCAGGGAAAGGCGCAGAGGGGGAGAGAGAGAGAGAGGGAATCCGAAGCAAACTCTACACTAAGCACAAAGCCCCATGTGGGTCTCAAGCTCATGACCATGAGACCACAAGCTGAGCTGAAACCAAGTCCGACGCTCAACCAACTGAGCCACCCAGGCACTCCAGGTAAAACTGTATCTTACCTGTTTTTCCCAGTGTTACAGAAGTTTATTCTGAGTGAAAATACTTTCAATTTAACCCCTTCAGCAACAGCCAATGAGTTCACCTAAATTTGCTCATGAGTTTCGGCCAGTGGGGAGCCTGGATTGACCATGAATGTACAGAAATAACTGACTCACCAGAATATCCTGCATGAACAAGTCGAGGTGAATAAAATTCCCCCATTTGACTCACTGGTATGGTTTCAACTGTGATGTTATGTAAACTAGTGAGTACAGTTTGGCTGTTAAAATATGGTGTAATGAGTCCAATAGATGAGATGAAAATATGCACTTCCAAACTTTTCAGACTCTGTATAATGCAACTCAGGATAAGCAGAAAAGGAGCATTTGCTCGGTGAATGTGACCCAAATAAAGCATGATAGAACTCACAAATTGGTTAATATATACCCTGCATTATTGCTAACATGATTGGAAAGAAGGTTCAGAGGTTCCATTTCAGCAAGAAAACAAGCAAACAAAGAGGATAAGGGACCAAGCATCATACAGACAATTTTTCACTGAGGCAGCTTCCAAGCGGTCTCCCTCCTCTTCCTCTTTCCTCCTGAACAGCAAAATCGTGAGAAACAAAGATGCAGAAGACATATACTTCCAGTTTGGGTACATAGTCATGGATGTACCAATCTTCTATTTTTTTTAATAGCCTATATTATATAATGCTAGTGAGTCCATTTATGTTTTGGAAACAGAATAGAACTCCATCATAATATAGCTTACTTATATTTAGGTTGCATAATAATCATGATAATTACAAAAATTTACCGAGTCCTTAATATATGCTACCTCCTTTTCAAAGTACTTTTCGTGTGTTAACTTATATAATCCTCTCAACAATTCTGTGGAATAATTACTATTATTTTCTTCATTTACACATGGAGAAACTGAAGTATGGAGAAATTAAGGACTTTTTTTTAGGGACACATAGCTGGAAAGTAGTAGAGTCCAGATAATCTGATTTTAATCTTAACCACCAAGGGATACATCCCCTGTGAGTATAATATGGCATTTCTAAGCATGGTAACTAAATAAAATAAAAGACATGGTAACTAAATAAAATAAAACACAAATACAATAGAGTACTTCTTGTCAGTAAATCAATAATTATTATATTCATAAGTAAGTACTACGTTTTGTCATAAATTGTGCTCTAATATGTTTTAAAGGAATTCCACTGTACCTCATTAGTTTATTTGGATGTTTCGAATATTTCTTAGGAGAGAAGTTGTTTTTGTTTCAGCCAAAGTCAAGAAATTGCTAAAATAATATACTTAATCATGGGTTTCAAATCTATTGATATTTAGTGTTATTGCCCAGTCTGGAAGAGTTGTAGTCAATTCCATATAAACAAAGGGCATTTGGCTTTTTTTTCTTTTTTTTTAGATTTTATTTATTTATTTTAGAGAAAGAGAGAGGGAGGGTGTGAGCACGAGCACATGCAGTGGGAGGAGCAGAGGGAGAGG
Source organism: Halichoerus grypus (assembly GCF_964656455.1). Taxonomy (NCBI): domain Eukaryota; kingdom Metazoa; phylum Chordata; class Mammalia; order Carnivora; family Phocidae; genus Halichoerus; species Halichoerus grypus. The sequence continues at coordinate 84,842,280 of NC_135718.1, read as the reverse complement.
GAGAGAGAGTCTTAAGCAGACTCTGCATTGAGCACAGAGACTGAGGCTTGATCTCATGACTCTGAGAACACGACTGAAACCAAGAGTCAGACGCTTAACCAAAGGCGCCACCCAGGAGCCCCTTGGCATTTTTATTAGTCATTTCAAACATCATTAAAGGGTTGACTTGATCTCTGAATTTGGGTCTTTGTTATATGCTCTTGCTTTTTTTGCTATTGTGATTCAGTATAGCATAGTCACTGCAGTTTTACATCCTTTGTGAGGTTGGGCAAATCCATAACCCTGTGATAGCTCAGTGTTCTCATCTCCGAGATTGGATGAGAATATGAGTTCATGGGGTAATCAGGGGGGATAAATGAGGATATGTGCGTAAAGCACTGCTATTATCATATTCTTATCCCTTAACCTGGATGCTTACTTGCCACATATGATTTCTTGGATAGCTCTTCTGTAGTCTTTTGGCTGACCCATATTTGTGTATTTGTGATTCTTTGGCACTTCCTTCATTGACTGTCATACAACAAGTGAAAATAAACAACAAGTGAACCAACAAGTGAAAATCTATGTTGCAAGCATTTGGGCAATGTATTTGGAATAAAAAAAATTCTGTTTGTTCTGTTACGTTTCCTATGATTAATTTAGCCATTAAAGGATGATTCATTTTGAGTAGCGTATTCCAGAGTCTTCTTGGATAAAGTGTGCTAAAACATGAGAACAGGGCATTCTTCTTTGCTTTTCATATATTCCAGCTAATGAAGTGGTGGAGAGATAAGAGCCTTGTCACTAAGTAACATCAAGGATAAATTCTCATGAATGATCCGTTCAGCTCTCATGATTGAAATACATGAGTATTTTGTTATGTTTTGTTTTCCTGTGAGATATACCTCTGATTTGGCTAGTTTTATAGGCTCCTCAATTTCTTATCATTAGTCCTTTCCTTTCCAATGTCAATATCCAACATAACCTCAATAAAATTTAAGTGCAAACTATTTATGCACTCATGAGATAATGTTTTGATGGACTGAAAAGGGGGGATATCAGCACCCGTATTTAGTACCAATGTGCATATTAAGAGTTAATGTAGAATTGTATTTCAGATTACTATCCAGTATATTTTAAGATTTTATTTATTTATTTGAGAGAGAGAACATAAGCAGGAGGAGGGGCAGAGGGAGAAGGAGAGAGAGAAAATCTCAAGCAGACTCCGAGCTGAGCACAGAGTCTGACGTGGGACTTGATCTCACAACCCTGAGATCGTGACCTGAGCCAAAATCAAGAGTCAGATGCTTAACTGACTGAGCCACCCAGGTGCCCCCTATGTAGCATATTTAATTATAAACTCTGTTTGTGAGGAAATGATTCTTTTGAAACAAGAAAGTGTGCATTATTTGGTTATCTCATCTCTAACCGAAGATTTGCCTGACAGCCCTTCATACTGTCCAGTAACACAATCTGAACTATAGATTCGAAACAAGCATTTGAATCTTTTAACATTCCCCCAAATGAATATATATATTCATCCTAATGAGGTAGAGAATAATTAATCACAAATTCCATTAATATGAACTAAAAGTCTACATTTTCTTTCTAAAAAATTAACTAAGAACGTGAGGAAAATATTAATGTAATATGTAATGCAAATGTGACTTCCCATGTTTGGAGACTTAAGACATTACAGTCTGTTACCTTAGGGAAATGGGTGATGGAATTTCAAAAGCTTGAGAATAAATTGACAACTTTGTAGTTTTCTGAGGGTTCTACTCAAGTAGCAGCGGTTATTTTAAAAGATTATTGTGAAATGTGTGGAAGCTGGAGGGTCCTTACGATTTACTCATCTGTGTATAGACTTACAGTTTGCCATATGTGAAGATGTTCTTTTCATCCGGGCTCAGCAGTGGTGACACATCTGCATTACCCATCCCTTCTGGTCTTCACAGCTCTGCGAGGGCATTTGGGGATTAGCCCACAGGTTGCAATATCCCTTGAAAGAAAAAGAGAGAAAAAATAAAATAAAATAAAAAGAAAGATAAAGAGAGAATCTCCAAAACCTTATTCGTGAACATCACATTTTCTCTGAGCTGGCCAACTTTTAGGAGGATTAGTCAACTGCCTGCAAACTATAGAAACTCTTATTTTACAGATTTAGAAAAAAAATGGAAATGGAGATCATAGTTCTAGTGGTCTGAGGACACCACATATCAAGGCATCAGAATGATATAACATTTTCATACTTGAAATCACAGCCCAACTTCCATGTGCTAAGCATGATAAATAGAATAATATTGAAAACCACAAACTCCTCATTTTCAGATGAGAAATCGAGATCCTGTGATGTTCGGTAACTTCCCCAAACTGGGAAATTAGAAAATTCTGCTTTGAATCCAGATCTGTCTGACATGTGGACCCATATAGATTTTTTAAATGAAAGCTTTTAGATTAGAGGCCATGTTTGAAGACTCCTTACCAATGGAAAGATTTAGACCTGGTAACATGACTTAGGTTTCAATTGCAACAAGATATCTTCTGAGATGAAATTTTATCTTGTTATAATTCCCCTAATGGATTTATTTCCAGTTGTAATTTATCCTCAAGAAACTGGATTATGGTCCTGTTGTTTTATATGCTGGCTCATTATCCAAGTAAACATGGTGTGTCGAAGTTAAGTCCATGTGATCTATATTCTAATAATGAGTGTAGACTCTATTTTCTGAGCCCTGGATCATGATAAATCAAAGAACACAAGCTACCCATGGCTTCTCCGGGACGATCCATTCAGGATCAGCAAGAACAGTAGCTTCTTGCACCTGAGTGTGGTCATCAACCCCTGTCTTGGTTGCTATTGTTAAAGACGATACACGATATTTCCCTGGAACTGGGCTTCCAGACTGCTCTGGGGGCTTTTAAAGTCATGAATGATTCTACTGTCATAGCTGACAAAGCTGGAAGCAGTCAGATTCATATCCAAATGTACCAGATGAAGAACTTTAGAATGTAGACGTCTATTAGCTCTGCTTGGATATATTGGTCTCCATGTTCCAGGATCATAAGGGCTTCTGAACGGTTCAAGAGCAATGTTTGCCACTGTGTTGGAAGAGTTTGGTTCCAGCCTCCCTGTGATGACTTTGTAACGTGGAACAAAGTAAGGCCTAAGGCTTGTAAGGATGACTATAAATTTAGCATGCTCTTAAATTCTCGGTAATTCTGAGTGCCTGCTGATGGACTCAAGCTTAATTACACAGGAAAAACCTATTCTATATCTTTTACAAATCTCCAATACTGCCTATGTGCAGGAGTATGGTGGAGTGGAAAGCATCCAGTAGAGCATCCGGATTAAGCCAATCCTGACTGGAGCTCTGGCTATGGAATTTGGAGGCCATATTGTCTTGGTCACCTGACCACTCTGACAATTTTTTCAATCACAAATTTCTCACAATAATAACAAATACATTCATAGGGCTGTTGTGAAGGTCTAAGAAAAAAATCAGATGAAGCTGTTCTATCGATTGAAAGGAATTGTTTAAAGGCTACCTCAGAGCCTTCTTTGGAAAGGGATTAACAGTATAAATCCAATAAGAAAATATATTAATGCCTGTAATTAGTTGCTAGTTTTTTTGTTTGTTTTTTGTTTTGTTTTTGTTTTTGTTTTTTTGCAGATGATGCCAATAGAGTCAAGGTTAACTAAGGGGAAATATTGCAACAGTTTGCAGTAGTCAAGTTACATAGAAGGTAACTGCATTGGGTACATATTGAGGAAAGTCTATAAATAATAATTTTGGTTTATTCTCAGCCTATTTAACAATAATTAAAGGTTATAGAAATCGAGAATTCCACATAAATCCCACTTCACAACTGTGAGCAGAAATTCTTGCAAACTTCTTGAGGCAGACTTGTGGGTTAATATTAGAGAGTAGAAAATAATGTGATTTTGCTATCTTATAATGAAAATCTCATTTCTGTCTATTTAGTGCTATAGCACCTGAGAACTGATGGATTTATTGTCAGAAGGCTTGGTATGTGTGGTTGGGATTTTCCCACAAAATATGGGATGCATGACATATATATTCCCTTCAGAGCACCCAGGAGCAGGAGAGGCATGCTGCTGATAGGGTGAAATATACTTTGTTCCCGGCAGCTGAAACTGTCATCTATCTGAAAAATGTTTCCTTCACACTGGGCGAGACATGTCCTACATATTATGGTGTCAAAATGAGGATTCTAAGAAATCTGTGTTGAAGTTGCCATATTGTCAAGTCCTGAAAGCTCTATACTTTTCTACTATAAAGGTCAAATTGAAGCCAATATCCAAATTCCTCAGAAAAATGGAAATGTTTACTAACAGAGAAACATCCAGACTTGGCATTTAAGCGATTTCAGTGGATGCAATATGAGATGAGTCTTTGCAGCAACCTTCATTACCTCCTATTTCTTCAATCTCCCCATTTCCTACAAAATAACCACCATCCCCAAGGTCTGTCATGGACATTGAGGTCACCGGGGCAGGTGTGCTGATCTGCAAAGGCTGTTTTGTGAACGAGCTGCTCTGTGCATAGGCAACCTCATGCAACATGCTCTAAGATGAGGAGCACAGAGGATGAATTCATCCCTGTGTAGTAGGATAACAAATGTGACATTTAACAGTAGGTTTTGTTGTGAAGCAGAAGATTATGTAAGACTATATAAATTAATAAAATGACAAGGTGATTACAGTTCTATTAGTCATATTTTAATGTTGCTAATGAAATTTAAAATATTTAAAAATTATCACCAACCATTTCTTGAACAATACTTGGCAGTAGAGCCAATTACGTGATAATACCAACAGCTGACACACACTGAACTCAAACTCTGTCCTGAATGCTTTTCTGGCTTTATCTATAACTGTCATGTAAGATACGTTAAGGGTTTGACAAATTAGGTCATTTGCTTATGATTACTAATTCAGTGAGTGCTGTTCTGGGACTGGTCAGATTCCAAAGGCCACATTCTTGATGGCTACACTGACTTACCACCTTCCCGTCACATGCTTTCTGCTCAGGTTTTATAAGCAGCGTGATGTGTAGAGCAGGATAAAGCATTGCGGATATGCTCACAAACACTGGTGATATTTGCAAATGTGGACAGGATCAGGTGCGTTTTACATGGGGATGATGCTATTTAAATCATGTTTCAGAGCTATCCTGCATTTTTCCCCCTACCGATCCTCCCCCAAACCAGTGTGGTCAGAAGAAGGCCGTGTTGGCAAACAGAATATACAATGTAGTTGTTCAGTTATAAGCTACTTCTCCAGCAAGGTTGTTAAGTACTGTGACAATCCCTGGGAAGGATCTGGGAGACGTAAATGCTTAATCCCTGGCCATGTCCTTCCCACAGTGGCCACACCAGAAACCAAAGCTGAGTGCTGCTTTCAGCTTAAGCCATTGCCTCTGTCATGCTTGGTTCCCCTGTGGTAGATTTGCATATGCTTTTCCTTCATCAGGAAACTTCCTTCCCTGCAGCTCCCACTCACCCACACTCTAAACAGCAGTGAAGGTTCTGTTCAAGCCCCACCCTTCTTTACCAGCTCAGACTGGTGCTTTTTCTGTCTCAGTTCTTATTACCAGAAGAATGTGCTCTCATGCCTCTAACTGACATTCTTGTATTGTTTTTGCTGCTTAAGGAAAGAAAAACACATCCTGTGAGCTCAGGAACAATGTCAAGGGTGTTATCTGCATTTGTGTATCTTGGCAACAGACTTTATACACTCTCAGACATACCATAAGGTAAGATGAAGACTAGCTGATTGGTGCATTTTTATAAATTGTGCTCATTTATGTTTATTCTAATAATTGACTCCTAGGTAGCTTTTCCACTTTCCACCCCCATGTGATTTAGGCATAAATTCTATGTGACCTCTCAAGATCTAATTTAACACAAAGATTGCAGTAGCATGAAAAGCTGAGATATTTTGTATGAAGAAATGTCTTTTAAATGGATACAATGTAAATCTTATATTCTTCCTGTTTTCTCTTGCTAAATGCGCTGTTAGTATATATTTGTGTATTGGGATGATCCCTGTTCCTTGCATTTTTACTACACAAACAGTTCATAGTATTTTGTTTATAAGCTGTCATTCCCCAGGAAGAAATGGTGCTTTTTAAGTGAAGAGCTCTTATGGAGATCATCTTCATGAGCAAAATTACTTCCCCCTTTTCAAGTAGGAAATGTTAGAAATGCTACGTTATCAATGATTCTCTGGGCCCCATCTACATTAAACATTTGCAGTTGTTCTTGTCTCAATATATACAAGGACTGTAACTTTTCGAGACACCCAAATGTGTTGAGCTGAAGTCTTGTTACTCGTGACTCAAGACTGATGAAGAAATAAAAAGCACTCAGATTTGTTTTGTGGTCGACAAAGCAGCTCCTTTTTTGTTTGTTTCCTGGGCATCTCTTTTGCAAAGCATCATTCATTCATTTATTGAGAGCTCCTTAGGAGTCATGTACTATCCCATTCGAAAGGTCCCTGCCCCCACAGGACCTGCATTTCAGTGGGGCATATAGGCAATTACTGACAATGATAAAAATATCATATATCTCTATGGTCTCTGACAACAATAAAAATATCATAAATCTCTACACTCTGTATGGCACAATTCTGAAATAAAAAACCAAAAGTTTTGTCGTAACTCATCTGGCCTCTCCTGGCTTGAATTAACAAAAGACTCTTTATAACCTTTGTTCATCACAATTCCAGTCAATATTTATATCTCTGTTACAGAACTACTGATGTGCTTCATCTGGGGTTGCCACCCCAGGTCCTGTGAAGAGCATAATGGAAGTAGAATATATCCACTGTGTTGCTTTTCTAAACATAGAAAACATCTGAATTCACAAAGATATTTGGATGTAAGGGTTTCAGGTAAGTGGCCACCCTGTGTAATGTGGGCAATGACAAATCTTCTGACTAAGATAAAGGAGGGAAGGTGAGAGGAAGTGCCTGGAAGGGTTCTTTCCTTTCTTGAGTGCAGTGCATTGGATCCCTGTTGCATGTACAGTGCTCTGGTGTCTTTAAAATAAGATTTATTTGAATACATTATGTGTTAAAAAAAGAAGAAGATAGCAGGAGGGGAAGAATGAAGGGGGGGGAATCGGAGGGGGAGAAGAACCATGAGAGACAATGGACTCTGAAAAACAAACTGAGGGTTCTAGAGGGGAGGGGAGTGGGAGGATGGGTTAGCCTGGTGATGGGTATTGAGGAGGGCACGTTCCGCATGGAGCACTGGGTGTTATGCACAAACAATGAATCATGGAACACTATATCTAAAACTGATGATGTAATGTATGGGGATTAACATAACATAATAATAAAATAAAATAAGATTTATTTGTATTGTGCATTTGTGTTCTGCACCCTGCTGCATCTTACCCAAAAGCAGAATCCTGATATACGCTTCTTTCAAAGTAGAGATGTAGAAAAGTTAAATATGCTCAAGTCTAACCACTGGGCTTTAGCAGCTGTCTATACAAGCACATATCTGTCTGTTTTAGAACACCACACCCAGGACAGGTTTAACTCCTGATATTATTGACTTCATTTTTCTCATCAGCATCTCCTGTCACCATGTTGCTCTCAGGAGAACATATGGGGACGGCACAGTGCATCTAATTTCTCTCTGAGGCCTGTGGTGGCCTCTCAGCAGGAGTCAGAGAAGTGGAGACACATCTTTCTGGCAATTTGGCTAACCCTGTTTTTTTCTCTTTATTCGTGATTGAATAATGTTGTCACATTACATTTTTTTATTATCACTTTACATTTGTTAAGTGTTTTTCTTAAGTTTATGCTGAAATGGCTTTATTCTAAAATAATATTCTCTGTTAACATTTGAGTTGAAATATATATGGAATGCCAGCTATTTGACCTTGGCAATTTAAACTCCCTGAGCTTTTTAAAAAAATTCATCTTTCATTGAGAGTGATAAGTAAACTTGCCTACCAATAGCACTCTATTGTTACTACTGTTATCCTTAATTTTAAAAATGATTTCTACCTCACTAAATTGTTTTGAATATCAAATGTACTGATGGGTATAAAAATTATTTGCATATGCTAATTTCTGTTCACTGTTATTTATGGTTCCCGTGATTAGTAGAATAAATAGGTGACATCTAGAAATACCCCAAAGAGAATTAAGTGAAAATGACTACAGAAGACAAAATATCCATTTATTAATTTTAGGAAAAATGGCTTAAAATGGGCCACATGTGAAACATGTGAAGCTTAAAAATAGGAAAAATGTGGGGCGCCTGGGTGGCTCAGTCGTTAAGCGTCTCCCTTCGGCTCAGGTCATGATCCTGGGGTCCTGGGATCGAGCCCCACATCGGGCTCCCTGCTCAGCGGGAAGCCTGCTTCTCCCTCTCCCACTCCCCCTGCTTGTGTTCCCTCTCTCACTGTGTCTCTCTCTGTCAAATAAATAAATAAAATCTTTAAAAAAAAATAGGAAAAATGTCAGATTTGATGTTAGAAAATGAAGGTCATTAGATCAGAAAACATCAAAATTTGTATGACATAAAATACAAAAAAAATGAACAAAATTTGTAAGATTTTGCACTTGCTTGTACTTCTGCTTTGTTGACAAAGGAAACACAATTGTAACAAATAATCAGAAGGACACAAAAGGGTTTTATTCACTCTTACCTGGAACAATCAGTCTAATAATAAGACTTTGAAATGGCATATATCAAAGCATTTATATCAAAAAACAAAACATCTTTAAAACTATCTGGGAAAATATCTGGTATAATTTCCTTCTAGTTGCAGTTTGCAGTTTTGCAAACTACATTTGTCATTTCAGATTTAAGTCAGATTTACTCTAGATTGATTTCCTAACTAATTTAAAAGTATATAGTAGACAGGTTGGTGATAAAATATTCAAAAGTGGCTTTAACTACTTGTTTTGAGTTGTGATGATAATAAAGTGTCCTTTTCCTTGCCTCTAGCAAGCCCAGAAGCAGAAATTACTTCTAACACCCAGAGGGCATATTTTTAATAGTCACTGAAAGCAAGAATAATAAGCTGGCATGCCAAACGTGCCTACCTGTTAAGCCTGTGTGAGTATCTTCACAGTTCACATGGAGCTGCCTCTATTTTGAAACAATGATTGTATTGCATTCACACAAATACAGCCTTTTGTGTGATGCAGAGGAAAGAAGTATAAAGTGCAAGACAGGACCCTGGGTCCTGGGTCTGCCCGTGCCGCTAACTCGAGCCGCAGTATGTGCATGTCTCCTTACCTTGCCAGGCTTTTGCTCTTTTATTGGCTACCTGACAAGGTTGGAGTAGACAACTTTTAAGATTTCTTCCAGTCCAGAAATGTTTTAATTTTATAAAGCATGTGCCCAGGTGTGCAAAAGAAGTATTTTTTTTCTGTCACCTTAAACGTTAGGCCTCTTTTGCCTGATGCCAGACAGCGTAATTTTGGTGTACGTGCACTAGATTTCGTTTAGTGACATTTAAACCCAGCTAGTGATTCTCCCTTCGTTCTCACTCATGGTAGCTGGGGTGGCATCTACGTTGCTAATGTGTCAGGTTTGTCTGTCTGCGGTGACATCTGTCCCATCGTCCACAGTGTCTGACCTGGTCCTCACCCTGTACGGTCTAGGTCACTCCCCCTGTGGTCCCTCTTGTTGTGTCCCTGCTTTCAGATAGCATCTCTCTCTCTCTCTCTCTCTCTCCCTCTTGTTCTTTCTCAGTTCTTGGAGGTGTTCAAAATATATGCTGTTGTCTGGTGAAGACAAATGGAAACCTGTGCATGCTACTCGGTCCAGTCTCCCATCTCTCAGCCAACGAGGAGGCCCAGTGCAGCTCCAGTTCCTGCACCTGGGTTTGGGGAGCGGGGACAGGTCATCCCCACTCTCAGGTCCTCAAGCCCATCTGGGGTCGTCCTGCACCCCTGCCCAGGATGCAGCGAGAGAGGGCGGGGTGCAGCTCTTCGTGGAGACGTTGTCACAGTCTGATTTCCAGGCGGCCCGTCCTGGTCTCCTTGTCCTCTCTCTCCTTAGAGGGTCTCTGTCTAATCTCAGAAAGGGAGGACAGCAGCCAGAATAAGATAAAATATTCTGCAATATCTATTATTAGACCAGGACCCTGGGCCCATGATGGCAAAATGTTGGTAATTCAAAAGCCATTTTGTTCTCAAATGTATTAACATGGGCATCAAAATTCTATCTTAAAACTCAGTGCTGAGCATAACTCATGTAATACTCTGTATATATTACAGTAAAGACATTTTCCTGAGGGCAGATGTGGAGGTGGAGGGTTTTTGCTTCTCAGGACTCGGGTTGACGTTGGGTTCATATGCCAGTTCATACTAGAACATGTTTATCATCACATATTTGTTAGAATTTCATACTTTTGTCTCAATTTTTATAATAAGATACTTTTGATAAATGATTCCCTTTTTAAGGCTAATACACAAGGGTAATAGAAACAGTTTGAATTTTTAAAGTATGTCAATATTGTAAAATTCTGAGGTTACAGGGGTGGAAAATGTGAAGTTATTTCATTTTCAATATCTCTGGAAATAGACTACTTCACAGATCTTTTTTTTACCATACGAAAATATATGATTTGCTGGGGCTCCTGGGTGGCTCAGCCGTTAAGCGTCTGCCTTCGGCTCAGGTCATGATCCCAGGGTCCTGGGATCGAAACCCCGCATCAGGCTCCCTGCTCAGCCGGGAGCCTGCTTCTCCCTCTCCTGCTCCCCTTGCTTGTGTTCCCTCTCTCACTGTGTCTCTCTGTCAAATAAATAAAATCTTTAAAAAAAAAAATATGATTTGGGCCTAAAATTTTGCTTTTCAAAAAAAACCAAAGGTTTCAGAGGGACATCAGAAAAAGACAGAGAAGGCACCTCCTGTTTCCTGTCAACCAACAGAAAAACACTGAAAAACAACCAGAAACTGTCAGAGCCAACTTTGTCAGAACTCTGGAAAACAGTTTATGGCAACCAAGCTAATTAACGCTGGGTTAAGGAAAAGGCAACTTCAAAATGATAGGACAGGGGGCACCTGGGTGGCTCAGTCGTTACGCATCTGCCTTCTGCTCAGGTCGTGATCCCAGGGTCCTGGGATCGGGCCCTGCATCGGGCTCCCTGCTCGGCGGGAAGCCTGCTTCTCCCTCTCCCACTCTCCCTGCTTGTGTTCCCTTTCTTGCTGTCTCTCTCTGTCAAATAAATAAAATCTTAAAAAAAAAATGGTAGAACAGTTTTGTGGTGTTTCCACATGCCCCTGCCCTGCCCCTCCCCAGCTAGGGGCAGGGCTGAGGGTGGGCAGCCCACAAATCCAGTGTGGGACCCTGGCCTCAGATTCTAGAAGGAGCAGAGCAGGCCCTGGTCACAAACTATGGGTACTTGTGCTCTAATCCGTCCAAGGGGCCTGGAGTTCTGACACATGGCACTTGTTTCTGTTTCATTAGCTTGGAACTCGTCCAGGCTGGAAATGTGGTGGGTGTTGTGGAAGCATCGGAATGTGAGGGAGCAACGTAACAACCGCCTGGGGCTAAAGATTGTCCGTGAAAAGCGCAACAGCCATCCTAAAACCGGAGAAGGAAAGCCTGGAAGAGGTTCTTAGGGAAATTAGGGGATTTCAAAGCCCTTCTATATACTGAGGAATTTAGAAAGCCACATGCATATGCAGTGGAAAAACAAGGCTGCTTGGAAAACATCCGAGGAGCCCCTACACTCTCAGACCCCAAGCCTGTTGATCCCTCAGCAAAGTGCAAGCCTGGCTCAATGTTGAAGGAGTGCCTACCACAGAGACAGTCTGCTAAGACTCAGAGAAGGTTTTGTTCTCTTTCTCTTATTCTCCTGGCATTCAAGGAAATCTCTGTCAAAACACCAAAGCACAAGCTAGGATTGCCATGGGAAAAGACTACTTACTGAGACCTTTTGAATGTCAGAGAGTTCAGGTAGAGAGAAAAGTTAAATGCTCCAATTTGTTCACAAATGAATACTTTATCACATTTCTGCATATCATGGATATCTTAAGAGAAAATTTCCTTAATCTGGAAGAGCAAACATTAGAGAACCAGCAATGTTTCAAACAAGAGTCACACATTATAATCTTCCTCAGTTTAGTTAGTTCTGGAAGTTCTTACCCATTTTAGTTTTATGCTTTTAATGATATTAAAAACCTGTCTTTGTCCTAAGAGTCCTTTTTATGAATCCCCTTGAAGATGAAACACATTTTGCAAGAGAATAAGAACAATTATAAATGACAAAAACTCAGAAGTGGACATGGTTAAAGATCTGATGAGAGTTCATCATATAGCTGGCAAGGAAATCCAGTTATTTCTGTGACACATAACACTTTCATAATTAGAATGGTAAGAGATGACCTTATACTAGAACATATTAAAACGTTAGGAAGTGCATAGCATTATCTCTGCGATAGTTATAGCATTTACCCAAACATAACCTAAGGCTTATCATTATTTGTTTGACAGCGCTTTCCAAATAACTTAACATACCAAATAAACAAGCCCGGTTCGTCAGAAAGATTCATTTACAATTTAAATTTGGGAAATTTGTTAAAAAACCTCAGAAAGTTTTAAAGCACATGCCTAAATACACTTGGTTATAGCCCACATGTTTCTCATCTTCCAGAAGATGTGTCCTCAAAGGGACAAGAGAGCACACAGACCCACACAAAGTCTCTTGAGTCCTGGGGTTGGGATGACCTGCTGTCTATGCTGCCACGTTGTGTTGGCAAGTTACATGGAAACCAAGATACACACTGAAAAGTTACATAAAAGGGTATGAATCCTGGGAGAGTTAAAGAAATGGGGCCAGTAATACAATCAATCTCCTACATTGAGATTTCCTGCAGAAACAGGTATTCAGTAAAGTCTACTGTTGATGACAAATTTTGCAGATTGTTTAAATATTTTTCAATATTTCTATAAAAAACTTACTTTTATTTTTTAAAATTTTTATTTATCTTCGAAGTACCTTTTTTTTACTACCTAGAAAATACTTGGTTCTGGTGTATAAGAGAAAAAAGTACAAACTCCCTCCCCCAACCCCTGCTAGGGCCATGTAAGAAAAAAAAAATCAAAATGACAATGAGATACCACTTCATACCCAGGAGGATAGCTATATTCAAAAAGACAAACAATAATGAGTGTTGATGAGGATGTGGAGAAATTTGAACTCTCATTGGTTGTTGGGGGGAATGCAAAATGGTGCAGCTGCTTTGAAAAAAGTTTAGCAATTCCTTAAAAGTTAAACATAGAGTTACTATATGACCTGTGTCTTAGTTGCTATTGCTGCTGCAGTAAATCACCACAAACTTAGTGGTTTTATGAATACAACATTATTATCCTACTGTTCTCAAGTCTCATACAACTCTCACTTGGTCAAAATCTGAGTAAGTTCTGCACTTCTTACAGGGGCTCTGGGGGAGAATCCGTTTCCTTGGCTTTTCCATCTTCTAGAAGCCGCCTGAATTCCTTAGCTCCTGCCCATCCTCCCACACCCCCCATTTTCAAAGCAAGCAGTGCTAGGTTGAGTCCTTTTCATAAGGAATCACTTCAGCCTCTTCTGCCTCCTTCTTCCACTTTTATGGACACTTGTGATTATATTGGGCTCACTTGGGTAATCTAGGATAATCTCCCTATCTTCAGGTGAAATTATTAGCAATCTTACTTTCATTGGCAACTGTCATTCTCCTTTTCCATTTACCCTAAAGTATTCACAGATTAGGGGATTAGGATGTAAACATATCTGGCGGACCTTTTCTTCTGTCTACCACAGTTGCACGTCCACTCCTAGGGGCATACCCAAGAGAATTGAAAACATATATCTGTAAAAACTTGCACATGAATGTTCATAGTAGCATTATGCATAATAGCCAGAGAGTGAGCACACCCTTACTGTCCATCAGCTGATAAATGGATAAACAACAATGATAACATTGGCATCATCAATGTAGTGTGGCATTTACATGAAGAAAAATTCACATTCAGTATCAGGAAAATCACAGAATATTTCATGGAGGAGGTGAAATTAAAGTTGAAATTTGAAGGAAGTAAAAGAAACAATTACTATTATTCTTCTTAAACTAGATACACATTTTAATTACAAGGTGTTATTCCAATTACTACTTCAGCATGACTCTGCAGTGAGATAGTAGGATAGGTCATTATCCAATTTCAGTAGACGTTTATTTTCTCCAAGAGAGTGGTACATTATTATTCTCATCAATCAAGTAAGATGTTTTTCCCGTTGCTGGGATGTATTTGATGATAGATCAAGCCACAGCTGATTCTGTTCAGGAAAAGCATCTTAATCCTCCTCCTTCCTTTAGGATTAGAAAAAAGAAGAGAATAGACGAGTTATGATGAAAGAAAACATTCACAGAATCTACTCTTCATTTAAACTACAGATTTCATATTTGGATCCAACTTGAGCATTTGCAAAAGCCTGTGCTTCTGACAAATGCAGCGCAATATTTGTGCCTGCCCATTTTTTTCTGCTCCTTCATCCCTTTCCAAACAAGCACGAAGTGCATTCTCTTTACCTACAGGGACCAAATGCAGTTTAATTTACTCATTACTTCTTTTGGCTATTTTGAATAGTTCAGTTTTGCTCAAAAAGGAATTCTTCCTATTTGAGTAAGGGAGAGAGATATAGGAAGAATTCCTTTTTTCTTGTTTGGATGGCTAAGTGGATGTAAGTGATAAGACAGTGAGTGCGAAATAAGAAGTAGTTTTAGTGCATAGATTATAGCTAATATAAGTTTGGAATATGTTAAATATATGATATCTAGGAAACTTTCAGGTAGATATGTATGATACACAGTTTAACCTGGAACTTGGATGATTGGGCTGAAGTTATCGACTGGAATTCATCAGAAATACAGTGATGGTTAAAGAATGGATGATCCCACAAAGCTAATGAGAAAAAATACAGATCAAGGGTGGAATTGCCAGAAACAATATTTAAGAGGTGAGGCAAGGAAAATGTTGAAGAAGAATCTGAGCCATCAGATAATCAGAAGAGAATGGAGTTAAGAGGAAATCAAAGAATGAGCAAATTTTAAAAAAGGTGTGAGTACCCAACAGGGTGACGTTCTGCAGAAATAGAGGAAGGTGGTTAACTGAAAAGGCCAACTGGGTTAGGTAGCAAAGATGTTACTCCGCATCTTGGTGAGTGCAGGATGAGTAGAATGAAATGGACAGAAAGCAGTTGGCAGCATTTAGGGAGGAAAAAGAGGGGAAGAATTGGAAATATGAACACAGACCAGTATTTTTCCTAAAGCTTTAACAAATGGGGGGGACAGAGGGGCCATCAGCTAGAAGAGATCTCACAGTCAAGGATGTCGTTTTATTTTGTTTGTTCTAGCTTTTAAGATGAGGAAAGCATGTTTTTAGGCTGAAGAAGGGAGACTGTGGGGAATATGAATTTATGGAAGAAGGGGCTGGTTTTATGGTATCTCTAATATTTAAAGACCCATTTTCTTTTCACACAGAATCATACACTCATTTCCCTCATCTAGAAGTTTCTCTGTTCTCCTTAATCCTTTTTTGTTTCTTATCTCTTCTTCTTCC
Source organism: Halichoerus grypus (assembly GCF_964656455.1). NCBI lineage: Eukaryota > Metazoa > Chordata > Mammalia > Carnivora > Phocidae > Halichoerus > Halichoerus grypus. Next base: position 84,826,698 of record NC_135718.1, on the reverse strand, counting down.
TGCATTTATGCTTACTCTGGTTACTTATATTCTTTATCTGTTGACATGTCCATTCATTTGCACTTTTCCTAGTCCCTCTGCTGCTCTCTTAGGGATTTTGCAAGATTACTGTGCCTATTTTGATACAAGTTTTTCTGCTGATGTGACATCGTTGATAAGAATAATTGATTGGTAGTGGTGGAAAATACTGGTATTTTACTCAAATAACATTTGTGTAGTTTATCAGGTATAGTCAATGCTTGAATTTAACCCCATGACTTAAGGAGAAACCCAGGCCCAACATACGTGAAGTAAGAGTAGATACATTTGCACAGTATTTTGATACTATTTAAAGAACAGTTTTTAAGAGAAAAGACACAATGCAAGTTTATTTTCTGCCTCAGTTGGTCAGAAAAGGACCAAACCTTCACTCAAAAATACCCTGAAACAGAAACCTCAAAGTATGAAATGATACAACAACTTAATGCTTACTCACTCTCCTTGCACCTTCAGATTGTCTTATTGGGAGGAATATGACCATCTCCAAGCTATGAAACACTTAAACAAACTGGGAACTCAAAAACTAAGTAGAAGCCCATTTTATGACTGCCTCAGAAAGTGATCAGAAAATCATGTTTTTAACATGCTCTTGTCTCTGAGATTGCTGGATGTACACGGAGGTCAAATAGCTGCTTTTTCCTCTCTGGGCCAGTGCTCCACATTGAGTACCCTAAGCTCCTCTTACTGCTCTGCGGCAACAAAGGAATTACAGCGTATTTTCTTAGTGTCAGAATGGATAACCCATAACCATCAGAGCCACCAGCATTGGGTGATTACATACGATCTCTGAGAAATTGCAATGCTCAGATGCAATTCAATTTCAAGACTAGGATGTGTCTCCTGGCAGTAGGCTCACATTAGATGGTAGTGGTGGGGTAATGTGCATTAGCTGGAGGGGCCTGTAATATAAGCAAATAGAAACAAAAAATGATCCTTGAAAAACTTTATCTTAAATATATTTACTTTTGGTGTTATGGAAGATGGTAAAAGATCTCAAATTTATAGTCCTGAGAGATGGTAAAAACCAAGTTTAGACCACAGGCTTTCGATTCACATATACCCGTTATTTTTCCTGTTATTCCGGAAAGAAGTGTAGGGGAGAGGGAGATGTGGTTTGGGTCAGAAAATAGGAAATTAAAAAAAAAAAAAAAGAAAGAAAGTAGGCGATTCAAGCCATATGAAACCAAAAAGATTTTTTTTTTTTTTGGTTAGTTTTTGCATCTGTTTTTTAGCCTAATTCTACATGCTAATTCTCATGTGCTAATACCATTATTTTGACATTCTGATATTATAGAGCTCATTTTGCTAATTTATTTTTGGTTGGGCTTAAGATACCTTGGCTTTCACCTCTCTAGGAAGTATTATCACATCTTGAGTACCAAAAAGTAATTGAGTACCAAAAAGACATATTTGTCCTAGGAATAGGAGGAATATGTCTGTCCTCCCCAAACCAAATGCTGGAACCAGTCAGATTAAGCCCTTCTAGCACCAGGCCTTGGAAATTAAATGCCTCTTTCAGTAATCACTTATGGACAGTAACCATGTCCTTCAAAGTGCCAGAAATGAATGGATGAATAAAACTAAGAATTCACTATGGAGTAGCCCTGGTGTGCTAAGGGTCACAGACGGCCTCTGGTTGGTTGCCATAGGCATGTAGTTCACATTACTGGGTAATCTGAAGGTGTAATGAAATAACATTTAGATACTAGAGAAGTAGAAGAAGAGTAGAGAGAAAGCCAGGAACGGAAAAGAAAGTTGAGCATAAGGAGTAGTTAGGATCAACCACAGAGAGTAGGCTGTGGGAACTAAGTTGTGTACAATTGGTTGTGAGGGTTTCTGCCTCCCAGCAGAGCAGGGCTTCCTACTGACTGCTCGAACTTACAGTATTTTGTCCCAAGAGCTGAGCCAGTTGTGTGATTCATGCACTGGGAAAGCTGGTTGAGCAGTGGATATTAAGTTAATATTCTAATTAACTCAGTCTTTCTACAGCAAGGGCTTGTGTGTTCCCCAAGGTACAGAGAAAAGGCAAGTAAGTACCCTATTCTCACCTTGTTTCCCCCTCCCTTATCCACCCAGAGGGAAATGAGAGGCTGTGCTTTTGATACCAGGAGTAGTGTATAAAGGTATTCTGGGTGAAAAGCCCTATGACCTTGTCTTCACTTTGGCTTCTCACATATTCCTATGACTGTGTTGATAGCATAGTGATAATTTCAAAATCCTTAAGCCCCCCCAACCCCGCCCAAAACCTTGAAACTTCAAATATAAATCTATTTGCCTAAATTCAATTCACCAAAATCAGCTTTATCAATTGGAATAATTTCTGAATGACCTATTAGATAAAAATTTAAAGCAATTCATATTGTTTGATTTTTGAAACTTTTGAAGATCTCTATAAAGTTTAGTTATCTGGCTCCCATTTTATTTTGCTAAGAGCCTTTTCAGGTTTATTGCATTTGTTTCTCTACTATATCCCCACATCCAACTTGGTGAGAGCTGGGGCTGAGAAAGAGGGATCTCTCATCGGTGGGACTATCAAGAGAAAGTTCCAGAAATTGGGCATTTAGTATGTATTGGGTGAATTGATTTTTGGCAAATTAGCTCTTTTTTTTTTTTTAATTTTTTTATTGTCATGTTAATCCCCATACATTACATCATTAGTTTTAGATATAGTGTTCCATGATTCATTGTTTGTGCATAACACCCAGTGCTCCATGCAGAACGTGCCCTCCTCAATACCCATCACCAGGCTAACCCATCCTCCCACCCCCCTCCCCTCTAGAACCCTCAGTTTGTTTTTCAGAGTCCATCGTCTCTCATGGTTCTTCTCCCCCTCCGATTTCCCCCCCTTCATTCTTCCCCTCCTGCTACATTCTTCTTCTTCTTTTTTTCTTTCTTAACATATATTGCATTGTTTGTTTCAGAGGTACAGATCTGAGACTCAACAGTCTTGCACAATTCACAGCGCTTACCAGAACACATACCCTCCCCAGTGTCCATCACCCAGTCACCCCATCCCTCCCACCCCAGCCCCCACTCCAGCAACCCTCAGTTTGTTTCCTGAGATTAAGAATTCCTCATATCAGTGAGGTCATATGATACATGTCTTTCTCTGTTTGACTTATTTCGCTCAGCATAATACCCTCCAGTTCCATCCACGTCGTTGCAAATGGCAAGATCTCATTCCCTTTGATGGCTGCATAATATTCCATTGTATATATATACCACTTCTTCTTGATACATTCATCTGTTGATGGACATCTTGGCTCTTTCCACAGTTTGGCTATTGTGGACATTGCTGCTATAAACATCGGGGTGCACGTACCCTTTCGGGTCCCTACTTTTGTATCTTTGGGGTAAATACCCAGGAGTGCAATTGCTGGATCATATGGTAGCTCTATTTTCAACTTTTTGAGGAACCTCCATACTGTTTTCCAGAGTGGCTGCACCAGCTTGCATTCCCACCAACAGTGTAGGAGGGTTCCCCTTTCTCCGCATCCCCGCCAACATCTGTCATTTCCTGACTTGCTAATTTTAGCCATTCTGACTGGTGTGAGGTGGTATCTCATTGAGGTTTTGATTTGGATTTCCCTGATGCCGAGTGATATTGAACACTTTTTCATGTGTCTGTTGGCCATTTGGATGACTTCTTTGGAAAAATGTCTGTTCATGTCTTCTGCCCATTTCTTGATTGGATTCTTTGTTCTTTTGGTGTTGAGTTTGATGAGTTCTTTATAGATTTTGGATACTAGCCCTTTATCTGATATGTCATTTGCAAATATCTTCTCCCATTCTGTCAGTTGTCTTTTGGTTTTGTTGACTGTTTCCTTTGCTTTGCAAAAGCTTTTTATCTTGATGAAGTCCCAATAGTTCATTTTTGCCCTTGCTTCCCTTGCCTTTGGCGATGTTTCTAGGAAGAAGTTGCTGCGGCTGAGGTCGAAGAGGTTGCTGCCTGTGTTCTCCTTTAGGATTCTGATGGACTCCTGTCTCACATTGAGGTCTTTCAACCATTTGGAGTCTATTTTTGTGTGTGGTGTAAGGAAATGGTCCAGTTTCATTCTTCTGCATGTGGCTGTCCAATTTTCCCAACACCATTTGTTGAAGAGACTGTCTGTTGGCCATTGGACATTCTTTCCTGCTTTGTCGAAGATTAGTTGACCATAGAGTTGAGGGTCCATTTCTGGGCTCTCTCTTCTGTTCCATTGATCTATGTGTCTGTTTTTGTGCCAGTACCATACTGTCTTGATGATGACAGCTTTGTAGTAGAGCTGGAAGTCCGGAATTGTGATGCCGCCAGCTTTGCTTTTCTTTTTCAACATTCCTCTGGCTAGGCGGGGTCTTTTCTGGTTCCATACACATTTTAGGATTATTTGTTCCATTTCTTTGAAGAAAGTGGATGGTATTTTGATGGGGATTGCATTGAATGTGTAGATTGCTCTAGGTAGCATTGACATCTTCACAATATTTGTTCTTCCAATCCATGAGCATGGAAGTTTTTCCATTTCTTTGTGTCTTCCTCAGTTTCTTTCATGAGTATTTTATAATTTTCTGAGTACAGATCCTTTGCCTCTTTGGTTAGATTTATTCCTAGGTATCTGATGGTTTTGGGTGCAATTGTAAATGGGATCGACTCCTTAATTTCTCTTTCTTCTGACTTGTTGTTGGTGTATAGGAATGCCACTGATTTCTGTGCATTGATTTTATATCCTGCCACTTTACTGAATTCCTGTATGAGTTCTAGCAGTTTTGGGGTGGAGTCTTTGGGATTTTTCACATAAAGTATCATATCATCTGCAAAGAGTGAGAGTTTGACTTCTTCTTTGCCGATTTGGATGCCTTTGATTTCTTTTTGTTGTCTGATTGCTGTGGCTAGGACTTCCAATACTATGTTGAATAGCAGTGGTGATAGTGGACATCCCTGCCACGTTCCTGACCTTAGGGGGAAAGCTCTCAGTTTTTCCCCATTGAGAATGATATTCGCTGTAGGTTTTTCATAGATGGCTTTTATGATATTGAGGTATGTACCCTCGATCCCTATACTCTGAAGAGTTTTGATCAAGAAAGGATGCTGTACTTTGTCAAATGCTTTTTCTGCATCTATTGAGAGGATCATATGATTCTTGTTCTTTCTTTTGTTAATGTATTGTAGCACGTTGATTGATTTGCGGATGTTGAACCAACCTTGCAGCCCAGGGATAAATCCCACTTGGTCGTGGTGAATAATCCTTTTAATGTACTGTTGGATCCTATTGGCTAGTATTTTGGTGAGAATTTTTGCATCCATGTTCATCAGGGATATTGGTCTGTAATTCTCCTTTTTGATGGGGTCTTTGTCTGGTTTTGGGATCAAGGTAATGCTGGCCTCATAAAATGAGTTTGGAAGTTTTCCTTCCATTTCTATTTTTTGGAACAGTTTCAGAAGGATAGGTATTAATTCTTCTAGAAATGTTTGGTGGAATTCCACTGGGAAGCCATCTGGCTCTGGGCTTTTGTGTTTTGGGAGATTTTTGATGACTGCTTCAATTTCCTTAGTGGTTATAGGTCTGTTCAGGTTTTCTATTTCTTCCTGGTTCAGTTTTGGTAGTTGATACATCTCTAGGAATGCATCCATTTCTTCCAGGTTATCGAATTTGCTGGCATAGAGTTGCTCATAATATGTTCTTATAATTGTTTTTATTTCTTTGGTGTTGGTTGTGATCTCTCCTCTTTCATTCATGATTTTGTTGATTTGGGTCATTTCTCTTTTCTTTTTGATAAGTCTGGCCAGGGGCTTATCAATCTTGTTAATTCTTTCAAAGAACCAGCTCCTAGTTTCGTTGATCTGTTCTACTGTTCTTTTGGTTTCTATTTCATTGATTTCTGCTCTGATCTTTATTATTTCTCTTCTCCTGCTGGGTTTAGGCTTTATTTGCTGTTCTTTCTCCAGCTCCTTTAGGTGTAGGGTTAGGTTGTGTACTTGAGACCTTTCTTGTTTCTTGAGAAAGGCTTGTATTGCTATATACTTTCCTCTTAGGACTGCCTTTGCTGTATCCCAAAGATTTTGAACAGTTGTGTTTTCATTTTCATTGGTTTCCATGAATTTTTTAAATTCTTCTTTAATTTCCTGGTTGACCCATTCATTCTTCAGTAGGATGCTCTTTAGCCTCCATGTATTTGAGTTCTTTCTGACTTTCCTCTTGTGATTGAGTTCTAGTTTCAAAGCATTGTGGTCTGAAAATATGCAGGGGATGATCCCAATCTTCTGGTACCGGTTGAGACCTGATTTATGACCTAGGATGTGATCGATTCTGGAGAATGTTCCATGGGCACTAGAGAAGAATGTGCCTTCCGTTGCTTTGGGATGGAATGTTCTGAATATGTCTGTGAAGTCCATTTGGTCCAGTGTGTCATTTAAGGTCTTTATTTCCTTGTTGATCTTTTGCTTAGAGGATCTGTCCATTTCAGTGAGGGGGGTGTTAAAGTCCCCCACTATTATTGTATTGTTGTCAATGTGTTTCTTTGCTTTTGTTATTAATTGCCTTATATAATTGGCTCCTCCCATGTTAGGGGCATAGATATTTACAATTGCTAGATCTTCTTGTTGGATAGACCCTTTAAAGTATGATATAGTGTCCTTCCTCATCTCTTATTACAGTCTTTGGTTTAAAATGTAATTTGTCTGATATAAGGATTGCCACCCCAGCTTTCTTTTGGTGTCCATTAGCATGGTAAATGGTTTTCCACCCCCTCACTTTCAATCTGGGGGTGTCTTTGGGTCTAAAATGAGTCTCTTGCAGACAGCATATCGATGGGTCTTGTTTTTTAATCCAATCTGATAGCCTGTGTCTTTTGATTGGGGCATTTAGCCCATTTACATTCAGAGTAACTATTGAAAGATAGGAATTTAGTGCCATTGTATTGTCTGTCAGGTGACTGTTACTGTATATTGTCTGTGTTCCTTTCTGGTCTATGTTGCTTTTAGGCTCTCTCTTTGCTTAGAGGACCCCTTTCAATATTTCTTGTAGGGCTGGTTTCGTGTTTGCAAATTCCTTTAGTTTTTGTTTGTCCTGGAAGCTTTTTATCTCTCCTTCTATTTTCAATGACAGCCTAGCTGGATATAGTATTCTTGGCTGCATATTTTTCTCGTTTAGTGCTCTGAATATGTCCTGCCAGTCCTTTCTGGCCTGCCAGGTCTCTGTGGATAAGTCTGTTGCCAATCTAATGTTTCTACCATTGTAGGTTACATATCTCTTCTCCCGAGCTGCTTTCAGGACTTTCTCTTTGTCTCTGAGACTCGTAAGTTTTACTATTAGATGTCGGGGTGTTGACCTATTTTTATTGATTTTGAGAGGGGTTCTCTGTGCTTCCTGGATTTTGATGCCTGTTTCCTTCCCCAAATTAGGGAAGTTCTCTGCTATAATTTGCTCCATTATACCTTCTGCCCCTCTCTCTCTTTCTTCTTCTTCTGGGATCCCAATTATTCTAATGTTGTTTCGTCTTATGGTATCGTTTATCTCTCGAATTCTGCCCTCGTGATCCAGTAGTTGTTTCTCTCTCTTTTTCTCAGCTTCTTTATTTTCCATCATTTGGTCTTCTATCTCACTGATTCTTTCTTCTGCCTCATTTATCCTAGCAGTTAGCGCCCCCATATTTGATTGCACCTCATTAATAGCCTTTTTGATTTCAACTTGGTTAGATTTTAGTTCTTTTACTTCTCCAGAAAGGGTTTCTCTAATAACTTCCATGCTTTTTTCAAGCCCAGCTAGTATCTTTAAAGTGATGATTCTGAACTCTAGATCTGACATTGTACTAATGTCCGTATTGAGTAAGTCCCTGGCAGTCAGTACTACCTCTTGTTCTTTTTGTTGAGGTGATTTTTTCCATCTTGTCATTTTGTGCAGAGGAGAATAGATTAATGAGAGAACAAAATGCTAGCAGGGTAACAACGTCCCCAGAAAATATACTCTAAACAAATCAGAAAAGACCTGAAGCAGTGGGAAAAGAAAGGGAAAGAGAGAAAAAAGAAAAAGAAAGAAAAAAAGAAAAAAGAAAAAGATAAAGATAAAAACAAACAAAAGCAGAACAAAACAAAACAAAACAAAAACAGAATGTGATCAAATATGATCAGGCTGGTTTATAGATCAGTGCCACACACTAGATTTTGGGTGTATTTTGGTCTGTTAAAAGAAAGTCCCTCCCAAAATTTTAAAGAAAGAAAAACTTATATATGTACAAAAATAAGGGTTGATATGATGAAGGGATGGAATATGACTGTAAAGACGGAAATTATAAAAAATTTTATAAAAGGATTTGATAAGTTGTTTGAAAAAAGAAAGAAGAGGATTAAAAAAAAAAAGAAAAAAGGGAGAGAATGTGATCAGGCAGGGGAGTAGAAAAAAACCATACACTAGAGATTTAGAGTATATTTTGATCTGTTAGAAGAAACTATCTCAAGATTTTAAACAGAGAACAACTTATATATATATGCCAAAAATACGGGTAACTACTATGAAGGGATAGAATATGACTTTAAAAATGAAAAATAAAAATGTTTTTTTTTTTAAAAAGGGATTGATAAGATGTTGGTTGAAAAAGGGAAAAAGAAAAATTCAAAAAAAAAGAAAAAAAGAAAAAAGAAAAAAAAGACAGTTAAAAAAATAATTAACTTTGAAAGACTAAAGAATCATGGTAAAAAAGCCATGAATTCTATGTGCAGTATTCCCCTAGCACTGGAGTTCTGCCTTTCTCATTGATCGGTAAACTTGGTCTTGGCTGGCTGTTCTCGCTGATCTTCTGGGGGAGGGGCCTGTTGCCGTGGTTCCCAAATGTCTTTGCCGGAGGCAAAATTGCCCCGCCCTTGCCTGGTCCGGGCTAAGTAATCTGCTGGGGTTTGCTCTCCGGAGCTTTTGTTCCCTGCAAGCTTTCCGTACAGCTTTGGAGGCGGAGAGTGAAAATGGCGGCCTCCCAGTCTCTACCCCAGAGGAGCCAAGAACTCGGGGTCCTGCTCCTCAGTGAGCCCCCAGAGACAAGCAGTCAGTCACTCCCGTCTCCCCGGTCTCCGGCCGCACTCCGTGCTCACCCGGCCTGTGACCGGGCCTTTCTATCTGGCACCCGACCCCGGGTGGAGTCTCCAAACCCAGCAGATCCCCGTGGTGCGCTCCTGCACCTCTCCTCCCGGGGGAAGAAGGTGAGTCTCCCCGGATCTGCCGCTTGTTGGGTCCCTGCTGGAGGAGCAGTGGCCTGACTGTGCCGCGGATCACGGTTTATGACAACCCCGAGCTGAGAGCCCGCGCCTCGACCCCGTCTCTGCAGCCGGCTTCCCTGCTCCGATACCTGGGAGCTCTTCCGCACTCAGGCACCCCTGGTCTTTCTGTGACCCCGAGGGTCCTGAGACCACACTGTCCCGCGAGGGTTCCACCCCCCACTTCGCCACCAGAGTGACGTCCCTCAGCGGAGCAGACTTCTAAAAGTTCCGATTTTGTGCTCCGTGGCTCTATCACTTGCCAGAAGCGGCCGACGGAGGCCCCTCCCCCGCCGTCTATCCTCTCGAATAACGCCTCAGATTCACTTCTCCGCACGTCCTACCTTCCAGAAAGTGGTCGCTTTTCTGTTCATAGAGTCGTTGCTATTCTTTTCTTCGATCTCCTGTTGAGTTTGTAGGTGTTCAGAATGGTTTGATCCCTATCCAGCTGAATTCCTGAGAGGAGACAAATCCAGGTCTCCTACTCCTCCGCCATCTTGCTCCGCCCCCTGGTAAATTAGCTCTTAGTAAAGTGGCTTGCTTTCTGCAACTTCAGGAACTAAGTCTAAAAGGTTGCCTACTGCTCTTCGTAGGAGTATTCTTTTTTCCCAAATAAGAATCAATTTCCTAGCAAGTAGCATAAAATCATGCTAGAGGAAGGAGTTTAGAAGAACAGGGGACTTGTGCACTGCAGAAGGTTATTTACATTTAGAGAAAGATGTGTTAAGTGAGAAACAGGTCTCCTGTTAGATTAAACAATGCAGAACCACATGCCTAAGGGGCTAGTGTTATGGAGATCTTGGGATGATTAAAAGCATTGAAAAATGCGAGTAACTGCAAATCCTAGCGAGGATGATTTCAAAGCTCACTGAAAAGCAGGATCTTCCACTAAAAGGGGTTTTCTTCTGGTTGTAAAGGAAAACCCTGTTGGAGAAATGATAGTGCTAAGTTATCCAGCAGTACTGAGCCGGTCAGAAAGTAGTAGCTGTTGCTAGGAGCAAGAAAACATAAAGACAGAATTGATTAGATCTGTGAAAGGAAGTCCTACTTCTGGAGGGTGCATTTGCTTTTATAGAGTGAAAACATTCAAAGATGAGGGAGACACACAACAGACTCCTTTCTTCTTTTCCACAAGTAAGTTACACACAATTCAACACCCATTGGTTTGCAAATAATAGGCTAATTTTCCTATTGCTATGTTATATAGTATTTTCCCATGATGGTGGGTGGGCATAAAAGAAAATTAAAAAAAAATAGTTTGTTAAGTTATTATTATTGCTGATATAATGGAAAGACAACAATGCTTTTAGAATATTGTTGAATTATTTGTTGATTGAATGTGACTTAAATAAGGAACAATGAATTTATTTTCTAACAAATACACATTTAACTCTACAGATTCGTCAGTTGTGTCCATTAGAAAGGGTGAAATATAATTAGATACAAACAGTACAGAACTTTTACAAAGAGAAAAATAAATTCGATAAGGAAGAGGAGTTTTAAAAATTCTAGTCAGAAATTCTTCATGCTGCCCCACCTAGTATAGTCTAAGTTGATAGCACGGTCTCACAGTTAGCAAAACATAGGTCAGAGCGAAAGTCTGTGGGACAAATTTCAGAAAGGGAGGGGAGGAGCACCTGGGTGGCTCAGTGGGTTTGAACCTCTGCCTTCAGCTGAGGTCATGATCCTGGGGTCCTGGGATTGAGTCCCACATCAGGCTCCCTGATCAGCGGGGAGTCTGCTTCTCCCTCTGCCCATGCTTATGTGCACTCTCTCTCTCAGATAAATAAAATTTAAAAAAAAAGAAAGAAACGGGATTCTGCTCATGTGGAAACCTTCATGAGGGTCCTTAGAAATTCAACCAACTCATTTCATCATTATAAAAGGACAGCTTTTTTTTTTCTTTTGATTGCCTTTTACTTCATTGAAAAGTCTATGACTAAAACCACAGGTTTTCTTTCCACTTGGAAAACAATACTGCCATTTTTGATTACCAGGGTAAGAGTGACATTTTCCCTCAGTCTGGAACCTTCTCTGTCTCTGGAGAGAGTTCTAACATTTAGTTTCATTGTTTCTCCATTTATTTTTGAGGTAGCTTATACTCTTAGCTGTGTTGACTACGTATGCTTCTATCCGTCCTTTGACTATCCTTCTCCATCAGTCTTGAGTTTGAGGATGTAAGAAGGCTTTTGCTGGTTTCATTTAATTTAAATTTGGCATCTTGAAAGATATTTTCTTCCTAAACGTGTATATCCATACCCTGTTGTCCTCTTGCTGAATTGTTTTATTATTATTAACTGACTCCAAGGACTTTGCTCATCTTTTTCATTTCTATTAACTCTTCTCCACAACTTGTACAATCCCTTAGATGTTTTATATTCGCTCTGTATCCAGCATTTGAATTTTAATGGTATATTTACGCTCTGCTTATTTCTCCTATTTCCTGAAGAGTGTCTCTGGAAGAGTTATGGATATGGTCATAAAATCCAATAAAGATGCATTTGTCAAACTGATTTATTTTCCAAACTCTGTCCCTGTTAAATTCATAAAGGAATCCAGATTTCTGCAGATATTTGACTACTGTAGTGGAAATGATAAGAAGTGTAAGAGTCATCCAGGCACAGATATTAAAAAGAGCCACATGAGAAAAAGCACTGTCGCTCAATGCTAAATTGTTTCTTCTCAAAAGATGAGGCAATTGCCTAAGTAGAAAAATTAATCATAAAGCATGTTAAATCATTAGGCATGATAAAAGTTGGCTTTTAGGATTCATGATAATTAGTTTGGAGAACTAGAAGGTATAACTAAATAGACTTATGAGAGCAACTCACAACTAAGTAAGTTCATTTTACTTTCAGATTCAGTAGACAAGGCAAATGCTTTACAGAAAAAAAAAAAAAACAAGTCTCCAAATTTATTATAAAACCTACGGTTTTTAGTCATGGAGCCTCAGTACCATCATGTGATTTTTTATATACCACCTGGCAAGTAAATAAAGTAATCTGAGCAAAACATTAAGAGAAAAGTTTGTTCTCAATTTTTTGTCCCCTTATTGTAGTTCCACAAAATTCAGTCCTTTTTTTTCCTTGTTCCTGGCTGTTCCATACAACACAGTCATAATAATAATAGTAAAACGGTATCACCCTGGTTTAGTTGTCACAAGCAAAAATAGCTGGAAGTAACAGACTCAGATTTTTCCTTACTTGTTCAAGGGAGCAATTTAAATGTCTTTTATGTGTTTGCAACCAACTGTGACTCAGTTTTTTTACACTTCATATTTTTTATCTTTTCCTCTGACACTGAAGACATAATCTACTCATTTTCTGGTCACTGTGTTCACTTCCAGTGGAGAATTTGTTTCTGTTGAGTCTCTTTCATCATTATGTTGGCTCCCAGATTGGGACAGTTGAGAGGATTTGTGGTTGATGACATTGACTTAGATTTTTTTTTTTTGCTCAACTTTAGTTGAGCTCCATTTCTTTTCTTAACCTGTGTTTTCCTGTGCTTTTCTCCTCTTATTTTGAAGATACCTGAAGATGTAGCTCATTGACACATTCCTTTTTCTCACACCCCTTTCCCCTAGGACTCTCTTTACAAGTCACTTTGGGCTGGGCTAAAAGATAATCTAGTTGACACAATGGAATATAAAACAGATTTAATCCTTCTCTTTAACCCTTTTTCATTGTCCAAGCACCAAGCCTCCTGTATCTTTTCTCCCTTGACCTTCAGACAGGCCTATCAGGTTTTCTTTTTGAGATGGTTAGTGGAGCCCATATTGTCTAATGGATTAGAGATAAATAGCTTGAGGATTAGCCATTAGACCTAAAGAATCCAGTTGTTAGTAACAAGATAGGAGTTTTGTTTCCTTTCTTGCCTTCAATCTATGGTAAAAGGCAAGTCCATAATCAAGGAACAGGCCTGGGAACATCTGCTTTTGACATGGATATAAAGCTTAATTCTGTAGAACTTCATTCTGTAGACAGTGTCAAAGTACAAACCAGAATTGTTTGCTTACTGCTGAAATATTTCTAGGAGTTTTATATGTATATAATTGGTGACCCCCCATACCATATAATCATGTAAAAAATGGCTGCTTTTCATGAGCATACATATTTTCCCCCAATACAAATCATTTGGGATTCACACTTATCTTTTCCTATGACCAAACTACACCTAATTTAAATTAAGAAGGAATTGAAAATTGAAAAACCACAATATTCCTTCAGCCTTCATCTTTAAAAAGTATGTGGCCATCATCTTTATCAAAATAACCTCGGGGCGCCTGGGTGGCTCAGTCGTTAAGCATCTGCCTTTGGCTTGGGTCATGATCCCAGAGTCCTGGGATCGATCCCCACATCGGGCTCCCTGCTAGGCGGGAACCCTCCTTCTCCCTCTCCCACTTCCCCTGCTTGTGTTCCCTCTCTCGCTGTGTCTCTCTCTGTCAAATAAATAATAAAATCTTAAAAAAAAAATAACCTCAAATTAGGACAGTATTGTTAATCTTCATTTTGCTGATGGGGAAATGAAGGACAGAGAGGGGCTGAGTGAGTCACCTATGATTACACAAAAAATTAACAGCAAAACTTGGACAGAAACTAATATTACCGATTCCCTAGATGCCTTTATTTGATTTGTTTACTTATTGTTTACTGAGCAGTAATATCTCCTAATATAAAGAAAAATTACAGTTCAAGATTTTTAGCCTCCTATTATTAACTTATATTCTAAAAAATACAGAGTAAAAAAAACACGCTTTGTAAAAATACTATAATATGAAGATGATATCGACATTACATAGTTTATCAAAGACATTGTGAAATGGTGCTTCTTTGAGTCTACATAGGAAACCCTTTTTGGAGCTATTGATACATGTCAAGATCACAGTTATTCAGATTCTTGCAGCGTCAGCAGAAAAGAGTTAGGAAAATATCTCAGGCAGTTGTTTGAACATATGTATAAAGTATAGTCATCCTCTAAATTCATTCTTTAATCAAATATTTATTGAGCAGTTACTATGTGTAGAGTTTATTCTAGGTTTTTGATATTGGGAAAATGTGTACTTATAAAATACAGTACTGGGGGAAATGTGTACTTAATACTCTCAAAATTAGGAGAAAGTAGTAGAGTTTTGGGTTTATCTTGAAAGCCACCATAAATTCTGTTAGCCCCTTTCTGGGTTCCTTTTGATTTTGCTGCTCTTGTTTATAAACTTTTTGTCAAATGATTGATTAAAATACTGCCTGCTTCTGTTCTGAATGTTGCCCTTTGTACCATGTCAGAAAATATATGAACTTCCCTTTCTCAGTGTTTTATATCTCAATTGTCAATTCCCAGTTATTTCATTCTTCTTGCTCTGATTTATGACTTCAATTTTCCTCCTTTTGTTAACTTCATTTCAGAATATCTATTCTATTTTATCTGTTTTCTTCTTTTTTTGATGAATATTTCTTTGAAACATCCCTGAGATCAAGGCCGTAACACTTGACTTGATAGCGGAGATTGGTTAGAAGTCTATTTCTTTTTGAAAAATAGCCATTTCTAGAAAGTGTTGTTTATAAAACCAACTTTTGTTCTTTAGTGGGGTTTTTTTTTTTTTTCAGCTTTTGCTTTAAGTATATTTTGTCTGCTCATGGTACTTCATAATAAATTATAGATTTATTTGTTTTATTTTCCTGGGGGAAAATACCTGTTTAATGGTTTCTGGAACCCAGAAAAAAACTTGACTATCTCGTGCTCAGTTGGAAAAAAATGTGTTTGATTCTCTTTAATCTGTTGAGAAAAGGAATTTAAGATTTCTCAAAGATTAATTAGAGAATATTGACATTTGATAACCCATGGCATATTATATGCCATAATGAATCTCTCCTATGGAGTGAAAATAGTCAAGTTGACCAAAGATTATCCTTTGTCATTTTCATGTGAAGTAACCCAAGAGTATCTGTTAAATAAGTATCTCTTGTCAGTATTGTGAGTTTTAGAGGAATAGGCATAATTACATTTGATATTATTTTGGAAAACATTTTAAAAGGGCACTAAGAGGGGGCGGAGCAAGATGGCGGAGGAGTAGGAGACCTGGATTTTGTCTCCTCTCAGGAATTCAGCTGGATAGGGATCAAACCATTCTGAACACCTACAAACTCAACAGGAGATCGAAGAAAAGAATAGCAACAACTCTATGAACAGAAAAGCGACCACTTTCTGGAAGGTAGGACGTGCGGAGAAATGAATCCGAGGCGATATTCGGGAGGATATATGGTGGGGGAGGGGCCTCCCTCGGCCGCTTCTGGCAAGTGATAGAGCCCCGGAGCACAAAATCGGAACTTTTAGAAGTCTGCTCCACTGAGGGACCTCGCCCCAGTGGCTAAGCGGGGGGTGGAACCCTCATGGGACAGTGTGGTCTCAGGACCCTCGGGGTCACAGAAAGACCGGGGGTGCCTGAGTGTGGCAGAGCTCCCAGGTATCGGAGTGGGGAAGCCGGCTGCAGAGACGGAGCCGAGGTGCGGGCTCTCAGCTCGGGGTTGTCACAAACCGTGATCCGCGGCACAGTCAGGCCACTGCTCCTCCAGCAGGGACCCAACAAGCGGCAGATCCGGGGAGACTCCCTTCCTCCCGCGGGAGGAGCGGTGCGGGAGCGCACCACAGGGATCTGCTGGGTTTGGAGACTCCACACGGAGTCGGGTGCCAGAGATAGAAACGCTCGGTCACAGGCCGGGTGAGCACAGAGTGCGGTTGGAGACTGGGGAGACGGGAGTGATTGACTGCTTTTCTCTGGGGGTACACTGAGGAGGGGGGCCCCGAATTCTCGGCTCCTCCAGGGCGGAGATTGGGAGGCCGCCATTTCATTCTCGGCCTCCAAAGCTGTATGGAAAGCTTGCAGGGAACAAAAGCTCCCAAGAGCAAACCCGAGCAGATTACTTAGCCTGGACTGTCAAGGGCGGGGCAATTCTGCCCCGGCAAAGACATTTGGGAACCATGGCAACAGGCCCCTCCCCTAGAAGATCAGCTAGAACGGCCAGCCAAGACCAGGTTTACCCATCAATGAGAATGGCAGAACTCCAGTGCTAGGGGAATACTGCACATAGAATCCATGGCTTCTTTTACCATGATTCTTTAGTCTTTCAAAGTTAATTTTTTTTTTTAACTGTCTTTTTTTTTTTTAATTTTTCTTTTTCCCTTTTTCAACCAACATCTTATCAATCCCTTTTTTTAAAAACATTTTTATTTTTCATTTTTAGAGGCATATTCTATCCCTTCATAGTAGTTACCCGTATTTTTGGCATATATATATAAGTTGTTCTCTCTTTAAAATTTTGAGATAGTTTCCTCTAACAGATCAAAATATACCCTAAATCTCTAGGGTATGGTTTTTTTCTACGACCCTGCCTGATCATATTCTCTCCCTTTTTTTTCTTTTTTTTTTTTAAATCCTCTTCTTTCTTTTTTCAAACAACTTATCAATTCCTCTTATAAAATTTTTTATAATTTTCATCTTTACAGTCATATTCCATCTCTTCATCATATCAACACTTTTTTTTGTACATATATAAGTTTTTCTTTCTTTAAAATTTTGGGAGACACTTTCTTCTAACAGACCAAAATACACCCAAAATCTAGTGTGTGGCACTGATCTATGCACCAGCCTGATCGTATTTGATCATATTCTGTTTCTTTTGTTTTGTTCTGTTTTT